>NC_135317.1:55108299-56369728 GCF_048772815.1 Callospermophilus lateralis | reverse complement strand
TTTAAATTTATAGCAAAATAAATGTTCTGTTCCCTCCAGTAGCATACGTTTGGAATGGGGGCAGTTCTTCAGAAGCTTGAGGTTAAGTGGATGCTGGACAAACCCAAGGAACAGATATCTACTGTACTGTTGCCCTCAGAAATAGTCTAGTGAAATTTTCTGCGCAAAAAAAGATCCAAAGAGGGAAAGAGAATCCAAAGGCTAACAAACTGAAGTCTGGATATGGAGGAGAAAGTTCAGCACTATCAGAGTTATGCATTTGGATGAAGTTCTGCAAGAGCAGGTTCCTGTGCAGCAGCAGGACCCACTTGGAACAGAACACAAACAAATGCTCAGGAGGAAAAGATGGATCCAGGAGGCAGGCAAGGCCATGTGAAGAAGAGAAGTTGTACAGGGACCCGGCATAGCTGATGGCAGTCTGACAGATCCTGTGAACACTCTCAGCTCCATGTGTGTGTTCCTGGATATAAAAGACTGCATCCATTATGAAAACTGCAAAAAAGTGCAGTTTCAGCATTGCATTTCAAGGAAAATATGAGCTAGTGAGGTTTATTCATTCCTTTTAAGTAGCAGTTTCTGAACCATAGTCATTAACGAATTGATATACCCCATATGTAGACATATGATGGTAGGTCTCAAAGCTCCTCTTTTTTTTTGGTCATATTTCAATATTTTTATTAAAATCTAAATGAGAGAAATACATAGAAGTTGTGCATATCATATTTGCAAGGGCTTCAAAGCTGAGAGGGAATAATAGTTCGGGGGACTGAATCAAGTTTAAAATTACCTTCTTAATCAGGAACATTTGGTCAATATCAACAAGATAAGCAGGGACACATGAAGAAGTCTTCATTTAGAACTTATAAGTGACAGAGTAAGATAATAAATGATATCATTTTGTTATATATGTGTATGTGGGCGTATTTATAAACAAGTTTAAAAGGTATGTATTTCTAGTCAGCTTCATGAAGTGTTTTTAAATTGAAATGATCTCTTACTTCTAGAAATTAGGACCTTTTAAATTATAAAAACATCTAGATCTCTAACTTTACTTGAGATATTGGAAGGTGTGGTCTGTGGCTGCTTATCCCCAAAACAACAATAACCATTCTGGGTAGCAGCTGCCTTCTATTATTTGTCTGTTTGTTTGTTCATTCATCATTCTTTCTTTCATTCATTCATATCAAAAGAACCATCACCACAAATAGATAGATGTGCAGCTGGCCTTATCTCTAGTTTCTTACAATTTCTTTTATCTCATCATCTTATGTCACTTTCTTTTTCTTGCTGCAATTTTTTCTTTCTTTGTTTTTAAAACCTGGCCTATGCTCTGCTGATTTGCCAGTCCCCAGCACTCCCCCACCATTCATCGAGAGTCCCTCAATCCCAGTGGATTTTTAAGGATGCGGTCCCTGTGCTAATGTCATTTTCTTCCCCCTCAATGCTCCATGGTGGCCATCCTCACGGTGGCCCTTGCAAGTGGGAGAGGAGTGAGATGTGGAGGCAGTCTGCAAACGGCCTCTCAGACCCAGGAGCAGGGGGAGGTAGCACAGGCTTCCTTCTCACCTATGAGTTTGCCATGAAAACATGTTCCTGTGGTAAAACCTAATTTAAAAAAATGTGGAGCTAATCACTATTGGGAGTGGATGAATAGACTGTAGAGTCTTGCCCAGATTTATAGAAATACAACATCTGGATGAAGTGGTCTTTTCTCATTAGTTCCCTCATTATCGGTTTCTGACTCATATCCTCATCCTGTGTTCCCTAGGGCCTACAGCACCAGCACCTGCCTCCATTCCTCTTCAGTTGTGTTTTCCAAAGTGTGCTTCATGAGGAACTTAATTGTTTCATTGCTAGAAATACAAAATTAAGGCTGACATTCCATTGGAGGATTATGGAAAGTAGACTTAAAATGCTTGAAGGTTTAAACGAAGTTAAAAATGACATTCAGAAACATTAAAAAGAAACCAGAGGCAACATAAGTAATCTCATTTGTGGACAATGATTCATTTGTATTAGTTTATATTCTACTAATTTGTTGGATGTTCCAGTATTCCCAAGGCAATCACATATAGGTATATGCCTATAATCCCTGTGACTCTGGAGGCTAAGGCTGGAGGATCTCAAGTCCAAATCCAACTTCAGCAACTCAGCAAGACCCTGTATCCAAAAAAAAAAAAAAAAGGCTAGGGATGTGGTTCAGTGATTAAGCACTCCTGGGCTCAATCCCAGTACCAAAGAAAAAGAAAAGCATTCTTGTTGCAAGTATTAAATCTTAAAGAAAAAAATGACAGTCAGAAAATTTGCTAAAGTCAGTAAATTAATGATTCATCAGGTTGATCTTGGAGTGAGTTGACTTTCAGTCGATTGAAGTTAAACTGATTTTCTTTCTTTGGAACTTTCTGGAATTTTTAATAACTTAATGTATATTTTGAATCTCTAGAAGGAGTATTTAGAACAAGTCAACATTTTCCAAACTTAAATAAATATGAAAACCATGATCTATGAAGGAATTAGTTTTTTTGCAATAAGATCATTTCTCGATATTCATGAGGGATTGGTTCAAGGACCCCCCAAATTCAAGAAATTCACAGATGCCAAATTCCCTTGTATATAAAGACACAGTATTTGCATACAACTTACACATATTCTCCCATGGACTTTAAAAATCATCTCAATATTACTTATTTTTTTAATTTTTTTAATATTTATTTTTCAGTTTTCAGTGGACACAACATCTTTATTTTTATTTGTATGTGGTGCTGAGGATCGAACCCAGCGCCCCACACATGCCAGGCAAGCGCATTACTGCTTGAGCCACATCCCCAGCCCTCAATATTACTTATAATACCTAATGCAGTGTAAATGATATGCAAATGGTTGTTATACTGCATTGTTCAGGGGGGAGTACATGTTCAGTGCAGTATTTTTTCTGAATATCACTCTGAGATGGTTGAATTCACAGATGCAGACCATGTGAATGAATATTGACTGCCAGTGTACACTTGGGAGTAGCTACTCAGGCCTTGAGGACTGGGCTGTCTTCGGTGTTTCCAGGATCTGTATTTAAAAAGCACATCTCAAGTAGATTTTAAAATATACAGATATTATACATTGCATCTCAGTTTTGAAATAAAAATTAACAGAATCCTGCCTTGCCTCTCCACCTTCTGGTTTGCTTCCTAGCAGTCATTTTTTTTTTTTTAACCATTTCTGTTTTCAGTACTTCTGATAGTTACATTTAAACCTCTAAATAATTAGGCTTGTATCTACAAAAATTATTTCTAGCTCTGAAAATAAAAATCTAGTGTATACTATCCTCTTTTATCCTATCTCTTATCTCCCTTTCCACTAAAAAAAGATAATTATTTAATTCTTTTATTGGCTACCTGTGGAACCTCAAACAATATATTGAAATTTCTTTCTTGTTCCCTCAACTTTAGGCAATGTCTTTTGGTTTTTTGCTATACTAATAGAGATTTGGTACTTCATCTTGATAGAGAATTTGAAAATGAAGCTCTCAATGCAAAATCATTTCAATAACAGTTAAAATACCTGTTACCCAGTCTTCTAAGATTCATTTTATTTCCTTTGATCACCCATTTTTATCTTTCTGTAAGCTTGTAGGATCTATTCCTTGATGTTCTCAAAGTTCACACTGATATGTCTAGGCCTGGGCATATTATTATTATTATTATTATTCATGCTAGACCATTTCATTTTATAGACTTGTCTTCTGATAGCTCTGGGAAATTTTTTTCTGCCTTTTCCCTTTTAATTTTACTTTATCTATTTTCTCTGTTCTTTCATTCTGAATGTTCTGGTTTGTCAGATGTTAAACTTCTGTGTTTTCATGTCTTGGGCCTTTTGCTTTACGTTCTAGAAGTTATCCTCAACTTTATCTTCCAGACCTTTAATTGAATTTTTTATACTTCAGCAAATTTATTTTTTTAACTTAAAAAAGAATTCAATCTTACTCTTGGATAGTTTATTTTTCATAGCTGCTTTTTTTTTTTTTGATTCAAGATATTCTTTAAACATAGGAAGTTCTTTTCCATTTTCTGAATGATCTTGGTTTTCTTCAAGTTTATCCCTCACCCCCATTTTTTATTTATTGTGGTCTTTTTATGTTATAAGCTTTTTTTGAATTTTAGATGTTTCTTGGTTGTCCATTCATATTTTTAAACAACTTTATCAAGAAATAATTATCTTACAATATAAATTACTCTCTTAAGTTACAGTTCACTAGCTTTTGGCATATTCACAAAGGTGAGCACCCATCACCAACTCAAATTTTAGGACGTCTTATAATTTTCCCCCCAGAAAACCCCATATTCCTTAGCTACTCCTTAGTCCTCTCTCACACGCTGCCCTCCCACCCTATGGGACCACTATCCATTCATTTCTTAAAGTAAGAGATTAGAAAAACTGTCTTATGACTCTGGGGGTTTCAGAGTCTCAAGTTAATAAGAAGATAATGGCTGGGAAGGAGGAGAAAGCAGAAGTTCAGACTGAATAGTGTGCATGTCCCAGAAAGCCAGGTGTGGGATCAGAATCTTAGAGAGCCTGAGAGGTAAGCAGGCAGGCCAAATTCTGCATTGATTTGTTTCACTTCTGTATTCAGGATTCAGAGGACATCCTACCATAGAGGACAGTGTAATGCCACTAAGCTTAGGTTTCATAATTGTAGGATCAAGTCTTGTTCAAGCTTCATCTCCTACACCTAGCAAACAAGCACACAGTAGGCATTGCATAGTTGTGAAATAACTCAGCATCATGCATTTGTATATGTTTCACAGTGTGCACATTTATTCACTTACTTCTTATTTGATATAGCCAGGTGTGCAAAGTACATTTACTATGGCACTAATGAGGTTTCAACCACAGGGCCCTCCACTTGCATGAGCCCTTTTCAAAGCCTTGTTCCCAGTTCTGTATTTGTTGATCTTGCATTCTTTTTCTGAAATAAGGCTTATACTTTTCTATTTTGCAATGTTGAATATTAGAAAACCTGAACATAGATCTACCTTACCTACAGCAGGACTGATTAGTCTCAGTTTTGAACTATCAAAGCTGGGGTTCTGACCTGAGTGCCTTCCCCAAGGCCATACTTGCAGTGTTCCCCAAAAGCTCATGTGTGAGACAATGCAAGAAAGCTTAGAGATTAAAAAATAGGTTATGAAGGCTGGGATTGTGGCTCAGAGCCAGAGAACTTGCTTCATACCTATGAGGCACTGGGTTCAATCCTCAGCATCACATAAAAATAAATAAGTAAAATAAAGGTATTGTGTCCATCTACAACTAAAAAATATATATTAAAAAAATAGATAGGTTATGAGAGCCTTAACCCAATCAATAACCCAATCCCCTGTTGGGATTAACTGAGTAGTAACTAAAGGCAGGTGGGGTGTAGCTGGAGGAGGTGAGATACTGTGAGGAGATGTACCTTTGGGGGGTATATATTATTTATATATATATATATATATATATATATATATATATATATATATATATATATATATTCTTGTTGAGTGGAGATTGCGCTCGCTCGTTTTCTCTCTCTCTCGCTTTTTCCTGGAGTGATGTCCTGAGCTGCTTTCCTCCACCACACTCTTCTGCCATGCTATTCTGCCTCACCTCAAGCTCTAAAGAATGGAACTGGCCTCTGTGGACTGAGACCTCTGAACTGTGAACCCCAAAATAAACTTTTCCTCCTCTAATTGTTCTTGTCAGATTTTTGGGGTTGCAGCAGTGAAAAAAAAATGTACTCAAACATGCATTGTTGAGAGCCACAGCCGAAGGGGCCCCAGCAAACTTCCAGCTGCCAGCAAACTTCCAGCTGCCAGCTGATGATTGGCTCACAGCGGCCCCAGCAACTTCTAGCTGCCAACTGATTGGCTCCTCTGCAGTGATGCTCATTGGTCTGTTTCCCCACCTTTTCAGACCATGGAGCTGCTCATTGGGGGACTTTTTTTTGGCTCCGCCCACATGACCCAGCCAATCAGCCTCAAGAGCAGGAGGAGTGGGGGAGGTTGAGAGGCTTGTGGGAAGCCGGTGGTGGCAGTTGGGCTCTGAAGGTTTTCCTGAGGAGCTGTTTTGTTTGGCGTGTGTGGTTCTAAAAATAAAGTTCATAAGGTACATTGTTAAGAAAATTGTTTTCTAAAAAAAAAAAAAAGAAAGAAAATTGTTTTCTTTTAGTGCCTTCTGGAATGTTATATAATTTTTTCTTTAGCCTTTATTGCCAGAATTCCTATCTTCATCCCAGTGCCAGTGAAGACAAAAATAAAACCAATCTACAACTTCTGCAATAGCCATCACTGAACTGCTTGCAGAACTTGCCTGGACTATGAATCACTTGTATGCATTGTGAACTCACCTGTATGCATTGTGAACTATCTGTTGGTACAGTGACTTGTGGTAGTGTTGTGGTATTTTTGCTGATGATGTCATCGGTGGTACAATTTTTCCAAAAGGAACCGTCAATTGGCTTGGTGTATCTTCCTCCCATCTGCTTGTCATGGTCATTCAGCTAAAATTTGGGGACCAACAGAGGTGAGGCAAAGAACCTCACCCCCCCCCCCCCCGCTGATACAAAGACCTATGCACAGGTGTGGCTGTATACTGGACCAGTAGTCAGTGACGGGTAAGATCCAATTGCAATGGTACCAACCTAAGACAGGAGGCTGACGCCTTGAGGTCAGCTCATCCGATAACGGGTAAGGACCATATGTACTATTGGACAACCTAAGGCAGGCACGGTCCCTAAGCCACATGCTTGTTGTTTAAACAGAGAGGGGGAGATGTTGAGAGCCACAGCAGAAGGGGCCCCAGCAAACTTCCAGCTGCCAGCTGATGATTGGCTCACAGCAGCCCCAGCAACTTCTAGCTGCCAACTGATTGGCTCCTCTGCGGTGATGCTCATTGGGCTGTTTCCCCGCCTTTTCAGACTATGGAGCTGCTCATTGGGGGACTTTTTTTGGCTCTGCCCATGTGACCCAGTCAATCGGCCTCAAGAGCAGGAGGCGTGGGGGAGGTTGAGAGGCTTGTGGGAAGCCAGTGGTGGCAGTTGGGCTCTGAGGGTTTTTCCTGAGGAGCTGTTTTGTTTGGTGTGTGTGGTTCTAAAAATAAAGTTCGTTTCTTTTGACAAGTGGCTCCTGAATTGTGCCCAGCCAGACTGCGGCAATGCATTAAGTGGCAGAACATTTTACTCCTGAATGAACCAAACCTGTCCTCCCTGTGCCCCTAAGATGAAGGGACAGCTCCTGATTGACACCTGTGTCTAAGACAGCAGCACTGGGAGCAGTGTAGGACCTGAATCCTGCTCAGGGTGCCCCTGGTGATAACTGTAGGTAGGAGGCTACTGTTCCCCCAGAATTCACAGGCTGCCTCTCTTTCCAACAGAAACCAAGCAAGGAAAGCTCATGCACCTCCCTCTCCTACCTACACATTTCAGTTTTAGTTATGAAATACCTTGAGAAGAACTTTTTCTGAATAAGAAAAATAGAATTCTCCTTCCCATTCTGTTTCTGAATGAGACTTTTCATCTCATGTTGTTTCATGGTCTTAAAATAAAATGTAAGATCTAGGAGGGAGTGAAAAAAAAAAGTCAGAGATCATGCTTTCAACTGCCAGCTAATTTGGTGATGTTCCCAGGTGGGAAAATCAATGTCTGCCCTGCAGAGGTGAGTCGTGCATCCAGTGTGTCAAGCTGCTAACTCTTCTTTGAAAATTAACTTACCCTCCACGCTTTTCAACTTTTCAATGCAGTATATTTCATGCTTGCCTTTCCTCAGACACGTGTGTGTGTGTGTGTGTGTGTGTGTGTGTGTGTGTGTGTGTGACAGAGAGAGAGAGATGTGGTAAGTAGAAATCTGAGCTGGCGGTGCCTGGAGGAGATGGTCCCAAGCTGTTAGATGATTGAACTGAGGTCTCTGGTGATAGACCAGAATCTCTGGGTGTTTCAGGGCTGAGTTTCCAAAGGCCTGCAAGTCCTAAGCTGATGGGGAAATTGGCCCCAGTTCGTGTTTTATACTCACTAGGACTCCTTTATCTCGATGTTATAGATCCTGTATCACTTTAGGTGGGCTCTTGGGTTGTGGTAAAAAATGCCACAGGATACTGAGGATTTCTTTCATCCGTGTTTCTTTCCTACATGCTCTGGTGCTCATCTTCCCGGAGAGAACCCAGGGCCACTCAGAAACCCTGGTGGGCAATACTGCTCACTAAAGCATTAGATATTTGCTTCTCATGTGGAAAACAGCCACTGACCCAGCCCCTCTGCTCAGCCACAGAGGCTTCCCTTCAGGGATTTTCACACAATTCCAGAACCAAAAATGGTGGCTGTCTTGCAGCACAAGGGAATTCTGCATTCCGGGACCCTGCTGCGTTGCTATGACAGCATCTCTTTTGATTGGTCAGTGATTTTGCCATATTATACTGCTGGATACACACACAGGGCTGTGTACATACTAGGCAAGTCTCTTACCACTGAGTAAGTCCTTAAGCCATATATAAATTTTGAAGTGTTAAAACATTAAATAATGAAATTGTAGGTAATTTGAAAAATCACCTCCATTCCTGAAAAAGTCAGGATCACTTGGGCCTGTTGAAATGGACAGTAGGCTGCTGTTTGATACCCTAGTTCCTTGGCAGATCTGAAGCAAGTTGTCTATTTGAAGGTTGAATTCCTTTGGTTTGTCAAAAGTTTCATCAACATTGGTGACAGAAAGACATGAGATGAGGTGCTGGAGCCATCCCATAGTCCAAATCATTGAGCTTGTTGTGAACACAGTACCAGTCCCTGCTGGGAGTGAGAGAGTGCTTTCTGAGTTCCACTTCCTTATAAGAGCATATGTAAGCACTGAAGAATGTATGCCACAGGCAAGGCCAGCTTTCATCTGTCAGCAGCATGAAATGTGTAGGACAATGCATCGACTGGAAAAATGCACCACAGTGAGGTGCTCAGCAGCAGATGGAACGTGTAAAACCCTACTGACTCAGAGCATTTGTGCCTTAGGTGGCTTTTGGTTGAGCCTAGAATTAACCCTCATAAACACACTCCTCTCTCAGGAAGACATCTTACATGAAGAATGCTCTGCACAGCCAGCCCCAAACTCAATTATGCATACATGGCCAACACAGGACCATGCAGAGGATGAACATCCCAGTGACTGTGATGGGGGTGGCATCAGGAGTCCAGGTTTCAGCCTTGCAGGAGGTTAATTTCAGTTTCTTCCAAGCTCTCTGTGAGCCACACTATGCTGCACTGAATCAAAGCTTTGGCTTCATCCTATCTCATCTTCATAAATCTCCTGTTTGTTTCTAACCCAAACAGTATTATCCTTCTCCCCTGGCCACAGAAGTATTTAAAACTAACCAAGTTGGCCAGGATTTGTCTTTGCCAAAGGCTATTTTTCCCAGTGGCTTGGGAGACTCCTCTGTGAAGGTTATACCCTGAAGAGTAGCTGAAGTTTGGTTTGGCAAGATTTAGGGACTAGATAGAACAGAATGAACAGCTGAAGTCTGTCGTGCAGAAGTTGATTTAAGACCTAATTGCATTGGTCCTGACACAGACAAGTCTGCTCAGACTTTGTTGGGGGCATCCCCACCTTCTTATTCTGGGTCATTCTTTTTATACCTCCCTTTTCTTTTACCTCCCTCAGAGGTGGCTCCTCTAACCCCTGTAAGGCTTAAGGCCTTGCTCTTCTCTCCTGTGGCTCCTTCTAAAAGTCCATCTTCAGATCTGTCTGTCCCACTGTGTTTCCTGACTGGCACTCCTTAAGCTGGCTTTTCTAGGTATGTCTGTATTTTAACAGAGGTCAAAGCCTTAAGCTGAACTGTGGAATCGCTGATAATCAAAGTGTATTCACTAAGCACCAACCTAAACAATGAACTGATGGTCATCTTGGAACTTGAAATCAATGCTTATTAATCTATCCAATTATAAATTGGATATTATAAAATTCACAAGGGTTTTGATACTTTTGCCTCTTAACCTTCTCTCAAGTGCAGAATGGACATGACTAACAAAGCAAGTCTTGACTGTCCTCTTGATTCCTACCCGTGGGCAGTGTAGAAGCTAACTAGCCATGTGGACAGAAAGAGAACAGAAGGGAGAATTTCCACCCTGATGCTGTTGAGAGGAAGAGAAACCATGACCTCATGGAGAAATTCAGGATTGTTCAGGTGAATCCATTTGGAACATTGGCATCTGTCTTTTTTTCTGATGAAGCTCTATGATCCAGAGATTATAAATCTCTCATCCATAGATTGTTGATCAAGGGGCTCCTGCCTCTTGAGATTGTATTTGAGGTTTTCCCAAGGATGGAGTTTTAAGAATACCAAGCTTGTACAGAATTTAGATCAAACCAGCTAGAGTTGGCCATGAAAGGATCAACTGAAAGGAAACTTGCAGTGAAAGGGAATTCCATGCTTATTCACTATCTCTTTATGCCAGGCACTGGCTCAAATGCTTTAAACAAATTATCTCATTTGATCCTTACAATATTGTTGCCAAGTAGCTAGTGTCCCCGTTTTATTGCCAATAACATTAAAGCTCAGAGAAGTTAAGAAATTTACAGTAACCAGGATTTGAACCTTAGTCTCCTAAGTTTTCTACTATGCGGAGCTAGGGATGTGGTTCGGTGGTAGAGGACTTGCCTAGCATGCATGAAGTCATGGGTTTTGATCCTTGGCACCAAAAAGGAAAAATCCTTTATCATCAAAAGATACAAGATGACAGATTTTTAAAAATAAAATGAATAGCTGTCCTCGTTTGTCTCTAAGCTCACCTTGTCTTAAAATTAAAAAGGCTCACATTCTTCTAATGTGGGATTTTTTCCCCCAGAGACTCCTGTGTGAGTTGTTTATTTGATGGATGGCCCTATACACTTGTGTATGCATGCTACATACCAAATGCCGTCATTTAGTAAGAAAAAAGATGTAGCCCTGTGTCCTGAAAGACCTTGTCAATAGCCAAGGCAGAGCCTGGGTTTAAATGACATTAGCATTGCCTTCTTTGGTCTCCTGCTCATGGGCTGGGCTGGCGATTACTCACTGTGTCGCTGTGATCTCCTGAACAGGAAGATTGCTCCACTGGGGCCACTCGGAACTGTGAAATGAGGTTGCCTAGGGTGTCTATCATGATTTGGTTCCTAAATTTCCAGCTTATCAGCCTGGCAGTACAGCATTCTTCAGAATGGTTAAGGATCCTGTGCCTGAGAACTGAAGTCCATTTTATCAGAGCTGTAGATGAGTCCTGGCAGTTAAAGGGCAGAAAGGTTAGTGGGGGCTGGGGACAGCATGTCCTCATTCACAGTGGTGCAGCAGGCAGTTATGATGTGACTCTGGGGAGGGGGAGGAGGTCATTGTTTGAGTGCTTGGCTGCCCGTTTAGACCAGTTTTACTCTTAACACAGTGACAAGGGTCAGCCACTCCCATCGGACTGTCAGCATGTCTGTCCACAGCTCACAGAAGAGCAAGCACAACCTTCCCCGGGTGTATGAGAGGTCAAAGAAATCCATTTAAATGCATCAGAATTGTGCCCAAGGATGTCAGAGGTTGTAAAGAGCATTTCTGTGAAAGGAACTTAGCCAGGGTCAGGCACAGGCACATTCAGACTATATCTGATTCAGTGTCCTTCCCCTCATTTCTCATTTCTAAAAAGAGGGTTAATAAGTTTGGGTAAAGAGAGGACTCTCAAGTGAAAAAAGAGCTCTGTGATCAAATTAATTGGTTACCCATAGACTTTGTAATAGACTTTATTCTAAAATAAAGAGCACATCATTTTATACTTTGGTGTGTCTAAAACCAGAGTCTGGATTGATGTGAGAAACCAGAATGGGATAGAATGAGGCAAATGAGGTGCATGGGTGCAGGGTCCAGGCCAAGAGGACCCTAAGAGTGATTGTGTCTGGTGCCCCACTTGCCTTACCTACCAGAGGGCTAGGATTGTCCCCACCTACACAAGAGGCAGGAACTTATCCCATCTTTGTAGAGATCAGTTCATCTGATGACCCCTTGAGTGAGTTTTAAAATATAGAACCCAATGGAAAAACTTGGTGAACCCCCATGTGGTCAGGTCAGCATCTTCAGTGATAGGATGCAATGTCCTCTCTGGCATGGTACACCGAGAAGGGCACCTGACTCCATGGTGCTTTTTACAAAAACCCACCATCCCATTGAGTCTGGAGGGGGAAAAAAGAGATAAACCCAGATCAGGGTAGATTGTGCAGGATACTTGGCAACCAGTCTTCAAGACTGTCAGACAAAGATTGAGAAACTGCCACAGTCCAGAGGAGACTAGGGAGACACATTGTCTGAACAAAGTAGACTCCAGAATAGAAAGAATATATTGGTAGAGATTCTACCAAAGAATATATTGGTGAGATTAAAGTCTGCAGTTAATACTAGTTACTATACCAACATTAGTGTCTTAGTGTTGACAAATGTTCCTTGTTAATGTAAGATGACCCCAGAGGAAACTGGGAATTCTCCGTATTATCTTTACAATTTTCATGTTAATCTAAAATTATTCTAAGACATAATATGTATTTTTAAAAATATTTTATATATCAGCAATATAAAGATAAGTTTTCTATCTCACCCCAGGAAGTAATGTCTGTTTTGGTGCCAGTACTATGCTGATTACCAAACCTCTAGGAATTATAGAAGCTTCAGTATGAGGAGAAAGTGGCTGATGGTTCTTAGAAAGTTGATTGCTTCATTATGAGAACTAGGATCCTGTTCATATCTTCCCATCACTATGATAAAATACTTGAAATAATCAACTTAAAAAAAAGAAAATGTTTATTTTGGCTCACAGTTTCAGAGGTTTCGGTCCACGGTCTGTTGGCCCTGTGGCTTTGGGCCTGTGGCAGCACTGTACATCATGGTGGGAGCTTGTGGTGGAGAAAGCCTGTTCACCTCATATTTCTCTCCTGGGAAACAAAGAGACAGGAAGGGGCTGGGGCTCCAATATCCCCTTTTAAGTATGTATATACAATCCACATTTTCTTTATCCATTCATCTGTTGAAGGGTAGCACCTAGGTGGGTTCCATAGCTTGGCTATTGTGAGATGTGCTGCTAGAAACACTGATGTGGCTGCCTCACTGTAGTATGCTGATTTTAACTCCTTTGGATATATGCCAAGGAGTGGGATAACTGGATCATTTTGGTGGTTCCATTCCTAGTTTTTTGAGGATTCTCCATACTATTTTCCAGAGTGATTGTACTAATTTACGTTCCCACAAACAATGTATAAGTGTACCTTTTTTCCACTTCCTTGATAATACTTATTATTATTTGTGTTTTTGATAATTGCCATTATGACTTTAGTGAAATGAAATCTCAATGTCATTTTGATTTTCATTTTCCTAATTGCTAGAGATGTTAAGCATTTTTTTTTCATGTGTTTGTTGGCTATTTGTATTTCTTCTTTTGAGAAGTGTCTATTTAGTTCTTTTGCCTGTTTATCAATTGGGTTTTTTGTTGTTTTTTGATGTTAAATTTTTTGAGTTCTTTATATATTCTGGGTATTAATGCTCTCTATGAGGAACAGGTGGCAAAGACCTTCTCCATTTCTGTAGGCTCTCTCTTCACACTTGCTTCCTTTGCTGTCCAGAAGGCTTTTTAATTTTATAGCATCCCATCTATTGATTTTTAGTTTTATTTCTTGTGCTTTAGGGGTCTTGTTAAGGAAGTTGGTTCTTGTGTCTATATGCTGGAGTGTTAGACCTACATTTTCTTCTTGCAGTTGCAGAGTTTCTGGTCTAATTCCTAGGTTTGATTCACTTTCAGTTGACTTTGGGCAGGGTAAGAAATAGGGGTTCAGTTTCATTCTTCTATATATGGATATCCAGTTTTCCCAGCACCATTTGTTAGAAAGACTGTCTTTTCTCCAATTATATTTTCTGCACCTTTGTCTAGAATCAGATAACTGTATTTATGTGGGTTTGTCTCTGGGTCTTCTATTTTATTGGTCTTCATGTCTGCTTTGGTGCCAGTACTATGCTGTTTTTATTACTATAGCTCTGTAGTATAATTTCAGGTCCAGGATTGTGATGTCTCCAGCATCGCTCTTTTTGCTCAGAATTGCTTTGGCTCTTCTGGGTCTCTTATTTTTCCAAATGAATTTTAGAACTGCTTTTTCTGTGTCTGTGAAGGATGTCATTGATATTTTGATGAGCATTGCATTGAATCTGTATGATGCTTTTGGTAGTACGGACATTTTGATTATATTAACTCTGCCTATCCAAGAACATGGGAGGTCTTTCCAACTTTTAAAGTCTTCTTCAATTTCTTTCTTCAGTGTTCTATTCAGTTCAATATCCCCTTCAATGGGTACACCCAATGACTTAACTTTCCCACACTAGACCCTACCTCCTGGAAGTTCTACCTTCCCTGCCACACCCCCCATACCCCCACCCCAATAAAGCCATAAGATGAGAACTAAGCTGCTAACACATGGGCCTTTGGGGGGATGTTCAAGATTCAAACTACAGCACCCCGTCCCCAAGATTCTCTGTCAGGAGCTTCTGGCTGATACTTAAATAGTGTTGGTACAGATAAATATCCAAATCTGAAAATCTAAAATCGGAAATGCTCCAAAATCTGAATTTTTTTGAATACAGATATGACATTCCCAGTAGAAAATTTCACACCATGAAACTTTGTTTCACATACAGAATTGTTAAAAATATTGTATAAAATTATTTTCATGTGAATAAGGCCTACATGTAACAAATAAATTTTATGTTTAGACTGTTATTGTATATTTGCAAGTGTTCTAAAATCTGAGAAAACCCCAAATTTGAAATAATTCTGGTCCCAAGCATTTCCAAAAAGGGCTACTCAATCTGTACTTCGCACTTACTATTGTTCAGTTAAAGATAAAATATATGAAACTGTAAGCTTATCAAAAAGAAAGACATGTGAAACTTGAATATTCCTTTATAAAATTCAAAATCATGTTATTTATTTTGAGATCAAGATCACAAAATGTTTATAAAATTGTCACTGGGATATTTAATCTAACTTCTGATGGTCAAAAGTAACTTATAGAAACCTTAGACTTTGAAGGCAAAGAACTATAATATATAAACTAGAACTGAGAGGTTGAGAAGTGTTTAGCGTTCATATGGATAAATGTAGGCCCATACCACTTAGTTAAAAACAAAGCTACATACTTGAAATCAGGTACCACGCCCCCCGAAAAAATCCTGCTATTAAATCAGTGGGGAACTTACAGTTGAGATGACTTAGAGTCCCAGAATTGAGGCAGGAAGGGAATTTGTTTTCCTAAATTTAAGTGCCGATGGAACCCTGGGATTCCGTAGAACACACTTTGGGAAAGAGTGCTGCAATTTATTTGCTGCCTATCCATTCAATAAAGAATAAATTCTTAGCCTGAAGATTGTCAAGATTGCAGCTCTTGGGTTTGAGAGGGCGTGTGCTACGTGGGTATTCTTTATGGAGAGTTTCTGAACCCAGAGGGACTCCCCATATAAATGAACCCTGAAGAGTGAGACCTAACCTATTGATTGATTATTGAGCCAGTCATTATTAGATTAGATGAAATAGGACCCCCTTAAGACTAAATGTGCTAAGGATTCCCAGACCTGCCTGTTCATTTGAAAAGAAGTCTGAAAAGTGAGGAGCTGGATATAGTGAGCAAAAGCCTTCCCTCCTTTCTCCAGGAAAGGCCATAAACATTCTAGAAAGCTGACATCTGTCGCTGAGAGAGGAAACAAACTACTTTTTTACACTGATTTAGAGGATGCCTGGCAAGGTTTCCAATTCAAAACTCCCTAGGTGTGGGCCAAGAGTCTCCTACAGATGCACACCCCCCCACTTAGAATCGTTGACCTTCTCCAGAATGGGCACCAGTTTTCTCAGGGCCAGCTTGACAGTGGTTGGCTAATAAAGCCTTGCTTGACGGTGTTCTCTATTCTCTGGTGGGTGATGAGTTAAAGTGTCATTCTAGCAGTTCCCCTCACGGGGGCTTTATTAATACAATCCCCTGCTCCAGACTTGACCTTCAATCACTGGAAAACAAGAAAACATTGAAAACAACTTCAACTAAATGAAAAATACTTCAATGGACTCAGTCCAAACATCGGCAACCTTTGTGTGAGTAATGTAGAAAAAAGGTCTACATGGCAGGTACGTTTCTAGCTGATGCAAACTTCAAGTTGTTAATAGCTCTTCTGGGACATGGCTATGGGAGCAGAGTTGGCTCCTGCTGTGGCAGAATAACAAATGAGAGAAAATTACTTGGGCTCATGCTTTGCCCGAAAATAGCCATGAATGGAGGGTCCGAGAGAAGCTCTAGCACTTATCAGATGTCTTGGCCAAATGTTAGCTCCTTCCTCCTGGTGCAAATGAGAAAAGACACTTAATTTCTTGCTGTGTATATGTCAGGCTAGCATTCCATTATGGTAGATGGAACAGCTACATTTTAGCCAATTCGTCATTTAAGGTCCTGAGTGTACTTCTGTTGTGAAGGACAATCTTTCATTAGTCTCAGTAAGACTAGAGAACTGACATTACAGGAAAACAATGACTAAGGGTGGACCCCTGCTAAAATACAGTAGAGTGTCATTCACACAAACATATGGAACCAGACTTCTGAAGTTCAAGTGCTGTTTACTTGGGATTAACTCAAGTTTGGTTAAGAAGCACATGTAATTTGGATGAGGTCGTTGATTCTGTCATTTGTGGTGAGAGAAACCAGTCCAACACTTGTGATCTAAAGAAGGGAGTAGGCCAGGGGCTTGTGCTGAGAGGCCACCCACCAAGACTCTACATCTTGCTCTAAATGCTGGTACTCAATACAGTGATTGTTGAGAGTGGGGTGATATTTGGAGAAGAAAAAGAAACAAACGTGTCTGCTATAGATTTGATCTTAAATGTTCTCCAAAAGCCTGTGTTACATGTTTGCTCCCTAGCATACAGTAGCTTTGGGAGGTCTTAGAACCTCTAATACAATTAGGTGGTGGGGCCTGATGGGAGGAAGTTAGGGGCGGAAGGTTTGTCCTTGAAGGGATACTGACCCTTCCTGTTTCATTCTTGGCCTTCTGGCCAACACAGTGAGGGTTTTTTCTTTCTTTCTTTCTTTCTTTTTTTTATTAATTTCTTTTACTCATCCATGGACCTTTATTTTTTATGTATTTATATGCGGTGCTGAGAGTCAAACCCAGTGCCTCACAAATGCTAGACAAGCACTCTACCACTGAGCCACAACCCCAGCCCATGAGGGATTTTTCTACCACATGATCCCCATGTACTGTAGCACAGGCCCCAAAGTAGTGGGGGCCAATGAACTATGTACTGAAAAGTCCAATAAACCTTTGTTGATTATCTCAGGTGTCTTGTGACAGTGATAGGAAGCAGACTAAAACACTCTCTCTTCTAGTTTAGAGGAAGTGCTGCCCACCCAAATGAGATTTTAGTGAATTCATGTAGAGCATGCGGCCACTCTGGTAAATTCTGAGTCTTATCAGTGTCTGGGTGGTTGTCTAGAAAAATCTGTTCTAATTTTTCTTCTGTCTACTGTAGTCTGGCCAGTGTTTGTTGAGTACTTCCAGTCAGATTTTTGCTCCTGAAAGTTCCCCAGAGATACATTCTCTTATAGGTTTACAGAAGATAAACAAGTTGTGCCAAATTGCCTGCTCACTTACGTAGCCACTGAGGCCATCTTTCACTAGATCTCAGGATTTATTCTTAATAGGTTGTGTATTATCTTTTCTTTTTCTTTCTTCCTTCCTTTGTGCAATTTATATACCTTACTATTTACCATGTACAACACAGTGTCTTTTGGTATATTTTCAGAGTTCTCATTTCATCACCCCTCAGCAACCTCAAATTCATTTTCAGCTACACCCCAAGCCCCCAGCCCCCTAATCCCTAGGCAATTGGTAAGCTACTTTCTATTTAGAATTGCCTATTATAGATACTTTATATAAGTGTAATTATACAATGTGTGGTCTTTTGTGACTAGCTTCTTTTACCTGACATATTTTCAAGGTTCATTTATATTGTGCCATCCGTGCTCTATTTCTTTGTATTATCATATAGTATTCCACTTATGAATATATGACAGTTTGTTTATCCATTTATCACTTGATAGATATTCAGGCTCTTTTCACCTTTTGGCCAAGAATAATACTGCTGTGCACACAAATTTGTATATGGAAGTGTGTTTTAATTTTTCTTAGACATATATTTTGGAGTAGAATTACTCGAATATGTGCTAACTATACATTTAACATTTTGAGGAAATGCCAAACTGTGTTTAAAGTGAGCATAATTTTACATTCTCATCAGAAATATATGAGGGTTACAATTTCTGCATCTCCTCAGTGCCACTTCTCATCTCTTTTTCGAGGATGTAACCATCCTTAGTGGGTATGTAGTAGTATCTCATTGTATTTTTTTTCTTTTTCAATATATTTTTATTAGTGCATTCAAATTATATGTAATGGCAGGTTTTGTTGATGTGTACTCATACATGCATACAATATAACAGTATAATCTGGTTAGTGTCATTCCCTAGTGTCTCCCCTTTCCCTCCCTCTTGCCTCCCCCTGGTCCCTTTTCTCTACTCTCCTGGTCTCCCTTCCATTTTTATGAAATCCCCTCCCTCCATCTTTCTTTTCTTTTTTCCTCTCTAGCTTCTACATGAGAGAAAACAAAAGGATCTTGACTTTCTGAATTTGGATTATTTCACTTAACATAATGCTCTCAAGTTCCATCCATTCTTCTGCAAATTACATAATTTCATTCTTCTTTATGAGCTGAATAAAAATCCATTGTGTATTTTCACTTTATTTTATTTATTCATTCATCCACTGACAACACCTAGGCTGGGTTCATAACTTGGCTATTGTGAATTGTGCTGTTATAAACATGAGAATGCAGATATCACTACAGTATGACTACTTTAATTTTTTAGGATAGACACCAAGGAATGGTACAGCCGAGTCATATAATAGTTGCACTCCTAGTCTTTTGCGAATTCGTTGTGTTTTAAATTCGTATTTCCCTGCTGGCTAATGATATCAAGTGTCTATTCCTGTGACTGTTGGCCGTTTGTATTTGTTCTTTAGAGAATCATCTGTTCCGATTTTTGGCTCACATTTTAATTGGGTTATTTGTCTTTACATTACTGAGTTGTAATAGTTCTTCATATATTCTAAAGACAAGTCTATTACCACATTTACATCTTGCAAATATTTTCACCCATTACATAGGTTATCTTTTCGCTGGTTTTGAAGCACACCCGTTTTAATTATAATGGTGTCAAATTTATTTTTTCTTTCATTGCTTGTGCCTTTGGTGTCATATCTAAGAAACCATTACCTAATAAAAAGCCGTGAAGATTTACTCCCACTTTTGCTCTTATATTTAGGTCAATGCTCCATCTTGAGTTAATTGTTATATGTTGAATGAAGTGCAGACCACCCCTACTTCATGTGGATGTGGCTTTGTTAGGGACCACCTGTCTGCACAGCTGCATTCCACAGCTGAGGGGCTGGTGTCAGGAGAGCACAGAGGCTCCTCTACCTGGCTGGGTAGAGCAGTGAGGCCAACAGGTACATTGGCACTTTACTCTTTTCTCCCAGGTCCCTTGAAGTACTGACCCCCAAGAGAAACCAGCATTTGCCACATTTCAGTGTCCACCACAACTCAGTACTGGTCTGACATGAAGGACGTGAGACTTTGTAGTCGGACAGATCTGGGAGTGACTCCTGTTGCTCCCACTTACTAGCTCGGTAACCTTAGCAAGTGGCTTAACTTCTCCCAGTCTTCGTTTTCTCACTTACAAAATGAGGGTGATGATATGGGCCTTGCAAGATGTTTGTGAAGAGTAAACGAGGTGACAAGTCTGGTGCACAGTGCGCTGGAGCTGAGCACGTAGTCAGTGCTCCATAACGGATGATGGTCACTGTTCTTCTGCCCTTTCCTGACTTTGCCCTGTCTCTGTGCAAGTTGTCTCATCTTTAAAAGAGGAGATAATTGGAATGTAAGCTCCAACAGAGGAAGAACTTCCCTGCTTTGTTGAATCTTGTATATGTAGATCCTAGAAATAGCACCCAACACAAACTAGGCTCCTGATAAGTATGTATTGAATGAAGTACAGGCCACCGCTACTTCATGTAGATTGTGACTTTGTTAGGGACCACCTGTCTGCACCCCTGTTACGTAATGCCTGGAATTATTTTAAGAATAAACAATTCTAAAATAATGTATTCAAGTATTTTTTAAACTATGAAATGCTACAGAAATGTATGCCTTTCTTTGTTTTTAGTGAAAAGAGATTCATGGGTAGCAGTAACAGGAAAGCAAACCTGCAAATGAGGTGAATATGTATTTTCTAGAAGGTGTAATTTCATATTCAAGGTACTAAAGAACCAGTGATCCTTTAATAAAGTTAATTTATTAAAGAATTTTGAGGTCATAAAAAGTTAATGCACCTCTCCAGGTTTTCACACTTCACCCTGGGAGAAGTGCATTCTCCACTGCCCTTCTTGAGAGCAAGCACTGTGGAGGTGGGAGTGGGTAAGGGGGGGACGGAGAGACTGTGTTTCTTTCAGCTATTTAATATCTGGATAAAGACTGGGAATTTGCACTATTCTTTATTCATTTCTTTCTGTTCAATATTCCTTTTCATCTTTTTTCCCCTGCAGAAATAAAAAAAAAAGTAGTACTTTCATATTGCCTGAAAATGACTGAATGTAGAATTTAACTTCTGCCTACTTTACAGCCTTAGGGCACAACTCAGATGCCAAGGAATCATTTAAAAAAAAAAAAGTCCTGATTAGATGGGGATCAGCAGTGGGAGAGAACCAACCAGGAAGCAGAAGACCAAGTTCTGGACGTGACTCTTCATTAACTAATTATGTTACCCAGAAAAGTTATTTCACATCTCTGGGTTCCACTTCTCATCTAGAAAGTACATGTGTTAAGTCATATGCTCCTTAAGGGCCTGTCCAGGCCACATGTGCAGGTTACTTGGGGAGGGCCCAGTATGGGGAACAGGGAAATAGGGCAGAGATCCCTGGGCCAGGAGTCATGAGTTTCAGGACTCTACCCTGGCTGTGTAACCAGGGGCAGTGGTCACCTCTGTACTCAGGCCTCAGGGTCCCTCTCCATATGCATATCAGCTCTAAAGTCTCACTGAAAGGCACTGGAGAATGCTGCAGGGAGGAGGCTGTCAGTGGGGCTTGGGGGAGCCTCAGAGGTCCAGCTTGCTGCACTTTGGAGCTCTGGGACTTTGAACATGTGTGTAATCTCTGAGGGCCTCAGTTTTATTATCTGCAGATCACAGTAATGACCTTGAAGTTTTTATATGAAGACTGTGAGAGGAGCAGTTAGCACAGTATAAGGGCCCAATGGTAGCAGTTTGGTTGTCATACTTTTAAAGCTTTTCTGTGAAGGAAGATGAATTAAAAAGAGGGGGTTCTAAAGAAGCAGCCCTGCTGAAATAAGGCATCCAAAGAAACCTAGTGGAATATATACTGGAATATTATACAGCCTCAAAAAGGATGGAAGGAAAGCAGACCAGATGAAATGGCCACTTATAAACCTCATCCCAGTCACTCCCCAGGAGTAAGAGTCTCATTCAGGATCTGAAAGGCAGAAACAACTACAGACAGACTTAAGCCTAAAGGTATAGAGCCTTCTAAAGTAGCTTGTTGGTGGCCACTGTAGGATTCCAAGACTAGAAGAATAGGGGAATGGTGCTGGCTAATTGATACCAGCTGAGATTACTAAGAGAGACTAGAGTTTCTTCCTTCACTGTCTGTCTTTAGGCAAATCTGGATGTGTCTGTGCTGCTTTTATGGGGTTGTCCCTGAGGGTGACGTATCTAGATGCCTGCTGAGCTCTTGTGGGGTCATTTTCAGGGATACTCAGTTAATGCTTGGCTCACGGGAGAGAACGATGCTTTCCTTTTGTTTGTCCTTTATCTGTTCCTGTATCTATTTGTTTATACAGCCAGCCTCTAGCGCATGCCCACTATGGAAGAGATGCTTGGCTCAGAAGCATCTCCTCTTTCATGCCATTTGCCTAAATGACTTAAATTTCCATCAACTGCCAACTGTGGGAAAGGCCAGGTAACTTCCAAGAAATATCTCCATTTCATGTTTGTGCCAAGCACTAGCGTCTGTCCCCACCCACTGCAGGAATCTTTGCTCGGTGGCATGGACCCTGGTGCTTTCACAGTCCTCACGAGTTGATTGTGTTTACAGGAGGCAGAACCCACACCTCCCTGGAGTCAGCTTGGGACAGGAAGCTGACTGGTATCAAAAAGAGGGGCCTGGGCCTCCGGTTCCTAGGTGCAAGGAGCTGCTGTCTTGCTGTCATATGTGGCCTTGTCGCGCCCTGCACATTGTGGCTTTCTGGCAGCATACTGCTTGTCCCTTGCACAGTCAGCTGTGGGAAGCTGAATCTGGGAACCTTGCCACCCCACAGAACCTGGTACCCTGCCAGAGTTTTTGGTACAGTGCAGTTTTATCCTGGAGCAAGTTTGGTAATGAACCAGAAAAATTCTTCCAATTTTCTTCCCTCCCTTGGCATTCTTGCCATTTTGCCTGAGCTCTCTTCTGCAGACTAGGATGACAGAAATCCCTGTCTTACAGGCTTCCTTAAAAGGTCACCCAACATCTGAAGTGGATGGCCTGGGGGAGGAACAGATGAAGTCAACAAGGTAGAAGTTGGATTAGTGAGAGTTTCTTGAATGAATATCTATGAAAATTGTCCATATGACAGAATCTGATAAATCCTACTGAGACTCTCAGATGAGTGGGAACTTTGCCGGGACAAAGCAGTTGGCCCAGGAAATTGTGATAATATACAGGACCAACTTTCAATGTTTGGGTTTAAAGGAAATGGGCTTCTCTAGACTCAGATGCCTTCAGCATTCAGAAAAGAAAAAAAGTGTGTGAGTTTAAGACACAGTGAGAGAGGGCAAGGGCAGAGAAAAAGGGAGAGGAAAAAAGAAACTGATTTTTAAATTGTCCTGAAGGGCAAGGGCAGAGAAAAAGCGAGAGGAAAAAAGAAATTGATTTTTAAATTGTCCTGAAGAAGATGGAAGAAAGTCTTAATCCCTTTTCTGTTTTTATAACAAAATACCAGAAACTGGGTAATATATAAAGCAAAGAGGTTTATTTTGGCTCATGACTCTGGAGGTTAGGAAGCCCAAGAGCATGGCATCAGCAAAGGCCTCATGCTGCTTCACCCCAACTCATACCAGAAAGTGGAAGGGCAAACTGGTGCATGTGGGAGAGACAAACCACAGGGACAGTTTGCTTTGTAAAAACTCACTCTGAAGATAACCATCCCATGAGAAAGGCATGACTCCATTTGGGAGGGCTTGGCCTCCATGACACCAACCCCTTCCATTAGGTCCTACCTCCCAATACTGCCACGTTGAGGAATTAAGACCCCCACCCGTGAACTTTCAGCAACACACTCAAATCATAGCAAAGTGAAAGAGGATGTGAATCAGATCCTGTAAATGCCGTTCCTTTGATTCACTGGATTCACTGTGTCCCCTTGTACTTCTTTTGTCCAGTTCTATTCCTCCAAAGCCAGTGGCTCCTATCAATTGATATTTCACATCAAAGAACTGAGCTCTCTATCATCAGGGTTCTTGCACCTATGGGATGGCAGACAGACGGCGTAGCAGGCAGGGAGGCAGACTGGGGGCCTTGCTGGCAGGGCCTGAGCACAGTACCTCCCCTCCCCTGGCCCTGGAGGAAGGAAAACAGGGAACCCTTCATCATGACTCAGCTCTGTTTATTAAGTACTCACTTGGACTCAGCCTTGTTCCAGTAGCAATTTGAAGAATGTCTTTTATAGGAGGATTTTTTAAAAATAGGTTTTATGCCACATGTGCAAAAATGTCTCTCTATGAAACAGTTCAGAGAAGCCAAGGAGAGCCAGACTCAGAGTAGGCCGAGGGAAAGAGCGGGGGGGACTGGGAGTAGATGGAGGTCAGCAGGACGGCCGCGAAGAATGCTCGGCAAGTCCTCCTCCTCATCAAGGAAAGTAAGACCATGGAGTAAAGTACCATGGCAGCAGTGCCAGAGCGGAGCTCCTGGGACCAAGGCCACAGCCAGAGGCACACTAGCCGTGCCTTTTTCTCCGTATGTGAGGAGGACCTCTCATTCTGGATCTGGCTTGGATCAGGTTCTATCTGGCTTTTGCAGTAGACCAGCTGAACTTCACATTGTGTCGGTCTCCCCATTCTGAAACGAGTGTGATGTGTCCGAGAATCCCATTCAGTGGAGCTTCACAGAAAAGAGCACAAGCCCCCACTCCTCCGTCTGCCGTGATACTGATGACTCTGTGTTGCCTCCTTTACCCTAAGGAGCACTTTCTCCTGGGGAGTTTTTGGATTCTGTCTGGACTGAAATGGGCTTGATTTCTCTTCCTCTGAGTATATGCTCAACTGGAGTCCCCTGAGAGAGGCTGACTGTGGGGAGTGTTATGGTTTAGATGTGAGGACCCCCCTCAAAAGTCAACTGTGAAACAACACAAGAACTTTTAGAGGTTAAATGATTAGATTATGAGAGGGATAACCTAATTGGTGGGTTAATTCATTGATATGAATCAAGGGGATGTTTAGGGCAGATGGGGTGCGGTTGGAAGAGGTAGGTCACTGGGGTGCACCTTTGGGGTATATATTTTGGCACTGGTGAGCAGAGCTCTCTCTCTTTGCTTCCTGGTTGCCTTGTCCTGAGCTTCTTTCTTCTGCCAAGCCCTTCTGTCATGGTGTTCTGCCTCACCTTGAGCCTAGAGCTGTGGAGTAGGCCAACCATGGACTGAACCTCTGAAGCTGTGAGCCAAAATAAACTTTTCCTCCTCTACTTTGTTCTTGTCAGGTCCTTTGGTTCCAGAAACTAAAAAGCTGACTAAAACAGGAAGGAATTTATGTATCTATTATGCTATTCCCTATGAACTTTATTGGACACACTAACCCCTCCTACATGCCCCCCAGGTTTTGGCCAAAATATTCCTGAGGTACCTGGCCCATCTTCTTCCATGGACGTGCATTGCTCTACCTGTTCACTAGAAAAAGTCAGCATTTCCCAATAGCTACACTACATACTTGGAGAGGAGCTCTGAGGAATTGGAAGCATCAGAGGATTTAGAATCACAGACCCGGGTCCAAGGCCTACACTATGCTCCCTACTAACTGGCTACACAACATTTTCAGGACAGAGAATTTCTGAGTTTTTGAAATCAGGAATCTGTCTCCTCATAGGGTGGATGCAGTGAGACCATGGAAAATCTTTTAGACAATTAAGTACAAAACAAATTACATTTTGTTTCTGTCCTTACCTAAAAGGGTTCTAATGCCTTTGAGCAAGAGACTAGCCACTCACAGAGATGCTGCAGGGACAGGGTTGCTTCTGCCATCACCAACAGGCTACTGTGAAAGGCTGGGATCTGATACTTCCTTGGCCTGTGATGCTCAAATCTTAATATGTGGCAGAATCACTTTGGGGCTAAATATGCAAATCTCTAGACATTAGCCCTCTAAAACCTTGTTGGGTGATCTGGGACCTATTTGTAATTAGCACCCCAGCTCTTCTGATGCAAGCTACACATAAGCTTTCCTTGAAGAAAAACTAAGAGTTCACAATTGGGACTGGGTGACCGTGGAGTTGCTTGCATGGGTTAAAAGTAGTGAACAATAGGGTGGCGTCTGCGTGCAGCCCTGGGAGGAGGCAGAGAATTCCTGATGATTTGACCAATAGCTGTGCTTGCCTCTGCCACCACAGTGTCCCATTTGTTACTAATCACTTCCTTGTGTATGTTCCTGGATATTTTTCCTGGCTACGATATTTGGTGGTGTTTTTTGTTTGTTTATAGCTGTAAGAAACAGTGCTGGGCTCCCAGCTTTCTGTTGCCAGGTTTTGAATCTGTAGCTATAGAAGGAAGGCTGGAGCACCCCCCAGAAGGCCCTACTGTGTCAATGGAGAGTGTGTGATGGAACTCTTTTCTGAGAATCTAGACTCTAGGACAAACACATATCCTGGGAATTCCAAAATTCTGTCAGGTGGAAAGTCCTGAGCTCATTAGAGCCAGTAAAAAGCTAAGTGACCCCAGATCATTTCAAAGGAGTGCCCCTGAGCAGTGCCAGCCACACAGCACAGGAGAATAAGATGTTGCGTGAAGAAAACTCTGTGGCAGCACCTACTCCACACACACCAGGGCTGCGTGCGCTCACCACTTGAAGGCAAGACTTGAAAATGAGCTCACAGTATAGTGCTCGCATTCTCTTTTTTCCCCTAGTTCATGAGAAGACCAAGAAATTAGAAATCTTTTAAGAAGCTGAGCCCTGCCAGGCATGGTGGTGCAGGCCTGTAATTCCAGCTACTGGGGAGGCTGAAACAGGAGGATTGCAAGATTAAGATCAGCCTGGGTCAGCCTTAGCAACTTAGCAAAATGCAGCCTCAAAATAAAAAATAAAAAAGGGCTGGGGATGTGGCTCAGGGATAAAAATATCTGTGCTATACTTCCTGCTGCCTTACATATTTTTCCACCTTAATTTTCTGCTATTTCTTTTTTAATTGATTTTTTGAAAAATAAATGACAGAATAATGCATTACAATTCTTATTACATATACACAGCACAATTTTTCATATCTCTGGTTGTATATAAAGTATGTTGACACCAATTCATGTCTTCATACATATACTTTGGAAAATAACGTCTATCACATTCCACCATCCTTGCTAATCCCCTGCCTTCTCCCTTTCCCTCCCACCCCTCATCTCTATCTAGAATTCATCTATTCCTCCCATGCTTCCCCTCCCTGCCCCACTATGAATCAGCCTCCTTATATCAGAGAAAACATTCAGCATTTGTTTTTTTTGGGATTGGCTAACTTCACTTAGCATTATCTTTTCCAATGCCATCCATTTACCTGCAAATGCCATGATTTTATTCTCTTTTATTGCTGAGTAAAATTCCATTGTGTATATATACCACATTTTTTAATCTATTCATCCATTGAAGGGCATCTAGGTTGGCTCCACAGTTTAGCTGTTGTGAATTGTGCATCATCTCTAGCAATTAGAGAAATGCAAAACAAGACTATTTTAAGATATCATCTCACTCCAGTCAGAATGACAGCTATTATGAAGACAAACAACAATAAGTATTGGCGAGGATGTGGGAGAAAAGATAAAACTCACACATTGCTGGTGAGACTGCAAACTGGTGCAGCCAATATGGAAAGCAGTATGGAGATTCCTTGGAAATCTGGAAATGGAACCACCATTTGACCCAGCTATCCCTCTCCTCTGTCTATACCCAAAAGAATTTTCTGCTATTTCTATGAAGGCAATGGTTTAGATGATTGTTTACTCCTGAAAACTGACACTATTAAAGTGTTTACATTCAAAGCAGGAGACTACCAAAAATCCAAGTCATTTTCCTCAGAACGGTAGTATAAACCATATTTAATAGGTTTTTCCCTTGTTGTTTGTTTATTTTGAACTGAACTGGGGGCACTTAACTACGCCACATCCCCAGCCCTATTTTTTTTTTTTTTTCAATTTTGAGACAGGATCTCACTATGTTTCTTACAGCCTCACTAAGTTGCTGAGGCTGCCTTCAAACCTGAGGTCCTCCTGCCTCAGCCTTCAAAGCCACTGGGATTACAGGTGTGTATCACACACACACCCTCATATTTTTTTTTAATTTTTTTATTAGTTGCTCAAAACATTACAATGATCTTGACATACATTTGATTAAAATTGGGTATGAATTCTTATTTTTCCATGTGTACAGATTGCAGGATCACATTGGTTATACATATTTAATAGCTTTACTTAGAGGCATGTTTATTGCCTGGCAAGATAGTAAGTGCTCTAAGTTTGCATTCCTTTTTGTAGCTTCCCAATACATGAGGATAACAAGAGGCCTTCTGTTTTTCTCCTTTTTTTTTTTTTCCTGATTATAGGTTACGTTGTCATATTGTTTTTATAAAAAACATACAAAAAGATGAAACAATTTAGAATTTCACGAACTATCTCATCACTTAAAACCAATGACAGTGAATACCTAGCTTATTTTATGCCAGCAATTCATTTTTGCACAGGTGAGGCTCCTTGAATTAACCCAGTGAAAGAGCAATTTAGATGCTTAGTACTTTGATGCCACCTAAACTCTAAATTTTACCTTTCCTGTGACACTTCCTCCACCAGTCCCAGGTCTTTATCGTCTTCAGGGCCTTTCCCAGCTTCCTGGCCTTACTAGGATACCTTCCTTGAAGCTCCTTGAAGTCACAAGAAACTCCTTGACATGCAGGGCTATTGCCCACCTAATCTTTAGCTTTGCTGCAGAGGTCAAGTAGATTAGTTAAACAGGGCTTGCCCTCCTGACTCCTTGTTGGTTATCTCTTTTTAGATAATCACTATGCAGGCACTGCTCCCAAATGCCTTGTGGCTGGGGAATAGCTTCCTTTCTTGCTTGGCTAGATTTTGGGGCATAAGCTACCTCCCTATTTAAAGACAGCATTCATTGAACTCTTCTTCTTGAGGCCAGATGCTAAGCTTACACCTGGAAAAAGCAGGTTTGCCCTTTGTGGTGCATTGACCCTTATAAATTTTATCTTAGGGAACATTTTTAAATAAAAGAAGCGGTGACATTATGATTCCTCTTCCTCCCCAGCAGTATCTTCATTCCTTGCTCAAACCAAACTCTTATGCTTGCCTGCTGGATGAGATCCACTCACTCACAGTAGTTTTTGCTTTATCAAAGAATTTTAGAAAAGTGCTAAGTTTTTTATCCTGATGACTGTTAAAGTGCTTCTCTCACCCCACCCTTCTGGGCGAGTGCCTCCATTTTTCTCCATGTTTTTTAATTAATGCATTATAGTTATACATAATGATGGGATTTGTTGCTACATATTTGTTCATGTACATGATAATAACAGTATAACTTGGCCAGTATCTTTCCCGATATTTTCCCTTTCCTTCCTTTCCTCCCTCTCCCTAATCCCTTTCCTCTACTCTACTGATCTCCCTTCAGTTTCCATGAGATTCCCCCACCACATGCCTTTCTTTTCCTTTTTCTTTTTTAAACCTTCCACATATGAAAGAAAAAATGACCCTTGGCTTTCTGAGTTTGACTTATTTTACTTAACATGATATTTTTCAAGTTCCATCCATTTTCCTGCAAATGATATAGTTTTTTATTATTGCTGAATAAAACACCATTGTGTATATACACACCACATTTTCTTTATCCATTCATACATTGACAGACACCTAGGCTGGTTCCATAGTTTGAATATTGTGAATCATGCTGTTGTAAACATGGGTATCCATATATCACCACCATATGATGACTTAAATTCTTCAGGATAGATACTAAGGAATGGTATGACTAGTCCTATGGTGGTTCCACTCCTAGTCTTTTGAGGATTCTCCATAGTGATTTCCATAGTTGTTGTACCAATTTACAGCCTCATCAACTGTGTGTTAGTATTCCTTTTTCTCTATTCCCTCTTGAGCATTAATTGTATGCGTGATGGCTGCCGTTCTAAGTGGAGTGAGATAAAATCACAGGATAGGTTTTTTTTAAAAAAAGGTTTCTTTTTAAATTCATTTTTATTTTTATTTATTTTTATCTTTATTTTATTTGTTTATTTTTATGTGGTGCTGGGGATTGAACCCAGTGCCGCATGCATGCTAGGCAAGTGCTCTCTGAGCCAGAACCCCAACCCTTTATTTAATTTTTAAAAATATTTTTTAGTTGTCAGTGGATCTTTATTTTATTTATATGTGGTGCTGAGAATTTGACCCAGTGCCTCAAACGTGCTAGGCAAGAGCTCTACCACTGAGCCACAACCCCAGCCCCTATTTTTATTTTTCTATTTGTTCTAATTAGTTATACATGACAATAGAATGCATATTGACACATCATACATAAATGGAGCATAACTTCTCAGTCTTCTAGTTGTGCATGATGTAGGATTACACTGGTCATGTAATCACGTATGCACATAGGGTCATAATTCATTCTACTATACTCCCTTCCCTTCACTCCCCTCTAATTCAGACTACCTCTATTCTTCTCTAGCCCTCTCCCAACTTCCACTGTGAATTAGCATCTGCATTTCAGAGAAAACATTTGACCTTTGGATCTTTGAGATTGGCTTATTTCACTTAGCTTGATATTCTCCAGCTCCATCCATCTATCAGGATAGTTTTGCTTTGCATTTCCCTACCTGCTAAAGATGTTGAACATTTTTCATATATTATTTAGCCATTTGTATGTCTTTTTCGAAGTGTCTATTTAGTTTATTTGCATATTTATTAATTGGGGTTTTTTTGGTGTTGAGGATTTTTTTACATATTTTGGATATTAATCCTCTGTCAGAAGAGTACCTTGCAAAGATTTTCTCCTGTTCTGTAGATTCTCTCTTCATGTTCTGAATTGTTTCCTTTGCTGTGCATAAGCTTTTTAATTTGATGCCATCCCACTGATTGATTTTTGGTATTATTTCCTGAGCATTCAGGGTCCTTTTGAGAAAGTTGTTGCCTATGCCAATATGTTGGAGAATTGACCCAATGTTTCCTTCTAGGAGTTGCATAGTTTCTGGTGTGATTCCTAGATCTTTGATCAATTTTCAGATAAAGAACTATTCTCATTCTTTTACATATGGATAACCAGTTTTCCCAGCTTCATTTGTCAAAAAGGCTGTCTTCTCCAGTGTGTTTTTAGAGTGCCCCTTTTTGATTCCTACTCCTGGGTGAGTTACTCATTCCTAACAGATGATGAGATGTTCTCAGTCAGGTTACTCCAAAAAGGTGAAATTTCCAATACCTACCTGCCTCTCAGAGTTGAATTGTCAGTAATTATATTGGTCACAAAGAAACAGAGGACAGTGATGGTCATCACACCCTGTCACAGAGCACAGTAAGGTATATTCAAGACTGTGCTCACTAATTCCCACGTTCACTCACTCATCCCTCAGCAATGGAGGTAGCTGGTGATGGGGGAGGGGACTGCAAGGCTTCGAACTGCTCTGGGGTGAGGGGGGCTGACTCTTGCTCTCCTGAGCACAAGCTGCCTCTTCTTGTCATTGAAGAGTAAAGCAAGTCAAAGTCTCAGAGGCACAGAATTTTAGAATTGCTAGCTGTAAAAGTCTCCTAATCTATTCTTAGGATTTTCTTGATGAGCAGAAAGGTCCACTGAGCTAAAGTGACTTGTCTACCCAAACCATGGACCAGCATGGCCTACTGCCAGATCCTGTCAGTGGGCTGACTCGAGTCCCAGAGGTCAAGTCAATCTCAAGCCACTGAAAATAATTATCACCTGCTTCCAGAATGATAATTCATATCCCTGTAGATGGAAAATCCATTTTGAAACAACTCCGATAAAGAACAGAAGCGTCTTCTGAACTGATGGGGATGTAGCGGGAAGAAAAGGGGCTCCAGAGTCGACACAAACTCATGTTCAAATTCAGATTCTTCTGTTTACCAGATGGTGGTCTGAAGCAGGGTAACAACCCCTCAGAATGTCAGTTCTCATCATCTGTAAAATAAAGGCAGTAACACTGACCTTTATTTCATTAATATTTCATCAAAAATATTAATGAATAATATTCATATAGTACCTGTATAGCATGTCACCTAATTTTGAACATTGAAGAAATAGTGGATGTTAGTCACTTGTGATTAGGGATATGTTCATGCTCCCGGATTTATGTTAAAAAGAGCTTTCTCCAAATACAAAGTTTGTTATGGCTCTGATAAAGAGGCAGGAAACAGAACTGTGGTTGGAAAGGTGAAGGGATAGGAGCAGCCATATTTTACCATTAACTGTTCCAGAAACTTCACATCAGATGTCTTTCCAAATTCTGAAAATCTTAAGTCCCAGTCCTTTTAAGAAATAATGTTAAAAGTACAGTGTTAAGAAAACCCAAGACTTTCAACATTTCAAATCTGTCTGGGAGTGCAGATACTAAAAGCATAACAGATATTTAATGGAATCTGTCTTTTTGATGATAATTACAGCATTCTGAAGTAGGCTTTAAACACATCTGTATACATGAACTGCTACTTCAAAATTACTTGCTTCAAGGGGGCATTCAGTATCTCGCTAAACTTTCAAGTTAGATAACTACTGTTTAAATTGATGGCAGGTGTTTGATCTATAAATAAGAGTTGTACTTTGCACTTTAGCACTCTGTTTACCTGCTGCACAGTGCTCATCTGCATCACACCAGGAAATTGGAATGGTCATAGGACTATCATCAGTGATACGGTAGAACGTGACAGCTGAAATGCAGCCTTCTAAATTCTGAAAGGGCCTCATTCTCCTTTTGGGGACAAGAGTCCCTTCTTGAATTGGAAGATAACCAGTGAGCCAAGGGGGGGTGGTATGAAAAAATCATATCAGAAGGATAATGAGCACTAGGGACTTTAGCCAGAATATCCAATAACCTCAATAGGTACTTAAATTCCTTAGTTTTTTTCTTTCTTTTTTTTTTTTTTTTTTTTTTTTTAAGTTGGCAACTGTGTTTCCTCAGTCTCCAAGCCATGTGGCTTTAGCAACCTCATCGCACTACCATTGTATCTCAGTTTTCCATGGGGAAATGCTCTGGAAACTGGTCCTTTCTCCACAGTTCCCATTTCAACTCTCATTCATTTTGACACTAGCTAGGGGCTTACCAGGCTGGGCATGTGGACTCTAATGGACTTTCTCTTTTCCTAGTTCTGTGAGCTGCTGCTCAGATCCATCATCATGCACCCCCTAAATGCTCCTAAAAATGGCAGGCCATTTTTTAATTACCCCCCACTAACTTATAAGGAGAGGCTGAAGTGGAGACACAAGTTTATGGATAACTGGGCAGATTATGCTATAGGCTAATTGTATGACTGCTCACAGTTTAGTCTTGTCAGTAATAGCCCCATCTGCCCAAGGACCCTTACATTTCTAGACCCATTTAGGGGATACTCTGAAATGGATACTCCACCCCAGGACACCATAATCGTAGGCAGTCATTCTCCAGGGAGGGCTCCTTAGTGTTGCTCTGCTCCCAGCATACCTCACACCTCAGGACCTTAGGTCTGGGCTCTGGGATAGCCTTGTCTAGGTGTTGGGTATAAGGCCTCAGCGTGCTACCTAGCAGGGAGGCAGTGTTTGCTCTAATAGGCTGCTCCAACTCAGAGAGTGCACTATCCCAGGATAAACTCCCAAAGCATTGTCTGGAGAGACAGTGCCTTTTTGGCACAGGGAGCAGGGAGATGGTGACACTTGAGGAAATTGGCTTCCAGTGGTGAGATGTATGTCTTCCAAAGAGGGTTGCTTACCTTGACTTGTGCCCCCTGACACCAAGTTTTGGCTCAGGTGGCAAGTTGCACACCCATTTCAGCAACCTAGAGGGTATCTTGATCTCATGGCTATGCAATGATGAGAATGGGAGAAAACCTCTCCCAGATAATGAAGACTGCTTAGTTGACTCCATATGCTCACAAATAGGACATTGCTAAGGGCAAAAGGAGCTTCTGCTACCAGCCTCTGTTTCCTTCTCACTGAGGAGTCATTGCAGAGCAGTGTGGCTCTGGGAACAGCCCCAGTGTTGATCCCACTTGGAGTCTCTTTTCAGTGTCCCCTGCTGGTTCTAGTCACAGGAGGACATCTTCTGCGTCCCTTCCTACACACTGTAAGCTTGGTCTTTACTTGGTATCTGAAGGGTGGCTTCCTAGTGTTGCTCCCTTCCCCCCATTTAGCCTGAGCCTTTTGTGTCTGTGGGACTAGCTGCCACTCTCCAAGGATGTCAACAGCAGGCATCCTGAGGAGGCAGATCTCTAAGCTGGAAGAGCTCTGTTCCTTCCTCCTTTTGAACTCACTAGGAAGAAGGGCCGCTGGGGCTTTCTCTCTGTAGGGTGGGACTCTCTAACTGGGGTAGAAACAACTGGTCCCTGAGGAAGACACATGAAATCCCCCCAAAACTTTATGTGGCACTGTGTGTTGGTGCAGTTCGCTGCAGAGGGTTGGAGAAATGAAATGGGTGCACATTTGGAAAAGAGAAGTGTGGCAGATGGTTCTGCACAGATTTTTTTTTCTTTTCTTATTTGCCTGGCAGATGAAATTGTAATCCATTTACCAAATGATCACTGATAACAAGGTCCACACCTGTGATGTATTTGATGTAGTGAGCAGCGGGAGCCAGGGGCAGTGCTGAGCTCTGAGTTAGTTGGAGACTTCATGAAGTTTTATTTTGATCCTGGCCTGAAATTTCAAAATCACAACCTAATTTCTTTCCATATGAAAAATCCTACATTGGGGTGGGACAGCATCCCCAAGCAGAGGCTAATTCATATTGCAGTCCCAGTGGACATAGGCAGACACGTATGCATCAAACCTCAAGACCCTTAGCAAGTTTAGAGAGCCAGCATGCATTTGAGGAATGTGAGAAGTGGTCAGCTTTGCCCCCTCCACATGCCCTGTTGGCACCAGCTTGCTGCTCCTTCCTGAGGCAGTTGGTTCTCTGATAAAGTGAAAGCTTTTCAAAGTTAAACTTGTATCTTTTTAAATTCTCACCAAGACCCACTGATTTCCATTTTTGTGGAAGACCTGTGTTACCTCCCTTCCCCTTTCCTTTTGAAATGATGTTTTGGAATATCGTGGAAGTGTGTATTTCTGTGTAGGTGTGTGCTGTTCGTGCCCTGAGGGAGGGAGACACATGCCCATAGTGGTGGTCTAGCTTTGAGAAACCAAAGAAGCAAGTATGGCATCTTTGGATCTGATTTAAGATGTAAAAGAGAGAGAGAAACACCCCAGCCAAGAGCCTTTATCTGTTTAATGTAGCAGAACTCAACTGCAGGAAACCCGTTTCTGTATTAGCATATCAGGGAAATGTGCAGTGCAGCTGCCTGGGAACGGCCAGTTTATTATTGCTGGGGGCTGTCCTGGGTTATGATCTGGAAGAATTTGAATCACCCTTTGCGTTTTTTTTTCTTCTGCTCTCATTTTGATTTTGGCATTGGCAGAAGAAGAGAATACTCCCTAGAGATTCAATTATTTCCCTTCAAAATTCTCTTCTAATCATAATGACTATTAAAAATTGAAGGCACCCATATCTCATGCTATTCAGCTTAACTGGTAATTAAAGTGCAATTAAATTTTTCACGGTGTAGATTGTGTCTGTTTCTTTTTCTTTTTCTTTTTTTTTTTAAGGGAAATTACAAACTCTGGGCCCTTGAGAATTATGGGATTAATCTGTAGACATTTAATAATTCAACTTTGATCAGATGCAGTCACTGATGAGTCTCTGAAAGGGGGATTGTAAAGTATTGTTTTGTTATTAATCATAAATTTTAATGTTATTTGGCTTCTTGGAAATCAGAAAACAAGTACCAGTCCACGAAGGAAAGGCAGTTTTCAAGTGCAATTTTGAGTTGGCTGTGATTGTTGTCACTAATGTGTGCCAGTAATTATCTCTCTGCTGCCAGGCTTACTTCCCTCAAGTAGCTTTGTGCCATTCAGGATACATCCCTGAGCTGTCACCAGTGAAGGAAGCATCACCATTTGGCCAGGGAGGCTGAATTTGTTGGACCCTTTCTGGCCTTGGCCTTTCTTCCTTATTCTCCTACTTTTTTTCTTCTTCTTTGTTGGTAAAAATGTGTTGGCAGGGCTGGGATTTTGGCTCAGTGGCAGAGCATTTGACTCGCAAGTACAAGGCACTGGGTTGGATCCTCAGCACCACATAAAAATAAATACATAAAGTAAAGGTATTGTGTCCATCTACAACTAAAACAATATTTTTTAAGAAAAATGTGTTTGCAGGGGCTGGGGCTATAACTCAGTGGTAGAGTGCCTACCTCACACATGTGAGGCACTGGGTTCGATCCTCAGTACCACATAAAAATAAATAAATAAATACATTTTTTAAAATGGGTTTGCATAGCAAGGATAGAATAGTAAGTCCTTTCTTCCGTAAAATATTTTACTGATCTGAGGCCAGTGACTCTACAGAGACCTAGTCTTCTCCTGTGTCTGTGCTGCTGAGGAGAGTGACCCACGTGTGTTTGACTGGAAATGGAAGTGAGGGCTGCCCACTGCAGAACACCTGGAGCAAGACCTGCCACTCACTTCCCAGCATCCCTACTGCCTGTGCCACTGTGGCACTCAAGAACTAGGTGGGAGGGAACCAGTGTGGGCAGCAGCAGCTTGAAGATACCCCACTCAAGATTGGTGGCAGGGGTCAGCTTCAGACCTTCCCTCAGTCGTGATTCATTTCTAACTCTTGGGAAGGCATGGCTTATCATTTTTTTAATCCATTCTAAAAGTTGATCTTAAGATAAAGCCTAGCACATCAGGATGGGAAATAGCTCAGTGTTAGAGTGCTTGCCTAACATGTGCAAGACCCTGGGTTCCATCCCCAGCACTGGAAAGGAAGAAAGGAAGACAGAGGAGGAAAGGAAAGAAAAAGAAATACCCCATCTCATGCTGACAGGATGTAAGTTTAGTAAATCAGTGCACTGTAGCATAACAGTTAAGGATGCAGGTGTCAGAATCCAGTAGGTCTTACTGCAACTCAATTGCTTTGAGTTTTTTGTTTTTGTTTTTGTTTTTGTTTTTGTTTTACCCCCAGACATGTGATTGAAATTGAACTTCCTGGAGCCTTAGTTTTCACTTTGTCTTTTTTTTTTTTTTTTTTTTTAAACTGGGGATTGAACCCAGATGCACTTTACCACTGAGCCACATTTCCAGCCCTTTTTATTTTGAAACAGGGTCTTGCTAAGTTGCTTACCGTCTCCCTAAATTGCTGAGGCTGGCCTTGAACTTATGATCCTTCTGCCTCCTGAGTTGCTGGGATTATAGATGCACACGACAATGCCCACCTAGCTAGGTTTTGCAGTTCTAAAGTGGTTTGTTAAAAGAACCAGTACCAGCCTCATAGGGTTGTAGTGATGATTAAATGAAATAAATCTTGGCAAAACAAGTGGCAGAAAATAAGCACTCAACAAATATTATCTGTTACTGTTTTTGTTGGTGGTGCATGGGATGGTATCAGCATCCCTTCTTTTCCTCCCCTTGGCATATCTTAATCCTCCATCTCCACTTTGGAGTAATTTGGGAATAGTTCCTAGTACCTCTCCAGAAAAGAATATTACTTCTTTTTTCTCTTCCTTTGAACTTTTCTATGAGTAGCAAAGAAGTTGAAGAACTTGAAAGAGTCATTCCTTACTATCTACCCAGTAGCTAACACTTTTGGCACACAGTAGGCACTCCCTGGATAATAGATGGCTAGAGGGATGAAAGGAATGCCTAGGATTGACTATATGAAAGGGTGGAAAACAAGAGATCCATTCTAGTTTCTTTATCCCTCTATCTCAAGTCATGCGTTACATATACTGAAGTGGTAGTAAGGAACTCAGAAATACAAATTATGTTAAAGCTGCAGATTTTTCAAGTAATGAGCCCCCGCCTAGATTATGAAGGCATATTTGTCAGGTAAGGCAGTGGATACTGCATCTCATATTAGCACACAGGATAATGGCATGATGCATCATCCATCTGAGTGGGAACAGTACACAATTTTCTTTTGGTTGCCTGGAGTCATGGATGGGATAAGCACTGAATATTGATTTTTCAAATGGCAACTAATAGATGGTAAAAGCCAAATATTTTTGGTTCCAATTTCTCTCTAGCCCATGCCACAGAATTTGGCAGCAAATTAAGATTAACCTTTCTTTGCTGGAAACAAATTAATTAAAAGAGCAAAATTTCTGCAGGAAAATGTAGGACACAGATGAGCAGATGGTTGTGTACATTGTACATCAGCAAATATTTATCCAGCCTAGAAAAGAGACAAAAATGATTTGAAACATTGATTGCTATTCTGTCTTTATTATTGCAATGTGAGAATATTTTAATAATTTTAATCTTATAATAATTTGATCATGTAAATCCAATTTCAGCTCCTAGCTTGTGCAATTTTACATAATTCGCTCAGTCTTCAGACTTTTCTCTATAAAGGCATGATTAGCTTGTTTCTGTCTTATATTCTTTTTTTTTTTTTCAAAAAAAAATTTTTTAGTTGTAAATGGACACAAAACCTTTATTTATTTATATATGGTGCTGAGGATTTAACCCAGTGCCTCCTCACAAGTAAGGCAAGTGCTCTGCCCCTGAGCCACAACCTCAGCCCCCTATCTTATATTCTTAATGTTGGATTATAAAGTAGCCTGAGTCTTTCCTTCTCTGAATTAGATAACAACATACCAGTTAAATGTGCAGAGGTGAGAAATTTCTCTTTATTTCTCCTGTTTTGACAGGAAGCATTTTCTTTTTTGCTTTTACCTTGAACCTTAGATAAGCAATTCATCTCTGCATGTTTTTAACTACTAGGGCTCTGACCCCATGAATTGGTGAGTCAGACTAGAAGTCTAAGCTTTTTTGAATTTTCAATATGAAATAATTTCTTCCTGTTATTATTCAGCTGAACATTTTAAATTAGTTTAGTCCAGTATAATAAGCTTTTGCTTATGTCATGTTTAATAATCATGAATGTATGCATAAATATGCGTTTCAATAAAAAGAAATGTGTTGGCTCATGTATAAAAAGTCCAGAAGTATTTGGCTTCAGGAATAACTGGATCCAGGACTCAGAAGATGCAATAGGGCATCATCTCCTTCCATCTCTGTTGCTTCTGTGTGGCTTCATAATCAGGCACATCTGATTTTGAAATTTATTAAAATGATGGTGGGTTTTGCAAACTTGTCATTTTCCTGCCGACCTTTGTTAACTCTAGAAATAATGAATTTGTTCTTTTTCCATAAGAACCCTCACCTGATTCTAGAACTCCCAGATGGCACTTCTACAGTTGTCCCTTTGTTGTGCTTCGTTTCCATGTGGCCAGGCTTTGCATTTGGATTGTCATCCATCTTTTCTGCTGTCACAGCACTCAGAGAAAAACATGTAGAACACCACTTTTTCTAGCCATTGGGATCTTTGTAGATTTCACCTTATGGAACTGTGATGGTCAACCATTTCTTTCTTTTTTTAGTATTTTTTTAGTTGTCAATGGATCTTTATTTATTTATATGTGGTGCTGAGAATTGAACCCTGTGCCTTACACATACCAGGCAAGTGCTATACCACTGAGCCATGACCCCAGCTGCATGATGGTCAGCCATTTCTGACTGCTGAATTGGCAAGTTCCCAGGGCTCAGCAAGTTCACAGGGCTCTCAGTTCACTCAAGCTTGAGTGGCTGTGTTTCTCAGTACCAGCAACAGTAGTGTCTAGGAAACCCTACATAGACTGGTAATTTCCCCTCATTTTGTTAGTGACAGTTTCTTCCCAGAGCCTTTCTTTTACCTCAATGCAATGTATAAACATTTGCAGGCAAATGACACAGTGTTTAAGCATACGGCAAGCCATTCATAACTGCATCCCAGACCCAAGATGACCATCTTTCATGGCACCATTGGAGGTTCCGGCATGCCAAAGTGGAATTTTACATTAAATTAGACTCTGGGACTCAGATAAGGAGGAAAGATAGGAAACATTTGCAGAAGCCATAGGGCTGCTCTGTCAGCCCTGCCAGTCTTGTACCTTCGTGCTTTGTCATTGAATTCTGGCACTTTCAAGGGACAGGAAATGTCCACAAATTCCCAAAAGACCTGTCTGCCTGGGTGCCAAGGCAGTTAACAGATCATTGAATTTCAGAGCTGCAGAAGACTTTACAGATGATCTAACTACAGCCCTCACTTTTCAGATGAGAATGCCCAGTTTCAGAAAGTTAAGAGAAATTTGCCTAAGGTCAGAGCTAGGAGGAGGCTCCAGGTTCCTGCTTCCTGGCCTGTCTTCTTCCTCTCATTTCAATGCTTGCCTTTCAGAGGGGGCAGTCAGATTCATTCTCCATCTTCATATAGTTTGCTTTGTTGTTTCACAGCAAATCAAAGAATTTTAGTACACAGATAGGCCCATGAGAGAACATTGGAAATCTTACTAGCCAGATGTCTTGGAAGCCAGAACTAGACCTCAGGCTGTAGCCTAAAGCCACTGACCTGGGATATCTGAACATGACTCATTTCTTCTCTAGTGCAGCAGTACTTCTGTTTTAGGAGGCATACAACATAAAAAATAATAATAATCTTTTTTTAAAAGCAACTCACTTTTCAAAAAAGTAAATGAATAACATAGTTGTGATCTTAAGAGCAAGCAGCTATTTTTATAATTTGTAGTAAAACAAAAATAAGAGATTCACCTTGTGATTTGTGTAAGACTAGAAGATGCCGCACCACATGACACAGATCACCAAAGAGGTTTCCACTTTATTACAAAAGGCTGTGGGTTTATATAGGTCGAAGGAGAGGTCGCAGGGCTGAGGTAGATAACAGGTCGCCTGTTTATTGGCAAGCTCTTCCATATGTCAGTTCCGGAGCCCAAGAAGTTAATTCTAATTGGGGCTAAGGCTTCTCTCCAGTAGGGTTTGAACATTGGCGCCGGCGGGAACGTTTTGCACCAGTGAAAGAAACAAAGAGAAAGAGGGTCGTTAGATGCCATGCTGGGGTTTTTCTCTGGGGTGCTGCTGCCGTTATATGTTTTCCCAACATTCCTCCCTTTTTGTTTTCTTAGGAATTGGGGAATCCTTAGTCAGATCTGGCTGCTTCTGGCTATGCGGGGGCAGCATAGGGCCTAGAAGGGGAAGTGGAGGAATGTTGGGGGGGGGGCAGATCTGGGGATATCATGGCAACCAGAAATAAAACCCAGTGGCTATAGACAGCTACTTCCATAGGAGTGAAGTCTATGAAAGTTCCCTGAAACCACAAGTCGTCGATGGCGTCGAACCAGTCCTGGATGGAGGAGATTGTTGGTATCAACCACTGGTCCTATAACAGAGACTCTAGGAATTATTGGAAGCGTTGCCTTGACATGGCGTCACCAGCACCTGAAGAAGATCAGAGCAAACAAAAGCAGGATGAAGATAAAAATTAAAGCAAATGTCAGTTTTGGGCAGAAGTTCCATGCTGGGGGACTGACAGAGAAAAGGCCAAGGGCCATGAGGAGGCTTTAAAGGACATAAAGGCTCAAGAATCCAGGATGGCAGATTAAGAGGTTCTCCGGGCTCACTGTCTCCCGCTGTCCAATGTCCGTTGCATTCCATCACACCTGGTAGTGAGCTTCAGCAATGAGTGAGCTGTTCTCTTGAAGATTTTGGGGGCTCATCGGTCATCAGAGGCTGGTAGTACCTAAGCAGAGGCTGGTTGAAAGTTTGGTTAGAGATCTTCTGTAATTGGCCCTGTAGGAAGCGAAGCAGACAGGGCAGGAACAGACACATCAGGAAAAAGAGACATATGGGCCCTAAAAGAGGCAACAGCCACGATTGGAAGTGGGCTAAAAAGAAGGTGGCAAATGGGTTTTGGTTTGGTGGATTTTTCAAAGAGGTAGCCAAGTTGGTGAGCTTGACTACATTAGTTTCCACAAGCCCTGATTCATTGATGTAGTAACAGCATTCTTCCCTCAAGAAAAGACAGGTTCCACCTTTTTCGGCTGTGAGTAAGTCTATAGCTCGTCGATTTTGAAGAGTAACTTGAGCCAAGGATGTGACCTGCCTGTGTAAAGATGCTAGAGATTCTGCCGTAGAAGTGAGCGCTTGTTCAAGTTTAGAACTTAAGTCCTGTACAGCCCATAAGGAGTGTCCTAGAGCTCCACCAGAAATTCCAGTTCCCGCTACAGATACAGCCAGTGAGAGACCCACCAATATTGGAAGGAAAGCAGCCCGCTTATTCCGCACTGAGGGAGACAAGAGGGCCTGCACTTCAGCTGGGTATAGAGTCAATTGCGGGACAAGCGTCGCCAGTATAGATGGGGTAGAGGTGTTGGTGAATAAGATAGTGATGAGAGAACCATTACACCAGAAGAATGAGCCAGGTGGTGCATAGAGGGTGAAGTTAAAGGTGATGTTAGAGTGGCAAAACTTTGACTGGGAGACACCCAAGCCCAGGAGGCAGCGCCGGGGAATCACAGTATGGTTAGACTACTCGGGCTCCCATAATGGAGCGTCGGGTGAAAGGGTTCGGAGAGAACGGCGGGCATATGGAGTGGAGAAATTTGAGAGGTCAGAAGCCTAGAAGTTCAAGGGAACCACTGCAAGCAAAGGTCAAGTCAGAGAGGCGCATAAGTAGCAATCAGTTGGTGTGATGGCAGGGGAGGGTTAGATTTAAGAAGGTTACAGTTTCAGTAAGTAGTCGTAGCCATGAATACTGTGGTGGACTCCCGACATCAGGCTCACATGGATCCTGTATGGAGTCTAACAACTGCTGTTCGGAACGCTTTATGTCAGTAGAGATTATAGCTACTGAGGGCTGGGAGGGTTGAAGCTCTCGGGAGATGGAGATGGAGCCACAGGGGGTGGGAGAGGATATGTCACAGTAGAAGGAAGCATTTGCCCTAGAAGTCCAGCGTGGATGGTTAGGGTCAGTGATAGCCAATTGATAGCCCCCCCGAGATCAATCTGAAATGTCCAACGCAGGAATCCCCAATGCATGCATGTGGGTTATGAACATTACATGACCAGTAGGGGCATCCCCCATAGGTTTCTGGCCACCATTTGCAGTAATCCTCTGTCTGATCATATAAGAAGCAAAGGTAAGGCCTAGTGGCTATTTTTAAAAGTTCAGAATTCTGGTAGGAGAGGGGAAGGAAGATAGATGCATTACATCTGGTAGGGGCGTAATCAACTGAAGAAACTAGGTGAGTGTAACGAGGACATATGTCTCGTTACATATGCCTTGGACATATGTCTCTCTGACTTTGAATCTCCAAGTATCATGGTGGAATATGGGCGGTTATGCGAGACAGGCGAAGCTTTAGAGGATAGTTAGGATGTGGAGAGCAGGAGTAAAGGGGAGGTCTAGGAGGTGACTCTTAAGGCTCCTCTGGGGTAGTCTTGCCATCAGCAGGTGGGGCGGGCTCCTGGTGATATGGCTTCAACAGGATTCCTCAGTTTGATCTGCTATGAAGCATAACATTGCTGAACATAAGTGGGATGAAGTGGCCCAGTTGAATCCAGTAAAATTAAGGGCCCGATTACAGTCAGTGAAAGGCCAATCGCCTTGGCCCATAGACTGAGAGCGGATGGTGCCATCCTGTTGCCATGTCGCTTGGATGTAGAGGTGCCATCTTTGGGTTGGGATAGAAGCTTGAGAGAGATTAATGATTAGTAATAGGAGAGGGTTGGCGAGAAACTTTGAGTTTGGTGGGCCCCAGCATGGTGGAAATATGACTGTATGGGGTCCTGTCCGGCAAGGTTTCAACGACTGAGAATGTAGCTCTCGAAGTAAAACTGCATCACCTGGTTGAAGAGGGTCTGATTTATTGTGCTGGAACAGAAGCACAGATAGTGCAGGAAGACACCGGTCTGCGTGTTCTCTTAGGAGTTTGTATAGAAGTATGAGATAGGGCAGCTAGGACACAAGGGGAGGAGGAGTGACAGGAAAGTTTTAGTTGATTAAGAAAGGCATCCATAGAACAGCTCAAAGGGGCTAAGGCCTGAGGGGCTCTAGGGGTTGCCCAAATTTGGGTGAGGGCCAATGGCAAAAGATTGGGCCAGGACAGTCTGCGTTCAATAGCAAGTTTAGTGAGATGATCCTTGAGAATGCCATTAGGCCTCTCAACCTTACCTGAGGATTGGGGTCAGTGGGGGATGTGGGGCCTCCAAGTGCTGTTAAGGCCTTTGGAAACTAGTTAAACAATCTGAGAAGTGAAGGCTGGACCGTTGTCTGACTGGATGGAGGCAGGAAGTTCGAACCTAGGAATGATCTGCTCAGTGTCAGCAGTTTCCGATGGTGTCGGCAGTTTTCCTGGAGGTAGGGAAGGCTTCTATCCAACTGTAAGAGAGTGCTATCCCCAAATTACAAACAGTTAAATCCTGTGTCAAGGCCTGACCAAAGTGGTAGGGACTGTCCCTGAAGCCTTGGGGTAGGCCTGTCCATGTCAGCTGTTGAAACCTAAAGAATGTAAGGTCTTCCCATGTGAAGGCAAAGAGGTAATAAGAGTCAGGATGCAGAGGCACTGTAAAGAAGCCAGCTTTAAGGTCCAGGAAAGTAATGTGAATGGTCAAAGGGGGATATGAGAAAGAAAAGCATGAGGGCTGGAAACTGAGTGGATGGGAATAACTGCCTCATTAATTAGGCGGAGTTCCTGAACTAAGCGATAGGCTCCGGAGGGTTTGCGCACCGGCAGTATGGGGGTGTTGCAGGGGGAGTCAGTAGGAATAAGGAGTCCCTGGGCCAGCAACCGGTCTATAATGGGTTTAAGTCCCTCCCTATGGGTTTTGGAGATAGGAAATTGGGAACACAAGGAAGTTTAGTTTGGTGTTTCAGCTGGGTATGGATTGGCTTGTGGTGGGAGGCAATAACCAGCATGGAGATGTCTCAGACCTAGGGATCAGGGGGAAATGGCACAGTAGGTACTGTCAGGTCATTAGAGAGGGTAAGAGTTAAAGGCCAAAGGAGATGGGTGGTAGTATTCTTGGGGTGTAATTGGAGGGTGGCTCCTAATAATTGGAGAACATCTCTGCCTAGGAGAGGAACTGACAGGATGGAATGACCAGAATAGTGAGTGAGTGGGTGTCCCTCCAGGGCACAGGCCAGCTTTACAGTTCTGTTTGGGGAGAGGGTTTGTTATCAATCCCCATAACTGAGACCTGGGAAGGAAACAGAGGCCTAGAATGGGCAAGACAGAATAGGTAGCCCCAGTGTCCACAAGGAAGGTTATGGACTTACCCACTGCCTGGAGCATTACCCTGGGCTTGGAGAGGGCTGAGGGGGTCTTTTGAATCTGGGCTTCTTCAGTCTTCTGCAAACCCCAAAAGTTCAGGAGAGGGTACTGACTGCCTGACTGGTCATACCCCCTGCGTAGAGGCGCCAAGGAAGGACCAGCCAAAGGCAGTCAATCTTCCAATGTCCTGTCTGCTTACAGGTGGGGCATGACCTGGAAGGAGGCCATGGGTTTGGGCATTGGCGAGCCCAGTGACCTTCGCATCCATATTTGAGGCAAGCCTCTGGTGGAGAGGAATGCTGGTTCCCCTCTGAAACTTGCTGGAGATGTAGGCCTCAGGGCTGCTGTCAAGGCCTGAGTTTGGGGTGTTACCTTCTTTTCTGCAATGGAGCCTGCTTTAAAAGCCATTTTCACCAGATCTCAGATAGGGGTCTGATAGTCCTCCTTAGCTCATTTCAGCTTTTTCTAATATCATGAGCCGATTGAGTAATGAAATAGGTTGCTAACACTGTAGCTCTGATGGGAGACTCAAGACCTAGCTTAATGTATTTGGTTAGGGCCTCTGTAAGGCGGTTGAGAAATAAGGATGGATTTTCATCAGGGTTCTGGGTAATGTCCTTCAGTTTATCAAAGTTAACTACCTTATTAGAAACTGCTTGACTCTGAAAGTAACTCAAGTGATTATAAAACAGAACACAGTGGGATGCATTTGCTGCTGTGTTGACACACCCCTGAAAGCAGTTCCCAGATAACCATTGTATTGAAGTTGCAAATCGTGCAGCCTGCCTTGAACCAAATGGATTGGCTGACTGGCATTGGTCAAGGTCCTGCAAATGACATTGCTATGTTTTGGAAGAAGACAATTTGGTGACATTATTAAAAGTTTGTTTTTGGTTAGGTGTTTGGGTTTCGGTTTGTTTTTTTTTTTTTGTCACTCTTTTGTTTTATTCGTGTGTTATTGTGTGGATTTTTATCTCGAGGTATTTTCTTGGAGCTAAATACAGGATTCCCCATTAACCTGACCTAATAATTGTTAGTCTTAGCCCAATTTCCCAATTTGAGACCTTAAAAAATAGTCTTGCTTCTATTAATCTGTGCATGAAGAAAAATACATGACTTCAACTTTGTTGGTTTGCTTTATTCACTCGTTATTCTTCATAGTAACTGAGATAGGAGTCATCATCCCCATTATATAGATGAGGAAGTAGAGAGTCCAGTGGATTAAGTAACACACCACAAACATAGAGGTATTATTCTTTCCGTGGGGCTTCATAGCTGCTGCATGTTTGATAAACATGTCAAATATTTTCATCCAAATCATGGAAAAAATGTTGAATAAATCCAGGCCAAGGCTGGCCTGCTTCCAGTGTCCTTTAGGCCAAGGGAGACGTTAATCACCATCTTCTGGGAACCATTTTTCAACCACTTACTAATCCACCTTGTCAAATCTGATACTCTGTTTATTGACATTATTATTGTTTTTGAAAAGCCTTTTATATATAAAAGTATCAAACACATTTTTTAAAGTTTAGCTATTTTAAACATTTGTAATTGATTCTGGTATAATACGTAGTACACCCAAGCAAAAGTAAACTTCTTTAAGATCATGTTCTATAAGTGGGACTGTTTATTGGTTTCGTCCACCAGAAACCTGACTTTAAAAGCCAAATAAGACCTGATCTGTTCTGTTCCCCTGATGTAATAATACCTAGAGGGCTTCTTCAACTCGGGATTTTATGTGATGAACTAAGAATTGAGACTCAGTATACCCCACGCTCTCCACCTACACACCAGCAGACCTTATGGTGTTCTGTTTCTTTCCCATTGGGAAGGTGGTGTTAGTCTGTAGCCGCAGTGACCAAGAAAAGCTTTTCTATCTTTAGGCAGCCTGAGTCCTTTCCAGACCCAGGGCCCTGCCCTGTACCTCGCATTCTTCCCAGGTGGTGCTGGGATGCCCACTCCTTGCTCTAGGGCCCTTGTCACTAACTGAAAAACAAAGCCTTTGTCTTTTCTTATGCACTGGTGCAAAACACTCTTTAGGAGCAAAGCCTTCCGCAGTTACAACAACCCTAGGCATCCTCTTTCTCAACCAATTTGATCTACAGAAGTTAATTGCTTGTGTACCAAGATACATCTTCACAGGAGGCCCATGTTTTTACCTGAGCTCCTGAGTCTGCATTCTTACTACATTCATTCACTCATTTCACAAATAGCTAAGTATTTATTGAATAGTTCCTGTGTGCCAAGCACTGTCATATATAGTATTCTTTTTAAAAAAAAAAAAAAAGACACATGAGCCTTGTCCTTAGGCAGTGTATTCCCTAGTGTGAACAACAGACATTAATGACGTGATTATCAACATATAATGACACATAGTTATGAACTGTGAGAAGGGGTAGGAAGGAAGGGTACCCTCTTATGGGAACTTCAAATGGAAGGACTTATGGAGCTGATGTCGTGGCCATGGCCTGTGGTAATCAGTGTACACTTAACACCCAGAGAATATGAAAAAGAGTTATTTTTCTATGAAAAAAAAAAAAAAAAGGCGGGCGGCTCCATTAAGGGGAAGCTTTGAGATGACAGGCTTCTGCTGTCTCCGCAAGCAGAGGGACTCAGAGAAGTAGAAAAAGACAAACCAGAAGAAGGATGAATTCAAGTGCTTTCTTGCTTTGTGTGGGTGACCTCCAGGTTGCTGTGCCCCTTGCATACCTGTACAGGAGGAGCAAGGACTGCTGGATGCTCAGCTCCTTCCAGAGCTCTCCAACACTCTTGCTCTTTGTCAGTGTGATTAGAGCCAGCCCCACCATATCTGTGTTCTGTTCACAGGTGCCATCACCCAAGGTAGGCACTTTACCCCAAGTCTGCAGAGGGTCCCTGTGTGTTTCCTTCCCCCTCAGAAGCTGCTATCCCTGGGGCAGTCCTAGAGGTGAGGGGGGTTACTACTTCCTAGTATCTTCAGGTGGGGTGTGCCTAATTTCCGTTGTGTAGAGACACTCTTCTGAGAGGGAATTGGCCAAGGGCTGACACACACTTAGGCCAAGTGCTACACGGTGGTCTTCTTGGGGTCTTGTTATTAAAATTCATCACCTCCTTGGGTGGCTGTGATGTGCTACCAGCTGCTTGCACAGTTGGTGAGAACTCCAGAGCCACAGCACGAGGCAGCAGGTGGCCTGGTCAGGAGAGGCTGCAAGAACTATCCTCTGGCTCACTGGTTCATTAGCAGACATCACAGAGAAATTAATCCAGGGCAGGATGGGTGCCGCCTCCATCAGTACCAGCAGCCAAAATGCAAGAACAATGTGCTGTGCCCAGTTTACTCACATGATTAACATTATTTAGGCTTTACAGGAAAGCATGAAAACGTTCATTTGCAAGCTCACTCATCATTTAGTTGGCTTCAGGGTTACCAAATTTCCTTCCTGCCATAAACATCTCAGACTCAATGCTCCCAAACTCATGAAGTTTTTCTTCTGCTGAAAAGAGAGGAACTTGTGGAGTGGAAGATGGTCAGCCCCTCCTGCTTATCATGACTCTCTGTTGAGTCTGTGAATGCGCTGTTTCCAGACCTTCAGAGAACCCAGATTTATAGGTCCTAAACAGTTGAGGGGAAGTCTGAGGATAGGAATCCAAATCCAGAGAGATAGGTTTTTCAGTAGGACATAGCAGACCCCCTGCTTGGGCACTGCAGTGCTCCCCTGCTGCCTGTCCTCTTGTGTGGGTGACCTCCAGGTTGCTGTGCCCCTCGCATACCTATACGGGAGGAGCAAGGACTGCTGGATGCTCAGCTCCCTCCAGAGCTCTCTGTGCCGAGTCTAGTCTGCACAAGGAGATTGCCCACATCCTTCCTGGGAATGGGCATCATTCTTAAGAGGTGTAGGCAGGTTCTCTGACTATGGAAGGGGCTGGGGATGGCTCTAATAAGAGTATGGAGGGAGCAGCGATGAGAGAAGGGGGAAGAGTGCATGTTGGATGGATTTGAGTCTTAGAAAAGTAACAAGGAGGGCTGGGGCTGGGACTCAGCGGTAGCGCATTTGCCTAGCATGTGTGAAGCACTGGGTTCGATTCTCAGCACCACATATAAATAAATGAAGGTCTATAAGCAAGTTAAAAATTAAAAAAAAAAAAAGAAAGAAAAGTAACAAGGACATCATCAGACTGCAGGGAGTGAAGTGGGAAGTAGAGAAAGCAGGGCATGATGGAGACACTAAGGTATGGTCCCAGGAGAGTGCACAGAACGGGACTGGAGGGCTGACTGGGTTATTGGGGGGCAGAAAAGGAAAGAGACACGAGAGAAGAAAATAGGTAGTAAAGGCAAGAATGGTGATCTAAAGAGATCCACACAATGCAATGGGAATGAAGCTTCGAGTGGCAATTTAGTGAGAGAAAAGCAAGGACTCTGGGGAAAGATAGCAATGACTGGGAAAAGACGCTGCCCTGCTGTTGTTCAGCCTCACCCAGAACAGGCCCTGCCTGCAGAAAACACATCTGTGCATCAGAAAGAACTTGAGACCAAGATCCTTGAGACTTCTGGAATGGGCAGATTGAGAAGCTGGCTGCCCTCAAGCATGGAGAAGGCTGTGTGTGTGTGTGTGTGTGTGTGTGTGTGTGTGTGTGTGTGTGTATTGGGACCTATGTCCAAAGGTTAGAGCTCCTCAGTCATAAGACTGAACTTCCACATGGACTGCAGCCCCTCTGACTTCCACTGGAAGCTTCTTCCTCTAGAGGGTCCAGCAGGGGCTGAGTGGCAAGACACAGGCTCTGCTCAGTGATGTCACTGCCAAAATGGGTAGTGGGTTGGAGTAAGGCAACAGGGGGTACCATGCTTGCCTGCAATAGCTTGATCCAAGAATCCTCTGTGGTTTCCTGGAATTTGGCTATTATCCAGTAATAGCCAAAGGTTGTACTTTTTTCTTCTTTTTTTCAGAAAAGTAGGAATGTTTCTACTTTCTAGACCATGATTCATTTACATTGGAAAACACTGGACAATGTAATGAACAAAGCTTTATCTTGTTTCTGTGCCCCAAGCTACAAATCTCAGATATTTAGCCTCCTTAAACTCATATCATGAAAAGCCTTATAGCTTTTGAAAATGGAATTCCCCAGAACACATAGGAACCAGATCATGAGTAATGAGCTTTGATGGTCTCTTGATTCAGCTTTTTTTTTTTTTTTTTTTTTTTAAGAACCCAAAAGCAATCTAGAGGACTCATTTGGCATGGTTTTGAAATTCTGCCAGTAGGGGGCATTTTCAGTAGACCTGGAATCTCTTTAGAGTTGGCCATTTCCTACACTGACAAAGTAAAGCCCTGATCAAAAGAATATTATACACCAAATCCCCTCATAGTCTATATCCTGTAATTTGGTAGTTGAGTAGAAATTCCTTGGAGTAACTGTTTTGAAAACCTTTCACTTATTACTACTAAAGAAGCAGTTTCCTCCATTTCCTGATTCTGAAGTACACAAGCTGGTACAGTTATGTCTCCTCCTGTCCTTCTAAATTCATTATTTCTTAGGGCTTTGCACCTTAAATTCTGACCCCTCATTCTTGACTGACTAATGGAATAGTGATGCCTTCTGTAGAGTACGAGACAAAGAGAAGGAGACACAGAGACTCCTCAGTCCTCAACAGATCCTTGCTGCATGTTTGATCCTGTTGCATGATGATCAGGTTGAGGTAAAAGGGCTAACTGCAGATGCAGAAGTTGTGGCTGTGGGGTTGAGAGTGACTGCATTACACTCTTCCAAATTTCCAGCAGAATATGCAAGAATTTTGTGCATATCAAATTTCATTGATCTGGCCTCACTGATTTTCAATTTATGGTAATTTAGAGAGGGCCTAGGCTGATGTTCACATTTCCAGTGTCTATAGAAGGGGAAAAAATGTTACAGAAGAAAGTGATGAATATGTAGGAAATTGTAGAGGAAGTGCTAGCCCATCCATGCTGCTTTTACAGCATGTTGTCCTAAATAAACATAGTTAATCATGGATAATTCCTTTCTGTTCATTAAAGCTGGTCCTGCAGAGCTTCTTTTTGGCAGTGTTCTGTGAGCCATTACTCTGTGTTATTGTACAGGTTTATAAGAAATCAATCTCCATTTTACTAAAAGAAACAGAATTTCAAATTTCTGCCCATGTGGTTCTTTCTTCATCCCAATTAGTCCTAACTAGTTAGTGCAGTGTTATTGTATTTTCTTTCTGATAAAATACTGAAACAACAGAATCTTCAATTATTGGACATAGTCTTTTAAGTTCCAGATAATTTCATCATCTAACTCCTGAAAAGAAAATCAGAATTCCAAACCCAAGAAGGATGCTTCCCTTCTCACTGGGGCATGCCCATGTATACACTTGACCTTTATGTTTGTAGATAACTCTGCTGTCAGTGTCAGCAAGGCAGGTAGGTTTTGTCAAAAAATACAGAAGAATGGTCAGTAGCTACTCAGCTACTCTTTGGGAGGGAGGTTGTGACTTTGTAGCTTCACTCCAAAGAAAATTAACTGGATACAAAAAGTACTTGGGAAGTGGGGCTGCAAGGTAGAATGATCAGAAAAGAACAGTCTCAGAAGGTGATATTCAAGCTGAAATACAACAGCTAAAAAAGAATATTTGGGGAGAAGAGGGAACCCAGCAAGTTCTTCCTCCCTAAGCATGCATCTGGTCCTGAGGTCGGAGAAATCTGCTTTGACCATAGACCTGAAGAGCTGCCAAGGGGGTGACTGGAACACTTGAACCAGTGTCATGAGGTGAGGCTGTGGAGGTAGTCAGGGGACATCTCAGTGAGATGACATTATTAAGTCATGTTTTAAGCCACAGAGAAAGTACATTGACAGGAAATTGAAAAGACATAGCAAGGCCCCAAACATCTCTGTGGCTCAGAAAAAGAAGAGAAATGCCCCCGTGCCCTGGCTCTGGGATAAGGCTGGCAGAATGACTGGCAATTTGGCTTCTTCAGTGTGACAGGGGCCACTCTATGAAGTTTATAAATGAGAGTGTTTATAAATGAGAGTGCCATCCTCACTCTTAGCAGCACGCTGCTGAGTGCCTAGAGCAGTGACTCTTATAAAGCTCGTGTGTCTGTTGAGGGTTAGGATCCCAGACACAGGATCCTGACCAGGGCCAGAGCCAAGCCACCTCCTGGCTCAGTGGCTGGATTTTTCAAAATCCTTGTCATCAATGGTAGGATCCCTGAGCCACCATTTAAGATTCTGTTCAAGATGAGTAAACAGAGCATCAAGACAGAGAACCAATGAAATCCACAAACAGAGGATAAATTATTCCATGCAGTAATAAAATGATAGAATAAAAGTTTTAAATATATTTTAAAGCCTTAGAAAGAATAAAGGAGAAACAGTATCCCCTGGGGCAGGAGAAACACACATGAAATGGAAAATGGAGAATAGGAACAGAGCCAATTGGAAATCTTAGAAATAAAGCTATAGCTACTGAAATAAAAAGCCAATAAAATATATTGAATTAAAAGACAGTACTAAAAGAATTTACTCAGAATGCATCTCAGGAAGAAAAAGAAATTTTAAAAAATTATGAAAGAGCAGTTAAAAGGCATGAAGGGCATTTTGAGACTTTGCAAAAAACTTTTAACAAGAGATTCCTAACAAAAGAATAGAAAAAATGATGAGCACATTTTAAATTTTCCATAGTTCAAAAAAGACATGAGCCCTCCAGTTCAAGCATATTGCCAAGTAACTTTTTAGGGTAGGGACCCTAAGAGAGTCCTAGGCATGCATAGGAACACTGAAGCTTCAGAACACTGAGGACAAACAGACAGACAGCCCAACTTCAGTTCTCTCAGCTGCCACCCAGGCCAGAGCCCGTAGGAGAATGTCCTCAGTGACTTGAAGAAAATAATTGTTAAGCAAGAATTCTGGCTGTAGCTAGACTCTCTTTCAAGAGTGAAGGTGATATAAAGAAATTTTAAGGCATACACAGAATCTTGCTAAGAGAATTATTAAAGAATGAGTATTGCAAGAAGAACAGTAAAACTCAGGGAAGTTGTAGGATTCATGGAATGACGGTGAATATAGAAATTGTTGAAATGTCAGGAAACATAACTCACAATTGAACCTAAAAGTAACAACTGTTCTTCCCATGTATAGACCAAAAATTGAACTTAGACCAAAACTGAAATTCTAGACAAAAAATGATAAAGACAGTATGAATCCACATATATTGCCACAAATGTATGTGGATTATGATTAAATATTAGATTTAAATATTAAGACAGATTAACAGGTAACAAAGGAACGAAGGAGAGCCACACACTGCTTTAGAAGAAAACCACACTAAGGGATTAAAAATAATGAGATGGAAATAGATATATTAAGAGAACATTAACCAGAAGAAAACTGGGCTAACATCATCTTTATCAAATTATATAGACTTTAGGACAAAAGTATTAGTAGGAATAAAATTCTGTGCATTCATAAGAGAGAGGAGGGCAGAACCAGGTCATGTGGGGCTTGTGGGCCATGGTTCGAGGTCTCCATATCATTCTAAGCTATATGGGCAGTTACCTCAGAGCACAGCTGTATGGAGGTAGGGCAGGGGAGGGGTGCAGGGCACTGGACAGGAATGGGTGGGGCGGAGCAGGGATTGGAGGTTCTTCTCATGGATGCTAATAGGGGCTATTTGGAGGCCATGGCAAGCTCTGGTGCATGCTGCTGAGGGGTGACATGAAATATACACCTCTGGGTGGCATTCAGAAAGCAAGCTGTGAAGCTGGTAGAGAGAAAGTGTTGTGACCATTTTCAACCTGTCCTGAGTCTCAACTGGAAAACTGGCCAGATTAATGCCACAGAGTCTGTGCCCTAGGGAAGTGCACAAGTGAGACTTCAGATGGAAGAAGATGTTTTCTGACTAGAAGTGCAGGCGGGGGGGGGGGCGGGGCTGGGGTTGTGGCTCTGTGGTAGAGCACTTACCTAGCACATGGGAGGCACTGGGTTGGATCCTCGGCACCACATAAAATAAATAAATAAAACAAAAGTATTGTGTCCATCTTCAAATATATATATTTGGTTGCACCCTTTGGGTAGGAATTTACATTGGGTGGAAGGGGCTGGCCATATATACAGTGGGAGGCATGAGGCCATGCTTCTGGAACTCAAGTCTTAATCCAGGAATATTACTTTTAACAAGTCTTACAACTGTGGGAGTGAATTGTGTCATCATTTTGGCCCTGGGTGGCAGCAGCTACCAGGATGAACGCGTGAAGCCAGTGTGAGATCCTGAGAGGGCTTCACAGCTTTGAACTTTGGTTTCTTTCCCAAGAACCTGCCTCCCGTGCTCTCAAATCCTGCAGGTCACTCCTGCCCCGACAGCTGCTGTTAGGGCCACTGTTTATAAAGAGGCCATGTACTAACTATAGACAATTTTGTCTGTTCAACAAAGGATATTAATGAAGTCGTGGCTGTCAGATATGTTGGTAGATTCATCATTATCCTGACACCTCCCTAGATGAAAAACAAATAGAATATCAAAATTCAGTGACTATTAAGAAGAGGAATTGGCAAATTGTGAGAACTGAATAAACATTCCCTGAAGAAAAAGATGAATGTATAAACTACCATGAAGCTCCTAGGACATGGTCAGTCCTCTTACCTGTGTTGGAGAGCAAGTTCAGAAAGATGACATAAACAGAAGTCCATGTGCACCCTTTTGTGTAGGAATTTACATATACCACTCACACACAGAGAATATCCGGTGATTCTGTGAAAGTGAAAACTAGAAAGTATGAGAGGAGAGCCCACAAAGGAGAAAGAAAGGAAAGGAATTCTAGAGAGAAGTGAGAGGGAAGGGGAGGAAGTCAGGTGGTCAGGTGGAAGGGGCTGGCTGTCCTACAAAAGCCACTCAGCTTGGGCTTCTTCAGTGGCTTCCAAACACATTTAATCTCTGGGCATCAGAAACTGGCTGGAAGCTTAAAAAGACCAGGATTTTTGTTTAATAAATTGAATTTCTGCAGATCAAATGCCTACTAATGCTCATATGAGTGCACACAAGTCCCCCATTCCTCCCTCCTTCCTTTCATCCCTCCCTCTCTCCATTTCTTTCCTAAAAGATAGATAAACTCATTACCTAGAGAAAACGGTAATCCATCTGGCAGAGCCCTGCTCCACAGCCCCACTCAAGAAAAACACAGACAGTGAGTACATAAACCTTGGTTACCGACAGAGACACAGTGTCACCGTGCCCTGAGTTTGGGACTCCTGCCGTTTCCATATGCTATTTTGCAGTGCCGTGGAGCTTAGCAGGATAAACCAATCCATTGCATTAATAAGCATTGCAAGTAGTACTTTGGTGCCTGAGAGGGATTTGGAAAGACTCTCACTGTGCTTGCCAGACCTCTTTTCGTAGGTGAAATAACAGGCTGTCTTCTCCCCAGCTGATTTCACTCCCCATAAAATGCCCAAAGCAGTTTAGTAAAGTCATCCCTTGTGGATGAGGAAGAAAGTAGCCAGATTGAGGAAATGACTGAGATCTCAGATACCAGGGAGAAACGGCTTGTCTAGTAGGGGTGAAACTTTCTCATGATACCACTTACTGTAGACATACAGCCTGGGTGAGCTCCCCTGAAGCCTTCTCTCTGCTCCCCATCTCCCATGCTTCATTTCTATGACAAGGACCAAATCCACATCCATAATTACAGAAAGGAGTTATTTGTTTCATCTGATTTTATTTTCCCAGGGTTTTCAAGGTAAGTGTAATACTTTTCAACTGAAAAATATAGTTTTCTTGAGAATGTAGAGCATAGTGGAAAAATCATTTATTTCATAACAGGAACTAATTGACCTGATGATGAGCTCAGAGTGCCATCCAGAGCTTTGGATTCAGATTTGGTCCTGCAGCTGAGTTTCAACTTTTGGCTGACCCAGAAGTATGTGACACTAGCAGTGTCCTCGCAAAAGATTCAAGTAACAGACCAAAGAATCACAGAGTCACTCACTTTCTGTGGAAGCTAGCCTCTGGCTTCAAAAATAAGACTACCCCTCTGTCTGAAAGAGACTTTTTCTTTATGTACTTATGGCTTTCTCTCATTTCCTGAAAGTATTCACATTACTGGGTGCTGACCACGTACCTGGTGTAGAAAGTACAATCACCCTCAAGACCAAGATCCTGCACTTGAACTTTGCTAAAGCTTACCCTGACCCTGAGGCTCTCCCTCTCCTGGACCTCATGCATGAGTGGTAAGAGTGGGTCCTGTCTGATGTGTCCCAACTAATCCAGCATATAGGGTGTCCTGCCGTTCACTTGTCACTACAGTATATAATCCTTATTTTATACCCAGAATTCTATAAACTTTCTTTAAAAAAAATTCATTGTAGATGGACAAAAATATCTTTGTTTGTTTATTTTTACGTGGTGCTAAGGATCAAACCCAGTGCCTCACATGTGCAAGGCTAGTGCTGTACCACTGAACCATAACCTCAGCCCCTAAATCTTTGTAATCAGTTGAATAAACAAACAAGTGAACACATTCTCTTGGTGTGTCTCTCATAGAGTAGCATGCCACATTAAAGTTGGCTTTTTCTTTGGTCAATAGACATGGAGCAATGCTTTCTATCTAGGAAGTCCTAACCTGTGAGCAGGGAAATTCATTAACCACAGAGCATCTTTGTGCCAGGAGGAATTTGAGAGCAGCTAAGAGAAGTCAACTATCAGTGTTGAGTGGAATTGGAAAATGATAAAAATGGGCAAAATATAGAGCTTATGAAATTGCCTGGTGCCAATATTCAATGTTAATGAAATGTCCAGTACATAGACCATATGTGAATATAAATAAACATAATCTTCAAAGGTCAATGTCAAGAATTTGAGGTCATCTCTTGTTTGTAGATGAGGGGTGATAGGAGCATTTGCCTCATTAGGGAGCTGCCTCTGAAAATACCTTTAAAAGGACTTAAATCAAAAGGTATTCAGGTCCCAGAAGATGGCACCTTATAATGGACTGGACCTAATGCCACAGGGTACCTTGTCAAACTCACATTTAATTAGGAGGTCATCTGCAGACCTTCTGGACTCCAGTAGCTCCTGGTGCCACATTTCAAGTGGCACTTTTTTTTTTATTATTTATTTTTTAGGTGTAGATGGACACAACACAATGCCTTCATTTTTATGTAGTGCTGAGGATCAAACCTGGGTCCCGCCTGTGCTAGGCGAGCGCTCTGCCACTGAGCCACAATTTTCCAGCCCTCAAGTGGCACTCTCGACCTCACCTTTGAGGGTATTTCCATGACAGAGGAACTTAGGTAATGCTTCTCTGAGCACCATCCTCTCAGTCCTCGTCCAAACCTCCTGAAAGGATCAAAGAGTAGGCCCAGGGGCTGGGGTTGTGGCTTAGTGGTAGAGCACTCGCCTCGTATGTGTGAAGCACTGAGTCTGAGCCTCAGCACCACATAAAGATAAATAAATAAAGGTATTATGTCCATCTACAGCTAAAAAGAAAAAAAAAAGATATTTAAAAAAGAAAAAAACAGAGTAGGCCCAGTTTCTAAAAGCCGTGGATAGTAATAAAAGATACACTATTTGACACAAAATTAGGATGACAACCTGAGTGAGTTGGACTGTCCCTTTTTTCTGGACTTTAATATTTAACCTATAATTTCCCCCCCCGCTGGAGACTAGAACTAAAGAAAGAGGAATGATAAAAAGAACACACCACCAGAAGCAGATGTCAGGAATCCAGCCACTAGTTTAGCAAACACTAACTAGGCACCTTTTGTGTACCAAGCATTATGCTAGAACTGCAGGACATGGAGTTTGCTTCATAGCCTAGATGGACCTAGGCAACTTTGGTAGACTGCTTCATCATCTGTAAAATGACAGGGTTGACACAGGTGATCTCTGGTTCCTTCTAGCTGTAAAAAGTGTATGATTTGTTTTAATCATTGCAAGCAGAGAACCCCTACCCCTTTACTGTGTAGTCATATGCCAGGAATATCACCTGACCTCCCTAGTCATATGAAAGGTTAATAGAGGTAGAAGAATGCAGACAGCAGAGCTCATAGCACAAATCCTTCCAGATACAAAGATATCAAAAAGTAGAAGAAATGCCTGGAGGGTGCCTACACCCCTTTCTCCTTTCCCTGTTCACTGTGGTGGAGTCTGTCCAGTGTTTTCAAGCCCTTCTGACATTTGCTTCACAGAACTAAACAATTTCGTGGACATTTCAGTAGCAAGCTTGAGTGTGTGATCTGTACTATTTTTCACCCCAAAAGTTGACAGCACTTGATTGTCAACTACCTTACATGTGAACCTCAGCTTTCTATGGTCAGGTTTTCAAAATCCTGCAAAGTACTTGTGTCCCAAATTATATTTTCTTCCCATTGATGAAAATCTATCACATGTTTTAAATTTTACCCATTAGAAATTCTTTTAATAAGAATTTCTCTTTCAAAATGCAAATGCAAGTGGGGCACGGTGGTGCAGGATTTTTGAAGACAATGTAATCCCAGCAGCTTGGGAGGCTGAGATGGAGAATCACCAGTTCAAAGCCAACATCAACAACGGTGAGGTGCTAAGCAACTCAGTGAGACCCTGTCTCTAAATAAAATACAAAATAGGGCTGGGGATGTGGCTCCGTGGTCTAGTGCCTCTGGATTCAATTCCTGGTACCAAAAATATATATATATATATAAGTGCATTTCATCTCTGAAATTATCAATAATTAATAGCTGAAATGAATCTAATAAGACTGATTAGACTTTTCTAAAGGAGGCCTGGAAGTTTTGACGGGGTGAAGTGGGAACTGGGGGGAAAGGTGCTCTGGGGAAGGCAGCATTTGTGAGACATCAGTGAGAAGGCCATTGGTGAGTCCTTCTACCCAAGTGAAAAAGAAAATTGTCCAGAAATAAGAGGGGTGAGAGGAGAATGAAGACAAATGATGCTTATTTCAGAAATCTGAGCTGCTCAGCACTGGGGCTCTGCTTGATAAGTTGATTATGGAAGAGATTGCCCATGTAGGAACCTAAAAGTCAAAAGTTATGGGAACTACATATGAGTAACAGCCACATAGAACTTCAGAGAGGGAAACCGGGTTTGTTTCTCTAGCAGCAAAAATGAGATACCCTCCCCTGCCTGTTTTTTGTTTTGGTTTGTTTTAGCCAGAATAGCTGTAATTTGTGCAAGTCCTTCTAACTATAAAAATACCGAATATCCAGTACATAGCAGGGAAATCGTTCTGCCTGTAACATGATATGTGATTTTGAAAAGTAATGGAAATGGAACAAGGCATGTAAAGATACTCCTCTAATGAACACAATTCTCTTTGCTGGACATTTTTCCTGCTAGCAAATTATATTACTCCATCAACTTGGTAGAACATCAATAACGTCTTCAGAGAATAGCGTGTGAAAGCTGAGCTACTCCATGGCAGGATTTTTGAAGACAATGTAATTTGGCATTTCTCAATTTTCTCTGATTTTGCACAGAGAAAATGGAAGACTATAATAAATATTTCCCACAAATGGTGTCTTAAATGGAAACACAGCTGGTAGGAACAGTATTCTGCAATGTACTTGGACGCTGGATTCCATGTTTTCTCTGAGAAACAGCCATGCCAGCATTGGTTTCACATTTTTCCAACACTTTTTTCCCCCCAGTTAAATGATGGATTTGATTCTGCCTATGGGCTTCTGGTGCAGGATTCGGGGAGGGGAGTAATTCCAGCCTGCTGGGATGTTTGTAGACTTAAATTATATTAGGGCTATTGAAATTGATTGGAAATATTTTAGTTGCCCTTTAAGGAGGTAGCACAGTGCAGAGCTAATCACAAGCAAGACTGTTGGACAGGTGAGGTTTTAGTGAGGCAGTAAGACAGTCAGACAGACTAGAAAGAACATAGGCTCAGGGACCAGCTGCTGAGTTCTGATCCCAGCTCCCTGGGACATTTACCTATTACGCTGCTCAGAGCAAACCGAATAGTCTCTGGGAACCTCAGAGTCCACATCTCTAAAAAAACAATAATAAACTACATAGTTATAATTAGTAAATGATATGAAATTGTTTTGTGGTATATAAAGAGCTTATCTTTATCATGCTTATTAGCATAGTGCTTGTTGCCTTTGGTATCCTATTCAGCTTTTTGTCACTTTCTTTGCCTCTTAATGTTCTGTTGCCACCATTGTCCCAACCCCACCACCAACTCAATTTGATGCTTATTCTTAGTTCTCAACTGTCAATGTGAGATTTATATAATCAGTGTACTGTCTAGTATCTCCAAGAGTTATTGCTTTTTTTTCAAAAAACAAAACTTCCTACAAATTGAAATAAATATAATTATGGAATATGTACATTCTAAAAGGCTCTGGAGAAAATAATGGAAGGTGAGACAGAGCAAAGGGATCTCCATGGTGAGGAATCACCTACCCAGAAGGTGGGAAGAGGGGAAAACATGAAATACTTGCTATGTTAGCCTTTTGTCTCCTTAGGAGGGCATATGAAAAAAGCACATTTTTCTACTTGTATGTACAAATAGAACTGTCCAGGTGAGTAATGAGATAGCCTTCACCTGTCTTGAGACACCCCCAGCTATTCAGGTCACCCTAGCTGAGGTTCTGAGGAGAGATATCTCTGCTGCATTTTCTCTGAATCTCTTATCTACAAAATATATGAGCATCCGAAAATGGTGGTTTCTCTAAATTTTGTGGTAGGTTCTTCCACAGAAGTAAATAACTGAAACAACCATTTCCTATCCATAGGTGCTAAGATACATTTTCTGCATTATTTCCACACTAACTTTTTCTTTTTTTATTGATTTTTTTAAAATAAATGACAGCTGAATGCATTACAATTCTTATTATATGTATACAGCACTATTTCTCGTATCTCTGGTTGTATATAAAGTATGTTGACACCAATTCGTGTCTTCATACATGTATTTTGGATGATGATAGATACAGTGGAAACCTATGAATAAGGGAGATGTGGTAAATGAACATGCCCAGAGAACTGGGTAGCAAACTGTATATCTGAACACTTGAAATTAATGTGACTCACTCAGTTTTGTTCTTCTTTTCCAAAATCATGTTAGCTGCTCTAGTCCTTTACCTTTCCTTACAAATTTTAGAATATCATGTTTACACCTTGTTAGAAATTATTTAACCTATAGATAAATTTGGGAAGAGTCAATAAATCAAACTTCATTGAGTTTTCCAAAACATGAACTCAATGTGTCTGTCCATTTTATTTAGATCATAGATTTCTTTCTCTCCATTTTATTTAGATCTCTGAATTCTTGTTTGTTTTGTAATTTTCAGCATACAAGTACTATGTATTTTTAGAGGTAAATATATTTCATTTTAGATTCATACCTAAGTAATTTTTAATGGTATTATATCTTTGGTTTTTGTGTAATTCACACTGTTTATACAATTAATTTTTGTATGTTGAATTTGTATTCTCCAGCTTTACACTTTACACTTATTGATTCTAGGAATGTTTTCATAAATTCCTTGGGATTCTTTACTAGCAGTCATGTCACCTAAATAGATAGTTTCTTTCTTCCTTTCTTGACTCATTGCATTGGCTAGTACTTCAAGTACTATGTTGAATAAAAGTAGTGAGAACAGACATTCTGCCTTTACCTTAGTTTTTGTGAGAAAATATTCAGTCTTAGTGTTTGCCAGTGGAAACAGTATACAAATTACCCTTGGCCCAGTGTTCTTTGAATTCCTCATCAGATTATAAGTGAACTATAAATTCATATACTCCATCCAGAATCATTTCTCATAACCTAGTGTATTTTCATCTATTGGGAACTAGTGGACTGAAATGTTAGCTTCTCTTATTTTGCCTGTGGAACATGAAATAGATGTATGCACATCAAAAAACCAAACACCCCAAAATGCACTTCTACAAAGGTTTTTCATGTCTCATTCTTCTCTTACTACCTTATTTAGAGCACTGACTTTGTCATTATCCACTTTGATACACCTAATCTTCTACTCTTGCCACATCATCTTCCTCTCTAGCCATGTATTTCCCAGGAGTTACAGTGTCTGAATGGGCCAGGATGACTGACTTCAGCTGCTACAGAAACCAGCTCCACATGTCACACAGACAGTTGCACAGATTCCTGCTTGGTCAGGCTTGCATTTCTGGTCCATGATTTGGACAGTGGGAGGGGTTCTTGCCCGCACTTTCAAGCAGGCAGGCGTACCAACAGAGTGTGTCAGTGTGCATTGCACTCAGCAAAGTTGTAGCCCATAAAACCTTCTGGACTCTGGCATTAGGTAGTTTCTTTAGACTCTGGCATTAATCCTAGTTGTAAATTGTATTTTTTAAATTGTCTTTAAAAATTTTTTAAAAATGTTTGTATGTTTTGATATTTCTTTTAATAATAAAATGGGAGTGTTGTACTGGAGGTAACTTCACTAGATGCCATTTTAGGTGTGTGAGTACCGTTTTAGTCATTTTTTTTTTTCTGTTGTGACTAAAAGGCCTGATGAGAACAATTTTAGAAGAAGAAAAGTTTATTTGGGGGCTCATAGTTTCAGAGGTCTCAGTCACAGACAGCCAGCTCCATTCTTTGGGGCTCAAGGTGAGGCAGAACATCATGGTGGAGGAGTGTAGCAGAGGGAAGTGGCTCATATGATGATCAGAAGCAAAGAGAGAGACTCCACTTTCCAGATACAAAATACATACCCAAAGGCACACACACACACACCCCTGACCCTTCTCCTCCAGCCACACCCTGCCCACCATTAGTTACCACTCAGTTAATCCTATCAGGGGATTAATTCACTGATTGGGTTAAGACTCTCATAACCCAATCATTTCACCTCTGAATGTTGTTGCATTATTTCATACATGAGCTTTTGGCAGACACCTAATATCTAAACCATAACAAGTACCATGAGTGATTACCAATTATGTCATAGGTAGCCATATTCCCTAGCTTTAAATTGCCAAAATGGTAAACAGGCCATTAACTATACTTTCAGGGAAAAACAATAGCAAATATTTCTCAGGGACATCAATTTAAACTCAAATAATTTTACTACTGTCAAGTGTTTACATTTCTTGACTCACTTCCTCTTTGACAATGACAAAACAAACAGGGTTCCCAAAAGAGATGAACCATTCTTTTCACAAACATTTATTCTACCCTCAAATCCTTTCCTTTCTTCCACCCTTTGAAAAATTACTGCTTGAGCAGCATGGACTGCATTGCTTAAAACTGTCAAAATCTTGCAAGTTGACAAGCATGAAAAAAGATTAGTCATGGCTACAGAGACTCTTCTAGAAATAAGATTAAAGGGACTAGAGTAAGTTGACCTCTAAGCAGGGATTTGATTATATAATTAAGCATATGAAATGCATATACATTCCTGTAATCTTGAAGGAGTGATACATATTTGGGTTTGGATGGAAGGGTAGCTGTGCCTACCTGACCCTCAATAATGTCAGCACAGTCCATTAGCACAGAACGCTCTGAAGACACAGCTATCAGAAGGACATATTTTCTTTTATAACAACTGTGGGACTTGGGAAGGGAGAGAGCATTAGAAAGCACATACCTTTTAGCTGTTTTACAATTATGTATTTTTAATATAAAAAGGCCAGTCTTTATCACATGGGGAATATGTCATGTTTAAAAGAAGAATCCATTTTCATGAAAAATGGTGATACCAGACAAATAATTTGGAATTAAATAACCACTGGTTTAAATTCCTCCCAGCTGCCCAGTACTATTCCAGTTAGCAATTTATACTGGGATGAAATCATAGCTCTGTTAAATCAATTCCAGAGAAGAAGATAGATTAGTGGTCTACAGAGACCAGGAAAGGTAAGGGGAAGAGGGAGAGAGACAAGTCACACAACAGGTATCAAGAGATAGGTATGAGTAATTATTTCTTGTGTTCTGTAGTGCAGTAGAATAACTATAGTCTATAATAATTCTTGATATATTTCAAAATAACTAGAAGAATCTGATGTTTCCCAACATAGAAATGATAAAAGTTTTAAGTCATAGAAATGCTAATTACCCTGATTTGATCATTGTGTTGAATTATTATACTGTACCCCCTAAATACGTACAAATATGTGTCATGTAAATTGTTTCAAATTGTAGCTGTCATTTTTGTTGAGTTTCCTAATTGCCAAAATGTTGATAGTAGTAATACCTATCCCATAAGGTTCTTTTTTTCCCCATAGCTTTATTGAAGTATAATATGCATACCATAAAATTCAGCCATTTTAAGTGTATAATTCTTTAAGTTTTAGAAATTTTTACAGTCATGCAGAGAGCACCAAAATCCATTTTTAGAATACCTGTAGCAGTCCTAATGGTTTCCTTATGCTTGTTTGCAGTCACTGCCTGCTCCCATACCTAGCTCTTGGCAACCACATACCTACTTACTGTCTCCATAATTTGCTTTTGTTACAAATTTTATATAAATACAATTGTACAATATGTAGTCTTATTTAACTGGTTTCTTTGACTCAGCATAATGTTTCTGAGGTTCATTCATATTGTAGTATGTATCTGTACTCTATTCCTTTTTATTGTTTAGTAGTAGTACATTGCATGAGTACACTACATTGCATTTAGGTACTCACCACTTGATTATTTAGGTTATTTCCACTTTTTTGGCTATTATATATATAAGCCCTGTGTGGATATAGTTAATTTCTCATCAATGATAGTAGTAGAATTCTAGGGCAGCTACAATTTTAATTGAGATGTAGGGCTAGGATGTAACTCAGAGGTAGAGTGCCCGCCTCTCATGTGCAAGGCCCTATGTTCAATCCCCAGGACCTCCCCACCCAGCCAAAAAAAAAAAAAAAAAAAAAAATTTGTGATATAACTCACATACCTGAAGTTCACTCTTTCAAAGTAGACAAGTTAGTGGTATTTAGTATATTCACAAAATTGTGCAACCATCACTACTGTCTAATTCTGGAACATTTTAATCATCCTAAAAGAAACTTCATCCTCCACAGCAGTCACCATAAACCCTGTGCTCACATCTCATGGGAACCCTAATCTACTTTCTATTTCTGTGGATTTACCTATTCTGGACATGTCGTATTTACATTTCTTATATAAATCTTTTTCTGTCTGGTCTCTTTTACATAGCATAATGTTTTCAGGGTTAACTGTTTATCACTGTGGTTTTGATTTTTAGTTCCCTAATGTTAAGCATCTTTTTATGTGTTTATTAGTCATTTGCATATCTTCTTTGGAAAAATGCCTAACCAAAACCTTCTACCATTTCAATTGGGTCATTTGTCTTTGTTTGACTTTAAGATATTGCCAAAGTGTTTTCCAAAGTGCTTGTACCAGGAGGGTCCTAGTTCTTCCACATCTTCATCAACACAGAAAGACAATAGTGTCAATCCCTTTGATTTTAGCCATTATCATAAATGTAAAGTGGTGCTCATGGTAAAATATTTTTCTAACATCTAATGACACTGATTTATCTTTTCCTGTACTTATTTGGCATTTTCTTTTTAGAAAAGTCCATTAGTCCAAAAGTCTCTTGTTAATTTTTCTTTTTCTTTTTTGTCTTCTTATTGAGTTTTAAGAATTAGTTATGTATTTTGGATATACCTAATATCAGATATATGTTTTACAAATAATTTCCTCTTGTATATCAGTTATCTCTTCATGTTCTTAATAATATTTTATAGAACAAGGGCTCTTAATTTTGAGAAATCTAATTTATCAATTTTTTTGTGTGAACCAAATTTTGGTGTCATATGTAGGAAATATTGCCTGATTCAAGATCATGATGATCTTCTCCTATGTCTTCTAAAAATTTTATAAGTTTAAGTACATTTAGATCAGAAATCATTTTGAGTTCAGAACCTCATAATAAACTTTGTTATAAACTTTGTATATAAGTTCAGGTCAAGGTTCATTTTTCTTCCTAGACCAGACTAGACATTTTTCCAAAAAAGATATCAAAATGGCTAACAAGGATGCTCAACATCATTAGCCATCAGGCAAATGAAAATCAAAATCATAAAGAGGCATCACTATTAGGATGGTTATCATCAGAGACATAATAACAGGTGTTGGTGAAGATGGTCAAAAACAATATCCTTACTCCACTGACTTTTCCTTATGCCTTTGTAAAAAATAATTGGCTATCTTTGCATGGATCTATTTCTGGGAATTCCTTTTGTGTTCCATTCATTTTGCAATGACACCGTGTCTTGACTACAATAGCTTTATAGTGAATCTTAAAACTAGATTATATGAGCCCTCAAATTTTATTCTTTTACAAACTTGTTTAGACTATTCTAATTCTTTAAATCTCCACATAAACTTTAGAACCAGCTTGTCTCTATCATGCTTGGAGTTTTATTACAAGTGTACTAAATCTATCAACATCTTGACTGTGTTCGCCTTCAGTTTTGAAAGATAGTTTCTCTGTATATAGATATCTTGGTTGACAGTTTGTTTCCTGCAGGAAGATGACTGTATAATTCCCTGTCTTTCATCTCCATGTTTTTTTTTTTTCTGATAAGAAGTCATCTGTTTCCCTGTATGAATTGTTTTTCTCTTGCTGCTTTCAAAATTTTCATTTTGGCTTTCAGCAGTTTGACTGTAATGTGTCTAGTTGAGATTTTCTTTGTGTTTATTGTGTTTGGGGACTACTGAGCTTCTTGGATCTATGGGTTAATATTTTTAAATTTAGTATATTTTGAATATTCTGTGTGGATATTATTACTTCAAACATACTTTCACCTCCTTCAGGTACAACTGTTATACATTACTCTGTGTTCTAGAGGTTTGACAATGTCTACTGATCTACTTTCCAGTTTGTTGATTCTTTCTCCTGTTATGTTAAACTACTGTTGAATATAGTGAAATTTTTTTATTTCTCCATTGAGATTCCCTCCCACTACTATTATTTATTATTTAACTATTTTACTTTAAAAATTTTTTATCATAATTTAATATTTTTAATTATTTTAACATATTTATAATAGCTGCTAAGGATTTTGTCTTCTAACTTAAATATAAAGCCTCATAAGTCAGTTTCTGTTAAAGTTTTTTCTCCTAAATATGTTTCCTACTTTCCTGGTGTTTTGCATGTATACTCGTTTCTTGTTGCTGGTGTAACAAATTACTACAAAATTAGTGGCCTAAAACAATACAAATTTATTAGAGTTCTGTTGGTTGGATGTTTTCATGGTTCTCTCTGGGCCAAAATCATGATGTCAGCATGGCCATATTACTTCTGAAAGTTCTGTGGAAGTTCCCTCACAAATCTGTTTCCTTAACCTTTTCCAGCTTCTAGAGTGGCTCATATTCCTTGACTCATGGTTCTTTTCTGCATCTTCAAAACTAGTAATATGGCATCTCTTGGACCCTGTTTCTTTCATCCCATCTCTTTTCTCTGACCACAGTTGCAAATGGGTCTCCAGTTTTAAAGCTTGTGTGATAAGATTGTGTCCACCTGTATAATCCAGGATCATTTCATAGTCTTTTTGCCATGTAAAGTAACAGGTTCACAGATTCTGGGGATCGGGGCATGGGCTGATCTCCCTATCACAGAGAGAAAATAATGACTGAAAACTGAATATTTTAAGTAATACATTATAACTCTGCATTCTGTTTTGTTGTTCCGAAGGTGCTTGATCATTTTGTAGTGTGCTGTTTTTGTAACTTCCTTAGACTTAAACTTCTCTGTGTGTTAATGTTGTTTTTCCTTGGTATTTTACTCTTTCTCATCTTTTTAGCCTGGTTTTCTGGAGATCTCTCTGGGTCCACATAGCTTTGTAGTCAGCTAATGATTTGGACAGAGGTGTGGCTCAAAAACCTGTAAGGCTTCCATTCTGTGCTGGTCATTTGTATATTAGAAGGTAGATTCAGAGTTCTCAAACCTCCTTTTGGCTTTTTGTTTGTTTGTTTCTGGGTTCTCTCTTGTGTGCATGCAGTTTTCCACTGACTGAGTAATATCTTTATTCAATCTATGATGCCATAAAGTGGTTGCCTCGGGCAGTTTGTTTATCCTTGCTTTTTCCAGAGAAGAAACTCTCACCACTTCACATCATCATTACCAGAGTCTACTTGGGTAATGTCATTTTGAGAAAAAACTGGGCTTAAACAAATAAAGTCCTTACAGGAGTGCCTGGCACACAGCAGGTGCTCTATCTAACCAAATTAACCACTATCGTCATTGTATTGTTTTTATTAGTGATAAAACATCCAGAGAGCACACATCCAAGACATACTCATAGTTGTCCATGATTAATATTTTTGGTAAAGGATCCTCTCTAGCCTCTTACTTCAGGAAACTCCTTTACTATAGAACAGGTGTCAGCAACTTTTTCTGTAAAGAGCGGGTAGTAAATATTTTAGGCTTTGCAAGCCATGGCCACCTACTCAGTACTGCTGCTGTAGCATGAGAATAGTGGAAGACTATGCAAATGATGGGCATGCTATATCCCAATAAAACTTTATTTATAAAAATATGTTGTGACTGGGATTTGCCTGCAAGCCATAGTTTACCAACCCCTACTCTAGATTCACTTCCTCATATTCTACATCCAAGCAGTATCAGATCCTTTGCCCCAACAGGCTATATTTTTCTTTGAAAATCACCAAAGAAGAAAATATCTCTGCTTCCCAGTACCACAATGCAGTGATTCGCAACACCTGTGCTCTAGAAGCCCATGCCAAGACTTCTTCAAGGTTTATGGGTTCTTGAGTACTTGGCACCTGTAGCAACTGATTTCAGTAAAAGTGCCCTTGTGACTGAAATGCACGTCAAAAAACACACATACATGTGGTATTTTTAGATACCATTGTAGATACAGTCATACACAACTTGGAAGCTCAAACTCTATTTCATCATCTATTTAAAATTCACTTGTGGAACTTTTTATACATTTTTTAATTTTTATAGCTTTCATTTTTCTTCCAAATAAGGAAAAAATATACACATTTTTAAAAACCATGGTGTTCCCTCTCACTGATTTAACACTCAACTTTTGAGATCATTAAATCCCTAGATTAACCTGACTATTCTTTATACATTGGCTTTATACCCAGAAATTAAGACAGAACATTAAATCAGCTTTTGAAGACTTTCTAAAATTAAATATATATGATGAAGAGTATATGAGTCATAGATGAGCTATATATGTAATTATGAAGAAAAGATGTGTGTAACTATTCGTGTTCTTTCTGGCTAAAGAAATGTTCTAAGTACCTTAGCATACTCAAGTCCTGTTCTCTCCCCTGCTGACATATATCATATATGCTATGATTATAATGTATTTTAATTTGGCTTTATTTTTAACCCACAAAACATTACTTTAAATTCTCTCTCTCTCTCTCTCTCTCTTTTTTTTTTTTTTTTTGTAATTGTAGATGGACAGATTGTCTTTATTTTATTTTTTTACTTTTATGTAGTGCTGAGGATTGAACCCAATGCCTCATACATGCTAGGCAAGTGCTCTGCCACTGAGCTACAACCCCAGCCCCCACAAAACATTTTTAACTTGTCAATATTCATACATTTACCCATCTTGAGGATTCTCTTTGTCTTCATTTCTTCTTCTTAGACCTTCCATCTATGATCACTTGTTACCCAGAATCTTACAAGTTTTTCATCCCAAACAGGTCAGTAAGAAGGGAAGATTTTGCATTAGACTCCATTATGTTGGGTAAACACTGGGCTTGCTGTTCTGTCCTCCAGTGCCTCACAAAGCTGGTGAAGGCAGAGGTTCCAACCTGCCAGGAATTCCAACCTGCCATTCTGCTGGCTTCTTGGGGGTCCCTCTGTTCCTTACTATCTTGCTGGCATTTGATTGATTTTAAAAATATGTTAGCATTTTTTATTATTTTCTGCAAGATAATCAGTAACCTGCTGTAGTACTAGGAGCAGAATGCCAACCAGTTTTGTAAATTTGTACTAATAACAAATAAATTATAAAATTCTACTCACAAGTCCTTCTTGGGACATGATTCTAGAATGGTACCACCACATGTGTGTTCATATATTTAATGGTTTTCAGAAGTGTCTTTTATTGCCTACAAGTATGAAAAGACTATAGAAGACAGATGAAAATATTGTAATGAAAATCTCATTACCATTTTTTCTCAAGGACTTAATAAGCTAAATTATGGTTATTGCATAATTTAGTTATAGTGGTTGACCTTAAAATACTCAAATTATCATCAAATATTTTACACAGTAAAAAATGATGTTATAAAATATGAACCAGGCAAAAGCCAGTGACAAAGGACAACACTGTCACCATTCTGAGTATGAAAAGAAAAGTATTTACATGAAATACAATATCATCCAACGTGCCTGGAGGCTTCTGACCAGTTCCTACCACTGTTCCTGCTTATGGCCAAGCTGCTTGTGGACTAAGCAGCACACAAAGCAGATTTGGCAAAGGGATGAGGATGTTTGCCTACAAGTCGAGCATTAAATGAAAACAGTTAAACACGTTTAATTTGAGAGTTAAAAATATAAGCAATGGTTTCTCTGTTCATTTTTCTGTAAAAAAAAGATCAAAGTTTAAACTTTGTGGTTCAGAATTGGTTAGCTCTATCTGCAACTTAAGACTGTTCCCTTAAGGAGGTCACTTCTGCAGAATCATCTTGGGTCCTCCAGCCTCAATGTGCATCTGAAAAGAAGCAAGTAAACATAAAGGAGAACCAAGTAGAGTTTTTGAACTGTTAAAAAATAAACATTTTGGGACTAGGGATGTAGTACAGAGGAGAGGGGAGGGGAGGAGAGGGGAGAGGTGGGGAGGAGTATAGTTGTATACATTTCCAAGTGTTCTCCATCACTTTTCTTACCATCTGGCTAGTAGTGAGGTCTCGAACCCAAATCTCCTGTCTCCTTTAATGTACGTACTATTTTACACTGTTTCCCAGTCTGTTGGCTGCTTCTGAGCCTAAATTACAGGGACATCTAGAATAAACAAAGTGGGGTTTTTTTTCTTAATATCTGATTAAAGATTCTTTTTAACAATGGGCCACATACAAATATCTCAACAGTCAAACTTGTGAGAAAAAGAAAGCCCTGCCTTTTGAATGAAGCATCAATTTGGAAGAAATTGTTAAGGGAAGTATTCATCTTTTTTATATAAAAAATTATCTTGCTTAGTCATTTTATGGGTTAAAAGAAATCTCATTGTAACATTGTCAAGTTCACTTTCAATGTGTGACACTGTGATTTTGTTGTTTTGGGTTTTTTTCTCATACTTTGGTGCAAGGAGGGAGAAGGGTGCAGATCCATCTTTCTCAGTGATGGGGGTGATTAGCACATATCATGGACAGAGCAGGAGCTGAGGGTTCAGTCTGGGCTCTCTCACAAACAAGTGAGAATTCATGACTCTGGTTTCCCTGTCACATCAGAGGCAAGTAGTAGAGGTGATGGAGAAGTACTGATTCATCTCCCACCTGGGAAACAGCACTTTTCCAGACTAACAGAGTGGGTTAATTAAGGTCATGGTTTAAAAACTAGTTTTTCTGAGATGGTCTGTCTTTTCTTTGTTTTATTTTTTATTTTTATTTTTTCCTGTTAGGATTTTTTTAAAACTAGCAACAAGAAAAATGTATTATATTACAAATAAAGATGTCCTACCACAAAAGCATAAACAACTTCCATACTTCAGCTGCTTCAAATTAAATAGAACCCAGGGAGCAACAGATGATTGTCTCTGCCTTTTCAAATGTCCTTTGAGTTACCCATGAGTTCCTACCCTTGCTTTAAGACCCAAAGCAAAGCTCAATGTCATACTCAATGTTGAGTGTAAGCTGCTGCTAGTTCTGCTGTTATTCAAGCTATAGAGTCAGTGTCTGTTGGATATCTTGAATGGTGTGGAAGGCGACTATGTACTGCTCATTGTATATATCATTCCATTTCTATATAAGGTTCAGAATTAGTAAAATTCCTAAATCTTTTGAAACTTGTGTCAATTAGTATAGGAGTCCCTCTTCCTCTCTCCTTCTGTTACTTTCAATTTTCAATAACCACTTTTATCACCAAGTTAAATCAGACAGTTACAAAAATAGTTGAAGTTTTCTGGCAGGGTATCATTGATTTTTTAAAGTTCATTCTTACATAAATAATATGAGTACTTCACTGGGGCCCTACTGTTCAAAGGGGCCTGGCCAAATAACTTCCAAATGAAACATTCAACCCAAGGTTGTCTTCAGCCCACTGTCAATGAATCTTGGTACAGAGTGGATACCTTGAAGAGAAGGTGAAAAAGTAAAGTCCAATGCCCTGTTTCTTTTTAGTTATGCAAAATTTCAAACATATATAGAAATAGTGTAATATAATGAACCTTCATAAGTCCATCATCTAGCTTCAGAAATTGTCAACATTTTGTGGCACTTAGTTCATCTCTAGCTTTCCCCACTGTTTTTCACCTTTGCTGAATTATCTTTATGTGGTTCTTAGTGTTTCTGAATCTGTAACTTGCATCAGTCATATACTAGTGACTTTCATTCAGTGTTGAAAATTCTCAGCCACTATGGCTCTATAATGTGTCGCTTCTGCCCCAATTTCTCCCTTCTCTCATGTGAGTATCCAGATAACATGTATGAGACCTGTGTCCCTGTTTATTTTTCATTTCATTGTCTTTCCATGTTTTATGATGCTGTATTCATTTATGCTGCTTACTAATGTATAACTGTGACTGATCTGATGTGAAACTACTGAGTTTTTAATTTTAGTTTTCTATTTTTCAGTTCTGTAATTTCCATTGGTTATTTCTATATTATTTCTGTTTTTCCTGCTAGTATTCTTTCCTGTTATTTGTTTTCAAACACTTATTGTTGTGTGAAAGTGTGTAAGAGTCTCAATATAGGTACCTATAAAAAGTCTGTTTTATTGTCTATACTTTTTTGTCTTTATTTTCATGCAGTTGTTGTCTTTTTGTTCACTTGGTTGTGATTTTTCTGAATGCAGAACATTGCATAGAAAAACTAAAGATAATTCGAGGTTTGGGATAGTGTTATCCTCTTTAGAGAGGTTTACTTTTGCTTCTGGCAGTCAGGGTAGAAACATCTCCTCTTGATTTAACAATACTCTGAATGTGATTCACTCTTAATGATAGATGGTCTACTTCTTACTTACCACACTATTCCTAGATTGTAGTCCTTTGGGATTCGCAAATGAAAGTCAGAAATGTTTGCCAAAATCCCTTCTCATCCTACTTGAGCCCTCAGCTCCAATTTCTGTGTCTCCTTTTCTGTGCAACTACCAAAACCCTTGCTCAACTGGTTGACCTGTCTGTCTCTACTTTCAAATTATCAAAGGGAAAAGTAGCAGTGAATCTTTCCAGAGCATCTGTCTTTCCATGAAGAAACCCGTCAAGACTCTGATGCCTCAGTTGCTCTGTGATACCTTCAAACAGATTTATTTAAAAAAAAATTCTTTCTTTTCTTGTTATTAGCAGGAGTTGGTCTAAATCACCATTGCTGAAAGCAGAAATTCTGGTGAAAATTTTTAAATCAAATCTCAGACATTATATAATTTAATGCATATTTCAGTTTATATCTCTGAAAAAATTTGATGTTTTCTTATACCTACAATACCATTTTATGTTCATATTTCTTGATTGTTTCGGAAATGTATTTTTGTTTGAGTTACAATATACAATATACAACATTGTTATAATATACAAGGTCTATTTACTACATATGGTTATTAAGTCTCTTAAGTCTCTTTTAATCAAGATTGTTCTCTTTGCCTAGCATCTTTTTCTTTTTATGCCATTGACTTATAGAAGATCCTAGGTTTATTCTTCCCTAGCACCCACCACCCCCTTATTATGAATTAGCATCCGCATATCAGAGAAAACATTCAGCCTTTGGGCTTGGCTTATTTCACTTAGATACTCTCCGACTCCATCCATTTATTGGCAAATGCCATAATTTCATTTTTACTTTATATTAGATAGAGGAGAGTGAAGGGAGGGAACGAGATATGGGATAGGAAGGATAGTAGAATGAAACAGACATTATTACCTTATGTACTTATATGACTGCATGACTGATGTGATTCTACAACGTGTACAATCAGAAAAATGATATTATACCTCATCCACATATGATATATCAAAGTGCATAAATGCATTGTACTGTCATGTATAGCTAATTAGCATAAATTTTAAAAAATAAAGTAAAAAAATGCATTTGTACTGAAAAAAATACATTTGTATTGAAAAAAGATTTAAAGTTTTGTAGAGTTTCCCATTGTTGGCAGCAGTTGACTGCTTTTACTTGTTCCTCTGTTATTTATCCTGAAGTGAAATTTGATTTTATGGACTTGATTAGATGAGTTTGGGTTTGTAGATTTGGTTTGGTTTGGTTTGGTTTGGTTTTGACATGGATGCTTTGTAGATAGTATGCAAAATAATTCCTATTTCCTCACATCAGCTGGCACTTCATGTCTGGTTGTTCCATTTTTGTGATGCTAAATTGGTTGGCGGGTTCATAGATAACAACCTAATCCCACCACTGTGAAATTCTCCTCCATGCTTTCATCCAGTGGTTTTCATCTAGTGATGCATTTTCCATGGGTCAGTTATTTTTTCAGGAGATGAAGATGACGATTTTTCTAATTCCATTGCCATTACATATTTATGCACTAAAACTCTTGTAACTAGAGTTCTTTGGTTACTCTGAAATACAACTTAAACAGGCAGGTTAAGCTTTCCTTTTAGGTTTAGTAATGTGTTGATATCAGATTTTTAAAAATAGTCCTGAATACTAAATACCAAAAGCTGCTACCTGTAATGAAACAATGTGATTAGTCATTATATCATATGAAAATCTCACCAGGATCAACAGAGGCCTTGCCATCAGGTATTCTTTCTCTACATCTTTTTAACTTGAGATATTTAAGTTCTCTGATTCTCCACCTCTTTGTATAATAAGACAGCAAGACCTTCATGCCTATAAGTCAAGGTTAAAGCTAGTACATGTGCTTCCTTGGAATCTCTGCTTGTTTAAACTCTTTCCCTTTATGCACTTATTCACCTCAGAAGCACCTAAGGAAATTTGTTCATGTGATTGCTATCATTGTTAACAGCTGAAGAAGTAGAATGACTTGCAAAATAATTTTGTTATTATCAATTTTCTTGGTGTGTGTGTGTGTGTGTGTGTGTGTGTGTGTGTGTGCATGCACATGTGAACATTTCTGTTTCTGAATCTTGGAGCCAACTCTGGCTCCACTGTACCCCAGCAGGTACAGCAGGTACACTGTACCCCAGCAGGTCCTATTGAATCAGCCCTATAACTTGTTTTTTTTTTCTTTTCTCATTGTCACTAAACTTCTTTGAGTCCCTTTGCTCCTAGGCTCTCTTTTCCAATTTTGTTTCCTATGAAATATCCCTCTTTCATGCCTCATCTGCAAGGGGAAACCAAACTTCCCGGCTCTGCATGGGTGCCTCTGCACAGCCTGGCCTCCAGTGTACCCACTCCTCAGGCTCCTCTTCTGGTCAAACCAGTGTGCTCACTCCCCCTTTGCATTCAGTCTCCCGAACCATCATCAGAGCAGCCTGTCCCTTATTCCCCACATGGTTGAGCCAGGATGCTCTCACCTCCTCTGGTCCAAACCAGCTCATTCCTGCTGCTCCCCCAATAACTGTAGTCCCCACTGATCCCCAAGTGCCCATTGTGTATGCCATGGTTTGGTGGCTCTCGTGCTCCTCTCTGTATCTCGTTTTAATTTGCCTCATTTCTGCAACTTAACTATGTGTTAGCCAAGAGCAGGGATTCACCTTGGACTTCTGAGTCCTTACAGCACTGGGCCCAGAACCTGGAATTTCACAGGTGCACCTTCCCCTCACCTTCTCACCGAAATTCCTATATAGTTCCTTCTCTGGTTCAGCTCTCAGCCTGGCCTTGGTTCCTAACAGTCCTGGGGTTGAAGACTACTTGTGGGCCCTCCTCTCTCCTTATCACTGTCATACACAGCAAAGTTGATTTAAAAAAAACTGCACCCTAGGTGGGAATTTCCCCCAGCAGGAGTGAGCTTTGCCAGTTTTCCTTGGGTGCTAATGCAGCAAATGATCATGATTCTTACTCCATATGTCAGCTGGATGGCCTCCAGAAACAAAGCAGGCCCCAAGTGACACCCCTGCTGGGGCTGTGAGACTGATCCAGGAATACTCATGTAGAAGACTCTGCTACCCATCCTCTCCAGATGAAACTCTACTTCATTTTTTTAATATCTTTCAGTGACCGAGGCAGGTACCTGTCACGGCATAATTATGCACTACTTTCTCTGTCATCACAGGACTGAAGATTTTCTTTCCTTCTGCTAACTGATGTGACAGACACCCACTTAGTGGAGAGATTATTAGTATAAAATTACTCTTTGGCCCTTAAATTTAATTATGCCACATTCATAGCAATAAAATAAAATCCTGAATCCAGGTGTGCTTTTCAAGGAAAGTGTCCGGGGCAATTACCTTCTGATAATGGCGTCCTGCGCTTAAGCCTTTTGTCTGGGGTTCTTAAAATCTTTTCCATACAAGTAGATAATGATGTTCATTCTGTAAGGGGTGAGAGGTGAAGAGATTGACCTCGCAGTATTCTCAAGAGATGAAGAAAAATCCAGGACCCAGGTGTCTCCTTTGTTTTCCCCCTTCCCTCTGCCTTTTCAGCTCTTTAAAAAGAGGCCTGGCCAACCTTCTATTGATTTAAATACTTTCCTCCCCAGTAGTGCTTTCCACTCTTGTAAGAGCAGGGATGAAAAAAGTTTCTGTATCACATTTCATGGGAAGAGTTGAGGTTCAGGGAGAGAGAGTGATTTGCACGATACATCTTACACAGCAGCTGAAGTGTGGGGTCCACGGGCTCATAAATGAAGAGCAGGGGAACAGTGCCTGGAACAGGCAGGCCCTGAGTGAGTGGTGACTCCTAGGATTGTCTTATGGACATCTGGGGCAGGTACCTACTGTCTCTGGGGAAGCAACATTTGGCATGTGCCCTTGTGTTTTCAACAGTTGAGATGTACTTCCTTCCTCCCTGCACACCCAAGCATTTCTGAATCCTTAAGAGCTAGTTTAGGTCCTGTTCCCTCCTCCATGAAGCCTTCCCCAGTCCACCCAATCAGCAGGCATCTCCCTCTTCATAAACTCTAGTATCAGTTCAACAAATGTGAACTGAATATCTAGCATATGCTAAGTACCACCTGAGTTAGGGACAAAATAAAGCTCTAGCCTATAGCATCATTTTAAAACTTGTTTGAATGTTTTGTCTTTTGTCTGATAAAATTATTTGAGGGAAAAGCACATCAGTACACAGTGTGTTGTCCCCCGCCCCGTGATCTCAAATATACAGCAGGAGCTGAATATTCTCTTGGAGGATGTGGGAGCCAGAAAAGACTGAACTGTTGAATCCAATATGGTACATTCTTATTGAATTGAATTGAAATAATATGGAGTCTTCATGGGGTCTGGAACATAGTCCTAAGTCCTCATTCTTTGTTCTACCACAGCACCCTATTCTGTTCTGTTGAATGTGAAAGAGGTCAAGTATGTGTTGAGTTCCTTCTACATGCACATCATGGAGAAGGGTGCCTCAGTCAAAGGCACTGTAGTACAGTGTAATGACAGGCTAAATATACAAGTGCTGTAAATAGTGGGGACCACAATGAACTCTACAACGAGATTCTTTCAAAGGTCTTTTCAGATTAAAGGGGAGGTATGGTAGAATTTACTTGGGAAATCATGAAACGTTTTATTCATTTATTCAACAAATATATATTGAAAACCAATATTCTGTTCCAGGCTTCAATAGTCCTGGAGCTTAATGGAAAAGGATGGAGGACAGAATTAGTAACTAGTTTCCTGCCTTTTGCCCAACTATAAATACAGAGTCCAAATTTTTGTTTCTCTTCTCCAGTGTCTTGTAGGGAGACATTCTAGTCCTGCCCTGACTTTTTCTGATGCTGACGACATTCTGGGATACTGAAGAGCGCAGTGTGTGAAATCCCCCTGGTACTGCATTCTCCTGGATTACCAAGCTAATTTCCTTTTAGTAGCTCATTAACATGCACAGCCAGTGTTTGCTCCCACTTTCAGTCTCCTGATGAAATGCTGACTGTGAAGGTGAGAGCTACTGACGCTGTTTGCCTTTTGGTTTCTTCCAGGATTTTTTTCCCAGGAAGCCACCCCGTCAGAGGTGTGCAAGTAATGAAAGTCGGCAAACTGCAGTTGCATCAAGGCATGTTTCCGCAAGCAATGAAGAACCTGAGACTGGTGAGTGCTCCAAGATCTTGGGGAGTTCTGCCTGGTACACCTCTTTCTGGCTGTCACTGGGCCTTTTCTTGGTATTTTTTTTTTTTTTTGTAACAACTCTATTTTTAGCACTATATAATGTGCATACACGCACATACCCAAGGTATGCTGGTAAATATTTAACAACCAGCTCTAAAAAGAAAGGAAAAACTGATCTGTGACGTTCTTCAGTTTCTGTGGTATAAATGTACCCCATGTGATTGATTTTAAATTACCCACATGAATCAGCCTGCTCCCAAAGCTCATGACAGTTCTAGTAATCACTCTTGTAAACGGGTGCAAACCAGCCAGAGCATCCCTCTGCACATGTACCCCACCCCACCATGAACAAGCACCCTTCTCTCTGCTGTACACAGTGCATCTCCTCGCATGGCAGGGAAGACTCTTGACCATCTGTTCATGGGCTGCCTTTACAGGCCGCCCCCCGCCCCCCAACACCAGACACACACAGTCACACTGTGCTCTCACCATCGCCTACTCTGACCTGCCAACTCCTGGGTCTTTACAAAGCTCTATTCTCTGCCTTAAATTCCCTCCCTACACCCTCCTCCCTGGACCTAGCAGAGCTCTACTGATCCTTTAAGGCTCAGCTCCAATGTCATTTTCTTCTTTATAACCACAAATCTTTGCTCACTCAGCCTGTCGAGAGCACTTCCCGTATTGTTGTAAGCATACCTGGAGATACACCCTCCCAACCCCAGGAGCCTGCGAGGTCCCTGTGGTTGTCTTTGTAACTAATTCAGTGCCATGTATGATACCCAGAACATAAGAAGTACTCATTGTTGGGGAAGAAGGGAAGGAGAGAGGAAGGTCGGTCAATATGATCTTAGCAATAAGTGCTGAGAAACTAAATGGGAGAACTGGGTCTGTGTTCAAACACCTTGTTGGAGAGAGACACTTATTTTCACCCTCTTAGGGAATCTCCTTTGCCTAGAGGTGCCCTGGGCTCCTTGCTGTCCTAGCCTTTCCTCTCCTGCAGAATCTCCTTTATCCCAACCCATGACCCTCCAAACAAAGAGCTCATGTGCTCAGCTGGTAGGTACTAGGGAGACCTGGCATACAGGGTTTCACAGGGAACATTGACACTTAATGGGGTCCTCTGGACCACAGTGCCCTTGTCTGAAGAAAGCTGTGATAGAAGAATCAGAGGCCTGCATTAGGAATGCTCAGAGAGTATCCAGGGGCTGGCTTAGCCCATAACAGGGCAATTTTAGATGAGAAAAATGACAAATACCTAAGGGATTCTTAAAAATAAGATTCCCTATTGCTAATTTTTGTTGAACACTAGCCACATTGTCTGCTCCTGATTTCTACTGAAATCAGCCCACAGTCAACAGAAAGAACAGAAGGATTTCCTGAAGGCTCTCAGCTCATCTTGTTCTTTTTACTTTATCTAACATCTTTTCCCAGATTGGTGGAAGAACCACCAAGCAGACTCTTGCAGTCTCAGGAGAACTTTCCATTTCTGGTCTGGTGATTCTTAACCAGTCCAGTCAGCTAAGCAGAAATTCTTATTGGGAGTCTGCTGTGTGAAAGTTTTAGCAGAAAAATAATTCAGGGAATTTCCCCAAATACATGTTATACTCAACCCAGGGTCACCATGCAAATAGGTGTCTCACAAGTGATCATGTTCATCCTTTATGTTTATATGGGACTGGAAACGATTAGTGCCACTCACACATGATCCTACTTGGGCCTCATAACAGACGACAAGCATGTGAGGTCAGCAGGCCAGGAATTTCCAATACCATTTGAAAAATGAAGGCATGAAGGCTTGGAGACACACAAGAGCTTGTCTAAAGTCACAGTATTCAGAGCCAGGTCTAGTTTCTTCAGTGTAATTTAACATATGTTGATAAAATGCTTCTATTTCTCTGAATAAGACCCAGTATTGTCCTTACAACTTAATGGAGGAGACAGGCATGTCATTAAATCCAGGCCAGAATCCAAGGCTCTGCTCTTTTCCTCTAGACTTCCCCATTTAAATAGATGAGGCTTTCTAGTTACACTTGATACACAGAAATCCCTTTAAGTCTAGTCGATTCCTGATGCCAACTCAGAGGAAAATGTGGGAGAGGAAGCAGAGTATATTTGGATCTCTGGAGTTCTTTATGTGAGGCTTGAGTCCTTGCCATCCCACGCAGAACTCTTGAGGGAGGGATCTGATACCCTTAGCTGCAAAGGCAAAATTGAAAGGCCCAGTGGGCTTCTCAGTGTAGGTTTATGGTGTGATGTGACCTGGGCCAATGGTGTGGACCAGCACCAGCCCTTCGATGGCCTCTTGTTGCTCTTTACCCCTTACACCTGGGTCTGTTCTTCTTCTCATGCCCTTCTGTGAGTTGCCTCACCTCACCAAGAAGCTGCCCCTGGTAGTCATCATACCATTCTCCTGTTCCTGTTCCAAAGATAAGTCTAAGCATGGACCCTAATAGCTGCCAAATGAGACGTTCTTGATTTTCTGTCATGAGGCCTGTGCTTAAATTGTACTCTTAACCTGGAACTTCCTATTTGACTCCAGACAAAATCCCTGAGCTTCTTGCCCAGTTCTGATTACGAACCAAGAAGCGAATGTGCACCCCTGGCAGTGTGGTGTAAGAAAAAGAGTGCCCATATTTAAAGTCAGTAGGTTCAGGTTCCAGTCTTACCATTTACCAATTTTGTGACTTGAAGCAAGACACTCAATCTCTCTGAATAGAATTTTAGTTTTAAAATTAATACTGTCCAGGCCGGGGTTGTGGCTCAGTGGTAGAGCATTTGCCTAGCACATGAGAGGTACTGGCTTCGATCCTCAGCACTACATAAAAATAAATGAATAAAATAAAGATATTATATCCATCTATGACTAAAATTTTTTTTAATTTAAAAAATTAATACTATCCTGTAGATTTATTTTGAGAAGTAAATGAGGCTATGTGTGAGAGTGTGCTTGTCAATCTCAAGCGTTTGGAGACTATAAAGGCTTATTATTGCCACAAAAATTCATTCTGATCACTCTACCCCAGCTGGTCCCTTTAGTATAACTTGTGTTTGTAGTTTGGGCTTACGGTTCTCCTCCTGAAGAGTTATGCTGTATGGCAGCTCCAGCAGCTCACTAAGGTGTGCTATTTCTGTAAGATGAGAGGAAATTCCTTAAGGGTCCCTGTCTGGTATACCTTTTGTACCTCCTAGTGCCAACAAACAGACACACATAGTCACACATGCCCCAAACACAAGTTCTATTAAATCCATGCTTGAATGCATGGATTTCTTAATGGATGGAGGACTTTAAAAGCCTCACCCTGGCACTGTTCTTTTAGCTAAATGTGGCAAACTGACCAGACCCTGTCATGACTTTTGCTGAGCATTTGCTAGCAGGGGAATGGCCTGAACATGTCCCTCTCTATGAGAGCTCATATGACCTTTGAACCCACATACAGTTCTTTCCTGCAGAAAGCCTCAGTCTTGAGATTTCTGGGGACTCAGGCAACCTGGAGAAAGGAAGGAGAAGCTATATTCACTATATTCTTTGCCTTTTGAAACTGTTTTGCTCTCTAGATGGGTACCCAAGGGTATTCTTTCTTGTCTTAGAATCCTGGAAATAATGGAACAAAATAGCTTGAATGAGTTTTTCAAAGCCTGAGTGTGGAACAGAAGAAATCAGAGAAGCTTCAGAAACAGAAATCTGTTATAGATTCAATTAGGACCCAGCCTCCTCCAGGAAAGGAATCCACTTAGCCAGCTCTGATTTGGTTTAGGTTTTCATCTCCACTGGGCTCTGCTGAAATTCTTGTGATTGCTGCCACAGGACAGGCCTGGAGTCCCTTCACAGTGCTCCCCTCCTGCTTTCTCTTATCTCTAATCTTTTTTCATTTCTTTCCATATATTTCTTGGAAGGATTTTATTTGCCACTGACTTGACTTCTTGAATCTCAAGGACAACACTCCCCATCTGAGCTGTCTTGCCAATGAAACTGTTTCTTTTCCATGAAGTCAGGTTGTATGATCAGCCTTCTTTTGTCTCAGTAACTGTTTTTTAAAATATAGATTCAAATTTCATACACTACACTTTTTTTCTCTTCTCATTTTTAAATTTTATTTCATTTTTCTTGTTTAGGTACTGGGAATTGAACCCAGGTGTGCTTAACCACCAAGTTACATCCCCAGCCCTTTTTATTTTGAGACAGGGTCTTGCTAATTGCTGAGGCTAACCTCAGATGATAGCCTTCCTCATCAATGGGATTACAGGCATGTGCTACCATACCTGGCTCTTCACATCTCATTTTGAAGATCTGTTTAGTTTTTTCTGGGTCCATAGAAGAAATGCAGACTATAAGTCTCATTAGTTGCTCCTTTCGTCGTTGCACAGTTATCAGCTATTCCCAATAACTGTGGAGAGTTTAAAGCACAACCACACTGGTCTTTCACTCCAGCCTGCACCCTTATTTCTAGCCACTAACAACGACTATTTCTAGCCCTTAACGATAACAATAAGGCATGTATTTCAATTTTTCATTTATTTTTCTTTAATTTTTTTTATTACTGCATTATAGATATCCATAATAGTGGGGTTTATTTCATTTTGAAATCATCACATGCATGGAAAATAATTTGCTCCATTTCAATCCCCATTACTTCCTCTTTCCATTCCCTCCTCACTCCCCTTGTTCCCCTTCCTCTACTCCACTGGTCTTCCTTCTATTTATTGTGTTTTTAAATTGATGCTTCTCGGGGCTGGGGATGTGGCTCAAGCGGTAGCACGCTCGCCTGGCATGCGTGCGGCCCGGGTTCGAGTCTCAGCACCACATACAAACAAAGATGTTGTGTCCGCCAAGAACTAAAAAATAAATATTAAAATAAATAAATAAATAAATTGATGCTTCCCATTTCTTAATTTGGTATCACATTTTGTAAAGAATGATATACAATTTATGGCATGGATTAGTTGAAACACTTCTGGCTGCAGATGACAAAAATTGAATTTGAACTTTCTTAAGGAAAAAAGAAAGGGGGGGGGTCTAGGCCCATGTAAAGGAAATGTCCAGGGTTACATCAGCTCAAGGCATGGTTAGATCCAGGTACATCATCTGGTCTTCAGCTGTCTCCATCTCCTTCTCTATTTAGCTGTCATCTGTGTTGGCGTTATCCTCAGGCAGCATTCTCTTTGGGGTGGCAAGATGGTCACCAGTAGCATGGAGCTTACATTCTAAAGAGTTGGGCAGGGGCTGGGGTTGTAGCTCAGCGATAGCACACTCACCTAGCACAAGCAAGGTGCTGGGTTCAATCCTCAACACCACAAAAAAATTAAATAAATAAAGGTATTTTGTCCAGCTACAAACACACACACACACACACACACACACACACACACACACACACATATATATATCTTTTTAAAAAAGAGTTGGGACAATCCAGCTGTGATTGATTAAGTGAGAGAACAGTCACATGTGAGGCTCCAGGGTTGCAGTGACTATTCAGTGGACCCTCAAATAGCCAAAAGCAGACTTGAAAAGGGACAAAATTGGAAGATTCACAATTCTTGATTTCAAAATTTGCTACAAAGCTACAGTAATCAAAACAATGCCCTGATACCTCAACCTATAGAATACAATAGAAAGCCCAGAAATAAACGTATATATTAAAAAAATTATTTTCAACTAGGTTATCAAAACCATTTCATGGGAAGTACATTTTCTTCAATAAATGGTTTTGGGTAAATTAGACATCTACACAACAAAAAGTCAAAATAGCTGGAAACCATGAACACATATTCATGCTAACACTGAATGTTAAAGGTTTCAACTCCCCAATCAAAAGACATAGATTAGCAGAATGGATCAAACAAGATCCAACTACATGCGCTTTACAAGAGACTCATCTTATAGGCAAAGACACCCAGAGGCTGAAGGTAAAAGGAAGGAAAAAATATTTCATGCAAACAGACTCTAAAAGCAAGCAGGATAGCTATTCTCATATCTGATAAAGAAGATTTCAAGCAAAACTGATCTAAAGAGACAAACAAGGGAACAATTCAACAAGAAGATATAGTGATAGTGAATATTTGTGCCCCAAATGTCAGTGTATACAATTACATTTAAAAAATACTTTATGACAATAAGTCTCAGATCGACCCCAACACAGTAATACAGCGTGATTTCAACATACCCTTATCACCAATAGACATGTCATCAAAACATAAAATCAATAACAATATTTCCAATCTAAATAAATATTTCCAATCTAAATAAATCAAATGGACCTACCTAACATATATTTGCAGAATATTTCACCCCAAAACAGCTGAATTTACCTTCTTCTCAGCAGCTAATGAAATTTTTTCCAAAATTCTAAATTCTAAAATTCCAAATTCTAGGTCACATAGTAAATCTTAGCAAAAAAAAAAAAAAAAAAAAAACACCAATATAATCCCATGCATCCTATCAGGTCATAATGGAATGAAACTAGAAATCAACAGCAAGAAAAATAATAGAAACCATAGAAGCACATGGAGATTGAAGAATGGATCAAAGGAGAAATGAGAGTAGGAATCAAGAAATTCTTAAAAATGAATGGGAACAGAGATACAATTTATCAAAATCTCTGGGACAATATTAAAGAAGTTCTAAAAGGAAAATTTATAGAGCTGAGTGCCTACATTAAAAAAAAAAAAAAAAAAGTCTCGCTATGTACAGTGGCACATGCTTGTAATCCCAGTGGCTTGGGAGGCTGAGGCAGGAGGATCACAAGTTCAGTGCCAGCCTCAGCAAAAGCAAGGGGCTAAACAATTCAATGAGACCCTGTTTCTAAATAAAATACAAAATAAGGCTGGGGATGTGGCTCAGTGATTGAATACCCCTGAGTTCAATCCCTGGTCGCTCCCACTTCCCAAAAAATAATAGGTCTCAAATAAATATGCTATGTTCCACTTCAAGGCCTTAGAAAAAGAATAACCACCTAATTTCAAAATCAGTAGAGGACAGGAAATAATTAACATCAGAGCCAAAATTAATGAAATTGAGAATTAAAATAATACACAGGGGGCTGGGGATGTGGCTCAAGCGGTAGCACGCTCGCCTGGCATGCGCAGGGCGCTGGGTTCTATCCTCAGCACCACATAAAAATAAAATAAAGATGTTGTGTCCACCAAAAACTAAAAAATAAAATTAAAAAAAACAATACACAGGACCAATGCAACTAAGTTATTTCTTCAAAAAGATAAGTAAGATTGCTAAGCCCTCAGCCAAACTGACCAAAAGAGGGAGAGAGAAAAACCAAATCAATCAAATTAGAGATCCAAATGGTGATATTACCACATACTCTTCTGAAATCCAGAGGATCATCAGAACCTTTTTTGAAAATTTACAATCCAATAAACTAGAAAATCTAGAAGACATTGACAGATTTCTAAATGTATGTGACCTGCCCAAATTAACCAGGAAGATTTAGAAAACCTAAACAGATCAATTTCAAGTAGTGAAAAAAAGCAATTAAAAGTCTTCCAGAAAAAGAGAAACCAAGGACCAGATGGATTATCAGCAGAGTCCTAACAACCTTTAAAGAAGAACAAAAACCAATCTTTCTCAAATTATTCCATGAAATTGGAAGGGAGTGAACACTCCTAAATACATTATATGAAGCCAGAAAAACTCTGATACCCAAACCAGACAGACTCATCAAGGAAAGACTGCCAGAGGCCAATATTCCTGGTTAGCATAGATGCACAAATTTTTAATTAAAAGCAAACTGCATTCAAAATCACATAAAGAATATAAAACACCATGAGCCAGTGGGTTTCATTCCAGGGCTGCAAGTTTGGTCCAACATATACAAATTAATATAATTCACCACTTAACAAAATTAAGGACAAGAATCACATGATTATCTCAACAGATGCAGAAGAGTCAGATGATAAAATCCAACACCCTCTCATTTTAAAAATACTGGAGAAGCTAGAGATGGAAGTAACTTTCCTCAACATCATAAAGGGTACTTATGACAAACCCAAAGTCAACATCATACTGAATGGAGAAAAACTAAAAGCATTTCCTCTAAAATCAGGAACAAGACAAGGCTGTCCACCCTCTCCACTTCTATTCAATAGAGATCTAAAAATGTTAGAGCAATCAGGCAAGAGAAGGAAATCAAAGGAATACAAATAGGAAATGAAAAAGCCTTATCCCTGGTTGCCAACAACATGCTCTTACATCCAAAATACTCCACCAGGAGACTTCTAGAGCATATAAATGAGGCCAGCAGGATACAAGATCAACACTCATAAATCAATAGCTTTCCTAAATTCCAGCAGTGATTCAGCTGAGGAAGAAATAAGGGAAAGCATCACATTCACAATATCCTAAAAAAATAAAATAAAATAAAATACTTGGGAATTAATCTAATCAAGAATGTAAAAGAGCTCTACAATAAAAATTATAGAGCATTAAAGAAAGAAATGGAAGATGACCTTAGAAGATGGAAATACCTCCCATGTACTCTGATAGGCAGAATTAATATTGTCAAAATAACTATATTACCAAAACCAATATACAGATTCAGTGCAATTTTTATCAAAATGCCAATGACATTCTTTACAGAGTTAGAAAAAACAATTCTTAAATTCATTTGGAAGAATAAGAAACCCAGAATAGCCAAAGCAATACTAAGCAAGAAAAATGATGCAGTAGACCTCACAATATCTGATCTGAAATTATACTACAGAGTTATAATAACAAAACCAGCATGGTATTGACATCAAAATAGACATGAAGACCAATGGAACAGAGTAGAAGACAGAGACAAATCCACATACTTATAGCCATCTGTTACTTGACAAGTGTGCCAAAAAAATATTTTGGAGAAAAGACACACTTTTTAACAAATGATGCTGGGAAAACTGGATAGCTGTATATAGAAAAATGAAACTAGATCCCTGTCTCTCAACTGGCACAAAAGTCAAATCAAAATGGAACAAATAATTAGGAATTAAATAGGAAGGCTTACAACTGTTAGAAGAAAACATAGATCAATACTCCATCATATAGGTTCAGGCACTAACTTACTCAACAGTATTTCTAAAATCAAGAAATTACACCAAGAATCAATATGTAGGATGACATCAAATTAAAAAGTTCTGCAGCAAAATAAGTTAGAGTAGAAGGGGGAGCCTGCAAGATAGAAGAAAAATCTTTGCCAACTACTCCTTCAATAGGGGAATAACGTCCAGAATATATAAACAACTCAAAAAGCTTAATAACTCAATCAATAAATGGGCAAAAGAACTAGACGAATACTTCTCAAAAGAAGAAACACAAAAGGTCAACAAATATGTGAAAAAAGTGTTGGGCATCTCTAGCAATCTGGGAAATGCAAATCAAAAGTACAGTAAGATTTTATCTTACTCCCAGGAGAATGACAATGATGAAGAATACAAATAATAATAAGTGTTGGTGAAGGTATGAAGAAAAAGATACACTCATACATTGTTGATGGGACAGCAGCTAAAACAACTACTCTGGGAAGCAATATGGAGATTCCTCAGAAGACTAGGAATGAAACCTCCATATGACTAAGCTATCCCACTCCTCAGTATTTTCCTAAAAGAACTAAAATAAGCATTCTATAGCAATACAGCCACCTCAATGTTTATATTAGTGCAATTTACAACAGCTAAATTATGTAACCAATGCAGATGCCCATTAATAGATTAATGGATTAAGAAATGGTGGTTTAGGGGCTGGGGTTGTGACTCAGAGGAACAATGCCCACCTAGCATGCATCGTCACTGGGTTCAATCCTCAGCACCACATAAAAATAAAATAAAGATATTGGTTCTACCTACAACTAAAAAATAAATATTTTTTTAACAAAAGAAATGGTGGTATACATACACACACTCAGCCATAAAGAAGAATGAAATTATGGCATTTGCTGGTAAATAGATAGAAATGGAGACTATCATGCTTAGTGAATTAAGCCAGACTCAGAAACTCAAAGGTCAAATATTATCTCTCATATGTGAAAGCTAAAGTAAAATAAAAGAAAGGAGGAGAGAAGGGTAGGATATCATAAAGATATAGAGAAGATCAATATTGTAGAATAAGGAGATTAAGAGGCAGAATAGAAGGATGAGAAAGGGAGGCAATATGGAATTAATTATTTAAAAATCACATTATGTGCATATATAAATATACCACAGGGAATTTCAACTTTCTTGCATAAGTAAAAAGAACAAATGAAATGTAAATAAACAGATGATCAAAAGAAAGTTTAGCAGAGTAGAGGAAAGAGAAGCAGGGAGGGAAGAAGGGGGAATCATGAACTGATTCCATGTGTGTATGATTTTGTCAGGGTGAATTCAACTACTATGTGTAACTATAAATCTCTAATAAATTTTTTAATGTTTGAATAACCTACAGAAGTACACAAATAGGAAAATAGAAACAAAAAGAGCAGAAAGCAATGAAGAAAAAATAAAATGGCAGACTTAAACCCTAATGTATTAATAATTATCCTGTAAGTTATATAAGTAGCTCTGTTAAAAACGTAAATTTTATAAATATTCAAATTAAAAGGTAGAGCTTAATAGAACAGATTTTTTTTTTGCTTTTATTTTATTTATTTATCATTATGTGGTGCTGAGGATCAAACCCAGGACCCTGTACGTGCTAGGTGAGTGCTCTACTGCTGAGCCACAACCCCAGCCCCAAAACGGATTTTTTTAATATGACCCAATTATATGCTGTCTATAAGAAGCTCTCTTTATAAGGATTTGGGAATTTGAAAGTAAAAGAATGGAAAAGGTGCATCAGGAAAACATAATCAAAGTAAAGCTAGAGTGGCAATATAAGCATCAGGAAAAGTAGATTTCAGGGCAGAGAAAATTTTACTAGAGACATGGAACATTATATAATGAAAAAAGTCAATCTACCAAGAAGGCATAATAATACTAAATATATATGCACCAAACCACCAAGGTGTAAAATATTGCAACCAAAACTTATAGAGCTGAAAGGAGAAAATAGAGAAAGCCAGAAATATAGCTGGGTACATCAAAACCCCTCTATTCATAGTTGATAGAACAACTAGACAGGAAATCAGCAAGACTATCGGAAAATTCAATGATGCCATCAACCAATAGGATTAAACTGACATTTTTACAATATTCCACCCAACAGCAGAATGCACGTTCTTTTCTAGAATCTGCAGAATATAGATTAGGATAGACTATATTCTGGGCCTTTAACCAAATCTCAATAAATGTAAAATAATACAAGTTATACAAAATAAATTCTCAGACCATGATGGGATTAACTTGGAAATCATCACCAGTATTTGGAAATGAAACCAGTTCTCCGTCTCCTAGCCCTGTGTCTTGTGTGGTGCACTGGAGAACACACTGTACTCCAATTGCCCTTTAAGTTTATCTTGTTCGATCTTCTCATTCAGTTGAGGAAACAGTCTCAGAAAGGAGGTAGGACTTCTTTAGGGCTTCTTAGATACTTAATAAATATTCATTGAATTGATTCATTAATTAAACAAAGTGACACAACAGTAACTCCTTTTGTGGAATAGTTCTAGCCACCGGAAGGCACAGACTTGAGCTCTCCATATTTGTCACCCCTCTTGACCTTTCCCTAGGTGGCCGTGGTCCCTCTGGGCGCTCCAGTACTTCGCATCTTCATTTAACACAGGCTGTTTCCCTGTGACAACTAGGAGTCACAAGCTGTTTCTCTTGACAGTAGGAGTGGAGTGGGGTCAGCAGGGTGCTGCTTGGCTCAGATGGGTGAGCAAAGGTTTTAGGATTTTCTGCTGCCATTGTAAAGAGCTTTTTGTGGCTCCAGGGCATACATTTCCTACTTTGAATGCCCCTGTCACCTCCCCCACCCCAGATGCTTCTTTCATCCTGAGATGAACAGGATAAAAAAACTTGCTTCCATGTTTCCTGTTGTGATCTGATTCCAGAGGTTCTTATCATGCATACATTTCTTTTCCTTCTGATTTTATATCCATATTTAAATCATGCTTGGGGAAGTCATTTATTAGATTCCTCAGGCTGATGGTAGAAAGTATATGAGATCCTTGATAAGCTTAATATATTTGTATTAAAAATTAATATGAAAGCTATATTGTTTCCAACTTTAAATCATAATTCAATTTAATTCATTTTACTTAATATATGGTCACAATTCTAAAATTACTTCAAAAAAAAAGATGAGATTGAAATCAGTTCTGGGGGCCCTTTCTTTATTCCTTAGTGAACCATGTGCCTGTCATATGGCAGACAATCTATGCTGCCATTTCTCCTGTGACATTTAGAATCTATACATGGGTGCAGCACCTCCCCTCTTTGGAGGCTTCAGATGAGTCTTCTGTGAAAGATTATGTGCAGGCTCTTAAAGGCTACCATTAAAAAATAAAATTTAATGGAAAGAGATAAGTTTATCCCAACACATGCACATTGTGATTTTATATTTCCTTAATCTATTTTATATGCTGCTGCAGGAAATTAAACCAAAATTGGCCTCTCTGACATGTGCATGTGTGGCATTTGGGAGGCACTGAGAGAAGGTAGACATAGAGCTACTGGGAGCAATTGTGCTGGTTTGTCAGAGATTCATTGAAATGTAATGTTTGGGGGCAGGGGGAGAGGAAGCACTCCTCATCTTCTGGATGGGCTGAAGAGCTATGCCCAGGGCCACATGGGGCTTTCTTATTGTCTCACATGAGCTGTTTTCCCCAACTCAATGGTAGGTGCTGTTCAGGATAAGGACCAGATGTCCTCCTCCGTCACAGGTCTGAGCTGCAGCTTCCTGTCTGCCCAGCATGTCTCATCATTCATACATGCACACAGGAGAGCCACTGACCTAGCTGCACACTACTGAATTTCCTTTCTTATTCTGCCCATCACTCAGAGAAAAACACAATATTTATTAATCATATCTATATGTAGTTTTGTTTTCTAGGCAAATGATAACAGATATTTTTTCAGCCTCTTTAGCTCTCTGCCCTTCCTACACCCATTTCCTCTCTGGTAGACAAAATCCTCAAACTTAATCTTACCACTTGCATCTCACGCTTATACAAATGTGCGCAGGGACTGCCCCTGCCCTACCTCCACTTCCAGTGTTACAGCCACCATCAAATAAGAGAACACAGAGCATGACCAGCAGCATTTTGACTAAGAACACCCCTGTGGCTCTTCACAGAAACCACATGTAGGAGTCCCAGGGTTCCTTCCCTTGATCACTGTAAACTGTTCACAATGAAGGCTGCATAGTGTGGCCATGGAATGGATGCTGGCCGGTCTTGAGACCTCTCAGGTGCAGTTCCTTTGGTAACTTGAGGGGGCTAGAGGGGATGACCTCCATGACCCCGCCTTAATGAAGCAGCCTGAGGGGTGAAGGGTGAGGGCAGCTTCCCCACCTGACTGGGGGGCTCTATAATTCCAGAGTGGCCCTGGGGCTCCAGGCCTCTTGCTAACACTGAGCCACTTACCCTGCTGTCAGACAGGCAGGTCTGCCCCTTCAGTGAGTGGAAATGTTACCGCTGTTGACCGGTGACGAGTCCTTGCTTCCCAGATGTTGAAGAATAACACCAAAGAAGCACGCCGAGGCAAGGTCAGAGTAGAAATTAGAAGTTTATTAAAGGACAGCAGAAAAGACTTCTCCCGGAGGAAGAAGGGGACCCAAGAGATGGAATCCATGGAAGTGCGGTTGACTCTCCATTTTATAGTTTTTGGTGATGGAATGTAGGTGGGAAGGCCCGAAGGGTGGGTCACAGGTGGGCCAAAGAAGTAATCTGGGCACTTCAAGTTTGCTGTTCATTAACACTTCTTTGGGATGAGCTATCTTCAAATCTGCTGGGGCTGTTCATTAACATTTCTTGGGGATGGGCTATCTTTAAATCTGCTGGGGGCTGTTTCCTGGACTTCATTTCAAGAGTTGCTCAACTTTTCTGGGAATTCATTCTCAATATGGCCTCCATTTTAGATTTCACTCGATATTAGACCCGATTTACCTAACTACACTGACTGCCTAATTTTAAATCTGGCTTCAGAAAGACTCCAGATCCATGGCAATGAACTCTGACCCTGGAGAGCAGACCTGATTTTCAAAGCAGAAAAGTGTGGGGGTTGGGGAGTGAAACTTACTCCTGGAACTGCAGGAACCATGCCAAGGAAGGAGGATTGGCACCAGAAATATGTTCAAAAACCTGCAGACCAACCTTACACTGTCAGGTGACAAGAAGATATCTTTGTGATAAAGGTGATAAAGAAGAGCAGAGAACCTGGAGAAATGTAACCCAGAGGCAAAGCCCCAGCTGAGTGGGGTGTCTCCAGGGAACACAGGCCAGGCACTTGCCAGCAGAGGGCGCCAGTGCTGGCGGCAGGGAGGTGTGCCCTTCCTCAGGCCTGGCTTTTCAGGGTGACAGGGGTGTCCCTTTCTGCAAAGCGCCTTTCAGGCGGTGCTTCCCATCCATTTATCCTCCTTTGCAGATCACAAGCACATCTGGCTCTGTCAAATAGAAGGGAAGAGAACTTACAAGGAAGCTTTCAAGTAAAATTTGCCTGAAGGATCTCTGATGCAGAAACCTCTCTATACTCACGCTGACACACAGGCCTCTGCCTCAGACCTTAGGATGTCCTGAACAGTGGAGTACCCAAGGCAGTGTGGGGAAAAGAGAATAAAACATGAGGCATGTGCTCCCAGAATGGCAGCAGACATTTGTTTTTAATCTGCCTGCAAGGTGGGGGCACCTCCCAATTCCGCCCTCCCACTCCAGACTACCACCACCTCCAGATTGATTTGCCTTTACTGTGCACCTGCAGGTAAACAAGGTAGTCCAGCCCTGGCCTCCTGTGAGTCTGACTCCAGTGTTCAGCTGGGTTCCAGGAGACAGCTCTCTTCCAGGCTGGCAGACCCCACCATTTTTCCCTCTCCCTCTTTGGTTATTTTCTTCCTTCCTTTCTTTCTTTTCTTTTCTTTTGTTTTCTCAGTAGCTAAATGTAGTCTCCCCCTTCTTACCACTAGATGTTTGTTTTCCTTTCTCCCAGCCTAAAGGGAACATTTTTAATGAAGCAAAAAAGAAGCCAGGGGCTGGGCGCCAGGGTGCTCGCCTGTAATCTCAGCAGCTTGGGAGGCTGAGGCAGGAGGATCACGAGTTCAAAGCCAGCCTCAGCAAAGACAAGGCACTAAGCAACTCAGTGAGACCCTGTCTCTAAATAAAATACAAAATAGGGGTGGGGGTGTGACTCAGTGGTCAAGTGCCCCTGGGTTCAATCCCCAGTACCTGCTCTCCAATTCAAAAAAAAAAAAAAAAGCTAGGAACACAGGCTGAAAGCCCCAGTCCACCTGAATGCTTTGCTTCTTCCAGCTTCAGTTTTTCTCCTTTGTCTAAATGAAGGGGTCTCAACTATATGACCAGCAAAATGTTTTCCAGCCTCCAGGTCTCAAATGACTTTAAAGATGTTCATACCCAAGAATTACACTGCTAGAAATTTATCTTAAGCAAATATTTAGCAAAGCAAAACAAACAAAAGTCAGGCTAAAAGATATGTATCGTATCATAATAAAAAATTAAAAGTGATCTAAATTTCTGAGAGTAGTTTAATAAATAATGGTTTACAAACCTGATGGAATCAATTGTATAACCATTAAAATTATAATTATGCTGACTATAAATTAACATTGAGTAATGAATAGTAGTTATTATTTGTTGACAGTTACTCTTTTAATTGTTCTCAGCTGATAGGGCATGCTAGAGTCTCCTGGAGCTCAGGCCCAGCTCCCAGAGAGCAATTTCAGTAGATTAAATGGGTGGTCTGGGTGCTGGTCTGTACAGCCAAGGGTGAGAGTCTTAGGACCATGTGCCAGGGTACTTTGCTGGATATTTAACAGTCACCAGAGCCACATCTGTACAGGTCTCCAGAACACATTCCCACAGGACACAGTGACTCTTGGAATCCCTCACTCCCCCACCCCGAGCCCACCCCGCCTATGATTTGGGCAATCTAAGACGATACTGCTTAAACTCTCATTTACTGGGGCTGCGGTTGTAGCTCAGTGGTAGAGCGCTTGCCTGGAATATGTGAGGCACTGGGTTGATCCTCAGCATCACGTAAAAATAAATATATAAAAATATAGATATTGTGTGCATCTACCATTAAAAATATTTTTTAAAAAATCTCTTATTTATCTCAAAAAAACAATATTGAAGGTATTCTGGTTATTTATTGCTCCATAATTAACTGAGTAGAGTAAAACAACAAAATTGTTTTTACAGATTCTGTGGGTTAGAAATCTGAACAAAGCACAACAGAATGGCATTCTTCTTGTCCACAATGTCTGGTGCCTCATCTAGAAGGATTCACTGATGGGGTTTCATCAGCCTGACTTCTGGTTGGGCACTGGAATTACCAATAAGTTTCTTTATGACACATCTCATGCCTTGGTTAGGGTGGCTTGAAGGATGGGCTCACCTGGGACTGTCACCAAGAGCCACCTACACATGGTTTCTCCACATGACTTGGGCTTCCTCACAGCATGGAGGCTCCTGGTTCTAGGAACAGATAAGCTAGTGAACAAGGTAGAGGCTTTATGGCCTTTTAAGCCAGTAGCTTTCCTTCCACTGTATTCTCTTACTGAAATATTCAGTCACAAGCTCTCCACAACTGCGGAAATATTTTGGAGGTAGAATTGACAAGATTTAGTAATGGACTAAACATGGAAAGTGAAAGATGGGTTCATTGAAATGCCAGTGCCGTAGTGTCATATGATATGAAAAGAACAGAAGAATATATGTAGATAATAATCACAGTCCACATAGATAAGAATTGAATGCAGCATACAAAAGAGTAAAAATATTGTAAGGAGGTATTTCTTCTTTCATGTGACTTAATTGTTTGAGTAGACAATGGTTAAGCCTCTATAAGTAGCCACCTAAACCTGTGCACTGTAACAGCCCCTGAAGATAGTTGTTAGTCACTGGGCCTGGCATGACATGAGAAGTGAGTCTACTTTCCAAACTCTACATTCAGACACCAGCCTTGTCACTTATGTGCTGACTCAGGGAACCACAGTGCTGCAGTCCTGTTAGAGACTGCTCACTGTGCAGACTTGCAGGGTCTCTGGACCCTTAGCATCTTGGGAAAGGGAGGGTGGGTGGCAGGGGCTCACCTGTTTGGAGGTCTGATCTGTCTTCTCTCCTTCCTCTTTAGGCTTTTGATATCATGCGAGTGACACATGGCAGAGAACACAGCCTGATTGAAGATTTGATTCTACTCTTAGAAGAATGTGATGCCAACATAAGAGCATCCTAAGGAAGCCCAGCTGGAGAGAGAGAGATGGCTTGTAACCTTATCGATGCCTTATTGAGGTCACATAATTTGTACTTTGTTTGCTGTATGGATCTTCCTTGTTGAAAATGCTGTTTTGTGTTTATGTAGGTAAATAAAGGCAGACACATGGCTTGTCAACCATAGAATCCCTAGTTGTAGAGAAGCACGATTATAATAAATACAAAAAAAGTTAGTTAAAATGCTATCTGGTAACTTTTTTTCTTTGTTTATTCATTGGTGATTTTAATGTTTAAGATCTCAATGTTCAAGATAGAAAATCTGATTAAAGGCATGACAGAATAAGTTCCAACTTTCTCTTTGAATGTATGTGAACATGATTGAATGAATATCACCATTTTCATACTTGCTTCCAAGCACAAACTTAATTTCCATTTTGGCAAGAGGCAGGATTTTACTATTGCTTTATGTTAGGTTACTTATTGGTTTTGCAGTGCTGGGGACTGCATCCAGAACCTTGCATGTGCTAGGCAAACATTATACCCCAAGCCCTTATTTTATGTTATTTTTTATTAACATGTATTGTCTATATTAATGGGGTGCAGTATGATATTTCAATATGTGCATACAGTATGCAGTGATCAAATCCAACTCCTCACCCCTACCTAGTTTCTAGCCTCTAGAAATCACTATTCTACATTCTAGTTGAACTTTTTTTTAATTAACTTCCTCATATGAAAGAAAATGTGATATTTGTCTTTTAACTTATTCCACTTAACATAATGCCCTCCACTTCCATTCATTTTCCTGCAAATGATAAGATTTAATTCTTCTTGATGACTGGCTAATACTCCACTGTGTATGTATACTCCATTTTCTTTGTTTGTTTTTCTGTTGATGGACCCCTAGGCTGATTCCATATCTTAGCTATTGTGAATAGCACCACAATGAACATGAGCATGCAGGTATGTTTTGTTCGCTGATTTCATTTTCCTTTTGATATATACCCAGAAGTAGGATAACTGGGTCATATCATAGATATATTATTAGTTTTATAAGGAATCTCCACACTGTTTTCCACAGTGGTTATACTAACTCACATTCCCACCTATAGTGTATAAAGATTCCTTTTTCTTCACATCTTTGCCAGCCCCTTTTGTTTTTTGTTTTTGTTTTTATAATAGCCATTTTAACAAGGGTGAGATGGAATCTTATTGTAGTTTTGATTTGCATTTCCCTAATGACTAATGATTTTGAACATTTTTTTCCCCGCCTTTCTTGGCCATAAGAGATGGTCCTATTCATATTATTTACCCATTTTTAAATTGTATTACTCATTTTTAATAGTTTTTTTAAGTTTCTTCTATATCTATTCTGGATATTAATCCTTTGTCAGATGGACAGTGGCAAATATTTTCTCCCATTCTGTAGGTTTTCTAATCTATTTGATTGTATCTTTTACTGTACAATTTTTATGTTGATGTCATTCCATTTATCTATTTGTGTTTTTTTTTCCCCTAAACTTTTGGGGTTATATTCAAAAACTCACTCCCTATACCAGTGTCTATAAAAATCATTGCCAATCCCAATGTACTTTCAGGTCCTACATTAAGTTGGAGTTGATTTCCATGAAGGATGAGAGAGAAGGATCTAGTTTCAATTTCCATCTAGACCTCCAGTTTTCCCAGCACCATTTGATGAAAAGGCTGTTCTTTTTCAATGTGTGTTTTGGCGCCTTCATTGAGAATTAGTTGGTTGGAGATATGTGGGTTTATGTCTGGAATCTCTGTTGTGTTCCACTCACTTGTGTACCTGTTTTTATGCTAGCTCCATGATGTTTGGTTACTATGCCTCTGTAATATGTCTTGAAATTAGGTATTGTGGTGCCTCTGGCTTTGCTCTTTTTGTTCTAGATTGCTTTGTCTAGAAGCAGAATTCAGAGACTGTTGTCTTTATTCTTTGTAATAAGTGATGTTTGTGTACACTGTTTCCAACTACAACTTGAACACAAGAATGTTTATCTTCAATCCTAGAAAGAAGTCATTTTAGATGTTACTAGGAAGGATAGGAAGTCTTACTGCCAAAAATACAAAAATAGTTTATCCAAATGTCTCACATTGCTTTGTGTGAATCTTTCTCATGAGCTTTTTATAATTCTTTGGGTGTGTCATCTTTTTTTTTTCTCCTTAAAATTTTCTTTTCTGTTAATTCCCCAAATCCATGATTTGATATAAGGACAAAGCTCCACTATCCTGTAGAAAGGAAGGTTCTAGAATCCCCCCTCAAACGAGACTTGTTCTCTTTTTCTCTTTTCTATTTCCCAACTCTTTGGCCTGCTTTTCCAACAACAACAACAACAACAAAGCTTTTCTTTTGCTTGTTAAAACAGTTTTTTACAGCTTACTGAACCTGGGAGCAATCGTCCCTCATGCCTAGATGAGACTGGTAGTGCTGGAGCCCTTGGATGCCTATAGCTGAAAGGATTCTGAGAGGGATGCTGTCAGCCATGCCTTATTCCACAAGTGAGGAAACAAGACGCAGCAGTGATGGCAGGATCCAGAGCAGCAACCCACACTCCTGGGTCCTATTTGGGTGCCCTCCCTAACTCACAGGAGGGAGTGGCAAGTCCTCTGGCCTGTGGCTGCCGTGAAGCAGCAAGAAAACACACTCAGAATGATGTCTGCTGGGGCTTGAAGGAACAGACCTTACTGTGTAGCAGATAAAGATGAGAAATGGACACTGAAGTCTTCCTGTCCTACACTGGGCAGCTACAGAGACGGTGAAATGGGCAAGATATTCTGTGTGCTAGTAAGCTCCAAGGCCTCTTCATAAGCTTGCTTTTGCTTCAGAAGCACATCTCCAGGGCATACAGTATATTTAATAACCAAAACAGCACAACAGAAGCCTGTTTTATAAGCGAGGAAACTGAGGCTCACAGTCAGGTGTTCTGAAGTCCCTCCTGATTAACCTAGTGACCTTGAGAAAGGGGCTTACTCTCCGTCTTGGGGAGACCAGTTCCACCCAATTCAACAAATGGTTCCTGTGTTTTTAGGAAAAGGGAACGTGTGGACCAAAGCAGACATGCCCCCATCCTGAAAAACACTCTCTGGTATAGAATTCGTATCCATTATCATTTACTGCACAACAAACTACCCCAGAACTTACTGGCTCAAAGCAATGTTTCTTTATCTCATAATTCTAGTTGAGCTTGTCAGTTCAGGTTTGGTCCAGATGTGACTGGTCATGGATAAGTTCACATTGTCTGCAGCTGCCCGTGAGTGAGCTGGGAGCTCTGAGGTGACTAGTAGCTCATCAGGTGAACCCAGCCTTGTTCACATGGCAGGAGACTTCCAGGAACAATAAATAGGCAAACCCTAATGTATAAATGCATTTCTAACCTGTTTCTGTCACATTTGCCAAAATCCCATGAGCCAAAACCAATCTGAAGGCCAGCCCCAAATCAAAGGATGGATAAACACTCCTGTTCTCAATAGGAGAAGCTACAAAGTCCCACTGCAAGGACATGGATACATGCGGGGAAAGAAATTGTGCAATTTACCACGGTGATCCTTAAACTCTTTAGGTGTTACGGCACATTTAGTGAATTTGATGAAATCTATAGGTCATCTTTCTAGAAAAACATACGAACAATTTGCTTTTAGGATCAGGGATTCTCAGAATCCCTATATGGCTCATCAGTGGACTCCCTGGGTCCTTTATCGAATGAAAAATAGACTTGCCACATTTCAAAAAACACTGGTGGGAATTGTGCTGGAGACTCATTTTTTAAAATTCATTGGGGGAATAGCAGGCCCTAAGAGAAGGTAAAGGTGTAGTAGCTTCCATGCCAGATGGGCAGAGTTTACCGATAGAATGCTGTGTTTGCCAGTTCTCTGAATGAAATTTATCAGTCACTGATGATCCTGGATTAAGAGATTTGCCTTCATGCCTCCTAGAGAAAGTATGATAGACTTTTAAATCCCTCTCAGCTGGTTTGCAGTTTTCTAAGAGGAAAGGGCTCTGTTTGCCTCAACTTTTATTACAAAGCCAACATTAAGTAAAGGTAAACATTTACCCAACAACTTTACAGCAAAATAATTTGGGAGAAGGGAGAAGGGACAGGGAACATAATTTAAAATCCATATCACCAGTGGCTGACGATTTATTGCAACCCCAGCCTCCGCGACTGCTATTTCATTAATCCATAGTCATTGTAGCGGCATGCTTTTTTCACATCAGTAACTTGACGCCATTAGTCGCTCCTCTGGGATGAGAACACATTTAAACTGAAAATGAACACGCTGGGCATAATTTACAGCCATGCCATATGAATGCCAAGAGTGCGGGGGAGGAAGGCTGCCGGGAAGCCTGCTGGATGCTAGGGACCTGCTTCCCCTAGTCAGGCAAGAGGGGCAGGCGGGCGGGAGGGCCGCAGAGCCTGGGGGAGCCAGACAGCCACAAACCACAGAGGCCCCTCAGTCAGACTTCACTGCAAGGGATGAAAGAAATTCTGTACGTGGGGGCCTGTCCCTGAATTATGTCTTGAAAATTCTTTTCTGGTCCCACCGGGAGTTGATGTTCCGCTCCCTCAGAGTAACCCACTAGGATTCTGCAAGGAGAAGATTCTGGGCATTGTCTGCGGAGCACCATGAAATCCTCATGACAAGCAATCATTGGAGGAAGCTTCGGGAAGACACTGGAGCCCTCCATTTCCCTGAGCTCTGTAAGAGATCAAAATGATTGAAGGAAAGAATCAGCAACACCCCCAAATTGGGCTTCTCCTTAAATGTTTTGAGCTTTGTAAGTATCAAATGCTGTTGGCTCCCTGTCAATATATTCAAAACCTACCAAACTGTACTGAAAAACGGATGCTTTGTGTTTGAGTTTGGGTCTGGAATGTCCCCCAAAGTCTTATGTGTTGAAGCTTTGGTCTCCAGTGCAGCAGTGTTCAGATGTGGGGCCCTTGGGAAGCGATTTGATCATGCGAGCTCTGACCTCATCAGCGGATTAATCCATTGATAGCTTCATAAGTTGATGGCATTACTGGGAGGTGGTAGTAACTGCAGGAGTGGGGCCAAGTTGGAGGCAGCAGTCACCGGGAGTGTGCCCTGGAGGGGTATAGCTGGTGCCCAGCTCATCCTATTTCTCTCTCTCTTCACTTTGTGGTTTCCATGAGCTGAGCAACTTCCCTCTGCCACACCCTTCCACCATGATGTTCCTGCCTCAGAGTCTGCCCACCACAGACTGAAACAGTGAACCAAAATGAATCTCCCTGCTAAGTTGTTTTCCTCAGATATTTGGTCCCAGTAATTGGGACAAACACACTAACACATTCTTCCTTCCATATTGAGGTCACACAATCATTTTCCTCCTACTCTTCAGCACGGAAACTCAGTCATTGACTCTCTCTTCTCCTTTATGAAGGGGATAAGTTCTGTTCATCCTCTTAAGTGTTTTATTTTTTAAATTTCCTTCATTTTTATTTTGTATCCATTCCCAGTACCTTTTCAGCCTCCCACCACCTCAGTCCTCTGCCACTGCAGAGATTCATCATTGATCCCATCTATCCTTCCTCTTTTCCTTCTCCCTCATAGCTGTCAGAGTAAACTCCCAGAAACACGGTTTCATCATTTCCTCTTGAAACTCCTCTGTCCAGATCTTAGGGTGACTCTCATTGCCTCCTAAACTCTAAGTTTCAGACTGGCTTTCATCGCCTCAGACGACCGAATCTTACTGCTGCTCCAGCTGGACTCCCCTCCCTCCCCAGACCTTCTCTGTCATGTTTTTATGGTTGATTTGTTTCATACTGACTAAATTTCATTTATTCTCCATGAACCTAAATGTTACCCATTTGTAAAGGTCTAACCCATGCCACCTTCTAACACTTTCTTCTTTTATTGATTCAAATATGTTGCAGTCTGTAACTGTAATTATCATTTCTGATGCTCATGTTGTCTCACCTTTCACTGTTGGGATCTTCAAGTTGGTCCCTTAATTTAGGACCTTTAAGTTAATAGAGTCCCCTTCAATGATTGGGAGAGATACAAGATGGAAATAAATGTTTTATACTTACAGATCCTGTCGGGGTAACAGATGCCTGTAGGCCACACACGTGGAAGTTAGGGAGTACATGGAGAGAGAGGGGAGCTGGCCTGGTGAACTTGCTTTTATTTGAATCCAAGGTGGAGAACATAGCCAGCAGGAGGGCAGGGTAGTGAAGGGGCAGTTTAAACCAAGCAGGCATGAACTGTGAAGCAAATTGATGTAAAACCCTTTTCTGGGTCTTGGAATTCTGCTGAATGTAAGACCAAGATAAATTTGGGAGGAATGATAAGGGGAAATGATCAAGGCCAGGTAGCCAAACACAAAATGGACCACAAATCAGCATATTTGCCACAGATGTCAACAAAGGTCCTTTGTCCCATGTGTGCCTGTGCCTTTGGAAACACTTTTTGACTCTTGGATACTGCAAGATTTCCAGGCCCACCTTGCACTTTCCTACCCTAGACTAGGAACCTGCCTTTCTCCAGGGAGCCCTGGTTTCTCCATTAACGAGTGGTATTTGGAAGCCCTGACCTGGGCACCACATTTGCTTATTGCCACTAGAGCACCATGGCTTCCTAGACCTTTTTAAAATCATGAGTTGACACTGATAGGACACCACAAATTAAAATCTAGCATCCAGCGATGCTCTTCCTCTTCCTCTTCCATATTTGTCTCTTCATCCTGCATGCAAAATACTTTTGAAATTCCTACAATAGAACCACTACCAGTAGCAAACTTAAGAAGTAAAATTTAATATTCATTTCCAGTACCCTTTTTTCCTTAAATAAGAAGTTGCATGGGCAGAATACTATGTTTAAAAGTGACTTTAATTAGTCTTCTTTTCTGGCTATGTTTTTGATTTGATAGCCAATTTGGTTTGACTTTATTTTTATTCAAATGTAGGGTTTCTCCATCATCATTGATTTATGTCAGTATATAAATATCAATACGAATACACAATATTTATTATATTTTGCTTTACAAATAATACTATAATGATAACATTGGGAAAATGTTTTTTCACTCTGCTAGAGATATATCTTCAGGATAATTTCCTAGAAGGGACGTTACTGAGACAAAGGATAAATGCCCATGTCATTTTATCAGTTATGGTCAAATTCATCCCAAAATGCGTTGTAAAACGAGGCCTATTTTCCCTCTGGCTGCTCCTCAAAGTGGCGGTCTAGCTTGTGAGTTTGTTGTTAAGGAGATGGTATCTCAGCGTAATAGTTTTAATTTGTATTTTTCTTACTAGTAAAGTTGGGTATCTTCTCAAATATTTAAAAGCCTCTTATCTATCTTTCTGTGAATAAACCTCATATGTATGTCTTTTGCCCCCTTTTTTTTTTCACATGCTCTGATGTTTTTCCCCCTTTGTCTTTAGCTCTTTTTATCTTAGGGAGTTTCCCCTTTATCTGTGATATTTAATATTCCATTTTCTCATTTTCTTGTTGTTGTTGACTTTGCTTTAATATTTTGCTTTGTGTTCTTTGGAACATGAGCATTTTCAAAAACATTCCTTAAGCATTTCACTCCCTGATGGTCCGTTCCTAGGATTAAGCCCCACAAATCTCCCTCATATTGTTGTTGATTCTTTACTCTTCATGAGTTGAGTTGAGATGATAAAATTCTTCATCTTCCACCCATTCAGCGACCCACGTGTCTTTAGCCAACATCGTTCCTAAGATTTTTTTTTTTTTAACCCAGTAGAGTGAATCAGAGTTCAGATGTTTACTTCTGACTGTCTGGAACGTCAGTGGTCTCCCTTTTCTGGGTTGCCTCAATTTCCCTTTAGACTAGATACTGTGGTTACCATGATAGACTTGAACATCCCCTGGGTTCAGGTGTGGTCCTCCTTCACTCCACTGTACAGTGGCAATTTGATAGCGATCAGTCGACCCAACCAGAGCAGGAAACTGCTTGTTTGCCTGTTGATCACGAGGCTTTAAAATGGCCAGATGGAAGTTTCAACTCCTTAATAATGGAAGCCACAGTTGTATTCCCTGGAGAGATCATTCCTTTCTTATAAACCATGATATTTAAGCCAACAGATACAAAGGTACAGGGATACGAAACAACAGTTCTGCAAGTGCATTATTAATCGTGATCATGAGAAGCAACCTGTCTCCTCACCTTCTGTTTGCTTCCTAGAACATGTGTTCTGTCTGTGAGAGAAACGACTTTGCCTATCAGATGATGATTCAAAGCATGTCCTGAAGGAGAGCAGTGTACCTCGTAGGGGAGTCTCCCAGAGAACGACGTAACTGAGTTTTATCCTTCTACCACGCCCATCAGTCCAGCTGCTTCTGAGTAAGGGACACCAGCACGGCCCATAAACTCTGTGGACTTGAGCTGATTGCAGCATTTCTGTTGTTAGCAAACCTCTGGATTTGTTTTACTTCTTCAATCTAAAGCTTTTTCACTAGAGGTGATCCAAGAAAGTGCTAGACAGGGGAAATTCAGATTAGGAGAAGAGTGTTCTTGATGTATATGACAGAAAAGAATTTTAGCATGTGTCAACTACTGAGCGAGACACAGAAATTTAACTTAAGAAATACTCTTTCAAGGGACAATGTCTTGAGAGTGAGACATGCATTTCAGGTCTCTGGTCCTTCTTAAAGGAAACTTGGTGAGGTTGTGCATGGGAAGGTATGTGGAGATGACATCAGTCTGGTGATTACAAGATGGTTTATGATGATCTGGCAATTCTCAGCATCTGTAGGCTGACATCATCTCCATTATCTGATCAGTAGATAACATTGGGAGTACCCTATATTATAGGTTTCTGGGAAAGTACCTTATATTACAGGCTTTATATCTCCCTTTATTCAACCTATTCTAAAAAATATGTGTATTAGGGGGCTGGATAACAATGCACAGGGCAATTTTCATGTGTGGATAAAGCAACTCAGTGAGACCCTGTCTCTAAATACAATACAAAATATGTCTGGGATGTTTCAATCCCTGGTATCCCACCAAAAAAAAAAGTATTAGAGCAAGGATCAAGCCGAATTTCTCAATATGGGTACACGTGGAAAAAATCGTGGATTTAATGTTTTAGCCTGAGAGCTTGTAGTGATTATAATTGTTTTCTTTCTTGCTTGACTGAACTCTAGACTCAGTTTTCTCATTTTGTAAGACTGAGGTTTCAGAACTTACCTAGTGTGATAAAGAGAAAACATCTTAAAGATTTAAGGAGATACACACATTGGAATATTTTATCATGATTACCTTATCCTCACAACCATCCCATCTCCATGATATTTCCTCAAGTATACTCTTGTTGCTAATGCACTGAAATTGCTTTAGTGAGGGGAGCCTCAACATCTTTGGAGAACTCTGAGGTGGCTGTGCTCTTCAGAACCCAGGGATAAGGATGGGAAATTCCAGTACTGAAATGGGTTCTCCAGTTTCACTAGGAACAAGGAGATCCCAGAGGAGCAGAACTTAACCTCCAGAACCAGGTGGGGCAGTAATTATTATGTGTAGGTTAGACAGAATGTTTTGACTTCAGGGAATTATTTTTTTCTCTATCCGTTTGCAAGGACCCCTAGAAGCAGTTTGCTTTTACATGGTAGGACCAATAGTACACTTTCACCATGTTGCCTTAGCGCTATTTAAATACTTCTGCCAAAATCTGATTTTCACAGATATTTATCATCTTGACATCCCACAGAATATCACTTGGGTCCACTACACTGATGGCATCATGCTAAACTGACCTCGTGAACAGTAAGAAACAGGTACCTTCACTAATTTGGTACCTTCACTGCACATTCCAGAACCCTCATGTAATAGTTCAGTTTCTTTTATAATAATCTGCAGAATTTTAGGCTGTTCCCTTCAAAGTGAAAGATTGAGTTGTTGAGCCTTATAGAATCTACACAAAGAAATGGCACAGCACTAGTAGACTTCTTTGGATTTTTCAGGCGGTGTGTACTATTTGACTGTACTATTCCAGTCCACTTACTGAGTGATTCAGTGACAGGAAGATCCCTAAGATTTTGGAGCAAAGCCACTTTGTCTTCTGAAGGTAATTCTTTATAGAAACAGCACCTGGCTTGCAACAGAACTTCCCCACATGGAGTGAGTGTTACCTAATTCATCAGAACATAATGTTTAATGTATGAAGAATCAATCTATCACCAAGTGGAAATTGCATAAACAGAGGCCAGGAACAAGTCAGTCATGAAGGTGTGAATAAGTTGCATGAGAAGTAGCACAGGTCCTCATGACACCTGTTCTTGCTGTACTACTGTCTTTTATCAGTTCACTCTTTTGGCCCATATAAGAATTTTTTTTTTTTTAAACTGGGCAGTAACTGTAGGAAGGTAGGATGTGGCTGGAGGAGGTAGGCCCCTGGGTGTCCTTGATCCACTTCAAGTTGAGTTTTGTGCAGAATGCGGGGAGGGTTAATTTCATTTTGCCACATATGGATTTCCAATTTTCCCAGCACCATGTATTAAAGAGGCTATCTTTTCTCCAATGTATGTTTATGGTGCCTTTGTCTAGCATTTAACTGTATTATGTGTATTTGTCTCTGGGCCTTCTATTCTGTACCACTGGTCTTCATATCTGTTTGGGGGCCAATGCCATGCCATTTTTGTTATTATAGCTCTGTAGTATAATTTAAAGTCTGGTATTGTGATGCCTCCTGCTTCACTTTTCTCAGAATTGCTTTGGCTATTCTGGGCCTCTTATTTTTCCAAATGAATTTCATGACAACCTTTTCTATTTCTATGAAAAATATCATCAGAAACTTAATAGTAATTGCATTAAACCTATATAGTGCTTTTGGTACTATGGCCATTTTGACAATATTAATGCCAACTGGCCTGGAGATTTTAAATCAGTGCACCTCCAGGGCCCAGTAACTGCCAGTCGTATGCAGGAAGGCTGCCTTTCAGGAATCTCCCCTGGGTTTCATTCATGTGGTGGAGGAGCAATGTCTTTGATCTCTATACTCTCTGTACTCAGAAATGCCTCAGGCCTCTCCAAAATGTGGGTTCCTTCAATTCCCTTATGCTTTCACTTTGCTTGTGGAAGGATGACTCTGTCTGGTGCCTTGGGCTTTGGCAGTGGCTATGGCACTGGAGATTTCTTCCTTGTTTAATTGTATCCAACCTGCTAAGTCCCTGATGTGCTTTGAATGTCCAGTATTAAATTCCAATAAGTATCCCCTCCCCTTTTATTGTTCACCTACCTTGCTGACAAGCTACCTGTCTGCTTTCTTTGTTTCATGCCACAGAGCAACCAGGAAAGCAATGATCTCTATTCCGCCGTCTTGAAAAACCTCTGGAAATTCTTAAGTCCAGTTGGCAAAGAAGAAAAAAGGTGGACCTGCAGATTGTTCTTCGTGGTATTCTGGACTTAGCCTGCAGTGCACTAATGTAAATATTACAGCACCAAGGATACCCTGATAGACAGAGTAAAGCATTCTAATAGGCAGAACTTGAAGAAGTGCATCTGATTTTCTCCCTTGTCAGGATGAAAAAATACCTTGAGGTATAGATCTGCACTAACACATGGGAATATCTAATGGTTAGGCCAGATGGTCAGATGCTTAATGATAAATATTAAAAGACTGTTAACAGAATTACAGGGAAGAAATAAATGGATTTACCCCCTGAAATGGGAAGAATGTGAGGATATTTATATCCCACTTATTTGCTCTCTAAAACACAATCTATAAGACTATAGCTCTTAGTAATCAGACAAGATTATTTTGGGAATATCAGATTTTTCTCAGTCACACTGACATATGACCAATAAAATTATATTTAAAGTAACCAAGAACGCAAAGATGGAGGTCATCTATGGACTTAATAGACAGAGTTCCTCTTACCACAGATGACCTAACTACCATCAGAATACCAGGTTTGCCAAAAGCAGAGACCAAACCCAAAATTCCACTATTCCCTCGTGAAACCAGCCTGCCATCTGGAAACAGATTAAGATGAATTATACTGGATACTTTTCATTATGGAATGGAGAATTATTTGTCCTTACTGTGTGTGGCAGGGAAGGACACACATGTATACATATTCTCCTCTGTGTATGTATAATGAGTCTACCTTCCCCATAATTTCTCTACCAGAGCCATGTTCATATATTTACAGAGTACCCTATTTATTTTCCTGATATCCTATATAACACTGCTCCTAGGTGAGGAACTAATTTTACAGCAAAAAGATAAAATATGACTGTGTGCTCAAGTCCATGGAATTCCCTGGTCTTTTCATATAACCCATCATCCAGAAGCAACTGTACTCACAGAATAGTGGTATGGTCTGAAGAAGTTTCAATTATGATATCAGCTTGGAGATAAGCCAAGGACATTGGATATTCCCTATCCCTCCCCCATTTTTGGAACTTATCCTATAATGTTTAATTTAGGTGTCTTTACATTTACCCTAATTAGTGCCTGAAGGTTATCTTTGAGCCAGGGGCCATCTGATTTCTTTAATCTGCTATGGGATATTCTCAGCAAATATTTATTCATATATTGCTCTATCCCTTCTCTTGTTTTCTAAAACCTGTCTGTTCTTTTTAGATATACATATGACAATAGAGTATATTTTGACATATCATACATACATGGAGTATAATTTATTCTAATTAGAATCCCATTCTTGTGGTTGAGCATGATGTAGAGTTACACTGGTCCTGTATTCATATATGAATATAGGAAAACTGTCTGATTCACTCTATTGTCTTTCCTATTCCCACCCTCTCTCCCTTCCCTTCATTCCCCTTGGCCTAGTCCAATGAACTTCTTTGCTCTCCATTTGTGTTAGCATTTGCATAGCAGAGGAGAACATTTGTCCTTTGGTTTTGGAGGATAAAACTTATTTTACTTAGCAAGGTAGTGTCCAGTTCCATCCATTTACTGGCAAACTGCATAATTTCATTCTTTTTTTTTTTAATGGCAGAGCCTTCTCTTGCTTTTTAAAAGACTACAATTTCCGTGTATTATTCCTTCCTTCTGTTCCCCCTTATCTTTTACCCTTTCTTCCATTTTCTGTTCTTCTGATTCTATTTCATTCTATATTTTTTCCTGAATTTTCTTCTAGTTTATAGTTCTCTCTTCAATTGAGTCTAATTTATATTATTATACCTAACCATTTAGTTTTAATTTCATCTATATTTTTTCTCACCACAAGTTTTTTTTAATACCCTATTTTTGTGAAAATCATCAATTTTTTCTTTCTTCTTTTTGAACATATTAAGACAATCTGTTTTAAAGTTTGCACCTGATAATTTCATACCTGGGTATCTTTTCATTTGTTTGAAGTATACATTTTTCTTTTGGCTTTTCTTCATGTTGTTTTGACTTTTCTATACCTGATTCTTTCTTAATTGAGTGTCAAATAACATAAATATAAATTATAGAAATAATGAAGACAGAAAAAATAACATCTTCATTGGGAGATTTATACACATTTGTTTCTGGGATATGGCTAAGCAAACTAGCAATCTTGGATTACTTTACTTCAGTTTCAGGAACTGGGATGGGTTGTTCCTGAGTTTCAGTTTAAACCCAGTTCACCCTGACTTCTAGGATATGGCCCTTTGGAATCTCGGTGGCAAGCTAGAGAGGATTATCAGGCCTTCATTGTTGAAACCTAGACTTCAATCTTTGACCCTAGTTCCAAGAGGGTGTCAAAAGTGTAGATTTTCAGATTTTACAGCTTCTTTTGAAGTAGGCATAGTAGCTAGTCAATGCCAAAGTGTAAAAACCTTCAGTAATGTGATAAAATCATTGACTTTCTTATCTTCTGTCAGGAGGATTCTGCTTATTAAAAGTGGTCCCTTCAGGAGTGCTCTCAAGTTGATAAAGAGTATCATGATCCCTCCAGGTGACCAGATATATCATGGGAATTTTTTAAAAAAGGAATCATTTTAAGAGTACTTTGTGTAATAGTTTATAAAGTGTAATACTACAATAATGGGATTTTCTCTTTTCTTTGCTCTAGAAAATATGAAGGAATGTGGCTGCCTGTGTCTTATAACTGATGGGTGAGGGGAGATGTGTGAGAATTAAGGATTTCTGTGAAGGCCACCACACATTGCTTGACTAGATTCAGAAGGCACCATCAAAATACCTGTGTAGAATAAGGCTTCAAAGCAGTTGATTTAGCTGAAGTTTCCAGAAAACCCTATGATAGATAAAAGTGCTAGTGCTGGTTTCCTCTGGAGCCAGGATAATTAGGCTAAAGGGGGACAAGTTGCCTCTCTGTGCTTTGCCAGGAGCCAGAGTCTGAGTGAGTGTGTGTGTGTGTGTCTGCCTTCTCTGTCCCAGAGCATCTAGGTGCTGAGCTGTCTTAACCTGCAGCACAGGTTACTCCCCTGATTTTTGTATATTATTATTTTTTTCCATTTAGCAATCAAAATGATGCTGAATTCTAATATATTTTCTTAATATCTTTACTTTGCTTATTTATTTTTATGTGGTGCTGAGGATCAAACCTAATACCTCACATATGTGAGGAAGGGCTCTGCCACTGGGCCACAACCCCAGCCCTGGAATTCTAATATTTTGACAACCAAACTAATTTAAAATTTGGGGAGTGAAATGTCTATAAAATACAATTTACTATTTTAACCATTTTTAAGTTCTGTAGTATTAAGGTCATTCACATTGTTCTGCTGTCATGACCACAGGCCATCTTCAGAGTGTTTCCATCATTTTCAAACTGAAACTCTTGTGCCATTAAACAGTAACTCTCCATATTCTCCTCCCCTCAGCCTCTAGAAACCACCTTTATATCCCATCTCTATAAATTTGATATTCCGTGTGCCTTGTCTGAGTGGAATCACACACCACTGGTCCTCTTGTGTCTGGCTTATTTTCACTTAACATAATGTCTTCAAGGTTCATCCATGTGTTACATGTCAGAATTTTATTTCTTTTTAAGACTGAATAATATCCCATTGTGAGTGTGTATATATATATATATATATATATATATATATATATATATATATATATATATATATATATAAATTTTGTTTATCCATTTGTCTGTCAATGGACATTTGAGTTGTTTCCTCCTTTGGACCATTGTGAATAACGTTGCTATGAATGTTGGTGTACAAACATCGGCTCAAGTCCTGCTTTCAGCTCCTTGGGTTATAGACCCAGAGCTGGAATTGCTAGATCATACGGTAGTGCTATGTTTAGTTTTTTGAGTGACCATTGTACTGTTTTCCACAGCAGCTTGTTCCTCTCTCTCTCTCTCTCTATATATATATATGTGTGTGTGTGTGTGTGTGTGTGTGTGTGTGTGTGTGTGAGAGAGAGAGAGAGAGAGAGAGAGAGAGAGATTTGTTTGTGAGACAGGCTCTCATTAAATTTTCCAGGTTGGCCTCAAACTTGTAATCCTTTTGCCTCAACCCCCAGAGCAGCTGGGATTACAGGTGTGTGCCACCATGCCTACGTTGCTATTTTCTGTTTGTGTGTGTGTGTGTGTGTGTGTGTGTGTGTGTGTGTGTGTTTATAGCTATCCTGATGGGTTGAAATGGTATCTCATTGTGGATTTGGTTTGCCTTTCCACAAAGTTTACCCAAACCCTCTTTGATCTTGCCAGCCTTGACATCTGATCTGCTTTTTATGTATCTGGAATTAGCATGAGAAAACTTTTGATAATATCACATGCAAATTTTTGGTTACGAAGATAAGAACCATCAAAAATCCACCTGAGGAGCTGGAGGCAATGGCATGAGCCTGTGGGTCCAGCTCTTAAAGGTCTGCGGCAGGAGGATCACTTGAGCCCAGGAGTTCAGGGCCAGAATGGGCAACATAGAGAGACCCCCATTAAAATAAAAGTCCACTGGAGGGATTGAGGGGCCACCTGGGGCTGGGTGCTCTGTGCTGTGTGCGAAGTCTTCTGTTTTTGCATTTGTGCAAAGGCTGTGCTCTGAGGCCCTGTGGGCCCAGTCCGAGGAATGTGGGTGCAGAGCACCTTAACTCCTCACCGTCTGTGAGGCACAGTGAAAATCCACATCGGATACAGGGCTAGTGCCTTTTTACTGATGGGGCAATTTGACATTCATTTCAAAGAGGTGCCATCTTTTAGTTCCATGTGTTTCACGGGTCACATGATCTCCGATTACTAAGGTGACACTTAGGACAATTTTATGGCAAATTGAGTCCCAAATTACAGCCCCTGAAGGGGTCTGCATTAATAATGGCCTGTAAGAGCCTCAGCAGGGGGCCTGAGCCAGGTTCCAGTGCAATCAGACGTGGTTGCTAATGTAGCATTTCGGGAAGACTGAGAGGAATGTATTATTAAGACACATTCAGGATCTTCTCCTTTCTAAAAGGAATGTTCAAATTACCAGACACCCACTGGATCATGGGATAATGAAGACAGAATTATTTTTGCATGAATTGGGATGTCCCTGTGGCTGAGTTAAGAAGCATGGCCCACTACCAGCACATTGGAATGACTTTTTTTTTTTTTTTTTTTTTTTTTAAGGATAAACCACTCTGTCTTATTTATCCTCTAGGCATTTCTAGACATTTTTATCTTTTCAATGTGAGAAGCCAATGCCTCTAGCACTCGAGTGTGAGGAAGCTTGGCTGGTAATTAATAAGCAAAATCTGTGAAGATAACAAGCATCACCCAAGAGTACTTTTCTTTTGGAGAGATTTCGGGTTTTGAAGGTACCTGTGCATAGCCATGTGCTGAGTTTCCTAAGAAGATGCTCTTCAAAAAGGTACGTCTCTACTTTGGGGGAGTCTAAAGAAACCAGATACTGATGACTATGTTCAATGTGGCTGTATGTGCATTTAAAATCACGAACGGGAAATAAAAATGAGTTAGACAAGAAAATTGTGCCCCATCAGGCAACACGACGATGGGAATTCGGTAATTTTTCCACACATTTAATATTGGGCAATTACTGGGCTCTTGAGAGGTTTCAGGGAACATTGCTTCATCACACTGCAAGCACACCATAAGCAGAACAAACTCAGCAACAATAGCAACCACTAAAACAAGAAGAAGATAAAAGAAAGAAAACCTAAAAACAAAGAAAAACAAATTGCATGAACACAAAGATCATGCTCAGGCTCCACCCTGTGGGTTTTCACTTCCTCCAGGTAGAGTGTGTGTTTCTAACAATAAAAAAGATTTCATATTGTCCAGGACTTTGCTATTCTGTTTTTTTGTTTTTTTTTTTTTTAAAGATTTCAGATTCTTGGTTAATGGATCTATTGAATTTATTCACCCACTGAAAATGTCTTGAATATCTATCTACCACATGCAAGAGAACACTGAGTACTAAGGAAGCAGGCACTGCACTGTCTCTGCCCAACTAGAACTTACCATCCAGCCATGGAGACACTTGTGAGCAAGAAGTAGCAGTAATAAATGGGATGATTGGGACTTTTTTCATCACCAAGCATCTACCTCCTGGGTGCCCATGGCACAGGCAAGGGCCTTCTGGAGATTCTCCCTTACTAATGCCAAAACATAGAAGGGTATTTGACTCACAAGAGAGAAGAGATGGAAAACTGAAGAGAAGAAATGATCTGTAGGGGTGAATTGAATCCCCTTCCCTCAGTTTGTGTGTGGAAGCCCTGACCATCAGTGCTTCAGGATGGGATGGTATTTGGATATAGAGACAAAAGTGGGTAGTTAGACAAGTGAGTGGTACAAAAAAGGCCAATAGGGTGGGCCCTAGTCCAGTCTGACTGGTGTCCCTGTAAGGAGGAAATCTGGACACACAAAAAGACTGGACACACAAAGACAAGACCAGGTAAAGGGACAGCAAGAGAGTGTCCATCTGCAAGCCCAGGAGAGGCCTCAAAGGTGCCCAGGCTGCCAGTACCTTGACCTTGGACTTCCAGCTTCCAAAACGTTATCCATTATTTCTATTTGGATGTTAAAAAAAAAGTAAGAATTAAAGAAAAGTTACAAGCATAAAGCATTTTTTCCCCTGAACTATTGGAGAGTAAGTTGCTGACATGCCAGAAAGTTCCTGAGAATTCTTTATAAATCAAGAAATAATTCTAATTGAGCTGAAGAGATTTACATCTTAGACAAAAAAAAAAAAAAAAAAAAAAAAGACAGAGAGATTATTGCAAGTTCTTCCTGAGAAGGTGGCATACAGGTATTGCCTGGGGTGTGTGACATTGTATAAGTCTGGGAAACTTCTGTACCCTGACTTTAACATTAGCTTTGTGATCTTGGACAAACCACCTTTGTTCAGCCCACTAGACTAAACAACTTGAATCTTATTTGCCCTCCAACTTAAACATTTTTATGTTTGAGGGACATTATTTTTCTACCATGAGAACCAAGGACTCTTCAGTCCTGTGCACAAGTGCCCATGCCAGCTATCTGCCCCCAGTGCTTGGAAGCCCAAGCGCTCTAACATGGTGCCCAGCCCTCTCCATCCCATTGTTCAGATGCCTATAGTACTTCAGTAGTCCAGCTCCTGGCCTGTTCTCTCCTGTGTCTGTGCTCATTCTACTGACTCCATTCAGAATGCACTTCTCTCTTCCCTCCTGTCCCTGGAAACCATTCTTATTCTCTGACCTCCCCAAGCTATTTCCTCTATGCTGCCTGAGCACCCTTCACTCCCCAGGGAGCTTATCACCTCTAACCATTGCTTCTTTCTCTGCACTAGACTCCAGATCTCTGGAGAAAGGGACCTGGGTCTCATCTTTCTCTGTCGTTTCAGCTATTGACACTTTGCTCATAGCAGGTCATCATTGGATAAATGTGCCTTAAGACCTAAAAGCCAGACGTTGTCTATGTTGGGCTGGGTGGAGACGATCCTGCCCCTGAGGATGACAGAATCACCATGACTGTGGCAGAGGAAGCTTGAACTGGTGCGGGAGTTCACAGGAGGGACAGCTTTCAAAATTGGACCACCTTCCACAAAACTAAGATTTCATCTTACCCCAGTCAGAGTGGCAATTATCAGGAATACAAACAACAATAAATGTTAGTGAGGATGTGTACATTGCTGGTGAGATTGCAAATTGGTGCAGCCATTATGGAAAGTGGTATGGAGATTCCTCAGAAAACTTGGAATGGAACCACCATTTGACAAAGCTATACCACTCCTTGGTTTATACACAAAGGACTTAAAATCAGCATATTACAGTGATGCAGCCACATCAATGTGTATAGCAGTTGAACTCATAATAACTAAACTAAGGAACCAGCCTAGTTCCCTTCAACAAATGAATGGATAAAAATGTGAATATATATATTCACACACACACACACACACACACACATATATATGATGGAATATTGCTCAGCCTTAAAGAAGAATAAAATTATGGCATTTGCTGGTAAATGGATGGAACTAGAGAATATCATGCTAAAAGAAATAAGCCAATCCCCCCAAACCAAAGACCAAATGTTTTCTCTGATGTGCAGATGCTAATTCGCAATAAGAGGATAGTGCTAGGGAAGAATAGAGCTACTTTAGGTGGAGGGGAGAGAAGGGAGGGTAAGGGTTATAGGGGTAGGAAGGATAGTATGTGCATATATAACTGATGGGATTCTATATCATGTACAACCAGAAAAATGAGGAATTATACTCCATTTATATATGTTGTATCAAAATGCTTTCTACTCTCATGTATAATTGATTAGAAAAAAATTTAAAGATTTAAAAAAGATTGGGCCACCTTCCATTAAGCTGGGCCGCCATATGCTTGGACTTTGCCAGCAGTATCCAGCCAGAGGCAGGTGCTGAAGAAACACTACTAGACCTAAGTTTCATGAGGGCTTGAACCATGTCTGTCTCACACACTGTCGGCTCCCCACTCACAGAACCACATCTGACACATTGCGGTGACCAATAAATATTTGTGCAGTGAATACATGAATGAACCAACAGCAAATCCTCCTTTTTTTTTTTTTTATGTGTCTTTTTCACTGTCCCTCTTACCTTCTGACTTGTCCCTGTCCAAAGCTGTGAGCTAACACTTACCTCAATGGGGTGGTGCTGAAGATCAAAGGCAATGATAAATCTGAAGGCACTGGCTATACTATAAAGCCTTTATAAACTCGCCTCCCTCCTCCCTGCCTCTTCCCTTCTGGGGGGATGCTGGGTGAAGCTGGGCTGGGCTGACCTGCTTGGGGTTCAGATGCCCTCAGGACCTATTTATGTTCCCGTCAATGCAGAAAAGACTCCAGCATTCTCATTTCACCATTCTTCAGAAGTTTCGTAGGTTTTAATAAGGACCTTGGAGATTCCCTCCTTTGCAAGTAGAAGAGAATAATTCAGGTGCAGTAATTAGGGTTCCCGCAGTCTCTGTCCATGTGGAGGGTCCTAATGAGGGGTTTTCTTTTTTTCTTGTTGGACTCTCCCAAAGGGAGATCTTATTAGAGAAAAAGGAAGTTCACGATCCTGGAAGGGAAGTAGCCTAAGTCAGGTTTCTCCAGAGGATCAGAACCAACAGGATCTGCGTGTCTGCATAGTAAGAGGATGCCCGACTCCCTACACCAGCAGATTCACACCAGAGTGCCAGGGGGCAGAACCACGCCTAAATAATAGAGGGGGCACAGGGGACGTGGTTCCTAAGCACCGGTCTGGCATGCAGGAGGCCCTAGGTTCCATCCCCAGTGCTGCCCCCCAAACAAAATAATAATAGAGGAGCCTGCACTGACTCTGGGCCTGCAATGGCTCTGGAGACTGAGAAGAGGGGGCATCCAGGGTCTGGGTGACTTCCAATGTGCCTTCAGGAAAGGGGGAAATGTTCCTCTGACACCCCTTTAAGCTGACCCTGGTTGCCATGGTGCAGGAGCATGCAGCATGGAGACGTGGCAGGGCCAGGTGACCTCATGAGGCTGTGCACAGCCCTGAGGTTTTGCAAGCTGCTCCCTTCCCCTAGTCACTGCATCACCAGCCACGTAGACTGCTTACCAGGTGTTTGGCACATAGTTCCTTCACCCCATAAAACACATGCGATGCTAGATAAACTGGGCGAGGGCCAGGAGGGGGGAAGGAAAATGAGAATACTCTCATTCCCAGGTTCAAGTACACATCCACAGGACAGCAGAGATTCATGGGGAGCCAGTAAAAGTCTGTGTAGGTTGTCAATATTCTAGAAAGGAAACTCACAGGACAGGAACCCAGGGGTTGAACAAAATAGCTAAGAGGGTAAAATCTGTCTCCTCTTGCTTCTTGGAAAAGCAGACTCCTCAGCTTGTCTGCTACCTCCAGAATGAAAATACCCAGTCTCAAAACAATCAACAGCTCCAGGCTGGTGTCTTCCGATTAGACAGCCGTTGAAGTTATTGAAGTTCTGCATCTGACGGGGCCTTCCTTCTCTCAGGGCAGGTTTGCACATACAGAGGAACCTCTGTGCTGCTGTCCGTGGGGAGGGCAAATATTCAGGAGTGCACTGAGCCAGACTTCAGGACCACAGCTCTCCTTCTCAGCTTCCAGGGCTACCCTTCCATACCTGGTAGGGATGCAGAACAGTGGTCCCCAGCAGGGGCCCATTCACCACCCACCACCTCCCCTGCCTCTCACTCACCTTAGGTCATCTCAGGTGGGCTCTGTGAAACCTGGAGCCAAGGCGGGGCCTGGAGTGTGGTGTGCACATTTCTTACATTAGATATGGGCCTTGGCTGCCTACAAGGCCCACAGGTTCCTTGAGGACAGGAGTTTCTTCCCTTCTCATAGAAAGGCATGCGATGGTTAAAAGAGAAACAGTGTTAGACAAAGGCTATTATCATCTGCTTTGTTCCAGCATGGAAAATAGAAAGCTGCAGTCCACCCTGCTCCTCAGTGGTGGGTGGAGAAGCTGCAGAGCAGGGTGGGAGGAGCAGGTGTGCGCTGAGTAGGCCTGGGCTTCTTCTAAGCAAGCAGGCTGTCAATGAAGACCATTCTGTTATTTGGATGGTATCTTGCTTTAGAGTTCTCCATGTAAACAGTAGTAGGGAACAGAGTTAACCTTGCTCCATACCTTAGGAATGGTGAGTTCACTTCTACAGTAATAATTTAGAAGCTACAATTCAGGAATGGTTAGTTAGCCTCTGAGAAACTCAGTGCAAGAGTCAGTATTCCAGAAGGCCCTCCAGTCAGCACTTGAAATAGTTGGAATTTTAAGTGACTCCCACAGACCCATGTGGTAAACACTGGTTCCCCAGGGTCACACTATTGGGAGATGGCAGGACCTTTAAGAGGTGGAGCCCAGTGAGAGGTCTTTAGGCCTTTGGGGGAGTGCCCTCAAAGAGGACTGAGGGACCCTGGCCCCTCCTTTTCCTTTTTTTTTTTTTTCACTTTATGGCCATGAAGTGAGCAGATTTATAAATAAATTTTTCCTCTTGATAAACTAATCCTCTCAAGTATTTAGAGATAGAAAGCTGACTAAAAAAACATAAATCTTACCAGAAGCCTAATGAATTAACATAGAAGACATTTAGAAAGGGTTCTTCTGGATAAAAGAAAAGGAGGTAAACGTATGTGGTTGACTTGAGAAGAAAGCACCACCACCTTTGCATGAGGTTGGTGTGAGAAGCTGGCAAGTCAGGGACCCGTCACCTTTAGGATGGGGTCTAGGCCTCCGTTTGGCCTGGTAAGGTGCTGGGACTGGCCGTTCCCCAGACAGAGGAGACTCTTTGGGAGCCTCCTTGCAATTGCCTCTCCAAGTGCTGGGGGACTGAGAGCAGGACTTCACCCAGGGCACAGGAGCAGCCCGTGGGGCCACCAGTCTGTTTGCTAACAGATGGCTATGTATGTCACAGAATCCCGTCATAGATTTGTTTTCATTAATCAAACTACATGAGAACAAGGTTGAGAGACGGTGGGACCTATTCCAACCTATTTCTAACAGATGGAGGTCACTGATATTTACAAAGAATGAGACAAATGCTGAATGAATCCATTGGCCTAGGTCATCCAGCCATAGGCACAGTGTGAGGGAGAAGCAAAGTTTGTCTGAAGAGTCTCTGCTCTAATCATTAAAACAAACTCCAATAACCTTGCATGATTTGAATGTCCCCTCAGACACTAATGTTGAAATTAAATTGCCATTGTGGCAGTATTGGGGTAGACCCTGTAGGAGGTTGTTATGGTTTAGATGTGAGGTGTCCCTCAAAGCTCAGGTGTGAGACAATAAAAGAAGATTTAGAGGTGAAATGATCAGGTTATGAATAAGATCCTTACATAATCAGTGCATCAATCCTCTGATAGGGATTAACTGGGTGGTAACTGAAGGCAGGTGGGATGTGGCTGGAGGAGGTGGGTCACTGGGGGCTTGACTTTGGGGTATATATTTTGCCCTGGCAAGTGGAGTCTCTCTCTGCTTTTTGGTGGCCATGTCATAATCTGCTTTCCTCCACCACACTCTTTGGCCATGATGTTCTGATTCACCTTGGGCCCCAAAGAATAAAGTCAGCTGTCTATGGACTAACACCTCTGAAAACTGTGAGCCCCCAAATAAACTTTTTTCTTCTAATTGTTCTAGTCAGGTCTTTTGGTCATGGCAATGAAAAAGTTGAGTAAAACAAAATTGTTATTGAGAAGTGGGGTCATTGCTAGGACTAACCTGCCCATGTGGTCTGGAAGCTTTCGGAGTTTTTGGAATTTGAGGGAGGAATTTTGGCAAATTTAGTTATAAAATCTGGAAAAGCTTTAGAATTTTGACTTTAATGGTTAATTCTGGTGGGAGTTCAGAAGACCAGCATATTCATAAGACAGCAGATAATAAAGATAAGGCTCCTGAGGTTTCAGAGAAAAAGGAGGACTTTATTAGAAATTGGACTAGAGGCCATTCATTCTGGCTAAGAAGTTCTCTACATTTTGTCCACATCCTGAGACTTTTTGTGAGACCAAATTTAAAGGTAATGGACTAATTAATCTGGTTGAAGAAATTTCTAGACAGCATGGCATTCAGTCAGTATCATGGGTATTATTGGCAGCTTTTAGCCAAATTTCTTGCAATAATGAGGAGAAAACAGAGCATAAGGTTTTTTAAAACTTGCAGTTTGGCCAGAAAACTTTGAGTAAAACTGGAGCTAAGGAAGCCATGGTTGTTAAAGACAATACAGCCACTAAAGAAACACTAAGTACTTTACCCATAAACGATAGGAAAGATGGCTTCAGAGTATCTCAGGAACTGGCAAGACCACATCCATCTCATGCTCAAGGGTGTAAAAAAAAATTTTTTTTTTGAGAAGAGACTAGTGGGGCACCCTGCTTGCACAGGAGGGTGCCTTTCACCATGCTCAGCCACCCAGGCACTCAGAAGCTACTGCGATCATGGTACCATGAGGCTTGACTACTGCTTAAGAAGGCAGCAGACCTTGGTGCCAGGATTGCAGGATGCTGAAGTTAGGTGGTTCATGGAGGCCTCCATTGAGAATTTCAAAGGAAATCTGGGAGATCAGGCAAAGTGCAGCAGGGTTGGAGTCCCTGTGGGCTGCCTCGAAAGGGCAACACATGGAGATGTGAGGAGGAATCCAAAGCTGCCATGTTGACCCTGAGATTAAGAAATGCCAGCAGCATCATGGGACATCTGCCAAGGAAAGCTGCAGAAATCAATCAGGGACAAGCCCAAAGACAGGCCATGTGGGCTGCAACCAGAAAAGCCATAGGAGTGGAGCTACACAAACCCTGAGAGAGAACATCAGGATGCCATGTGACCAGAGGCTGGATCTGGGTGTGCAGCTAACAGGACTTGCTTGCCCAGCGGGATTTTGGTCTTGCTTTGGTTCCCTCCTTTTTCTATGCCCCTATATATTCCTTTTGGAGTGGAAATGTTACTCTGCACCTTTATATATTGGATATATATAACTTGTAATAGTAAGGTGGAGAAAACAAAGCTTAAGGTTTTTTAAAACTTGAAGTTTGGCAAGAAAACTTTGAATAAAACTGGGGCTAAGGAAGGAATGTGAACATGGGTTCATGCTGAGAATTTGCCCTGAGTCTCAGAGTAGACTTTGGACTTGTACTTTTGGGAAATCCTGGAACTGTTGAGACTATGGGGACTCTTGGAAATAAACTAAACATATTTTGCATTGTGAGATGGGCATGTGGGGGACCAGGGGCAGGATGTTATGGTTTGGATATGAGGTGTCCCCCAAAAGCCCATGTATGAGACAATATAAGAAGGTTTAGAGGTAAATGATTGGGTTATGTGTGTATTAATTCCCTGATAAAAATTAACTGAGTTGAAAGTGAAAGCAGGTAGAGGGTGGCTGGAGAAGGTTGGTCATTGGGAGTTGTGGGTACATATTTTGTCCCTGGTGAGTGGAGTCTTGCTCTGCTTCTTCATGGTCATGTCTTGACCTGCTTTCCTCCACCACTCTTCTGCCACGATATTCTGCTTCACCTAGGGCCCAGAGCAATGGATCTAGTTGTCTATAGACTAAGACCTCTGAAAACTGTGAGCCTCCAAATAAACTTATCTCCTCTAAAGTTGGAGATAATTTTGGTCACAGCTGCAAAAAAGCTAACTACAACAGAGGTGTTCAGGTCATTGTGTACTAAGGCCATTATCTCTTGCTGGCTTTAGGCCTCTCTGTCTTGCTTGTACTCATTGTCTTTCTGCCTTCCACCATGCAATAACTCTCCCCACATTTCAATGCCATGCTGTTGGATTTCCAGTCTCCAGGACCATGAGCCAAATATACTGCTATTGTTTATAAATTACCTACCTGGTGGTATTCTGTTATAGAAGCCCCAAACAAACAGAAGAACTGACCTGTTACACCTGTTGAGTATTTACCAGGTTACGACAGACTTCCTTATATGGTCTTCTTTCATCCTTAGAAGCAGCCCAAGGGAAACTAGGTGAGGCAGTCTGGGCTTTGCTTTTCTTAAACAAGGGAGGGATTGGAGCCCGGAGATGCTCAGAGACCCTCAAAGCCAACTGAAGCTCCAGTTCTCAAAGCAGTACCCAGGCATCAGGGGTCTTCCACCACAAGTTCTCAGAAAGAGTTGAGATGTGAGTCTGAATCCCCAGGGAGTATTTCCAAGACACATACTTATTCTGTATATAGCATTCCTCTTCTTTTAAAAAAAAATTTTTTTAAGTTGTCAATGGACCTTATTTATTTATTTATATGTGGTTCTGAGAATCAAACCCAGTGTCTCACACGTGCTAGCCAAGTGCTCTACCAGTGAGCCACAATCCCAGCCCAATATTTCCCTTCTTTTGACAGCTTTTCATAAACATTCTATATTTTAACCCAATTGTATGCCCAGTACTGAGATACCCACAGAGAGCCAGAGACCCTAACCCTAACCTCTGGCCTCCAGAAACCTAATATTTAGAGATAGAGAAACATATACAAAGAACTTGAGGCACCTTATTACAGGAGCACTGTCCAATGTGGGAGCTCCTTGATGTGCACTTGTGAACAAATATATAGTGAATCAGTGGAAACAGAAGTTTAGAGAGGAAGAGATGACTCTATCTGGGGCCACCAGGGAAGGCTTCTCATCATAGTTCGGGTTGGACGATTTACAGTGTGATCACTCAATGTGTGTGAAATGCCTTATAATGTTTTACTCCTCCTGTTACAGCTATTTCACATCTAGGAATTTATCCTTGGGGATATGTCAGAAGAAAAAAAAGAGAGAGAGATTTATGTTCCCCATGTTTATTACAGGGTAATTGAGAATAGTGAAAAAGTAGAAGCAATCTTAAGGTCCAGTAGCAGGGAACAGCAGCACATAAATGGCATTCAGTCTACGTGACAGAATAGTCTGCAGCCATTGAAGTCATGTTGTCACAGCACGTGTTCTGACTGGAAAAATAATGTACATGGTGGGAATATTAAGAGGAAAATGAATCCAAAAGGGTCATATTTAGGATCATCCAAAATTTGTAAAAATATATGCACATGTGTGTGGGAGTCTACAAAGCAGTAACATGCTTCTCTCTGGTGTGAGATTAAAGGGAATTTTTATTCGCTACTTGCATTTTTTCTTTTCTTTTTTGTGGTACTGGGGATTGAACCCAGGGCCTTGTGCATGCAAGGGAAGCACTCTACCAACTGAGTTATACTCCCAGCCTGTATTTGCATTTTTTCAAAGCTCAATTTAAGAGGAAAATAGGTTTCTCTCACTGGGTTGTCAGGAAGCTTATGGGTCTGTGGGACTCTGTTTCTGGTGTGAAGTCTTTTAAACTTATCTTCTGAGCATGCTCAAGGTGTGTCATTTACATATCTTGACCCTGAGACTCACTGAGGAGGGAAAGAGCACAAAGGATGAAACAAGCAAGGGCGATTTTAATATTTTTTAAATGAAGAACAAATGACACACTGTTACCTTGCATGCAGATGGACGGGGCACACCACAGCAGCTTCCTCAGGTGGCAGCATGGTGGCTTCTAGGTCACCTCTCCTAGGCAGGTGACCAACTCTCATTCTCTCCCTCTTCCTCACCCTCCCAACCCCATGACTTAGAAGACTCTTCAGGTGGCGATGCTTAGTAAAAGGGCCCGAATTGGAGGGCAAAGGGTGCGTGTTGGGGTTGGCAGGAGAAGCTGTCGGCCTGCATTGTGTGTGGGGGGCACGTTTGCCTGTTGGAGTTGGTTGCTGTATGCAGGCTGCGCGGAGCTCTTGAAGCCCAGGATTTGTTTATTCATCAGCCACCGGAACTGTGTGGGACAGAGCAAGTGGTGCTCAGTAAAGATTTGTTGAACAATTGCTTTCTAAATGTGGGTAGAATTCAAGTGCACTAATGCTATGCCTTTTCATCTTTTGAAGAGGAATATGCTTTAGGAAACCTGAAGGCCAAGGCTGGTCACTAACTTGGGAGGCCAAAGAGCTGAGGATTTGGTCCTGGTTGGGGACCCTCTTCATTCCACCTGGGATAGGCAAATGCAGACTCTGACCAGGTTTCTCTAGTGCCTCCTCTTCCAAACTTGATTTCTTTATTTCATTTATTCATTCAGCTAATACCAGTTGAGCTGCTCCAGGCTCAGTTTTAGATGCTGGGATGTAGAAGAACAAGAGACATCTATGGTACTAGGAGATACTAGCCACCATCAGGTCCATGTGCCAACACTCCAAGTGCTCTGCATAATTATAAGGTAGAAATACCCTTCAACTAGAAAAGCCAATGGAAGCATTTTATACTGCAATAGGCCCAAATTGAGACACAGAGGCATTTCGTCTGTCTGGGTGCTGGAATAGCCTGACCAGCACCTAGATGAAGGTGTTGCTAGATGAAGGTGTTGTCTTGCTTTGTTTTTTTATGTCCTCCCAGTCCTAGGCAGACAGAATGACCATGGAGAGGCTGATTGATGTCCCTGAGACAAAAGGATAGGATCAAAATGACTGAGAAAAATAAAACGTACTGTCAGTACAGTACGAGAATGTTAATAATTTGAGAGAAAAATACACCTAAGACTATACATTTGGAGAATTTTCTTCCCCAATGAGAAGATACTTCTGATGACCACATGTATCCTCCTTCCAGCCCCCTCAGAGGCTCTGACTGGAGTTGAGGATGGGGTGGTATTATGGGCCTTGCCAGACCGGGGTAAACTGAAGGATGGAGGCTTTAGTGGGGGATTGGAAGGGAACATTGGAAACAATTCCAAATGGGGCCCTTACGTTCTCTTCTCCGAGGAATTGATCTAGTAGGCAGCACCTCCACTGGCTCTTCCACTTGAAGGCGTGTTTCCCCCTAGGAAATCACAGCTTTTTAACTTAAGGTTTCTTTTCCTGTGATGTCAAGAAAGCCCAGGCAGGTCATGTCAAGGGTTCAGGGAGTAGACGGTAGGAAGCCTGGGTGATGTGCATGCCAGCGAGCTCCACAGAGCAGGAGACAAGGAGGGATTCAGAGCAGGGCCCTTGCCAGGAAGCAAGAGGGTATATTTGCTTTGGTGGGCACCTGGCCCTGTCTTTGGGACTGTGGTGCATTCAGCTGATTAGATGCATGTGGTACCAACATTGAGGAAGAAGCCTCAATACTGCTGAGGGAATAAGTCTACAGTGGAGGGGAAGAGGTGGTCCTTAGGGGCAGGGGGTACCTAGGGGACATTTGTCCAGTCCCAGTCTGGTTTGGCTTTCTTGCTTGAGTGTGCTTAGTTGCATTTGAGACAAGTATCCATGTGAAAAGGGGCCTGTGTGTACGGGACCAAACTCGCTGCAATGACTGCAAATGCCCTGATTTTATGTGAATCCTAGAGACACTGGGTTAAGGACACAGGCCACTAAAAAAATAAATAAACACATAAAACGTACAACCTCAACACTAAGCTTCTCAACATTTTCATGTGTGTTCAGCCCATGGCTGACTCTCTGGGAAGGACAATTTCAGGAGCTCTGTGTCTTAGCCACATCTCCACCCACTCGTGGCTGGTTTCCAAATATGTTAGAGACCAGCCCCACAGGACTCACCCCAGGAAGTGCTGAGGGACCTGGGAGGCAGACCCAGGCCCAGGTGTTGTTATAATGAGAACACCCCACCCTGTGTACAGAAGGATAAACTGGAGAGAGAAGAATTCGTGACTCTGGGTAGAATAAAAGTGAACATTTAATGCCACCATAGTTTGATTCTTTTAAACACCAGATTCTTTTTTGACAACATTTTACATCTCATATGCCACAAAAAGTCAGAGATCGTAGCCAGCAAACAATGTCTTCACACAGGAATGGCACACAGCTCGATGGATTCATGTCACCAGTTTGTGAGAACTATGTAACACTCTGTTCCAGACTGTTCTCCAGGTAGCCTGCTCATAGTTATCATGACCAAGCCAACAGCTAATTTTTATATAGCTATATAAAGGCCCATACACAAAATCCAGCCTGCAAATAGGCTGCTGGGACCCGCCCAAGTACTGAAGAGTTAATTTTCTGACCTTAACAAATGAGCTTTATTTTTTTTTAAAAATTAACAGCAAACACTTATGAGCTAAGAACTTAATTTTAAAAACAGCACCAATCTTCTATCCAAACAGTGAATTTCAAACAATGACATTCAATACCACCGTTGACTTCAAATAAGAATTTTTGAACATGTTTGTGAATTCACTGTTTCCGACACAATAAATGCACTTGGGCAGGCCTTGTCTCCAATCTTCAAATGGGTCCATTTCTACAGATAAGCATATTTATATATACATACATACATTACTAATCATGGAATCATAGAACCAGGGCTTGAAGGAACCACAAAGCTCATGTAGCACAATGTCCTCATTTTAGAAATTAGAAAACAGTTCCAGAGATGTTGATAAGGTGTACATAGATGGGACTATTGTGGAAACTGGAATTTGAACTCAGGTTTTCTGTCCTGTGCTCTTCTGCCATGCCACATACCTTCTGCACACATGCATCTACATATGTACACACGCAGCAGTACAGAGGTCTGATGTGTGTTCCTGTCCACACACCTGGTGCAACACCATCTAACAGGAAGTCCTGGACTCAAGTCCGGTTCTGCTATAAAACTGTTCTGTGTACTTGGGCCAATTGATGACCATTGACATCAGTTTCTTTATCTAGAAATGATTCTCCCCAGCTCCGAAAGAGAGCTTTAATTTCTTCAAAGCCCATCCCCCATCAGTTGCCACTGTTTTCCCTCTTTACTCGATCCTAGAAGGACAGCTATAATGACCCCAACCTTTCACAGCAAAATGAAGCAACTCACCCAAGTTGCATAGCTAGTGATGAACCAGGCGTGGCCCCTGGTCACCTCCTCCTGGGGCTCCAGGCTTTCCTCCTAGTTTTAGTTGCCTCTCAAATGAAACTACTGGCCCCAGCCCTTCCCTCCTCTCGGGGATCCAGCAAGGGACAAGATGCCTTCAGTATTACGGGTTGTAAGACTCACTAAAGTGCTTTGGTTGCTCCAGAAAAAAACTGCTCTGATATATCCAAGGTGAGGACCTGTCGTTGCTTTCCCAGCCCCCTTCAGTAGTACCGCAGGTGGAATGGGGGTCTTGAGGAAATGTGGGAACTTAATACTGTCAGCACTTTTCTCAGGAATTTGATGTTGAACCAGTAAGAGACGCTGAATCCTCTTCCACCCAGGCCCGTGGAAGCTGATTTCTAAGCTCATTATCATCCAAGTCAAAAGGAAGGATCCTTTCCCCTTTGGTTACTTACTATAGAAACAGCTGAGATTTTGAATTAAGCCCTGTACTCTGAGGACTGGACCCTAATCCCTGTTCTCCTGATTTATTTATCTCCCCCAACCCCCGCTCATGTCTCTGCTGACAGATTTTGCTAGGGAGAGAAAAGCAGAAAAATTAAAACAAAAACACACACACACACACACACACACACACAAAAACACATTGTCACAGACATATCCACCAGGCTTACACTTCAATGCATAGCAAGGGAGACCATTTCCAACCATATGTATAAAGAAATTCTAAAACACAAGCAATGCTATAAAACAACATCCTGAGTTTACAAATAAATCATAAGTCTTCATAAATTAGGTATGACATGTGGGATGTTAGAGATGAAGACTCTGCTAGTTTTCTTTTTTTAATATTCTTTTTAGTTGTAGGTGGACGTTTATTTTATTTATATGCGGTGCTAAGAATCAAACCCAGTGCCTCATACATGCTAGGCAAGCGCTCTACCACAGAGCTACAATCCCAGCCTGACTCTGCCAGTTTTGAAGGTAACTTCTGTGTGATACATAAAATAGATGTGTGAGCATCAGTAACTGTGACACCTCTGCACACAGGGAACAACCGTATTCAGAGAATATCAATAAGATGCAATGTTGATGTGATCCTGTCTCAAGCACTAGTTTGTGTCCAATGTCATGACCACACCTCAGGTTCTGAGTAGGGCCACCCAAAAAGCAGAATGTGTTTGTTTAGGGATGGGTGAATTCACTCTTGGGATTTAAAATTAAAAAAACAAAACAAAAACACACAAAAATCAAAATACTTTTTTGAGATGAGAAGCTTAAGTTTTAATAGCTTCTCCTGGATTGGAGTTCTGCTTTTATTATTGCAGAAATAAGAAACAGTTTGTGTTTTAGAAATATGTCATTTTGTCAGGAAGATTGCTAAGTGACACAATTTATAAGATTTAACCCGCAAATTGTGACACATTTTGGAGGATAAGAAAGAGATACTAAGATCCAAAGAATGCCGGCTGTATTCCTACCACATGGCCAAACCATTTTTAGACTGGCAGTTTCAGTGAAGCTGAATGCCTGGCTTTGTCACCTAGAGTAAAGCAGCCTGAACTGTTCTTTTTCTCCCTGCTTGGAAGTCTCATATGTGGTGGCCCTATAGAGTGTCCCTTGCAATGTGGAAAGCAGGGCCACACTGTCCAGGCAGAGGCAGTGAGCCCAGGAACAGTGGCATGGGGTGGTTTAGATAGCATCAGCTAATAGCACACAGAACTTCCAGCCTGTTTCTGACTGGCCTGGTTGCAGGGTTTAAGATATATATTGCCTTGAAAAGTGAGGAGATATTTTTGCATATGCTCAAAAAGTGGGCTAATGACGTTCCAGCAGGGAAGAACGACTAAATTCATGAATCTTATTCAATTTCGAAATGAATTAATCTCTAGTAATTTTTATAGCTGAAATTCTTGTTGGAATAAAGAACCTAAAAACATTCATCACATCATTATTTTGGAAGGCTTGGGTATAGATCAGCAGTTGACAGTGACATCAGCAACTGTGTTTGCTTTGAACAAATGGTGGGCCCTTGCCAGACCTGCCTTCTATCCCAAGAAGTCAAGGTCGGGTGGATGATTTCAAATAGACACATCCGTGATGAAGGCTTGTGGATGAACCCAAATTAATGATGAGTATTAGAATTTGAAGCCTAAAGAAGGTGGCTAGTTTATAAGGACACGAGATACATACCCAAGTGGGCACAAATTCCCTTCTCCTTCAACTCCAATCATGGAGCAAGCACAAGACTTGGATGTGTGTATAAAAAGACTTTTTTTTTGGAACCACCACTGTAGATGGAATAAGTGTCTGTGATCAGACTTCCAGCTTTAGGCTACTTCATGACAAACTGGGCCAAATTCCTGCCTGCCAAACGCCCCCCCCCCCTTTTTTTTTTTTTTTTGGTGGGAGCTAATGGGTCTTCTGTGCCCTGTTCTGATGAGTTACAAGTCAGGTTCTCTGATGCTCATAAGACTTCAGTTCCTGTTTAGAACCTAGCTGAGCCCCCCTGGCTGTGTGTGTGTGTGTGTGCGTGTGTGCGTGCGTGTGTGACACTTTTTAAAAAATCTCAGTTGGAATCCCTTCCCAGCTTGGGATCCTTGTTTGAGTTCACAGGACTCTCTGCATTTGCATCAAGTTCGCCCATGTTCAGAATAGCAATTGCAGATAAAACAACAGGGAGGTGTGCTGATTCAGATCTGGAAGAGATGAAAGTGAGAGACAGTTTCTCATGATGTCAAGAGGAATTCAAGGACAAGAAGATCAAAGGTTCCAGCTCTCAGGTCGGGATTTGAAAGCCCAGGATAAAGCAAACTATGGCTCCCTTGCAGCATAAAACACTATCGTGAAATGCAATGTGGATCTACTCCAGGGGAAATGATCTCTATTTCCCTTTCTTGAATCTCAGTTTTGTTCTGCTGGCAATGTTTCTACTTCACACTAAACTATTTGGAGCAGGAGTAGGTGGGATAAATTTCAGACAAGGAATTGAGTAAGGTTCATGCCTCTAAGTGTGACTTTCAAAGAGACATTTCATTTGTGTATAATGAAATAGAAATCAGTTCTCGGGTGTTCCCTTGGCCTTCTTGGGCTCTGTGTCACTAAAACCAAAAGGAGACCTGGAACCATCTCCCATCTGGACCCTAAGTGGCACCCTTTGGTTACTGGGGCTGCTTTGGATATAGTACCTTCTTTCTTATGCTCAAAGATCATCATCTGTATCGTCAATTCATAGAGCCAGGAACAAGCTCATCATAATGTCAAACGCATGACTTCTTCACATGATTTATCAACTCTTGGTAAAATAAAATGTTTGCAGTTAAGTAAGTAAAATAAGACAAGAAATAAAGAAAAGAAAAAAAAAGAAAGAGAATGGACAACAATTCCCAGGCAGTTGTTCTCCTCTACCATGGCCTACGGGATCCTGGGGATGTTCCATGATGGGATCTCTTGGGAAGTCAATCTGACTTGGTAAGATCACTGTGGGTAATACCAACCTTTTGTTATATCATGAAGTTGTTAAAAATGTATATAAACACATTTAGGAGGAAGCAAGCTGAAGGCCACTCCCTAGGAGATAATTCACTGTTCTGTTTGATCTCACTCCAGCGAAGGCACCAGGCTCTGTCAGTGACCTTCTAAAGGAAGTCACTGCAGCATGAGGACCTCAGGGCTAAGGGAGAATGTGGCGGTGGCAAAAGCCAAGCTCACTGATGATTACCAAATGTATTTGTTCACAACAGAAAAACAAAGCATACTCACCTTTGAAAATTCCTCAAAGAAAGGCTTTTCATGAAGTGGTGTATTTCAAACTAGCAACCCAAAGGGATACCAAAGGACAAACAAACCAACTCAAAGCACTGGCATCCCCAGGGGTCCATATGCTTCCGAGAATGTTGTTGTTAAGCAAGCCAATGCATGCAAGTACTGTGAGGCCAGAGATGGGCTCAGAGTCCCAGAACTCTGCAGAATGGGTTTGGGTTGAGGAGTGAGGGGAGGCTCTACTTCTAAGGTAACACACTTGTTTAACTTGTAGGATGCACAAAGAGGAAAATGACCCCTTTCACCAAATTTTAGTTCATTCAACTAGCATATTCAGGCAGATCTTGTGTGGGTACATTTGCATAGAAGCAGACTCTTACAGAGTGTGCAAAGCTGGACTCGTGACCCATGGAGTCAGTCCATGGGGCTGACTTCCAAAGCAAGAGAGCTAATGGGTCTTCTGTGCCCTGTTCTGATGAGTTACAAATCAGGTGCTCTGATGCTCATAAGACTTCAGTTCCTGTTTAGAACCTAGCTGAGCCCCGCTGGCTGGTGAGACAGCTGTGTTGGGCTACCAACACAGAGGCACAACCAACAAATGCAAAAGCTAATTTTCCATGGGGAGGAGCTTGGGCTGAGAAATTGGTTAGTGGGGACAACTAGCCTGGAAAGAGACTCATGAAGCTCAGCTGCATTTGAGGGCAAAGATGAACAGTTCTCAGTACCTCAATGCCCTAGGCAGTTCTGTGCCTCAAGTTTTTGTCCCTAACACAGGTATAATAATCCTGAAGGGAACTTTTGCAATTTGAGAATGAGGTTTTGGGAGCCAAGACCTGGATATTCATATTCATTCAACTCTACTCTGCCTGTCCATAGTTATGGGATTTAGGGAGGAGGAATGTCTCTCTGCCTTTGGGTGCCAAGCTTTAGGAAACAAGCCTCGTTCCCTAGGTGGTATGTAGGCTTCGGGACAGGGAAGAACTGAACTTCTTGCTCTCGGGCAGGACTCTGGATAACAGAAAAGCTGTGTGCTCCCTAGCCTCCTTCTCGTTCTACACCAATGTGATAGGAGTCTATAAGCACGTACCAGCATAAGAAGCCTCTCAAAAGTCACCACCCCTCTCCCCGGCCCCCACTGCCACTTCAATAAATCCACAAAACTCACAAACAAACAAATATGGCTCTAGTGAATTGATTCAAGCTTTCGATCCAGAGTCTTTGGAATAGAAATGAACATGAACTTGTTTTGAGGATCATTAAAACCCTGGATGGGTAGGGAAAGGATGAGGATGGGGGGCTGGATATGGAACAAATGCCTACCTACATGGAGAAGTCTGGCCCAGGTCACAAAGGACAACTTCTCCCTTAGAGATGCAAGCCCTGTCTCCTCTCCTGATGGCTCAAGTTCACTCACGCTGCTCCACGATCAGCTGCCCTCTGGGTCTGCTGGCCGACCTGCTGCTCGTGGGAGGAGGCACTGAGCACCACCTGCCTTTCCAAAACCTTTTTTTTTTTTTTTTTTTGAAACACACATTTGCTTGTGTAGATGAAAGTCTGTCTGTCCTGTTCGAGTGGCCTTACCAGAATCGTCATATAAGACAGTTAACATTTATTCATATGCAATACTGGTTAGGAAATAGCTCTACAAACACAACTTACTTACAAACAGCAAGTCAGAAATAGGATAAAACACCAAGAGAAAAACGAGCCATGAGTACATTTCAAAAACGTGTGGGATTTTCTCTTCTGTGGGTTTTGTTGTTTGCGTCTTGACTAGCACCATCTGTACACGAGAAGAGTATGAACACAAATGTTTGGGTAATCATAAAGATTTGCAAGGCACTTAATCCGTCATCCTGGGTCATCTTGTCGTGGGTGTTTTGTTTTCGCTTTCCACAGCAATCCTCCGTGCACCCTCCCCCTCACGAAAGCACGACAAGAGAGAGGTCTCTTTGCCAGCAGTTCTTATGTACAAGCAAGTTAAGTTCCTCAAAGTGCTTTTATTTCAGTCTCACGGGGCTCTGACGTCCCTTGGGCTTCCCATCATTCTCTCCTTCCACGTGTTCGGGGTTTGCACCTTCCCTACTTCAGAAAACAAAAGAAAACTCGCCTTCCGCTCAACGCTCCCTCCAGACTTGCCACCAACCTTCATCCTCATTCTATAGTCTTTGGGGTGCCGCCAGCACAGAGGGCCTGGGGGAGGGTGATGTCCCTCTGGGGAGTAAGGGGACTGGTGGACCGGGGATCTGCCGCTCCTTATCGGCGCCTGGAGGTGATGTCAAAGCAGGTGATCATCATGAGATGGGCCTTGCAGAAGTTGACGCGGCTCTCCAGGCGCTCGGTGACGCACTCCAGGGCCTCCAGGTACTCCAGGGAATCCAGCTCCAGCACCTGCTCCAAGTCGACTGCAAAAGAGGAAGGGCCTGGAGACTCCGGCAGGCGGGAAGAGCCATCCCAGCTGCTCAGCCCGGACCACAGGGCTGCCCCTATCTGCCCCTCTGTCCCCAGATCTGATCTCTTCACCTGTCTCCAGTGGCCTGGTATCCCTCCTCCCTAATCCTTGGCCTCTCAGCCAGTGGACTGAAACACTGGTTACCGGTTTTTAGATCTTTAACATTTTGTTGAGATTATTCTGAGAAATAAGGCAAAAATCTAGCTGCCCCCACCTCTGGCCATCTCCACCACGGCATCTGTGAAAGATGACGCCATTATTCTCCAGTAACCATGAAGAATGCAGATCTTGAAGCTGGCATGGGGCAAATCCCTCCCTTGTGATGTAAAGTGGCAAATCCCTCTGCCTCCTTAGATAAAGAGTGTTTCTCCCTCATATTCCTTCATGAGCATTTTGCATCTACCTCTCGGGCTGAGAAACCTGACCTGTCTCTGGTCTTCCTAGGCAGTCTCATGTACTCGATGATCATTCAGGAAATATAATAAATAGATCTAAATTGATAGGTGAGCTTCCTTAAGCTCAGAAGACAAGCTGACACTTAGGAGCAGGATGCCTTGCCTGACGCTCAGGCCTACAGGGGGTGAAAAGTTTGAGTCCTTCAGTTTCTGAAGAGCAAGTGTCTGCGGTCAACCCCACCTGGACTCAGTTTTCCTACCATGTTCACGGTGGCTGGGCAGAGGGGTGGGCTGCCTGGTACTAGCTCCAGAGGTGCTACAAGGAGTCCCCATATGGGAAGGACAGCAGGGACGGCCACCAAGGCTGGTGGAGTGGCCGTGGAATCCAAAGCAGGAGACTTGCGTTTCATTCCCAGCTGCTCCTCACTAGCTCTGTGACCTTAACTTCTGCAGGTACCATGTCCTTAAAAGTAACATGAGCATAATAATTCCTACCCTGCCTATCCTATCTACCTCGAGTTGTTGAGAAGAATAAAATCAAAAAGGAGATAACGAATGTGAACATGGTCTGAAAACATATGAAAACCATGTCATGCTACAGGACTATCAGGGACTGTAACGGAAGCAGACTGCTTTATACAGAGGGCATCCCTGAGAGCGAGACTGTGAGGACTTGGTCACTCAAGGTCACAGTTAATAAGGACCACAGCTGGAGGGAGACCCAGTCTAACAGGTTGAATGCCCGTCTAATATTGAAGAAACAACACCTCACTACACCATAACCCCCTCAGACCTCATCACTGGACCACCTCAAAAGCAGCATCAGATCTAAAAATTAAAAATAAAAATGGACCCAGCACATCTATTTCTGTGCCAAATCCTGCCGGCCACCAACAGGAATAGTCAGCATGCAGCCTCCATAGTTTTTTATTTTTTCCCCCATTCTTATTTTCCACTCATCTTAGAAAAACAATCTGCGCTTCTCCTTTCATGTGGCCTTCTGTTCCTTCTCTCTCTTAGCATCAAAAATACCTGATTCTTGACATATACGAAGGCAAGAAGGAATGTCTTCAGATGTTTCTTGGAAGCATCTGAAACACAGGTGTACTGAGGTGTAAGCCTGCTCCCTTCCTGGGGGAAAATGTGCTCTGTAAGACGAGGATCATTTTCAAGCCTGCCTTGGGCATAAACAGCTCTTGAAAAATAAAATGTTAATGAAATGTTAAAAATGAAGGGACTGTGGGGGCTGGGGCTGGGGTTGTGGCTCAGGGGTGGAGTGCTCTTCTAGCACGCGCGAGGCCCTGGGTTCGATCCTCAGCACCACATAAAAATAAATAAAGGCATTGTGTCCAACTACAACTAAAAAGATATTTAAAAAAAAATGAAGGGACAGTCTGAAGGGATGCCCCGGGATCTCAAAGTGTCCAGAGATTTATGGAAAAAAAAAAAAAAAAGAAAAAGAAAAGAAAAGGCAGGCACAGGTGGGAGAGAAATAAGCACTAGGCTCCATGTTTGTGCCCTGGTCAGACATTAGCTAATGTTCTGTCTTGTCTGCCTGTACTACCTTTGATAAAAATACCTTTGAAGGAAGAAAATTTCTAATAGAGGACTTCATTTCCCGTATCGTGCCTGCAGGCACAGGCTGTATTTGTGGGACTGTGGGCCTAGCCACAGATGCTGCATCCCCGAAGCAAAGAATGCTCTCTGTATTGGATGGTCACGAGAACCCACTGAGGTACTCGGGGGACATGGTACTACTCCATTTATTTGGAAAAGAAACCTGTCACAAGTGGCAGGCGCTGGGAAGAGCCGGGCAGCTGACAAACCCTGGCACTTTCTTTTTCACCCAGAATCATTTTACCCAATATTTTAAAAAACCAGCTTCTCTGGCACACAAATCTACGCCTCAGACCTCACTCGGGGGCTCTCCTCACTGCCATGGAACACTGGGAGAGGGGGACAGGCAGGGGAGGGGTGTTTTGAGAGGGGACAGAGGCAGCTGAGGGCTGGAGAGAAGAGCCAGATGGGAAACGGGGAGAGAATTTTAATGACAGTAGCATATTTTAGCCCCCAGATTGTGGGATTGCTTCCCACATCAGTGTAGTAGTTGGGACCAGATTTAAGTTTTATTTCGCACTAAATGGAATGGTTAGGAACAAATAAATAAGAGACAATTGAATCCGCCTCTCAAAGAGAACAAAATTGCTCTGAATCATTATTAGATGGTTACTGTCATCTGGGGCTTTCTATTAAATGGAAATGACACCAGGCTGCTCCTCTTGCTTTCTGGGTCCTCCGTGAGGCTTTACTACGGTCGTACATTCTGCCCTATCAAGAGCTCTATAAATTCATGTCTATTTCAGGCTAGATAAGCAGTGTGATTTTGTGGCCTAGGAGATTTGTAATACAGCCTTCATGTCTGGGTGATCTGCCACATGCAGGGGGGAAAAATCTCATTTTCAAGTGCTTTGGACTGAAACACATAAGAAATAATGTCGCAAGAGCAATATTCGCCACTCCTTTGCTGTTCCCAGCCCCTCCCACCTGCCCCAGGAGAGTAGGATTGTTCCCTCAGAGCAACCGTCTCCATCTGCCCCTAGATGAAGTGTGCCGAGGTCACCCTGGGTTAGGTGCCAGGCCTCTGTCACTGGGGAACCTGTTAGCCACAGTGATAGAAATGAACCATGGGCCTTACATTCACGGAGCCACTTGTTGGGGTCCAGCATCAGGTACTGTTTGGTCATCTCCAGCTCCTTCATCAGCCACTCGTACTTGGCTCTGACCTCTGCGATCCTCTGCTGGCGATGCTCCAGAATTTTCAGTTTTGCGTTAAAGCACATGACCTCCTGCACAGCGACCGAGAAGGAGAGGGGCAGTGTAGAGAAAAGAAAGAGATCCTTCTGCTCCTGTCCAGTCCACGTGACCTCTTCTAGAGAGGAACGCTTCTAAAGACCGTCCATGAGAAAGGAGCTGGTCCCTGGGAAGTCTGGGAGGGACTTCAGGGACCTCAGTGGGGGAGACTGTTGCAGGCTGTTCTTAAATGTAGAAAGCAGACGGTGTTCCAACTGGGCAAACGCTGGTCTGCATGAGTATGAAACCTCAAGACAAGGAGCCAGAAAAGCCCCCCAGACCACTGTGTCCCCCAGCATGTGAGTCTTTAAGGCATTTCAGGAGAGGACACAGAGTTCCCTCCAAAGTGTCCATCTCACTTTATGGGCCCACGGTCACCCACCTGCCCACAACAGAAGCAGGTCCCTTCTCAGGGCAGGACCCATGGGGAACCGCCCCCACTCCAGGAAATGGACTCACCTTGCTGGCGCCACCGCGTCGCCGCTGCAGGCGCTCCACATCGTCGATTTCATACACCTTGATCTCAAAGGGTTCCCCGAGGCCCCTCTGGGTGCTCCGCAAGGGGCCATCCACCCAGCGGACCCCTGTGCTGGTGGTGGGTTTTCTCACCGGGGAGGAGGTATCGAGGGACAATGCTGGGATGAGCCTCCGTCTCTGAGAACCTAGGGAGAGGAATAAGCCACGATTGATCCTTTTGCACTTCAAGTTTTTATATCTTTCTTTGATGCAAGAATGGGGTCATGGCAGGGACCCTGGGGTCACCTGCAGAGCTGCACTGAAATGCTCTGACCTCTCACCCCTGACCCCGGCACTCACCCCTGGGGCTTCACCTGGAGAAGCCCAGCAAAATTCCTGCTCAGATCTTAGAACCCCCAACGTACAGCCTAGAACCGTGAACTGCCCTGGTATGTGCTCGGCACAGGGGCATGTGCCACAAAGAAATAAAAGATAGATGCATGTTAGGGGAAAAAGGCCCCAGTATTTGATAGTGTGGTTATAGGATTTCCAGAAAATACTGTATATTTGTTTATAACAACAGCACTACAGTAAGCACAGACTGCATGCCAGACACTAGTCACCATGCTTGACGCACTATGACAGACTACTAGCTGACCCCAATACCCGTCTTCTTTTGTGTGTGTGTGGTTCTGGGGATTGAACCCAGGGCATCGCATATGCTATCTATGCAGCACCATCTTCCTTTTCTTCCTCAGCAAGAGACACCCTAATTTCAGCAGGGCACATGGCCAAATCCAGTGCAGACCATACCCTGGCATGGTTTTGACCAATAGGACATAAGTCAAAGTGGACTGTATAGCTGCTAGAAAGAATCAGCAAAAAAAAAGAAAAGCAAGCAGGTATCCTAGTCTCCCAGCACCCTGGAGACTACCACATGACACTAAATCTCTGTATTGTTGTAGGGGGTTTTCTGTCCTAGACAAACCTAGTCCTATCCAATATATACATAGTACCTCATTTAATTCTCACAGAAGAGGAAACTAAGGTACAAAGACCATTAGTAGCTTACCCAAGATCTCGGTGTTTCTTTGTTGAAAAAAAAATCCATTGCTCATATTTTCTCTCTCTCTCTCTCTCTCTCTCTCTCTCTCTCTCTTTCTCTCTCTCTCTCTCTCACACACACACACAAACACTAACAAAATCAGGTAACAAATGATTTCTCCAAAGGATGTATGGTTTGGATCATAAATGCACCCCAAAGGCCATGAGTGATAGGTTTGGTCCTCAGCAGGTTATGCTATTGGACATGGTAAAACTTTTAGGAGGTGGGACCTAGTGGGAGAAAGTTAGTTCACTGGGCATGTGCATTTAAAGGAGATGTTGGAACCTCGGTCCCTTTGCCCTCTCCCTCTCTTTGCTTCCTGGCCTACATGAGGTGATAGCTTTGATCCGCCACTGGCTCCCACCAGGCTGTGGCACCTTGCTACAGGCCCAAAGCAACAGGATCAAACTCTGAAGCCATGAGCCAAAATACATCTTTCCTACTTTTTATAGTTATTTATTTCAGGTATTTTATCATAGCAATGTAAAGCTAACTGACAAGATTTGTTGGGACTAAATACCACAGGATTTGGTACATATGAGCCAAAATGAGCATTTGAGAGGAGATGCTCATTGAAGATAAATATCCTTTTGATTGCCTGTCTTCAGATCGCTCATGCCAATTTGCGGAGATGGAAAACACACAAGAAGTGACTTGGGAATAGTGTACAGAGATGATCAGCTCCTTTGTGCCCTTAGAGGCAGGTCTCTAAAGAGATTTAAAACAAGCACTTGGACAGCAGGGCCCAGAGGCCCTCTGACCCAAGCATCATCTTCCTTATGACCAGTGTCATAAGCGAGTGAGCTGTGGCCTCCTGGCCTTCTGAGCACAGGGCCTGATATTTTCACCCATGTATGAAAGGGAACTTGCCTCTTGCTTTGAGAAACTAGAGTGTTTGATCCATTTCCCTGGTTTCTCTGCCTGTGGGAGGTTTTGGTGTCTCTGGATCTGTCTCCCTGGAACGAAGCTGATGTTAAAGGCTGGGCTGTGATCAGAAGGGGACAGGCACATCAGTGGCTCTCTCCTGGGCAGGAGGGTGTATGGGAAAGCTGACATAATCCCAATAGGTTCATCCTGAGGCTGAAGGGGGCCTGATCCACTGTGGCTCTGAATTTCTGACTCCCCCCGCCCCAGGATGACTAAAGAAGGTGAAGTTTGCCCGAAGCCTTTGTAGCTCCTCCTTAGGATAGAATGGATACAGAGACCCAAATAAAGTCAAATCTGAAAAAAAAAAATGAGAATGAGAAGGCGTGAAGTGCTGGCAATCTGAAGGCTGCAAGGCCTGGCAGTTTTCCTGGAGGACTTGGAGATGCCCATATTGTGCAGATTGCTTTGAACAGAAAGTACCTCTTTCCCAGTCTTTAGGCCCCTCCCTGAGGTGTGTGGAGAGGCTGGGTAGCAGCTGTTGGAGAAAACACCTCTGGAAAGGCATTGGAGATTCCAGAGTGTTCTGTGGCATTATCCCCATAATCCCATGTTCAGGGAAGTGAGAGGGGAGCCTAGTGGGCAGGGGTGGGCCTGCCTGCATCAGAGGCTGGGTGCTTCACATGCCATGCAGCCTCTGCACCCAGAATCTCCTCTTGGATCCTGCTAGAGGTCCTAGGGAGCGAGCACATGGGCTCCAGGAACTGGAGGTGTTAAACCATCTCAGGGTTGCTACTGACATCATAGCCAAGTGCACCCACGTGGAATTGCTCTTTTCTTTGGGTTCTAGGGACACTGAAGTTTATAAAGTGAAGTGAGCCCAAATAAAGAGTTAGAAACCCTCAGGTCAGTTGTAGGGAGGGTGGGATGGATGTTTGGGTCAGTGAGACTCCACAACTCAGAGGATTTATGGGTAACATTCCAGAAAGCCAGAAGTGACAAACATCTTCACAGACTCTTAACAGGAGCAGGTCTCAATGATCAGTGAGAGCAAGATGGCGGCCCCGAGGGCCACCATGCATAGGGTGCCGGGAAGCCCCATGGAAATGAACCTGAAGATGGGTCTACAGAGTTTGCTCCAAGCACACAATGGAGAGAAGAAAGTTTGTTGCTGCTGTTGCTCTTATTATTTCTAATGAATAGAGCTTCAGGAACTAGGAGATGGTCTAGGATTCATGTCATCAGGGATCCAAAATGAGAAGCATAGAGTATGCCACAGAAAGAAATCAGGACTGGGTTTTCCAAATGTGGTGAAATACATGAATCCACAGACTTAACCAGCTTAGAAAGCCTTGGTAGGAGAAACTCAAAGTCCATGCCCAGACACATGGATCACTTACAAACCAGGGATTAAGGAAAACACTTGGAGTCAACTAGAAGAAAACAATACCATTTTGGCAGACATGGAACCATTTAAACGACTGTGGAATTCTTATCAGAAATTAGGTAAGACAGAAGGCAACGAAGCAACATTTTTAAAGTGCCCAAAGGAAAAACATAGGGAAACCAAAATCTCATATATCAAAAATGTTCTTCAGAAAGGAAGGAAAAATAATTATATCTTCATATAAAACAAAGCTAAGAGCCAGCTGACTTGTTAACAAAAATAATTGGTGGTTCTTCAGACAGACAGAAAATGATGCTGGAAGGAACTTGGGCATCAGGGGTAAAGAGAAAAATAAAAAACAAATAACAAATATGTGGGTAAATAGAAGATGTTATTTTTCTCCTTTTGAGCTCTTTAAGATATGTTTTGACCATTGAAAGGAAAAACTGAGAACATATCTGGAGCTGAACAAAAATTAAAATACAACATATCAAAGTTTGTGCATGCAATGAAAACATTGCTTAGAGATTCGTAGCATCAAATGCTTATGTTAGACAAATAGAAAGTTCTCAAATCCGTAATCTAAACTTCTATTTTCAGAAACAGAAAATGATGATCAAAGTAAACCCAAAACCAGCACAAGGAGAAAAAAATAAACATGAAGACTAATATCAGTGACACTCTACAAACCTGTACAATGTGAATGAAATGGACAATTTCTGGAGAAGCAGGAGTTACCATAAGAACATGGACATTTAGATGGCTGGGTGGCCATCAGGGAAATTAAGTTCCTCATAGGAAAAGCTCCTAAAAGATCTTCAGGTGTAGATGAGATCACTGGAGAATTCTGCCACATTGGAAGAAGCATTAATACCAACTGTATACAAAGATTTCCAGGAAGTAGAAGAACGGGAACAATTCACAATGTATTTCATGAAGCAGGTTTTATGGGGCCATGAAACTAGAAAAGATGGTGCCAGAATAAAACCATGAAAGAAACCCAAAACCGACAGACCCAAGTCCATTGTGAATATAGATACAAATATTTCTACATCAGGCACTTTATGGACAAGCCTAGAAAGACAATATGATGGTATGGATTGACGTAGAATAATTATACAACCAAAGTCAACACCTATCGCTACAAACTCTCAAATAGGTAGGACCAGGGAGAGGTATGGGTTGAATCATATTCCTCAGAGACATGTGTAGGTTCAAAACTCCATACCTTGCAGAAGTGGCATTATTATGATGAAATTACCTATGATGGGGTCATAAGGGGCTAGGGTGAGCTCCTGGTTCAGCCTGGCTTGTGTCCTTATAAGGACAGCAGGGCAAGTTTTGATTCAGTGTGACTTAAGCCGTTCTATGACTATCTTCTCACCTGTTTAGTTGATATTTGTGGTGAAACATTTTCACTCTTGTACCTCTGAGTGTGGGTATGTCCTCAAGTTACGTCTTTGTGGTTCCCATTGTGGGGTTCCATTTAACATGAGAAAGGGACACCACCCTAGTGTGAATCTGCAGCAGGGGAACTTCAGTAGTGTAGCCAATGCTGCTGCTGTGCCTCTCCATCCTCGCCCCCTCAGCTGCTGATGTCACAATGTTATATGCAGACACACTGTGTGTTCAATACCATAGAATACAGTTGGGGTTTTCTGCTACATTATTCTCTTGCAACTTGTAGGAAAAAAAAGTGGCACTAGCTTTTACAATTGTCACGAATTTACTTTATCAGAGATCTTTCTGCCTTCATGGAGATCTGAGTTCCTAATCCAGTGTCTTTCAGGTCAAGCTGAGGGACTCCCCTCCCACAGGGCACATCTAGTGGGGACCAACTCCCTGGGCTCTTGTTTATCAGGTGCTGTGGTTGGAATGTACGTGTCTCTCCAAAATTTCTGTTGATGCTTCAGCCTCAACATAACAGCATTGAAAGGTGGGACTTCAGGAGGTAATTAGGGCATGAAGCTCCAACCCTAGGGATAGGATATGTACCTTAAGAGTGATTCTCCACCATGCACAAGGACCTGGTTCACTTCCCCTACACACACACACACACACGCACACACACACACAAGTAGGTTTGTCAAACTAGGAGTGGTGGCGTATGGTAGTGTTTTAATGAGCTTTTCCATCACTACAGCCAAGACACCTGACAAGAACAACATAGAGGAGGAAAAGTTTACCTGGGGGGTCAGGGGTTCAGGGGTCTCAGACCATAGATGGCTGACTCAATTGCTCTGGCCTGAGGTGAGGCAGCCCATGATGGGGGAGCCCAGCATGGGAAAGCTGCTCACCACCAGGCAGCAAAGAGGCAGAGGCAGAGACAGAGAAAGAAGGTGGGGCAAGGTCACAGGGATGAAGCACCCTCCCAGGTCATACCCCAGTGACCCACCTCCTCCAGCCATGCCCCACCTGCCTACAGTAGTCAGTCAGTCAGTCCATTCAATGAAGGATGGACTGATAAGATTACAGCTCTCCCAGTCCCACTGCTCCACTTCTGAATACTCCTGCCCTAGCACAGGACCCTGGGTGGGGGACACCTCACACACGAACCAGAAAAGGCGGTATCCTCTCTACGTGGGACACTGAGGCAGGATGGTCACACATTGAAGCCCAACTTGACAGCAAGTGTCTGTCAGGTGATGAGGAATACCCAGGCCAGAGTTAACTTTCTCCACAAAACATCTTTTGCACCCTACGCTCCCTTAATTTCACATCAGGTGTAGCTTTTAAAAGCCTCGATCTTTACTCGGTGTACACACACACACACTCACACACCATTCCTGTATTCGCTTTTCAACAAAATGCAGCCACTGATTTATGAGAAACATCAACCCCTTGGGCAAAGTAAATGTCTATCTCCTTAGTGTGCAAGATTTGGGAATGAAAAAAAAAAGAAGTCTGATCAATGGAGAGGGTAACTGCTCTTCCTCCTTACCTATCCTGAGAATGTAGAAATAACCATTCCAAAACTGAAGCTGTTAATGTGTGTGTGTGTGTGTGTGTGTGTGTGAGAGAGAGAGAGAGAGAGAGAGAGAGAGAGAGAGAGAGACAGAGAGAGAGAAAGAGAGAGATAGATAGATTGTGGGGTGGGGGTCTCAGTGTTTGGGCAGCACTGAGTAGCTCAGGCATTTCTAGGATGACCCTGCTAAGGATCTGTTTGTATGAGGAACCAAGGAGAGTTATAGGATGGGACAGTGTATTCATTATCCACTGCAGCTTAACAAATGATTGGGGAATCCTAGCCATGGAAACTCTTAACTCACACACTCCTCTGGATCAGGAGTCTAGGAGCAGCTTAGCAGAGTGATTCTAGCCTAGGTTTTCTAAGCTATCAAATGAGACTACAAATCATCTGAAGGCCTGATGGGGGGCTGGGACACCCACTTCTAGGTTCACTCACGTGACCCTTGGAAGAAGCTTCAGTTCATTGCTATGTGGGCATTTATGACATGGCAAATGGCTTCCCCCAGAGTTAGTGATCCAAGAGAGTGAGTGAGGGCAACTAAGACAGAAGCCACAGTGTCTTCTGTAACCTATTCTGCCTTATCCTATCAGTCACGGAGACCAACCTTGTTATGGTGTGGAAGGGGCCTACACAAGAGTGTGAATACCAGGAGGAAGGGACCGGTGGGGGCCATCTTGGAGTCTGGCTACCACTGATGACATGTGGTCAGATGGAGAACTATCTGAACAAGGACCACCCTGTGTGTCCCACCAACACTCACACGAGAGCATCACATGAGATGGGAGTGGAGATCACCCGGATGGACAGAGAGAAAAGTAAACAGGCCTGAATGGAGAGAGGCATTTCACTGGGTGATATCGATTAACAGAAATATCTTGAAAGCCAACAACTAATTCCCATTGCCTTCCTTGCGTTCCATCTGGCAATCTTTGGAACTTCCATCACTAGCTCACTCCTTCCCATTGGGAAGTTTACCTAATACTGAGTTCATTGTGCTTTGGGACCTATGAATAGCTTCTTCTGAATGTTAATGAACAGGAAACTTAGTTGTTCACAAAGTTTTGAATTTGGTTGCCCTTCCATCAATTCCATGAATGAACTGACATCCAATTATTATACCTACAATTGAGGATCCCTCCAAAGGTACACTATCATGGTTTAGATATGAGGTGTCCCTCAAAAACCCATATGTGAGACAAGAACATTCAGAGTTGAAATGATTAGGCTACGAGAGATTTAACCAAATCAGTGCATTAAACCAATGATATAAATTAACTGGGTGGTTAACTATAGGCAGATTGGGTGTGGCTGAAGGGGTAGGTCACTGGGGGCCTGCCTTTGGGATTTGTATTTTGTTTCTGGTGAGCAGAGCCCTCTCTGCTTCCTGGCTGTCATATCCTGAGCTGCTTTCCACCACCATGCCCTCACTTTGGGCCCAGAAGTATGGAGTTGGCAGACCGTGGACTGAACCTCAGAAACCATGAGTCAAAATAAACTTTTCCTCTCTATGTTGTTCTTGTCAGGTCTTTTGGTCATAGTGATGAAAAAGCCACTAAAATACCCACAATGAGCCTGATGTTGGTGATGACAGAGAAAATCAAGGACAGGGGCAGAGGTGATGTAGTCAGGGTAGAGAAATGGAGTTTAATGATGTGGAGGATGTTTCATAGGCAGAGATGGTGTCCTTCCTTTCCTCTAAAGGACCCAGGGAGCAATGACATTGGCATGCTATGACATCATGTGGAGAAGACTGGCCCCAGGGTCTGGTCTGGTCCCCATGTAAAGTGCTTGGACTTTCTGCAAGGTCTACTATATCCACCTTGTAAGCAGATGTTTCCAAGTTTTGCTGGGCACAGTGTACCACTGACCATTCCTACCAGATTGCTGGTGGGGTCTGGGCAGAAACCATGGCCAGTGGGGCACCCCAGCCAGACAGGAGTCTCGCAGCACCTGCCTGCTGGTTCTGTGATGGCGCACGGGAAATCAGCCTCCTTCTAATGCTAGAGGATCAGGATGTCTCTCTTCCTGACCACTTTCTGCTCAAACAGCACAGCACTTGAAAAATCCAGAATGTAAAGAAATACTCAGGCTGATAACTGCCAACATAACTTTGCTGCATGAAATGTCCCAGGTTTGGCCTGAGTAAGTCACTGCTGTTACTTTCACAAAACTTTCAACCAGACCATTCCCACTAAATGGAGGCTGAACCCTCTCAGTCCTCCCCTTCTGGGTTTGGCCACCAGCGATATTCATGACCCATCGAATTGAAGATGTGACTGCCTAGAAAACATGGGCATTTGGAGCACAGAGGCCTCACAATACTCTCCAGGCATGTACTTCTGTCTATTTCCAAACGCCTGTCTCTAGGATGGGAATCTTCCAGCCTCAGCTTTCCCCTTCATCACCCTCCGCATTCTGGGTCAAGGTGCAGGCACTAGGAGATCAATGAATTGGAAAGCATGAAACACTTATGTAGAAAGGAAACCACAGACATGGAGGAGAGTGAGAGAGTGAGAGAAAGGGAAAGAGGGAACATGACTCTCTATATGTTCTTCCTGATCTGCAAGAAGCCAGCTCCCTGGAATACTAGATGATGAGTCGAATGAGAAAGATAGATGAGAAGGAGGCAGGTACCCCAGGGCCTCCCAGGTCCCCTCTAGGCAGAGCCTGAGTTTCCTCGCACACTCTCTGTGACTCTCAGCCCTGTACCCGGGACCACATCATGCCTTCTGCCCCATTCCAGGGTCTGACTCTTAAAGAGCTTCCTTGGTGCCTTAGGGAGTCAATCAATCCCCCTCCCCACCCCATAACATATTCAAAAAGGTCCTCTCCTCTCTCTCTCCAGGTTCAGCCTCTTAGAAACAGTTTTGAAATCTTAAATCTGCCAGGAAGTGACTCTCCTTCCTCCAGTTTTCATTAAGCCCACGGCCACTGTGTTTCTGGAAACCATTAAAACAAAACCAGGACACGCACGTGAGAACCAAATGAGAACCAGAGCAAACCGCGGTGCTCTCAGGCACTGGCGAGGGGCGATTAGTCACAGATACTTGTGTAGCGCTCTGTGAACTGAACCCGGTATCCCTGGAGCTCAATTCACTACAGGTGGCAAATCACAACCCACAAGATGGGCCCATCAGTCAGTAATGTTTATCCGACACCAAGAGAAGGGAAGACACGTGATTGGTGCTTTTTTGACAAAGGAAATAGGAGACTAGACTCAACATTTCAAGCACTTATCACCAATAGGACAAGATAAGAAAAATATATAGAAAAGAAATATGAGCTGAATTTTAGGGATATGCTGCCAACCAACCAACAGATGCATCAATCAGTGGTATTCAATGGTAACCTGCACCTGCTCAGTGCTGAGTTTCAGGCAGGCTGAGGCAGGGGCAAACAGCACATGTAGAAGCTCGTGTCCCATCAGGTCAAGGCCTCCGTGTGTCTCAGAACCAGCAGGGGTTGCTTCTCTGTGGGCAGAGCCTCCCTCACCCTGGAGCTTTCTGGATGCTGGATCGCAGCAGGCCTAGGCTCCCTGCAGTAGGTATGAGATTCATTCAGGCCAAGATGCTCATCTAATTCTTGGCCTTTCCTCTTCAGTTCAGGGAAAGAAGACAAGAGGGCAGGGTGGAATGAAGGACCATGGGAAGAAGATAAAGAGGCTCTGGGTGATGATTGAGGTGAGACTCAAGAGGGAGGTGGTAGTGTTAGGATAGGGGCCTTGGCCGTTGCTACCTTGGCATCTGTCACAAGTCACCTACTGATAGACTCTCAAAAAATTACATGCCTTCGTCTGGGACAGACATGGGATTCCCCTCTTGGGCTGGCTGACAGAGCTCTAATACATAGCCCTAGGCTGTATACAATTTCACATCACTGACCACAGAGGGGCCGGCTAGGAACTGTGGAAGGATGAATGAAAAATCCATCCATTAAGTAACTTAAAAGTTTCTCTCACGGCTTCCTTGGTCAAGAACCTGTAATGACTCCCCACTGCCATCTATAATAATATATATTCTTATTTTACTTTTAGAGACTGATATAGAGTATAAGATAGTGGGCACTTTTATTCAGTTCCTGGATGGTCAATGAGTATCTTTCTTAATCTGGGATTGCATTTTGTAGTCTCTCCCTCAGTCTCCAGTGCCTTCCACCCCTTCTGCCTGTGAAAATATCAGGATCCTTTAAGACCAGGCCCCGGCCTGGTATTTCCCTGCAGCCTTCTACCATTGCTCTGACTCACAGAGTCCTGCCTTTACCTAAAATACCTGATATGCTCATGTCTGTACTCTCCAATCACACAGGGCAGCCCTCAGTCCCTGACCCCCGCCCCCCGCTGTTCTCTATTTCATGCTTTTCTTCCTTTCTCTCTAATTAAATTACAGACTCCTTACAGTCACCTTGTAATTTATGTTGCTGACACTCCTCCCTCACTGGAACCTTCTGTATCACTGAGCTCTAGGAGTGCATGCCTGCTGAATGCTTAACAAGTGCTGTGGTGTAATTTTGGGTATAACCCCAAAGCCCATATGTTATGGGCCTGGTCCCCAGCCCGTGGCATGACTGGGAGGTGGTGGAACCTTCAGGAGGCAGGGCCTAGTAGGAGGTCTTGTGTCACTGGGATATGCCCTTGAAGGGGATAATGAGGATCCAGTCTCTCTCTCTCTCTCTCTCTTTTTTTTTTTTGCTTCTTGGCCACCATGAGGTAAGTGGCTTTGCTTCACCACACACTCCTCACTATGCTGTGTTGCCTAAAGCAACAGGCCTGTTTGATCAGGGACCAGAATCTCTGAAACCACAATAAAAAAGTATACCTTTGCTCTTTTTAAGTTGATTGCCTTGGGTATTTTGTTACAGTAATGGGAAACTATTAGATATAAATAAAATAAAAAATAAAGCTCATTGACAATGGGTTGCCTTATGAAAAGGATGTCATATTGCCATCAATATTCTTTGTATTAATTGACATAGTCTCTTATGATGTGGGCAGCAGGCAGACCATGGCTATTATCTACCAAATCCCTTACTTAATTTGTACATGAGAAAACTGAAGCCCAGAGTGGCTAATTATTTCTGAGAGATCACACAACTCAAGATCCCATGTCTTCTACTTTCTGGATTAATCTTCTCACTGCACCATTCCACACAAAGACCACAAGAATAAGCCTGATTATGTACACTCTTCACTAATAACATGGGTCTCTAGGAATGAGGCTGGAATAATGAACTGTGGTGATATTTGATGGTTTCTATTGTTATATGCATCACAAGGAAATCAGAGTGCTCACCGTAATTTACCCAATGATAAAATTCTAGTTCCTTTTTGTTAAGCAAATAACCAAAGCATTACAATTTTCCAAATTCAAAAGCCATCTCAAATAAAAGACAACTGCCTGTCTCATCTCTAGTAATGGTAAACATTAGCCATCTACTTAGGAATTTCCTTTGAAGGGTTTTATGGTTTCTCCTAAAGAAGTGGTTTTTAATGGATGCTTATCACACCTGACAGCCAGCATTTCTCTTAATAATAATCATAAACAAGTGAGACAAGGTCACCTAACCTGAAATGAGCTCCACTTCACCACCAAATCCATCATGGAGCCCTGGATCTGTGGCAACAGATCACAAAGGTCTGATGCTCTGGGCACTCCATATGAAATCCTATCTCTAGCACCTACCATCGCTTTTTAATTTCATATTATTTCCTCCAAAGGCCTTACCTAAAAAGAGACCCTCAAAGGACAGCACCTGTGAAAGGACTCAGCCCTGAGCAAGGTCATGTGCAGAACCTGTGGCCACTCTCCAAGGAGCTATTGTGCACATTTGTTTCTTTCACATCTTTTTCCTCCTCTTTGTTCCACTATAACAGGCAAACCAATAAATTAAAGTCTTGAAAGAGAATAAAAAGCAGTGAAAGAACAATTAATTCAAGGTGCCTTAATTAGAGAGAAGTAATGAAAGCACTCTCTAACACTAAAACACAGATGACCACATAGCAAATGTCACTCAATTGTCTGGATTTGAAGATCAACACTGGGTAGGTTGAAATAACGGGGTTTGTCAGTCAAATACTGGGAAGGCAAACAGATATTTCTTCCCCACAAAGATAGTGGTGTAGGGCTGGGGTTGTGGCTCAATGGTAGAGCACTTGCCTAGCATGTGCGAGGCCCTGGGTTCGATCCTCAGCACCACATAAAAATAAATAAGTAAAATAAAGGTATTGTGTCCAACTACAATTGAAAAATAAATATTTTTAAAAAGTGGCATAGATAAACTTTGTTATGTTTAGTGACTAATATCAACACATTGTAATGCCCTTGGCCCTTGATGATAGGACACAGCAGCTGTTTTGTTTTACTGAGTAGCTTGTCACTTCCAACTTGTCTTATAGGGGGTTCTGCTCCAAAGTCTGTTGCTGAAACTAAGGCGGGTGAAGCAGAGCACAGACCAAGTGCATCAGATGCTGAAACACCCACCATTGGAAAATAAAGACGTCAAGGTGCTGACAGCCATGAAGTTTTCCAAACATGCTTAGAATGTAACATCCTCACTGCCATGTTCTGTGAGTTGCAATGGGGTGGGGTGGGCTGGTGGGGCATCTGGGGATGTAAAACTGCATGAATGCATGATCCCTAAGGCCATTTCTTTGATTTGAGGAAGACAAAGGGTTATGATGTGCTCTGATCAGAGTCCTTTTATCTGGATTGGAACATTCCAGAGCTGGAACTCACTGGTAGTGGAATAGGGAAAAGTAATGTCATGACTGATAGAAAAAGTCTGTGGAGCAGGTGCTGCAGATGCAGCTGGCACAGTAGAAAAAAGAACCCCCTTTCTGAACATCACCCCATCTTTTAATCCCAAATAGGCTGTTGACACCCATATTCTGCAAAGCAGTGGCTTCTGAAGAGCATAGAATTCCACAGAAGGGGGAGGGGTGGCAGAGGACAGGCCCCTTGCCACCAGCAATTCAACCAAGGCACAGAATTGCATTGCATTTGGGGCTTGGCATTATTCTTTTTTTATTTGAATGCTGAGGCTAAAGAATGAATGAGGACGATTTCTTTAGAAGTCATTGAAGAATAGAAATGATTCCAGGCAAAATTCTCAAGTATCTCGTTATTCCTGATAACTTTTGCTTCTGTCTCCCTGCTTCCTTCTCTCCTTCCCGTCTTTCACCTCACCTACCCCATGTGTACTTCAGTTCTCTTCTCCTTGCCCACCAGAACTAACTGTTACATGTCACACTAAACTCTAACAAACATGTCAGTGGTTTTCCTGAGTTCTGGAGTATTGCCTTTTGACAACAGATTCCTGGAGATGGCAAAGACTCCTCCCACCACAGTGGTGGTAGTGCATGAGTGGGTCTATACGGTGTGGCACTGTGTGTGTGAACAGAAGAAGTGCAACCCCTTCGGCTGGAGTCCACACCTGACTGTCTATTACTGTCTTTGGGGTTGGGAGTGGAGGAAGGCTTCTCCTACTGCACCTTCAATGAATCAAAGTATGCTCCATCCCTGGGAGAGGCTGCCAAGGTCTTGGAGACCATCAGTCCCACATACAGGTTTCTATAGTCCTGAGGTCAGGGAACCTGATCTGATCTCTCAGATACCTCTAAAAAGTAGTACAGTGCTTGAGCAAATAAAGCCATGGCTCAGGGACCAGGTAAGGAGATGCTATGGAGGAAGAGCCAGCTTTGGGCCTTGATTCATGGATGCTCTTGGGCATCCAGCACCCTGGCCTTTCCCCCTGCTGAGAGTGAGGGCCGGTGGCATCCTCAAGGTCTAATGATGCACATAACAACAAGTTTTTACAATGAAGCCTTCTGCGGTTCTATCCCTAGCCAAGACCTACAAGTGACAGGATATCAGAAAGGAGAGATGAGACCTCAATCCCCAGATCCTGGAGGTCCCCTCATCAGAGGACAGGGGAGCAGTGGACCCCATACACACCTGCCCTTTACCTCCCTGGGACCCTGTCCCCAAGCGCCTACCTGAATTGGACCGTTTCTTTGGGGTTTTCAGGCTCCGGCACCTGCCGCCCACAGAGCTGCTGTTCTCGCTCATGGAGTCCTGGGCCGAGGACGCGCTGCCGGTGGCCTCGCTGTCCCTCATCATGCTCTCGTAGCCGCTGCTGCCACCACTGTGGTAGAAGAGGGCAGTCTTCCCCATGGCCGGCGGGAGCTCCCCGCTCAGCACGCTGCTGTTGTCGCTGCCATGCCCGCTGCTGCACCGGTGTGGCTTCCGCGGTGGGGTGATCTTGCTGTAGGGCGAGGGCAGTAGGTGCGCTGCTGCAGGCTTGTCCTCCGCGGGAGCCCCACTGCGCTCCTCCACCTCGGGTCCAGCTCGCACCTGCAAACCCCGGGCGCCCCCATTCCCCTGCAGCAGCTCGGAGATGCGCCCATTGACTGCTCTCAGCGGCAGTTTGGAAGCCAATCCAGAGCTTCGGTTCCTGCTGAGCGACTGGGTGGACCAGGACATGTGCTTCCCGCTGGGGGGCACGTTGGAGCTCTGGCCCACTGACTGAGGCAGCGACTTGGTGGAGAAGCTGAGGGTTTTGGTGGTGGGGGTGGACAGGCTGCGGGCTTTGGGGCTGGCCAGGAGGAGCTTGCTCACGGCTGAAATCTTGGACTGGCTGGCCTTGGGCGACGCCCCTGCTGACTGGGTGGCGCTGCAGCTGGGTGGTGAGGCCCCTGCGCTGCTGCGGCCCAGGCTCCTGCCAGCTCGGGGCATGGTGCTGTCTTTGCCGGCGTGCAGTCGCGAGCTCATGGAGGACAGGCTCTCGGCCCTCTCCAGCGACAAGCATTCGTAGTGGCTGACTGTTGTTCTGCCAAGAGAGTTGGTCCTGCTGGCCAGCTGCTCCAGCTTGGCGCTGAAGAGCTTGCTGCTGCTACTGGCGTCCTTCATCTTGCTGCTGGGCTCATCAGGGAAGCTGGCCAAGAAGGTGGCTGGCTGGTTCAAGGGGCTGCTGGTGCTGCTGCTGCTGGCACTGTGCTGGGGGCTGGCCCGGTTCTTCTGGTCCAAGCTGGACTTGCGGACAGGGGGCAGAGGGGGAGTCCCTTTAGGCCGGGCAAGAACACAATGCTTGGGTGAAGCCACCTTGCGCTCCAGGGTTGCCTTAGAGGCCTGGGTGCCTGATGCTGTCCCCAGGCCATTGGTGTCGGCACTGCAGTGGTAGAAGAAGCTGTCCAGCTCCTCGTGTCTGCTGGCTTTCTGAAATGCTCTAGGAAGGCTGCTGGATTTCAGGCTTTTGCTGGAATGCATTGGGCTCTGGGCCACCAAACCAGGCAGAGCCATCTCACAGCCATCCACAACCCTCTTGAAGTTGTCAGTCACTGGGGAGGCAGATACCTCTCCACTGCTGCTGCTGAGCCTGTCGCCCGGGCTGGGCTTCCTATCCTGTTCTTGCTCTGGTCTGGTCTCAGGCTTAGTGGGGCCTGTGGCAGTCTCATATCTAATCCCTTCTTCACTGGGAAAAGCATTCTCTTTTTTCACTTCCTCTTCTCGTTTCAGCCAGGGGTCCTCAAATTTCATCTCTTTCTTTGCACTGGTTTCTTTACTCTCCTGGGACGGGGCTGCTCTGGCAGCTGTTTTGGAGATGGCAGTAGAAGTCTCAGGCTCTTGAACGTTCCGAGGGCTCATGGCGATGCAGGGGTAAACCGTGATGTTGGTCTTCATGGGGATGTACCCTTCGCAGTTGCTCAGGTTGGCTGTATTAGAGATGGTGACCATGGCCTTGCCCAGTGTGGATATTTTGCAGCTTTTGATGGGGGTGGCTTTGTTGAAAGAGTCTTCCCCGACCTCAGACAAGATGAGCAGGTTGTCAGGGCCTGCCTTGGGCTTCTCTCTGCACACCACAGCAGTGTTCTGGATGCTGCTAACAAACTCTGAGGCTGGAGGTTCTGCCATGGCCTCCCCATGCCCAAAACATGTCTGGGCTATGAAACTGTGACATGATTGTTCGCCATCACTGCCGGCGCTCATCTCACTTAGCCAGGAGCTGATGGAGGATCGCCTGCTGCCTGTTTCCCGGGCCTTCCCATCCAGGCTCAGCTTCGGAAGGGGCAAGAACTGTGTGATGCTCACCTCAGAGACGGGAGCCATGCTGGAGTAGCCCTCCAGATCCTCGCTGATGCTGCTGATGATGCTGACGGGCCGGGAGCCTGAGGCTAAGGCCTGCACAGAGCAGTCGCTATTGAAACTGATGATGCTGGTGGGGCGGCCACTGTCCAGGACCCCACTGATGGTTAGCTCCTCCACCAGCGTGAACACCAGCTCGTCCTCCCCGTTCAGCTCCAATGGCTGCTGCACGGTCACCATTGTGGTGCTCAGGATCTCCTTCTTGGAGTCTGGGGGAGATGCTGCCTGATGCTCATCCTCAACAGGGGTTTCTGGGAACCCCTCACTTCCAGCAGACATAGATTTCTTCAAAACCTGGGGGCTCATTCCAACCGGAGGGGTACGTACCTCAGGCTGCAGCAAGGACTCGCTAGAGACCATGCCAGAATCCTTGCTCAAGGGTGGCAGTGGGGCAGAGGTTGGCAGGACCCCCTTCTGGGTGTAGACTTTGCATCTCTGGGAAGGAGAGCTGGGGGGTTTGTACTCAGAGGTCTTGGACAGGCTGGCAATGCCCAGCCGGGGGGAGCCCATGGGCCTGGGCTTGCCCTCCATGAAGCCACAGGAGTTCAGGCTCTCTCGGCTGCTCTGGAGGCTGGGGCTCTGCACCATCTGGCCGCTGCTGCCTGGGATGCTTCGGGGTGAGGCTGGGGTGGGGCTGCTGCTGCGTGCTGTGGCAGGCACAGGGGAGTGATTCCTCTGCATCTTACAGGCCAGGTTGTCTGTGCCTTCCCGATCAGTCAGCTGGCCATCTGACCCATTGTCTTCCTTATCGGACTCAGAAAGTGAGTTTGCCCCAGCCACTTGGCTTAACGAGGGGCATTTGCTCGCTTGCTCTGCCCCAAACTGTACAGGCAGCTCTTCAAAAGGAAACTTACTGGGCTCCTCGCTGCCATCAATGCAGTCTAGTCTCTCTTGCAGCTCAGCAAATGTGTTACACTTCAAGCAGTCCCTTTCTGATTTGCTGGCTGCAGCCTCTCCTGCCTCTGTGGGCCGGCTGTCACCTCTGGTCTTCTGCAGGGCAGGCACAATGGGAACAAAGTCTGGGGGGCCCTCATTGTCAGTGAGCTCCTTGTCGGAGAGGGCTGTGCCATTAGGCCCGATGTAGATGACAGTGTCACAAGACTGCTCGCTGCTGGAGGAGTAGTCAGGATCACTGGACAGGTGCGCAATGGGGAAGTCGGGGTCCACCGTGGCTCTGGTATGGAAGGGTCTCAGCTGGGTGGGCCTGCGCATTCTGCCTTCCTCACAGGAGCTTTCTCCACCAGAGGAGCTCGACGTGTACTATGAATGGGAGAACAGTTAACATGTGGCGCCTCTGAGACAGCCCTCCCAGGGAGCCTGACACTATGTGGTACATGGTAGAAGCCACTGACTCAACAGGAGCTACTGAAGGTCCTCCTGGTTGACCTCCCGCATTGAAGAGCGGAACCATGACTCCAGTGGGCCAGGCCAGAGTGCCCACTGTTCCACATCTTAGCTGTATGTGCTTAAGATAATCCCTATTTGGCACACTGAGGAATCAGAGGCTGCTCAGGAGAGGAGATTCAGTCCCCCTCTGACCTCTTAAGGGCTATTCTGAATACAACCAACAGAACATTGGTTGGGAAACCCTGTTTTATATTCCATCCCCCATTAAAAAATACATAAAGGAGAAGGAAAGAAAAGCCCTCCCACATGTTAACCACTGCCCCCCCCCAATCTGCGTGGCCACAACCACCATGGTCCTCTCAGGCAAGCTGCCACTGTCCAGGGTTTGCTTCTGCCAGAGGAAAGGAGCCCAGTGGCATCTAGCAGACTCGGTATCAAGCAGAAAACACTGAATTAACACGACAATTCCAGCAGCCAGGAAATCACTCCTGAACATGGGAGTGGGCAATAGGGTCACCTGAACAAGAAGTTAATAACCCTCTTTAGAGTTGACTCATTGAAGGACACAGTCTTCATCTACATAGGACCCAGTCAGGCAAGAGAAAAACTGAGTAATTTCCATCTTTCCAACATTTTTCATCTCAAAATCTATCTAAAACATGCCAAAAGCACTACCTGTCAGGGGTCAGGCTGGATGCCCAGGGCCAGCAGAAGACCTGACTCTCTCTTATCAGTGGGAAGGTTTCCCTGCCCTGAGGTGGGGACCACAACAGTGATGCTTTCACATGCACCCCTGTGTTTGGGGATCAGCAATATTGATTTGGCTCTCTCTGACCCAGTACTGGGGCAAGGTTCCAAAGCTCCTTTACCCACTGCACCCACTGTGAACTGCTTACCTTCGTCTTCTTCTTCTTCATCCTCAAGACCCTTGATGCGATCTGGATGGTAGACAGGGTTTCTGCATAGTTCCCAGCTGCGGCAGAGATGTGAGCGATCATGGTGGTGCGACAGTTCATGTTCCCCAGAGACTCCCGAAGCAGCATGGTGAGCTTGCTCTCTCTGCCAAACAAAGTGAATTAAGGCTGCATTAGTGGGCCATGCTTCACATGGACTGTCAGGGTAGGACTTTAGGTCTGTACATGGTTATTTTGTTGTGGTTGGTATTTTTTTCTTCCTTTTTTTTTTTTTTTTTTTTTTTTTTTAATGGCATACCAATTAGCATCATTTTCCAGCATGGGAGCATGGGGCTATTTGTGGTTGGCAGCTGAGCAAGTGCTTCTTACTCCAAAGATGAAATTCATGCAAACACCTCCCTGGGCACTTCTGTCCTGGCTGTGATGGGGTGTTCCTGTGTGTCTGTGTGCATATGACATTGCATATAATGAGACCTGGGAATAGAAATGGGAAGAGGGATCAGGAGAAAATGACTTTGTGACCAGTGACTCAGTGTGCTATCTGCATACACTGCCTTTCTCTGCAAGTTTGTGCACACAGGCAATCCCTGTAACAAAAAGCAGTTCCCTGCCGAGAACTTGTATTGAAAATCTATGTGTTTATAATACATGCAAAATGTCTTACAAGGGGTTGGAACCACTTTATCCTCACTGTCTCTTAATTCTCATATTTGCATCTAGTAGCACGGAAGGAAAAAAGTATTTGTATTCCTGATAAGTGGAGAAACACAGACACAAGCCCAAATACTCTCTTGCTCAGCAATTGAAAGAACTTTCTAGAAAGGCCTCCTCTGGGAACTTTTCAGTTGCTGTGTGGGGCCAGAGTGTCCAGAGTGGTGATAATGAGGCCCACGGGTTTACCGATTGTGTTTCTGGACACTTTAAAAATTGTCCGAAAGGAATGTCTCAAGTTTTTTTTTTTTCCATTCCTATACTTGTTCTACCATTTTTTCTATCTTGCTTTTAAAAGGCCTCTGCTTACTTCATCAGCAGCATTTGCCAAGTGTCATTTCATCTCTGGAGCATCCCCTTCCCTGAAGGCTGAGGCCGCCTCTGTGTTTCCCATGCCCTATGTTCATATCTCTGCGATGTGTTTGTAATACCAGATGAGAGGAGTTCATCTGCACGTCTGAACCCCCTGGGGAGGGACTGTCCAGTTCAGCAGACTGTGGGAGATGCAGGCCACTGTCAACAGACAAGGGGCCATTTCACACGTGACCTGAATCCAGCTTCAGGGAGGAGAGACTGTGGTGTGATAGTTTTTCCTTCCCATCTGAGACCAATTAAGGTGTCTGTTCAGGGATGCTGAGCTCACAACGGCTCAGTACCAGGACACTTTATAAATATACCAGGGCTTCCCTTTCGCAAAATAACCAGTGACAGAAGTGGTGAAAGGAGCAATAAAGGAGGTGGGGGGGGGCACCAGGGACCAGCTGCACACATTTAACTCCCTTCACGTCCAGGAAGGACGTGTCGTGGACATAGCCATTCAGTGGGGCGGTTGAGTCTTATCCTGGCAAAGACAGTGCACCCTTGTCTTCAATATGGGAAGCAGAAGATGGGTTCCATTTGGGATAGTTGTGATCATATAGGTTCTATAAAATACCTGTGAATGCTGAATTAGTGAATAATTGTCCATGACTTGTGGGGGAAATGCATGGTTTAGTGAGCCTCTGGTGAGGATCCTGTCACAACAGTTTCATCAACTGGTCATTACACAACCTTGTTTTATATGCATTTCTGTTGAAAGATAACTTATTTAATACGTATTCCTTATAAGTACTAAAACATATGCAGTATTGCTTTATAATAAACACTAACCAAGAAGGGTTCAATAATTTCCTGAACCAGAGTAATATGACCATAAATTTCTTTGGCTTTTGGCCTCGCAACAATACACTGGGCTACAGATTTTTTTTCCTTAACTGTTCATCATCTCATGAATCTACAAATTCAGTTACTTTTTAAAATCATTTCTATAGCTTCATTATGTACCACAGATATTAGCTTAGTACTTTCTGGAGTGCCCTTACATATAGATCAGGGAATTTCCTCTTCCTTTTTCTGAATGTACTGTTGTATTGATTCATTAATATTGAACTTGCAGTCGACAGCACTGTAACTCAGGCCTGAGTGAAGCTTATTTAACATGTGTGTTTTCTCCACAAGGCATATCACAGTCTTCGTGCCCTTTGTTACATTAGACAACACGTTAACACCATGCACGGGATCATTTAAAACAGTGAAATCACCAACAAAAACACAAAAATGCAAAACAAAACAAAAAAACACATAGCAGTACATCAACTTGAAAGCACACTTGTTTATAAATAGAAGAGCTGACACAAGAAGGCAGAGTAGCACCTTGTGCCATTTTAATGGGGAACATATGGGTTGGAGACTCAAAGTTTCCACCACTCTGCAAGTCCTGAAATGATTCTGAAGTGCGTTGAGTATTGTTCAGGGATTACTGTTATGGTTTGGATATGAGGTGTCCCCCAAAAGCTCACGTGTGAGACAATGTAAGAAGGTTCAGAGGAGAAATGATTGGGTTATAAGGATCTTAACCAAATAAGTGAATTAATCCCCTGATAGGGATTAACTGAGTGGTAACTGAAGTAGTAGGGTGTGGCTGGAGGAGGTGGGAATTGGGGCTGTGGCTTTGGGGTATATATTTGTATCTGGCACGTGGAGACCCCTCTCCCTGCTTTCTGATCATCATGTGAGCTGCTTTCCTCTGTCACACTTTTCTGCCATGATGGTCAGCCTCACCTAGAGCTCCGAGGAATGGTGCTGGGCTTCTATGGACTGAGACCTCTGAAACTGTGAGCCCTCAAATAAATCTTTCCTCTACAATTGTTCTGGTTGGCCCTTTTAGTCACAGCAGTGAAAAAGCTAACTAAAAAAATTAGAAAGAAATTTTATCAAGTAGGAAAATTTGCAACTACAAATGGTGGTGACTGACTATACTATGGCATTCTTCATGATAAGTCTGTCCATCAGTTGCACGGAGCTGAAGGCCTGCTCCTCTGTCTCTCCAGGTGAGTCTCCAGGGAAAGACACCAAAGTTGGAATGAAAAGATATTATGTTGTTGTATCAACCTGCTTGCCCTGCCTGTCCCACAGGATCTCCGCTCACGATATGATGATATAGACAAATGTTTCTTGCTATTTTTTTTGAACCTCACATTGTTGGAAGAAGTCATGGCATATGTGTTGCTTGGCAACCAGCATTTTCACTCTCCTTGTTGAAAGAAAGCCAGTAAAACTGCCAGCCAGACTTTTTTGCATGGGCCAATCTAGACTCAAGACATGTCCTTAGGGGAGTAAAACACGGTGGAGAGAAAACCTTGGCTTTTTCAACCTCATGATAACCCTTTAACTTGGAACGAAGATTAGCAAGTGAGCGAGAAGGAAGGGGCAGGGTACCAAAGGCTGCCAACCGTAAGCCAAACTCAGTATTTTGGGGAGGGAACTAAAGAGGTTCCAGAGAGTTTGTATGGTCAGCACGAACTCAGTTCCCAGCTTTGTATCAAGGCTGAAGTGACAGAAGAGAAGGGGAGAGCTGCTGGCTAGCCTTGCCCCAGTGTCATGCTGGCTAGAGGGAGGCAGAGTCTTGGGGTCATATGAGAGGGGCCCTCGCTGTGGAGGACAGGAGCGAGGAGGGACTGGTTATGAAGCTGAGCTGGTTGGGGTCTGGGAAGGACATGGCATTCTGTTAAGTAGCCATGTTTTATGGATACACACTTTAGCTCCTCCTGCCCAACCTGACCGCATGTGCCTTTAAAAGTCATTTTTAAAACATCTTGCTATTCAAAATAAGTCAACCCTTTCATTGGCTACCATAAAAGCAATGAAAAAGAACAGGATAATGAACGCATTTTGTTTTATTTTATTTTTGTGTGCTGGGGATCAAACCCCAGAGTCTCACACTTGCTAGGCATGTTCCCTTCCTCTGACATATCTCCACAAAATGAGCACCTTTTAATTAATAATAATTTTAAAAGAACATGAGAGATCATCATGTAGCACTCTACAACAGGGGCCAACAAACTAGGGCCATAGGAGCCAAACTGACCCACTGCTTATTTTTATAAATTAGGTTTTATTGGAACACACAATGCACCTGGTTGTTTACATATTGTCTGAGGCTGCTTTGGTATGACAAGGGTAAATTGGTGGTAACAGAGTCCACAAAGTAAAAGATCTTTACTATCTGGTCCTTTATAGAAAAAGTTTGCTGACCTCTGCTCTAGAGTAATGGCAACTGTGATGTGGTTCCAGATACAGAATCATCCAGAGAATGAAGGTGTGTCTTACTTTCTTTAGTACTCAATAATGTATTCAATAGTTGTGTTGTCCCTCTTTTAGTTCAGATGTTTCATGGAGCAAGAGCAAAAGCCAATTCCATAGAAACAAGCAAAGAGAAACAAATGCTTGGCTTTTGAAATCACTGGAGCACCAGGCCACAGTCATTGATGGTGGCTCAAATCACTTACTACTGCCTGCAGAAGCAGTCTGTCCTTCTAAAGGGGATGTCAGAGCGCTCATGTTCACTCAATTAATTAGCTCATTACTGTATGCAATTCCTCATTCTAGAATCATTTGTTAAGCACCAACTCAGGTAAGAGAGACTGTACTGTACTAAGGAGTACAGGGAGAGAAATGGTTTGTGAAATCTCATCAGATATCCTCTGATAAAAGCTAACGTTAAATGGCATCAGCAAGATGACTGACTAGAAGCTCTTTCTGCTTGTGCCCCCCACCCACCCAGAGGAGAGTCAAACCCACAAACAAAGAAATACATTTTTTTATTGGTTGTTCAAAACATTACATAGCTCTTGACATATCATATTTCATACTTTAGATTCAAGTGGGTTATGAACTCCCATTTTTACCCCGTATACAGGTTGCAGAATCACAAATAAATGAAGAATGCTGGAATATATCAAATGAGTAGCAGAAACCCTGTAGAGTGCAGAAAACCAGGATGGCCTCTTAGAGGAAGAAAATACCTCACCTCTGGCACACCCCCCCCCCCCGACCCAGTCAGGATCAATCTGGAATCAGGAAGGACTTCTCCTTGCAGGGAAAAGGTAGGCAAGAGGAAGTGTCCACATTACCACCATGACCACCTGAGTCCCTGCCACTGGGGAATCCTGCAGTCCTCACAGGCACTAAGCCTTGCTCAGGGAGCTGCCTGGAGTCCACACAGCTGCATTATCCCCAAATGAAGAAGCCAACAATGCGCCCCATCCCCTGTGACCAGTGCAGCTAATGGACTGCACCACTGTGGAACGAGAACATTGTCCTGGTCTGGGGGCGGGTACCCACTGCACTTCTCTATCCCCTGAAACTGCTCATCTACCAACCCCCACCTGATAACCTGCCATCTTGGAGCCCGACTGCTGCTACAGTCTATCTTGGGGGACCAACAGCATGGATCCACTCTACCATGCTGCCTAGTCATGGTTGTGCCCTGCTGCTCAGGATCTGAGCTGACTTGGAGCCCTGCCTTCCAGGGAAATGATACACTGACTACCCACAGCAGTCATGGTCCCCAGAACCAAAGGTGAAGCAGTGCCCTGCCCCTCAGGGAATCCCTGCTTTGACCTCCCAGGGAAGTAATGCTCTGCCTGAAACGTGAGCTGAAATGGCATGGCACTCTCTATTCCCAAGGAACCAGTGCAGTGGCTGAGCCAAGTAGCAGGCATGGGATCCCATTCCCCCTTGAAATAGAGTATTGGGTGAGCTGTGCGATCTGTCCTCCAGGACAGAGAGCTGTATCCAGGCTTCCCTGGAACTGGACTAGAACCCTGAAGTCTGAGCTGTGGAGCCTTGCCGGGGAGTAGTCTTCACTATATTAATCCTTGTACCCCAGGGTCCAAGCCACAGCTACGCTTTATTACTTCTGGATCCTTGCTGTCACTGGAAATCTGCCATGTCCCACAATTCCAAGGGTCCATGTCATCTTACTGGGGATCTTATCTCCTGGGATCAGAGTCTAATGTCCCTATTGGCTCTGGTTCCCAAATCATAGCTGAGCCTTATTTCCTAGTGTCTAAACCCCCAGAGTACCCCCATCTTCCCTGGAGGTAGGCCAGTGTTGGACCCTGACTCCAAGATCAGAATCACAAGTAAAACCCAGTTCCCTTGATCCAAGTTGCTGTGGTGTGCTTCAGAATCAGCTCTGCAGGCAATCTGCTTCCCAAAGTGTCTTGAAAAGTGAACCTAGGACCCAAATCTCAGGTGTCCCTGTAGGTTTGTGAGACCCTGAGCCCAGAACCATGGCTCTATAGCTGTTCTGAGAACCTGTACCCTGGAGCCCAGCGCCACTGCTACTACTTGTGGGCCATGTCAGACCCAATGCCAAAACTCATCATTGTAGGGAAAGTGAGAACAGGAAGATCCCTCCCCCCAAACTTTTGTTACTCAGCATTCTTTTAACAGCATTCTCTGTCACAAACTCCTACAGCCTATGCCATTGAAACATCCACTGACATTGACCATAGCTAAGAACCTGCTATGGAAGCTGTACCACTGCGTCCACTCAGAACCATAATCATGTACTCTTCCCAGCCACACCCTAAGACCTATCTGCAGGTGAAAGTCTTTCCCTACATAAGTCACTTTGTAAAGTTTGGAAGAGATGACCATTCTATTACATGTACAGACATCAGCGCAGGGACACAAGAAACATAAAAAAGCAGGAAAACATGATACTATCAAAGGAACCAAATGATTCTATAGTAACTGACCCTAAAGAAAAGGAAATTTTTTTTAAAGGAACTCAAGATAATGACTTTAAGGAAACTCTGCAAGATATAAGAGAGTACAGAGAGACAACTTAGTAAAACCAGAAAAATGATTCACAATATAAATGAAAAACTTAGCAAAGAGATATTATCAAAAGAACATATCAGGTATCTTGGTGCCAACACCTACAACAGACTAGATCAAGCAAAAGAACAATTGAAAAACTTGAAGATAGGTCTTTTGAAATTACTTAGGGGAAAAAAGAATGAAAAAAAGTAAAAACAGTCTACAAGACTCATGGGATACCATTAAGTGAACAAACATTCTCATTATAGGAATTTCAGAAGAATACAGAGAAATGGACAAAAGACTTATTTAACCAAATAATTGTTGAAAAATTCCTAAGTCCTGGGAGAGAAAATGGATATTCAGATTCATTAGCTCAAAGATTTAACCCAAAGAAGACCTCTGCAAGACACATTATATTCAAGCCATCAAAAATCAAAGACTAAGAGAGAATTTAAGAAGCAGCAAAAATATCAAGTCACACATAAAAGGATCTCTTATATCAGTGGATGTAGGTTTTCAATGGATTTGTTGACAGAAACCTTGTAGGATAGGAGAGAATGGGAATGCCCTATTTAAAATGCTGGAAAAAAAAAATCCTGCCAGGCAAAACTGACCTTCAGAAATGAAGAAGTATCTTCTCAGACATGCAAAAGCTGAGTGGGGTCTACTGTTAGACCTACCTTACAAGAAATGGTTATAGGAGTTCTTCAATAAGGAAAGCTAATTACTAACGTAAAAGCATAAGAAAGTATAAAATTTACTGGTAAGGTAAATATATAATCAAATTAAGAATAATCTAACATTATAATGGTAGTCTGTAAGTCCATTCATATCTCTAGTATGAATGCTATAGTTCAAAACAGTTAAAAACTATAACTATAATATGTTGTTAAATATATACTATAAGGGGCTGGGGTTGTGGCTCAGTGGCAGAGCACTTACCTCGCACATGTGAGGCACTGGGTTCAATTCTCAGCACCACATAAAAATAAATAAATAAAATGAAGCTATTAAAATATATATATATATATATATATATATATATATGTATATATATATACACATATATATATACATATATATATACAGTATAAGAATGTGTAAATTACAATATCAAATATACAACTGAGGGAAAAAAAAGATCTAGAATTTTTAGATCTTTTATAATAGTTTATTATAACTATAAGATATTTTATATAGACCTCATGGTGACCCAAAAGCAAAAAACTATAGCAGATACACAATAAAGAGGAAGAAACAGAGCTGGGAGTGGCTCTGTGTTAGAGTACTTGTCTAGCATGTTCAAGATGCTAGATTTGACTCCTGGCATCCCAGAAAAAAAAGGAAAGAATTAAACAACCAGAAAACAATGAACAAATGGAAGTTATCCTTTCCTATCAGTAATTACTTTGAATGAAAATGAACAAAATTGTGCAATAAAAAGAGTGACTGAATAGATTTAAAGGAAACATGATCCAACAGTATGCTGTCTACAAGAAACCTGCTTTAGTTTTATGGCACACGTGGACTTTTAAAGGTGAAGACATGGAATAAGATATTTCATGCAAATAGCAACCCAAATAGAGCAGAGGTAACTATACTTATGTCAGATAAATTAGACTTCAAGTCAAAACTGTCACAGAGGTGATGAAGGTAATAATTTCACAATAAAGGGCTTAATTCTTCAAAAGGATATATCAATTGTAAATCTACACTTAGCCAACATCAGAGCACCTGAATATATAAAGCAAATATGAAAAGGACATGAAAGAAGAAATAGCAATATAAAAATAGCAATACTCCACTTCCAACAGTGGAAGAAAATTAATAAGGAGATACTGGAAATGGAATTGCACTTTAAACAAAGTCGACCTAAGAGCATCCAATAATAGCAGAATGTACATTATTCTCTAATATACCTGGGACATCTTCAGGATAGATCATATGGCAGGCCACAAACAAGTCTTAACAAATTTAAGAAATCTGAAATCATATCAAGTATCTTCTGACCAAAATGGTATGAAACTATAAAACAGAAACAGTAGAAATTTTGGAAAATTCACAGATACATAGGCCAACAAAATTAATGACCTAAAGGAAAGAAAATGTACCAATGTCAGAGCAGGAAGAAATAGAAAGTCTGAAGAGATCAATAACAAAAGTGATTGAGGTAATTACCTCAGTCATCTTGATACCTAAAACAGACAAAGACACCATAAGAAGGAAAAGCTATAGGCCAATATACCTGATGAACATTGATGCAAAAATCTTCAATAAAGTATTAGCAAATCAAATTTGATAATATATCACAAATTGTATACTATGATCAACAGGGACTTATCTCTAAAATGCAAGATTGGTTTAATACATACAAATTAATCACTGTGATACTTTACATTAATAGAAAGATAGAACAGACATTGATATCTCAATTGACACAGAAAAAGCATTTGACAAAGTTCTACATCTTTTTTTTTTTAATAAAAACTATTAACAGTTTAGGGTAGAAAGAAAGTTTCTCAATACAATAAAGGCCATTTATGAAAAAAAAACACTACTAAATGTCATAATCAATAAGGAAAAACTGAAAGCTTTTCCTCTAAGATGTTGTACAAGGGAAGGATACCTACTTTTACCACTTCTATTAAACACAGTTCTGGTAGTACTAGCAAAAGCAATTAGACAAGGAAAAAATAAAAGAAATAAAAGAAAAAAGAAAAGGGATCCAAATCTGAAAGGAAGAATAGTCTTTCTATTTGCAGATGACAAAATCTCATGTGGAAAACAAGAAAGACTACATCAAAAAACAAAACAAAACAAAAAACTATTGGAACTACTAAATGAATTCCATAAAACTTCAGAATATAAAATCAACATACAAACTCTGTGGCATTTATGTACCCAAATAATGACCTCCCCCAAAATGAAATAAAAAAAAAATAATAACCAAGGAGGTAAAAACACTCTATACTCAAAACTATAAAACACTAATAAAAGAAACTGAAGAGAAGACTACTAAATGGAAAGATATAGCATAGAATTACATTCATGGATCCAAAGAATACAGCTAAAATGCTCATCTTACTTAAATCAATATACAGATTCAATTTGATCTCTATCAATATTCCAATGGTACTCTTGACTGAAGTAGAAAAAAACCAATACTATGATTTTTATGGGATCACAAAAGACTTTGGATAGTCAAAGCAATTCTGAGAAAGAAAAACAAAGTTGGAGGTATTTCACTTCCTGGTTTAAAATTCTATCACAATAAGCCATAGTAATCAAAATGCTATGGTACTGGCATAAGAACAGACACACAGACTTCAGAACAGAATAGAGAGCCCAGAAATAAATCCAAACATATATGGTCAACTAACTAATTTTTGAAAAGACGTCAAGAGAACACAATGAGGGGAAGAGAATAATGTCTTCAATAAATAGACCCGGGGCTGGGGTTGTGGCTTAGTGGTAGAGCATTTGCCTAGCGTGTGTGAGGCACCGGGTTCGATTACCAGCACCACATGACACTAAATAAACAAAATAAAGCTATTAAAAATGGTGCTGAAAAACCTGGATTTCCACATTTAAAAGTACGAAACTGGGCACTAATACCATACATAAAAATCGAAAAGGATGAAGACCTAAATGTAGCACCTGAAATCATAAAATTTATAGAAGGAAATAGGGGAAAATCTCCTTGACATTAGCCTTGGAAGTGATTTTTTTTTTTTTTTATATCACACCAAAAGTTTAGGTTGCAAAAACAAAAATTAATTAATGGAACTATATCAAACTAAAAAGCTTCTGCACAGCAAAGGAAACAACCAGCAAAATGAAAAGCAACATATAGATTAGGAAAAAACATTTACAAACCAAATATCTGATAAAGAGTTAATACCCCAAATTTATAAAGAACTCATACAACTCAGTAGCAAGAAAACATATATCCCAATTAAAAAATGGGTAAAGGAGCTGGGCACAGTGGTGCACACCTGAAATCCCAGTGTCTCAGGAGGCTGAGGCTGGAGAGTCCCAAGTTCAAAGTCAGCCTCAGCCATTTAGTGAGACCCTGTCTCAAAATAAAACATAAAAAGAACTAGGGATATGGTTGGTGGTTAAGCACCCCTGGGTTCAATCCCTGGTACAAAAAAAAAAAAAAAAAAAAAGCAAAGGACTTGAATAGACATTTCTCCAAAGATGACATACAAATGGCTCACAGGCTACTGTGTTACCATCTCACACCTGTCTGATAGCTGTTAGCAAAGGGAAGAGATAACAAGTGTTTGTAAGACCATGGAGAAAAAGGAATCCTCCCACACTGTTAGTAGGAATATAGACTGTGCAAACATTATGGAAAACAGAAAAAATATGGGGTTCCTAAAAAAAATCAAAATAATTACCATATGACCCAGGATCTCTTTTTTTGAGTATATACCAGGAAATTAAATTACTACCTGTAAAGATATCCTCATGCCCATGACTGTTGCAACATTATTTGCTGTACTCAGGATGTGGGAACAACTTAGGTATCTTGTCAACAAAATAATAAAAAATCTGTGGTACTTTTATACAATGTAATTACTCAGCCTTTAAAAAAAAAAGGAGGCAATCCTACCATTTGCTACAACAAGGATGGAGCAGAGGACATCATGCTAAGTGAAATAAGCCAGACACAGAAATAAAAATATTGCTTATATATGGAATCTAAAAAGAAAAAGTCAAAGGAATATAGAAAGAATAGAACAGTGATTACCAGGAAAGTGGGTTGGGTGGGTGAGAAGGACATAAAGTAGCAGATATGTAAGATGAACAGGTCTAAAGATTTAGTAAACAATGTGAGGACCACAGTTAAACACGGTGTGCTACATTCAGGATTTTTGCTAAATGAATAGATTATAGTTGCTCCTGCCATGGGGGGTTGGGGTGGGGAGAATGGGCAACTGTGAGATGATGGTTGTTCATTTGTTTCACTGTAATAACCATTGATATGTTTATTTATTTACTCTTAATTTCATAACACCACTTGTGTATACCTAAAATAGGCACAATAACATTTATTTTTAAAATAATAAGAATTTTAAAGCTAATAAAGAAGGAACAAATGAAAAACAAGACATGATAAAGACAGGGCACCTTGAGGCTGAGCAGAATCCCCACTCATCACAGTATCTGGCCACCCCTAATCTGCTAGAGAATGCTCAGAGCGCCATTGCTGTAGCCTAGCTTTGTCTCCTCAGTTGGGATTCTCCTACACAGAAGGCACCTGGCATGCATTCTTCCTCTCTCTCTCTTTTCTTTAGTTCCGCCAAACAGCTCAAGCACAACTGTAAAAAGTCCCTCTCTGAAAGGGCAGTCTGGAATCAGCACATTATTTTCTGATCCTCAGAGGAGGTGCACCTCAGAAGAGGGCACCTGGCTGCCCGTGAGCAAGATGTTCAAAGTCACATGCAAGACTGGCCAGGTAATTTCACAAGAAAACACACCTCCTTCAGTACAAACACGACGTCACAGAAGAAAGCAAGATGTCTGTGCCTCTTCTCATTTATCACTTCTTAGAATGTTGAGAAAAAGGAGCCTAATAAATCCAGAAAACCAATTATGCTCCAGAATAAATTGTAAAAGAGAGATTTCCACAGGCAGCAAGAAAGAGCTATATAAATCATATATGTGAACCCTAGCATATACATCTCTCTCTTTTTTAAAAAGAGGACAGTGGGTTTTGTTGTTAGAAAAAGATTTTAAGCAATATGCCATCAATATTCAAGAATGGAAACTATACACACAAAATTCTTTTCTAGATTTTTTATGCTTTCCATAAATTTTATTTTTTATATTTATTTTTTAAAATTTGTTCTACTTAGTTGTATATGACAGCAGAATGCATTTCAATTCATCATACACAAATGGAGTACAACATTTCAATTCTCTGGTTGTACACAGTGTAGAGACACACCATTCATGCAATCATACATGTTCCTAGGGTAATGATGTCCATCTCATTCCTATCCTCATAACAAAATTCTTATGTATGCTTGATATTTAGTCAAGATAACAACTAATGTTTAAATGCCAAGAAAACACTTGTGTCCCTCATACTCTTAAGATAGCACTCTGTAGGAATACTATATTCCAGTAACAATTCCAGTTGTACCTACTTCACCTGTAAACCACAGGACCTGTTTCAGAGCTTCAGATAGTGAGCGTGAGACCCTGGGACAGAGCTGGCAGGTGTCAGTCAGATCCGAGAGTTCTATCTCCCAACCTTGGCCCCAAGTCACTGGATCTACCTGCTAACAACCAGGAGGACACAGGAGGAGACCAAGAGAAGAGAGAATGAAAAGAAAAAGAAGGTAGAAAGGGGGGATAAAATAATGACCTTGAAGTGTATTTGGCTACTCAATGGTACCCCACACACTCTGTCCCCCTGACAACTGCCTCCTTCCTGCTTACATCTTATTGGTCTGTAAAAATCCTTTTTTATTTGTCTCCTGAAAGGTCAGCAATGACCCTCTGAGGCCAACCCAAAATGCCAGGGACCAGAATCCCAAGATGTTAAGCCTCCATGGCCCAACACTCCTGGCCAAGGTGGGCAGCACTTCTGTGGTTCTTTACCCCTTATAAGAGACTGTTTTCCAAGGAGAGTCACTGGCTCCACTGAGGGAGGGCAATTCTGACTACAACTTCTAGGTCCCAAGATTTCTTTGTGAGAGTGTTGAGTTGTGACAGACTGAAACACATGCAGACACAAGGAAATAATCACTCCCTTGAGTTCATTTGCAAGGGACTTGATGATCCCCATATTCATGGACATTCTTACCTTTGGAAGAAGATATATGCCTTCACTCTGGGAAGGCGCGTGCTCTGCAGAAGCAGTTTGGTTTGGGGTACTAGAAAAGTGCCAGAAGCTTGATACAGGCTGACCTGTCCTAATGGCATTTTTGAAATATTAAAGAAGTTAAAATTCTTGATGCTCAGTTTCAGATACAAATGGCATAGCTGGTCTCTTCTTCAAGATGCTGGAAGGGAGAATGCATGACACTGACATCTTGGATAGAGAAGTTCAGTCTTGAGGTCTTCCACCGACGGGGACTCTGGCTTGTATAATGAAATACCATCAAAAATAGCTCCCTGAATCCAGTATGTATGTTAGAGGTGTCTGTGAAGCACTGGCATTCAAGTGGGAGATGCTGAGTTGCTTTATCTGAGGGAGTTTTGGAGAGGACCCATAGAGAACCACCCACTCAGGCTGGAGGACCAGCCTTTGGGTCCAATTAATACACCACCTGTTATGGGTTCTTATCTTGCTTATCCTAAGACCACCCAATTTTAACACTAAGAGTGGAAGAAGTTGATCTATCCTTTCATTGTGTTCTTTTATTACACACCAGAATCTGGGTATTTTGTTTGTTTCTTTGGGTATTTTTTTGGAGGGGTGGGGTACTGGGGATTGAACCCAGTGACACTCTACCATGAAGCTACATTCCTAATCCCTTTAAATCTTTTGAGAGACGGTTGCATTAAATTGCTCAGGCTGGCCTCAAACTCGTGATCCTTCTGCCTCAGCCTCCTGAGTAGTTGGGGTTAGAGGTGTGTCTCATCACACCCAGCTAACTACCATAGAAACTGAGGTATAAGCGCCATTTTGGGATGCCTGTGATATAGAAAAATAAATGGGAGAAATGAAGTCTTCCTCATTCCATCCTGGTTATCTAGGGCAGACACCAGGAGGGCTCTAGAGCATTGGTGGCAGTGTCCAATGAAGAGCAGGAAAGAAGCAATGATGTCCAACAAGGCCTGCTACACTTGGTGAAGCAGTAACTATTCCCAGCAGAACTAGGAACATAATAAGTACCATAATTTGGATATTTAAAAACAAAATTTTTTTTAGTTGTTGATGGCCTTTAATTAATCAGTTAATTAATTTATTTATATGCAGTGCTGAGAATCGAACCCAATGCCTCATGCATGCTAGGCAAGCACTTTACCACTGAGCCACAACTCTAGCCCACCATAATTTGGATCTTCAGTATCTCCCAAAAGTCTATGTGTTAAAGACTTGGTGCCGAGGGTGGCACTATTGGGAGGTGGTGGGACCTTCAAGAGTTAGGACTTAGTGGGAAGTCCTTAGGTTAAAGGGACTTTTGGACTCTTCCTTTCTTTGCTCCCTGGCTCATGAAGTTAGCAGTTTTTCCCTGACCTGTGCTCCTGCCATGATACACTGCCTTACCATAGACCCAAAGCCACAAGCCACTCAATCATGAACTGGAAACTACAGACCTATGAACCAAAATAAACCTTTTATTTTTATAAGTTGGCTATTCCAGGTATTTTGTTATAGAAAGGGAAAGTGAGTCTTTATGAGCATTCATGACAACTCTCTGAGGGACTTCAGAGAATATCTGGATGGACAGAGTTTATACAAGCTGGAAGTTTTATATTCCAGGTATAAGTTAAAGCCGATGAAATTCAGAGTTAAACTTAAATAGGTTTACCACTGTACTCATAGTGTGATAAAGTCTACATAAAATTTGGACCTTGTGAACCCATTTGATGCTAGGATCAGCATCCCATTTATCTGAATAAGATAAAATTCACAATAATTCAGCCGACTTGAGAAAGGCCAGCTGTTAACAGTAAATAGTCTCAATAAGAAAAGTATATGATGTAACTTGAATTTATAACTAACAGAAGGTTTCATGTTAAAATCGTAACCAATCTGCTTTGATCTCATTTAACAAGACTCACTTGTGATGACTAACATGGTTATGAAACATAGTTCACTTACATCAATTACATATGTTCCATGAAAACACTTAACATTATTCACTTATTTAACAACTCATTCCTTCTTATCTAGAGCCAGGAAAAACATCATCTCAGTGATGACCATGCAGGATTAGGAGAATCTGATTTACTCCAAATACTGTAAATCTAAGTTCTGCTCAGGAAATGTACGGTCATTCCAAGGTCATGGCACTCAGGTATGACATCAGAAAATTTAAAGGTAATTCACATAATCAGAATTATGATATAAATAGCCTACTAATTCTAGGATATAATTCTGAGTCAAGATTGAAAAATATTTTTAGAACCATAGAGCATTAGAGTTGAGAAACTTTCTTGGGAGGGGGGGTCACTGCATTTCCTAATAAAAAGACTGTCATAAAAACAGGTGATCTGCTTTCTGCTGGAATAGTTTCATTTGGGGGGTACTTTTCCCAGCCCTTATTTTGTTTTGAAACAGGGTTTCACTAAGTTGCTCAGAGCCTCACCCATTTGCTGGGGCTGGCTTTGAACTGTGATCCTCCTGCCTCGGCCTCTCTATCTGCTGGGACTACAGGCATGTTCACCCAGCACCACTGCACCCAGCATCGTAGGGTCTTGTTAAAAATAGCTACCCAGAATCAGCCATACCTCAACAATGGAGTTCAGTATAAGGAAGAGCTTTCTAATAATTAAGGCTATTCCAAAATATTATACAGGCTACTCTGGGAGGTGGTAAGTATTAAAAAAATATCCTAAGAATTTCAATGATAGGAGATATACTTTTATTTTGACCTTTCCTTATAGTAACTCAGCCAATACTTATGACTTATTAGCCCTAGGACAGAAGGGAAATTATTCTAGATTTATTTGTATCCAAAATTTAGCATAATCAGAAAAGCACCCCCCTAAACCACACAAAAGAGAGAACTAAGAAGGCAAATTAGTAGACCTTACAGAAAACCAGAAAATAATAGGTCCATATATTTCCCTGGAACCAAAAGGTTGCCAGAAATTGCATACGCTAATGAAATTCAAGATGATATAAAGGTGTGCTTAGTGATTCAATAACAAGACCCTCTGCACTTACTGAAGTGTAAACCTGCTCTGTAATAGATGCAAGTGTGTTGTTTAATCCACCTGTAAGACCAGATTAGGAGTAAGAAAATGTTTATATCATTATTGCAATGTAGAGTGTAAATACTACTCTAACATTAGCTGAAGTTTCACTTCCTTTTTAAAGTCTATTCGACACAAGCCATTATCTTTAATGATCAATGTTTTACAACAGACATTTCTATACTCTTGTCACATTGCACAGGGCTTTGGCAGTGGTTTATGACAGCCTTTCTGGGAGAGGAATAAGGAAATATCTCAATCATGTTTCATTATGACCATTACACATCTTTCAAGTAAAGACGAGATCACTGTACTATTTAGAAACTTCGCTTTCCTGCAATTTTATATCATCCTCAGATTCAGGAGCATATGCTCATCCTAGAGTGAGAGATCTCTGCAGTAATCCAAAAAGGAGTTAGGTACTGATCAGGGATAGAGATGGAGACCAGAATCATGTTGTCACGGCAATACAGAGCCTCTCTGATTCTGCTCACCTGTCCCTTCCTGTGAATTTTTGCAGAATTCTCAAGAAGAAAGAAAATGGAGGCTGCAAATGGAATTCTTGATAGAATTCCAGATGAAATCTGCTTCTTGCCTGGTGCCATCTCTTGAATCCTACTTTGCCGCTACCCCATCCTCCAACCTCCTATGTCTCCTTAGTGACAAACTTTCATTTTCAGAACATTCCTATGCTTTTCAATGAATTTCAATGTTTTGTTTCAGGTTTAAAAAAAAAATAGATGAAGTTTAGGTTTGATTTGACATTTTGATGGTGCCTCTTTCCGTACCTCCATCTGTGATCTTCCTTCAGGGTAGACAGTAGAACTGAATAGAAAGTGGATTTTGAAAATCTGCAAGTGTATTTAGAGTTCTTTCAGGAAAAAAAATGTTTACCCAAAAAGGCAGGGGAATATCGGAAGGGTTTCATCTATTTTTTTTTTTTCACCAACTCTCTAAGCAAAACCTGAAAATGACAGAGCATCCTAGGTGTTGGGGTAAATTGTGGTTCTTTTTATTTTCCAGCTCTGAAAACCCAGGTGAGTGGCTCTCCTGTCATAGTCCCTGGAAAAGGCTAAGAAGGGTTAAGTAGAATTAGGAAAAGGGTCTAGGCTTGATGATTACATTGGATTGTAATTATGGCTTTTTCAGTCTCCAGAGTTGATTTAGCCAATTCCATGCTTTCTTTCTATCAAAATAAATAGAGACTATGCAAATATGAGCCCCCAGCTGACGTTTCATTTGCATTCACTTGGCTGGGTTCTGATCTTGTGCACATGAAAGGCAGCGAGGTGTCTGTCATCTCTCTGCTCAATCTGCTCTGCTGCATGTCCACGGGCACTGCCAGTGCTGTAGGATGACCTTCCGAGAGACATGACATACACTGGCTCATTACACAAGCAAGGATAGTGGCACAGTAATATCACCCTGCCAGGAAGGATTCAGCCTGGTTTGGGAGGATGGATGAGATGATGGAATGTGTTCCTGCCTCTGACCTCATGCTCACGTCTCTCTCCCTATGCAATGGCTATTAAGTAAGTAGCATGGAGCTTATGGCAGGATTCTGATAGTTAAGGTCAAGATGATCCCTCTTCTGCCACGTCTATCTCCTGCTTCTGACCAATAGCCTTTCCTTTGCTCAGTTGGAGATACTGAAAACGGTTCCAAGAGATGACCAATGAAACACTGCTGCCACAAAGACCAGTATTCACTGAGATAGGGTCCCTGAGTGCTTGCCCAGTGGGTTGCAGACCTGGCATGACTTTGGATGCAATGCATTTGTTACTTCATTGACTGACAGTCAGCCCCCCTTGTAGTATAAAGAATGGCAGTAAAGATGATGTGGCAGCTTTGGACCTGGGGCTGGAGCTGGATTGCCCAATGAGGAGGAGGAAGATGCCTCCCTGTGCATCCCTCCCTTCCCTGCAGACTCTGGACGGCTCTACTCATGATTCCTTAAACAGGCTCTGAACTCTGGTGTCTCTTCTGCCACCATGTTCATCCCTGCTTTTCAGCCTGGAATGCTGTTTCCTTTCGTTTCTGTCAATGGAAATTATTATGGTTTGGATGTGAGGTGTTCTCCAAAAGCTCACGTGTGAGGCAAAGCAAGAAGGTTCAGAGAAGAAACGTTCCTGCTGCGAAAGCCTTAAGTCAATGGCGGATGAATCTCCTGATGGGGTTAACTGAGTGGAGACTGAAGGCAGGTGGGGTGTGGCTGGAGGAGGTGGGGCATTGCGGGTGTGGCTTTGGGATATATATTTTGTATCTGGGGAGTGCAGTCTCTCTCTGCTTGCTGATCATCATGTGAGCTGCTTCCCTCTGCCACCCCCTTCATGCCTCACCTTTAGCTCTGAGGAGAAGAGCCAGCCTTCTACGGACTGAGACTTCTGAAACAGTGAGCCCTCAAATAAACTTTTCCTCTTTACAATTGTTCTGGTTGGGTCCTTTAGTCACAGCAGCAAAACAGCTGACTAAAACAGGAATTGTTCAATGTTCAGCTCAAATTTATGAAAACCTACTAATTATTCAAGGAAAAAGCAGGTGGGGGGAGTCTGACAGTACTAGTAACTCCCAAGGACTTCTGTCCTTGGAAATCACCTGCCTTTTCATTAAATTTTTTTTTTTTTTTTTTTTGGTAAATAGACATTACAAAAAATTTACTTTGTGTGTGTGTGTGTGTGTGTGTGTGTGTGTGTGTGTGTATTACTAAAGATTGAATCCAGGGGCACTCTGCCATTGAGTTACATCCCAGCCCTTTTTTATTTTGAGATAAGGTCTCACTGAGTTGCCCAAGCTGGTGGGTGAGCTTGCCACCCTCCCACTTTACGTTCTGAAATAGCAGGGATTATAGACATGTACCTCCATGCCTGGCTGTTTTAACGATTTTTTAAATGTACAATGTGTGCTATGGAATCAACCTAGGTGCCCTAAAACAGATGAATGGACAAAGAAAATGTGGTGTATGTACACACGATGCAATATTACTCAGCCATAAAGAAGAATGAAATTATGGCATTTTCTGGTAAATGGATGGAACTGAAGGCTATCATACTAAGTGAAACAAGCCAGTCCCTGAAAACCAAAGGCCGAATGTTCTCTCTGGTATGTGGTTGCTAACACACAATAAGTGGGGAGGGGGCAGGGAAGAATACAAGTCCATTGGATTAGACAAATGGGAATGAAGGGAAGGGAGGGAGGGAGGGGGCATGTTCGTATATGAAAGACAGTAGAATGAATCAAACATAACTTTCCTATGTTTGTATATGAATACATGACCAGTGTAACTCCACATCATGTACAACACAAGAATGGAATCCTAATTAGAGTCAGTTATACTCCATGTATGTATGTATTATTATTATTATTACTTCATGTATGTATATAAAATATATACGCCAGAATACATTCTACTGTCACATATATATATAAATTTTTAAGTGTATATTGTGTGGCATTAAGTACATTCATTTTTGTGCAACCATCACCTCTACCCACCACCATAACTTCTTCATCTTCCCAAACTGAAATTCTACCCGTGAAACAATCACTCCACATCCCCCTCTTCCCTTCCCCATTATAACCACTATTCTATTTTCTGTCTCTATGAATGTACCTTTTCTAGGTAGCTTGTTTAAATGGAATTGTATAATATTTGTCCTTTTGCATCTGGTTTATTTCACTTAACGTGTTTTCAAGGTTCATACATATTGTGGCATACATTCATCATACATATTGTGGCATAGATCAGAATTTTGCTCCTTTTTGCTGAATAATATTCCATCATATAGATACACCACATTAAAATTGTTTATTTCATATTTTTATTTTTTATTAAAATCATTTTTATTGGTGCCTTACAATTTGCATTACAAACCAGGCTTCATTGTGGATATTCCATATATTGTTTTCTATTCATCTGTTGATGGACACTTGGGTTGTTTCCACCTCTTGACTAAGATGAATAATGCAACTCTGAACATTAATGTACAGGTATCCGTTTGTGCCCTGAATTCAGTTTTTGGGGGGTTTATATCTAGGAGTGGAGTGGAGGGATCATATGACAATTTTGTTTAACTTTTGAGGAACTGCCAAACTTTTCCACACTGGTTGCACCATTTTTACATTCCCACCAGTGGTTCCAATTTTTCCACATCCTTGCCAAAACTTACTTTCTGTTGTTTTGCGAACAGACATCCTAATGGATGCAAAGTGGCATCTTATTGTCATTTAGTTTGCACTTCACTAATGACAACCATGTTAAGCATCTTTTCATGTGCTTATTGGTCATCTGTATAACTTCTTTAGAGAAACATCTATTCAAGTCCTTTGTCCATGTTTGAATTGGATTTGTTCTTGTTCTATCTTAGAAGTACTTTATAGATTCTGTATGTTAATCCTAGAGTAGATAGATAATTTGTAAATACGTTCATTCTGTGGATTGTTTCCAGTTTCTAGATAATGTCCTTTGATGTATAAGTGCTTTTTCATTTTTAGATAACACTGTGCCAGTCTTAGATTTTAACTAATAATTTTTTGGCATCTGTGGTTCAAAATCTTTCCAATATTTGATTTTCCTATGATAAGCCTGCCAAGATGTGTGACTAAACATTGTCTATTTTGTGTTAAATATACTTATCCAATATGGTCTTTATTACCTGCAGGCCACTCACCAGTTAGCAGCTGGGAAGCCCTGAACACTGTTGTTAAGCGTGTGGGCCATGGTGTTCCCAGGGATAAATTCCTTTTGAAATCAGAACAACTTATTTTTAAGAGGGACATGGGGGCAACTCTGTTAGAATATATTCCGAGTGTCATGTATGGTTTAAAGAAACATGATCCCACAGTCCTTACAAAATGTACCAACTGGATTGGTGCTTGGTACAAAAAACAGGGCTCAGTAATTGGAAGGATTAAAAAGAGAGTGAGTCTAAGAGTGGTTTCCATAACTGATGCAAGTCTGAGGAAAGATGTTGCACAAAGGCCACGATTCATGTTTTTTTTTTTAATTATTTTTAGTAGTAATTGGACATAATATCTTTATTGTATTTATTTTATTTTTATGTGGTGCTGAGGATAGAACCCAGGGCCTCGCACATGCTAGACAAGCGATCTACCGCTGAGCCTTTGTTAGAAAAACACCAAAGCAGATGCCACTGCTTTGGGTTCCAACAAGAATAGCACAAGCTTACAGTCTCCCCTATGTAATGACAAACAGATTATTTCAGCCTTCCAGAGCATTCTAGACGATAAGTCATGGCCAACTTGAGTATGCAGAGCTCATAGTCTTCAAGGGTAGCTCCCAAGAGAGAGATTTACACATTCCCCTCTTGAGAAGTGTATACAACATTGTTCCTCAAAAGGGAACCACCAGCACCATTCATGTCAACAATTTGAGGCCAAGACTGGCCAAGTCAAGTCAGGCCCATCTGTCAGATGGGTCAGTATCATGATCCCTGGGCTCTCTTTATATTGATACTACACAGGTAATGTCAAAGTACTCAGAGCAATATTGTTTGGTCCTAGAAATATGTTTGGCTTAAAAGGGCCGATAAAGCCAGTCAGTACAGCCAAATACCCTTGGCATGTAGACTAGATGTTCTAGAATAAGCACTAAGCATCATTTCTGCTTGCAGTTAAGACTAAGCAGGGAAAGCAGCCACCTGTGTGTTGGGATTTTGGAGGGTCTTGTTACAGAGCCCAACACTGCTCCATTCTCAATCCTTTTACAGTAACACACAGGGAGGCTTTTGCAGACATGCTATTGGGAGCTGTTTGTTCAACAAACACATATGAAGAACATAGGATACAGGTAGGCCTGTGCTTGCCCTGAAATTACAAACACAATTACAAACACTCATGAGATATGACCTCCACACCAGGACTTTAATTAGGCTGACGCTATGTCCTGGTTTGCACAGAAGCCCCAGTTCATGCCTATTATCCTGTAGTCCATCTGACTTATACTGTCCTGAATTTTTCCTTGCTCTCTTTTTTACTTTTTTTTTTTTTAAATTGAACCCTGGGCCTTGCGTATGCTAGGCAAGCACTCTACCACTGAGCCACATCCCAGTCCTGGATTTCTTGTTAAAAAAAAAAAAAAAAAAAACCAAAGTACCATTATTAAAACTTTTATTAAAATGAGAGGGGAGGGCTGGGGTTGTGGCTGAGTGGTAGAGCACTTGTCTTGCATGTGTGAGGCCCTGGGTTCGATCCTCAGCATCACATTAAAAAAATAAATAAATAAAAATAAAGTATTTTAAAAAATGAGATGGGAAAAGTTGGCTAGAACTTCACTTTATACTTCCATGGTCTTGACTAGAAATATGTGAGGCTTATGCAGTGAACATAGTTCACATGTTAAAACATAATGTTTCTACTAAATTGAGAAACTTCTTATGCTGAAATGCACTTTATAATTGACATATACATATAATTTGTAACTGTGCTCAAATGTAGTTCTATTTCTACCCAGAGAAATACAAGCTGTGGTGGTCAATTTACATAATTTGAGTTTGAATATAATTGAACTACAAAAATCTTCTGATGAAGATGAGGTTGAACTTTAAAATCTACCACTTCATTTGGGGAGTGTGCAGTTATCTCTCTATGCTGGATTCAGTTGTATTTGAGATTTTAAAGGATTAGCTTTCATGACAAGAAATTGATAAGCTTAGATAGCATTTAACTACAAAACACATTTTGTAAATTAATCTAAACGTTGTACAAAAAAGTGTTGGGGTTTTTGGAAACAAGTCATCTAAATTTTGATTGAATTCCATTCAAAATAACTTGTGATCCATAACCAAGTGTTGAACAAATGAAATAGAAAACCATTAGGCTTTGAAGTTGGTCATGAATTGCAACTATTAAAAACAAAGCTAGCATACAGGAGGAATCAGATATAGATGACAAGAGCGCAAACACTAAAAGGACTAAAATGTGAAATTCTGTAATTTTGTTTTAGAAATTGATATGTGGGATGATCCTTCAAAACTTTAGCCCATAATATTCTTACTAACTTGAGAAACTTACCCCACTGAAATGAACTTGTAATGAGTTGGAGGGCACATTTATGAATTTATGTGCCCTGTGATAATCTAACAAGAGAAATGGAAGCTGCAGTTACCAAAATGTACAGTTTTTTTTTTTACATTAATTCATATACATTAATATAAAGGAAGACAGCTAGAGTACATGAAAAAGAAAAATGCTGTGGCTTTAAGATAATACTAGAAATCAAAAAATTTTAAGAAAAATACCACTGACAAGGTATTTAAAGATTTCTATCACTGAAACAAAATACATGAGGTAATCAACTTAAAGAGAGAAAAGGTTCATTTGGGCTTGTGATTTCAGAGGTTCCAATTCATGATTAGTTGGTCGTGTTACTTTTGGGCCTATGGCAAGGCAGAACATCATGGCAAGAGGACATGGTGGAGGAAACCTACTTACCTCAGAAGCACAGAGAGAGAAATTGACTTGACTGCCATCCCTCAATCCCCTTGAGGGGTATGCGCCAATGACCTAACTTCCTCCCTCTAGGCCCCACCTACTAAAGGTTCTACTGCCTCTCAACAGCAACACAGGCTGAGCACCAAGCCTTTACCACATGAGCCTTTAGGGAACATTTAAGATTCAAACTGTAAAAGTGTAAAACCAGTTATGATGAAGACAACAATTAAAATACATAAAAATGTATCAAAAATGATCAGTTTATTATAATGTTCAGGTAAACAATATAAGAAAGTTTTAACTTTATTCTTTAATGTGCAAAGATTTTTTGGAAGAAAGTGTTTTATGTTTGAAAGTAATTTTTTAAAATATTTATTTTCTGTAGTTGTATTGGACACAATAACTTTATTTATTTATTTATTTTTATGTGGTGCTGAGGATTGAACCCAGGGCCTTGCACGTGTGAGGTGAGCACTCTACTGCTGATCCATAACTCCAGCCCCTTGAAAATAATTTTTAATAGAATAATTTGTTGGTTCATCACTCTTTTTTAAAAAAATAATCTTTTTTAACTTATGTTTTTCGCTATTAATGGACTTTATTTTATTTATTTATATGCAGTGCTGAGAATTGAACTCAGTGCCTCACACATGTGAGGCAAATGCTCTACCACTGAGCCACAACCCCAACCCAGTTTACCACTCTTAATGGATTTGTGAGAAAATATTTCAAGATATTAAATAATATTAAATGTCCTTTTCACTCTCAAAAGATCACTGGTTTAGATAATAAGTTACACAGTTCCTTTACTTTTAATTTAGAAGAGAAGTATAACAGAAAAAGAAAAATAGCAAAATAACAATAAAAATAGACTAGATAACTAGACAGTACAATTAGCATTGTACTTCCTTGCCAGTACAATTAAACATTGTGGGTAAGATATTTGTTAAAACCCTATTAAATTCATTGTTGAGCTTGTGAAAAAGCAAAGAATTCTTAGTCCCCAAATGGCAAATAAAACTGGGAACTCAAAAGGTAAAATAGTAAAGTTTTGCTATTCTCAAAGATATCTGCCAAACCAAGGAACTTACTCAGCTTGGTAGCCCAAAGCCTATCCAACATGGGGGTTTTTATAGAAAAATTCTCCTCTCCAAAAATTTTGCCCCACACATGCTGAAGACACGAAGGTCTTGAAAAACATTCCTAAGAAGGGAAAGAAAGTTCAAGAATCTGGAAACTGTCTGAACCACATGCAGGTTTGCTGTCTTACTTCTCAATACCCGGGTGGTCCAACGTTTTCTGAGTTGAGGGTATAATTTAGAGTCTACTCAATTGGCACCTATTAGAACTAAATACGAAGGCTCTGTAAGTAAACCATCCTTATCCCAGGTCTCACAGATAAAATGCCAATGCAAATGAGCAGCCCCCAGGAAAAATATAAACACACAAAGAAACCAGACACCTGGAGAAAGAAACATCAGAAACAACAGCTGGCAGGAAGAGACACAGAAACACAATGACAAACAACAATGGGTTGATCAACATGTTTAAGGAAATTAATAGGCTTAAAGAAATAAACAACAACCATATGACCAGGAATGGCTGATTCTGCTTCAGGAACTGGCTTTACCCTCCAACCTTAAACAACCAGAAAACCAAAGTATAAGAAGAAATGAATACTGGGTACCAGGTAACAGGCAATAGAGGAAAGTAACCTTTGAAGGAAGAGAAACCAATGAGTAGAGCCCTGTTAAGTGGTCCAGCTCACTGCCCAGAGAGTTTCCAGGCCTCCAAAAAAGGAAAGGGAACCCAAAGAGAGACAGGAGTCCTCTGAGATGAGGGGACAATGGTCAGAATTTGGGGATGCCAAAGCAGCTAAGCTTGAAACAGCAGAAAGGAGAGAGCTGCAAAGCAAGAGTGAGAGAAAGCACTCTGGAGCTCTTTGGTGGAGCACTGATCTGCATATGTGAGACAATCACCCAGGCCTCCAAAGGAAAGGAGAGTCAGACAATCCTTGGATGTAGCAAGAACTGGGGATAATTTGTGTTCAAGCAGAAAGAGTGAGAAAACTTGCTAATACATGGGGCATCTAGAAAGATATTGAGGCCTTAGAAAGATATTGCCTTAATAGTGGGGTCAGTTAACCCTAGGCTGCCCTGTACCTGCCTCTGTTAGTCAGTTTTCTATTTCTATAACAGATACCTGAGATAAATCAACTTATAAAGGTTCATTTTGTTGATGCTTGGTGAATTTGTTAAAATAACCTGGCAGAGTGAATATATCAGGTTCAGAAAGTAGGGTTATAGTTCAATGCCTCTCCATTTCCTACATAGCTGATTTAACCACAAAAATACAGAGTTTACACTAGTATAGAATGGAGCTCTGATGGCCACCAAGCAAGTCTGGTGGCACAAAAGTGTCCTCCTGGAAGTAGGGCAGGTTCCCAAAAAGTTGAAGGCAGTTTTCTGATTCATATGTTACAAAAGATGTAGAGTTCAGAGCAAATAGGCTCAGTTCAAATTCATGAAAAAGAATAAGAAACCCAAAGAAAAAAACTTTACCATTATCATCATGTTCTTATATTTATTTGTTTATATAACTGTATCCTCTATCATATAAGTTCCTGTAACAAAATACTTATAGAATGTCATAGCTGTTAGAGGATAGAAACAATTTTTCTGGAGCCACAAATTGAGAGGGAGGAAGAGTATCAGAGAAGGCTTTGTGGAGGAGATATATTTAAGATAAGCCTAAAGAATAAGCAGAAAGGAATGCAAGGTTATTTAGTATTAGAAAATTAATTTAATGATTAATAATAGTCTACCATATTAAACGATAAAAGGAGGAAAACCACATGATCATCTCATCAGGTGCAGAAATGGATAAAATTCACCAACTGGTTTTAAAGAACCAGTTTTCTCTTAGAAATTCATAAATAGAATAATAAAAAATTTGTGATATCCCCTGAATGGGAAAATCATATGGTCATGAAAATTAACGACCTATAACCATGCACATCAAAATGAAATGCTGAGTGATAAAAAGGCCAACAAGAGAGTACAATTCCATTTACCTAAAGTTCAAAAACAAACAAAACTAAATCTATTTTTAGGGACACATATTTAGATGGTAAAATAGTAAAAAAGGGGATAAGAACCACAAAATTCAGCATAGTGGTCACTTTGGGACAGGCGGGAGAGGGAAGGAATCACAAAAGAGTACCTGAGAGCCTTGTAGGGCATCGAAATGTCCTATTTCCTAATCTAAGTGGTAGTCCCATATATATTTGTTATTCTGTAGCCTGGTCAGATGTACATAGGATAATTTCATAATTAAAACCTGAAAGAAATAAACAGAAACTCACTCATGGAGAAAGAATATAGTGTGTGTGTGGGTTTTTTTGCAGGGCCTCCTCACACATCCAAGGCAAGTGCTGTATCACTGAGGTACATCCCAGACCTTAATATGCTTTTGGATAACTATTTACTGACCTCTTGATGAATAAGCAAATGAATGAATGAGTGAATGAACAAAGCCACTGAAAATAGAATAACATCGTCAAAGCACAGAAGGATGAGGGGGTAAGGGGTGTTCAGTAATCTCTCCATGGTTTCTATCACCAGAAAGGTGAGTGTGACCCAAATTAGAAAGCATGTCATAGGTCAGAAAAGGTTTTAACAGGAAGCATTTCAGGTTTAAGAGAGGGGGGCACACTGGGTGCATTCTGGGGTATTCTGGCAGCTGTGTGGAGAACAGATGAAATTAAAATCACTGCCTTTACCGAAAAGAATCCCCAGGAGCTGCAGAGAATGCAGCCAAGGGTGCAGTGGTCACTCGCATCTTGCTACCAGCTCCCTACTGCCCTGTGCACAGCGGGCTAGCATCCGACCATGGAAAGTGCAGGTCTGCTGTGGGGGCAGTGTTGCGCCCATGCACCTGGTAGAGAGAATCCGGAGGAGCAGAAGACTGTGAGCATAGGCCCTGGAAAACCAAGAAATGGAGCAACCCAGGCAGAATGGAGAAAGATCGCCTTTTGGGAGGAGGTGAAGGCCACCAGCCTGCTGACTTGCAGGGACAGGTCTGCTGACTTGCCCCTAATTTTCGATGGCCATACCCAATAGGCACATCGATATGGGATGGGTGGAGATGGAGATAATATGGAAATGTTCATGGAGGAGATAAGAGAAATAAAGAGAAAACTTAGGTGGCTGCAGTTGAGGAATTGTCCCCATAGTTTTATGGGGCAACTCTCTAATCACTAAGATCATCAAGATAAATTTTGCCTTATGCCTTGACTTCTGCCATTTTCCATGTGGTTAATACTGTGATTCCTACTGTTTTCCTTTTCCTTGTAATTTCCTGATATGTCTTTACTGATCCATTTGCTGTGAACCTTATGTTATTTCTATGTGTCAAATTGGGTTTTTCGTTTCTAGCTTCTGAGTCAAGATTGCCTTTGCCCCGTCTAAGTTTCTGTCAGCAGTAGAGTTTTACTCATTTGCATGGAAACATGTAAAATTAATAAAGCAGTTAAAAAACAATCTAAAAACAACAACAACAACAACAACAAAAAAAAAACCACCCAGAATCCTCAAAAGAAAATTGGATGTAGCATGTGCCATTATGAAAAGGAACAGTGAATTTTGTTCAGGAAACAACATGAGAATACCCTATAGTGCAAATGACAATTGCAATTAGTCCCTAACATGGGATGTTGGTGTTGGGCTCAGGTACGGCAAGGTCTACTGGGAGAAATAAACCTTGATAAATGGTTTGAAGGAAAATGCTGATGTGGTTTTTAAAGAGCTGACACATTTAACCCTTAGAAAAACTGGCATGTCAGGACACAAAGCTAGGAAATGTATGCTTATAAATGGGAGGCCCCAAGTGTGGACATGGATTCACTTGATCTCACTGGTAAGGAATAGGAGAGGCAAGGGTGAGAAAAACAAGCAAAAATGTAACTATGGTCATTGCCCTTAAAGGCTGGATATTTGCAAATCTCTTAAAGTCTAGGATTCCTTGATCTAGTAACAAATTTACTATAACGATCTTTATTTCTCTGGATGTCTCCTTATTATATTGAAATGAAATCCAGCTCTACTTTAGTTAGAGTTTCTAGGTACATTAGACAATTTGGGACAACTTAACTGCTCCTCGAGTATAACTATCTGAAAAGTGTTCAATTACACACAGAATGAATTATCACCTCATTTGCATGGACCAAAAAAAAAATCTATTAATGCTCAATTGAGCCTGAACCAGTGGTAAAACAGGTGAGAATTTATGGTTGGATAATCTGATTGAAGCTCTATTAATGTTCAAGACAGTTTCTAAATGAATTAAGCCCCAACTCATTTGTATGCTCCATCCCTTCGAATGCCTAATTGTGCCTAAATCAAGCTATCCTTGAGTAATTATGCAGCCCTCGGGGTGCCCAAGGGCATCTTGGGCTTTCTGTGCACTGGCCCAGACTAACCCAAAGCCCTCCTCCTTTGGCTGTTTTCTTTCTGGTAGCAAAGTGACTTGTGATATGATGATTAGTTATCATTAAAGATAACAATTAGCTTTGGATTCAGAGTCTTGCATTTGGCTCAGCAGTTTATCATGATTTGTGTCAGGCAATCTCTACATCAACACCGTGAATGGCAGAGCGTGGTGAATGGCTCAGACCTTGAAAGGATGGAGTATAGGGAAACAGGGAAACGGATGAGTACGGGTGAGTGGGTGAGTAAGGTAAGGAGAGAACGGGAGTCACCCACTCTGTCCAGGAAGACTTTACTACAGTCCTTGAGGGTCCTTCTTTCTCTCCAGGCCCCTTCTTTCCCTTCCTTCTTTGGCTGGTATGCCCATGTGATCAGGCATTGCACTTGAGTGTTTAATATCTGTATCCCTATTATATTGTATCCTATTATATTGTAAGTATCCCTATTATATTGTAAGTTGCTAAGAGTGGAAATCATTTGCTGTGGTGCCTTGTATACTGTAGGGGCCTAATAAATATTTTCAAATGAACAAGTGCGTGACATGAGTACATGGACACAATAACTTTTATTTCTGCTCTACATTTCTCAAATGGAATTCCCGTGTATGTCTTGTAGCCTTGGTTGGACTTGATGGGATCAGTTCCTTAAACTCCTCAACTAGTTCCTTTGGTCCAGAATGCTCCTTGCTAATCAGAGCAGCATTGAGCTCTGTGAATCATGGAGTTACATTTTATAAACCACAAAGGATATAAAGTGAAAGGTAAAATCTGTGTCACCCGTGTTAGCCCTGAAAATGTCATTGGAAGAAACCTGTCTCTTATTAAATCCAACACAGGTAAGATTTTACTTAAGTTTCATGACACATCAACACATCTGGCAGGGCACCTGAGAAGTACTTGGCTTAAATTTAAAAGCCATAGTCTATGAAAAAAATGTGTCTTTAAAAATATTCGAACATGCCCCAGTCAGTGGGATATACAAACACAACTGGAAGTTCAGCAGCATCTGACTCCTAATCCCTGGCTCATTTTCACACCCAAAGGACTCACGCAGGGTGGAGTAACAGGCCGCTTTAAATTGTTATTTCAGTCTTATACAGAATAAGACTGAAAATATATGAATCAGGGGATTGGAGTTGTGGCTCAGTTGTAGAGCCCTTGCCTCGCATGCGTGAGACACTGGGATTGATCCTCAGCATCACATTAAAAAAATAAATAAAATAAAGATATTTTATTCATCTACAACTAAAAAAAATGATTATATAAATACATGAGGATTACATTTTTTAAAAAAAAAATTTAGATATATTTTTAGTTGTTGATGGACCTTTGTTTTATTCATCTATTTATATGTGGTGCTGAGAATTGAATCCAGTGCCTCACACATGCTAGGCAAGCACTCTACCATTGAGCCATAACCCCATTCATGAATGTTCTATTTTAATAAAAGAAAATTATAATATACTTGGCTAAAAGAGATACACACTTCTTAAGTCAATGAGTGCATAAAAAAAATGAGACTGCCAGATTAATCTGGCTTATAACATTTCAGAACATATTGAAACAATTATCTCCTTGTCTTTGAAGTCAAAGGCAAAAAGCAAATGTTAAAACGATTATCCTTTTGCCTCTTCTTTAAAGAGGCTCACAGACATTGTCTCAGTGGGACCTATGAAATGTTTTGGAGGTGGATAAGTAAGAATGTGGACTCTGATTTTGCTGGTGGAGACATGAAAAGCTCAGGGAGAGTCTTGGGGTATACGGAGGTCAGCAATGGTGCCCTCGCTAGAATCCCCATGCCCTGGCCTCAGCTCAACATGGGCTCCCCTGACCCAGGTGGCAATCCAGCTCTTTTAGAAACCACAGCTATTCAACTCCACCTACTTCTTTGGGAGCTCAGTCTGAAGAACGTTCACAAATTCCTATTGGAAGATTGACTATTTTAATCTGCTGACTGTGGACATTCCCAAGGCTTCTATTATTAGCCAAATGTTTGCGGAAGCTCACTATCTCACACTCTGACAGCCCTGCCGTCATTCTCACCTCTCCCTTATCCCTTCCCTACCTTGCCTGTACTCAGCAAAGCTTCAAGACACAGCCTGGGTGATAACCTCTCCAGCTGACAGATGTCTGTTCATTGAGGAACACCTCGACACCCCTAATGGACACCGCCACCCGTGGAGGGGAGAGATGGAAACTGTCTTATCAGTCAGCTGTGTCCAGTGCCCACTTCTCCAGTGTGGGAAATGGTTCCTTTTTTTTTTTTTTTTTTTCCTGCTGGAGCCACTGGCCAGGTAAAGCAGGAGGGCTTTGTGGGTGAGAGTCCTGTAATTATAGAATAATTCAGTTTTTCCATCAATGGGGGATGTAAAAAGACTCCATAAGCTTTTAGGCTCTTAAATGAGAAAGATTAATTTTTAAAAATAGATTAGAAAAAATGGCTGAGATTTGTTGAGTTCCTCTGTTGGGGTTCCCAGCATATGATACTCAGAATCATACTAGGTTCCATTGACGGCCACTTGATGAGGTTGACTGGAGCCCCACTTTCTAAACTTCTCCCTTGAAACCTGAGCACAAGCCCTAGGTCAGAAGAGTCTCCTTGATTCCAACATGCTTATTTGATATTTCTGATTCAGTCCAGATAAGTGATTGGGCCCTGAGTGGGAGATTTCCTTTTCCTCTTTTATCTTCTTTATTTCATATTCCTCACTTCCATAAGTACCTGGCAGTCGGTCCCAGCTTGGCAATCACAGAAACAGGCAAGACCAGGAGACTGACCTGAATCATCTCCTCAAGCCGGCCACCATTGCTTCCACCTGGTGGATCTATGCTTTCACTTACAATCAAGGTCACTTTTAAATTTTGGTCATGCCTCATTTGTTATTTAGACAAGTATCGAGTAAGTACCAACAACATTCTAGACACTGTATTGAAGCAGTGATATTGGGAGGCAGGAGGTAGCTCTGTTCTAGTTGTATAAACCTGGACAAGTAACTCCATTTCTCTGTGTCTCAGTTTCCCCATCTGGAATATGAGAATGACCATCATGGTACCTGTGTCCTGGATAGTTGACAGAATTCAATACCAATAAAACCTTTTGAATAGCTTCTGGTACACTGTAAGAGAACAATGACTATGAACTGTTATCATTTTGGTCACATCAAGAAGTAGCCCTTCCGTGGAGCTCAGTTTTCTAAGTTAAGAAAAAACAGAAAATAAATACTGGATACTGTTACCTCCTTCTCCTTATGATTCAGCAAGTCTTTAAATTAGGAACCTCTATTCTATTGGAAAGATCAAGAAAAAATTCCCCCTCTTCTTGATGCCTTTTTAGTTATCTCTTCTCACGGAAAAAAATATATCTTACTGCTGAGGGTGGTAAATACAACCCCGAGCATGTACAGCCAAACTCATCTGTCTGTCTCTTAGCGCCTACACCTCAACCTCCCTTCTCTACCACAGCCAGTGGGTTTGGGTGTGGCTGTTATGCCAACCTAATTCTGCCCTTTCCCAAGTTCCTGGATCTGTTCATAGAGGGGCAGAAAGAAGCCTCTTACTCTGATAGGATTAAGAGAATGTGGGGTTTTAATTCCAGACACATTCTTATATCTATTGGATAGCTGGTTCAGAATCTAGAAAGAAAAGATGTTGATTAGTAACCTCATAAATGGCACTAAAGAAAAATAAACATGAAAAGCCAAAAGGGAAATGAAGATGTCTCCTGATCCAGTTCTTAGACTGTTATGTCACATTATCCAACAGGGACCAGCTGTGATAGACAGAAAAAAAGACAAGCCATGGTGACTTGCTGCCCAGAGGTTCTGTTTGAGTTGGGGGCCTATTATTCTGCTCCTAACTCAGTGAAAGAATAGTGCTCCTGAGAACAAAAAGGATGACCTGTGTAGTTCGCCTGTCGAACCAGGGGTTCAACAACCCACGCCTGAACCCACTGGTGGTCATGTGACCCGTGGATTCCCAAATGGGGCCATTGCTCCAGGACTGACTTGTAGAGAATGAGCCAGGCAGTTAATTTACTGACAATTACTGCTTGGATTGTTATGAAAGTAATAACAATCTTTGGAAATTTCCATAATTAAATATGAAAATACCACTGGCCAGGGAAGCAAACAGCTATGAGGTGACAATAAAAGAAAGTGAGAATGCTAAAAATTTCATTAAAAATGGGACTTCTGTGTCCCAGTGACATTCTGAGCTCATTCTCTCTTCATCCTGTCATTAAAATATACAAAAATGAATGTTTTTGGAGCAGCAATGCTAAGAATTATCGTTGCTGCAGTTGCCTGGCAACCTGAGGCTTTGTTATTTTATTTCTAAACAGGGAATTCTATAAACTGATATCTAGAGTTTGTGCAAATAGTTCTAAATTGATGTTCTCTCTGTAAATCAAAAAGAGATAATCTAACATTAATGTACATAGGCACGTGTGTGTAGGCTAAATAGGCACGTGTGTGTGTGACTGCCTCATACACGAAGATTCTTGCACAGAGTTTCTGCCCACCTCATGCTATCTTAAGCAAGTTTGGAGAACGAGTATTTGTATTTTTCTGGTAAATATCAATTTAATTTCATGGTACATGTAAATAATCAAGTCCAGAGGGACAGGTCTTTGGAGCCAGGGGAACTGAAGGTTATAGCTAAAGTAGCCTTGAGCCACTTTTCTCCAGCCTTTAGACCCTGAGTGGGTTTCCAGTTCTGAGGTGCACAGCTGATCCCAAAAGCTAAATGTATACTGGGAGGAGGTGTTTCTCCATGGCAAGGCAGAGGACCACCTGCATGCTTCAGAGAGGAGCATCCTGCAAAGTCCTTGGGAATTTTAGGCTTGCTGCTGCAGGTGACTACCATCTCGTGCTGAAGAGCCCTTAACATTTTGAAAAAGCTGCCTTTGTGATAAAATGTCATTTCCTTGGAGTAACTGACTTGAATCTATAGTTTCTAGTGCTACCTGCTGGTTTGAGTGAATTGCTGCGCTATGGAAGCTGCTGTGTTCTTACACACGACCTGGTTCCTGACCCTTCACTAAAGCCTTTGGAGGAAAAGTGTTCCCATTACAGAGCTGTGCAAGGACATCCTTATTGCTCTGGCGGGATCCAGGTTTCTGCTGCGGGTAGAGTTTGCTTCAGTCTGAAGCTCATGACAATAGACTGCCTTAGGCTCCACGTGCTTTCTCGAAGTTATTGGACCATGGAGAGAAGGAGGTGAAGTCAGCACAGGCCCAAAGCACGTCTGTGACTGATCTAAACAAACAAGGATTAGGACTCTGGTCTGCACCACAGACCAAACCCATAAAAGAGGGGAACTGAGCATCACTTACATCACGGGATGGTTATGCAGTACCATTTTGTAAGTTGCCTGGGAAGAGCATGTCCCACAGACACGACATGAGAGGGTCACAGAGTCATTTTCCATGGTGTCTTATTAAATGGGAGCCAAAATATTATCAAATATCTGTTGTTTAGAAACAAGAGTGTGAGCATCCTGTTGGCAAATAAGCAAACAGATTTGAAATCAGTTAAGGCTTAGACACACCCAGACATAAATTCCATAAGTAACAAAGTCCTTATGTTGTTTTTCGGGAAAAGCTCTCAGAATTCACTCAAGGACAGTTTGAAATAGGCTTTTCAAGAACAGACATGAAAAGAAGCAGCCAGCTCATAGGGTCAATGGCCTCTGGATATCACAAGTGCAAAGACCCCTCAATAGAGCATAACTTCCCTGAGACATGTGACCTGTGACCGGGCACAATGACCAATGGGCTGCAGGTCTATCTCAGTAGCTCAGTGATAGAGCGCTTGCCTAGCCTGTGTGAGGCTCTGGGGTCACCACCATCACCAGCACTGAAAAAGAAAAAACACCTAAAACTTCTCCATCTCATCATTCAACCAACAAGCAGCTTCTCCCTTCTTCCTCCCCTGCTACCAACCATCAACAGATGAGAAAAGCTTTCTTTTTTTTTTTTTTTTTTTTTTTTAAATTTCCTGTCCACTTGACAGTTGGCTTTCAATAAAAAGTTTTTTCTTTTTTTAAAAACCAGGTGCCAGAGAATTGGCTTCTGTGTGAGCTGGGCAGCAGCCCCCTGCTCAGTATCAGATTATGAGACCTACTAAAGCAATTGTTTTTCCAAATGGAGTAAATAGGGCCTGAAGTGTCACGATGTGAAGGATATGCTTCCTAAGGGTTTATACCCTTCATAAAACAACATCTAAAAAGGACCAGAAGTTCTATTTTGAGAGAATTAAATTGTGGTGAGCCTTCAGAAGAACTGGGACATAGTAGCATTTTTTAATATACTTTTATTTTATTTGTTTTTATTTTTATGTGGTACCGGGGATAGAACCCAGTGCCTCACGCATGCTAGGCTATCGCTGCACCACTGAGCCACAACCCTGGCCCCATAATAGCATTTTTGCTAAAGCTAAGTTCACCCTGACACATTCTTGCAGTGGCCCTTCTGGGACCAAACCTAATGGTGTGGACCTAGGACCCTGGTCTATGGCATAAAAATTCATGTTAATGCCCCTGTTATTTTATTTTATTTTTTTAATCCATCAAATGGGAAGACTCCTAGCACCTTGTTGCCCAAGAAGTGGTAAGGAATAGCAAACAACCGTAATGAATGAGCCTGAAGGAAATTTGCAAATGTGCTGTCAAAATGCTCAGGACAAGGACAGATTTTCCTGGTCATGAGGTTTCCCCAAAGTTAGAGAGTAATTTGTGCAGCCTGTCAGTGCAGAACTGACTAGGGGGTTGGAGTCTTTGGTGGTCTCCCTGACTTCCCTGCATGCCTTTCTGAATGGTGTCACCATTTAGGATTGATTTATGGCTTTGGGATTGGCCAGCAAGCCCGTGCTGTGTAATGGCTGAGGTTGGGAGCCTGTTCCACGCCTGCATCTGTCATTTGCAAAGGCAATATCATTTGCAAAGTCAGAACCATTCAGGGCACATCCAGGGTGCCTGTGGGAGCACCGGGATGGGTAATGAATCCAAACTCACTTTCCGGCTTGCTCACATGACAAATCGTCTGGTACAGTGATGAAGAGAAATGAAGACAGGCTATATCCCCTCTGTGCACATTCCAGTTAATTTCCCAGAAGCAAGCGCTAGTAATGCAGGTTCCAAGCACAGAGTTGTCTAGGGTGACAAATGAAGAAGCAGTGGGATTTTTGTGTTTTGGTCGGGTGGAGGAGGGTAAAAGATATGAGTTTGATTTTCTGTCCCCCCCCCCAACAGCAAGTGAGCAGAACAAGAAGAAACTATATGGGTAAGAAACTTCCCCTTTCGAAGGAACTGATGCAAAGACTAAGTCTGACACCCTGAAAGGTGTTTAGTATGCTAACAAAATGCTGCATAATGTGGCTTCAGAGCACTGATGGAATTGATAAAAGAAATCTGGGCCATCCTGCTGTGCCGGATACCCCTGCTGTGCAGAGCAAGGCAGCTAATATATTATAGAGCTTGATGAAAAGGGGGAGCAGGTCAGCCACGTGGGCTCAGAGCTGCCAAGGTCTCTGAAACTGTGAAAAGTGATGCAGTTTGATCCTGCCACCAACTGGCTGGGTGATTTGAGTAAATCTTTGTCTTATCTTTTTGTGCCCTGAAAGAGGATAGTTTCTAGTTGATTAATCACTTTGCAAATACAATGTGCAGACACCAAATATTGAATAAATGCTATGGCTGAGAATCTGAGAAAATGTTATGGCAAAGATCTTTCAAAGCTTATAAATAACAATGGACTGTAAGGACCTAGGGAGGGTAGTAAGGACCAAGGGAGGGTAGTAAGGACCGAGGAATGAAAGAACAAATGTACTAGCTTATGGGTGTTTTGGGAAAGACATTGCTGGCTGGCTTGTGAGGCTACCATGCTACCATAACTCATCAATAGGCTCCCCAACAAGCTCTTGGTGATATAAGTTAGGTAGAGAAAGGACAGCAATAGAAGTGTGTGCCGGAGACGAATGGTTCCACCAGTTATCCTGATGCCAGGGGATAATTCCATCACTGTGTCCCCTGCAGACACAGCATTTATGTTAAGTCTATGCTTTACATACACATAGAAACACTATGGTCATTACTCTGGATGCAGAACAGAAGGAAAGGAACTCTTGGAATTGAGCTGACAGATGTCTGCAGGGAGTGGGGAGTGGGGTGGTTTCAGACTCCTCCTTCTAAGAGGGCAGGTGGCTGGTTGTGAAGGCCAGCTGATGTTAAAAATATGTTTAATTTAACAAGAGACTTTAAACTAATAATAAAATAATTCTTAATGTTTCCCTATTTGTTTATAGTAAAACCTAACTCTAACCATAAGGAAGTTACTTTATCTAAATTAAAAATAATTTCATATGTGTATATTCATTCATCCTTCCCACCATCAATTCAACAAGTATTTTTTGAAATCATAAAGGCATGTCTCTCTTTAAAAACTACGTGAGCAATAAAAAATACATAATCAGTGACCTCATAAGGTGGTATCTTGAATTTCATCTCCATCATGATCTATTGTTATTATATTTCGGACATGATTCTCATTTTATAGAAACCAACAAGGACCTCCTTAATTACCTTCTAAGTTCTCTAGACTAGACAGTCCTCTCCAGATCTTCCTTCCTTCCTTCCCTTTTTTTTTTTTTTTGAACTCACAAATTGAGTTTGTTTAACAGCAGAAATGACAGAAATGAAACTTTATAAAACTTAACTTAAATTTTTTTTTTTAATGACTTGGGAAAACCAAGCCTTACAATGGCTTGGGAAAACTATTTCTGGGTTCATCAAGTAGGATTCCAAATTTTAAGAATTGTGATAGACCAGAATATAATTACCATTTAAGGCTTCTATAAGTCTATTTAGTAATGGTCCTCCCAGTGGAGAATAAAATCACAGTGTTTTTAGTGGGTCTTATATCCACTTAGGACAGAGGGAAGGAGAACTCAAGGACTCAGCCTGAATCTCAGTTACTACAGAACAAGCTGCTTGATTTATCTTTTTTCCTCCTATACAGTAACTTGAATTTTGTAGAATTTTTATAGATTAAAAATTGATTCCATATATTTTTACTTATGGCAACTCTTTCAAGTAGGTATTATTTCCATTTAAATAGATAAGGATAGCCTTATCATTATTATTATTATTATTATCGGTTATTTACTATAGTGTTCTAAATTCTACCAAAAAACTTTCATATACTAATCTTATATCATTCTGAGTCTTATTTTCCTGTGATATAGACAAGATACACAGCTATAACCCTCATTTAATCATTACAAAAAGTTCTTATAACTAGTAAGAGGCACAGATGGGCATTGTCAGAGGCATGGATAGCCAGTGGAGCATCTATCACCCCACCACATTGTCCAGTGGCAAAGGTGAGCTGGGTGCTGGTGGTGAGGGGTGGTTGAGCTGGGTCATTTATGAGCATAGATGATATGGAAAGTCCATGGCTATGCCAGACATAGGAGTGGCTCTAATTTCATCATCTTGGAGCAATAGCAGAAAGAAAGGAAGAAAATGATATGTGGAACAAACATTTGCAAGGAATAGTGCTGGGTAAATCCCCAAACCTTAAAAAGTCTGCTAAGTAGGGATGCCAGATAATATATAAAATTCCTATAGTATCCATACAATAATGGTGGGGGAGGCATACTTATACAAAAAATTATTTGTTTATCTGGAATCCAAATGTAACTGGGTATCTGTATTTTTATTGGTTTAATCTGTTAGTCTTAAAGAAAAGATAAGCCAATCTTCAGCCAGTTGTTCACACCACTATTAAATATACACATCAACACAATGATGACAACAATCCACAAATAGTCATTGTAACGGGAGACCTCCACTGAGATAATGTCTTACTTTCTCTGAGTAGTCTAAAGTTAGATTTAAGTATTTCTAAAACTCTCCAATTTGGAAGATGATACATTATACAATGGTTAGCTAATGCTGATCTATGGCTCTGAACTAGTAATTTGGTCCAGACTGTCCCTCTGTGCCACACTTCTCCCTAGATGGCACTGGACTAAGTGTCCCACACCCGGCTCTGGTACCATGTTTACTACACTTATTATTCAAATAGAAGAATCACTTACTTGTATGGGATGTGTTTGCTGCCATTGACGAGAGCGAGGATGACATTGCCCAGTGCAGACAATGAGAGGCACAGCCCTGAACCTCCTTCTCGATTTTTGCTAAGAGCTTTCACACAGCTGCCAAGATCAATGAGATGCAGGCGACTGCGACCTCCAGACACTATCGTGGGAGAGAAGCAAAAAGAAGAGAGAATAAGTGAGTTACAGCAAACACTTCTTCATGCAGTTCTTTGGGAAATCTGAGAAGAAAAGGGGAAAGAAAAAGTTGACATTCATGATCTAGTGGAAATCCCAACAAAATTATACTGGATTACAAATAGCACTGGTCCTCTTAAATTCTATCTACTTCAATCACTGACCTTCCAAAACCTGATATTCATACTATAAACAAATGAATAATTCTAGCAGGTTGGATTGGATGAGGTTTTAGAAAAAGAAAATATCTAATTAAAGGAGAAAAAAGGTTTATACCTCAATGTCCTCTGGATAGCAGAATTCTGAAACCCATCATGTTAAAATCTTATTGGCCCACAAGTGATTGTCTACTTTGGTTGATCATTGTAGAGACCCCAACCCAAAGTTCAGCCATGAATCACGTTGATAACCCAAGTAAAATCCAGAAGAAGTAAGAATTAGGTATAGAGAGAGTGAAGACCCAAATATTTGCTGAGCATCTGCCAATTGCCAGGTACTTCACAAACCTCAGTCTCATTCAGTTTTCATAGTAAAATTATAAATAAAACACTATTATCCTTTTCTATAGATGACAACATAAAACTCAGAAAAATTGGAAAATTTGCCCATGAGTATTTCTGCTTCTGGCTTAGAAGAAATAACAGGGACCAGATTGGTTCTCTTATTTGAAACAACCAAAAAAATGGGCAAAATGTATAAAAGAACTGTTTGTAAGACATTAGATATCAAGCAGCAAAGAACAATGGTCCTGAGAAATGGGGAGCTAAGCAAGGCAAATACTACCTATATCTCAGCATATTGCTTTGAGAGAGTTTCCAGGCATGGCTCAGGGAGAGGGAACTCAGGTGAAACCTGGTGGACTCCCTGAGTTGAGGACAGAGGGGAGGCCAAGGCAATAGTTTACTGGACAGTTGGAAAGGAGAGAACAGACTTAGAGAAGGTCCCTTGTGTATTCAACTGAGTACTGATCAGCAAATGCATATGAGGAAAGTACCCACAGCCAGGGAACTGACCATCTGAAGAGAATAGAGGTTATAGTGCACAAGGCTGCAAAAACTGTTTTTCTCCCACCAGCCAGCCTGGGAAACCTCAATATTCAAAGGATATTAGGTAGAGTACTCAGAAGGGTCTTGCTTCAGTAAATGAGGGACATTTAGTGCTAGATTGAGCACAGACCTGATTCCATCTAACAAATATTAAAAGCAAAACCATTAAGGATCAAACTATTTCCAAGTAATCAACTACATCCTCAAACAGAGCTTAAGAATATTTACAAGGTTCAAAAATATCTAGCAGCCAACAAGGTAAATCCAAATGTCTGACACCTAATAAAAAAAAATAACTAGGCATACAAGGAAGCAGGGAAATGAGATTTATAATGAAGGGATAATTGAAACCAACTCAGAATGAGCATAGGTGTTAGAATTGACAGAGAGAACTATTAAAACAGTCATTAAAACTTATTTCAAATGTTCAAAAAGTTAAGCAGAGACATGGGATATGTATTTTTAAAAAGACAAAATGAACCCCTAGAGATGTAATGTGTGAGATGAAAAACATATGGGATAGAATAGCAGATTAGATATTGTAAAAGGAAAGATGAGTAAATTTGAAGATTTAGCAATATAAATTCTTCAAAAGGAAATACACAGAGAGAATTTAAAAGTTAAAAACAAACAATAAACAGGTAGACAAGAAAAAGAGCTGTAGTATTTCAAGTATCCAAATATATGTAACTGGAATTCCCGAGGGAGACAGAGTATGTTACAGATGAAATACTTAAAGAAATAATGGCTTAAACTTCCCTAAATTTGATTAAAACCGTAAACCCACAGATCTGAGAATCTCAATCAGCTCCAAGCACAAGAAACATGAAGAAAACTACAGAAAGGCAGATCATAATCACACTGCTCAAAACCAATGATCAAGAGAAAAACTGTAAAAACAGCCCGAGGAACAAAAATATATTATATACAAAGGAACAATGATAAGTATGATGGCACATTTCTCACTGGAAATAACACAAGTGAGAGGATGGTACAGCAATATTTTTAAAGGACTACAAATTGTCAAACTCAAAGTATTCACCCATAAAAAGGATCACTTCAAAACAAAAGGAAAATAAAGACATTTCCAGACTTTAAAAAGCTAATAGAATTCACCAAAGGCATACCCACAAAAGATTAACAAAGGGACTAAAAGCTTTGGGAATAAGCACATGGTTAAATACATGTTTTTATTATTATTAAATCTCTTTACAAGGTAATTATTGGGCTGGAGATAGAGCTCAGTTGGTAGAGTGCTTGCCTCCCATGCTCAAGGTCCTGGGTTCAATTCCCAGCGCCATACACACACACACACACACACACACACACACACACACACACACATATATATATGTATATATAAAACTATAGACCAAGATCTCTTGTAAACACTGACATAGAATTTCTAAACAAAGTTACTAGAGAATCATATTTTAGAAGTTGTATTTAGCAACATATACAAAAGATTTTACACTATGAGAAAGTGGGGTTTATCCCACAAATGTAAGGTTGGTTACTAAGTAAAATTAATCTATCATTATAACTTACCATATTAACAAACTAGAGGGGGAAAATATGTGATTCTTTCATTACATACAAAAAAAGCATTTACTAAAATCCAATGTCCATTCGTGAGAACATTTCTTAGCAATATATAAATAGAAGACAACATCTTAAGTCTGATAAAACCCTATAGCTAACATCATGCTTAATGGTAAAAGACTAAAATGTTTTCCCTTTAATCAGGAACAAGACAAGGATATCTATTTGCACCATTATTATTCAGCATTATACTGGAAGCCCTAGCTTATACAACAAGCCAAGAAAAAGAAAGAAAAAGATCCAGACTTGAAGAAGCCTAATGTCTGTATTGGCAGAAAAAGATACTAGATCTAATACATGAATTTAGTAAAGTTGCAGGATAGAAGATGAACAGACAGGAATCCATTATAAATTTATGTAATAACAATGAACAGCTAGAAATTGAAATTTAAAAATACCATTTGCAATATCCTTAAAATATGAAATAGAAACAAATCTGATAAAAAAATAAGACCTGTACATTAAAACATTCTCAAGAGAAATTAACGAAGACTTAAAAAACTAAAGAGAGATATTATGCTCACAGGTCAGAAGACTCAATATTACTTAGAAATCAATTTCTCCAAACTGATCTAGAGAGTCAGCACAATCCTAATCAGAATCCCAGCAGGCTTTTGGGTTAGAAAATGCTTTTATAAAATCCATTTATAAGAGATTCTCAAATTTACATGGACATTCAAGAAGCCTAGAATAGCCAAAATAACTTTAAAAAATACTAACAAAGTTGAGAAACTAGCACTACTTTGAGACTTATTATAAATCTACCTACCCTAGTTAAAATTAGTGTGGTATTGATGTAAGATAGACAAACAGGTAAATGAAACAGAACAGAAAGCCCAGAGAGAGACAAAAATGTGGAGAAATAATTTTTTAGTTATAGGTGGACACAATATCTTTATTTTATATTTATGTGGTGCTGAGGATAAAACCCAGTGCCTCTGCATGCAAGGCGAGAGCTTTACCTGAGCCACACCACAGCCCTGAGAAATAATTTTTGACAAAGGTAATTTAGTAGAGAAAAGGCAGTTTTTAAGGTCAATAGTACTAGTATAATTACATAATCAAATGCAAAAGTATGCACACACAAAAAAAATGATGAAAGCAACTTAAGTCCATATGTTGTGCAATATATGGATCAAAGACTTAATATAAAACCTAAAATTTATTCTAGAAGATAGCATGATAGGAAATATTTTTGATTAGGTTAGGCAAAGATTTCTTAGCTATGTCACCAAAAACAGTTCATAAAAGAGCATATACATACATTGGACTTCATAAAAAATGAATGTGAATGAGAAGATAAACCACATACTGGAAGAAAATATTTGTAAAACATATATCTGATAAAGGACTTGTATTCAGAATTTATAAGAAAAACAATACAAATTTAAGGAAGGGTAAAAGATGTGAATACACTTTACCAGAGGAAATGTAGGGATGCCAAATGGGCACGTGGAAAGATGTTCAGCATTGTTGGTCATTAATGATATGCAAATTAAAATCACAATGAGATACTTTCATGTAAAAAGGCAAAAATTGTAAAGACTGACCATACCACACATTGGTAAGAATGTGGAGGAACTGGAACTCTCATGTGGGGATATAAAATGGTTCAACTACTTTGGGAAATCATTCAGCAGTTTCTTAAAAAGTTATGCATACATTTATTATATGATTCAGCCTTTCCAGTTCTAGATATTTACTCCTTCTCCCCCAAAGAAATGCATATCCAGACTATACATGAATGCTCACAGTTCTTTCATTTGTCCCAAGCTGAAAACAATGTAAATGCCCATCAACCGGTGTATGAGAAGGCAAACTATGGTGCATTTAGACAATGGACCACTATTCAGAAATACAAATAAGTGCACTATTTTTCAAATTTATTTTTTATTTGTAGGTGGACACAGCACCTTTATTTCACTTGTTTATTTTTGTATGTGGTGCTGAGGATTGAACCCACGTGTGAGGCAAGCACTCTACCACTGAGCCATAACCCCAGCCCCTAACTGCACTATTGATAGAGGCAATAAAATGACTGAATCTCAAAAATAATTGCACTAAGTGAAAGAAGCCACACAAAAGAATACAGAGTTTCAATATGATTGTATTTATATACAATTCTAGAAAATGAAAACTAATGTATAAAAACAAAGCAGATCAGCAGCTGCCTGGGGATGGGGAAGAGGAGGAGGAGTTGAGGGAAGAATTACAGGGTGTCATAGAAATGTTTGGGGTGATAGGTATGTTCATTATCTTCATATGGCAATGGTTTCATGGGCATACACATATGATTATCAAATTGTACAAGTTAAATATCTGCAGTTTATTATACCTCAAGTATATCTGATTAATGCTTAATGGGCATGCTCATGCAGCCAGTGGTAGAGTTGCTTTCAAACAAGGTTCTACCTGTGCTCTTTATTCTAACCCTGTGTATGACCCAGCTCCTTGGCCATTTCCTTTCCTCCCCCTTGCTCCCAGGCCCCTGGATGCCTACCTTTCCAGGTGGCCCAGCTCACATCATCTTATCTGTTGCTTCTGTACAGAAGGTACAAGTGGAAACTTCCCAAAGCTGTTGTGGAGGCCAGGTAATTAGGGGCAAGAAGGAGGAAAGGAAATGGCCGAGGAGCTGGGTTATGAAAGATGCTGGAAGAGAAGCTCAGGCAGGAGTGGGACATGGGTGCGTCTGGGTCTTGGTGGCTACATCTACAGGACATGTGGGCAGCACCTCTGCAGTGTCTGGGTTCCTGCACATCTGCAAGAAGAACCCAAATAACAGCACTGATGCAGGAGAGCATGGCACTGCTCATGCAGCAGAACAAGAACACTGGGGAACCAGGTCTAACCCTGACTTCCTCCATCCCACCCCTCCCTCACCTTCCACATTAGTACTGGGATAAAAGGTGATGAATGTGTGTGGAGGGCATAGCTTTGCCACTCAGGCTCTACAGCCACTCTGGTACATTTATGGCAAAGAACTTTTTACAATAGAGAAGTTAATTTTGTTCATCTTCAACTATACCCAGGGCAACCCCTTAAAAGGAAAGATATGTTACTTCTCTTTTATCCTATTTCATATCATGCAAGATTGGGTCATGGCAGTGTGCTAGGGAAATAGTTTTCTTTTAAAAGCAAAATGCCATCTGTTTTGCAGCCTAATTATATAGACAGGAGAAGCTCAGATATCCCTCACATGCCTCAGATTAAAGGGCAAAGACGGAGACCAATTTGGTCTTTCAGACTCTAATAGTCCATTTGATGTAATGGTATGAAACGCATAATGTGCATGTAGTAAAATAGAACACAGAGAACAAAAGGCACAGTTTAGAAGGTGCTGAAGAATATTAGAAAATACCTATAATTATACCTGCATGACTCAAAACCAAAGTCACATTAACACAATGGAAAATCTACCCGCTGGAGTTCTGGGTAGTCACAGCATTCCAAATTTCACACATGGAGCTTGACCTGGACTGGGGAAAGGTGAGTGACACAGGCCATTTGCTGTCATCAAGAATTTATATCACTGCAAGTGGCTGGGGAAAAAGTAGTTCTACACAAGTGAATGAAATAGGTGATAATTAATAGCAGGTGAGAAGCAGGTTCCTCATCCAGATTTGTGGTCAAGGCCATAGGGTTAAAGGAACAAAACTCAGTCTGCCTTGAATAATCTGTTATTTATATTTTAATTCTAGACTTAGACCAAACCAGATGACCCACATGCTTTATTTTTTCCACAGGAAGCAATATACTAATTTTACCCACTCCTAAGAAGTGCTTTATGGAAGGCTGGTGGGTCCCAGGAAATGCTACATTCTCCTAATATCACTTAATCTCTACAATAACCTTGTAATGCAGGAATTAGCCCCATGATATAGATGAGAAAACTGAGGTTCACAGATGTTAAATAAATCACCCTGAGATCCCACTGAAAACTAGTGCTGAGGCTAAGATGAAAATACAAAACTATCTATATAGCATGTAGAGCTGGATTTTTTTTTTAATTCTTTTTCCTTTCCTCCCTTCTTTCCTTTCTTAATTTTTCTTTTTCCCCCATACTGGGGATTGAACCCAGGGGCACTTTACTACTGAGCCACATCCTCAGTCCTTGGTATTTTTTATTTTGAGACATGGTCTCACTAAGTTGCTGAGGCTGGCCTCAGAACTTATGACCCTCCTGTCTTGGCCTCTCAAGTCACTGCAGTTACAGGTGCAATTGCTGTCATGCCTGGCTGGAAAACTCTCTTAAACTCACCTTCCCTTAACAGAGTGATTTCAAAATTTGTAGCACAGTGGAATCACTTGGATCTTTTAAGAAATATTAATGCCTGGCTCCCCCTCCTAGGCTTTCTAATTTAATTGGACTGGAGAGCAGCACTGGCATTGGGGTTCCTTACAAAGTTCTCCAGGTGGTCATAATGTACCAGAGTTTGAGAACCACTGCCTTACCAGGCTGGCTGAGCTCTTCAATCACCTTGTAGGACACACTGCCTGACTTCTGAGGCATGCTGAAAGCTTGGAGCTAGCAGGGATCGTTTGTCCAGCTTGTCTAAAAACTTGCTCCCCAAAAAAATAAGCTGTCTACTTATCAGTAGGTCAACTATACTTCCTCCTAAACCTATTTTTGCCACTTGTATTCATTATAAATAAAAATATAATAAAGTACTATGTAAATCAAAAAATGGATTTGTAAATAGTCTATGTTTCTATAAAAACTAAATTCAGTGCTTTGGAAAGATGTGATAAAAATGATTTTTTTAACAAAATAGAGGTGAATTAGGCATGAGTGAGAAATTATAGAGAGGAAAAGTTCTAGACAATGGTCTACACCCAGTTCATTGCACAAATGTCTTTAAAGTTCTTGAATCTCTTTGAAGACATTTAAAGCCCAAACTAGAGTGCTCATAGGATTATGGTCATGAAAGTCAGAGCTTAATGTTGAACACTCATCTCAAAGAGAAAGTCATGGCCGTATGTCATTTGTGGATGGAAAAATACACATTGAAGTTATAACATTTCTTACATGAGACATTTTGTGTGTTTTCCCTCCAACTTTCTCAATGAACTGACCAACTCCCTATTTTGTGGCATAAGAGGCTTCTTACACCATCTGTTTACATGAAAGGTAATTAATAATCCTCTTTCCCTTTCTGAAGCAAGCTACACTAGACAACAGAGACACTTGGGTTTTAAAATTCAGCCCGCATCCCTCTGCACTCAACACCTGAGCAGGGAGCACTGAGGTGCCAACACAAGACCAGCGTTGTGGGGACCAAAGATGAAGAACAGGGGCCTCTGTTCTCAGGGAGCATGGAGCTTAATGGGGCTCAGCCCAGCACACGATTGATGAAGATGTAAGGCAGAGTCAGTAAAAGCATAACGCCCCCCAAACGGCTATGGTATTCAAAGGAGGAAGAGACTACACAGTGAGGAGGATCTGGAGACTTCATGAAGGAGACGGCTCAAGGAGGAAGTAGGGTAGAGACAAGTTTTATGGGTTTTTGTTGTTGTTGTTTCTTTCCTTTTCTTTCCTCGCTCCCTTCTTTGATGGTAGGAGAAATTTAAAACATAGGCATGAAAAGACAATTGCTAAGGTCCCAGTTGGGAAAGTCCCAGAAGAGGCCAGAGGGATGGGAGAAAGGCCCCCAGGAGATGGGTGATACAGTGGGAAAGGAGTAGGGGGGAACTGAGGCACAGGGACCAGGAGATTTTGAAGCTGAAAGGAGAAAAGTTGAGAGAATATGCCAGGGTAACTCTATCCTCTCAGGGAGTAGGACATTGCTTATCTACTGAGAGTGATGGGCAGGACAGGGGGCTTAGAAGACTCAGAACAGCTGTGTGATGGGAAGGCCACGAGAGGGTACCATGAGGATTCCAGGCCATGTGGTTCAGAACATTGTCTCCTAGTGAAAGTTTTATAAAATTCTATTACGCAAACCTTAACATACAGAGCTATCACCTCACTATTGACCAGGAGGGAGATGGCAGCCCTGCAGTGTAGGGATAGCCTTGTTGCCCAGGGCTATGGTGCTAGGGACAGCAGGCGCCCAGCTCCGACCCTGTTGGAAGCCAGATTCTTTCCTAGACTCCTGTTCCCCATCTGAAGACCAAATAATGTCTTTAAAGTCATATCAAACACACAGCCCTGGAGAGGGCATGCTGATTCAAACCATTCCATGACACATAAAGAAAGAGAGGCTCGTTGTCAAAAGAAAACTGAGATGAAAGAAATGGTGTGATCAGACTTATAAATGGATAAGTGGAGATACAGACACATCCAAACACTTACACTCCTTTCTGTGTGCACATACAGCCAGCCCAGCCCACACTGGCATCCTCAGAGCAATAGAATATAAAAATACATCAGATACCTAATGTCATTCTGGATGCTGGGCAGGAGTTGCTTGCAAGCTTAGCTTACTCATTAAAGTGATGCTTTTAAAGACTATCTTTATCAACACAATAGGTAAACTTGTGTTTCACTGACATATTACTCTGAAGCATTATAGTACTATCTTGCTTTAGATGCTTAACACCCATTACTAACAGGAGAGCTGTCTGGTCATTAGGGGATCTCTTCCCCAATACTTGAATTCTGTTATGGTTTGAGTATGAGGTGTCCCCCAAAAGCTCCGGTGTCAATGCAGGAATATTCAGAGATGAAATGATCAGATTATGAGAGATGTAACCTACTCAGTTCATCCTAGTTTGAATGGACTGACTGGGTGGTAACTGTAGGTAGGTGAGACATGGCTGGAGGAGGTGGGTCACTGAGGAGGTGAGTCACCTGAAAGGGTTCATCTTCCTTGTAGATCCTCCCCCTTTCTCTCTTTCCATATTCCTGAGACTGCCATGAACTGACAGCTTTCCTCCACTGGGCACTTCCCCATGATGTGCTGTCTCACCCTGGGCCCAAAGCAATGGAGTTTGCCATCTATGAACTGAGACCTCTGAAACCATGAGCCTCAAACACACTTTCCCTGTTCTAAGCTGTTCTTGTCAGGTATTTTGGTCACAGCATTGAAAAGGTGACCAAAGCAAATTTCCAAGGAGGCTTTCAAGCCATTACAGATTTAGAAGGGCGAGACCTCTATGATGGGTAAAGAATCAGCCTTGGAGCTGGGGATGTGGCTCAAGTGGTAGCACGCTCGCCTGGCATGCGTGCGGCCTGGGTTCGATCCTCAGCACCACATACAAAGATGTTGTGTCTGCCGAAAACTAAAAAATAAATATTAAAAATTCTCTCTCTCTCTCTCTTAAAAAAAAAAAAAGAAAAGAATCAGCCTCACCAATGTTCCCCACTGTTTTGAGTCTAGCAGAATGCTATCTGCAAAACAGTGATTTATCAACAAAGAATGTTCATTTGATCTTGACTGGAAAGGTTTAAAACATTTGTCTCTCTACTTATATGTGTATAAGATTCAGGTACATATAATCACAGGGTGTCTTCTTTTCTTGCAGCACAGGTCTCTGATATTCTAACGGCCTGGTTAATAGCAGCAGCGAGCGAGCTCTGCTTCCTGCTTCCCTGCAGGGTGACTAATTAATAAACTTTCTCTTAATTGAGTTTTGCCTGCCAAGTCCACAGGGATTATTGCTTATATATAAGTAAACAAAATTTCCATTTTAAACAACACTTCAAATCTTTTCATTATATTTTAAACGTGCATATTTAATAAAGTTAAGCGAGCTGTGGGCTAAGAGGCTGTGGGTTTTGTGGCCCAGATCCCTTCCCTCTGGAGGAGCTGGGTGCTCTGGCAGGTAGGAGGTGTCCCCCAGATTCTTCTGAGGCATAACCCTCAGCAGCCTGGACTCTTGCCCCTTCTCTATTCTCCTCTATTGCAACATTAGAAACTACCTAAAAGAGGTTTTGGGAAGCCATTAATGGTATTTGCCTTTTCCTTTAACCTGAATTTATTATTTAAAAGCAATTCTTTTCACAATTTAAAAATAGGAAGAAGATGAATTTCATGTTAAATATTTAATAAATGCCTAGGTTTGCTAGGTACCAATTTGGGGAGGCACTTTCGATTTAGGAAACTTCTTCCACCAAAGCTTTGTGGAAACTGAATTTCAGGACCTTACATTTGAGATATTTTAACTGTTTCATTGTTTCACAATATTTTCCCCTACTCTCAGATTCCAAATTGAAAGCAGAACAAAAAAATAAAAAAGTGAAAAACTAAAAACAGAGTCATCCCCCCATCCCCAGTTTGGTTTGCAACATAGAAGAACGGGGGTTGTCCCACCCTCTAGGATTTTCTGCTCAGTGCATTTGGGAGCTGTTGGCTCCCAAAGAGATTCAGGTATTCTGTGAGCTACCCTTTGCTGAAAACACAAGAACCCACAGCAGGCTATTATTATTTTTATTATTTTTGACAGCTACTTTGAAGAAATAAACATTTTTCAGACTCTCACATTCACTCTGCTAAGACATTAACCAGAAAAAACAGTGAAGGCAGGATGTAAAGCCAGTTCCCAGATTGTTAGGAGAAACGTGCATTCAATTTTGTGGTGGATTTTCAAGGTCTAGATCTTCTTACCCTTCTCCTAATCCCTTGTTTCCTTCCTTACAAATGTTAAGTGCTCTGAAACTGAACTCATCTTTCCTGAAAGAGTCCCCCTCAGCATATTCTGCTCTGTCCCAGTCAAATCCTTCTCATCTTTCTGAGCTGTCAAGAGAAGTCTGGTCTTCTGCTAACAGCCCACCTTCCTGGGGTGCCCAACGCACTGCAAATCAGAGCCAATATCTCTGGACCCCTTGGGCAGCAATAGCTCAAGGTTGATTTTCAGAGCTATAAAGGGTAAACTTGGTTAGTGGAACTCCAGCCCTGGGTGAGGGTATTTTCATTTATTCCTGGGGATGGGTACAGAGGACAAATCTTTAAACCAGTTAAAGAAGCAGGCAGCAAGGAAGATAAGTGATCACCTGATTCATGCAGCAACACAGATGCATCTCAGGCACAAAAGGCCACGTTATGGGTCACATGATTCCATTCATATGCTATTATTGATAAAAACCAAACCAGAAAGATGAAAGTCCGAGTCAGTGGTTGCCAGGAGACTGAGACAGGGGCAAGGAGCTGACTACAAAGAGAAAGAGGGAACTTGACATGGCATTCTTTTGTATTTTGGTACTGGTTGTGGTTACATATTTGCCAAAACTCAACTCAAGACACATAAAAAGGGTAAGTTTCACTAAATATAAATTATACCTCAGTAAACCTGAATTTTAAAAACAAGAGCCAAGGAATAGGAATAGTGGCAGAACATGGACGGGTCAGTGGAGACACTGAGATGCGGGGAGAGGGGGCAATAGTGGCCCCTAAGAGCTATATCCAGGACTACTGGTTTTCATGTCTTTCAGGCAACAAGGAGACCTGGGGAGAAATCAAGGACCCTCTCCACAGATCCCAGTTGGATACCTTAATTCCAGGTTTCATCTAGAATAGATGTGTTGATTGCCTCTGTTTTAGTCAATTGCATTTATAATTTCCAGGCTAGGATTATTTTCTGAATTTAAGAGGTTTCTTTTGTTTATTTGCTTTTCTGGCATCCAGTGTCCTTGGGAAAATCAATCAGGGAACACTAAGGGCCAGTTGCCTGGGTTTTGAAAACTCTACAGTGGTAGCCTGATAAGGAAGCCGCTGTCTGGCTGGGCCAAGCCAAGCCTCCTGGCCCACAATTTGTTTTTGTTTGTTTGTTTTGGGGGGGAGGGTACTGAGAATTTAACCCAGGAGTGCTTTTCCACTGAGCTACATCTCCAGTTCTTTTTATTTTTTAATTTTGAGACAGGGTCTCAGTAAGTTTCTTAAGGCCCTGCTAAATGGCTGAGGCTAGCTTTGAACTTGTGATCCTCTTGCCTCAGACTCCTCAGTCACTGGGATTACAAGAGTGTACCACCATGCCCAACTCACAACTTGTTTTAGGAAACCCAGTGAGGACAAGGGACCACTTTGCCTGTGGTCCAAGATCTCCCACCTTCTTCCACTATGACACTCATTTGAACACTAGCACTCAAATCTGGTGAGCTTTAAGTAGATGCCACTGAAGGGCAAGGACGGAGAAATACACCAAGACCAAGTGCCAGCTTTGACAAAGTAGTCATGAAGGGACTGGGAACCACAGCATTGGGGTCCTAGCAGAATAGCTGTGTTTTTACAATGAAACGTTACTGGTGGGATCCTGCCTGAGGGAGGCAACCACTCTCTGGTTAGTTATTCCAAAGTCTGATTTACAGACTATTTAAATCCATGGAGTAGACTCAAGTTAACAATGAATGGCATGTTGCCAGGGTGTGCTGGTGGCCAAATGTTGGCCTTTTGTGATGAGCACCTTCAGTTTTATAAACAGAAAGATACTATTCAGCAAGCAGTTGTTGTGTTTAAGTTTCTTCTTTTACATGCCCATGGCAATCACATTGGTAAATTATCTTTATCAAAGCAAACCCTTTTGCCCTTGGACAATTCAAAAGTGAACTTCAGCCCAGACTCTACAATTATCCTGAATTACAAATCACTCCATGTTGGTGTCATTCTGTTAAGAAAAGGTCATGGGGGCTGGGGTTGTGGCTCAGTGATAGAGTGCCCGCCTAGCACAGTGAGGCACTGGGTTTGATCCTCAGCACCACACATAAAAATAAATAAATAGAATAAAGGTACTGTGTCCATCTACAACTAAAAATTTTTTTTTAATTAAAAAAAAAAAGAGAGAGAAGGTCATGATGGCCCTGGAGGAAGGGGTCTGCTGGGTGAGAGCTGATGAGGAGGTGCGGGAGGGAGCCAGGCACTTACTTCCGCCTTTCCCACTCTTCTCCATCCGGTACTGGTAGATGTGCAGGGTGAAGAGCATGTGGGAGTTGCGGTGGTCATCTTCATCGCAGTCCTGCTGATTGCTCCGACGGGAAGCAATGGCAGCGTCCAGGAAGAAAGCCGCCTTCTCTGCAGTGGGGGCCCGCAGCTCACTCTGGTTCTGCAGCTAGAAGACACAAAGCCAAGAGCTGGGGCTGCAAGCCGATGGAGGGCTTGCCTGTCACTCATGCCTGGGTGTTAACTGCTCCATTCAGTTGCTGTCCACTGTGCCTAGTAAAGCCACATGCCTCTTGAAGGTCAAAAGTCAAACTGGAACTAGGCCCGGTATTCATGTGCAATTCTCGGTTTAATTAATTTATTTCTGCAAATTAATATTGAGCACACTTAGTGGATGCAACTTGTTTTTACCTATTTTACACCCTAAGTAGTATCTGTAACTCGCAGGTGTGAAAAGCAAAGGCTGTATCTGAGTGATCAATGGGAGCAGATGACCCATCCTTATCACTGCAGAGGACAGCAAACCAATAACCCAGGGCTATCCATTTACCTAAGAAAACAGGAGGGATGTGACTGCATGTTGATCTCAGAGATTAGATTGTTTGGAGACAGGGAGTTTGCAAAATGTGATTTTAGGTCTGACAAACACGGGTGTCCCAAGGAAGTATAAAACTTAGTTAGCTTTCACTTGATGCCTATTTTTTTCAGTTATTTAATGAAAGATAATTTTAGGCCACACTTACCAGTGTAGATATGAATAAGAAGTACTTATCAAAGGCTCGCTGAAACACCCAAGATACTTGAAGGTCTCATCTGTATTCAAGAGCTATCTAATTTCACCTTTAGTTACTGAACTCATGTTTGTGGCATAATCAGTAATCGATTAGAGAAAGCATAGTGTGCAACGTGTCTAAATCCTATGAGAACTCATGGCAATTATAGTAGCCTGAATCAGAACAATCCTATTATCAGATTTTGATCAGCATTCCTCTTTTTTTGTGGGAGAAAAAGAAACTCCTATTTCTGATTTGTTCAAAGAACTAATTTGCAGTATGTCTTAAGGTTAGAAGAAATACTGACAATTTTCTACTCTGAGTCTATACCTATAGTTTTGAAGTGTGAAAGCCAATATTTGGAACTTAAGGTCAGCAAAATCCTTGAACTTCAAAGAGAGTTTGTATTCTGTTTGTGGTTTTGTACTTGTCATAGAAAAGGAAACGGAAGTATAAAAAACATGTTTTCCACAAGGGGAATGTATTTAAAATAAGGAGGATGTTGGCCTCTTCATCTTGTTTGCCTTCAGTTAATCAGATCTTTCATTTAAGTGACCTTCATCAATGGACTCATAAAAGTGAACAGAGCCAGATGGGGTGGCACACACCTATTATCTCAGCTACTCAGGAAGACAAGGCAGGAGGATGGCAAGGTTGAGGCCAGCCTGAGCAACTTAGTGAGACCCTGTCTCAAAGTAAAAGAGAAAAATGCTGGGATGTAACTTTTGTGGTAGAGCACCCCTGAGTTTCATCCCCTGTACTGCAACAAAACAAAACAAAACAAAAAATCTTTATGGATGGCAATCAAGACACATTTTTTGTGACTTGTATGGGGACCAGCAAGCACCTGAGCATGTTTTATGCTTCAGAATAGTTGTTCTCAAAGTGTGATGTCTGGACAGGCAGCAGCAACATCACATATAAATTTGTTAGAAATGTGCTTTCAGGTGGTTCTACCTCAGACCTACAGAGTCAGTAACTCTGGGGTGGAGCTGAGCATCTATGTTTCAAAAAGTCCTCCAGGTGACTGATGTAGGCTTGAGAGGATTCAAAAAGGAAATGGAAGATCTAGGATATTTTAAGCAGAGATTGAGCATGGACAAGTTTGGGTATAAGGGTGTAACAGAGGCACAGGCACCTTCACCTATGCAAACAGTCCCAGCTGGGATGAATCAGGTACGTATTAAAAGGAACACCTCAGCTAATTAAAAAAAAAAATATAATAGTGGGAGAGAGAGAGAAAAAAAAAAAAAAAGAAAGAGAGAGACATCTGGTAAACCTTGAAAACAAAGCCTACTGCAGGAGGCCAAAGTGATTGTTCTGGATATGAACCAGGGAGCTCCTGAGTCATTCCTACATCTATTGTCAAAGAGCAAGGAGACAGATCCTTATAACAAGGCGTGACATCCTGAAAAGGCGAACTGGATCTTCTCTTGGCTTCCTTCATTATAGCAATTATATCATGGTTCTAATTAGAAAGTGGTTATTAGTTTTTCCTACAGCACTGCTAATCCGGCTGTAAACCAGTGCCAGAAACACAGTTTATAGGGCCATAAACAGCCCCAGTAATGGCTGCAGCTATTTGTGCAGAGCAGTAAATATTTCAGTTTGTTGTTAAACAAAAGAAAGATTGTACTTTTCTTTTTTGGAAAGGAACATAAAGAAAGTGAATTCAATTTTCCCTCAAATGCTACGACAATTGTGGTTCCTGCTCATTGTCAATTAGATTCAAGGTACAAATATTTAGGTTGGGTAAGCAGATGGCCCCACAGCTGCAGGCCATAAAGTTCCAGTCCACTTTAAAGTAAACACTTGTAAGCTTCCCAGTTTACATGGTGAATGATTCACAGCTCAACTGCCCCAGCCTCCGAGGTAGGGATGAGCCACCTCAGGGCAAGCCAAACTTCCAGAAGCAATCACCTGTGTGCCACAGATGGGGTCTTCGCAGAGGTACACGCCCGGGGACTGGCCATCCTGCAGACTACCAGTGGCCACCTCAGATAGAAGGTCCCGCAGGTTTTCTTCTTTCCCCCACACCTCAACGGCTGAGATCCGAACAGAGAAACGGGCTCCCGTCTTTTCTTTCCGTTCATTGATGAGCTTAAAGAGCCAAGAGATGGCACAGGGAATGATGCCAAGGTTCTGCATGGAATCGTCCTTCCCGATCATGGTATAGGATTTTCCTGTGGGAGCAAGGAAAGGGAGAAGAGCAGGCTGATTGTTGGCATCATGCTACAGAGTCTCAAAAATAGATGCTAAGGATTCAGAAGGCAGGCATGGGAGTGAGTGAAAGAGAAGGAAGGGAATTAGAAGGTAAGAAAAATAGTGTGCATTTGATGACAAATAAAAAAAAAAAAAAGGCAGTTCCTAGTACTAGCAATGAAATGGCTATAATACAGAATGTGAGAGCCCAAACAAATGACAAGATGAAATCACAGTGCACCTTGAAGAGGATCACACACATCACAGGCTATCCAGTTTCTGCATTGTTTTACATATAGTGGGAAGGCAGGGACTTTTCATCACTATTATGGTTCACTTTACATCTACCCCACAGATCAAATCCACGTATACTTTACATCCTTTCTCAAGTTAAATGCTGTGTATATTTTTTACAGCATGAGCAAATTCCATTAAAACCTGGAGTCCTGCTTTGATCCAAGATCAAATGAGAGGAAGGTCCAGGGAAGACAGAAGTGGCAGAGATGCGATAGGCTTTCTGTCCTGGCCAAGAACTGAGTTTCAAGCCTTCTGCAAGGTCTCTGATGCAATCTCTGCCTAGGGACACTTTTTTGGAACTCCCCAAATTACTAACTTATCAGGCATGTAATGCAAGGTCTAGTGAGCAGATAGAGGGCCACAGTTGGTATTAAGAAGGGACAGTGGAAGAATTCAATGAAAACCCTTGGGGGTGTGTCTCACTGCATCCTTTTCCAAATGCTTCAGCACAAGAGGATTCCTGATAGTGTCTGGTTGCTGGGAAATAAGGATGGCTTTGTCTGATGTTCCCAGACAGATCCTAACATGACACTTGACTTTGCTTAGAGGTTGTTAATCTGGCTGTTCCATTGGTTCCATCTACCAACACCAATCATCTTGGCAGGGGAGCAGGGGGTCCATCTGCTTCCCAAGGAGCCTCCGCTCAGGAAATGTATATTTTCGTGCTTGCTTTCTTAGCTTGACCCTGACCTGGACCACTGCTATTCCCCTGTTTCTTTCCTGAGCTTGACGGCTGCCCTACAGGAATGGGTGTCCACTTACAAGTACCTACATTTCAAAGGCAGAAGTAATTGTTCTCTCAGCACCTTAGAGAAATTTGACCCTTCCTTTCATCTGGGACTATGGGACTAATATAGAAGCACAGAATGAGGGACCCAATGAGCAGCATAAAGTAAAAGCTCTCACTAACCCAACTTGGCGTGGCCGAAACAGAACACGCAGCCATCCGCCCCATTGACCACAGACTGGATCACCTCTGCCACGGTTCCAGCACACACTTCAGCCTGTCAGACACGAGAGGAGATATGAGCCATTAATGAACCATACAGTAGAGGCACCATTAACAACGTAAAAGTGAGCCCACCTTCCTGGGGTGTAAGGTCCCAGCTCTGCCTGGGGTTCCCCCAGATGGATCAGCCTCTGCCATGGAGCTTGAGAAGTTCTCAGAACTCTTGGGTACCCTCTGTCTCTTGCAAGCCTGAGCATTATGTGAGCTAATTGCAAGCCTGCCTGCTGCTCCTTGGTGGTGCACTTCAGCAGTATCCCAGGACCAGGTAGGTGCAGGTGGCTGTGGGAGTATGTTTCCATGTATCTTGTTCCCTTCATTCGTCTACCATTCTGACCTCTGGGAAAAGGCATTTTAACTCTCCATTGGCCCTTGGAAAATTAGAACCTTCCTTCACAGACAGCACACACACTAATGAAATGGGCTAGGTTATTAGAAGGAAAAAGATGACATACTATTTCAGGACAAAGAACTTGAGAAAATTTATAGTTCGAATACAATCAAGAGGTTTATGATATAGGTCTGCCCTCTCTCCTGATCTCTTTCCTCTTTTTCAATCCACATTCTCCCCTTTTCAAAACCAGTCTTGTCTTTCTTTCTCTTCGCATGTATTCATTGTGTACAACATCAATTGCCACTTGTCAGTAAGTTAGTCGGGTGTTCTTTAGCCTATGCCTGCCTCATCTCCAATTTGATTATTAAATCTTTAAACAGGAACTTGATACTTGATGACTTTTTATTTTCCCATTAACACTCAATAATACAGCACTCTACGAATGTCAGGAATTCAGTAAAGTTTCTGGACCAACTTGGGGATCTGGGAAATCTCTTTCTGGTTAGCATCTAAAGTTTCTGCAGCAGCAGGAGGACAAAATCATTCTCTGTGTTCCTTATTTCTATCTTGGGACTGGAGTCGGAGCTCATGGAAGCATTGAGAGTCAAGCAAACACTGGGGCTCTGAGGTCATCAGGGCAATGTACCTCCCAGTAGGAACCTGAAAACCAGCAATCTCAGCTATGAATGTCGTTATTCAGCTCCAGGTCTCAGCAACACAATGAACCTAAGTATTTGGAAATCAGTTTTCTCTCCCAAACTGAAATTGAAAAACCACACTCCCAACAATTGTCAATTGTTCTGGGGTGGTCGCCTCAGCAATTCTGCCTGGGGTTCCCCCTGGCTGAGGGGGCGGTGTGACAGGGCTGCCGAGGGGACCACAGGATGGTTCACAACCCCCAGGACTGAAGCAATGAGAGCCTGGCAGTAGACTCTGAGACAGAGACAGCAGAATGTTGATGGAATTTGCCAGAGGTGCCTCTGTAGAGCAAGGGGACATTACTGCCCAGTGACCATTGGCATTTTGGACATGAAGCGAGGTGGGGGCTGGAGCCGTACATAAAATAAGCTATTAGATTCTTAAGTCACTGGGGAGAATGCTGATTGTGTGTGGACCAAATTGTCATATGCACAGAGGCCAGGAGACAAAAAAGATACAAGAATAGCCTAATAAGACACAGAATGTGGTAGGCAGACTCTTATAGAGTTCCCTCCTGTCTGTCCATCCAGACTGGTCAATAATTTGTTCACCTTATGATTATTAGGAGCTGACAGTGGCCCCTGGAAGCCCTTTGCTGCCTTTCTTCATGGACCCAGAGATACAGGCAGCCCTCCCAAGCACATATCTCTTGAGCAGGGCCTGGTCTGCCAGAGCCTCCAATTCATCCACTAGTGTGAAACCTCCCTACCACCCTTCCCTAAGCTACACCCAGCAGAATGTGTCCCAACAGAGTGCAGCTAGTGACTGCCCAGGCCACTTAAGGGTAATAAGGATGGTTCTCAAAGGCAAGGAGGAGCAGGCAATGCTATAGTCACTGCTTAACTTCAGGAGCTGATACTCTTTGAAACTGGGAGAAAGCAATCAATAGTTTATAATGGTCTGGGGTCACCGGGGTTGTTGCTGCTTCCCAGGCAAGAAGCTGAGCAAGATCTGCTCTGCACATTAGCCTGTTTTGAGTTTTGGAGTGCTCACTTTGAGGGGCTGAGCTGGCCATGACCAAGCAGCATACTAACATTAACAATGATGATATAATAGTAAAAATAGCTATCATTAGTTGAACACTTGTTATGTTCCTAGCTCTGTTTATCAACTCCGTGAATCACAATAGCCTGATGATCTCATCTGATGATCACATTTTATCTGTGTCCTCATTTGACAAATGAGTGCATTGAGGCTTTGAGAGACATAGTGTCTTGTCCAAGGACATGCTGCTAGAAAATGGTGGATAAAATGGGTGGACAAGACACACCATACTGAGCAGAGTACGGAAAGGTTAATGGGGAGAATCCAGGAAGGATGGCTGCTCAGGAGAGGGGCCATCAAAAAGTGACCTACTCTCTGGATCTCAGTTTCCGTGTCTATAATGTGAAAACAGTTAAAGCCTCCATTTCCTACCCGACAGAGTTCAAGGGAGAGTCAGTGACTAATGTATATGAGACTTCTTGAAAACTGCAAATTTATATAAAATGTAATAATATTAAACATTTGAACAAATTGAAATACTCTTAAAGTGAATGAACTGCATTATTGAGCATATTGAGCTTGGAAAACAAGTGCAAAATGTGTTAAACTAAGACTAGAGATAAAAAATTACTCCTTTTTTTCTGGAATAAATTTAAAATCATTAATAGTCCATGCATAATTTAGGGTTTCCTTTGGAATTTTACAACTTACCAAGATCTGTTTCTGAAAAGTTTTAGCTATTGTTAATTAAATTATTTGTAGATCATTTATTAGATCCAATGTCAGGTTCAAATTACCACTGGATGGTACAACACAGAACTTAAACAGAGAAACCATAGAACTCATTCATAAAGTACTTTGTCTTCTTATGGTAACATTCTTTGGGAAAACCACATGATCAGCTTCTTTACATATATATATATATATATATATATATATATATATATATATATATATATAGGACACAAATACCTTTATTTATTTATTTTTTATGTGGTGCTGAGGATTGAACCCAGGGCCTTGCACGTGCTAGGCTAGCACTCTACCACTGAACCACAATCCCAGTCCCATGCTCAGTTTCTTAATGGATAAAGCCTATAATGTGCCCTGTGTGCTTATGGTGTAATACAGGAACATGTGTGAACATCATTACTTCCTATACTCAGATTATAGAGGAAATTAACAGGCTGCAATTGTAACTACTGGTGTTGTTCTCCAGTTCAGCAAAAGGCTATTACCATACTATGCAGAGTTGTGTAAATCTTGGAAAGTACTAAATATTTATCAGAAAGATACACATGTCTTGATGCCACAGTGTAGGCAAGTAGGCCACCATACACTTAATAACCTGGTTGATGTATGTATGTATGTATGTATGTACGTGTATGTATACTTATTTTGGGCACTGGGGATTGAACCCAGGGCCTTGTACGTGCTATATATATAGTCCCCAGCTAAGCTTATCCCAGTCCTGGGTTATTTATTGATTTCTGCAAATAATCAGTCCCACACTCATGTTACTTTCCCAATCCCCAGTCCCTCAAAGTGGCACTCTTGGGTGCAACTTAGAGGTCCACATTCATCAGGAGATAATCCCAGTAAGAACAGATGTTGACTAGAAGCTTCATTTGCACCGTCTGATAGGGTCTGCAATTCCTTGGTTGCCTATGGTCCAAAAATCTTAGCTTTATGACCCCACCCCCACCCCAACCACCAAATAATGTGATTGCAAAAAAATGGCCCCAGTTCTCCATCTCAACCTGTGTGCATGCTCCTTGAAATGTGATTTTGCAGCTCATCCAGTAAAGAGAAGTCTCATCCCCATCCCACTAATTTGGACCAATAGGAGGCTACAGAAATGATGTTGCATCAATTGTGGACACAGGCCTTTAAGAGGCCTGCATAGTTGAGTCCTGGACACTGCCATGAGAACAAGTCCAAGCTAGCCTGCTGGACAATGAGAGACAACATGGAAGAGAGACCTGTTAACCCTGCCACGGCTACTGTAGACCAGCCGAATGCCAGCCAACCCCAACATGTGATAGCATCCAGCCAAGATCCTCGGAGCTACCTATCCAACCCACAGCTTATCACAAGAGAGTCAAACTAGCTGCGGAATTGCCCAAATGATCCTGAACAACATAACAAATGTTTATTGTTTTAGCACTGAATCGTGGGTTGAAATGCAGCATCAGTGAATTGACATAGCCGCTATCTCTGAGCCTCTTTCATTACCCACTACTCCACGGATTCTGGTGGCAGGATGCATGTTAGCCTCAGTTTCCCTGTCTAGCACTCTAGTTCCTTATTAGGACTACAGACCTGCCTTCAATATCAATGGATATTTTGATATTGTAGGGTCCTAGGACACTACCTGATTTTAACCCAGCTCCCTTGAACAATTTCTCCTTTCTTACATGCCCATACCTAGAAGCCCAGGCAGAATTAGAGTCCTACTGGACCAGTTACCAGCTCCTTGGGGTGTTTGTTCCTATAACTTCTAATTCCTGCTGTTATCTTCTTGCATCTGTATGTCAAACACTGATACCCAATAACTCAGAAGGAATGAACTCCTCAAAGGAGCTCAGAAGGATTTCTAGAAATCACTAAGTGGGTGGAGGAAATGGTCTATCAGGTATTCTGGATGACACCCTCTCCGCTTACAGGTTCTGGTAAATAAGTGTCCATCCCCAGGGGGGGTTATACTCACTTGTGAAGCATCTTGTGGAAAAACTGCATCAAAGGCAAACATCTTAGGAGGGACCTGGTTGCTTCTCTTTTGGAAGGCATTTTGACCTCCACAAGTAAGGGGATCATACAAGGTGATCTGCTTCTTCCGAGGGTCCACCTTTAAGAAAGAGCTGGATTCTGAGGTATCACGAGCCAACGTGGAACAAATACGAAGCATGACTTTCACCTATTAAGAAATGAAGATGGGAAGCAACATGAATTAAGATAGCTGGATCCTTATATACCCATGTGATATAAATATTCATGACAGCATTGAACTTTTTCATGATACATTATGATGAACTGCACAATGAATTAGCAACTTAATCCTCACTGGGTCATGGGAAAGCTGATTTATTTATAATTACCAGGTAGAATATTTTGATATGTCCATTACTTTAATACAGAGATGGCACATCCTGTTCTTTGTCTTCCTATTAATATAAATTAAAAATTAACTGTGCCCTAGTGGCCCAATTATATAGATGAAAAGCTAATCTGGACTGTCAAGCTATAGGGGCTGGTGTAGTTCCCTTGAAGCTCACAGATCAATAAACCATGCACATAAAAGTTAGCTCTATAATTTACTCCCCAGCTTGGCTCATCAGGACTCTGGGAGACAAAAATCCACAGTTATTAGTGTCATCATTAAAGGCCTGGGAAATGGCCTGTTTTTAAATGGCCAGCATTTGAAATGTGTTCCAAGGGGGCAACAGTGATAAAAGATTGGTTTGCAACATGTTATTTGGGAATCCCATTAAGTGAGTACAGAGAAGTTGTCATTTCAGGGAATGAAAGCGCATCTCTGTAGGAAACAGGAAGTGGTGCCCTTTAACCCATGTTCCAAGTCATTGAACATGAGCATCTCTAGTGCTCCTGACCAACCCAGCCCCATCTCATGGCTGAGTGTGGTGCTCATGGAAATGCAGAAATGAAGCTGAAGTCACAAGCAGATCTGGAGGCGACATGCCTGGGAAATAGAATTTGCTCCCTTAACAGCTGTTTGTTACTGAGTTGCTATTTCAGTCCATTTTCTTTGAGTAACTACTATGTGCCAGGCACTGTGCCACTCAGGAGGGATGCAAAGACATGTAATGCCTAGAGTAACAGATGTAGACAGATGATCTCAGTATTATAATTTGGAACATTGTGAAGGTATGAACAAGGATTGTTTCTAAACTCTTTCCTTCATATATAATCAGTTTCCAGGTGTGATGAATTCTCCATCATACCATTTTTGGGGAGAGGGGGGTTGTATATTTTTAAATAAAATGCCTAAAACATATAGAAATGTTCAGAGAATAATAAATATTGTGCACATGGAGTGAGGTCCATCTCAGCTCGTCTAGTGAAGCATGGGAACTAATTTGCAGTGTACAAGGCTGAAACATAAAGAATTCCAAGAGCACTGGGCCATCACAGGTCTAGCACTATGCCCCAGCTAAATTTGTCTTTATAAACTAATTGTTTCTTTCAGTGTGGCTCTGGAGGTCAGGTGTCACAGTGGAAGAAGCCCAAATTTGGGAAGATGCTGACCTCTTAGGGTTCACATCTTATTTCTGCAAGATTGTAGAAGAATACCTGCCATTTTCTGAGGGTCAGTTGTGTGCCAGGACTGTGCTATTATCAACATTATGTCATTGAATCCTCCCAATAATTCAGTGCATAGATCCAGGCTTCTCAGGATTTTACAAAGTAGAAAACAGATGTTACATGGTTTGCCCTAGATCACTGAACATGGGTGATAGGTGGGGCTCTGATCCACCTCCAAAGCCCATACTTCTTCCATTATGTCAACTTCTCAAAGACTCAGTTTTCTCAACTATATGACAGGAATAACAATGCCTGTTTTGTGGGACAGGTGTGAGAATTCAATGGATTGACGTGAGGTGCTGAACATAGTCGTAGTTGTGAGCACATGGTAGTTGAAGTCTTGTTCCTCCTTCCTCCACCTTCACTTGCCTCCCTCTGGACCATGACATCTTATGGTTTCCCAATAATGGTATTCATGATAATGTCTGAAATCAAACTCCTCGCCCTGGATGTTGGGTACCATGAGTCACACGCAGGACACCATGGAGGATCACTGCAGCCAGGACTCATTATTAGCACTGAGACTGATATGGCTATTCCTAGGAAAGCACCATTGAATCCCACCACCATTACATATTGGATAATAACCACTGCATTTATCTGAATTCCATTCTGGTAATTTCCTTATTTTCCAGGAGTCATTATAGTCTGATTTCAGTTCCTTTCTGTAGATTTGCCCCAGTTACACAGCAGGTGTGCTATGAGCATCTTTTCTCACTGCAACTTTTGGTAGGTAATGGGGGCCTCTGTAGGCAACTCTCCTTGCCCAGCTCTGAACAGCAGAAGTCATGGATGTTGCGAAACCAGGCAGAACTGATGGAGCCACATGGCCCACTGCTTTTCTATTTCACAATTTTGCATGCCATTTCTAGGTAACCAGAGGTGTTGAATGTAAAATACGAGCAAAGCCAGGCAGGAGCCCAGGAGGAGAAGCAGGAGAGAAGGGGCTGAATTAGTGAGCCATTTGTCCAAGAGGAGCGCTCCTGCATCTTAATGAAGCTCCAAGCCTGTGGTTCATTTTCTACAGATGGGCAGAAGGTCTCAGCCTCCGGTCTGGCCAGAGATACACAGTTCTTTAAAACTCCACTGAACTTGGGGCTGGGAGACATGCCCTACTCTATTATTTTCTTTGCAATTCATTTAAATAAATGGAGATTTTTTTTTTCCTCTCTTAAATGAAGAAAATTGGGTTTTTCTGCTTCACCTCTTTTGTATCATTATTTCTTTAGTCCAGCACTCTACTTCCTGCTTAATCCTCTGTAATTAAAGTGCTTAGGAGATAGCACTTAGGATCAAGAATGGCCCTCGGATTTCTTGCCAGGAGTCCTTGCTTTTGTTACAAACATTATTAAGTTTTTGGCAACATCAATTTCAACCCAGCCACTCCCACTGTTCTACACAGAAGGTTCAGGCAGCTATTCACAGGCACAGCCAGCCACCCCAGCTTTCAGGGTCAAGGGGACAGTCACTATGTCACTCCCAAGAGGCATACCTGAAGGAATGGGACACAGAAAGCTAAAGGAACAGTCCAAGTGGAAGCAAGTAGGGCCTGACACCTTGATTCAAGTGAGCAGAGACTGGCGTTTTCTGCACCCACGTCCCCTCCCATTGAGACCCCACGTGGCCTCACTTGTCTAATTATTCAGTGGCTGGTGCGACACAGCTGTTGCTTTGGGCCACAGTTGTCTTTATGCCTTGCTCATTAATCACTTCAGCACCTCCTCCTGGATGGCATCGTGAGATGCAGAGAGAAAGGAATCATGAGACGCTCGTTGAGAGAGGCAGAGCCTGGCTCCTGAGCTGCACAAACACTCCATCAACACAGAGGCAATCGCCGGCTGCCACCCAGCCTTAGTGAAGGCTAATGAGAAGTGGGGCCCATAGTCACTCACAGCACCTGCCTCACATGATCATAACAGATTCCTGTTTGTCCCTTGTTGTAACAAGCGCAGGCCCATGGTGCACACCTAGTGATGCTCTTCTGGCCTGTTTCTCTACCCAGATGCTGTCGAGCAGGAGACTTTTATTCAACTTTAACATTCGGGAGAGTTTGGGGCAACTTACTATTAGTAGGATCTCTCATCAATCAGAAAAAAAACTATGCATGATGATGAGATAGTGGGAGAAAGAGAGAACTCTGCCAATCATTCTCATGCCTGTGCTTTGTTTAAACTCCTGTGTGGATGCCTAGAACGAAGGTCTTCTCTAAAAATTCATAATACATAGTTTTTTTCCCCTCTACAAGGTTATAGGTTAGAAAGTTAAATTAACTACTAAAATCTTTCAGTGCCTTTACTTTACACTGATTTTAAAGAATCATCTCAGTAGAAATCAGTCAAGGTGCAGATGGATCAACCTATCCAGAAACACCATTTCATGTCATTTTTGTCTGAATCCCAGCAGTATTCAAATTTTTTTTTGAAGGGGGTGGTATTGGGGATTGAATCCAGGAATGCTTTTGCCACTGAGCCACACTGCCAGCTCAGCTCTTTTTATGTTTTATTTTGAGACAGGGTCTCACTAAATTGCTTAGGACCTCACTAAGTTGCTGAGGCTGACCTTGATCCTCCTGCCTCAACCTCCTGAGTAAGTGGGATATAGGCTGGGGCCATCATGTCCAGCTAGGATTTTTTTTAAGCCTTCCAGATCTATTCTGAAGTTCCAAGAACCTGTCTAGAAACTGTTCTCTAAGGTACATCAGAGGCAAATAAGAGAGGTTGGTCAAAACCCACCCACAGGAAGAATGGTGTGTAGAGGGGAACTGTACACGGTTGCCAGGTGAGATTCTAAAAAGAAAGACAAGACAGTCAATCTGTAGAGCCCATTAGCAACTAACTCCAGCCCAGGATTCTGGTTCTGTCCTACTGAGACAAATGGCAGTGACAGGGACACTGGGATTCCTCTTGGGAGTGTAAGCTGCAGGAATCTCATCATGCTCGCCTCACATGGGGGAGAGCCAAGTATGGGTGAAATGGCTGAGCTCAGGGTGCCCCAACTGCCTAAGAGAGCTGCCAGTGGAGGAGAAAAGCAGGGCCATGTCCTTGGGACAGATCAGGCAGCCTCTCCTGGTTTCCACATATTTGGGGATGGGGTTCAACAGTTGAAAGAAAAACTCAGAAGGACAACAAGCGTTCATTGTTTCTAAATGGTTGAGCTCCCTCCTTACAGGAACAGGGTGTGATGGGCACCGCAGTGAACCAAGTGCTATGGCTAGGATCTAACACAGATGTCACTACCACTGAGGTGCCGTCTTGTGTCCTCATCTCTAAGATGGGCCTGCTGTGCCACCTCCCTTGAAGGACAGATGTGAAGAACAAAGAGATAAAAATAGATTGTAAAGAATACATATTTAGGGCTGGGGCTGGGGCTCAGTGGCAGAGCGCTTACCTAGCATGTGTGAGGCACTGGGTTCCAGTCTCAGTACCACATATAAATGAATGAATAAAATAAAGGTCCATAAACATCTAAAAATATTTTTAAAAAAGAATACATATGTAAGGCTGGGGTTGTGGCTCAGTGGTACAGCACTTGCCTCACATGCGTGGGACACAGGGTTGGATTCCTCAACACCACATAAATAAATACAATAAGGTATTATGTCCATCTACAACTAAAAAATATTTTTAAAGATTAAAAAAAGAATACATATGTAAAGTAGTGCAGTTGCCCTCTCTACCTGGCTCTGCTCCACAGACTCAGGCAATTATGGATAAATCTATTAGGAAAAAAACTGAATCTGTACTGAACACATACACACTTCTTTCTTGTCATTACTCCCTAAACAATGCAGGATAACAACTATTTACATAGATTTACATGGTTTTAAGCATTAGAAATAATCTAGAGGCAATTTAAAGTATATGGAGGATTGTATAAATTGTATGAAAATACTATGCCATTTTAGATAAGGGCCTTAAGCATCTGTGAATTTTGTTATATACGGGGGATCCTAGAACCAACCCCCCATGAATACCAAGGGACAACTGTGTTATCCTAGAGAAGCAAGGAAGGGAGGAAGGAAGGAAAGAAATATTCATTTTTCTCCAACCAATTGATATAACAAACATTCTTATATCAAATAACACTGCCAGAAGTCTTCTCCTAAGGTATATGTATGTACATGGTTTTTTGTTTTGTTTTGCTTTTGTGGTACTGGGGATTGAACCCAGGAGTGCTCTATCACAGAGCTGTATCCCCAAATCCTTTGATTTTACTTTTTATATTTTGAGACAGGGCCTCACTAAGTTGCTGTGACTGGCCTCCACTTCATGATCCTCCTGCCTTAGCCTTCTGAGTTGCTGAGATTATAGTCGCTGCCACCACACCTTGCTACCATAGTTTAATAGTAAAAATTAAAGCATGCCTGGCATGGTGGTGCATGCCTGTAATCCAAGTAACTCTGGAGGCTGAAGCAGGAAGATCCTAAGTTTGAGGCCAGCCTCAGCAACTTAGTGAGACCCTGTTTCAAAATAAAAAATAAAAAGGAGATACAGTTCAATGGTAAAGCTCCCCTGGGTTAAATCCTAAGTACCCCCACCCAAATAATAATAATACAAATAAAAGCAAAATTAAACATACACATACACAAAAACAAGAGACAAAAATCAAATTATTTTCTTTATTCCTTTCACCAAAATTAAAGAATATAAAGTCATTACATTTTTTGTAAAGGTGACTAATTCATGCAAAATTTGATCTGAGTATCTGAACATTAAATGTGGTATTTCTTATAATTTTTCCTTTCTTTTCTCTCTTATTCAGGCAACATGCTGCACGTGCTGTCTGCTCCTGGTACATGAGTCACTTCAGGAAAATTCCCAGCCATTCTAAGTAAGCCAACTGGAGAGATGGAAAACCTAAACAGAGTACATTTCTCATATGTGTACTTCTTAGCACTCACAATTTTCTGATCTGCCAAGAAATCCAAGAAGTTCAGTTTCTATGCTATGGTATTCTGACAAACAGAAGAGATTTTGATGAAATGCCAGTTTTTTAAAACTCACTGTAAGGGATTAAGAGTACCATTTTCCACGGCCATTATAATGTAAGATTGTATTGGTAACCCAGTGTAACCCAGCGGGAGCACATTGGATCCCACAGATATGATTCTCTCTCCCCTTCTTATTTACCCAAAGGGCCGACTTAACCCAACAAAAGAAGTGGGCAACAATGCTCAAGTAAATTAAAATTGGATTTTATAAAGGGAGAAAATTTAAATGCCTTTCTGGTAAAACTTGTATAAATAATCTGAAATTACTTTTCCTGAAGGAAGATCTTACGATTTCATATGACTGAAAGGTTCCAGAAGTTAGTTTTAAAAGATCCCAGGAATCATATTCCAAATAGTACTGACCTTGGAGGTCTCAAATAACTCCAATAGTAGGAAATACAGGGGAGAATCCAGAAGGCTGTATAATCCCTAAATTTTGAGGGAGCTTTAGAATCTGTCTTATAAAGTTGTTCCCACAGACCATAGTTCCCATTAGAATCCAGATACACATCTGCAGAAACCCCAGAGATGTTAGTTATAGAACAAAACTAAATCGGATTGAATTTTTTGTATAAAAATACAACAATAAAATCGTACATGACATATTCAAAAATCATGGGGCAATTGTTCGCCTGGAGAAAATCCAGAGACATGTGAAGGGTGGGAGGCAAACTCCTGGGTGCTGAGGTGTATCCCAGGCCTGATTGGGGAGAACATCTGCTCTCTGTTGACATGATCAATCAGTCAGCCATCAGCACCACTGCTGTAACTTCTTTACAAGTTTTACAAATCTTAGAATTTACAAAGGACCTTCTCCTATTTAATTTCCATTTGGTTCCACCGTTAGCAGCTCTGTTAAAGAAATATGATTACTATCATCCCTATTTTGAGACAGAGGAGATGAAGGTTTGAGGTATTCAAGTGATTTGCCCAAAGCTAAGTGCCTGGTGGTGGCTTTGACCTTCTCCTCCCCTCCCGGGTCATGGGGAGAGCTGAAGCAGCCTTGGGGAGACTGGGTGGGGGGTGGGCCTGTTCCTGTGCTGTGGGGCTGTTGGGCAGAAGGCCGGTTTCTCAGAGGTGCCAGTAGGTGAGCTCATGTGGCGCCAGACAGCAAATAATGAGCAGCAATGCCATCAGAGAGGGAAGATTTGCATTATTAAGAGCGGGGCTGGGAAAGGTGACAAGAGGTGGTACAATAAGGCTAAGTGCGAGGGAGCATGTGCAAGACCAGGAAATGGAGCCTGGTAATAAGATGCACTCAATAAAGAAGTGCTTCGGGGAGTAAAGGGGGTTAGGAAATTCCCTAAAGCTCTTCATCAGTGTGCATCTGTCACCAAGCCCAGCAAGGACTGTAGTGCTGGAGGGAGGGAGTATGAAACCCAGGAAAAGAGTCTTCCCCTGTGAGGCACCATTAATGGCTGGGCAGCCTTTGGGAGCCGGGTCCCTCATACCAATTAGCAGGCTTGAGGATTAGCCAGGCTGTGAGGACCAAGACAGACACAATTCCGGAGCTGGACTGTCAGAAAGGACTGGAACTCTGACAGTGGTATATTTAGAAGACACTCTGTCTCTTGGCTTGTTCTGTTAAGGAACTTATTTAAATGGATAAACTGGTGTAAAGATCCACCCAAGGTAAAGCACCTTCAGATCTGAAGTGAAGCCAGATATGGAATTCTGAGGTGCCCCAAAGACGCCCTCCAATTGCAATGACACTCACTGACAGAGCTTCCTATCTATGACTTTCATGGAGTCCAGTCTGGTGCTGGGAGGAACAGGCTCTGAAGACAGTCTCCTGACTTTGAATTCTGGCTGTACCATTTACTGGTGTGTGTCTATGGACAAGTGATTTAACCTCCTTTGTGCCACATATACAAACTGGTCACAATAAGAGTACAAGCCTAGCAGGGTGACCATGATCATTAACACAGCACATTCCTTTCATCAGTGCCAGCTACACAGTAAGTGCCCAACAATATCAGCTGCTATTATTATTATTATGGCACTGGGGATTGAAACTCAGGTGCATTCTGACACTAAGCTACACCCACAGCCCTTTTTAAAATTTTATTTTGAGCTAGGGTTTCCCCAAGTTGTTCAGTCTGGCTTCCAACTGTAATCCTCCTGCCTTGGCCTCCAGAGTTGCTGGGAGGGGTGCAACATCCCACCTGGATACTTTGTTATTTTTATGAGGCTATTGAGTCTACTGAAAAGATCATGAACTTTGAAGTCAGACTTTGGCTCTTAGCAGCTGTGTGACCATGAACATATTATTTTAACATCATTTCTTCATCTGTGAAATAGAGATAATCACCCCTTTGAAAATAGACTAACCCTTGTACTCACTCTGACATAAATCCCTCAAATAACAAAGTGCTTAAGTTGTCTTTTTAGGAAAAGTCTCCCATATCCACTGTAGGACTCTCTTGGACTGGTTTTTAGATATGCAAAATGTCAGCTTATTCAGTCAAGGGTCTTATGACATCTCCAGCTCAAAATCTCCCTACATATAATAACTACTCCCCAGGGCAGCGGGAGGGAACATGCAACCTATGAGAGGCACCATGAGCATCTAAGCCTGCTTCTCACAGTCCAATCAACAAGCATTTTCTTTCCTCTCCCTTCCTACAAAGCCCCTACTACCAACTGACTTTGGAGGCAGATCTGAGTTTATGACCTTGCCTGTGAACTGCATAATAAAGTTCTTTGTTTTTGTGAAAGCCAGTGCCAGAGTATTGGCTTCTCTAGGCATTGGGCAGTGAGCCTGTGCTTGGTATCACTTCCTGAAGGTATCACATGATTATTAAGCAAATAATCATGTTAAGCACTTGGCATGAATTAGGTGCTCCATACACAATAGCTACCATCCCATGGAACCCCCATTCACAAAAGTACCAATTTCCTCAGGAATAGATGTTCACTTCTTTCCTCTCTCCCTTTAGCCACCTTGACCTAGAAGTTTAGGAGACCTTGTCATTAGATTCTAAAACATCTTATGCCCATAGAGCCCAGTTTTTCTAACTGTAAAGGTTTAGCTTAGAGATTCCAATTTCCATTCATTTCTTCCTTTGCTGATTTTTGGTAAATAATGGTGAGTAACATTGAGAGATTTTTCTTAGTACTTGATACAAAAAGTATTATGATTAGAAATGAAAAATACCCATTCAAAAGATAAAACAGTATAGGAAGAATATTTTAAAGAAACAGCAGTAGGTATCCCTTAAGTTAGAATTTTTTCAGACTACTCAGTTTGAATTTGGGGTATTTATTGTTAATGAAGGGCCATTTCTCACTAAAGCTCACTCATGTGTTACAACTGAAGAGCTAAATAACAGACCTGTTGTCAGAGAGCAAACACTCTGAAAAATATCACATGGCTGATGCAGACTCTCTGTCACCAAAGAGCTGCTGTTTGGCTTGGGAAAAAATAAGACCAAGGGAAAGTGCTTTTTCCTATAGTTCACTTTATGATAAATGGGAAAACTTCAGCTTGCTAACATGACACTTGATTTATTGTCTTCTGTACCTTATTGCCAGGGCTTTTCTAGCCCTAGGAATTTCAATATTCCAGATTCTGGCCTTTGACCTAGATAAATAAAATGTAGAACTCTGAAAATAAGTCAAGTAACCCAGGTAGGTATCTGTCTAGAAATACCAGCTACCAGATCTACCATCAAATTTGGCAAAACACCATAATAAACAACTTCATTATCTAAAATAAAGAAAGGGTAACAAACACGATTACCTACTAATTAGGTATATGTCTTTCTGGAATACACCCCCCTCAGTCCATCTTCTTTATAAACCTGTCTTAGAGGAGCTCTCTCCATGCTGGCTCCCAGCTTCTATTAAATGTGTGCATCTCCCCTATGTCATGTATGGATGAGGCCTGCATAGAACCTGAGGATGACAGCCTGGCTTTTCAGAGCTGCCTGGGGGCAGATGACAGATGAGACTGTACAGAACCCATTCAGTTTATCATTAGGGTCTCTCCAGCCTAAGACTGCAGCCTGGGAGTGGGAGAGCATCATCTCAGGATCTGTTGAAATTGGCTTCCAAAGGGTTGAGGAGTCCTTTCCTAGAAAAGCCAGGGGCATGCACATTTCCACAGTGGGCTCCTTCTCCAGTCTGGAGCTCTGCAATCTTAGTACCAGGGAAGAGGAGAAGGAAGAACATAAGAAACCAAGGGAATCATCCTAGTAAGAAAAACCACTGGAGGGATCTTTGGGTCAAGAAGTTGAAACCTGAAATAGTATTATATAAGATTTAGGATGCTAGATTAATTTAACTTTCTTGTTTTGAAATATTTTTTTGTTGTCAATGGATCTTTATTTTATTTATTATTTATTTATTTATTTATTTATATGTGGTGCTGAGTCACACATGCTAGGCAAGCGCTTTACCACTGAGCTACAACCCTAGTCCCTAAATTTAACTTTCATCAAAATCTACCATGGATCATGACACCAAACTGTACATTTTCATGTTCGCCCCACACTAAGAGAAAGGAGAAGAAGTATGGAGTATCTTGGTCCTGAATCCCTTGTCCCTTGCATATCTTACAGAATTTCATTCACATCCAACAATAAATAAAGAGTAGGAAAGTTTAACAATAAGTTGTAATTACCCTAATTCTTTTTCCATCAGTTCCTTCAAAAGGCTCCCATGCTCAGGAGTGCATCTGCTCAATCACTAAGCATATGTTGAACATATGCTATGCACAGTGCCTTACATCAGGGAGGCAGGGGAGAGGGACAGGAAGGAGGCCTAGAGGACAGAGAACAGTTGAGTCTATGCATAAAACAGAAGGGAGATGGTATCATCTCCATTTTAAGCATCCCACTATTTTCAAGATTTAGACTTGGAACTAAAGCAACTTTAATTCTCAGCTTAGCTCCACTGAGCCCTCAGCTTACTGCTGCCATCTTGTCGGAAGGATAGGAGGTCATGTGATTGGAAGGGACAGCCTGAAGGGAGGGGGAGGACATGCTGGTAAGAGGGGCCCAGTAAAGCCCAGCTGGAGGGAAGGAGTGAATGCTAATGAGAGGCTCCTACCACCTCCCCGAGAGGCAACCTCCTGACTGCTCCTGTAATTCCCTTCACCGCCCTCTGCCCTGGCACAAAAGCCCTTGCTGGCAGCAGGAGACAAGTTGAAAGCCGAATGATAAATTCTAATACAGGGGATGATTAGGAAGATGTGTTTTCTCTTTATTTTCTTCTTAAAATGTGTATATGATGGGGTAGGATAGTTAACTAATCACAGTCTTCCCTAGTGTGCATAAGATAAGAACTAAAAAGAACATCAAATTAAGGTACATACCTGTGTTCCCACAATGATAATCCTCTTTGCCTGAAGGGCTAGGACCATGGAGGTGGCCTGAGAGGGGAGTGTTCCCATTGTGGCTGAGAGACTTTGGAAACCTTTAATGAAAGGCACCTGATCAATAAGGGAGACTCTTGCATTGAGAATTTAAAAGGCTTCCCATCACACTGTGTCTGAAAGAAATGTCAGAAGCATTTGTCATGTGCTGGGATGGATGGTTTGCAGCTGCAGCTTGCCAGACTATAGAAGCTAACTTTATTTAGGCCCTGCAGATAGCCTCGGCAGATCCTCTTGCCCACAATGGGATCAGCTTTCCTCAGAGTGCAGATGAAGGCTTTATCATGGTGCTGAAGAAAGAGTTGTTGTCACCACTGGGTGCTACTACTACAAGATGTCCCAACCATGGACTTTGTGAGCTCTGGCTTATATAGGGCTGTTTTATCTTTTTTTTTTTTTTTCTAGGTGAATCCACAAACTGCCCTTTTGGATTTCCAATGTCTTTTATTGAAGCATTGTACAACATAGTTCATAGTCTCTGGACTTTATTTATTTAGGTACGGGGCATTGAGCCCAGAGGTACTTTATCATTGGGCTATATCTCCAGTCCTTTTATTTTTATTTTGTCACAGGGCCTTGCTAAGTTGCTGAGACTGGCCTTGAATGTGCAATCCCCCTGCCTTAGCCTCTTGAGTTGCTGGGATTCCAGGGATGTACCATTGCACCCAGCTTTGTCTGGACTTTAAAACTTCAGTCTAGGAGAGACAAAGCAATGATTCTCCCACACAACTAATGACCACCTTCCCCAAACTAGTCTAGTGGATAAACAGGCCAAAAGTCTACTCCTTCCTTCATTGAGTATCTCTTAATATGGACCGAATACTATGTAAGGGTCTGGGGTTATTGAGAGCTTAAAAACCAGATGCTATTTTCAAGGGTCTTACAGTTTATTAGGTGAGAACTCCCAAAAAGTATAACAGAGAAGGACAAAAGAGTTCTGTATTGGAGTACAATGGGGACCCAAGTGTGGGTGGGCATTTCCATTTGGGGAGCAGAGGTCAAGAGAAGTTTCATGAAGATGATGATGAATGGGACTTGGAAGAGGAGTTGATGCTCAATAGGCTCTGAGGGTAGGACCTGGGGCAAAGTGTGCAGGGTGGGCAGAGGGATGGAAGAGTGGGACTGACTGGTGTCTTGGAATCTGCAAGTAGCTCTGCCACCTTGGGACCAGTTACTTACACTCTCTGTGCCTCAGTTTCCTCATCTGTACAGTGGAGATGGTAACAGTGTCTCCATACCATATAAGTTATTTAGGAAGATTAAATGAGCCTGGTACTTGACAAAGAGTCTGGTAGTTGGTGAGGGTTATGTGAGTATTGTTGTCCGCTTTATTCAAAGGTAGGGTGGGCGAGGCGGAGGAAAGGTAAGAAATTCAGCTGGAAAAATAGGGTAGTGCCAGACTGCAGAGAGACTTCTTTTCCAAACTAAAAAGATTCTATGGGGAGCCACTGGAGGGATAGAGAAGCAGAGTACCCAGGAAATGCCCATTGCTTTGTGATAAAAGACAACTCCTGGTGTCAGGGTTTCTCCATCAGTAAAACAATGTGAACAGCTCTTCCAGCTCTCTTCCAAATGGGGGAGTTGTGAAGATAAGGATGAAACTGTGAAACTTAAATTTTTATGGCATGGCATTTTTTTTTAACACGTAGACTACTTGATCAGGGAGCCTTTCACAGGGACTGTGGAGCTAACACACAAGTGTGGGAGTTAAGAGTCTGCTGCATGCATATGCATGGATGCTGGTAGCAGCCATGTAACTTGACGTGAAGGATAATGAATTAGTCAACCAACAGATAAATATTTATTAAATGCTGATGAGCAATGTGCTCCCCTTTACCTAGGCAAGCTAAATATGACAAAATATTTAGATTTGAGGAAAGAACCAAAGACAGATCTGCTTCAGAGTGCACAAGAAGAGAGCTTGTCTTACAGTAGTATGCATAATCCACAGGATGTAGATTGCTATGTTCTAGCCACAGAACAGAATCTATTGGCAGGAACCAGAAAGCTGCCTGATAGGGAAATATCTCTTTTTCCCCAGTGGAGGAGGAAGAGTAACACTGGCTCCTCCATCCTGGGTCACTGCTGGGTACTGCTCCACCCTGATTCTGATTCCTATCCTAAGCAGTGACTGGGTTTCCATCATGAAAGGGCCACAGCACAGATCATTTACTCTGTAAACTCTTATAAGAAAATTGGCTTTCTAATCTGGATTTTCTAGACACACTTTTGGTAAGTAACTTAGAAGAAATTATTTTCATAGATGCACATAAGCAAAAATTCCCATTTTCCTACTTAAGTGGTCCTAAGGCTTAGACTATATGTTGAAAATTAGACTGCATAATTGCTCGGCCCTCCTAGCAGGGTTTCTGATTCAGTAGATCTGAGATGGGGCCTCAGAATGAATGTTTCTCGTAAGTTCCCAGTGATGTGCATTATGCTGTTCTAAGAATCACAGTTAGAAAACTACTGTCCAGGGACAAAGTTGGCCTCCTCTTCATGGAGTTTTTCCCTAACACTCCATAAAATTATAGTCTTGTTTGTGTGTGTGTGTGTGTGTGTGTGTGTGCACAAGTGTGTGCATGAATGTGCATGTGCTGTGGATTGGACTGAACCCAGGGCCTTACACATGCTAAGCAAGTACTCTATGACTGAGCTACACGCCCAGTCCCAAAATGATAATCTTATCAAAGGCAAAGATTCTGATATCTAAGGAAAGAAGATTTCTTGACATCAAAGTGGAAGTTGCAGAACCATATATGTATTGATACAGGAGCTGTGCTTCTCTTTGAAGAAAAGTTGTCTAACCTATTGATCCTTCCTAAGGTTAATGCCCAATTTCACATTAGAACTCCATCACCTAGTTCTACTTGAGATTGATTTCTAATATGGAATCGGGCATTAACCTTAGGAGGAAATCAACATTAAAGGAAACTAGAAATTTTTCTGAGACAATTTTTTCATGCCAGAGAACACTGTCCCAGCATTGAAGTGATATGTGCATGAGTCCGTCCATGTGCATGTGTGAGTGCACTGTTGTGTGCAAATGAATGTGTGTGTATACAATACACATGCACATAACAGTATGTGCGTGCATGTGTGTGTGTAGGTGTGTGTGTGTGTGTGTGTGTGTGTGTGTGTGTGTGAGACAGAAAGTGAGTACATTTGAGGATAATGATTAACACTTTCATTTAACAATTTCTAGAAACAAATATGTATGGTCAGGTAGAATGATCAATATTTATTTCATGTGGAAGGTAGGCTTTTTTAAATTTTTTTTTTAGTTGTAGTTGGACATAATATCTTTATTTACTTATTTTTATGTGGTGCTGAGGATTGAACCCAGCACCTCACACATGCTAGGCGAGTGCCAGCCCCAGCCCCGGCCCCAGGAGGATAGTTTTTTAAAGCAGGAGACTTAGGATAATTTTACCAAGTCATAGTCACAATTCATGCAGAACCTGTTTGAATTTGATTGAAGTATTCCAGGACAAACCAATCACTAAAAACATAATATTGGGTGATGCAGAGGGGATGCAAAATTCTGCTCTATTGGGTGGGTAAACACTGGTGACTTTCCAGCTTGGATTTTTTTTTTTTTCTTCTTCCGTTTTTGACACACAGAAGGGGTCAGAAGGAGGGTGTAAACCAGCTCCATCTTGAGGCTCCATTCATATGCCAATGACTTAAAAAAATTTTTTTGGTAGTGGGGATTGAAGCCAGGAATGCTTTACCACTGAGCTACATCCCCAGCCCCTTTTTATTATATATTCTCATTTTTGAGACAGGTCTCGTTAAGATGCTGAGGGTCTAACTAAGTTGTCCAGGTTGGACTTGAACTTTTGATACTCCTGCCGCAGCCTCCTGAGTCACTGGAATTACAGGTGTGTGTCACCATACCCAGCCCAGATATCTTATTATGAGACTATCCACCTATATATAGCAGAGTCCAGATGGCAAAGGGCCCTCAGGTAAGGGCTCTAGTGACCTCCACTCAGAATAACCCAACTTAATAAACTCTCATTCATGATAAGAAACACTCATTTCTAAGTATGGGTCAATGAGTCTATAATGAATTTCCCCCAGAAAGACAAGTTTAGGATGAGATGTCTGGGTGGGTCTCGATGGTGACAGGTAACTTGTGCTGAGAGAGAAGCTCTCCATCAAAGCTGGTATTTAGATTTTGTAATTACATATGTTAGGCAGGCTGCAGGAAAAATCTCATTTATAAATTTGTAAGCATGTGCATACCTTTAAGGAGAACCTGTATCTTATTTATCTTTATAGTCCCAATTCCACCAATGTGACTTTCACACAATTGAATGCAATTCTACAGGACCAGAAAGTTTTTTTAAGCTGGGAGTTAGAAAGCAGAGATGGAAGAATTCAGAAACAGGAACTTGCCTGGGAAGATTCTGGAAGTGAAAGGAGATACAAAGGAAGAGGAAGAGTGCTCAATAAATAATAATGATAAATCAAAGATTGGAAATGTTTTCAAAGCAACCTGCTCAGATTCTAAATTCTTTCATTTTATATCTTTAGCAGGTGGATAGACTAGACTGTGGTAGTCAGGCTGGCCGGGAGGGTGAGGAGGTGGTGAATTGACAAAAGAGATGGAGGGAGGTAAGACTGTCTTCTCTAAGGGAAGAGTTGGGGGGCACTTTTCTATGGAGGGGGCAAAGTAGGGTGTGGTGACTCTCAGGCTCAGGCTTAGCTCTCGAATGTAGTTCAAGGTCAACATGCAGCTGTTGATGGCTTACTTCCACTTCGCTCTGTGTTAACCCTCACAGTTACCCCATATAGCAGACAGATTATGTAGCATACAGGTCATGTAAGAGATAGGTTCAAAGAAATGGAATAGCTCCCTTAAGCTTTCATAGGATGTAGGTAAATAGGAAGCAGGATTCCAACCCAATTCTGGCTCCACATCTTGTACATTTTTCTCTCTAATCACAGATGCCTACCTAGAAAGACAAGGCAAGAGGACAAAAATAAATATTTTAGATGAAATCCAACCTATTGCATATAAATTGTGCAGAAAACAGACCTCATGATGAATATATTTATGGCCGCCTTGGCAAGTTTTAATGCAACTCTCCAAAGTCATTTTTTCCTTGTGCTGCTGGGTTTTAGCATGCCAAAACATATTTTAGCACTTAAAAAAAGGCACATGCTATGATTAAGTATATTATAAGGGACTTTTAAAATTTAGATTAATGGTCTGATAAGTTGTAAAACAACTCAAAATTGTGTAAATTTGTATTCAGGGACTTTCTAAAATTGTAAATTGTTGACTTGATAGATTGTAACAAGTCCTTTGAAACTATTCTGTGCTATGATTCAAATCTTTACTGTGTAGTTTATTGACAGGTTGACAAATACAATGACCCCCTTGGTGGGCACATGGTAAATTCACAGCTTGTGTAGCCCTCTGTAAACAGGACCTGCTAATCACTCAGCAAACAGGAGGAGGGCTGGTGCTGTGGCTGCATGAAATTTAGCCTTCTGTTTTCCTTGTATGTTTGATAGATGTGACTTCCAAGGGCCATAAAGGTCCTTGTTCAAGTCTTTGTAGTTGCCTGGATATGATTATTACACCTAGTATTTTAGTACTAGTCAAATGGCTAAGTTGTTCCACGTTGTTCACCTAGAGACTAACTGCTATTTCATGCTTATTGTAGGTACAGATAAGGTACTTGAGGCCCAAAGATTAGAGTACAAGTTCGACTATTAGATGCGGTTGAAGCCATTTTATACCACATCTGCTGTCTCACATGTTTTTCTATGGGGAGTAAGTGAATGAGGCTGTGGTTGTGGTTTCTTACAGGAAGCGAAGAGGCTTAGGACTGAGAGCCCAGCTAGCCATGTTACAGACAGAAACCATTCATGGAATATTGGTCCAGGCAAGGGAATAGATGCTTCCAAGCAAACAGATCCCATTATTTTAAATAGGCACGCAAACTTCTATATCATCTATCTTGTATCTATCAATTTTCTATGTTTGTATGTATCTATCTACCATCATCTATCTACTTTCAAAATAAAATGCTCAAGAATATATTTGCAACAAAACCCAATGCTTTTCTGATCAAGGGTAAAACCACCAAAAGCTCTTGATTTGAACTTGGGGGAAAAATCAGAGGAGGCTACTTGTTATGGTTTGGATCTGGAATGTCACCCAAAGGGCTCATGGGTAAGAAGACTTGGTCCTTGATGCAGCAGTGTTCAGAGGTGGGGTTCTTGGGGAGTGATTGGATCATGAGGACTCTGACCTCATGAGTGGGATAATTCATTGATGGCTTCATAGATGATGGTATTATTGTGAGTTGGTAGAAATTTTAGGAGGTGGGACTGAGATAGAGGAAATGGGTCACTGGGATCATACCCTGGAAGGATATCTCTTATCCTCAGCCCCTTCTCCCCCTCCCACTCCCTTTCCTGACTGCCACAAGGTGGGAAGCTCTGCTCCAGCATGCACTCTCCACTACAATGTTCATCCTCACTACAAATTCACAGCGAGGGGCTGAACAACAGTGGACTGAGACCTCTGAAACTGTAAGCCAAAATAAATCTTTTCTCCTTTAAGTTGTTTTTCTCAGGTATTTTGTCACAGTGATGAAAAGTTGACCAATACAGGTAGGGTCGGTAGCAAGCCTGAGGAATACTTTTCCAGGTAGAATTAACTCTTGTAGTCCATGTGGATGTTGGCAGAGTGTTTGAAAGAAGCAGGCATCTAAATGATACCCGAAAGTTGATATCAAAGGGTGTGTAGTTTGGTTCTTTACCCACACATGAATCTGCATTTAATGAAATAGCTGCCTGGTATGTGGGCCAAAGTTATCACTGTACCATTGTGTTCACACATAGCCAGAATTATCAGGCAGGGGCTGCTGAGAAAGATCATACAGAGGGAAATGGATGCAATGAATTTGAGGTTAAAAAAAAAAAAAATCTCATTTTGGGTCTGTGTTGCTCTAAAGGCAGAACAAACCTCAGGCTGTCCGCAGCAAGAGAGAATCTGAAATAGACATTAGCTTTTCTGTCCAATATAACAGTACTAGCAGAACAAGTAGGGCAAGCAACAGGATAGAAAATGATAGGCAATTGGGAGGGGCAGTGTACACTGTATGCCTCCAAAGACAGAGAGAGGTGGCAGGGGCTGCAGGCAAGGATGCCCGTCAGTCCTGGGGAATGAGGAGGGCTACCTTAAGAATCTATTTTGATCTGCGCTGGCCAATTTTCCTCTGTGCCCTCCAGACTCACTCTCTGTTCTTTTCATGGGTACCCAGGGAAGTGGGGATCCTGGTGCATTGCTCTTACTAACCCTGGGCTCCTGTTTTAGCCCTTTCAGTTTTCTATATCCTGGCCTTACTTTTGTAAATAGTCCCTTTATTAAACTCTCCTCAAAATACCCAGTTTGAGTGTGATGTCTTTTTCCTGTCAGGACCCTGACTGATGCACCTATTTTCTCAAGTAGTATCTTTTTTCTCTTGGATTTCTCTCAGTTTGCAGGCAATGGCTACTCTTGGAGGAGAGGAAGGAGGCTCTCATGTTGCTATAGCCAAGTGTTATGGTTTAGGTACTAGATGTCCCTCAAAAGATTATGTGTGAGGCAACACAAGAAGGTTTAGAGGAAAAATGATTGGGTTATGAGAGCCTTAACCCAATCAGTGAATTGATCCTGTGATGGGATTAACTGAGTAGGAACTGAAGGTGGGTAGGGTATGGCTGGAGGAGGTGGGTCATTGGGGCGTGGCTTTGAGGTTTATATTTTGCATATGGTGGGTGGGCTCTCTCCCTCTCGCGCTCTCTCTCTCTCTCTCTGCTTCCAGATCGTCATGTGAGCTGCTTCCCTTTGGCCACACTCTTCTGCCATAATGTTCTGCCTTATCTGGAACCCTGAGTAATGGAGCCTGCTATCTCTGGTCTGAAACCACGGAAACTGTGAGTCCTCAAACTTTTCCTCCTCTATAATTGTTCTTGTTAGGTCTTTGAGTCACAGTAGCCAAAGAGCTGACTAAAACACTCAGTGATAAAGTCAAGGACCTAGTGGTGGAGCCGGAAAGAGGCCAGTGAATATTAAATACTGGGGGGCATGTTGAGGCTTTGTCCCGTTACAATAGGGCGTTGCTCTGTAAAGTCAAAGCTCTTTCCCAACTGTGAAGCGCTCCTGCTTGGAGCATTACTGCAGTGATGGCTGACACAGCTGTTATCCTCACTGCACAGCTGGAGAAACATGGCAGAGGGGAGTGAGCGGATAAATATGAAGGACAGGCCAGAGAGGAAACCTGTTTCTCGCCAAATGCTTGTGGTACCTTCCCTCAGTTATACAGTTCTTATTGCTAACAGGGAAAAACACATCACAACTCTCCTCAAAGGGTGAAATATTAAAAAATACAGACTGATATTAGCGAATATTAGATGTCCCCCAAAAGGCTCTTCCCCCCCCCCCCCCGCTTCCCACTTGATTTGATGCTATGCTTTGTTTTCCAAGAAAATCTCAACTGTCAAGAAAAACACTAGTTTTTCTTTGTGCAGCTTCTAGAATATTCTTCCTTGATCAGGTGGAAAATGGAGCACATTGTGATCTATGTGCTGATGGAATGAAATATCACTCACAGAATTGATCTAATTTGTTTCTCCCTTTGGAGTAGGACCAAGCGGCTGGGAAAGATATAACTTAGAAACACAGAGAATACTCTACTGTTCATTCAAAGAATAAAAATGAAATAAGACAGGAAAAGTTGAGAAAGGACTTTCTCTAAGGCAATGATTTATTAGAATAAAACCATAGTTTCTAGTAGCTAATCAGAGAATATTTTTCCTTCAGTTCATTAACTTGCTCTTAGGGTTTATTGTACCTACCCCAAAGTAATACCATGTAAAAGTTTCCGTTTCTAGCATCACTGGGACAAAGGACTCAGAAAGGTGAATGTAATTTTGTTTTGCATGTTGGCTTAGCTTATAAATGAAATCCTATGTTTGGAGAAAAGGGATCTCAGGCCAGTCCTATGAGGCTTACACAGAGTTTGGTAAACAAATCTTAGAATGGGCTCCATCAGAGCCCTGGCTGCAGAATTTTCTTACCTTTATCCAAAGGAAACACAAGTTCCTACCTGACTCCAGAATCAGGCTTAACATGAAAACTGCTGAGCTCTCAGCTATGCAATCCCTGCCAATTATATTTATCTTTGTCCATCAGAAAGTGGCAATACCCTGGGGGCATTTGTGACTTGCCCCACTCCTTATATTTCGTGCTGTACAACTTGTCTAAGTGCCTAGGAGAGAAGAGTGAGCAGAATAAAGGAAAAGATAGAGTGAAGCTCTGCACAAATTAGATATTTGTCACAGCTCAGGAAAAAGTGCCAAAGAAACTGTGAATCAGGACTTCCACGAGAGGATGGAGTTCAGAGCCAGGCTGACATCTACCTGCCTAGCTGGGGATGACTCACACACCCTGTTCCAGTCTGTCGAAGTGTTGACAGTGGGGTCAGTCCCAGGCTCCGGAATGTGGTCAGCATGCATGGAGAAGCACACCCTTTGTCTTGTATTTTTCCCCAAATCTGTTATTTAGGACACATATCTTAGGAATTTAAAAGCATGTTATCTGGTCAAAAGTCATCCACAGAAGCTGAGGCAAGGAGTCACTAGGACAGGTTCTACTGGCTAGATGGGGAAAATGGGTATAGGGAATGCAGCTGCCCTGTCCTCAGAGCTCTTCCCCGAGCTGGCTCCTTCTCCTCCTAAGTCTTCGTATCTCCCCAGAGCTGTGGAAATGCCTTGACCATCACTCTGAGTTTTGCGTAGTTGAGAGCTTAATTCTGTTGACCAGCTTGGAAAGGACAGATATGGGAGTCAGGATACCTGGGTCCTACTCTGGACTTTGTCATGATCTAACTGTGTGATCTTTACCTCTAGGTCCATGATCTTCAACCAGCGGACATTAACAAAGTCTGGGAACATTTTTGTCACCACTTGAAGAATCCTACTGGTATCTAATAGCTGAAGCTAAATGAACTGCTAAATACCTTACAATGCACCAGGCACACGACCCACCATGGGATTATCTGACTCAAAATGTCAATAATACCTCTGTTGGGAAGCCATGCTCTAGATTTCTGTTTTGTCATCTGTAAAATGAGAGGTTTAAATTACATCATTTTAAAAAAATCATTTTCAGAGACAAAATACTGAAAGGTAGATGAAGTATTTGGAAAAGTATATATAACTTCACATTAAATTTGGAAATATATCATGCGTGAAGCTGAGAAGCAAAAATGAATCCCCCAAAGTATTATCGTATTATCGTAGCTCATATCAATAATAATAAGAGAATGTGTCGGTGTGGCTCAGACAGTCCCTTATGCTATAAAGATGTGAGAAATTACACTGCGTCAACAAGGTATCCAACAAGGTATTCATTTAGAGTGCAGAAAAAAAAAATCTCAAGTTCCAAATCCCAGGTTTCCATTTAGGAGAGGCTGGTGGGAGGTGATACACACAAACTCCTCTTTGTCTAAACCATGTGCCAAACAGAAAGAGGCCAAAGGTGATTCATGTGGAAATAGGTTTTTGGAGGAACTGCAATAAAAGACCTCTTTTCCCAAGTACAACACAAGTGCTGGCAATATAGTCCAGGTAACAAGGCAGAGCAGGCCTGGGAAGTACAAGGGCAATTTCTTGGCTGGCCAGACACATGAGTGCAGGTTCAGAGGTAGCCTGCAGTTGCTCTGGTCAGAACACATGACAGTCAGCTGCTGCTATGTGGCTAGGGGCACTTCCCTCACCAAGCTGTCACATGGATAAAGACTGACATTACAAGGCTTCCTGGAGAGTTCAAAAAGGTCACCAGATCTCCAAAGAGGCAACTGTTGGCAAATATGATTATGGGAGAATTAAAGAAAAAGTTTCCTTATGAAAAGGGGAACCCCCAAACCTAGCAACAGCATGGATGGATGGATGATAGACTAGAAAAGACATGTTACTGGGGATTGAACCCCGTGGCACTCAACCACTGAGCCACATCCCCAGCCCTTTTTATTTTGTATTTGGAGACAGGGTCTCACTAAGTTGCTCACGGCCTCTCTAAGTTGCTGAGGCTGGCTTTGAACCGTGATCTTCCTGCCTCAGCCTCCCTAGCCATTGAGATCACAGGAGTGCGTCACCTTACCTGGCACCCTGCTGACTCTAGAACTGATTTTTTAGGAAGGGTCCAGAGGACTTAGAGATGCCAATCTGGCCTCACAAATGATAACCTTATGCTCATGGGACTTTGAGGCATCATTTTTATATTTCACTTGCACATTTTTCAGGTTGACGGGAACACAGGGCACAGGAGAGCTGGCTGGACTCTTCAGAGGCTGAGGCCTTAGATGATGGCCCCTCAGAAGATGCTGGTGATCCTGCCTGCAAATCTGAACAGGTGGCAGGAAGTGCAAGGATGTGCCCCTCAGGGCCATTCCTGAAGTTTTGCTCCCTGGGTGCCGTCATTCATGGGGCTGGCGGGGATGTTGGGGATATAATCTCCACTGACAGAGCTCATCTCCCTGCATGAAGGGCCCAGGCAAGCATAATGAAGTGGCATAAACAAGTGCCAGGAAGGGGAGGAGGCAAAGGAGAAAGTTCAGGCAGGCCATGAACTCTCCACTGACAGCTGCCTCGTTTCAGTAATTCCACCAAAGTCATTCGGGGAGAGTGCTACACACAAAAAAGAAAACTAATAGAAAAAGTGATCCCTGCAAGGTCTGGTTTCTTCCTAGGAACACTTTTTAAATTATTGTATTGGGAGTTCAAATAATGTTATCAAGTTTAAATTTTACTTCCTCAACACCATCACCAATATAACCAAGTGATTTGGGAAAGCCATTTCCCAAGGGGACAGTGAGTGAGTGCAGAAATTGGTGCAGTCACCAGCAACAGGATGAATCTGGGAGTTGGAATGTAAAATGGGAATCTAAAAACACATTTAATTTCCATCTAGCCATGAATACACAATTATTTTTATTTTTTGACCTTTTTCTTTGAAGACGATATAAGAAAGTTAATCTTCCCAAAACATCCCAATTCCTAATTTCATCAGTTTTTGAAAAGAAGGGTGGCAATGTGTTCTGACCTAAGGAAGTCATGTTTGGGGGCAACAGAGAAGCCACCCTGCCTCCTCATCAGGCTCGTGATGCTAGCAGCAGACTGTACCTCACTTGGCCTTTGCAACCACTGGGGTACGGCAAGAGCAGTCACAGGCCCTGCCAGAAACAAGAGGGACAAAAGGTGAAGCCCAAGGCAGCCTGAACTCTGGATCCTTCCTGGGGAGATACCAGCTCTGAAAGAATATGGGTGAACAGCTGAGCATGTCTGGCCACAGGCTCCTTCTCAGGCTGCTGTGGGATCATCTCTTCTGCCTCAGCTTCTCACTGTTTCTGTATTTATTTGAATTATATGTTCTCTACAAACTATGGAGGTCTACTCTAAAAGTGGCCAAACCAAGACTCGTCAATCTTTATTCTCACAAAGGACTTACGTGAGCAAGTGCTCTTTTTTTTTTTCCTTTAGCCAATTTTCAATAAGCCAAAACAAACCTCTGCATGCGGAGGGCAGTGAGATTTCAAATAAGTTACAAAGAAACAATAAGCAATGAGATGAGACAGAAGAAATTCATTTCAGGGGAAAAAATGAATCTTTGTTTATTAATTTAAAAAGTATTGTGACCTAGGCAAACTTTGGAGCTTTAATGTAAAAAAAAATCAGTATTTTCATTTAGATCCAATTTGTGCCTAGGAGTCCCACGTGTTATCACCTCAGAGACAATGGCAGGCATAACCTTTTGTCTCTCACTGGTGTTCTTGGGATTTCTTCTTTGCTTTTTATTCTGTGTGTGCACCAGTTGGTTTAGAAAGGTATTATTCCTCCTCAGGTCTGGGGGAAATATCAAGAATTCTATTGATATGTATATTTATAAAGAATTTTACATGACAGAATCAAAGTGTTCAGAGCAGGTCACAGGGGACAAGATGGGGTTGTATTTCTCCATTTTTTATTAAGACAGCTGCCCTTACTAACAGAGGAGACCCAGGTATTTTCCCTCAGCAAACACATCTGTGCCACAAAAGAGCCTTATGACTTGATTAGCTTTTGGTCAGAAGAATATTTCATAGGGTGATATTAAATAAAAACAAATATACCATATATGGTAGGTCTTACGTCTTCAAATAAACATAGGCAATAAAATGGAGTGGATATGAGAGGGTAGGAATAGTATTTGGGGGATGATTCCTTCTAAGAGATGAGATTGAATATTGAGTTTTTAAATTTTTATTTTTAATTTTCTGAGGAAAAAATTCACTGAACATGAAGCTTCCCACTTTAATCATTATAGCAAGCATAAAGCAGAGAGCTGGCTTTTATAAGTAAATTTAAATATTGTACAACCATCACCACTAATTCCAGAATACTTGTATCACCCCAAAATGAAACCCCATGCCTGTTAGGAGTGATTCACAATTCCCTCTCCCCACACCCTTGGAAACCACTAATCCACTTTCAGTCTCCACGGGTATGTCTGAGCATGAATATTTAAGGGACTTCCAAACAGCTGCCATAGCAACATTCCCATGCGTCCTGGGACTGGAGGTGGGCATAGCGAGGCAGAGTGGGGGGCTGCTCTATGGAGGCTCCTCCCAGGTCAGTGATGGCTGCAGTGACAGCAGTGCTTGAGAACAGTCTGCAAGTGTGCCCAGGCTCCTTTCCAGGGCCACCCCCACAAAACAACCATGCCAGGTGCAGCAGCACCTCCGTCCCTATGAAGAGTGGGCACTAAGTGGTGAATCCCTCAGAACCTGAACACCCTCAGTGTCTGAAACGTAAAAACAATATCTATCTCCTTCTCTTTCCAAAAGTGATTGCTGCCACCATCAGGCGTGAAAGGGTGATATGGAACATTCTAGGTCAAATGATAAGAGGTCAATAAATTCTGTGCTGGGGCAAACCACGCCCATTGGATGGAGTGAGAGGCAGCCCTGCCTCCATGGGAGCGGGTCCACAGCTCTCGGTCTTACAATCTTTGCAGAGCCAGGCCATGAGATGCCAGCTTTGTGTGCGTTTGCCACACGTGTCATGCTTAGCAGATAAAAGCTATTCCCTGAGGATACTGTTGTAACAGAATTCTCCATTGCTCAGGCCAGCGGCCTGCTCCTCTTGTCTCAATCAAGGCGGAGTAAAGAGGGAAGCCAGCCAGCCATGCATGTCTGTCATTTGGCCGATCAGCCCCTCTGCCGGTAGATGCCTGTTTCCAAAGCCTGGCTCTTACAAGTGCCTAATTTCTCACTAGAAATAATTTTCCTACATCTGTCAAGGGCAGAGAAGGGTGAATGGCCTTGCAGGGCATGGACTACAGGCTCACAAAGGAATCTGTGGGAATATCCTGAAGATACCCAGGCAACCTCTGACCAAGCACAGGACCAAGTCTCGGAGGGACAAGAGGACGCCATATAGACTTCTCCGCACAGAGAGAACCTGTCAGGATGACCCTTCTCCAGAGCTACTATGTAGTTTTCTAAAAATCAAGAAAAGGGCTCAATTTATTCTTAAATGAAGTGTTTACAGAGGCTAACCCAAACAAAGCTAAGCTAAGGACACGTGCGGCTCGTGAAAAGCCAATCAGTAGGCAACTGCAGAAGGGTTTACACCCACTGTCTCCAACACTTCCTCCTGGATGAAGGGAGAGCAGACCTGGAATGACAAAAGCAGCTGGCTCTGTCTAGAAATCGGACTTATCTGCTCTTCAATCCAGGGCTCGCAGTACTTCTCTCACCTGGGCAGACCTATCATCATCAATGCCATTTATTTGGGAATAGTGTGGGGTTGGGGTAAAATTGCAGGTGAAGCCTGGGAACAGGAACCCCCCTCCCCCCCGCCCCCGCTGTTAGTCCCCCCACGTGGGTACATCGATAATGTCAAGCAACACAACTCCTACAGGATGGGGGACGTGGAGGGCTTTCCACACCATGAGCACTCACTAGATGACTTCCTGAAGAACTGAACAGGTGAACAAATGCAATTTACGAGATTCTTTGCTGTTGAGTTTCTCGAAATCTAACTGGAGAAAAGGAGCCTGGCAGAAACGAGATGTGTTGTGATGCAGCTTTATCATTTCTTAGAATGAAAATGTGGCTCAACGAGAAGCAGTATTAGCATCCCAGTGGATGTATTTTTAACTTATTGTGACAGTTTTCAAAATTTTAGATATGACTCAGAAAGGCTAAAAATTACTTGTAATGAGATTTGGTGACATCTTGAAGGCAGTGTGAGCACGGACTTGTAAACATGAATATGTGGCCTCAAGACTCAATATGCGGGGCTGGGGATGTGGCAAAGCGGTAGTGCGCTCGCCTGGCATGCGTGCGACCTGGGTTCGATCCTCAGCACCACATACAAACAGAGATGTTGTGTCCGCCGAAAACTAAAAAGTAAATATTAAAATTCTCTCTCTCTCTCTCTCTCAAAAAAAAAAAATTTAAAAATTAAAAAAAAAAAAGACTCAATATGCAACTAGACAAGTGAATTCTCATTATGAGGGGTGGGGAAAAAAACTAGCACAAACACAAAATGAAAAACCTCAACAGTTTCAGTTTGAGCTTCAACTGACTTTTGTGACCTGGCATTTAATGATTGAATAACAATCCTTTATTGAATAACAGAATAAAGGAGACACATGGACTCATACAATTGTCCAGTTGTCTAACACAGAAGCCCACAGCTCAAAGGCAAAGCATCAACAGCTGATGTGAGTTGGAATTGAGGTGTAGGGGCCACAGGTACTTTTCCTAAGTCTCTACAAAGCCTTTCTTGTCCCAAGCATCCCAGCCCCTCCTCAGCTCTGTGCTCATTCACCATGGGAGTACCTAAATAGCACAGGTGTGAATTCCTGTCCCCTCGATTTGGAATACACAGGAAAGGCTTTGAGGAGGCGGCAAGACCCATGTGTGGAAGACAATGCTGGAATCCAATAGAGTGGTCCAGGTGTGCGGTGCCAAAATCCCAACTTGTGACAGTGGATGTGGACAGAAAAAGACAGAGGCAGGTAAGACCACAGAGAGGAGGGGACAGAATTTGGGGATAAACCAAATGTTAGTCATGCAGAAGAAACACAAAAGTGATTAAGCTTTAAACTTGGGTGATATCATCACTGGACATTCCTGATTTGAGTTCTCTCATCTGTAAGGCAAAAATTGAAAACATCTATCCCTATTTATGCGTAGGTTTTGCCTCTATAGAAAGATAAATGACATATAAAAGTGCTCAGAAAAAGACCATAAGGACTCTATTATATTAAGGCCTCTTGAGGAGTCAAGAAGCCCCTAGGTGGATTCTTCAGTTTCGTTATCTTTAAGGGTAACAGTAGGAAGATAGTCAATATATGATATGGTAAAACTTGCCTGATCCTCTAACTCTAAAATCCCCACCCCAAGATGGGCTCTGATTCTCCCCTAAAGGCCTTTATTTATTCACTGATGACAAGGAATATTTTCTTCATATCTGACCACACTCTTTTGATGCCCCTTAAACCTATTTCTCATTTGAGCCTCGCGAGCATGGAGCTAAACCAACACCATTATCTTAAGCCAGCAATGATGAGAACATCCTCATGTTCAGAATAGGAAAATCACAGAATTTGACCTCTAGTTTTAAAATTATTTGTGTTGTCTTCCTCTTTTCGCTGTGCTGGTTCCACTCAATTCAAAAGTACAGCTTCGTTGAAGGCTTCAAGACTCTCAGAGATTATGAAAGTCTTGATATTGCTTATTATTCCCCACATCCTTGACCCTTGCAGTGACACTAAGCTAAGAGGCAGAACATGCAACATACAAAATAAATGGATTCTCCATGGCCTTAGTTTCTTTTAAGAATTCCCTCAAGGTGAAACAGAGTCCTGTTGAAATTAGAGACTCCTATGGTTCCCAATGTCCTCATGCTGAGAACAGAAACTAAAAATCTACTCCCTGGCCCAGCAGGAGCCAAGGAAACTGAAACTGACAGGTTCTGTGGCTAGCACAGCCTGGCTACATCTACACATGTGCATTCCCTGGCTCCCACCCTGACCCCCGCTTTTGTTTCTATAAATTGCAATGAAGCCAGATCTGTAGGATCTGCAGAGAGGCAATCCAGCTGTTCCTCCCCGATGTGATCAAAATTCATTAAATCTGTTTTTCCTTTTTATACCTTTTCCTTATTTCCAAATCTAGCCAGCCAGGATCCAGGCTACTTCCCAGGCAGGTTCCCTGGCTTGGCTGCCAGTAGCAAGGTACCCCCACCCCCAGGAGACTCTGGTCCAGTTCCTGGTGGGAACCAGCGATAAAGCCCCTCTAGATCTCAGTTCCTTTTTATACCTTTCAATGAAGCAAAGGAAATGCTTCCAAGGGACTCACATGCCTTTGACCTTTGAAAGCATCCCCACCACCACACACCCCTGCCTTGGAATCCAAACCCAAGACTATTAATTTAGGTTAAAATCTGTAAAGAGATAATGATGACAAAGAGGAGAAAGAGAGGAGAGAGAGACTGTGCAGAGAAAGAGATTGTTATTCCATTCTCCATCACTCTAACAAAATATCTGAGATAATTAAAATTTTAAAAGCTTTATACTTTTCCCATAGTTTGGAATGAAGTCCATGTTCCAGGTGGACACATGGCTTTCAGGATTCTAGTGGGGGCATCAGATGTCAATGGCAGTAGAACCTAGGAGAGCAAAATTGGTCCTTCATGGCCAAGAAGCAGAGGGAGGGCTGGCGTTGTGCAAGGGTAGAACACTCGCCTAATACGTGTGAGGCACCAGGTTCAATCCTCAGCACCACATAAAAAATAAATAAAATAAAGTTGGGGATGGGGGAAGCAACAGAGGGAAAGAGGGGGAGGTTAGGTTCCCACCGTCCCTTTCAAGGGCACATCCCCAAAGACCTAAGACCTTCCAGTAGGCCCCACCTCTCAAAGGTTCCACCACCTCCCACTTCCTTTGGGGACCGGAAACACACGATTCTCTGGGAGACATTCAAGATCCAAACTCTACAGAGACAATGGTGTGTTCCCCTGCAACCCTACCCTACCTGCACTGTCCGTATTTAATGGAAAAGACGTTTTCTGCTAAAGATGAAAAGGAGTTATGGGTCTATCCAACTAAATAGCACTCTAAAATTTTGCAGAGATCAATCAATGAGAGCTATCAGCAACTTCTAGCAGCATGATTTCGTTTGGAGTGTCAGAAAGCCCTCCCAGGCAGAACCTCTGTGTAAGGCCCATATTCTTGCCGCTGGCCATCTCTTGCAATGGTTTTGATAAGTCTCCCCCAAAGGCTCACGTGTTAAAGGACTGGGAGGTGGTGGAAATTTTACAGGTGGGGCCTAGTTTGAAGTCCGTTGGGGAATGCCCCTGAGGGGAATACTGGGAACCTCTTTGCTTTCTGACTGCCATGAGGAGAACAGTTCACTCTACCACATGCTCTCTCCATAATGTGCTTCCTTGCTACAGGCTCAAAAACAACCAGGTCAACTAGCCATAGACTGAAATCTCTGAAACCATAAGCCCAAATTAACCTTTCCTATTTTTAAATTAATTATCTCAGATATTTTGTCATAGTAGCAGAAATCTAACTGGGCCATTGTAGGTGCAGTACAATGTAAGTGTTGGGTTGGGGTGGGATAGGTAACTTCAAACCATCATTTCTCTCTCTCATGAAACCTACCCAGAATCTACTAAGGAAAGGGGGGAAAAGGGAGTTCAGGGAACAGGGTGGCTATAGAAGGCAAGTCTCTCACCATTTTGGAAGGTAAGACTCTGAGGCTTAGCTCTGTCCACTATGAAACACTCAATGAATATCCAAATTAGAAGCTTAGAATCAGCTCCAGAAAAACAAACAAAAGAAGTCACTTCTGTGGAAACTCCCCATGGCAGGGAAGCTCCTGCACTGTGAAATAAATCAGGAGCAGGAAGAGCGCTGCCATGTCACAGTCTACCGCAACATCTGGAATCGCTCCAGGGAAATATTAATTGCTAGCCTTTGAGGGTCTGCTTATTTCTACAGTCTGGCCTGCAGAGACAAAAATCCACTGACTGTGTCCTAAGACAGGAGCCACCTGATTAATCACCAGTTGCTGCTTCTGACCTGGAGCCCTGGCTGGGGGCAGAGCTCCCCTCTTTGGGAACCCAGCATATGAGTGCTCACATCACAACCTTTGGTTCACATGTGACTCAAGAAAGAAGTTTTAGAAATTAGTGTGTTGCACTGGCCAGCTGTGTCTTTGGAGGCAGAGAAGTAATATTATATTTACCATTAATTTCCTTTTGCCCTCTTTTTTTTTTCCTAAAATAATCTCCAGTATGAGTAACTGCACTTATTCATTTGGTATTCATTCACTGTTCTTCATGTATTCGTTCATATTTTGCATTATTTTCAGAAAATATTTTATACAGTGAGCACAATTATTCTCTAAATTGCCATTAACATGGGGAACCCTGAGGGATGGGAAATTGGGAAAGAGCCTGTGGCTTTGGGGGTGGGAGGCAGCACCTGGAAGGGATAAAGGCTGAACTGCAAAGAAAAGGGCACTAGAACCAGAATTAACTCATTTCACAAGTCTCCCGGGGCCCCGGCTGTGACCGTGAAAAGGGCTCACTGACATCCTGTGGGAAGCGCAAAAATATTCTGGCATGAACCAACTAGGAATATCTTCACAGTGTGGCCATACTGGAAAATCGAAATATTTCCTTTGTCCCTGTAGTTCTATGTCAGAGTCGTGTTTGGCAGTGCTGATGCTGCGCCCTTCATTTCTGACCTGAACAAGGATGTATAAAAGCAGGACTGGCAAGAAACCGTCAGAGTTCCAGAATTCAATATGCTCTGGGAGCCCACCCACAGTTGGGGTATTCATGAGAGCAATATCTGAATCACTCTCAGATTTCAGCCTGGTAAACTCAAAAAAAAAAAAAAAAAAAGAAGAAAGAAAAAGAAAAGAAAGAAAAAGAAAAAGAAAGAAAGAAAGAAAAGAAACCTGTGTGATTTCAAATTTTGTTCTTTCTAATGTTATGGAAAGGAGACTATCACTAGAGTCTGAGGTTTGCCACCATAGGAGGGGACGTGAATGTACATCTTGAGTTTAGGGTTTGATGGAAAAGCTTTGTTGAGGCTTTATCTGAAGATACTCAGTATAAAATTGACCCTTTTCTTAACCTTTGAAGTTACTGCAGACAGCATTTAATCCCAAGGGTTCAAATAACTGATGCTGACCCCTCCCTACCAGCCGGCAACATTTAAAAGAGGGAGAGGAAGCAATGTATGTAGCTGTTTAACATAATGTAGGTCAAATGATCACATTGGATTTTTAGAAATATAACTCTGGCTGTTTGGTGGACACAGTGAAGGGGCAGCAGAAACAGGGAGAGAAAATAGGAATCTGTGGCAAAGACCCCGTGAAGGAACCTGTCGCTCTGACTGGAGGAAGGGAGCAAGTGAACTCAGAGGGTGTCTTCAGGAAGAGATGTTAATAGGCATTTGATGTAAAGAATCTGAATGTTGCTGATTTCTGCCTTTAACAGACAGACTCATTTCAAAATCATTCACTAATGACCCCGCAACAAACATGTACTGTTTCAGTCAGCTTTTTCACTGCTGTGACTTAAAGATCTGACCAGATCTGATATAAAATATATACTCCATAGCCACGTCCCCAGTGGACCACTTCCTCCAGCCACACCCCACCTGCCTCAATTACCACTCAGTTAATCCCACCAGGGATTAAGCCACTGATTAGGTTAAGGCTACAATCCAATCATTTCTCCTCCAAGCCTTCTTGCATTGTCTCACATGTGGGCTTTTGGGGGACACCTCACATCCAAACCATGACATGTACTAAGTGCCAAGTCTTGTGCTGAGTACGGGGCAGAGTGTGGTTAGCAGGATGCAAAAACTAGAAAGTGCTGATTTTGCAAATTCTTACGAGGAATTTGCTATTTAAGTGGAGCTGTTGGACAAATAACTCCAACACAACTTGATGAGTGCACATCAAGGACTATCAGAGCACAGACAAGGGTGACTCACTATGTGAGGACGTTTAAGGAATTCTCCAAGATCCAGGGACTGGGCAGGCAAAGGAGAGCACAGGTAAGGGTACAGGGCCTTGGCCACATGCAAACAGGTAGATTCAGAAATTGCATGTACAGATGGGAAGGTAACAGTGGGAAAACTGGCATGCATGGAAATTGCAAACAGTCCCAGTCCTAGCCCTGACCCTCTCAAGGTGAAGTTATGCCAGCGCACCAGAGCCAACCATGAGATCTTTGGTAAATTGTTCTCTGAAGACCCCATTTCAGCAATGTGAGTGAAGTTCCTCCAATTTTAAGGGTGACTTGGGAATTGCCATTTTTGGTCATTGAGTTGTGTTATTTTTTAAAGAATCTGCCTGTCTCTTTCTCTCTCTCTCTCTCTCTCTCTCTCTCTCTTTGTACCAGGGGTTAAATCCAGGAGTGCTGAATCACTGAGCCACTTCCCTGGCCCTTTTTTATATTTTATTTAGAGACAGGGTCTCACTGAGTTGCTTAGGATCTCACTAAGTTGCTAAGGCTGGCTTTGAACTCATGATCCTTCTGCCTCAGCCTCCCGAGCTGCTGGGATTATAGGCATGCACCACTTTGCCTGGCGAGTCTGCCTGTCTTATTAAGTAGAAAAGTTTACTTAATAAGACAGGCAGAAGATTGCCTAGAAGATTCCTGACTTCCCCTATCCTTCCCAGTCTCTCTCTGCCTCTGAATATGCTGGCTACAGGCCGTTTCACAAACTTTCTGGGCTTTGTTCTTGGAGATGACCATTAGTACAGCTGAGAAGTGTTTTACACCTGACCCTGGCCAAATTCTGCGAAGAGACAGAGGGGCCTGGAGGATGAGTCTCCTTCTGGAACATTCAAGCACAAAAGATAATATGCAGCAGCCCTGGGGGACACAGCTAGAGGTGCCGTAAAGCATCTACAGCAGGAGAGTGAGCTGCAGAGGGGATGTGAAGGACTCTGGAGTAAGACTGAGATGGCCTGGGAGCCAGCCCTGATGTCTACCTAGGAATACTGTGAGGACCAGGCTGACTGGTGAAATCACTATAAACCAGAGGCACACTGCACATATAATAATGGATAAGGTGTGCAGGGACATACTGTTGATCCCAGTCAGCCCGTCAGAGGCAACATGGACAGCAATGCCGAGTGGTCGGGAGCCAGACTCTGGAACCAGAGCTGACCTATCTGATCTCAGGCACACAACTCCAGTTCTGTTTCCTCATCATTAAAGGGGAGGATTTAAATGAGTTAAAGAATGCAAACTTTGGCTGTATAAATAAGTTGATGTATGTAAATGCATTATGTACGTAAATGAATTAGTGTGTCTGTATTATGTATGTAAATGATTTGGTGCATAATAGATGTACATAGTATGTAGATGAGTTTATGTATATAAATCTATAATGCATATAAATGAGTTGGAATATGTAAACATGCATGTAAATGAGCTATTATATGTAAGAATAATGTAAATGATTGGGTGTAAAAGTATTATGTATGCAAATGAGTTGGTGCACATAAATGTGTATGTAAATATGTTGATATATGTAAATGTACTATGGGTGCAAATGTGTACACACCATGTTGGTAAAGTATTATATAGGTAAATGATTGGTGTATGTACATGTATTATGCATGTAAATTAGTTAATGTATGCAAAGCACCTTGAACCTTACTGAGTACCTAGCACTAGGGAAGTATTAGCTGTTGTCACCATACTCCAGGAATAGGAATGCTATTTCCTCTTCAGCTGGGATTCAAATATCAATGCTAAATCACATTTGCAGATAATAGTTCAAGTGGTTCTCTTCACCAAGAGTGAACCTACCTGGCACCTTAGTTAGGAAAACAGTTCACAGCCTGGCTTCTACGTGCCCACCCTTCTCATTTCACGTTGCTCTTCTCCCTGGAGAGGAGCATTACACACACCAAATGGCTTCCCTCTGCACCTGCAGCTGCCCAGGCTGTCTCCCAAATGTCCAACTCTCCTCTTCCGCCCACCTACTTACTGTCAATTTGTGCCTGCACTATCACTATTGCTATTTCATTATGAATAAGCCAAGATGGAGTTGGAAATGGCTTTGCGCTGTCGGTTTCAGTGCTGCCTCCTGTCTGCCTAATGCCTCTCTTGATAAACAGCCACCCATGGGCTGAAAAAATTCCCAGCTTCCCAGGGCACCCAGGGACAGTACTCCCCCTTTCCAAGATGCTTTGCTTTCCTCAAATGGGCTGGTGGCCACCCTATTGGTTGCAGGTGCACTGATTGCTGTCAACCAGGGTCTGGTGGGACTCCAAGGGGTCTGGCCTTAGCGCAGCTCTCCTTAGGACCTGTGATTTTGAAGGTGAGAACAAAAGTTCAGAATCTATTATCTGCCAAGCACAAGGGTATCTGGGATGCTGTCTGGATGGAGGCTGTCCCTATGCTGGTCACCACAGTCTGAGGAAAACCCTACGGGGACAGGGAGTGAGGGGTGGTAATGAGAGTGAGCCAGAACTAGACAGAAGGCCATCTTCAGGGGAGATAGCTCAGCTGACAGCAGGTGTAACAACTTGACATCTACATATCAGACTTCCTGGGAGGGTGGAGACTGACAGGTTGACAGGTTTACATTTCCTACTTTTCTAGAAACTTATGGGGTCCCCAAGAACCTCAAGAAGTGAAGGGAGACGTTTACATACAAAAATCCAAATTCCCTCTTTGCTCTTCTTCTAATATCATTAGGAACAGAGTATCCTGAGAAGATAGCATCCAGTAATCTCTGAATTTTAAAGCAAAGTCCACAAATATAAAGGCAATATTAAAATAAAGTAATAACCAAAAGCTACATTTTTATTTCACAGGAAAGAAATGAAATAGCAGGTTGTCAGGAGCAGAGTTCCTGGCAGAGCTCAATAAGTCTCTCTCCTCTCAGAATGAAAACTTCTTAATGACAGAACCTACATATGTCTTGGGGATATCTGAGTTTCCTTCCAAGGGGGAGAAATTCCCTGTCAAATAGCAGGTGCTCAATAAATTGAATTAAATGAGAATCTGTGTATTCATATGAGAAAATACAAAAAGTGGTGAATGAATAGATACAGTCACTTTCCTATACAGCACATGATCTGGGTTACACACACACACACACACACACACAAATGCACCGACATAAGCATGTGGAAGAAGCACAAGGTCAGGGGGGTGGTTGCAGGGGGAGGTGACACACGAGCTGGGCCCTGAGAGAGGAGCTGCATTCTTCCAGGTCAAGAAACAGGGAGATAGTTGAGCATCGCTGGCAGAGACAAGGGCAGATGAACAGACAGGGATGCACAAAAGGGCCTGCACGCTAGCAGCATATGATGTGGCACTAAAACCTCCTGTCTGAGCCAAAACATTGAAAATACTGATTGAAGGAAAACAGACCAAGTCAAGAGCAAATAAAAAAACCTTGTTACTCACAGTAATAAAAGCAGAATTTGATAATCAGAAGAGAATTCCCTAAATTTCAATATAAGTACCATAAGCCTGCATACACAAAGAAGGAGAAAACACATAATGACTTTCAGTGTACGTCGTATTATGATGGGTTGTTTTTCTTATACAATCTGACAGGAACTCTGTCTTGACTCCTGTCATGGATTTGGGAGCCTCCTCTGTAATATTAAATTGCTTAGACAGAAAATGCATTAACTAACCCTTGCCCCTCACCACCACTTCCCAAGCCCCAGGAGCTATGTGAGACACCGGGAATGACAGTCTCTGAGTGACAATGCCATGCATTTTGCCTTGCAAATAAATGTGTCTTTCTCCAGCAGCGTGTTGTTATTCAACCAAACAGTGGCTGCATGGACTCAAACGGAATGCTCCGAGAGGACAGGCAGGATGATGACAACACCGCGGGCTCCCTGCCCCTCAACCACACGAGCTCTGATCATGAGGGAGCAAACATTGATCTGGAACCTTCCAGGAGGCAGGAGAGACCCAGGGATGCAGCATGGTCCTGTATCTAGGTTCCATGCTGATCCAGCTCTGATTCCAGGACCTCAATTTTCTAAGAAGCATCCTTCTAGGATGGATTTCTGGCCCTGGTACCCAATGTGGTCAGTGACCAGCCTCCCTCCTGGTAATAACTGCTGTTAGCCCTCAGTGTCTAACCCTTGCCTGCTTGACCTCGGAGGGTCCTGACAAAATGACTCACTTCTAGTCTGAAAGACATTCTCTGAGACTGCCCTGTATCTCCCCTATGCTCCTTACCTCATGGGATTAAATCTGTGTTTGAGACCTAAACATGAATTCACATCACCCAATGTCTTCTAAGAATCTTACTCCAGACTTTCTTGCTCTGGAACATACCACCGACCCCTGAGTTCCCCAAGGCTGGCGGAAGGTGCTTCCCACAGCCCTAAGCTGGCCTCCTACCTTGCTTTCTCCATTACGTTTGCTGCTTGGTGTCTTGCAATTACCCTGTAAGGAAATATGATCTGTTTTCCCGGTTTTGCAGTAAAGAACTTGGAAGAAACTAAATATCTTCCCTAGGGTGACATAGCAACCGAAAGAGGAGATTTGCTGGAGGTGAAGATGACAGAGATGGGAAAGACAGGAGGGCTCCCTTTGGCCATTCTTCTGCAAAATGATCTGGATTCTCTCTCAAACTTCTAGTCCACTTAGTTAAAGTCTATGAACCCATTCATATTTTCTGCTACTTGGAGATAGATGGATAGATAGAGTAATGTCGCCAATGTTTGATATTATCCAAGTTACTTGGAAAATTCTAGAAATCTAAATTTTAAAAAATAGCATTTGTTTTTGCTTCCATTTTATAGCAGGCATCTCATATGCTCCGCTTGGTACTTCTGAGTGGGCACTTGAGATTGTGAATTGCATGAGTGTTCTTGGGGAATACAGGGAATAAGTAAATGGCCTAGACTGAGACAGATGTCTCTTTCTGCCTTGTTCCAAGTGTGTGCTTCACAATGTGACTCTCAGGTGGGGTAAATTTGGGAGATTGGACCCTTCTGGCTGCAAACTTTACACTGCTGTGCTCAGCCATAGTGGAAGTGGGGGAAAGGGGAAAACACTTTCATAAAGACTAATGTGCTAATATCTGGGCATTTTTGTACAACTCCTGTTTCACAGAGGAAGCAGGTTGAAGGCACCTTTGACAGACAGAGGTAAGACTATCCATCTGGAGCTGGTGTCCCAGTCAGCTGGAGCTCTAACTTGGGGCTGCTTCGCTGCCTCTTCAAGAGCAGACCATGCCACCCACTGCAGGGATACTGAGGAGGAGCCTTGAATTTTCCTCACAGTGCATTTCTCTCCACTTCATTCCCTGGGCAAATCTCTACACCATCCCCATTCTCTAAGCTCTATTGAAGATGCATGTCACTTCTCTCCCCTAGAAACTGCTAAATGTTTATGAAATAAGTGGTCCACAAGATGACCTCCCCACCAAATCCTCATTTCAAGGACACAGAGAAAATGCTCAGTAAATACCAATTGGGCCAGTGACTCCTCTTTGCTCTGGCCCCGGCCAGTTCTGTCTGAATTTGGGATCTGTCACCCCCTGCCTACCTTTTATTTTGGTCATTCCTTCTAATGCTCACTAATGCTTCCTATAAGCCCTATAACTACACAGGGGATGCAGTGTGTCTGCCCAGCTTTCTTGTAGGATGCCATCTTCTACTTAGGCCTGCGGCTGCTTCATCCAACCCCTTTCATTCAATGGGCCACAGCCATTCCCTTCCAATCTGGGCCAATATGAGTTCTCTTTCCCGGACTTTTTGAGTTTAGGCCCAGAGAGGACTCCAGTCTATTTGGTCTGCTGGTGGACACAGTAAAACATGACACTACAGACCTGTCAGCAGTTGTGAGGGGGACAGCTGGTCTGAAATGAAGAAGAATAAGGTCAAAATGGGGTGAGAAGCACAAGTAAGAGAAAAAGAACTCTGGAACACTCCACAGGTCCTAGTTCCTGACCTTCCCATGGCCTGGTTCCAGGAGAGACCAGTATCCCACCAATTATTTGCACTGACAGTTTGAGTTTTTGTTGCTTAAAATTTAAAAACTTCTAATTAATACAAAACCCCTTCTTTCTCTTTTACTCCTCTTCTCCCATCCCCCTTCCAGACTATTCTACCTTCCAAGACACACACACACTATTAAACATAACTAGCACCTTGCCCAGCCTTCGGGCCACTCTCATACCTTACTTGGCATTTTCAAAGGAGAGCAGGAAACACTGGAATTTTTAAAGGTATGAAGTTTCTCCTTTGGTGGTAAAAGCAGAATGGAGAATGGCGTTACGTGAGATGGGAGTCTGTGACCTAGATAGTAGACAGTTTTCATTTGACCTTGAACAAAGCCCCTCACTTCACCCCATCACAGAGAGAAAAGGCACAACCTCCTTATCACATACTTCAGGGGAATTCTATCCATAAGAAAAGGACATGTGAGTTCTTTTGAAAAAGAGTCTGTAGGAACATAAATGTTTTGCACACCATGACTCATTTGTATGAGCTAATTGCAGGGCAATTGAACACAGCACATCAAAGTGTTAAGGATGAAATAAAGGTCCAGCCTTTCCTGACTGTCACACTCACTATCAGTTGTCATCAAAATATGAAATGAATACTGTAGGAATATTATAGTGTATTCAGTATAAGGAATACAGGAGAAAGCTCACCAGGAAGCCAATTATCTTGCATAAATTTCAGCCTTATCTGCCATGATAAGCCAGAGTGATGATAATAATAACAGGTAATTTTAGTTTGAGTTATCTACCTAAAGAATGATTTTTTTTAACTCTTTCAAATAGCAATTTCTATGATCCTTAAGGGCAGAGACCCTTTTTAACTCATCTGAGTATCCCCCCCAAACTAGCACATACAAGATACATAATACAGATGAATGGATAGATGGCTGGTGGATAAATGAATAGGCAAAAGCAGGGGCCACAACTATAGAATGGTTCTGTTATCCTCTGTATTTTAATGTACTTCAATTCAGGGAGTTCTTTCTACCTGTCTTAGTCTACTTCCTGCTGCTGTAACAAAATTTCTGAGGCTGGGTATTTTATAAAGAAATTTTATTCAGCTCACAGTTTGGAAATCCAGGAGCATGGTGCCAGCATCTGCTTAGCTCTTCTAGCTACATCACAACATAGAGCACGGCATCATGGTGGGAGCATGTGCAGGAGGAAGAGATTACAGGAAGTGAAACAGGAAGCCAGAGAGTCAAGGGCCATGTTCAATTTTTAAAATAATAACTCACTCTTAAGGGAACTATCAGAAGTTCCAAGAGAGCTATTATTAATCTCCTCCTAAAACGGTGCTCCCAATAACCTAATCACCTCCCTCTAGGCCCCGCCTTTAAAGGATCACCACCTCTCAATGTTACCACAATGAAGATGAATGTTCCAGCATATGAACCTCCCCACAACTAATACTAGCACCACTTAACATATGGCTAACCACTTGGGGAGATATGAAAATAGTATGAACCAAGACCCCCATATTAAACCAGCCTAAATACTCAGCACAGGAGTTAAACTATAGCCATACAGCAAAAATAGCAATATAAAACAGTAAATGGTTAAAGAGAAAAATCTGCTAGGGAAGTACGTGTTATAAAACATGAGAAAAGAGAAAGCCAAGTTGGGAAAAGACGTGGATATTGTAGAAAGTGGGCACTTAGCCATATCTAGAAGAAAAGAAGGGTTTGGACACAAAAGTCAGAGTGGTCCAGGATGGGGAAAGGTAAGAGCTTAGGCCAGACAGGTAGGGACAGGAGTGATGGGTTCTGGAACCCATCTCTCCCAGCAGTGTCTCCATAGCCCATGCTCAATCAATACACACAACATATTTCTTTAAACAAAAGTTGAAAAGCCAAACTTTTCTTTGATCACTGATGTGGTATTCTTGACACCGAATTCTTAGTGAACCTAAATCATCTAGATGCGCCAACACAGTCTAGGGTAGGGTTTAATGACCAATCAGCTCCAGGGGTCCTGCTGCTCTGAATTTTCACTATTAAAAGGGGGTTAAAGTACGATGGCTTTTTTCTTTTTCTTTTTTTTTTTTATTGGTTGTTCAAAACATTACAAAGCTCTTGACATGTCATATTTCATACTTTAGATTCAACTGGGTTATGAACTCCCATTTTTACCCCAAATACAGATTGCAGAATCACATCAGTTACACATCCACATTTTTACATAATGCCATATTAGTAACTGTTGTATTCTGCTACCTTTCCTATCCCCTAACTATCCCCCCTCCCCTCCCCTCCCATCTTCTCTCTCTACCCCATCTACTGTAATTCATTTCTCTCCTTGTTTTGTTTTTTTTTTCCCATTTCCCTCACAACCTCTTATATGTAATTTTGTATAACAATGAGGGTCTCCTTCCAATTCCATGCAATTTCCCTTTTCTCTCCCTTTCCCTCCCACCTCATGTCTCTGTTTAATGTTAATCTTTTCCTCCTGCTCTTCCTCCCGGCTCTGTTCTTAGTTGTTCTCATTATATCAAAGGAGACATTTGGCATTTGTTTTTTAGGGATTGGCTAGCTTCACTTAGCATAATCTGCTCTAATGCCATCCATTTCCCTGCAAATTCCATGATTTTGTCATTTTTGAGTGCTGTGTAATACTCCATTGTGTATAAATGCCACATTTCTTTTATCCATTCATCTACTGAAGGGCATCTGGGTTGGTTCCACAGTCTAGCTATTGTGAATTGTGCTGCTATGAACATCGATGTGGCAGTATCCCTGTAGTGCGCTCTTTTAAGGTCTTCAGGGAATAGTCCGAGAAGGGCAATAGCTGGGTCAAATGGTGGTTCCATTCCCAGCTTTCCCAGGAATCTCCATACTGCTTTCCAAATTGGCCGCACCAATTTGCAGTCCCACCAGCAATATGCAAGAGTACCCTTTTCCCCACATCCTTGCCAGCACTTGTTGTTTGACTTCATAATGGCTGCCAATCTTACTGGAGTGAGATGGTATCTTAGGGTGGTTTTGATTTGCATTTCTCTGACTGCTAGAGATGGTGAGCATTTTTTCATGTACTTGTTGATTGATTGTATGTCCTCCTCTGAGAAGTGTCTGTTCAGGTCCTTGGCCCATTTGTTGATTGGGTTATTTGTTATCTTATTGTCTAGTTTTTTGAGTTCTTTGTATACTCTGGATATTAGAGTATACTCTGATATACTCTGTATACTCTGGATATACTCTGGTTCCATGTCCCTGGATTCAATCCCCAGTACCAAAAACAAAAACAAAAACAAAACAAATGAAAGAAAGAAAGAAAGAAAGAAAGAAGGAAAGAAAGATTGATTTAGAGGTGAAGAGATGGAGTCTCTGTCCTCACAGAGTTTATAAGTATTCTTTCTACCCAGCATAGTCTTTAAAATGTGCATAGTTTGGTTTTTTTTTTTGGCCTACGGACTCCATTATTAAATTAACTTTATTAAAGTTGTACTGATAAATATAATAAAATGATTTGCTTTGACTAATTGTGATTTATTCCAATTCAATACTATGAGAGACAAAAATATATTATGATTATCTCTATATTAGTTTTTCTATCTCACAACTGGTGATTGGAAAAGCCCCTCTCTCCTGCCATAGATCTAAAGGATGCTATACTTATTTTCATCATGCAAGGTTTATTTTCTTTGTAACAAAAGAGATCTGTGTGTAGCAAAATTATCATTTCTATGGGACACATTTCTGGTGTCAGAGTTTATTAAAAGCCATTGAATGTTATATACATTAAGACAGGGTGGGCACCAGAAAATCCAAAATGATAACCTGAGATTGTAGAAACACAGTATCATGTATCAGTAAAGACAAACAGTTCCCAGAAGTGGGGTTCAGGGCTCAGGTTCATTGCAGACTAGGTATGTGAGCTGGCACATGCTCCTTATATCTGTTACAGCCTCCTCCAATGTATATGGGGGTGGTTATAACAGAACCTTCCCAGACCTGTAATAAGGAAGTTTAATACATGTGGAACCCTCAGAACAGGGCCCGACACACAGCAAATGGCCAATACATGCTGCTAGATTAGTATAAGTTCACTGGAAACAAAGACATAGGATCTCTCCATCCATTAAATGCTGGGTCACCTTTGAAAATTCTCTTCCCCTCTGAAGCTCCATGTCCCTATCTATCAGCAGAACCTAACATCCCCCAAACCACAAATCCACAGTGCACCTCTCAGGGCTATATTAAGAATCAAGGGAAATGACAAAAGGGAAAGTGATTATAAAGTGCCTTATACAAATTGAAGTAACTTCATGGCAGAAGGGAGACTAAGGTCCCAATTCCTTCCATACATCAGCTATCAGATGGAGAGTCTGTCCATCCATTCATTCACTTAGTATGATGGTTAATTGTGCCTAGACATATAGTCAAACATTACTCTAGATATTTCTGTTATTTTTTTAGATTAAACTAATAGTTAAATCGTAGGCTTTGAGTAAAGCAGATGGATTCTCTATCATGTGGAGGAGCCTCATCTAATCAGCTGGAGTCCTGACTAGAAGGAAGGCTGACCTTTCCTGAACAAGAGGGAATTCTGTCAGCAGTTGGCATTTGGACTTGAGCCACAACTCCTTCCTGGATCTTCAGCAAACCAATTTCTTAAATCCAATCAATCAACTTCTCTATACACCACACACACACGCACTCACTCACACACACCCATGGAGTTGAGTCTGCTTTTTGGGGAAACCCTGACTAAGACACCTAGTATTTACTGAGCACTATGGTAGCAGGGCGTTGGGAGGTGCTCTGTATTTAAGGGGGGATGAGAACAACAGGCCTGCTCTCAGGGAACTTACAGTCAACAAAGAGGCGCATTAAACATGTAATTATGCAGAGCAGTCAGAGATAGGGTGCTGAATGCAAAGGAGAGAAATTTAGGGTGTTATGAAAGCACGTGTAATGGGGCTCCCCATACACACCTGGACAGCAGAGAAAGCTTCTTGAGGAATGGCATTTTAGCAGTTATCCAGAGGACAGTCGGGACTCAGCTGAGTGAAAGTTGGGGAGACCTGTGGATAAGGGTCAGCAACTCCGAGATTCCTGCGTCCATTCTTGCCACACCCTCACCACCTGCTTTAGTGCCATTAACATGGGAACATAAATGGCATTTTATTAGTCCTTTAGAACCTTTGCACCCCCTGTAGAGTGATGCTTTTTTTCACTTTTTATAGAATTAGGGATGCACCGGGGGAGGCAGCCCTATAAACCCTGCTTTCTGTTCTTCCTCTTTCCTGTGCTGAAATTTCCACTGACGGAGTGGAAACACCACACTTGGAGTCACTTACTGATTGGGTTTTTAATACTATAAGCTTCACTGAGAACCTTCTGGTGCAAACATGATGAAATACTTTCTTAAAATATTGAATACAAGAAGATCAAGTGAGCGGTGAAAGAGGATAACACCGACTGTCCCTTAGCTCATGCATGAGCTAAGGCATCCCCAAAGACCCTTTGTCCTCCTTTCCCTGAGGGAATGGTGACAAATGGTTATTTCCTCACCATAGAGGAAATGGCCCTTTGAGGGAAAAATGTCTCCTTTTCTCTGTAAAACCCAGAACGGTTCTCTAGATGTTATGTCTTCTGGGCTTCCTATTTTGAAGCTCAGAGACAAATAACCTATAAGCAACATACTGATGACAAGTTTATGTGGCAGGAGTTTACAAATTGGTTCCACTTCCTGATCTCATTCTTCCTTCATGCCCCAGTACACATATGTCTGGACCCAAGCAGCTTTTCTACCAATTACCAGGTCCTCCACCAAATACCAGCTCCTTCCTCAATTATCAGCTCCTCTACCGGTACCAGCTCTTCCACCAATCACTAGCTTTTCCACCAATTGTCTGGCTCTTTCGCCAGTAACAGCTCCTCCACCAGTACCAGCCCAGACCAAACACACTAATGGTCTCAGTCCTTTGCCTTTTGCCCCAAGCTGGCCTGGCTGCACTACCCTAAGACTGGGGCTTGTGGGCTTGTGAAATACAGAAAGGGTCCTAAAGGCACTATGGGTGGTGCTGCTTCGGGGATGGGACAGTACCTGAGCATGTATTGCAAGACATTGTTGGCAAGTCAGGATGATCTGGGAGCTTCTGGGGTGGAGCAGGCAAGAGCACTGTTTTGCATGATGGACTGTGTGATCTCACACTCCAGAAGAAAAGAACTGCACATATAAACCCAAGAAGCCGGCATTGGGAAACAAGAGACCATTTTGCCCTTGCAGTTTTGGCAAGAAAAGAAAAAAAAAAAAAACAACCCTCTGATTAGTGACAGCTGGTCCAATGTTCTGCTCACAAATCCACCTCACATTCACTGCTGTTGGTAGAGATCTCAACTGAGCCACTTGGGCACAAAATTTCTATCTGAATATTCAGTTGTGACATGGAACAGAGGCAAACCAAGGGAAAAGGAAAGAGACTCAGAAGGAAATTTGTCCCTAGCACTCACTAAATGCTACTGCAATCATTCTGTTTATGGTTGTTTTTATCTGGAAAGTCAAACAATTAAATTTCAGCGCTGGTATTTGGAAGTCATCATTACAGACCAGAGAATAGAGCTAAGATGGACGTATCTAAAGCAATATGAAAGAAGACAGTTAATGGGCTGGCTCTGAATAGCTAAAGGATTTTTAATCTCAGAAACTATTTAACGATCTTAAGAAAAATATGTTTTGCTTTTAAGAATGTATCAGAATGATTTTGCCCCTCCCTAATACTACATTTCAGTTCAATGAAGCTTTAGAAAGAAATTCAAATATTTTCTATGTGATGCAAATCATTTGGTAGGCAAGTACAGTATTTTCTACTCTTGTGAGGTACAAAGAAAAAAACTTCCCAATGAACTCAGCAGTCTGGATTCACCATTTTTTAATAAAACCTTGCTATCAATCCCATTTTAATGGGATAATTATAGCAAATCACGATTACCTTTCCTTTCAGCCATTAGTAAGAGAGAGACAGAGGAAGATAAGATGCTAGAAATGTTAGCTTAAAATATACCTACCATTCTCTTTGTATCAGTAATTGTCTAATTGTGCTGAGTTTGACTAAAATGTGAGTTTGGGACAAAGGATGATCAAAAGCCCTGTTCTGGCATTATAATCCATCTTATTGCCCTTTGGTTAATTGAGACACTGGCATTTATTCCAGGGAGAATTCCTTCATTTTGTCTCATGTTTTCATTCCATAAGTCAAGATGCTAATTAGGAATTTCAGGTTTTCCAAGAGGCCCCAAGACTATACTCCAATTATGGGAAAGGTTGCTAGTTTTTAGAAAGTCTTCTTACAAAAATCCTCTTCCTCTGCCTCTTTGTGGGTGTGCACACACAGGGATACACACACACACACACACACACACACACACACACATATCATTTTCATTTACCTAAAAAATAAAGACCTAATAGAACTGAGGCCAAATGTCACAAAATGGGGAAAACAGATCGACTCTCTTTTAAAAAATTATTTATTTGTTCTAATTTGTTATGTATGATGGTAGAATGCAATTCATTTCATATCACACATATAGAGTACAATTTTTCAAGTCACTAGTTGTACACAAAGTATTTTCACACCATTCGTGTCTTCATACAGGACTTAGGGTAATGATGTCCACCTCATTCCACCATCTTTCTTACCCTCATGTCCCCTCCCTTCCCCTCCCTCCCCTTTGCCCTATCTAAAGTTCCTCCATTCCTCCCATGCTCCCCCATCATTGCCATTATGGGTCAGCATCCTCATATCAAAGAAAACATTTGGCCTTTGAGTTTGGGGATTGGCTTATTTCACTTAGCATTATATTCTCCAACTCCATCCATTTACCAGAAAATGCCATGATTTTATTCTCTTTTAATGCTGAGTAGTATCCCATTGTGTACAGATACCAAAGTTTGCCTATCCATTTATCTACTGAAGGAAACCTGGGTTGGTTACACAGTTTAGCTATTGTGAATTGTGCTGCTATAAAATTTGATGTGGCTGTGTCCCTGTAGTATTCTGTTTTTAAGTCCTTTGGGTATAAACCAAGGAGTGGGATAGCTGGGTCAAATGGTGGTTCCATTCCAAGTTTTCCAAGGAATCTCCATACTGTTTTCCATGTTGGCTGCACCAATCTGCAGTTCCACCAGCAATGTATGAGTGTGCTTTTTTCCCCCACTCCCTAGCCAATACTTATTGATGTTTGTATTCTTGATAGCTGCCATTCTGACTGGAGTGAGATGAAATCTTAGAGTAGTTTTAATTTGCATTTCTCTAATTGCTAGAGATGTTGAACATTTTTTCATATATTTGTTGATTGATTGTATATCCTCTTCTGAGAATCTGAGAAGTGTCTGTACAGTTCCTTGGCTCATTTATTGATTGGATTATTTGGGGTTTTGGGGTTTTTTTTTTTTTTTTTTTCTTTTGTTTTTTTTGATGTTAAGGTTTTTGGGTGCTTTATAGATTAGTGCTGTACCTGATGTGCTTGTGGTAAAGATTTGCTCCCATTCTGTAAGCTCTCTGTTCACATCACTGATTTGTTTCTTTTGCTGAAAAGAAGCTTTTTAGTTGGAATCTATCCCATTTATTGATTCTTGGTTTTAATTCTTGTGCTATAGGAGTCTTGTTAAGGAAGTTGGTGCCTAATCTGACACCAACTTCTACTTTTTCATCTATTAGGTGCAGGGTCTCTGGTTTAATTCTTACGTCCTTGATCCACTTGGAATTTTGTGCCTGGTAAGAAACAGAGGCTTAATTTCATTTTGTTACATGTGAATTTCCAGTTTTCCCAGCATCATTTGTTGAAGAGGCTATCTTTCTTCAATATATGTTTTTGGCGCCTTTGTCTAATATGAGATAACTGTAATTATGTAGGTTTGTCTCTGTGTCCTCTATTCTATACCATTGGTACACAGGTCTATTTTGGTGCCAACACCATGACGTTTTTGTAACTATTGCTCTGTAGTATAGTTTAAGGTCTCAGGTTCCATGAAAAATCATCTTTTATGTTCAAAAGTTTAAACTTTTCTCCCACCTCTATGGTGGTCAAAGTTACTTCCTCTGGTTGAACCTCAATTGTCTCATATATAAACTTGGACAAGGTCAGCAAGAAAATTCTCTAGGTGGACTATGATTGTTACTTGTCAGGGTGACAGAATGAGATATCATCTTCTCCCTGATACACCTCCTCCGTCCTGGGAAGGAGTGTGGGTGGGCAGGGACCACTGGGGGCTCTTGGTGGATCTGCATCACTCTCACAACTCTCTGTTTCAGGATGGACCCTACACAGTGCTCAGTGCCCAATCAGGACTTCAGAAACTCAGTATAATTATGTACAACTATTAAACATTTACTGAATGTCCTTTCTGTATTTAAGCTGTCACTGAAGGTGAAAAGTACATGGTTTCTTCTCCTTAATTCCTTTCCTACCAAGGGAAATTGCAAAAGACCTTTCACTTAAAAACATAAGGACATGAATTCTAGCTTGCCCTCAGGGATTTCCTGGGGAGGATGCCCATAGATATGTATCTGAAGGGCTTTGCGTCCCTGAATTTTTTCAGAAGATCCCAGCTTCTCATCTGAAACAAGGCAAGGTAATTTCAGAGAACTCGAAAATACAGAATATCCATGAGAAAATCGATGTAAAAAAATTCTCTTCCAATTCTTGCACCCTTGAAAGGTACATAATAGACCTGGGATATAATGTAGGAAACTTCACTAAAAGACCAAACCACTCTCCTGTGCCACCAAGAGACAGTAGTTGTGCCTCCACACAGTTTGCTCAGTGGATATCACAGGCCAGCAAATGAGTACTTTATAGATAGTAATGTGCCATCTTATCAGAAATCTGATCAAATTAAACGGATATGTGGTGCTTACTCCTCTCTTCTAGTTCACCATCTAATAATGGAGACAACAGAAAATGATATCGATGCAACTTGATTAGTAAAATTAAAAGCAGTTGTATTAATAATGAAGAATGAAAATGTCTCCACATTCTTTTACACACATCTTTTTTTGGGGGGGCGGGGGCTTGGATAGTCTTTCTTTTTTTTTTTTAATTAATTTTTATTGTTGGTTGTTCAAAACATTACATAGTTCTTGATATATCATATTTCACACTTTGATTCAAGTGGAATATGAACTCCCATTTTTACCCCGTATACAGATTGCAGAATCACATCAGTTGCACATCCATTGATTTACATATTGCCATACTAGTGTCTGTTGTATTCTGCTGCCTTTCCTATCCTCTACTATCCCCCCTCCCCCCCTCCCCTCCCCTCTTCTCTCTCTACCCCCTCTACTGTAATTCATTTCTCCCCCTTATATTTTTCCCCCTTTCCCCTCACTTCCTCTTGTATGTAATTTTGTATACCCCTGAGGGTCTCCTTCCATTTCCATGCAATTTCCCTTCTCTCTCCCTTTCCCTCCCACCTCTCATCCCTGTTTAATGTTAATCTTCTTCTCATGCTCTTCGTCCCTACTCTGTTCTTAGTTACTCTCCTTATATCAAAGAAGACATTTGGCATTTGTTTTTAAGGGATTGGCTAGCTTCACTTAGTATAATCTGCTCTAATGCCATCCATTTCCCTGCAAATTCTATGATTTTGTCATTTTTTAATGCAGAGTAATACTCCATTGTTTTACACACATCTTTATAACTTTTCTCTGCAGTGGCCTTGAATGGAGAACATCCTCTGAATAACTTCCCTTTCAAATATAAGAATGAGCATTGTGTAGGGTCCATCTTGAAGCTAAATTCAAGAGTAGCAGTGAGAGGTATAGAAAAAAGTATTCATGACTTAGGGGTTCTTGGGGTTCTTCCACAACTTCTGCGGTCCTTCTTGCAGCGCCACCTGCATTTCCTGAGGTCTGGATTTCAGAGATGGCACAGCACCATATTGCGCATGTGTGGGACAGAGGCTGGTGCAAGCAAGAACTAGGTGGAAATCTACGTCTATGGGAGGAAAACGAAACCAAAGATTAAGGAGGAAAGGAAGAAGGAAAAGGGAATGGAAATGAAAGAAAGAGGAAAAGAAAGGAAAAAAAAGAGAAAATAAATAAAAATTAAAATAAAAAACAACCAAACGATCTAACAATGAGTTTAGCAGACTCAACCTAAATCAACTGAGAAAAAGAATAATTGTAATTAGGGAGCAGAAGGTCACATGAGTTTATTTCCCCAAAGAGCTAAAGATTTAATTTACAAAGTTATCAGGCTAGCTATAGTGATGAATGTGTATGTATTATTTATGTAGGATTTTTTTTTCCCCAGCAGCACACCAAATTAGGAGAGAACTCACATTTCATTTTTCCTGTCTTTTTAGTCTTTAAGGATGGAGTAGTGAAAAGTTTCCAGAATTTTCCATCACATTTAAATTCTTGAATTCATATATAACCAAATGAATTTTAAAGGCTGGCTCAAATCTTTGATCTTCTTCTGATAAAGCTTTAGGATGGGGAAGGGCAGAAATGATAATGAGGAACTGGTTAATTTGCATTCTGTTTAAGTAACCTGCACCTTGGTAGGCTGGAAGGCATGAGATTTTTCTCCTTGATATAACCAGGAATTATCTCCTAAACAAGAGAGTGCTGTACTCACCATTTCTCCTCATTGAAAAAAAATGAATAATAGCTACATTAGTGCCTTTCGAAAAATTCTTACTTTAATTTAACAAATCTTATTGCTATCCTCTTCTTGTAATCAGAATATCAATTGAACAGGAATCTTTTCTTTCTCTTCCACACAGTGTCATAGGATTTAGTAACTGACTTCTACCCTAAAAAAGTTAATAAATCTATAAAGGAAGAAGTCTACAAAAAAATTACATGGTTCTTTTATGAAATTTTTTTTTCCACTTATACACCAAATACGGGAAGATTTGGAGTTAAAACTAAATCTAGGTAATTCAGGACCTGGTGACATAAACTAAGCGGTATGCCAGAGTGTGTGAGGAGGGAGTCGGGGAGAGAGAGTTTTATTAGAGGTCAAAATGAACTGGCATCGGGTTTGAAAAATAGTGCTGAATAAGAGACAGATGATTTAAAAATGAGGACTAATGAGAACAGAGAATAATGGCTCCAGTCTTCTTTGCTTAAGAAAGATAATCCAGCTGGACAAGTGAACCTATTTCTAAATCACAATTCTGACAACTAGGCCCAATTGCCTGAGTTTGGCTCATGGAGGAGCAATCTCAGTGAAGCACTTCAGAAATGCACAACTGAATGGTCATGGGTTGGGCATCTTCTTCCCAGATTATCTAAGTGGGCCATCGAAGGAAGAGCGCAAGAAAGGAGGCTGAGGCTGAAGACCATTCAAATTTTTTTTCGTGGGTGCCAAGGGTTTCTGGACAATCTCAGCATCCATCTTCTCTTTCCTTTGCAGCAATGTAGCCCAGAGCAGCCAACTGATTCTGTGCCCTGCCTCCCGCAACAGTACCTGCGACAGAGCCTGGAACGTAGTACTTCTTTATGGTTATTTGCTGAGTGAATCAAGTATGGCAGACAAGCCCTTCTTGATTTGTCACTAGTTTAATTTTCTACTGCTACTCTTATGTTTGCTCTACTCTTTTTTATAATCCCCCAAAATGTGATAGTCAGTTCCCTTGCTGCTAAAATCTACCTGTAAGAATTTTCCAATATTCTCAAGGGGGGAAGAGGCTTGGTGCTGGTTATTGACTGTCATTCTTAGAGGTATTTTGGAGATTATGAAGAAAAAGAAGGCTCTTCTTCCCTTCATGCTTCATGTATTTCCCTTCAGATATTCTTCTTTTTTATTTTATTATTTTATTTATTTTTATTTCTTACATACATGACAATAGTGGAATGCATTACAACCATAATCATCCATTCATAGCACAATTTTTTTTGTAATTCTGTATATAAAGTATGTTCACGCCAAATTATGCCATTATACATGAGCTCTCTTATTTTTTTGCATTACAATTCTTAATACACCTTTATACCTCAATTTATCATATCTGTGTTTGTATATAAGGTATGTTGACACCAAATTCACATCTTCATACATGTATTTTGTATAATGACGAGGGTCTCCTTCTAACATTCATGCTATTCCCCTTCTCCCTCCTTTTCCCTCCCCAGATATTCTTCTTGAAAGAGAAGAATCAACCAACCTACAGGTGGATTGTTATCAACCCAGTATGATTGCAGTCAGTATCTTCTCACCTTTAAAAGCATTTGTGCATCTGTGGAATGGCTACCAGAGCCATGAACCTAGTGAGTAAAATAGACAATGGGCTTTGCTCCAGAAATTTGTAATCCAAGACAAAGAGCTCTGACATTAAGCTGTGACATACTAACAAATGAACCTTAAACATGGCTGTTAATTAATTGTGCAAACAAATTTCGTGAAGAGCATTTACTGACTTAGGAGAAGGAACCATTTTCAAACAGATTAGAAGTATCATTTACATATAAGCCAAATCAAGGCAATAAAAAAGGGAACTAAGCTGCTTTGATCCACTAATCATCTTTATCTACTCTTTAAGAATGTCTCTACAAGGCCACTTAGTAAAATCGTTTCTTTGTACAACTTGAAATCATTTTAAGTCTGTCATTCTTACTTTTTCTGAAATCATATGTTTGCCATATTGGTCTAAGTTAATGAGATTTCTAACTTTGATTGGAATAAAACCCTAGATTATAAGCTCAGTAAGCACAGACACTCTTCTTTATCCATCATGGTAAATACACTGCCAAGTGCCTGACACATAGTAGATGCTCAATAAATATTTGCTGCATTCCAGGAGTTGCTCTAGGAGCTGGGGATTCTGAAACCAATCCTGTGTGTGCGTGCGTGCTCAAGTCCAAGCAAACTGAAATTATCTCAAATTCTTCCATGGCCTCAAGTACTAACAGATAATAATGACTGTCATGGTGGCAGGAGATTAGGGGTTGCTTCTGGAAGCAGCAGAGAATGGGAATGATGGAGCTGCTGTGGACAACTGCCCTTCTCCATCTTATTATCTGTCTGTTCCTGAATATGATTACATTTTATCTCCCACCTATGACTGAAAAAGAAAAGTAAACCCTTCCCCACTGGTTGAGGGCAACTAGTTCCCAATATTATTCTGCTACCACTATGGTTCCAGAGCCTTCCTGTCTCCACCCAAGATTTTAAAAAGTCACTTATATCCACTGGCACTCCGGTGAAATGGTAGCAAGTATAACACCATAAAGATCTTGACTTCCGTCCCTGAGTTTAGAGTCCACCAGCCAACCTCTTACCCTTACTGGGTCTCAGTTTTCTTGTTTACTAAATAAGAGGATTGGTCTTCTAGATAAATCCCTAAAGTCCTTGCCATGCCTGTGGAAACCTCCCAGGTTTCCAGAGTGAGATCCTGGGTAGTTAGGGTTTAATAGGCAATTGTTAGGCTGCCACCTCAAGTGTTGAAGCCCCCTTGTTCTACCCACCCCCACCCCAGAAGGCCCCAGCTTAAGTTTAAAAAGTCAAATTGCTTTGGGCAATTCAATCAAGCTCGGCTACTTCAAACTTGCCGAATTATAAATAGTGCCAATTATTTATGTTCTATATTAAACTCCACTGTGTTTCTTTGAGGTATTAAAATGTAAATTATGCAACAGAGATAAATGGATAGAATTTTTTTCCACATGGGTAAAGAAAGCTGCAGGTCCTAATTATAGTGAGATATCAGTGGAGGTGGACAAAGCCAGAGTCTGAGAAAATGGGTCAGGCAGTTGGACACCTCAATGTCATGGTGGAGTAAAAACTGCTGCCACTGTGAAAGCCAGACACTCTTTTTTGTGGGGTGGTGGGTACCAGGGATTGAACTCAGGGGCACTCTCCCACTGAGCCACATCCCCAGCCCTATTTTGTATTTTTTATTTAGAGACAGGGTCTCACTGAGTTGCTTAGTGTCTCCCTGTTGTGAGGCTGGCCCTGAACTCACCATCCTCCAGTCTCAGCCTCCTGAGCTGCTGGGATTACAGGCGTGCACCATTGTGCCTGGCTACAAAAACCAGACACTCTTTAAGCAGGAAGAAACAAGATCAAATGTATGCTTGATAACTTCTTGTTTTAATGAAAGTACACATTTAATGTAACAAGTATATGGCTACTCGTATCTTCCAGAGAACACATTCCCTCTGACTATCACACCCCACACCCTATCCCTGAAGGCTCAGCAGGACAGGAGGGTAGATTCAGCTGCCATGTGTCTAGTGGTCACCTTCTGTGATCCCCAGGCTGATGCTCTCATCCATGATACACTTCCATGGACAAACTCAAGTACTTGATTGCATTTAGAACTGAGAATGAGTAAGGGAGATCACAGTTTTAATTTTAAGCAAACAAATGTAAAATCTACAATCCTTAGTTTATTACTGAGTACAACTATTCATTGTAAGGCCCCTCACACCTGGTTGCTACAGTGGTACATCATGAAATCAAGATTAAACCAGTGTCCTTTATCCTCCAACAATTTTTATGAAAATGCTGGGTCAACACTTCTCTGTGTTTGTCCCTAGCCTTATTCCCTTGTCAGAATTCTAGGGAGGACCTTAAGGATGAGGAAGAAGAGAACAAAGGCCTTAGGCTTGGGGCCCAGGCCCAACTGAAGGTGCATCCACATCAGACCTTGTAGGCCAGTGTGACAGATGCAGGAAGACAGTTCCAATGTAGTTCATTTTTGAGGTGTCTTGAACAAGGCCATGTGGAGTCATATGAGTGCCCCACACTGGCCAGTAATCTGGTGCCTCTCATAAAAGGGATGTCATGTACTTATTTGTTCATGCTTATTCAGAAGAGGAGGGGGACGATGTTTGGAGCTGGGAGCAGGATATGGAATGGTAACTGGCTTTCCCTTTGTCCAGGACAGTAACTGTCAGCACTGATGTTCTGAACTCTTATCAAATAAAAGCCCATGCACACTTAAAAACGGCTAAGATGGTAAATTGCATGCTGTGTGCTTTTTACCACAATTAAAAGGCGGGCTCTGTAGTTAAAGAGACCCACAGTCCTTAGCTGTTATCATTCCCTACGACCCCTGGGCTCCCCAATGGGCGCGTCACCAGCCTTCCCCTGCTGCTCAGGTGGGAATCTACCTCAGGTCCTGGGAAAGTCTTCAGCCAACAACTATCTGCCCTGTCCAATTCCAGAACTGGGTGCCTTCTATTAGAGGAACCATTGCTTGATCCAACCTAATCTCAAAATTTAAACACTTTTGGAAAGAGTGTCATGAAGTTAAGACTTTCCCAAGGAGATGGTGAGACTGGGGTGGGAGAAATGGAGAGTGAGGAAGACAACAAAGGAAGAAGGGGCAACAGATGCCAGGGTCAACACTGGGGGGACCACAGCCTTCTGAAGACCATAAACCTGGATATGAACATATTTGAGTGTAAAGGGAACAGGAAGTCTGTGACATGAACTAGTAAAATCTGTCTGTACAGTTTAGCTGCTGTACCCTTCAGCAAGACCAACATTATAGTTTGGATCTGGACAGTGCCCAAAGCTCCTGTATTGAAGGCTTGGTCCCCAATGCAGCAATGTGAAAGACGCAGGGCTTTGGGGAGGTGACTAGATCATGGGGGCTCTGTTCTAATCAAGGAATTAATCCACTGATGAGTTTATAATTGAATGTCTTAATGGGAGTGGGAAGGACCTACGTGGAGGAAGCGGGTGACTGGGGACAAGCCCTTGAAGGTCTTGCCTCTACCCCCATCCTTGCTTTGTGCCTCTCTTGGGGAGAGCAGCTTTCCTGGGCCACACCCTTCGACCATGATGTCCTGCCTCGCCTCAGACCCAAAGCAATGGAGTCAGCCCACCACGGACCCCCTGAAACCATGAGCCAAAATAAGTCTTTTCTCCTCTAAGTTGTTTTTTCCTCAGGTATTTTGTCACAGGGATAAAAAGCTAACACAAACCGAAACTTTCCAAAATGAAGCCCAAGCCAAAGTCAGGTCACCAGGCAGTGTGCATCAATCGACTTGTGACCAAAAACAACAACAAAAAAGTTTTTGCCCCTTTTTTCATCAGCTCAATGTTTTCACAAGTCCCAACTTATTTACCTACCAAAGAAGCTGTGAGTTACTTCACTCATACATTTAACTCAAAAGGAAGAAAAGGCCTAGAGATGACATTTAAAAATAGAGTTATCCCAAACATAGCAAAGTGGCATCTTTTTTTTTTTTTAAAGAGAGAGAGGGGGGAGAGAGAGAGAGAGAGGATTTTTTTATTATTTATTTATTTTTTAGTTTTCGGTGGACACAACATCCTTGTTTGTATGTGGTGCTGAGGATCGAACCCGGGCCGCACGCATGTCAGGTGAGCGCGCTGCCGCTTGAGCCACATCCCCAGCCCAACAAAGTGGCATCTTATAAGAGAATTCCTACATGTCTTTCTAAGTCTTTGTAACAATGCAAAATTGCATTTCTCACTAGAAAGGCATGACCAAAAATGCTTCCCAGAAATCCCATTGGTGGTCTGGTTCAAATGCAGAGGTCATGATTTCTCTGAAGGGGAGAAAAAAACAAAACAAAACTGCCACAGGGAAATTATGAAGTGCCTTTATGTCATTTTCCTAGACCTCATCTATTCTGGGTCTCTGGACCTTTTGTCTTTTGTGTCTTTTTCTTCAAATGCCTATAGTTCTGTCAAGTAATGCAAAGCCATTTTTCTCCCCACCCAAATTGAATCAGGTCTCCAACAATTTGAATGTCTTATTTAATTTATGTAACCAGAAAATTTTATAGTAGAGAGTGATGTGGTTTGAATTTGGGGTGTCTCTTGAAAGTCCATGTGTGAGACAATGCAGGAATGCTCAGAGGTGAAATGACTAGATTATGTAACCGAATCAGTGGATCAATACATTTGATGGACTAGTAATTTGAAAGGACTACTGTACCGGGGGATAACTACGGGCAGGTGGGTGTGGCTGGAGGAAGGAGGTCATTGAGGGGCATGACTTTGTGGGTTTTTTGAGCAGCTTTCCTCCACCATACCCTTTCACCACGATATTCTGCCTCGCCTCAGGCCCACAGTGACAGTCAGCTAATCCATGGACTGAACCTCTGAATCCGAAAGCCAAAATAAACTTTTCCTCCTCTGAAGTGTTCTTGCCAGGTATTTTAGTTACAACAATAAAAAGCTGAACGTCACATCTAGTTCTCCCTTAGGTGTGAGGGATGTGTTCCAAGACATTCTGTGGATGCCCCAAACTGCAAATAGCACCAAACTCTGAATATACTATGATAAAGTTTAATTTACAAATTGATCACTGTAAGAAATCAACAATGATAATAAAATAGAACAACTATAACAACTTTAACTGTAATAAAATTTATTTAAAACTATAATAACCTCTTATTTCTAGAATTTTCCACATAATATTTTTGGACTGAAGTTGATCATGGGTAACTAAAAAAGCAGAAAACGAAACCATAGATAAAGGGGGGACAACTATTACCTCCAAATCAATTTCATTCTGTCTCCTTTTGTCCGTGGTATCTTGGTATTTTAACAAATTGGAACCCTTGTTTTCTTCTTTCCCAAACTTGATCCAAAACCCCACACTGAGCAGATGGTGAAGAGGTGCCTACCTTGCCCAGGCCTGGAGTGTCCTTCACCTTGTTGACAGCCCTCAGCAGACAGGGTGGGGCTGGGGGAGGGGAGGTCTGCAGAATCCCACTGAAGCTGGTGGCAAAGAGAGGTGTCTCAGCAACAGAAGAAGTAGAAGGTCGATGTTTCTTCTTTTTGGAAGATAGATTTAACTTCTGAGCAGCTCTGCAGGGGAAAATGCAGAAAAGGGAAAATTAATTGTACATTCTGATATGCTAGGGCTACTTTTATTTTTTCTCTTAGAGATCCCCTTTAATGATTCCTTCTCTCTCCATCTACACCATCCTTTGGAGTAGGGAGGCTTTCGTTCAACATGGTAAACTTAATGAGCTACCCAATCATTTATACTGCTAGGGAAAAAAAGCCATAAAATTGCTTGGTTCTGCAATCACAATTTACAAAGAATTGTTTGTTAACCACCAACACTTAGCTTAAGTATGAATAAAGCTGGTCGTCTTTGGGGATAAACAGCATCTATTAAGTTAATCATTCCATAACTTCTCTGGCATAAACTCACATGTGAGGGACCTTATGAGCTCATTCAAAAATGCTAACACCTTATAAAACCCAAACCAGTCTAATGAAGAACCATGCAGTGACCAGTTGGGGCATGACCTGTATGTGGCTGTGGAAGAAAAACACAATGCAATAGGGAAGGTATAAATCAAACTGGTTTTAGAAACAACACTGAATCAGAATATTAACTCCAGCCAGCGGGGGTAAGTGCGAAGATTCAGGGCTGCTCCTGTGATCACAGGCTTTTGTACAGAGTGGTCTTTAAATACAAAATGTAACTGATGGGCAAGTACAAGAATAAGGGGGGCCAAAGCAACAAGGGGACATAGAGGGTGCAGACAGGTCCAAGTGTGAGGAGAGGTTGCTGGCATCATTAATAGCATTGGCTGTTCACATAACATCTACCATCCTGCAAGGGCCCTGTGACACGATGATCCTACCACAGGAAAGAGGAAACTGAGGCAAAGGGTGTTGTGAGTGACAGACATTTCACAGATTCTACTATACTCATTTCTGGATTAATTCTTGGTGTTTTCACATCATACACTTATTCTAAGAATTCCAATTTCCTTATCAAATGCTATTAAACATTGAAGCAGCTGCTTAAAACAAAAGGACCACCATACTTCATTCTACAGATCCAAAGCTCACAATCTACTCAGTGTTCTTTTTTTTTTTTTTATTGGTTGTTCTAAACATTACAAAGCTCTTGACATATCATATTTCATACATTAGATTCAAGTGGGTTATGAACTCCCATTTTTACCCCAAATACAGATTGGAAAGACAAAATCAGCATTGTTTATACCTTCCCCCTCAAGGGGTCCATCTTAATGATTTGGAATAGTGGATTTTAATTTTGTATCAGTGACTATCCTGCTCGGGGGATTGACGAATCTCCTGAGGTATAAAATTGCCACTTGCACAAAGAGAGCACGTGGTTTTACCATTTCAAAACTTAATGTGCCTTTAGTGTAAAACTGCAAATCTATTTCTAACAAGAATGAAATAGAGAGGGATGGGTCACAGAAAGAATAACGCATTTTGATGGGAAGATATTTCAAAGTCCCAATACGTAGGGAATTCAGAAGTCACTCATTGTAGGATGATGTGAAAAAAGGGCACTGGAAGGACATTTCCACAATGCTTCTTTTTCCAATCAGTGAAAAAAAATACTAGGAAATTTTTTTTTTTTTATGATTTTATTGCCACTCTTCCTGATGGTTTCCTTCTAAAATTAAAAGTGAAATGGATTCATTCAATGACTGGTCTGGACCTTCTCTTGGCAGGTATCATTCGTCTTTGAGATTCTCTCCCTAAATGAAGAGTGACTCCTCCCGAGGTGCGTGTCAGTCAGTGGCAGGAGGCATCATGTCTCTACCTTCTGACACTCTTGCCTCTGCAATCCCTGGCTGCTTTCAAGTCAGGCTGCCAAGTTCTCTGGGAGTTAGCAAGAAGAGGAACGTCAGGCTCCGCTAGTAACTGGAGGCAGTGTTTATCCATTTACATGTAGGATTCTTTTGTACAGTGTAAATAAGGATGGGGCAGCCATCCTTATTTGAATGAATTAATTCTTATTCATTATGTCAATCCCCTGAGCATGGTAGTCATGATACAATAGTAATTCTTATTCATACTTAAGCTAAGTGTTGGTTGGTGGGATTCCTACTCTCCCATCCCCTGGGGTTCCCAGGCCAAACAGCAAGATAGGAAGGAAGGGGTCACACTGAAAGCCAACTTAGAAGACTGAGGGCTTCTCCCCACTGTTAGGGTCTGTAAACAAGTCAGGATGGCGCCTGGCATTTTGCCAGAGGGAGTGATTTGTGAAGTAACACCAGCGAGCCATTAAGTGTAGAGATTCCTTATTGGTTGACTGCTGTATCTAGTTTATGTTAATTAAGATAAGCTGTGTGGAATGTATAAATACCGCTCCTGTCCTACAATAAACAGCTCCTACTCCTGCAGTATCAATGTACACAAGTTGCTCCTCACCCCCTGGTTATTTTGCTGCAGCCGGACTGCGGCAGATGGTGGCCTGTACAGGGGCCCTGGGACACTCGGGAGTAAGTTGACGAGGAAAAGCTTCCTGTCCCTAGATAGGATGGGAGCAAATCTGCTCGTCCCTAGGCAGATAGGGCGAGAGGAAAAATGGCCATTTTGAGAAAATGGAGAAGATTGATACAGTATGTTTGTGTCTTGTTTTATCTCAGTATATTGTATTGTCTTCGTGATGAAAATATGGAAGGGGTGAGAAGTAAATTACTAAGGGAAGGAGGCACCCCAGTGGAACCAAGAATAGTTAGGGCATGTATTGATAAAAGCCCAGGAACTCTAGTCAGAAAGAAAAAGAAAGTTCAGAAGAAGAAGGATTATCAGGAAAAAAGTTGCAGCAAAAGGCTATTACTGAATACTTTTTGTTACCGGAGGGTCCGTGAAATGAATCTGCGCGGCAGCTGCCACGTGCATGAGCCAGTCATGGTGCAGCAAGGACTTTCCAAAAGGCGGCAGCTGGCTCTTCCCCACCCCCCCATCCCCCCCCACCCACCCCACCCCCCTTGGGAGCGGTAGCCACTGTGAGAGACTAAATCCAGACCTGCCCGGAGGCACAGTCTCACAGGCTCTTGCTCCCCGTGCCCAGTGGCAGTTTGAGTCCGGGACACTCCCCAGGGCCGGGGCTGCCCTGGACGCTATAGCCTGCGTCCCTGATGTTTGGTCATTTTCAATGCCAATAACTAAGCTACAATGGTTCTCCCACACCTGGAGGCTAATGAGTAATGAGCACCATTAAGGCCTATTTCAAATGTAAAAAACCTTGAGATAATGTACTAAATTGTTCAGAAGGTTGTTTTCTTAGTGCCTGCTGGAATACTACAGGATTTTCTTTGGCATCATTGCCAGAGTTCCTGCCTTCATCCCAGTGCCGGTGAGGACGAGGGTGGAAGAATTTCCAGTGTTGCTGAGAACTGGACAAGACTTCAGATCAAGCTAGCTGCCTGCAGAACTTACCTGGACTGTGATTTACCTGGACTGTGAGTTAATCTATTGAGACACTGCTTTACCTGAACTGAGACAACAAACTGAAATCTACAACAAATTGTAACTCGGTATTTTTGCTAATGGTGTCATTGATGGTATAATTTTTCCAAGGGCTTCTTGCGTGGAGCCATCAATTGGCTTGGTATTGTGACATTTTGTATCCTCCCCTTCTGCTTGTAGCAGATTATTTAAGGTGTTTGTGTAAAAACCACTATGGTCGTTATTTAAATTAAACAAAAGGGGGAAATGTTAGGGTCTGTAAACAAGTCAAGATGGCGCCTGGCATTTTCCAGAGGGAGTGGTTTGTGAAGTAATGCCAGCAAGCCATTAAGTGTGGAGATTCCTTATTGGTTGACTGCTGTAACTAGTTTATGTTAATTAAGATAAGCTGTGTGGAATGTATATATACCCCTCCTGTCCTACAATAAACGGCTTCTACTCCTGCTGTATCAATCTACACAAGTTGCTCGTCACCCCCCGGCTATTTTGCCCAGCCAGCCGGGCTGCGGCACCCCACACCACCATCTCTGCCACTTATGCCCATGTACAGGTGGGAAGAGGAGGAAAGCAAGCATCCTTACAGTGAAAGTAGACACAGGGCAGCACCACTCCAAGATGATCCTCCTACAATGTCACACTCTTACTCTGTTTTAAAAATTTGAAAAATCAAACACAAACCCTTTACTTAGTTCTCTTCCCCCAGCTAGCTATTTCCATGCCCATCTTAAGGAAAACTCAAAAGAAAATATGGTGTGTACTCCCTTTCTCCAATTCCTCCCCTTCCATTCTTTGTAAGTTTATTTTGATCAGCTGTCTGTCACACTCCCCACCCCCTTCCCAAACAGCTCTGGTCTAGGTTACCAGTGACCACAAAATTGGAAAATGTCTGGTTTGCAGCCCCCATCATGACCTGTCGGAGCACTGAGATGTCTTTCCTCTTTCTTTCTCCTCTATGCTTTCTTCTCCAGGCTTCCAGACACTGGTCATTTCTGTCCAGTTTCCTCTGCTAGTCCCTTCTCTTCTGCTCAATTTTTCCATGAGGAGTTATAGGGCTCAGTCCTTGGTCCCCTTCATTTCTGTACACAGTCCCTTGGTGTTTGCTTCCAGAATCACCATTTAAATCACATCCTTATGTGGATGACTTCGCAAGTTTTATTTCCAGCTTAGATATCTCTCTCTGGTCTAAGCTTGACTTTCTGAATCTGGTTTACTTCCCCTTAGCATGATGTTCTTAAATTCCATCCATTTACCAGCAAATTATATAATTTCATTATTCTTTATGGCTGCGTATATATACTACATTTATCCATTCATTTATTGAGGGACACCCAGGCTGGTTCCACGCACTGCTATAAACATTAGTATGTGGGTATCACTATAGAAGGCTGATTTTAGTTCTTTGGGATAAATACCAAATTGGTATAGCTGGGCCTTACGATAGGTCCATTCCTATTCTTTTTGAAGGATATTCATACTACTTTCCAAAGTGAGTATACTAATTTGCAATCCGACCAACAATGTTTGAGAATACCTGCCCCCCCATCTTTACCAGCATTTATTGTAATTAGCATCCTTGATGATTGCCATTCTAACTGCAGTGAAATAAATTCTCAGTGTGGTTTTAATTTGCATTTTCTTGACTCTAAAGATAGTCAACTTTTTTTCATATATGTATTGACTATTTGCATTTCTTCTTTAGAGAAATGTCCACTAAGTTCATTTGCCCATTTATTGATTGGGTTTTCTTTCTTCGTTTCTTTCTCTCTTTTTTTTGATGTTAAATTTTTTTAGTTCAGGATATGAATCTCATCAGAAGTAGAGCTGGCAAAGATTTTCTCCCATTCTGTAGGATCTCTCTTCACACTCTTGGCTCTTTCAATGTGCAAGAGCTTTTAAATTTGATGCCATCTCACTTATTGATTCTTAGTTTTATTTCTCAAGCTTTCTCTGACTTTATTAACAAAGTCAGAGTCTGTACCTATAGGTTGGAGTGTTGGCTCTCTGTTTTCTTGTAGCAGTTATAGTGTTTCTGGTTTATCTTTGACCTACTTTGAGTTGATTTTTTGTGCAGGGTGAGAGACTGGATTATAGTTTCATTTTTCTACATATGAATATCCAATGTTCCTAGCACCATTTGTTTAAAAGGTTGTTTTTTTTCCACCAGCATGTGTATATATATATATATATATATATATATATATATTTTTTTTTTTTTTTTTTTTTTTTTTTTGCATCTTCTTCAAGGATCAAATGACTGTATCTACATAGGTTTGTCTGTATCTTCTACTATTCCATTGGTCTTCATGTCTGTTTTAATGCCAATACCATGCTCATTTTGTTACTATAGCTCTGTAGTATCATTTGAGATCCAGTGTCATGATATCTCTAGCATCATTCTTCTTGATCAGGAGTGCTCTGGCTATTCTGGGATTTTATTATTCTGTGTGAGTTTTAGGACATTTTTTCCCTAGTTTTGTGAAGAATGTCACTAGTATTTTGATGGTGATCCCAGTGAATCTGTAGATTGCTTTTGGAAGTATGGTCATCTTGACAATATTAATTTTGCCTATCCAAGGAGATGGGAAGTCTTTTCATATTCTAAGGTCTTTTTCAATTTCATTCTTCTCTGTTCTATAAGTTTCATTGCAGAGGTCTTCCAACTCTTTCCACTATTTTTTGACTCTTCTTTTTCTCACATCACATATCTAAGCATCCAGAAATTCTGTTGACTCTAACTTCAAATAGATCTGTGACCCAAACCCCACTCATTGTCACCTCCTTGGTCTGAGCTGCTAACCTCTCTTGCTGGATTTGCTGTAAGTTTCATAGCTTGTTCCCTTCTTCTGTGTCCCCTAACACACCTCTATTTCCCACACAATAGTAAAAGTCATTCTTTTAAAACTTGTCAGCTCAGGAAGGCACAGAGACAAACCCACATAAATACAGTTATCTCATACTAGACAAAAGTGACATAAACATATGTTGGAGGAAAGATAGCCTCTTCAACAAACGGTGCCGGGAAAACTAAAAATCCATATGTAGCAAAATAAAATTAGACCCCTATCTCTCACCCTGTACAAAACTCAACCCCAAGTGGATCAAGGACCTTGGCATTAGACCAGAGACCCTGAGCCTACTAGAAGAAAAAGTAGCCCCAACTCTCCATCAAGTCAGCTTAGAAACCAACTTCTTAATAAGATTCCTAAAGTACAAGAAGCAAAACCAAGAATCAATAAATGGGATTGTATCCAACTAAAAAGCTTCACAGCAAAGAAAACAATCAAGAATGTGAATAGAGAGCCTACCGAATGGGAGAAAATCTTTGCCATGTGCAAGTATTAACTTCTAGGATATATAAAGAATTCAAAAAAACTTAACACCAAACAAACAAACAAAAAACAAATCACCCAACAAACAAACAAAAAACAAATCACCCAATCTATAAATGGGCAAAGGAACTGAACAGACACTTCATGAAAGAAGAAATATGATTGGTCAACAAATGTATGAAAAAATGTTCAACATCTCTAACAATTAGAGAAATGCAAATGAAAACTACATTGAGATTTCATCTCACTCCAGTCAGAAGGGTAAATATCAAGACTAAAAGTAACGATAAATATTGGCAAGAATGTGGGAGAAAAGGTACATTACTGTACCTGCAAATTGGTGCAATCACTCTGGAAAACATTATGCAGATTCTCAGAAAACTTGGAATAGAACCACCATTTGACCCAGTTATCCCACTCCTTGGCATATACCCAAAGGACTTAAAATCAGCAGCCACATCAGTGTTTGTAGCCCCTCAACTCACAATAGCTAAGCTATGAAAACAACTTGGTGCCCTTCAACAGATGAGTGGATAAAGACAATGTGGCATATATGAATAATAGAATATTATTCAGCACAAAGAAAATGAAATTATGGCATTTGCTAGTAAATGGATGGAACTGGAAACTATCAAGCTAAGTGAAATAAGCCAATCCCAAAAAACCAAAGGCCAAGTGTTCTCTCTCATATGTGGATGCTGACGTACAATAGGAAGGGGAGCAGAAGGAGTGGAGGTTCACCAGATTGGACGGGGGGGGGGGGGTGGAGGGGAGGGGGGGGAGTAGGGGAACATAGGGGGGATGGGAATGGGAAAGACTGTAGAATGAATCAGGTATAACTTTCCTATGTTCATATATGAATACACAACCAGTGAAAATCTATATAACGTAAAGCCACAGAAAGGAAAATTATAGTCCATGTATTTTGATATGTCATAACCTAATGTTGGAAGTCATACAGCATCATTTCCAGCATATTGATCTGCTTATTTTGATATGCCAAAATACATTCTATTGTCATGTATAACTAAAAAGAACAAACAAAAGATTAAGAACAAAACAAAACAAAAACTTGTCCACTCAAGGCCCTCCTTTTGGTTCCCCAATTCACTCAGAGTAAAATCTAAAGTACTTACAATGGCTTTTCATGAGCTGTACTCTCTCCCCCACATCTCTCAGACTACTTTTCCTACTACTCTTTGATTAGAAGGAAAAAATCAAAATTAGCAAGCCAGCCTTATCAGCCTGAAATACTCCTAATACATTTCCACCTCAGGACCTTTCCACAAGCTCTTTCCTCAACCTGGAATACTCTGCCCAGATAGATACAGGCATATGGGTTACTCTCTCCCTCCTTTAAATATTTTCTCAATGAACTACCCTGCCAATCATGGTAGATCATATTTTCCAAAGATGGCTACACCAATACATTCTCCCATATGCTCTTCTTATAACATGAGAGTGATGCTCCATCATTAAGAGTATGTCCCTTCTCCTTGAATCTGAGTGGAAGTTTGAAATTGCTTTGGGCAGCACAATATGCTGGACGTGATGCTGTATGACTTCCAACATTAGGTTATGAAGAGTGATACAACTTCTCTCTAACAGTGGCACTTCGTCAACTGTCAGTAAATGAACCATTAGCCGGACATCATGAAGCAGAGATAAATCACACCCATTATGTCTTGTTTGAGTTTGACTCCCAGAAACCACGAGAGCTAATAAATAAGCATGTTACTTTAAGCCACCATAGTAAATGAATCATCTACTCCCCAACTCCTAATTTCCCCTACTTCAGGCATTCCCAACCATGACATTCATCTTTTACCTTAGCAGTTTATTTAGTGAGTTATTGTTTATTACCTGCTTCCCCTCTAGAAAGTAAATTCCAACAGGGCAGACAGCTCAAAAATATGTATCAAATGAATGAATGAAGACTACAGCTACTGGTGGGTATTTAGAGTAGAGAGTAGAAAACTGGAAAAAGAAGAAAGAAAAAAGTCATTTTTAAAAGATGTCTTTAAAGAAATGAATAAATGACTCATGGGAGGAAATATTTTTTCAAGCAAGGATGCCAATATTTTCAGAGGCTAGTTTTTGAATCTCTGAAAACTGAATTTCTTAACAAAGAAATGAGGCTTAATGAGGTTAAATCCAGAGACCATTCAGCATCTGACCTGAGTTTGAACAGACAGCTTCTTCAGATTTTAAGTAGGTAAAATTAGACAAGTTACTGAAATTTTGATTACATTTATAAAGGACTTAGCACAGTGACTGGTAATAGCATGCAATAATGCTATCATTATCATCATTGTTATTCTTTATCATCATTGCAACTATTATTATTATTACCATTCGTTTCTGTACAGTTAGAGACAGCAAACATAATACCTACTTTTATAGACTTGTCTCAGAAAAATAAATAAGACAGTGCTACAACGAGTTTATTACAAGGTCTGGGGATGTAGCTCAGTAGTGAAGCACTTGCTTAAGATGCATGAGGCCCTGGATTCAATTCCAGTATCACACAATAATAAAAACTAAAAATTAAAACAAGAATTGAATATACTAATAAATGATACTTTGAAACAATATAATAATAAGTAGTGGAGCTAGAGTCAATGTAGGCATTTGTGTGCTACACTGAATCATATTGTCTTTAGAGATTAGATTTATATCACAAAGCCTACAGTAGGTATAACATAAAGACATCATGGCTTTATATACAAGGTATTTTTCTAAAAATTGGAGTAACTATTAGTGATAGCTCAGTTTCATGAAAGGGAGCATTTTGCCACTAGAATTTTCCAATTAATGGGCAGAAAACCATATACAGGGACTATCAGAGAGAAAAATGCACACAGTGGCAAAACTGGATAATTTCCAACATCTCTTCCAGGGTGGAGATTCTGAACATAATGATTCCCGGAACCTCTATGCCATTTAGGGAAGCCTAAGTTGGACTCAATGCAGAAAAATGGGAATGAAGGGAGTTATTTTGAGAATACATTTAACATTATTTTCTTCTCAAAGTGTGCATATAAAATAAATACTCTAGGAGAATTTCAAAAATTTGAAATGAATAGAAATCATGTTTCATAGTCATAGATTCCATAATAGCATGTTTAAAATTTTTGACATCCATATCACCAGTTGTTTGATCTCTGTTTTACATATTCCAATTTCTTGGAGGTCAGCTGCTTCAGTTCTTTTAATATAGCACTTCAATGACATGCAGATAGGAGAAGGTTAAAGTTTAGAAATTGCTCATATGTAATTATGTTATTCAGAGACATAAAGGAGAGTCAGTCATGAAAGAATTGAAAAAATAGACATTTTGGCTAGGAGTATATTTTGTGTAATTCACCTCTCTTATTTCAAGTTCTTTTCTTCATAGGAGGAAAAACAGAACAATGTGTTGTTTTATAAGATTTCAAATAACAAAAAGAAAGAAAAAAATTTACTTAAAAGCCATTATAAGCAATATTTACTTGTCTTATTCTTATAAGAGATAGTGCCTCATATTTCCTGGAGCTATTCATCCCAGCTAAATATCCATTAGTTTCATTTAATTCTCTGTGCCTTATTTCAAGGAAAAAGATAGTCTCTATCAGGGTGAAATTAGTATATACTGAATACCTATAAAGAAAGAGGCGCCATATTAAATATTATCAGGCTGTGAGGAGAAGAGTAATGATGTATATTTGGGAAAATTTTAAGCCTAGTGAGTGCAATTTCTCCCTCTGGGTTCTAATCCTTTGTCTTCATGTCCTTTCTCATCTCACACAAATGAGTCACATAACTCTCTTACAACCTCAATATGGTGCTATCTGAATCAGGTAAGAATTGCCATGACCTTTCCACACGGGATGGTCAGTTGATCTCATTGGCCAGGTGTATCCAGATCTCAAGAAAAAAAAAATCATGAGTATCAATACTTCTCTGGTGAATTTAATTGGTTTAAATAGAAGAAAAAATCTTAGATCTCAGTTGTGCAGATTAGAGAGAAAATTTAGGAGAATCTTACTTTTTTTTCTTTTGCATGTGTGTGACAGACTATTTGCCAAACTATGACCCTGGATTTTCAAGAATTGAGGGGTGTTTAAATGGAAAACCCCTCCTCTCTTTTGTATCTCATAAGAATTAGCATCCAGGGGTTTCTAAAATATTGACCTTACAATCTTTTAAGAACTACTAACTTCATGAAGAAAATAACTATTTAGGAGATTGGACAGGAAAATCAGGCATCACAGTAATTTTTAAGGACCTCCTGCTTTTTAAAAATTTGACATATCAAGGGTCAGATATTTCATCTTGTTTGAGGGGGTGTTCAAGTGTGGGATGCCCAGAAAGGTGAAAGGTTTGTAAAAATTAAGAAGTCATTCAAGGTCTACTAAGCCCAGTCCAAGTGACTGATGGGTGAGAGATCAACTGAAAAACTGCAAGACCCTCACAACAGCTGCACCTGCTGCACAGAAAGGGCCTTGAGCCAGGAGGGAGATGGCAGCAGCAGAACTTCCACCATCAGCATGTGAAGGCTGATTCAAGTCACAAATTAATGTGAAAATGGCTGGTGCTGCCATGGCTTTAGTGCCGTTATAAAAATATTTCAATGCTCTAGGATTAAGACTATTTGATAATGAGCAATGACATGACAGATCACAGCACCTCCCAGGAAATCCATGGGATCAATGACACAGGGGGAGAAGATAATAAAACAGATTACAAATGGAGAGAACAGACAGTAAGACCCCATGGTCTGAGGCAGACCTCCTGGGAAACAGTTAATGATATCCATCTACATGTTACAAACACCAGTGTTGCTTCATTTTGCAGTAACATCTATTTAAAGTATTCTGGCACCACCATGAAATCTGTTAGTCGTTTTGGAACCACCTCAAATCAGGAGTAAGAGTGTCCCCCTTTCAATTTCTTATTTTCTAACTGACTGTCAGGAAGAGTCTTTCCATGTCTCTGGAGACTAAGAAAGCATATGGGTCTTGGAGTTGTTCTGATTTTTATGTAAATGATGTAGTTCATTAGTGCAAGAAGATAATTCATGTCATGACTTCAAATAAAATATTCACTACTTGGAGGCAAAACATAGCTGACCATGACACTCAAACAAAACTGCATTAAAACACTATACAGCTAGATACTGTTCTAATTTGTAAGTGGATTGATTTTTGCAAGTGAATATACAGTGTTAACCCATAGTGATAGTCACCGATATTCTCCTCTTAAACATTTATCTATGCTTTAAGGACTTACACAAGTTGTTTTCATTTAACTACTTCAACCTTCATAGACAATCATTCTGCCCACTAAGTAGTTGATCTTGAGACAATATCTTATGTTTTGAGGCTTAATGAGATGTTGCTTTCTAGAATGGTCTTTTGCGTGCCTTGGCTCCATTACTGCACTGTTGACTGATAGAGGGTCAACCCCATGTGTTTACTTTCTTCTGCCACCACCCAGCTCCCAGACCTGAACGACAGCTATATGTCTTGCTGAAGGAATGCTATGTACTCACTTGACTTCTTGATTCAAACTTTGGAGTTATACTAACATACACAAAGTCCCAAGGTGAAGTAACCTGGAGTTCCAGATAATGCTTAGACCTTGCAATATTCTATTTTTTCTGAAACATTTTCTACACATCATTATGTCCATCCTTTACCTGACACTATAAGGCAAGCATAGAAGGAATTTGTACTGCAAATTACAGATTTTTTAAAAAGTTGATTTTACCCATAGTCACAGGATGAAATCCTGGGACCAGGATTTATGTTTTCTGCCTTCTGGACCCAGGATCTTTCCATTCCATATGTTATTATGCACTTTGATAAATGAAAGCAGTTATTTTATTTGGGCAAAATAAAACCAAATGATAATCATTTGTCTAATAATGAAGAGGAAAAAAGCAGTTACATATTTTTGTATGTAATTCAAATCAAATCATATATAAGCATTTACCAATTACTGATCTAGTTGCTTAGCAACATACCTTCATATTACAGGGGGAAAATGTCTCAGCTGAGCGAGTTAGGTCAGGGCCAGAATTAGGATGAGAAAGGCAAATTATATGAAAATGGCTTCTCCATTTCTACAACCTGGAGTGTGTCCTTGCATAATAATAGCAATAGCAGCTACCCCAGGACCTCACACATCATGATACCATCTACCTCCACCTCATGCTTCTTCCTCTACTAATGTGAAAAGAATGTTGCAAGCTGCTTAGAATGCATCTCTGTAGTGCTCCAGGGAACTCAATCAATCAATCAGTACTTGTTGAATGACAATCATCCACAAAAGAACTATGAATTGTGACTGTAGCTTTTAGCTGTTTTTTTTTTGGGGGGGGAGGGGTAGGTCCTGGGCATTAAGCCAGGGACACTTAACCACTGAGCCACAGTCTGGGCCCTTTTATGTACTTTATACTGAGACAGAGTCTTGCTAAATCGCCTAGGGCCTTGCTAAATTGCTGAAGCTGATTTTGAACTTGTGATCCTCCTGCCTCAGACTCCAGAGTCACTGGGATTACAGATGTGCACCACTGTGCCGGCTACCTGCTTTTTTCTTTTCTCTCTCTCTCTCTCTCTCTTTTTTTTTTTTTAGCTCCACATTATTATTTATTTCCATTCAGACCTACAAAGCCCCACTTCCTTTCCTCCCTGCTGTTCTAGAAGGGTAGGCTCCAAACCTTCCAGTACACACTCATAAGAACTTTATCTGGGAGGAAAAGAATGTAAAGAACATGATAGTGTAAGGACATTTTGCTTTAGGTATTTGACTACAAATGCCCTGGACAATGACAGGTAAGGAGTCCCTAGATGAGAAAGCAAAGGGAGGCAGAATCAATCACCCGGTTCCTCATTTGCTTGCCATCTGACCTCTAGCCAGTGACCACACAGCTGCTCAAGCCAGTGGCCATGCAGCTGGATTACTGATGACCCGCCACACTTGTGCCCCACTTCTACCCACTTTTGTTCCTATTATTTACCTGTACCAAGCTCTGGGTCTTAGTTTTCCCAGATTCCTTCCTAGCTTCCTCATATTAGATTCCTGATCTGCATCCCGGCATCTGCTTATCTGCTTGATTTCTACTTGCAAACCTCAGCTCTAGCCTCAGTTGATCTCCTTTTCTCATCTATTTGCACATAGATGCTTATGTGCTTTTTCCTGTGCTATCTGACCTTCTAGTTACCAGTCCTTTCTGTCTAGATGTTTCCTGTCCTTATGTTCTTTTTGATCTTTATGTTCCTGACCTTGAGATAAATAGGAATTTGGGGATAAAGAAAAAGAAAGATATACTGAGTCTCAAAAGAGAAGTGCCAATGAGCTGTTGGAATGCAGGAAATGCCCACAAATCTTTGAAATGCAAAACAAGTAACTCCTGAGCCACCTAGCCCCATCTTTGCCTGAGAAAAGTAACAGGATCCTAGATCAATATGCAGGCACTAGAAAAACTGGCTCAAAATTGTGTAACTGCCCTGACTCCTCAAGTCTAACCCCTAACTAGGTCACCCTATAAATATTAACGCCCCAGACCAAAAGGTTGCTGTCTCTCCCTTTGGAGATGCTATGCATTCTCATTTGAATGTACTCCTTATTTACCCCAAAAGGCATCTCCCCCTGAAGATAGCCTGCATTCTCTCTTGAATGTGTATCTGCTTTGCTAAATAAATCCGTTTGTGCTTCTCACTGCTATGTTCTGAAAATTCTTTTCCATCAGGTATGACAAGGACCCTGCTTGTCCTGAGTGAAGGTCCCCCTCCTTTGACTACAGCCTGATCTAACCAGCCACAAGCCTCCTTAGTACCAGGAAAACTGGGTAACTTCTTAGCCCCACCTGAATCACACCTGTGCAAATTGGGCTCAATACATAAATAGAAAGAATTGTAAACACCAGATCCAAGTAAATGGGTAAAAAGTAAGTTTAAAAATCCGTCCCAAAGCCAGACAAAAATGATTTTCATTAAGTGACTTTAACACTATCTTTCCTAAACATGAATAATGGAGAACTAGCTAGGCTTATTGAGCGGAATTGGTGAGACCATCTACAACACAGTTATTTCTGTTGCCTATAAATATAGATGGAGAAAAAGATAATCGTAGGCTAATTAAAGCCCATTCCTTAAAAAAATGCCAGTGCCTGATTTTTCTGCTGAGAAACAATTGTCCATAAAATATGCATATATATCTTCTACAGTACAAAGAACTCCCCAAGTAAAATTAAGATTCCTTCAAGGAATAAACATACTGCAGATAATTTGATTTCAAGAATCTAATGAATCTTATGTTCTTTTCATTACATCCTGCTGCCCTTTAGATGCTAAATCCGTGGTCTCTAGTTAAATCATTTATACATGTGCTAATGTAATGTTAAAAAAAGAAGATGCTCAAGATCTCCCACAAACAGATCGTCCATTTCAAAGCCAAGGGGAAACAGTAATTCCCATGGAGTTTGTCTTAATATTTGTCTTCCTTCCCTGTTGGGTAGAAAACTATCTTTGAAAAGTGTAAGTAACTGGGTAAGCACTTGTGTTGCTCATTTTAAATGTCTTTATTCTAAAAGAAACAGCGGTTTATTCTCACTCTTACAAGATTTTGATCATGTGAAATTAAAAACTGACATGAAATTACACACTTCAGATATAATTTGTTGCCTGAAACAGCAAATTGCTATCAAGGTGTGATAGCTAGGAATGGGCAGCATTTGCAGAGAAAGTTAAAGCCTTTAATCCATAAATCTTTGCTCAGTACCTGTAGCTCTTTCAGAGGAAAAACTAATTAATTGTCAATGCTGGGTGACATGCTCTGTGGTTTGGGGGCTTCTTGGTTAATTAAATTTGAATATAACAGTTTCATTTGCTAAAGGAAGTCATTTCTTTTTTCCCCTTTAATACCAACATTTTTATTTAACAAATTATTGTCTGAAGTTGGAATCTGAAGAAATCATTAACTTATTTCAAAGAAAAACAATTTGCATGGGATCCTTACATTGCAATATTAAGTACCAGATACAGAAGTGGGTCAGGAACCATGCGCCGGACTCTGCTGCAAGGCTGGACTGCCCCAGATTTCTGGTGATATTTAGACTGCTGGAACCTTAGCAGCCCCAGTAGAGGCTAAGAGGTAGAAATTTACACCGCCCCCCACTCTATCTAAAGTTGCCTGGCATGAAGTTTATACAGTGGCTGAAAACCATAGAAAAATCACAATGTGCATAAAGTTCAGACATCACAGTCTAGAGCAGAGGAAAGGAGGCAGCTTTTGTTTTTAATAAGGGACAAAGACCATCTCCATGGAGAAGACAGCAGAGATAAGAGATTATTTTTGACCAAAATAAGTTGTAAAACAGAATCTCTAGTGATCATGACCAAACCAGCCTATAGAGGAAATTCCTTTAGCAACTTGCCTCAAAACTGCTAATGAAGACTTAAAATTTGCTTCTCATTGTACATACTTGGCTGATTATTCCTATGGGGGCAGGACAGTTAGGTGATAAAGAGCATGGGAAGGCAACAGAAAGGAGGTGTGGAGTGCACTTCTCCACTGACAGGATGCGAATTGAGAACGAAGACTACTTATTCTCTCTGTTGGAAGCTGTGCCGCAGCACAGGTGTGCATGTGTGATGCGTGCATGGGGAGTGTTATGGTTTAGATCTGAAGTATCCCCAAAAGGCTCCTGAGTGAGACAATGTGAAACAGTCTAGAGGGGAAATGACTGGGTTATGAGAGTGTTAACCTAATCAGTGCATTAATCCCCTGGCAGGGATTAACTGGGTGGTAACTATAGGCAGGTAGGGTATAACTGGAGGAGGTGGGTCACTGGGGGCATGCCCTTGGGGTTTGTATTTTGTCCCTTGTGAGCACAGTTCTCTCCACTTCCTGATTACCACTGCTGAGCAGCTTTCCTCTTCCACTCTCTTCTGCCATGATGTTCTGTCTCACCTCAGGCCTACAGCAATGGAGTCAGCCATCTACGGACTGATACCTCTAAAATCATGGCGCCAAATAAATATTTTCTCCTATAATTACAGCAAGGAAAAAGCTGACTGAAACAGGGAGAGGGTAGGAAGAATAACTAAGAATTTAAAAATAAGAAGAGCCAGGCAGAGTGGTGCATATCTGTAATCCCAGTGGCTGGGGAGGCTAAGGCAGGAGGATCTCAAGTTCAAAACAAGCCTCAGCAACTTGTGGAGGCCCTGTCTCAAAATAAAAAACACAAAAGGGCTGGGGATGTGGCTCAGTGGTTAAGCACCTCTCAGTTCAATCCCTGGTACCAAAAAAAAAAAAAAAAAAAAAAAGAATAAGAATAAGAAGATAAGCCAGGTACAGGTACACATAGCTTGTCATCTCAGACTGTGGAGGCTGAGGCAGGAAGATTGAAAGTTCCAGATCAACTTTAGCAACTTAGCTCCTCAAGAACTTAGTGAGAACTTTAATTTTGGTCTCAAAATCAGAAAAAAAAGAAGAAGGAGGAGGAGGAGGAGGAGGAGGAGGAGGAGAAGGAGAAGAAGGAGGAGGAGGAGGAGGAGGAGAAGGAGAAGAAGGAGGAGGAGGAGGACTGGAAATTTAGCTCAATAGTAAAGCTCTCCTGGGTTCAATCCCCAGTACATAATCAATCAATCAATTAATTAATTAAAATAAAAGGTAAGTCAGTGGACTCCTTTCATGGACTTCATTGTTTTTAGTTAGAATTTTTATGATGCTTTTCCTAGTTCCTTTTTTTGTCTTATAAAGGGATTATTTTAAAAATATTTTTGAAAAGAATTATCAAATAATTAAATACTGCTTTTAAGAAATCACTTTGAAAAAAATTACAGAAAATAGAGAAATTTATCAAAATAAAATGAAAATTTATTTTCAATTCAATTTCATATTTAACTCAGTAACAAAACCTAGGCCATGTTAAACTGCATATTTAATGTTTACTTTAGAAACATATTATTTGTAGGTAGGTGAAGTTTATAATATATAAGATTAATTATTTTATTTTGCAGATTCTGTTAGTTACTGGAATCCTAAACTAAATGTCCCTTTCACCCCCACCATTTTTTTTCCAGAATTCAGGGCATAATTATACTATTTTAAGTAGTCATATGGATTTAAAGTACTATCTCAACTTTACTATCATGTTAATCATAACTATAATTGTCTAACACTGAATGCTTGGCTAAAAAGAAAAATTGCCAGGTCTGATTTTTTTTTAATACTTATTTTTCAATTTTAGGTGGACACAATATCTTATTTTATTTTTATATGGTGTCAAGAATCGAACCCAGTGCCTCACACATGCTGGGCAAGCGCACTACCACTTGAGCCCATCCCCAGCCCCACCAGGTCTAATATTATTATGAGGAAAATCACATTGATGCTCTGATATAGTTCCTAGAAACAGATGATATAAAAGGAAAAACAAAAAAAACCTGTTCTCAAAATCAGGATGCCAACAGCTGTGTCTGGTAATAAATTGACTTGCAATTGGACAGAATGTAATTCATGTTATGTAATCAATCAATCAATCATCTTCTTGTGTGGATTCCCACATTTACACTACACATATGCTCCTACAGATTGCCTGTAATTTCAGTTTTTATAAATTGAATCTTACTTAACCTTGATTTCTATTAAAAATTCAGAGATATCTTTATGAATGACATTCAATTGATAATGGTTGCACTTAAATATCTGAACTTTCCTTGTACTCTATAAAACAAACCACTAATAATTAACAAATGCAAAAAACCACACAATGCTGTATTCAAAAATACCCTGAAATGACTCCTAATGTATGACTGATTACCAAGAAATGGTTAAGAATTTACATAAAGGTTTTTCTTTTTTTATGCTAGCCTTTGATTGCACAGAAAGAATCCACTTATTTTCAAAATAGATCATCCTGGCACAGATTTCATATTTAGTATTTTGAAAGATGGAACAAGTCGTCAACAGTGTTAAATATCACTGAGAAACTTAAAAGACAAAGAATCCTAAATGTCCATTGGATTAGAATTAATGAATTCATTATTGATCTCAAATAAAATCAGAAGAGAGCTGGAGCATGTTTCATGGCCTAAGAAGTCAATGGGGAATGAGGAAGTCAATGGTCTAGATCATTCTTTTGAGCAATTAAAGTCTGAAAGAAAAGAAAAATGTGAAACGTTAAAATTTGATGCCTTTACCTAAATGCCTTGTACTGAATAATGATCACATGGTATGGCTTTGTTTTTTAGAGGTTAATAACAGCAACCATAAAAACATTTCTAAATCTTATAAAAATTAAAGACAATATCTTTCATCTTATTCATCCATGTATTCATGCTAATTCATAGAGAATGATTAAGTATCTCCTATTTATATGAGGCTCTGAACTTTATGGAAACTAAGGAAAATGGAGGTTTATAGATTGATGTTCCATTACCCAGTATTCCCTCCCTATGTAAGGATTCATTCATTCATTCATTCATTCATTCATTAAATCAATCAATCAATCAATCCTCCAAGAAAGACTAGGCACCTCCTGACATATCATGCATCACTTTATTAGGTGAGATTAATACAAAGTAAGTCTAATGTTAAAAAAAAATTTTTTTGGAGTCAGGTAGGCTTGGTTAAAATTCTGGCTCAACCACTTTGTAGGAGAATAAGAGCTACCTCAAGGTGTCACTGTGTGAGGGAAAGAGCAGAAGGTGTGGCAAAGCAGCCCTCAGAATGACTTGCACCATGTAAGAGCTCAATGAAAGATTTGTTCCCTTTCTCTTTTATTTCTTTCTGCTCCATTTACCTTAGTGTCCATAGATTCAGAGCCTACTTAAAGTCTGAGTACAATAACCAACTTCACTGGATATTAGATTGTTTATATTCAATATAATATATATGGATTATGTATTTTATGTGTTATATATACACACATACATACACACATTTTATACACACACACCCACACACACACATTTTATAATCCTTGTATGTATATTCTTCTAACTAGTCTTTGAAGATCTAAGGTACCTTTGTAAATTGCTTAAAATCAATTAGGGAAACTGGTCAAAAATCCTCAAGCAAAAGTTACATGAAACTGTTCTTCTACTTACTGGTTTCTTAGGTGGGTTTTCTTTTTCCTTGCATTTTTATCAAGGTTCTGAGATGAGCTCATATCCAGTGGCATACTATATGTAATGTTGTTAGTAGTCAATTCCTGAACTTCTTTCAATGTTAGTCCACTTAAGTGGGTCAAAATTATATGTTGCTAGGGTCTGAATTTTGTATCTCCCTCAAATTCATATGTTGAAATCCTAGTCCTCAAGATAATGGTATTTGGAAATGGGACCTTTGGGGAAGTGATTGGATCATGAGAGCAGAGCCCTCATCAAGAGGGTTACTGCCTTCTATGAGGCCAAGGGAACCATTTGCCCCTTCTGCCAAGTGAGGATGCAGCAAGAAGTGCCATCTATGAAGCAGAGAGCCCTCCCCAGACCCTGAGTCTGCTGCTGCCTTGATCTTCAATTCCTGTCTCTGGAGCTTTAAGAAATAAATTTATGATTTCTAAGTTACTCAGCACATGTTATTTTTGTTAGAGCAACCCAAATGGACTAAGAAAGATGTTTTCTATGATTCTAGATTGTTTACAAACACTCTGTTTAATTCAACCTAGACTAGAAAATTGCTCAAGGGCACTTTCACACTTAGGATTTCAATTGAGCTCATAAAATGAATAAAAGGTGGGTGGAGAAAAGATTTATGTAAATTAATATTTGAGATGCAATATATGCTTTGGCAAAAATTTATTTAGTATTATGTTATTTTAGTATTTCAGGGTTCTCTCAAGAGAGGTACAAAATAGAAATACAGGCAGTAGAGTCAAATTGCCTAGGTTTAAATCTTTCTGCCACTCACAGCTCTGTGACCTTCTCTCTCTCTCTCTCTCTCTCTCTCTCTCTCTCTCTCTCTCTCTCTCTCTCTCTCTCTCTCTCTCTCTCTCTCTCACACACACACACACACATACACACACACACACACACACAATATCTTAGAACAATTCCTGGCTCATAGTAGGCATTCAGCAAATGCTTGCTGCCATTATTGCTATAATAAAATAATTTAGAAAGCAAGATCCTAAATATTTTTTAAGATTCTTTCCATAAGCTTTTTAAATATGGATCCTAATGAGTGAGGTGAAAGAGACCTTTGCTTTAAGCCCTGCTGCATGGAGTCAACCTTGAACACTCCCATTAGGGTCTGTCAATATTGTGATTCACTCTATGATATTGACTCTGATCTGGGTTTAGGGTCCTGGACATCTTGAATCTGAGTTTTGGTTGTACTATTGGCTTGAAAGGTCTCATTTATCATTAAGAAAGGTCAGAAAAGGGAACTTCTTAATTTGAACCAATAAATTAGGTCTTCTTCAGCTTTAAATCACATGTCTGGGAAATCTCTTTCAGTGCAGTTGTTTTGCCCTGAAAACCACCAGGTGAAACTAGATTCTTATGTCAACCAGGTGTCTGCCACCTTTGTGTGCTGGAGGCAATTAGTTACTTAGTAGTTGCTCCTCTGACACTTTGTCTTCATACTAGAATGACCAGGGACAGGACAACGGATTGTTAACCTCACTGCCTCACCAAGACAGTGTAGGCAGTGTGTTGGGGCACTTGTAGAGCAGTTGTGCACAATCGATGTGTAGGCAAAAACAGAATACAAAATCCTGTGTTGAGCACACACTACCCTCCAGCCTACAGTTTAAATGGAGTATGGACAGTAACACCTTCCATAATGCACTGGGTGGAGACACATTGCCTGTTCTGATCACAAAGGCTGAAAGCCCCTATACCTCTCACATCAGTCAGTATGGTCCTTCATCAATTGGGCCAGAAGTGGAACTCACCATACTGCTTCTCACAACTGGCAATAATTACTTGCATCTTCTTCATAAAACTGAAAACTCTATAAAGTCAGGAGCCATCTGTTTTTTTTTTCCCCCCCCTACAGTTGTATTGCCCAAATTGCCTGGTCCATAGTGAGTACTACTCAAAAATGGGTGATGGCTTGCTGGATGGATGGACTGACAGACGGATGGATGAACAGAGTTGGCTCAAAATCCATGGCACACAGATTTCTCTGTCTGAACGTCTGGCTGATGGGCCAGTCCTCACATGCTTCCCATCCATAAAAGTATTTGGAAATACTGATTTTGATGGTGACTTTTATTCAAGGATTGCTCCAGCCCAGAGGTTCTGCAAGGCTATGCTTTGGGATTTATTTGACTACCTTCCCAAACAAGCCTGTCAGATTATATTAATAACTACTTCATCATCTATGGGGAAGGTGATTATTTTTATTCTGAAGGGTGGTTAAAATAAGATTCTGTTTATTGCTTTTTAAAGAGTGCAGTCCGGGGCTGGGGTTGTGGCTCAGCATGTGTGAGGCCCTGGGTTCGATCCTCAGCACCACATAAAAATAAATAAATAAAAGGTATTGTGTCCAATTACAACTAAAAAATAAATATTAAAAAAAAAAAAAGAGTGCAGTCCAACCTGAGAGCTCCCCAGATTCACCATTATTTTTGCTTCCCTGCCTCCTGTCCACACCTTCATTAAGGCTACAATGTCTCTTAAGGGAAAGGAATATGATCAGAGCTGATGCTTAATTCTGCCTGTTAAGATGAATCCATAGGAGTAGAAAATTTTGTTAATATTTGTATTGCCAAAAATGGTAGCTGGTATACAGTAGATATTCATATTCACAGAAAGAAGGAATGAACAAATAGATTTTAATTTTTTTTAAAGATTTTCTGGCTCCTTGATGATAATGCATGAAATATTTTGTAGTATGGAAGTTTTCAAGCTAACATGTTCATAAAACAAATATAATTTATTACACTCATTATAATTATTTTTGTACATCATTAATACTCTATATCTAACGTTTGTTTTGCCAAGCCTTTGGGACAGGGATTTTTCTGAAATACGCTCACTGGGTTCTCTATGTGTCCAGTCAAAGGCTGTAGACTTTTGTTTCATAAGATTAATTCCAAAAGTCACTTTTGATTCGATGATTGTTTTTTCCATTTCCGACCCTTAGAAAACAAACCATTTGCTGCCAGACTAGCAGGGGAGGGCTCTCTTTCTTTCCTCCAGAGGGGGCTCAAAGTCCGTGTTTATTCCTGGCTTATTCCTGGGGTAGTTTTCAGCATAGAGTTGTCTTTGGCAATTCCTCATATTTATAGGATTTACATTGATGAGAACTTGGTGTTCTAAAAATATAAATATTTCTCAAAGAAAATAAATCAATGACATTCTTATACTCAATGAATGATGACATTTCAACAATTTGATTGTAATCCTATTTTGCATTTCCTCAGAATAAAACCATGGGTTAAGCCAAATACTTAATTGCACATTTTTTTCTCTGTTGGATGCACAAAGATTTTAAAATAAAACAAACATAAAGTTTTAAGTCCAAGTTTAATAAAGTGAATTCTCTACCAAGTCCATAATCATCAGTTTCACTTGGAACTAATTTTCTATATTCTGAATTTTAATAGCTCTCTTTCATTGTGTTATTAAGATAACTTCCTGTTCTTATTTTTTACATACATGTCTTATACCTCCTTTCAAAGTTCCTGGAGGGTACGTCCAGTATCTTTAAGTCAATACATTTACTACAGATTGCCAGGGCTTTATCAAAAATTGTTGAATTGGAAGAATAAATGCAAGAATGGATATGAAAGATTGGGATATTTCTCACTAACTTAGCACGCCAAGTTTTAACACAGTTCCCTTACCCAAAATGCCATTCTTCAAATAGATAAAAATCAGCAGAATGCATGATCTCTAAGAATTCTCCCAGATCTAAGATGCAATTATTTCTATAACCATTGCAATACTTCAACTAATGATGAAAAGCATCCAAAACACTTTTCTACACTTCTTTTGTATTTTAAAAGGTTCATTAGTATCTTTTCAAATTACCTGAAAGGTGCTATAAAATCCTGTGATTTTTTTTTTTTAATAGTATAGATAGTTTTGCAGTAAGGACTTCTGATTTATCAAATGAAATTAGGTTGTTTGGACTCATACTCCTGTTTTCCTTTCTGAATAGCTCTCCCTTTGCAAGCAGAGATTTTTAGAAACAGATAAATAGGAATACAATGAGTTACAGAATAGTCTAAGATACCCCTCCCCAACAGTCACAAGCCAAGGTCCTATTTCCAGGTATGTGTCCATTTGGACACCTCCCCCTTGTATTGGCCCATGAATTACTGTTTTCAATCAGCTGGAAAACTGTGTCATGTTTCTGCATCTTGTATGATACATGTGGTGGTTTGAATCTTAAATGCCCCCCAAAGGCCTATGTGTTAACGACGTGGTCCCCAGGCTGTGGTGGAACCTTTAGGAGGGAGGGCCTCTGAAGGAAGGAAGTTAAAATACTGGTGCCCTTGAAGGGGGCTATTGCCACTTGGGTCCCTCCCCCCACTTCTTTGCTGTGAGGTGAGCAGCTCTGTTCTTTCACTCACTCTTGCCATGATGTTTTGTTTTACCAAAGGCCCCAAGCAATAGGGCCAAGTGACCATGGACTGAAACCTCTGAGACCACGAGTCAAAATAAAAATTTTCCTCCTTTTAAGTTGATTTTTTTCCCCAGCTATTTTGTCACATAACATAACACTAACACAATACAGTTCTTATCATTATAATATCCTATTTAATGTGATCTATTACTAATCATTGCTTATTTTAAAATATGGAAGATATTTATTTCAAATCCTCAATGTAATATGAATATAATTACAGGACACCCATCTAGTTTCATATTTATGTGCATAAATAGAGATTCAAGCTAATTCCTCTAAAATGCCTTTCCTTTACAATCATCTCCCACTTCTCCTTTCAGACTCAACACACAAAGCAGAATTCTTACCTGTGTTCCATATGTTCTGATAGTATTTTAGTAATACAATCACTTTGTGGCATATCACAATATACTATACTATAGTAGAATTAATTTATATTGTAACCACTCCTCTTCTTGATTCACTTTCAAGTTCCCAAATCCTTACCGAGTATCTGCACATATTTGGTGCTCAATAAATGTTTGTGTACCATATCTCCTCCAACATTTTATCTGCAGACCTATATTTTACAATTCAATTACTGATTAGATTTTTTATGTATTTATTTTTATGTGGTGCTGAGGATCGAACCCAGTGCCTTACACTTGCTAGGCAAGTACTCTACCACTGAGTCACAACTCCAGCCCCTGATTGGATTTTTATTAAGCTCCTGATAGAGTTTAAAACATAATTCAACAGGAATTAAATGCAAAGATCTATTTGATATCTAACAGAGATTAAAATCTGCACAGATTTAACCACTATTGCCAAAAACTAAATGTAGGAAACTATGTGTTCTGTCCCCATTTACATACTCATAGTGCACTCCTTTCCCATACCCAGGGCCACACTGCAAGCTTTTACCAAGAGAGAAAGCCCCCTGATGGTGGGGTGGGGTGAAGGCAGCAGCGGTGGAGAGCAGCTTGAGCAATCAGCCCAGCTCTGCCTCCCCAGCCCCCCTTCACCAGCTCTTAGTCCCCGGTATACAGGGACAGTCTGGCAACTGGAACTTTTGTGTTCAGCTGAAGAGAATGTGCAAATGACAGTTTGGGCTGTCAAGGAGCTTATTACCTAAGCAAGAAGCTTACATATTTATGAGCTGACATCTCAGATTTGTGGCTTTGCAGGATTCCTCAATTTCCCTTTAGAGCAGCCAATAGGTATAGAAAGGCCTTGCAGGCTCATTACTTCACCCCACACCTCCACCCCCTGCACCCAGACACAGCAGGTGGCTCATTTGTGGAGACATACAGGGTCAAAAGAAAGTGAAAAATGAACCTACACAAATTCCTGGGCTGGACCTGAGAAGGTGAATAATAGACCCACGGTTATACTCACTCTACTGAAAGGCAGCTGCAGTGGGGTTTGTGTATAGACATATGTGAAATTAATATTTACATCCCTGCAGGGTTGTCTATTAACAAAGCAAGTGCAGGTAACATGATTTCACATCATCCTCTGGACCATCTTGTGGCTCTGCATCAGGACTGGTCACTGGAATTCTCTATTCGTCTTAAACATTTTTTTTTTCCCCTGCAAAGAACAATTTTCTTCAGGGGAAACAGACCTAAGAGCACAGAAGAGTTCAAGCACTGCCACAGAAAACTCATTCTGCCTAATTAAAAGGAAAATTTAAAAAAGAAAGAAAAGAAAAGAAAAAAGGAGGGGTTTGTCCAGAGCTGGGAACAATCCATCATCATTCTCCTTAGCTATGGCTAGTCCCACAACAAAAATAAACTCTGGCAGGAGAAACAGAATAGAACCCAACTACTCCTCTGATGAGAGGGCTTAAGTAACACAGCAAGGACCCAAACTGAGGCTGGAATCCAGACCCAGGTTTGCCACACTCAAAACTCTTTGCTCCTTCTTTGACTGTGCTACCTCCATGGTGAGGCTTCCAGGAAGCGAGCGAGGTGTATTTTCTCTGCTCCAGGACCCCTTTGCTTTCTCTCTTTCGCCACTCTTCTTTCTGGAACCCCTTCCCTTTCTCCATCCTCCCAGGGAAGACTCTGAAATCCCTCTCCCATAGCTCAGGTAAAGGTAAGTTACAGAGTGATCCCTCCCAGGGGCACTGGCTTTCAAAGTCTTGCCTTTCATTTTGGAATGAAAAGTCATGTTGCTCACAGAGTTTCAAACATCAGAGCTTCTGGCCCACATAGAGTCTGTCCTGCTTCTGTCACAAAGAACGGGCCTGCACCGCTAGGGAAGGACAAAAGAGAATGTTGTTTTGTTTCACTAAAATGAGTGAATCTTCGTGTCTGAGAAACCAACTAAAATCTTGGCACTAAGCGTACGTGTCCTCATACTGTTTCAGAACTGAGGGCAAGGGCGCAGCACTCTGCCCACGGAGTCTTTCATACACATTATTTCATTTCTTTTACCACTAGGGTCCTATGACCGAGGCAGGGCAGGGAGTCTTCATTCCTTCTTTCATTCATGTAACTATTCGGCAGATATTTATTGACCAGAGCCCTGGTCTTGACACAGAATACAGAGCTTCAAGACAGAGCTGGCACTCTTAGAGTGATTACAGTCAGGGAGGTGGACGACAATATCTACATGGTGAACCTCAAGATGGAGAGATGGAGGAGCCATGCAGTTGCTCAGGAGGTGCCCTGGCCCAGGCTCAGGGGTCAGGGAGGTTTTACAGAAGAAAAATAGAAAGAAGTTAGCCAAGAAAAAGAGAACATGCCCTGAGGGCCCAGCATGAGCCAAGGTGCGGAGAGTGGCAGAGTAACACAGTTAGAAAAATGGGCTGGAGCACAGAGGAGAGGTGGTAATTTTCTTAAGGTCCTATGAGTGTTTGCTAATAGCAAGGACTTAAATACCCAGGTCTTGATTTCTATTCCAGTACTCTTCTTGTGCTAGCACATTGGTTTCCAGCTTGGTACTATTGGGAGGAGGTAGAACCTCAAAAAGTTGGGTTCTAGAAGAAGATCTTAGATCATTGAAAGTGTGTCTTTAAAGGGGCTAGTGGCATCCTGGTTTCTTTTTTTCTTTGTCTTTTGCTTTCAGGCCACACAGTGAACAGTTTTTCTCAGTATGTACTTCCACCATGATGTGCTGCCTCAACACAGGCCCAGAACATTGGAGCCAACCAATCACAGGCTAAGACATCCAAAACCATGACACAAAATAAACCTTTTCTCTTTATAAGTTGATTGTCTCAGGTAATTGTTATAGTAACAGAAAGCTGACTAACACATGAGTTAAGCTTTGCTTACATTTTGTTGATATGAAAAACAGAAGCTTAGAGAAATTAAGCAATTTGATGGTCAGTAGTTAAAATGTAGGTAACGACTATTGGTTCTACCCAATTTAGATGTTTCCTACTAGCAGTTTTTTTATGGACACCTAGAGGAAGACAAGGAGAGAAAATGTCTAGGAGAGAAGGCAAGTGCTTCCAATCAGGAAAAACAGTACAAGCATTTTTCACAGGTCATCTTTCTTTTCCAAATTTATTTTGTTGTCTTAAGAATCTAATTATAAGAATTCCTAAGTTTTATTTTTTAATTGACAAATAAAATTATATATAGTGCACAACATGTTTTGAAATATGTATGCATTGTGGAATAACTAAATTGAGCTAATTAATATATGTATTTCCTCATATACTTTTTTGGTACTGGGGATTCAACTCAGAGGGGTTCAACCACTGAGCCACAACCCTAGCCCCTTTTATTTTTTGAGATAGGGTCTCATTAAGTTGTTTAGGCTCTTGCTAAGTTGCTAAGGTTGGCTTTGAACTTGTGATCCTCCTGCCTCAGGAAGCCACTGGGGTTACAGGTGTGTGTGACCACACCAGGCCCTCATATACTTTTTTATTTTGAGACTACTTAAAATCTACTCTCTTAGCCACTTTAAGGAATATGATGCATTGTTATTATTATAATTCTTCTCCAAATTTATCCAAGACAAGTTTTCTCCCTTGAGTCTCTCTGAGAGGCTGGGTAGGAAGGTGAGGGTAGAAGTGCACCAAAACTCGTCAGGAACTAGGGTTCTTTGCAGTATAGATCAAGTGAGGGAGGAATGGAGCTGGCAGATGTGCAATTGAGGAGGACCAGTGAGATAAAGGGCAAAACCTAGACCACGTACATATCTAACAAGAAAACTGGGGATGCTCATAACCGAAGCCTGTTCTTCAGAGTTGAAAATCTGCATTCCACACGTTTGAAGAAGAACAATTCAGCTGCCAACTCCTCAGGACAGAACCAGCTGCTAAAGACAATGTCTATCTATCAGAGTAAGAACATACTCACATAGTAGGGATCAATGAGCAAAAGTAAGAATGGACAGTTTATCTTGTGCAAAGCTTGTCTGTAGAACCTCAGACCAAAATACAAACTTCATCCCATCTGTAGGGTATTGATCACTTTAAGACTTATCATAACCATCTGGCGTTATCAGTTTAAACCTTCTGGGTGCTTCACAGAACTTGGCTGGAAACTCCTAAGAGACATTCTGCTGCCTTCTCTTTCTCTTCTTTCTCTCACCTTGAGTCCAGGATTTTTTTTTTTTTTTTTTTTTAATTGCTCAGCAGTTTTCCTGATGCCAATCAGCTGCCTCTCTCAAAGACTGTTTGCAGGTATCAGCATATCTGGCCCTTTTGCTCATTCACCACTAAAATGCATTCTCCACTCTCCATGAAAATCCTGCCCTTGGCAGCTAATCTTTTTGCCTTAATAGGACATACAGAGATTCCAGGGGGATTTGGAGCTGTTCACCAGGGACCCTCCAGAAGCAATGAGAGGCATGGGCTGGGGTGGAGGAAGAGCAGCAGGAGCGGGTGGGGCTGCTTACTCTGTTAAAGTGAGTAGGAACTCAAAAGCTTGTTTTACTGTTACCCTTTCTGTTTTATTTCTGGAGCAACTGCCTCCTTTGCTCAAAATCTCAAAACACTATGAGAACAATCTCTGTCTCCACTAACCAGGAAGATTGCAATTGATACCTACTTTAACAGGGAACTGAAAACAAGCACAGGAACTGGAATTTGGGTAAGAAAATTCTTCCCTTTCTCGTCTGACTTTGTTTTTTGGTGATTTCCCTTTTCCCTGCATGCTCTGCTCCAGGTTTTCCTCTCCCATCCAAACCTCTTCCAGATGCGTGAGTCTGACAAGAGTGCATATAAACAAGAAACCAAAACAAAACAGGGCAAGATTGCAAGCCTTTCCCCTTGTGACACAACCACTCAGAGCAGGGGTGCTCACGTGATGCTACCAACATGTGTTTTCTGTCTCAGATTCCCCTTGATAACAAAGGACATATTTTAAAAGGCGTGGCCCTAGGTATATCTGGCCAGAAGGAATCGGAGACCAGTTTGGGGATTTAGTTTGGCTTTTAGGTTGATCCCCTCAGGTGCTCAGTGCTACAGCCCTGGCTGATGTTAAATGCCAATTAATAAAGTTAGGAACACTTTGGGGTCAGGTTTGTAAGATATGATCTCATTCTACTGCTCAAAGAACTGATTTAATATTCAGGAATCAACTGAGCTCATTCAGTTCCAAAATTGGCAGTCCTGTATGTTGCATTACAGTACCCCCTCTGTCCAAGCTGGGCAGGGCGTGTTAAAAGAGAATCTTTAGAAGGGTCTTTCATGACGTTCCAAGACTCAAAGGGAAGAATGGGGGCTGGGCGACCGGCAGGGAGGGTGAGCAGGTGGGAGGGGCAATCGTCCTTCCTAGGGCTGGGACTTGGGAGAGGAAAGCCTGAACCTAGAAAGGTGTTAAACCCCATTTCTAAATCCAAGCAACTTTTAAGAAGCCAGGAATAGTTGCGTTCACACTATTATATAGACTACTTGAAAGAAAAAGTTGCAAGTGGCTATAAAAAAAAAAAATCAGCAATCTACTTTGGTGTTCTTACCTAAGTGATTTATTATTTTCAACGTCCTTTAAATACTGATTTTTTAATCAAGAAAGCTTGTATTATTTTTTTTATACCAAATCAATCTCACTTCAAATTTCAAAAAAAAAAAAGGAAAATTGTATTTTAAAAATTTCAGAGTCCAATTTTTTTAGGTAGCTGCTCTTTTCTCCTGTGAAATAAACTGATTTTGTTCTTCAAGTTACTTGATTTTTTTCCCCCTTCTGAATACTTGGGAACTCAAGTACTTAAACAGCAGCACAGAAAAATGAAAGACCCTCTGACTGGTAGACACTTGCAGTCCTACCTTTCAACTCTCCTGTGTCCTGTAACCCAGACACTACTCCAGAATGGGAGGTGCCCTTCTCAAGAAAAGCTGAAATGGGCAGGAAACATAGCCGACTTTAACCTTAGTTTAAAAAAAAAAAAATCATCTCACATTTATATCGTCAGAAAGAATCTGTTCTGAAAGCTACAGACTAACTTCACTTTTATGATTCTGTGAAAAGAAAACGTTTCAATTCTGTCTTTGAGTCTAAAATGAGCCAATGTCAAATATTTTAGTAACTCTGCATAAGCCCAATTATAGCAGTTCCTGTCAGTTCATAAACCTGGTTTGTTTATTTCCTGTTTGTTTCTCATCCTTCAGGGGATGTTTGTAGATTCTAAGTCACTAGTTTGTGTGTCTCTTCTGATGGAGTAGTATGTATTTTGCAAGTCAATTATACAAGAAATGATCTCACATCATCTGGACCCTCCTAACTTCTTTAGAACACTTTATGTATTTTAACTTTTCTTAAAAGGAAATTCACTAAAGAAGTTAAAGTTAAAAAGAAAAAAAAAAAAAAGCAAGTAAGACAGACTGTCTGTAACTACAAAAACATACATAACTGGGTTACTTACACAGCTTTCCAATCCATCATCATTGATAAATCATGGCTAAAGAATCAAGTGCAGAATCCGTTTCTTCACGTCTGCTAATAAATAGCTTCTCTGAAATTTCTCTTGCAGATCTGGGGCCATCTCAGGAGGAAATAAGACTGTGCCAAGGTGAAGGAGAAAAGGCTGGAAAATTCTAAAATCCATGGGGGTCTGGGAACTCTGAGAGCAGACCCTGCTGACACATTCTTGTGATTCCAGCCTTGGGCTAAACCATGATCCTGGCTGCTCTGAGCTGCCAGCCACCTTCCCAGTCCAGGTCAGCCCCTGCTCCAACATTGCATTTCCCTCCAAGAACAGCGCATGGAGGAGAGAGGAGCTCCCGGGATTCTGCCAATCTGCACATGCAAGCTCCCTTCTCAGAGGAAGCTGCACCAGTTTCTCTCTTGTCTGCTATCTCAGAGAGAGGGAGGGAGGGGCAGAGGCAGGCAGGCAGGGAGGGGGGTGTGGAGAGAGAGAGAGAGAAAAAGCTTTACTGAAAGACCAGCAGAGAAACACTTGCTGCTGCAACTCCCATTAACCCACAGTAGCTCAGGAATTTTTTCCGAGCACAGCAGCTGCAAGACAGACCGACCGTCAAAACCAAGTGTTTAAAATCTTTAATTATGCATCATATACACATTTTAGTCATGTGTGTGCAAAGCCCACAGAACCAAGATTCTATATATGCATGTAACTCTGCAAGCAAACACTTGTAGACAAACAGATGCAGGTATGTGTCCCCACGAGAATAAGATCTGCAGGCACGTATTTCATTTTCTAAGTGAAAATGTCTAGTCTCACAGTTCACCTGTCTTAAAACTATTCAAATGCTCTCAGTAACAGAAGTGCAAATCAGACCAACAGCCCTTTGCCTCTGATGCTATCTCAGATCATGCCTTCCCCAGTTGCATCTGGGTTCCTATTTCTTTTTCCCAGCCTCAGGAAGAAGCCCCCAAAAGGATGAAGGGAGACTTGAGTCAGAGGCTTTCATTGTGAAGGTCAACTTTGCATGCCAAGATGCATGTTTGTGGCATCTCAGGCCAAAGCACTCTAGTGACCCAGGGAGAGAGTGGCCTGTAGCAGAGAAAGTAACAAGAGGAAGTAGTAAAGGCAAAAGAGGAGCTAGAGGCAGGAAGATAGGAAGGAGGCCAGGCAGAAAGGGTAGCCTTGGCATTTGACCACACAGATCATTGATGATCTCTCAGGGAAATCATCAACTACAATGTTCCCCTCTCTTTACAAAGAATCCCTTCCTCTCTGCTTCTCCATGTGAGGTCCCAGTCATCTGCATCAGAAACACCCAGTGATGGCAATGTTAAAACTGCTGATCCTTGGGCCCAAAGATTCTGATTAAGCTGGGGGAGACCATAATTTGCATTTTAACAAGCTCCACAGGTGATTTCCATGTAGGCTAAAGGCTCATTTCCTCTCAGTGTTGACAGAAGGAAACCATGCTTTCACAGCTCTGAGGCTGCATGCTGTTCCTTTTGTGCTACTGTCTGAACTGGACCATCCCCCAAAGGGCCTTGTGAGGGAGACTTGATCCTCCGTGTGGTGCTCTTGAGTAATGGTGGAAACTTTGAGTGGGGGGCCTAGTGGAAAGTCCTTAGGCATTAGGAGCATCCTCTCAAAAGGGATGGGACCCTGGCCTCTTGCTCTTTCTTTTCTGTACCTGGCCATGAGGTAAACTGGCCTCCTCTGCCACACACTGCCACCATGATATAACTAACAAGCCACCACAGGCCTAAAGTAATGGGGCCAGCTGGTCACGGACTGAACCTCCAAAGCTGTAAGCCAAAATAAGCTTCTCCTCTTTTTAAGGTGGCTTATCTTAGGTATTTGGTATAATAATGGAAAGCTAACTCACATACTGCCTGGAATGCTTTTCTTCTCCTGGCAACCATCCTTTGCAACACAATTTAAATCACATCCTCTTGAAACCTAACTCTCCCAGGGAGATGTTTCCAAAGACTTCTTGTCTGTATATCTCATTCAAGTACCTTTATGCAATGCAATTACTTATGAGCTGATCTCTTTCTTGCCCATTTAATGATGATGAACTGCTTCTGTAGACCAGATGATCACTCAATCACCACTGTATGTTCCAATTTCTGGATACAAGTAGGTACTCAATGAACATTAATTAAATGGCTACGTATACATTGATATTTGCTCTGTAGTCTTTAAATTGGGTATCTATTCAATATCTCATATATTATTTTGCATGCATGCACTTCAAAATAAAGAAAAAAACTTAAAATAAATCATAACATTTGGAATTTGGTAGAGTTATGACTCAGTGGATGTTAGTGTTTGGATCTGAAATGTCCCTCAAAGGCTCATGTATTCAAAGCTTGGACCCAGTGCAGCAATGTTCAGAGGTGGGGCTTTGGGGAAGTGATTAAATCGTAAGAGCTCTAACCTCATCAATGGACTGGTCCATCGATAGATTCATAGCTGAATGGACTGTTTGGAGGTGGTGGAAATTACAGGAGGTGGAATCTAATTGAAAGGAGTGGGTCTTTGGGGACATTCCCTTAGGGACTAAATCTTGTTCCCAGGTCTTTCCTTATGTATGTTCTCTCTCTCTCTCTCTCCGCTTCCTGTCTGCCATGAAGTGAGCAGATTTGCTCTACTATACCCTTCTACCATGATATACTGCCTCACCATGGGCCTAGAAACAATGAAGCAAGCCAACCATGTACTGAAACCTCTGAAACCATGAGCCAAAATAAATGTTTCCTCCTTTAAGTTATTTTTCTCAGGTATTTTGTCATAGCAATGGAAAGCTGACTAACACTGTGGAGAATGAAGAGTAAAAGTTGCAAGAAGTTAACCTTAAAAGGAAGGTTAATATGAAAAGCAAATAAAATTCCAGAATGAGGTGAACTTAGCAGAATGTGCAGTATTACAGAGGTCCGTTTGGATCAACTGATGTGTTCAGAGCTCAGCAAGGTGACACATTTGCAATCAACAGAGGCAAAGCAATGACCTAAGCAGTGGGAGGGGCTGCCTCAAGTGGGAGAAGAGTATTGACTCTCTGGACAAGGCCCACCAAAAGAATTAGCATAAAACAAAATCTTCCACTTAGTTGACTTACTTGGAGGAATTATACGTGAAAAGTTAGGAATCCCACTAATCTGGAATGAATGAATGATGAGCAAGCAGCACGGTAAACAAAGAGAGCTCAGACCATTCCTGGGGAACATCACCACGAAAGGGACATTTTAAACACCATTTTACAGTTCTTAAAGTTGTTCATTTGGTACCAAGTCCCCCATGTATAATTGGGGAACTATGGCTCAGAAAAGTTAAATGACCTGCTCTTTGATCCCAGAGCTAATGATTTCCTGAACAAGATCTAGAGGCCAATCTTCCACACAGAATCTGCTGCATTTCCATGGCATCAAATTAAGTCCTAATATATGAACATGGTCTTTAAACTTGGCAAAACAGAAAAGGAAAGAAAAGATACCGGTAAGATTCCATCTTAAAACACAGGGAAGCCATCTTAAGAATTAATTTACTTGTGAAAACATGAAGCAAACAGAATATTCAGCATTGTGAAGTTGGAAAACTCTGAACAGAAATTTGAGGTGTCTGAGAAAGTTGCTACCAGCACCCTCCTCTATCTCTCATGTGCACCAGAATTCCTAGTGACCACAGGAGTGGGCATGAGTATGTGTCTTCCAGATCTTGCTCATGACCCCAGCAATGAATGGGCAGTCAGCCTCTAACCATCCTTTTAGGATTTGCCTCAGTTGAAGAAAGCCACAGGAAGCTGCAGGAGGTCAAGAGCAAGAACTTCACAGGATGGCTCCTGCATAGGCCCTGCCTTAGGTTCCACACAGGGCACTCGGCTGGGCCACTCTGTACCAGAGATTCCCTGTGACTTGGCCAAGGTTTTGATGAACTTCTTCAGTATTTTGACTTTTTCCTCTGTATGGTCCTTCATCCTCCTCATTCCTACAGGTGTTAATCTCTAATAAGCATCCTGCATGCTTGACTCTCGTGGCTTCCAGGGGATGGGTCTGCAAACTCATGGGGGGTCCTTCTGCTCTGATAGAGATTTATTATCAGCAATCTCCAAAAACATACCTCTGGTGATGTCAGAGTTTCAGGAAAATGAAAATTGGTTCTCTCTCCTTCAACACGATGTTGGGCAATTGAATTTATCTCCAGAGATCTCAATTCTCTCATTTAGGGGAAATGGGAAGCTATGGAGCTTTTGGGCCTCTGAGAGGTATGAGGAAGTCAGAGGTCTCCTACTACCACCACCTTAGCTTCCTTTAAGCTGGAGTAACTCTGTTCTTATCTGTTTTACTTGTTGAAGTTGTTGTAAGACTTCATTCAAAATGGGAACTCAACAATTAAAGTTGTTTTTTTTTTTTTTTTAAAGTACTATTTTTGCCTAATGGCAGCGCACACCCAGCCATTCAGGAGGGTGAGGCAGGAGGAGCAGGGGTTCAAAGTCAGCCTCAGCAACAGGAAGGCATTAAGCAACACAGTGAGACCCTGTCTCTAAATAAAATACAAAATAGGGATGGGGATGTGGCTCAGTGGTCCAGTGCCCCTGAGTTCAATCCCTGGTAAACCACCGCTTAAAATAGATAAATAAATAAAGTACTAGTTTGATGATCCCATCTATAACATCTTATCATGCTCTGGCTGTCCCCAGAAAATACACATAAAAAGGCAGAAAAACAACATGGTACCTAAGGCCATCAACTAATTTGGAAAAACAAATCAACTCACATATAAAGACAAGATCATAATATAGATTAAGGGAGAGATGCCTTTAAGGCTAACTTCTGATTTGTTTGGACAGATAGGGAACTATAAATAATGATGGAATTAAGAATAGTTTCCTGGAGGAGTTAGGACAATTTATTAGTTTACAGGAGAATTTAAGATGTGTAAAGAAGAAAGAACTTCCAGTTAAATGAACCAAATTCCTTGGCTGTGGTTGGCAGTTTTCTCTTCCCTTCTGGCCCCCAAATACACAAGAGAGTATGACAAAGGCTGACTTGGGGAACATAAAAAAATTGAGCCCATTGTCAGTAAACATGCTTAAGAAAGAGGGGGAGATACTATTCTACTTGGTGGTCAAAGGAAAATTCAAGCAGCTGAAGCCTTAATGACACATTTTATGTAAAAATGTATGTATTCATATGCAAGGAAGGAAGATCATATGGCTACCAAATAGTTATAAATGATGGAGAAAAAAAAAAAAAAACTAAAAGAATCATACCTAAATCACCTGTGGAATATTTCTGTGGGAAATACTAAACGTATGGAAATCCTTAATCATTTAAAGACCTCAAGATTAAAATGAATCATGGGTATTCCTCAAAGACAATGTCGAGATGGTTAAAAAGAAGTTTATGCTGAGCACAGTGTTGCCTCTAATGCCAGTGGTTTGAGAGGCTGAGAAAGGAAGATCTCAAGTTCAAAGCCAGCCTCAGCAAAAGCACCAAGATGCTAAGCAACTCACTGAGACCCTGTCTCTAAATAAAATACAAAATAGGGCTAGGATGTGGCTCAGTGGTCAAGTGCCCTTGAGTTCAATCCCAAATTCCCCAACAAAAGAAAGAAAAAAGAAATTTGTATTCTTTGTTATGCTGGGCTACCACATCTACATATTTTATTGGCGATTATATTTGGTAATTATTTTTTTTTTAAAGAGAGAGAGAGAGAGAGAGAGAGAGAGAGAGAGAGAGAATTTTGTTTAATATTTATGTTTTAGTTTTCGGCGGACACAACATCTTTGTTTGTATGTTGTGCTGAGGATCGAACCCGGGCCGCACGCATGCCAGGCGAGCGCGCTACCGCTTGAGCCATATCCCCAGCCCTTTGGTAATTATTTTTAAGTCCATGTTACTCAGAAAAGGGTATATTTGACAGATGAAATGAAGGTCTATTATACTACATACTGATAGCTGCCCATAATACCTGGTATGTAATTCTTTGCATCTTCAAAACTTCAGTTGTCATAAATGTAGATCCTAAGTCTGCTGATGAGAACACTGCACCCCATCTCTAATTGGAAATGTCAGGCATTATGGAAGCCTACTGTAGATTTAGAAATGATTTAGATATGATTCTTTTAGGTGTTTTTTTTCTCCATCATTTATAACTATTTGACCTTCCTTCTTCCTTCTTTAAACAATATTGTGTCTTATTGCTTAATTTTCCAAGTTTGAATCATCTTGTAGTTTGTTTTTCAGTAGAAAATTAAGGATTTGTTCATTTTTAATTCATTTAAATTTGACCATTTCTATTATAACCTTTGTGCCCAATTTTCTGAGCCTTGTTATGATGGGGCCAGTCCTGACCACAGCTACAATTTGAATTGAAAAGAGGAGGAAGGGGAAAGGGAGGGGAAAAAAAGGAAGAGGGGGAGGCAGAGAAGGAGAAGGGGAAGTACAAAGGAAGGAAAGAAAGGGAAGGCAGGGGAAAAAGCTCCTCCATGTCCAAAGGAGAGGAAAGAGCAAGAAGTGAGGGTAGAGCTACCGGCACAAAACAGGGCCCAGGGCCACCTTTCTTCTATGGCCACAGCCCTGACTGCCTGGCCCTGCCTTCACCAGACCTGCTTCAACAATCTGTAGAGGAGCTATGACAACTCTGAAAACTTGGCTGTTGGCATTTTATTAAGTATCCCCAACAGTTAAGAGAAAATGACCTAGCAGGATGAGGTTCCTTTCCTCGGGAAGCCCCTGCACTGGCAGCACCAGACCACTCAGGAGGGAGCTCAGCCTTCCCCAGTTGACCTTCAGGCCATGCCTTTGACAAAGGCCTAGCAGGACAGCTGGTCCCTGGGCATCAAATCCCACAGCAGAGCTGGTGCTGACCTTGGAAATTACCAGCTCCCTGCATAAGAGACTGAGATTCAAACCTTCATAAGGCAAGACAGCCACCCTGCGGAAAGCCAGGAGTAAAAATCCAAGTTCTAGCTACAAATCCACTGGCCTATCTGGAGTTTTAAACATCCCCATCACCATCGGCTTTCTTTTATGGACAAATGATCATCTCTCAGATATGTGGTGCTGGGATGCCCTTGATCTTCAGTCTGGCAGACTTAAGAGAGGGGTTTTTATCCCTCTCAAAAGAACTGAGAAATTCTCTCTCTACAGCACTTTTGAGAACAGATCCCTTTTGTTGAAAATAGTCAGAACATCAAACATTTTTCTAAAAAAATAAAAGGTCAAATACCTCTAATATTTAGTTAGATCTGTATGGGAAAAAGGAAGTGCTTTCAAGAAATGTAAATGCTAAATTTGGGACATACTGATGTCTTAAAAATTCACTTAGTATGAGGTATACACAGGTGGTTGGCACCTACCCAAAGGGAGGATGCAGATCTTGGCACTTTACAGAAATGAAAGGTTTAATTCTTATTATGTAGAACTAAATATAGATGAATTCTGTATGTTAATGAGATATACACATTGGGAAAAATGAAGCATGAAAATCTACATAAAAATTTCAAAAGACAAATTAGGAAAATGTATGTGTCATTTAAAAAGAATCCACCATAAATTTCTTTTCCAAGTAATGTAATTTTTCAGGGAGATCCCTTGAGTGATGAAAGAGTTGGTAGCCACTGATGGTCTTTAATCCTCCCGCCATTTTACTTCTCTTTCCTTATCTAGAGACATTCAATCTATAATCAGTTAATATCTATAATCATACCTATAATTTTCATTCATTCACTAATCACATATATGAAGTGCTGGGAACAAGAACCAACCTAGTTTTTTTGTTTGTTTATGTCTTTATTTTATTTATTAATTTTTATGTGGTGCTGAGGATTGAACCCAGTGCCTCATGTGTGCAAGGCAAGTGCTCTTCCACTGACCCACACAGCTTTCAACCTAATATAATAATATATGGTTTCCGAAGATAATTGTTGCTTTTCTTAAACATAGTATCCCCTTACACCAACTCATTTTGGAAAAGATGCAAGAAAGTATGGTTTTTATCTAGTTATTTAAATTTTAAATCTCTAGTTGGAAGAAATCATGCTAAACTGACATTTCATATTAAGTAGTTATGAAACAGTAGACAATACTCCTTATCAGAATGGCAGAATCTAGTTGTCGGTCCACCTGCATGATGGTCTCTGGTATTTGTCTCCTCTGAAATGTGTGCTGTCTTAGTTGGTTTGTATGACAACTTTAGATAGTCCATGGCCAAGTTCTCAGAGAATGATATAGATGTGCAGCTGGCATCCAATGAATGTGCAACAGCATAGTCGTTACCAAAATATCAGAGCCGCATAATGTGTGCATGATGAAGCAATTGCCTGGTTCTAAAGACAGAAGTGTAACAGAGCCAAATTTAGCAAAAGGCTCAACCATTCTCCGTCTGTGTGTTGATAAAGGACTAGAATTATTTCAGACTGCTATAGGCCTCTAAATATGTGGCCAGTCTTAGCAAAACATGCAACTGTTTATACTTCAGGTTGCAAAAACTAATTTTGATGTGAATTCTTAGTACTAGCCCAGTATAGCAATTATCCTTCATTTTTAAAGTGCTTTGTGGATAAAAACTAATTTCCAGGATACCTCTTGCATGCATTATATCTCTGCTAAAGGAGGATTATGATCTCTTTTAACATGTAAGAGAAAAAAGAAAGAAATTTATTCCACTTGCTTTTAGAAACTCAGACAACAATAAATGATAAAGAACTCTGACCCCGGCATCAAACTAAACTAGGTTCAAATCTCTAACATAGCTGAAACAAATAACCAAATTATATATGTAAATTGTACTTAACCATATGCCAGGCCCCATCCAAAAGACTCCATATACACTAATTTATTTCTCATTACAACTCTGTGATGTATATAACATTATTATCCTTATTCTACAGATAAGGAAACACAAAGATATGAAGAACTTATATATGAAGTTATATGTCAGTGGCAAAGCCAAGATTTGGTTCCAGAGTTCCTTCTCCCAAACATTATATCAGACTGCCTTGTGTAAACCATTGAAATTCTCTAAATACTGTTCTTTGAAGCAGAAAAAATAATGGTAGTGACTCCTCAGATTACCAGGATGTCTGAAATAAAGTATCTGAAAGTGGTTGGCATATCACATACATTTAGTAACTGGTCTCGATTTTGATTCTAAGGCAGTGCCCAATCTCTCCCCAATACTGTACTTCCATGAGGTGGTCTATGCCCCCTCTAGAAATATTTGTAAACTACCTTGCATTGCCTTCCTGCCTCGCTGGTCTCTGGGTATGTGGATCAATAAGTCCTAAGCTGAATATAAAGATTCCTCTAGGTTGTCATGGATGAAAGCAGAATTTTAGGCAGCTCCGGCATTTCTGCTAAGGAAGGAAAAGACCTACTGAAGGAAATGAATTTCACCTTTATCCTCACTCTGACTCTTGTGTGAGATACAAATCAATTAATTCATCACAATCTTATTCAGCATCTTGACATCTTGAGGTCCCTTCTCGGCTCTTCAGAATTCCTTCTCTAATTCAGTGGTGACTTTTCACATTGGCTGGGAGCCAGCCTCTGTCCCGGTGAAGTTTGAGGGCTATATAAGCCACCTTGTCTTGGATGTTCTTCTGAGCATTTGGAAGGAACCCTAAGCTGGTTTTTGACAAGTTATTGGCAAAAGTAGTAGCAGTGCTTGCCAATTTGCTCTAGGCACTGAACATGTTAACAGGTACTATACCAGGTGTTATTAATATGTTACTTACAACAAATTCAGTTTTCAACCTATTGTTTGGGTTATATAGTGTTACCAATTTTGTGCTTTACAAGGTACTGTATTTTTCTAACCAGGAAATTCAGAATGTGTATTGAAGAACTCAGCTCTCAAATATGAGATATATTTATTGCAAATAAATCTTATTTAGGAATCAGGATTTGGGCTATATGACAAATAGTATGGCTTCAAAACAAAGAATTTCTTTTTAAAACTAAATATTGGGATGGATATTGCTCCAAGGGCTCAGCCGGTCAAGTTCACAAAAATCAGGTCCCTGCCCTGCCAAAATGCCCTACTTGTTCAGTTCCCCAAGGGAAGCTGAAACTTTCATCCACAGGAATTTCAGACTGGAAGGAATACCTTTGAATGCTATGTACTCTGAGACTTAGAGAATGATGTCCAAGAAATAATAGCCTTATAAATTCCCAATCTTCCAATGTTCCTTTTTTTAAAAAAAAAAAAAAACTTCTGTTAATCCCTCCCCATCCCTCTCCTTATTGTCTGTTAGCATTCACATACCAGAGAGAACATTCGTCCATAGGTTTTGGGGGATTGGCTTATTTCATTTAGCATGATACTTTCTAGGCCCAATATTCTTAACAAGAGTTGGGGCATCTACATTCTGACTAACAAAAAGCAACTACCCAGTCTCTCAGTGTGTGACAGAAAGTCAGACAACTGGCAGGAAAATAATGCTCATATTCAGCCACATCTTGCAAGAGGAAGTATTTCTCCCTTTGGAAAATGACCCCTTGTCTATATATTCCACACCACTTACCTTGCAACCTTTACCAGGCACCAGACATAACCAGCCTAAAGACCACAAGCAAAAACCGAATCAAACAAAACAAGACCTTTGTCCGGGTTCACATCCCTTCAGGCTTAGGAGGATATCAGTTGACTCATCTGAAGAAAGTCATGTGTGCTAATGGGCTATGTCCAAAGAACATGTGATTTCTCAAGTAATGTTGCTGTCTTTACCTACCTGGGCCCCTGACATTATTCCTAAGTGGAGACAGAAAAAGCTGTAAGCAGAAGCTTTTTGGTTCCCTCAAATTATACCAAGCTGTGCCCCCCTAAGAATTTAGTGATGTTTACCTGATCTGGGGGAAAAAAGATCAAATAATAATTCTACTTTATTCCCTAGGTACTATACAATATGGGAGTTCAAGTTGCATGTGAAGCAGGAACCCTAGCTGGCTTTACCTTTAGACTGACCTGTAGCCTTGGCCAAACTATTTAGTGTATCTATGCTGATTTATTTAACCTCTCTATACTCTGATGATGTTGGATTAATCTGGATTATATTTGTAAAGTGTGACACTCTCCAGGAAAGGAAACCACGCGTAGGCACACACACTGCTGTTATTCTAGCGCTCTTACATTTTTAATACGGGTCACTGCCAAGGACACTGAGAATTGCCCCAAGCCTGAAGCTTCCACACACCTTTTTCTTTGAGCAAAAGTAACATAAGTCACTTGCTAGCATTGAAATAAAAGAGATCTGGTATAGATAAAAACTGGTACAAAAAATGCAACCAAAGTTCTTCTTTCAGTGGTTATACCAGTTTGTCAACCTGCTGTATCACGAATGTAACCATGTCTCCTTTGAACACTTGCTAATATTCCTCTTATTTTCTATCACACACAAACAAAAATTATTTTCTCTTCACCAGTACTTCAAGGAATAAAAGAGGAAGAATGTGAACCAGGTTTTTTTTTTTTTTTTTTTTTTTTTTTTACTGCAGGGAGTTGAGCAAGAGGAGTGACAGGAGACTATTCTTGCTCCCTCCTTTCCCTCTCAGATTCTGCACCGTGGGAAAAGAGAACCAGGAGGCAGTAGGTTGAGACTGGTCTTTCTCACAGGCAGCTTATAAAGGCAGCTATTAAATTATTGAAAGTCCCAGGCTAAGAGAAAGTGAAATATTAATGACTATATTATTGAGAGGAAGAAAAATTGACAATCCACACAGATTTAAGCTATCTTCACAGGAAGAAAGCTCAGTATGCAGGACTGAGTGTCATGAGATGTAGCTTCAAAGAAACTGTCTCCTTGCTCAGGCACATGCTCTGTGACCAGGCTGCCACCTTCCATGCTTTTCTCCACCTCTCACTTTTTCTGGTGGTTGCTGTGGAAAAACAGATTTCAGATGTGGTTCACAAACTCTATTTTCAGCATGTTCTTCCTCAACCCAGTTGCCGCTCAAATGAAGATTTTTTTTTTTTTTTTTTTTTTTTTGCTAGTAAATGATAATGTTCCACCAGCTTCTAATTAAGCACATGGATTCAAGAGTGATAACCTTCTCACCAAGGTCTGATTCATCATTTGGGTTGCCCCTGAGGTCTCTGATCCAATTTCCAGCTTCTCTGATGGTGTGAAAGCAAATTGGGTTGAAAATATTAGAATATAAAGTGTGGCAGACCAGGCTTTCAACCCATCTACCTACCTCTGCTCCCAGGAAGACTTACAAACAGGAAAGAAACGCACTAGGAAATGAAGAAGGCAGCAATCTGATGAATAATAAATACATTGTAATGTTGAAAAATCACCTGGAAATTACGCATGCAGTTCAGCATTTTTTGAGGTAGATGATAATATGACAGATTAAATATTTTCAAAATAGTTTCACCTGAGTGTTGCTTTTAATTTAAAATTTGGAACTTTCATCTAAAGCACTATATTAACATAATTATCTCCATTCTTGTTATACTGTTGACAATTTGCTTTAAAATACAGTTTGCCAGCACACATATCTTAAAACATGCAGGGGTTAGTTATTAACTTACACTAGAGGGATAGTTAGTTAACATGTGAGATGCCTTAATCAGAAATACACATTTCAGGGGTGATTGGTTAGTTAATCACTTGATGGGTCAAACTTTCATTATCATCTAATTTAAAAATATGATCTAAAATCCAATGAAATTTCTTCTTTAACACATGCATTATTTATAAGTATATTTCTTAATTTCCAAAAATTTGGGGGATCTCATTTTATTGTCATTGATTTCTAGCTTACTTTATCTAGGGTCAAAAAATAGACTCTGAATGAATTTAGTCCTTTAAAATTTCTTGAGATTTGCTTTATGAGGCAAGGTAGGGTCAATTTTGGCAAATATCCTGGGTATATTTGGAAAAGAATTATAGTGTCATTGTTGAGTACATGGTGTGTGTGTGTTATATCAGTCAGGTAAATAATTAGTAGTGTTTGCTATGGTTCGAATGTGTTCTTCAAAGTTCTCATGCTGGAAACTTTAATCACCAATGCAACAGTGTTGACAGTGAGACATTTAAGAGGTGATTAAGTCATGAAGGTCCAAGACTCTCTTTGGATTCAAAGCCTACCAAGGGGAAGGGACATTAATGAACACTGGTGGGGATCCCTGGAGAGCTGTACCCTAGTATAACCTGAAGAAGAACAAGCCATACAAAATCTGCATTTCTGGGATCATTTTCTTTCTGCCTGTTCAATCTTCTTAATTATTTCTTTCAGTATTGGTCTACTAGTGATGGATTCTTTCAATTTTTGTTTGTCTTAAAGTGTTTCTATTTGACTTCAACTTTTGACAAATATTATTGTTGGTTTTATAAAATTTTAGGTTGGTAGTTGCATTCTTCAGCATATTAATATGACATTCCATTGTCTGCGGGCATCTAATGTTTCTGTTGAAATTGAGTTATTGGTTTTATTTTTGTTCCTTCGAAAACAATGTTGTTGTTTCCCTCACTGATGTAATGAATTTTCTCTTTGGTTTTGTTTTCAGCAGTTTTACTACTCCTATCTAGGTTTTTGTTGTTGTTTGGATGTTTTTAGTTTTTTTGTTTTTTTGGTGTATAACTTGGTTGGCACATGCAACCAAGGGTTCATGTTTTAATGACTTTTATCATTTTCAGAAAATATTGCTCCACTTTATCTCCTTTTCCACTCGCCTGGGATTTCAATTACATGTTGCTATGTGGAAGGACATACATGACATATTATGTCTCATTCTTTTTCTATGTTTTCATCTTCTCTGTTCTCTGTACATACACCTGGATATTTTCTATAGGTCTGTCTTCCATTTCATTAATTCAGTTTTGTGCTACATTTAATATGCTATTAAACCCATCTGTTGAGTTTTTCATAGCCATTATTTCATTTTTTTAAGTTCCAGAATTTCTAGTTTCTTTTTGTAGATTCCAGTTTTCTGGTGAAAGTCTTCATTGTGTCATTTATTATCATGAACATATGAGTCACAGAGATTTAAAGTCTATATCTGAATGCCCATAATTGGGTAATTGATGGATATGGATATTTTTCCAGTGCCTATCTTTCTCTTTTGGGCATATTTTCATTATGCCTTGTAATTTTTATTAGGAAAAAAAGTATAAATAATTTAGAGACTAATGATAATACTATCTTCCTTCAGTGATGGTTCACCCAATGCTGTAGTAGGCATCCCAAATGGAAGTGACCAACTTAACTCAAAACAAGAGTAAGCATACTGAGGTTTTTTTTTTGTTGTTGTTGTTGTTGTTTTTACAGTTCATTTTATCTGACTATGCTAGGGTACAACTCTCCAAGAACCCCAGTAGGGTATCTATTAGTACCTCTTCTCCTTGGTAGGCTTTTAATGCAAATATTATTTTACTCAGTACTTTAATATAGAAAACTCCACTTTTCAGTAGGTTTCACTTGTCTCTTGCTCTGTACAGGTTAATATTTGGCAGACTCTTCAAAGGGGAAAGACCATTTGAGTATCCAGCTTCCTTTTTCTGTATTCCTTCCTCCAGGACCTTGCTTTCTCATGTTCTGCCTACCTTGGCAAATCTGAACTCACAGTTTTGCCTCGTCAGTACCCAAGATATTGCCAAAAGACCTGCTATATAGTCAGCAGATGAACCAAGAGAGAAAAGCACCTTCTAAACTCTGTATGGTTCCCTTCTCTCTCAGATCTTCACCATTCAAGCCTTAGTTGCCTAGGAAGTTCTCTGAGACAACTCTGGCTCAATAGAGGGCTTTTGCAGTCTAGCACCAGCTGGGGCCAAAATCTGCTCTGACTGGCCAATGCGTATGCCAGTCCAGATTATTATTGGAAAGACTCTAATCAGAAGGTTACATTCCAAAGGCAATTCCTACAATTGCTTTGGCTATTGTTTTTACCAGTCAACAGTAAAAGTATTGATAATTAGAATGACGGAAGTTAGAAAGGATTCTACTTTGTGATTGTGTTCAAGATGTATGGACTGCCTAGAAATATTGAGCGGGTCTTCTTGCTCTTATCCAAATCCAGCAAGTTCAAATAGCCAATGGATTAGGACAGATGGGTCCATTATTCTGATCCTTGCAGGAGTTTTTAAATTTATTTTTTGCTTGACTTTGGATGATTATCTGAATTATAACCACACTTACCTCTAGCATATCTTTTATAGAAGGTGCTACAGGAGTGCCTAAAAGGACAAGGATATAACTCTTCATCAATTTTACAAAATGGATTGTATCACGTTTTTGTGAGATTGCTAATATATGTGTGAAAGTATGGCAGAATTTGGTTTAGGACTCATTTCCTTCATAACAACCTGGAAATAAGGATTCAAAAGAAGAAACTTAGAACTCCATGTACCTTGAACTATGGAAGGCTAAAAATATCTACCTAAAAGAACTGTAGATAATCAAATTGGCTTAGGTTAGTTTGGGAAAAAAAAATGTCCTTTGCTTTTATAAGTCATTGCAGAACTTTCATGACCATGACAGCCTTATCAATTTTTCTGTCTAAAGTTTTTTTTTTTTAATGTCACATGAACTATTGTAATATAGCTTATTCTTGGTCCAACTTATCCAAATTCTCTTATTAATTCTAGATGGACACAAAAAAAGAACTGAAACTATTGCAAGGTACCCTTAAGTTGATGACTGACAGTTAAACACTGCATTCAAGAAAAGGGAATTCTTCCCTCTCCCTGTTGCAAGAAAGTTTATAAAGCTTGTGAATATCATCTTAAGCCAAAAGAACATTAGAGAACCTGAATTCTGCTTCAATAAAACACATACAGAATGCAGAGGTACCACCAAAGTGACACTTCTCATCATTGTGAGGGGTAAACTGCTTTTGGGGAAAAGCTGACAGTGCTCAGCCCTTGTCTTTGGGGGGTTCAGGAGTATGGCCTCCCAAAGGCTCCCAAGATTCAGAGAGTAAAACCGCCTTGTTGCTTGCCCTGAATGAAAGCAGCCACCATGAAGGGCTTGGACACAGAGTGCCATGGAATCCCCAAGTTCCTACACTTGGCAGAAATATAGAGATTTTTCCGGTCTACAAGTACATTTTACAGTCCAAGAAACTCAGATTGAGATTACCCAGAAGGTAAGGCTTGACCCAGAATTTAGAATTTAGAATTTAGAATTTCAGGGCTGGGGATGTGGCTCAAGCGGTAGCGCACTCGCCTGGCATGCGTGTGGCCCGGGTTCGATCCTCAGCACCACATACAAACACAGATGTTGTGTCCGCCGAGAACTAAAAAATAAATATTAAAAAATTCTCTCTCTCTCTCTCTCTCTAAAAAAAAAAAAAAAGAATTTAGAATTTCACTGGGTTTATAATCCATTGTCCAGTTTAGTGTTCCCCTGTTTTCCCTCCTTCAAAGGAGCTACCAGAAGCCAGGGACTCCTGCTTAGGCTATAATTAACATTCTTTCTGGCTGTTCTCATGACCCAGGCTAAGGTAGGTCAGGATAACATTGAATACAGCGCAGGACTTTTAGGCTATTTGTGTCTATCCAGCCATTTGGACATAAACAAAGTGTCCTCAGCAAAGAAAATAAAAATTTTATATCAGAGTAACAGGAAACAACAATAGTCAATAATATGGGCTGCTTTTAATGCTAAGATGTCAATATGTAGTTATTTTCTTTCCAGAAGAGCAAAATAAAAATATTGATGTTAGGAAGACAAAGGCACTTATATGTTAGCTTTGACCTAAATTTTTTAGGTCCTACATCTCTGGTTGAAATTCATTTCATTCTTTGGATAATTTTGGCAGAGGATAAATATGCTGTCTCAAAAGAAAGAATAAACAAGATTAAATCTGTTCAGTGATTTCTCACGGGATAAACTCTAATCTAAGCAACAAAATGGAAGAGGAAAATATTGTTCAGTACTGAAGAGGTAGAAATCTGTTCAAACTTTCTGTTAAAAACGAAGAATTCTAAGGCTCTGGCTTACTTGATAACAGAGATATTTCAATACACCACTGACTTTAGAGTATTGTGTATTCAATGTATTTCACATGGTACTCAGGATTCTCACTGGCAAGGTTCATATACAGCACTAAATGCAATAGAAATCCATCCTTAGATACTCTCAAATATTTTTCATCATTCACATCATCTTCCAAGGATTCAGTTTTGAGAAAGTAAATGAATCTAAAAGTGGAATTTATGGGAAATGGGCATTGTTTTGATAAGATACTAATATGAAACTATCTACTTTTCATTAACAAGTAGCCCTCTGACAGGCTAGAAATACAAACATAGATTCTGTAATAAAAATATGTTCTACAGAAACTTAGATGACATATGGTCCACACAGAAGTCCCTCGTGCATAGTTTGAGAATAACCTAATATGGGAATGGTGAGTCCTGTCTCATCAATCCTTCATACTGGTTCTACCAATGCAGACATCACTAATCAATCACAGAACTATTTCCTGCCAAGTTCAATACTTCAGGTAGAGGCCAAGATTTGATTATAGTAGGCAAGGAAGCTAAAGCTGATTTACTATTACAGGCAAACAAATCTACATATAGCAGTACAGTTGTTAGATGTATGGGCAGAAAGTACTAGGTTCATACACAGATATCAGAGAGCTGTTCTTGGGCATGTTACTTAGAGTAGGATATTAACTATCTAATGTTTCTGTCAAAATTAAATTAGATAATCAGTGTAAAGTTCTTAGCCAAATATCAGGCATAATATAAAGACTCATTAATTATTAGCTATTATTATTACTAATAAAAGAATATGCATATCATTAGTTCAGACCTGTTAGTTCTCTGTGTCTGAACACCATGTTATACACAACACTTCCTGCCCAAGAAGTTTGCTTCTTCCTGATAATATCCCTAGACTTTACATAGGCACATCCCCCTCCCCCCCTCAAAAAAAAAAAAAAAAAAAAAAAACCAAAAAAATCAATCTGTATTCTTGCTTTAAAAAAACTTGCAAACTTGGTTGGGGTTGTAGTTCAGTGGCAAAGCACTTGCTTAGCATTTGTGAGGGACTGGTTTGGATCCTTAATACCACATAAAAAGAAAATAAATGAATAAATAAAAATATTTTTTTAAAAAAAAAACCTGCAAACTTAGCAAATAGTAAAACTTAAATATTGCACAAGGGAGGCACTAATGCACTAAATGTAATAAATCTGACTGTCTTGGGAAAATGGCAGGTTGGGATCATACTTGCAAGTTGTACCAAAGTCACTTCAGCCCATTGTGTGGCTTGATACCTCTTAGATTTATACTCCAAGGCTGGATGACTGGTTGTACTATTTTAAAAGATAATGAGCCACCTAAATTATTTTCATGAGATATAAATACATTTCCTTTATGTGCAGCATGAATCCAATCCATGTTTATTCATAACTGACATGTAATTGCAATTTAGCAAATTCCGCTGTATTCTCTTATGTGTTCTGAAGGTTTGAAAAGGATGTGTGAGTCTTAGTCTGTGTCCAACAAGTTTGTTCAAGATAATGCCTGAAATTCAGAAGGACTGCCTTATGATGGATAAAATAGTTTGGATAAGGAAGGTTCTCCAGAGATCCATATTTTGAAGGCATGGTCCCAGTCTATGGTGCTACTAGGAAGTGGTGAAACCTTTAAGAGGTAGGGTCTAATGGAAAGTCTTTAGGTCATTGTGTGTGGCGGGGTGTCCTTGAAGAGCATTGTGGGACCTTGGTCTCTCTTGTTCCTGGCCATGAAGTGAATGGTTTTGTTCTATCATGCACTCCCTACTATCATGTGCTACTCCATCACAGGCCCAAAATCAACAAGACCAGGTGATCATAAAACTGTAAACTCTAAAACTGTGAGCCAAAATGAACCTTTTCTCTTTATAAGTTGTTTATCTCAGGTATTTGTTATAGTAATGGAATGCTGACTTACATAATGGACATAGTTATAATGATCAATAAGTGGTCTTTAACTATATCCTCAGTGTGGACATCTAGCTGCCAAAATGTGAAGCCAGACTATCTGTTCTATAAGTTGCAATGACTTAGAAGAAGGGAATTTACTTTTGTGTCCTTACAAACTCACAGGATCCATTGCAAGGAATTCTAGGGTGCTGGGACCCAGAGAATCATCTGAAGTAAAGGGTAGAGGTTTCTTGGAAACAGAAGAGGCTGAGACTTGTTTAAGAGTCGCTGGAGGAGCTTTAATCTTATCAGCATATTTTGCATCTTCAAACTGCAAACCAGGCCTAAAGCATAAGGAATCTAGTCTTGGTCCCTCTGTTATTACAGACTTACAAAATTAACCTCTTATAGATCTGCCCTCTGATTTTAATGTCTGAAATGCAAATGCAGCACCACTTCAGTGCCTTGGGATAATTATAATAATCTTCTTAAAGCTGAAATGCTTCACTCTACTCTAAGTCTCCATTACAGCCCAGACCCGGTCTTCAGTTCATCCAAAGCCAGACAGAGGAGGATGGGGCCATGGCAGAGCAGCGACAGGCTCTGTGGTCCAGATCTCATCCCTAGGACAGACACAGACCAGGAGGCGCCCCTCTGCCAGGCTCCATGGCTGATTTATCTCAGGAAGATATTCCTTAAGGAGCCAGGCTGCGTGATGCTGCTTAGACTGGGATGTGACAAATGCCATGACCAGTTTCTTCTCTGCTTACATCCTCTGAATCAATCCTCCATCGTGAGGTGTTTGGTTAGATTTTTCTGAGACTTGTTTAAGAGTCGCCGGTGATCCAACCTATGTCTGTGTTGGAATATAGCAGCTAAATTCCCGTCAAATGTCAGGTGGACACAACAGCTTTTGCTCAGTTTTTAAAAATGTGATCAGAAAATTTTAAAGACAAAGTGAGTTTGTCTTTAAGGTTGCCACCAAAGTAATAAAGACAGAAGGCACCATACCCATGGAAAGTTTTCATTGGAAATCCTTTGAGGATAAAAAAAAAATAAATAAATAAACATCCAATTAAAAAATGAGGCAGCATGGAGGTATAGTCCAGTGGTCGAGCACTACTGGGCTTAGTATACGCAAGGCCCTAGGTTCAATCCCCAGCACCTAAGTTAGCTGGGGATGTAGCTCAGTGACAGAACCCTTGCCTGACATGCAAGGGGCCCCAGTACTGCAAAAATAAAAATAAAATATGGTTCAAAGAAGAAAATTAAGGTTGCAGGATGGGTAACTACTTTTCCTTTATTTTATCACCTTTTATTATGTCAGAGAGTAAGTAAGGTATGCAGACAGGCTTATAAACAAAACAAACAAACAAGACTTGTGTTAAGGCCAAAGCCAACTAACCCTAAAGACCCTGTGAAGGATCTGACCTGCAGAAGTGGCTTGCCTCTTTTCCATGCTAGAATGGTAGCCAGCTGCACAGAGCATGTGCTCAGTTGAATACTTCGTGCTCACCATGTTAACATTTTTAACATTTTTGAAGAAGGGGTCCTGAGTTTCACTTAGCACCGGGCCTCACCAATTAAATTATAGAGTAGGTTCTGGTGGAGATATTTATTTCTTTTTGTAGATATGTCTGAGTCACTAGTGTATTTGAACCTGTTCCTTTGAATCTCCCAAATTCAGATATAGAAGATCATTTCAGAAAAACGTGGTTGTAATCATATTTACATGTATAGGAAGAAATGGCATGATGTAAACTACTCTGGAAAAACACTTCAAAGAAATCTAAGTACATCTGTTCTCAATTTTCCCCAATTAGAGATCCATTCTACCTATTATAGCCACAAAGGGTAACTATGGAGAGCAATCCCAGGCCTCAAGCCCAGGACCTTAGACTTTGGGATAATATGAGGCCACATACAAGAAAGAAGGCTCTGCTAGAATTTGCTTCTTCCGTAGCATATGTGACCTTGAACAATCCTGTTGCTAAGGCTGACCCTTCATTCCACCACTTGTGAAGTAACGATAATACTTTGCTAGGTTGCTGTGGCCATTAAATGAGAAAAGTCCTATGTAAAAACCACTTATATGATACTGCACATTGCCTTCTTCTGCACTCTTTTCTTCTTCTTCTTCTTGAATTGTCTATTCGATTTTATATGTTGGTGAAACTTCTTTCCGAGAAAAGATTCATCAAATTGACAAGACAGTTTTCATTCCTCCAAACGTGGGCCTCATTTTTTTTTAAAAAAAGGCAAAAACATTTTTCTGAAGTTACTCACTGATTTTATAAAAATATTCAAGAAAGCAACGTTTTAACCTGAAAGTAGGGAGGAGACAAATCAGGAAGGTGTTACACAAGGATCCATAAAATATGTTTATACTTAAATTAGAACCAACAGTTCTTTACTTTGCCCACATTAACTCTTGAGAAAGAAACTCAATTTTTTATCTTTAACCAGGGTATATGGATTTTTGTAAACTCTGCTAGGAAAGGTCATGTCTTGTTGAAAAAGAGGCCTGCTTAAGTAAATGCCAGTAGATTTAAGAAAAACAGCTGCAAGAGGAGGTCACAACACGAGGAAAGTACTCATATTTAATCAGAAGACAGACTGACTACCAATCAAGATGCGAAGTAGTAAGGAATCATAGCTCCTTCCTTCCATTATGTGTTCATCTCCGTTGCAGAGCACAAGTCAGCATTGCTCCTGTGACAGGACACAGTGTACCATCATACTGTCTTGCTCTGGGGGTCTGTGATCACAGGAAGTGGCTACACAGGGTCACCAACCTGTAAGAAGTGGAAGAGCTTTCTCCTAAGGCTATCTTTATGTGCAGCATTTAAAAATCAATCTTCAGGCAGGGCATGGTGGCACACACCTGTAACCCCAGCTACTTGGGAGACTGAGGCAGGAGAATTGCAAGTTTAGGGCCAGCCTGGGCAACCTAGTGTGACCCTGGGTTAAAATAAAATAAAAGAACTGGGGATGTAGCTCAGTGGTAGAGAATCCCTGGGTTTAATCCCCAGTATCACAAACACATGCAAAAACCTTTTATTGTGGTTTCATAAAATTTGTCACTTTAACCACTTCTAAGTGATTCGGTGGCATTATGTGTATTCACTGGGTTGTATGACCATCACCACTATCAAGTTCCAAAACTTATCATTCCAAAGCAAAACTCTGTATCGATTAAACATTAAGACCCTGTTCTCCCTCCATACCCCCGGCCTCTGGTAATCACTGTTCTTTCTGTCTACATGGATTTGCCTAGTGTAGGTACCTCTTATAAGTGCACTTACATAGTATAAGTACCTATATGTACTTGTATACCTGCCTTCATTCACTTAGCATAATGTCTTCAAAGTTCATCCAGGCAGTAACATGTGTCAGAATTTCCCTTGTCTTGCCTCAGCCTCCCAAACCCCTGAGATTACAAGCGTGTAAACCTGCCTGGCTTCATTAGCACTTTCTTTGGTGAAATAAGACTTAGAATACTCCTCAGAATGAGTAAAAATATATCCCAGAATTATGAGCAATTAAGAAAGGAGGAAAGGCTGAAATGTTACAGGTAAGGAGAGAAAGAGGTGGGGGGTGGGAGATAGGAAAGTAAAAATCTTTAAGGTGAAAATAGAAATAAAAGTGGAGGAAAAAATGACTTGGTATAATGCCAGTCCTAACAAAGCATCCTTAAAACAAAGTGTTATCAATTCAGAAAGGGGAAAGAGGTTGACTATAAATAACAAAATGTATAAAATTTCACAAAGCTAGAAGAAAGAATTTTGAAAATTTCACTATAAAAGAATAATAGGAGATAGATATGTTTAAACTGATTTAAACATTACACAATGGATACAGGCAACAAAACATCATGTGGCACTTCCTTGATACGTACAGATTTTATGTTTTCATATATCTGTTGAAAATTAAATTTAAATAAAAAAGAAAAAACATAAGGAAAACATAAAGGTGTTTTGAGGTGGAATGAGGAATCTAAGGTACAGGTTTTTATAAATACCTAAGGAAAACTATAGCAATGGAATGAGGAAACTGACAAATTTGTATAAAATCATATTACTAATGCATTACTAAGAAAGCGAGGGCTGGGGATGTGGCTCAAGCGGTAATGTGCTCGCCTGGCATGCGCGGGGTGTTGGGTTTGATCCTAAACACCACATAAAATAAAATAAAGATGTTGTGTCCACCGAAAACTGAAAAATAAATATTTTTTAAAAAGAAAGCGAAAAAATATGTGACACACTAAGATAAAATGAAATATTCTTCCTGATTTAGTCCCAAATAATTGTCTTGCAAGTTTAGACCAATCAGCAAAATGAGTGTTCCCGCATTGGGACTGACCTTCCTCCTGACCTGCTGGGTCTTGTTGCAAGCACTGCGCATGCCCTTCTTTCTGTATACACTTATGTTTACATGCCTACTTGCAAAGGGACCTGTGACAACATGCCCTGAAGGAGACTTGCCCAACATGGCTTCCCCAAAATTCATTAGCGAAATTTCTTGTTAACAACTGAAAGTTTATTCCTGCACCTCCTTTGCCTCCTCCAAGTCAGGTGTAGGTAGCTGTGGTGAAACCCACCTCAGTGAGCCTGTGACATTGACAGGCATGCAAGACAGATCAGGAACTAGGTTGTCCAGAACTGGGGCTCTGGGGAAGGCAGAGCCAGCTACATGACTTTGGGAAGCTCTTTTGTCCTTTCTACAGTTGTTCTCCAAAGGCCCGGGTGTGAAAGGCATGTGTAGTTGCCAGCCTGTGGTGGTACTGGGAAGTGGTGAAGCCTTTAGGAGGTGGTGCCTAGTGGGAGGAGGTTAGATCATTGGGAGTATGCCCTTAAAGCGGGTATTAGGATACTGGCCCCTTCTCTCTCTTATTGCTTCCTGGCTGCCACTAGTTGAGAAGTTTCTTCCACCATGAACTCTGCCAATGATATGCTGCCTTGCCACAGGCCCATGGACTGAATGTTCAATAATGTGAGCCAAAATAAACTTTTCCTCTTTTTAAATTGATTGTCTTAGGTATTTCATTATAGCAATGGAAAGCTGACTAATACACTAAGCACCATTTCTCACATTTATACATCGAGTCACTAACAGAACCTGTGAGAACAAAGAAATGGTGTGCTTCTGGCTGTTTGTCACAAAGTAAATTCTCCATACATGTTAATTATTAGATATTATTTTATCACAATTGGTTAGGGGAAAGTTTCTCTTCTCTCGGATTCTATATTGAACATCAAATACCAGGCACTCATGAAACCCCCTGAAATCTGGAGGGGATGCAAAAAAAGATGACCCAGAGTTTAGGCTAGCAAGAAAGCTGTTTCCTCATCTTCCAAAAGAAATTACACTTCAAGGTGTCAGCCCTAGCAGCTGCTGCTTGTACTTCCTACCCCTGGTGGGGAAGTCTTTTCCAATGACCTGGACTAATCTGAACTGAAGAGGGCCGTATTCTCAAAAACCTGTGCATGGTTGTCCACGACTTGTCTCACCATACTCACTGAACATGTCCTCCTTTGGGCATGATTGCGGGGCCCCAATGACTGAAACCATGTGTCATTGATTATTTCTTAGAGCTGGAACTCATGTATGACACACTTTCTCTATCTCTGTGTTAGGGAGCTCACTTATTTCTGGGTGAACAAGTCACTGGTGGGAACATGAGAAGAAATCATTAGCCCAGCCCAGGCACCTGAGGACTGTAGTAACAGGCTCCACAGCACATAGATGAGGTGAATGCTCACCTTCCCCATCCCTCTCTCACCAATCAGGCCCTCTCTCCTTTTTTTAAAGATTATTTTCTTTGTCTTGATGAGTTTTTTATTCTTTTATATATATGCAGTGCTGAGGATCTAAACCAGTGCCTCACACATGCAAGGCAAATGCTCTACCACCGAGCTACATCCCCAGCCCCTGTGCCCTCTCTTGCTATCCCAAAGGAAGAATTCTTTAAAAGGTCTGACTTAAAAGCAAATGTCTTTTCCCAGTGAGTGGCCTACTTGACAGTCTCCACCCTTGTTCTGCATCTACTCTTAGAATGAATACGGCTGTCCCATTTGTTATTTTTCTCTTTCCTGGCTACGAGCCTCGGTATAGTGGCAATGGAAAAAAATATACACAGTGCTGAGCAGAGTACCATTTGGTGAGATGCTGCTGTGCCACTGGTAAGAGAGAAGACTGCCATGTGCTGTCACATCAAACCAGAGCCTGCTCAAAGTGGCAGAGGACGTTTATTAGGGTCTGTGGGCGAGATTCCCAGTCTAGAGACTCTAGGGGAATTCTGAGGAAATAAACAAAGCTTAGCACTCAGTAATGATAACATTTGTATTCATCTCTTACAATAATAATCAACACTTGGCCACATCTGTCCTCACTTGTTGCAAAAGCAAATCTCTTCCTTGTCTTTATGGTGAGTTGATAGGAGGTCTGACACTCCAGGGAAAGAAAGAATTCTCCAATATTAGCTTTGTGCAAAAAGATCAAAGATCTGGGAACAGGTATAAGCATTACATCTCTCTAGAGCACGTAGACCAGAGCACTAAGCCTCACTGGAGCACACATTGGGTTTCCTGGTTTAGCGATGAGTTTCCAACTACCACACTAGTTTCCCTGGGGGAGTAGTTCAAACACAGAAGCCTGCAATTGTATATTGTCCTTTTTACACTGCATTTGAGCATCAGAATGTTTCAGGAGTTCCATTGTTCTCTAGACAGATTGACTGAAACATGGGAACAGAACCTGAAATAATTCATGTGCCAGCTGAGCTGCTGGCTGCAGGCATCCGCCGAGCCCAGAGAGGGCTGCAGGGCTGTTAGCAAGGCCTTTGCCAGTTATCGTTCATGGAGAAACCCACACCGCAGTAAAGATAAGAGGAGAACCATTTGGTTTGACATCAGATGTAAGCAGATGCTTCTTTCCAAGGGATAAATAGTTCAAAGATGGCGTACTCAGGTGACATTTTATATTGTATTTACTTCCCACTGTCAAGCAGAAATGGTTCGGATCCGTTCTATTGTACACTGTCACCTTGATATTTGTTTATCTCGATGTTGGATGTCAATCTATGAAAGTTCTGAGAAGTATATAGGTCCTGTTAAAAGCAATTCACCTGGGACAGGAAATTCATATGTCATCTGGCATCTTGATTAATCTCTTTATTTTAATATATGAACCTTAACAATACCATCTTCTTGGTTCTTTTATTAAAAGTACAAATATGACAATTATCACCAAAATTAATAACTACATTCCCATTTCTTCTAACAGGGCTCCAGGGAAATCAAGAGACCAAGTCTGCACCTCATTTAAAAAAAAGGAGAAGTGGGGATCTGAAATCTGGACTAACTTCATTCAATTCAAACAAATGGTAACAAGTAGTAGAGTTGGAAATAAAATCCAAGACTTGTGAACTGAAATATTTTAAATAAGAAAATGTGTGTACTATATAAGGTTAGCACAATGCATGACATGCTATAAGGATTCTCATCTACAATTGTGGATGGATAGGGCGCTACACAGGGAATGAGAGGGAAAGGTTTCAATCAACTAACTGATCCTGGGTAATTGCCATCTGGATCTTGTGGCCTCTTTTTCTGTAAAAGGAGGAACCATGTCATCCTTTTTTAGTTGATCTCTTTCACTGAGAAGAGTTAATGATTTCAAAGGTTTTCATCCAAACTTTAAATATTTCTTTCTCTTTGATCACCTAAAAGTGTTAGGATTAAAGTACTTTAGCATTTGGAACACATAAGATAAATAAAATAAAGAACTCCACATTCTCCGAATAACATTTCACATAGGGAGTGAGGGTTACTTCTAAACACACACACACACACACACACACACACACACACGCACGCACTACAGCACACAGTCTGTACCTCCAATCACTCCATTGGCTCTAACTCTTGGAGTGCTTTAGTGCAATCTAACTGGGGTGAACACTTCACCCTACATGGGACACCACGCTGGACTATGACCGTAAGTAGAACAAGAGTCTACTTATATCATACAAATTTAGAACCCCTCAGACACCATCAGAAATCCATTCTGTCTTTTGAAAGATGTCTAAAAGTCATGAAATCCATAAGCTGAAATCCCTCTGGCTGCAGCACTGAGGAGTACCGTGTGTTGTGCCAGCAGGTCGGCTGGTGCACTGTGCCCAAGTCTGCCTTGCATATAGTTTTGCATCTTTAATTATCTGAAAGTTGTTTCTTATGTAAGTGGAAATGTGTCCACTTGAAACCCTTATCCATAAATTCTAGTTCCTTTTGGGGAAGGGGTTGCTGAAGAGGAAACCCAGGACTCACACTTGCGAAGCAAGTGCTATTACCTCTAAGCCACACCCCAGCCCTAAATCCTGGTTCTACCTACAGCAACATAAATTAAGCTTATGCCCTTTCAATAGCTGAATAAAATTCCTACTCGTCCTGTCTTCAGTCTTCTCCAGGCTAAACCTCTCAGATCTGCAGTTAGTCTTACCTGCCAGGGTTTCTGGAATAGTGAGATCCCATTTGTTATTTCTTTATTAAGCTTATTTATTTTTCCTTATTATTTCTTTATAAAAATGGATTGCTGAATGGTAAACTGTACTCCATGTATGTATAATATGTTAAAATACATTCTATTGTCATGTGTAACTAAAAAGAACAAATAAATTTTTTTTTTTTAAAAATGGATTGTTTTCTATCATTCTCTGCCCTCAACTGTTAAACTATCATTTGGACATTAGTCATTTTAGGTAAGATTACCACCCACCTTTTGCAAATTCCTACTCCTTTATGCAATGATAGCAAGCTGCAATGTATGTGGGAGAACAGAAAATAACAATAAAATACCCCAAAAAGCATAATTTGAAAACACTGGTAACAAAAGAGGCTTCACACAAATATTGATGTATATGTTCCTAAGATATTAATGAATAACTTCTGTAATATATCCCCTGGGGGCTTATAGCTCAGCTGTGTTGAAATATGCATTTCTAGAGAAGCTTATGATATCTCTGATATATGTTTTCAGTTATAACATGAGCTCATTGTTGGAACTCAATAAATAGAAAATATTACGACTCTATATTCACATTAATATTGTTTTGTCCTTAAAACAAATGGGAACCTTAGTGATCCGTCTCTGTCTCGTGCTTCTAAATACCATCAACTTGCCAATGGCTCCCAAATTTATATCTGTAACCCAGACAATTTCCTGAACTCCAGACTCATTTATCTAACTACCAGCCTGACGTCTCCTCTTGGATGTAAAATGAAGATCTCAATTGCAGGATATCCACGCTGAACTTCTGGACTTCCTTCGTGTGCCTTTCCCATCTCACTTAATCAAAAATCTCTGGAGTTATCCTTATAGCCTCACTTTCTCTCTCACTGAGCAGAAATTCTATAGACCACCTTCAAAATGTATCCAGAATCTGACTGCTTCTCAACACTGCTTTCACCCTGGCTTGAGCCACTGCCATCTCACCCAAATCACTGCAGTCACCTCCTAACTGGTTTCCCTACTTCTAATCATCATTCACCAGAGGGATCCTTTGAACATGCAAGTCAGATTGTGTTAGAAACCCTGCTCTGGCTCCCCATTGCATGCATGCACATACACACAAAGCCAGGTCCTTCCACTCCTAGGTATATAGCAAAAAATTTAAAGCATACACCCTCACAAAAACTTGTACACCAAATGTTCATAGCAGTATTATTCATGATAGCCAAAAAGTAGAAAAAAAAATGTCCATCAACAGATGAATGTACAAACAAACTGTGGTATATCCATACAATGGAATATTATGCAGACATTGAAAGGATTGAAATTCTAGTAACATATGCTACAACATGGATTTAACTTAAAAAGATTATGTTAAATGAGACGAAAACAGGCACAGATGATAGTATATTGTATGATTCCATCCATATGAAATGTCTACAAAAGGCAAATTCATAAAACCCCATGTGGATAAGTGTTTGCCAGGAGCTAGAAGGAGGAGAGAAAGGGTAGTGGGATTCCTTCTCGGGGTGATGAAAATACTCTGGAATTACTGGTGTTGATTGCATAACATTGTGAATACACTAAAAGCACTGAATTGTAAACTGAACAGGTGAATATTATGATATGTAAACTATATTTTTAAAAACATTCAAGTCCCTACAATAGCCTCCCAGGCTGCATATAATCTAAGCCTCCTGAGATCTCTCTGACTTGCTCTCTTCTCACTCTCCCCTTGGTCTATTTTCTAGCCACTGTAGCCTCCTGACTATTCTTTGAATATGCTAGGCCTTTTCTCCTTGGAAACCCTCTCCTTGATTCCTCTGCTAGAAAGCACTGCCCTCAGAGACATCCAACCTCCCCACGCCCTTTGTCTATGCATATCTCACCTTTGCACAGCCTATCCACTTTATTTCATTCTCCATAGCATTTATCATCTCCAATCGACTTAATCATTGTGTTTGTGGTTTGTGGTCTGCTTCTAGCCCCCATCCCCACCAACCCGAACACACACACTAGAATCAAAGCTCTTTGAAAATAGAAGTCTTTGTCTTTGGCCCTAGGTACCTGAAACAGTGGCTGATACATAGCTGGTACTTGAAAAGTTTTTATTGGATGTCTGAATGAATGAATCAAAGAATGGATTTTGTACCTTGAGCTTCAAAATGTCCCTTCTATGCAGGATTTAAAACAAAGGACAGCTGTCCCTTTGTATCTAAAAGGGATTGGTTCCAGTATATCCCACCCATTGGACACCACAAGCATCTGAGAATGCTCAAGTCCCTTATATTAAATGGCATAGTATTTCCATATCACCTATGCATATTCTCCCACAGACTTTAAATCATCTCTCAATTACTTACAATACCTTATCCAATGCAAATACTATGCAAATAAGTTGTTATAATTGTATTATTTAGGGAATAATGACAAGAAAAAATATATACATATTCAGTACAGATGCCATTTTTTTCTGAATATCTTTGATCTCTAGCAAGTTGAATCATGGGTATAGAATCTGCAGATATGAAGAGCTGACTCTACTTTTTATTTACAAAAAAGCAAATGGGACTGAGCTAAGAGAGAGCATCAAGTACAAGATACTAGTCCTATATAATTGAAAGATAATGCTGAAAGTCAGCTCCAGTTTTGCAGTTTGATTTTCACAAACTAGTAGCCCACTAGACCTTTATTCTGCCAAAAATGGCTCACTCTTAGACATCTCATCTCCCACATCTACTTGAGACTTTCTCTTTTTTGTACCTCTCCATCAAGGTATAGCCACTCTGCTAGTTTTTTCCAAGTAACCATTACTTTTGTCTGTTTTTCCTAAACACATAAAACATTCCATTTTTCTCTTTTAACTATGTGAGTGTATATATTGTTTATACCCTGGCTGTTTATTTGCTTTTCCACTAACTAAATGTAAGAGGGTCTTTAAAGGCATTTTTTTTTCTTTTTAAAAAATGTTAAGCAACACAGAGAAACATAAAAATCATACAATTAATGGGGTACCATGTAACATTTCATTACATGTAAACACTGCATAATGTTTTTAAAAAAATATTCATTTATACACTTTCGTGTAGTTTTGTGAAACACCCATTACGTTACCAGAGCTTCTTGTTCCTAACTTACCGTAGCTTAGTACCCAAAATGAAATTGTAATTTTTTTATGAGCAAAACAACAATGTAAACTTGCTCTTCACTGATTTTTAAATGAATGTCAAGATAAAATTCATGTAGCAGAAAGTTCACCATATTAAAGTGCATAAGTAAGTGGTTTTTAATATATCCTGGGGCAGCCAGAGTTGTGTAAATATCATGATAGAACCTAAACTCTTCATCAGGCCACTCCTTTGAACTGTCAATTTCCATGGCACCCAACATTCCCAGTTCTAAGGTAAATACTAATGTGCTTCAAGTAGAATTTCTTACTCTGGATATTTCATATAGGTAGAACCATATGACATGTGGCCTTTTGTGTCTGACTTATTTCACCTACCAATATGTTTTCGAGGTTTATCCATGTTATGGCATGTATTAATACTTGATTCCCTTTAATGGCAGAATAATATTCCATTGTATGGAATGGAATGACTTGTTTATCAATTGATAGAAATTTTGGATTATCTACCTTTTGGTTATTATGAATAATGCTGCTATGAACACTTGTGTAGAAGTTTTAGTGTGGACATGTTTTAATTTCTCTTAGTATACATCCTTATAGTGGAATTGCTAGGTCATTTAGTAATTCTGTGTTTAACCTTTTGAGGAACTGCCAGACTGTTTTCCACAATGGCTATATCATTTCACATTCCAACCATCCATGTATAAAGGTTCCAATTCTCTACGTCCTTGCCAACACTCAAAATACTTCAAAAATATTTGTCTTTTCAAGTATAGCTATCCTAGTGGTTTGAAGTGGCATCTCATTGTGATTTTGATTTGCATTTCCTTAATGACTAATGAATGAGACTGAGGATCTATGCATGTACTTATTGGTCATTTGTATATCTTTGGAGAAAGGTCTATTAAAATCCTCTGTCCATTTTTAAAATTGGATTGTTTGTTTGTGCTATAGAGTTACAAGAGTGCCTTTTGTGTTAGATACTACCTCTTAGTAATTAAAAGATTTGTAAATATTTCCTTTAATTCCTTTCATGGATTTTCATTCCTACCAAACCAATGATCTTCTGATCTCTAACCAGGCCTGCCTCAGAATGTATAATGATGCCACTAGCTGCCTCATTTGTAAACAATGGTGCCCACAAATTTTTTCCTAATTTATTAACCCAGTCAACCAAGGCTTTCCTCAGTAGAGTGGCATCCAGAAAACCCTCCAATAAACATGCACAAGTGTGATCTTATTCCCATTTATCAGGAATGTGCCCCAGTGATGGCTTGACTGTTTGAACAGCTCAGTCTACAAGACAAAAATGGCGACTGTGATAGTCCATTTTGTATTGCTATACCAGAATACTTGAGACTGTATACTTTATAAAGAAAAGAGGCTTATTTGTCTCATGATTCTGGTGGCTAGAAAGTCCAAACAACTGATAACTAGCTGCATCACAACATAGCAGATAAGCAGAAGGAGCACACGTGCAAAAAAGTAGAAGCAACAGAATAAGATGAGAGGGAGGTCACTTCATGACAACCTTCTGTCACATTAACCAATCCAGTCTCAGGAGACAGCTCATTCCTGAGAGACAAGTATTAATCCCTTCTGAGGGTGGAACCTTCATGATCTAAGAGTTAGTCTACTACCTCTCAATTCCATTATTTTGGGACCAAGTTCTAGTGCGTAAATCTTTGGGCAACAAATCACATGCAAGCCACAGAAATCATGGCTCATCAGGGCCCAGAAGATGGCTGACCCAGGGCCAAGTAAAAGTTCACCAGTAAATATGCAAGGATGTATGGACAGAGGTGTTTATCAGAGTTTTAAATTCTAATTGGGGATACAGTCTAACTCGGTACAGTGCAATTTTATCTATCAAAATTAATTTCCTAAGTTATTTATGTGAGCAGTGAGATCCTGTTACCAAAGCAACAACAACAAAAAAGTTATTTTAAACAAAACAGTTTCCTAGAGTAGCGCTACATGGAGAGTAGCAGCTGAATGGGTCCCTTGCTCTTTGCAGGGTCCCTGCTCTCTTGGCCTGGGAAACCCATGCCACTTCTTAGAATACAGTCTGAAAACCACTTACTGAGCTGGAGTCATGGTTAATGAAAAATTATAAACCAATTTGGCGAAAATTTAAGAAAGATATATATATATATTTTTAACCTTAGAGCTATGTAACAAAGTATTAAAAGCTGCTACTGGGATTTGACTATTTAACTTTTTTCTTTTTGCCATAATTTCCTTCTCTCTTGCTCTTGCACCACCGCCCCCATCAAGAATGGATTAACTATGTAATTGAAAATGTAAATGAGTGAGAAAGAAAGTCCATAAAGTATAGAATTAGAAATGCTCTTTGGCCTCCTCCACCAACAGAGCATACTTGTACCAATTGCCACCAGACAAGGAATGTTACCGGCTCATTCAAATAGCATGGATAGGCATAAATTATAAACCCTAATACCTTATGTGTGCCATGTCACGATCATGAAATAAAGCCTTCAGGCAAATCAAAAACTACGATTTAGAAATTTAAAAACCATAAGAACTATCATATAAAAAACACATCATAAAACCATTGCATACGAGCCCTCTAAAACAAACTGGTTTGCCTCTGATAATAAAAACTGACATTAGGGGCTTGAGGTGCAGTTTAGTGATACCGCGTGTGCTAAGTGTGCATGAGGTCCTAGTTTCCATCCCCAGCATGTACGTGCGGGCGCACACACACCCACACACACACAAACTCAGACCACATCCAACCAAACCAAACTAAACTGCAAGAGGTTTGTCCTTAGGTTAGATAGTCTTTATTGGGCAACTCAAAGAAGACCATGTGATCCACACCTGCTTGCTCATAGACACCCTTACTCTCACTCACTCCACATTTTTCCACAGGCCCTGACCATATTGACTTGACAATGTTCTTATTGTTTACAGTTTGGCCAGTTTCTGTAAATAAAGGGTAAGTTGCATGAGGGCAGGGAGCAGAGGCCTAAGGGAACAATACACTCCTATATATGTAGGAGGCCAGGTCTGGTGATTTTTCATCTCAATGGGAAACAGTTCTTATGTACCTACTTCTTGACTACATTAGGGAAGTAACCTTCTGTGCCCACACTGGAGGAGCCTACAGTTTAGATAAAGAGACAGACATGTAAGAATAATTTCAGGAGAACATGGGAGGTACATACATTGTAGGGGGCCATGGAACCCCTGCTGACCCAGTCAAGGGTCTCAGGAAAGGAGCCACAGCCTTGAAAAGATAAGGAGGAGCTGGTTTGAGTTAAGAGAGGGCCACACGGTGAAGAGTGCCCAGAGAGAGAGGGCCACCTAAGGCAGCTACTCACTTCTCTATCCCATGCCTTTGGAGGGCAAGTACCACATAAGATGGATATTATTAGCAACAGAAGTGCCTAAGAGCCAACAAACTACCGGTGAAGACTTTACTAGCACAACATTAAATGTATCTATTTCATTCATTAATTCACTTAATGAATGCATCATATGTCCCTTCCATGGGCAAGGCACTTTCCACTTATAGACAACTAGCCTGGTGGAGGATGCCTGGAATGCTCTCCCGCCAGATCTCTGCCTGGTTGATTTCATCAGAGCTTTCTGACTGTCAGGTCTTTTCTGGTGTATTTACTATCTGCCTCCCCCTATCAGATTGTAAGATCTGTCAGAACAGGGGGTTTGTCATGATTGTTCCATTGTACTCAAGTACCTGGAACTAAGCCAAGCACAGAGACACAGGCTCAATAAATGCTTGTCTAATTAATTAATTAATGTGACTATTATATATCCAGAGAGAAAATGCCCACACACAGCCCTAGGAGATACTGATATCTGTAGAACAGGATGTCTCTAATGAGTACATGCTTTTATTTCTAGAGAGAACATATTTTAATGTAATAAAATAAAACTTAACTTTTAAGGAAATAGATATTAAAAACATCGTAACAATGTTTGTCAATATAACCATGACTTTTGTCTTGACTTCTCTATCTTCCTACGTGCCGTTTAGCTATCAAGAGTTTAAAAATAACTATCAAAAGCTAAATAGGCTTAATTTAGTAAGCCTTTTCACTCTGCCTTGATTGAATGTCTAACAATACATTTAGAAGCCAATAGAAGAATGGGCTCCAGCTCTCTTAGAAACAGGAACAGAATCTGTCTTAAAATTGTTAAGTCAGATATCAAATCAAATATATATTATGTATCTTAGAGAAAGAGGGAGAGACCCTACACGAAATTGTACTTAAGAATCAGAAGGAAATGAGCATCTGAAAGCTTCATAGAGATGATTTCAAATGACATGCCAATAGGCAGGAAATGATAAAACATGTAAGATGGCTATATCGTCCTTCAGGAGGTAAAGACAGAAAACCGGGGTCAAGGTCACGTTACATTTTAGACCACAGTGGTTTTTCCAAATATAGCAGATTTTCTAATTCTTCCTTCGAGCTTGAATCTATTGTTTCTTTTCATGTCCCCCTCGTCCAGATTCTTAGTATCTCCAATTTGATCACTGCAATAGCCTAGTTCGTCTCCCTCCTGCCCAACTCATTAGACCTACCAGGCTCTCTGAACTTACTATCCTTTGGGGAACTGACTTCCCCTGTCCATGAGCTCTAAGTGTGATTGTCAGCATCACCTCTATCATACCACCTTCCCAACACAGTCCCCTGGGCTAAATAACCCAAACTCTGAATAATCAGAGTGTGTGGCCTGGAACCCCTCTGTCTGCCCCAGTGTTTCTGGATCCTGTTGGTGTGTGGAGCCACTCCAAATGCGTGCACCTTTAAGTCTTGATGCACCATGGGGATCTGAAAGATCACTGTAGTCTACAGTGCTATGACTCATGATTCCGGCTTTTCCCTCCCTTGGAAAATAAGGTATGGCCCTGGGAGTGGCCCTAGGAGTAGGTGGTACCAAAAGGGATTGATCTACAGTCACCTGCTCCCTTGTAATCCTACCCCTTGCCTCATTTGAATGGCTTCTTCCCAATAGAAGGGGTCAGCACGTGCTTCTCGCTCTCTTTCCACGGACCCTTAAGGTCAGAGGAGCCGTCACAGGACCCAAAGCAAAAGGTATTTTTCTGTCTCTGGGTGAGTATTTTGTGCAGTGACCTTGAGTGTTTAGTCGTGGAACATGAAACATTGGTTCTTAAAGGCCTGAATCAAATCCATTTCTTCCCTAAAGACTCTCCCCAACTCTACTGTGATGTCCAGTTCCTTTGAACTCCCACAGAATCCTTTTCCAGTACTTCTCATTTGACATGTATCCATAGATTACCTTTTGTATCTATTTAATTATGCACATTTTATTCTATCTAATGAAATCTTGAATTCCTAAAAATACAAGAACTAGATTCTGTCCCTTTCACAGAGCCCAGTAGAGTGTTATGCACGTTGTAGACATGCAGTAAAAATGTTTTGGTTAACTGTTCAAGTAAACTGGGTTTGGGGTGTGTTGCAATAAGTTCCCAGATTGTCCATTTCATTAAAATAAACATACATGTTGACAATTCCATTTAGTCAAGGAAAAAAACCAAATATATGTTTTTCACGAGTCTGTGGGGCAGCCTTTGAAAGTTAGGATAATACAAAAATCAAAGATGCCAGTTACTTTTGGCTGTGCTTAGCCCCACCTGGAATTCAGGTAACCACAAAAAGCATGATTTCATTCTGGCACAAAGGATAACTTTGTTTAATCCATGATAGCTCTCACTGAAGGTAGGGGTATTAATAATATATACTAAATATTAATAATACATACTAAATGCCTAAAGATGATACCAATCAATTCTGCTAATCTAAACCCCCTTTAAAATGGATGCCACCAAAGAAAATTGAACCACAAAAATCTCCACATTAAAGCCAGTTAATGGCTTGATTTTAATTGAGATGAGAGGCAAAGCAATTTCAAGTCAAGGTGAACCATCCCTGTCTGACATTGTCCCCTGAGTAACACAAAACAGGAGCACAGCAGAAATACTAAAGGTAACATTCCTGCCTTGGAATCTAGTTTTGGTGCTCAGCTATGGGACCAAGCTGAGAGAGGAGGGAGGTCCTAAGTTGCAACCAGTCTCTTCTTTACTGTCCCTTAGGGGAAAGACACCAAGCATAGCCATCCTTCTTGTCTAATCCAGCTGATGGGAAAAACAGAATGGCAAAAATATATTCATATACAGCACAGTGTGCATATATAATACACATTTAAATACTTATATGTATACAGTATATGTATTTATATTTAAATAACTACTTTAGCAAGTAGTTTTGATTGTTAATGCAGTATTTTCCCTGTAAGAACTTTTAATTTAATAGTCCAGATGCAAGCTGCTAAAAGAACATAGCAAGCCAAAATAATACATAAAAAAATAAAAGGAAGGAAGGAAGGAAGGAAGGAAACTGAACTTTTACTGGCAATTCTACTGCCAGACTTTATAACTTTTTAATAAAGAGAAACGTTACTCAACTCACAAGTGTCGCTCTTTCTTTCTTTCAGAGCTAAATATTTCAGGCAGTAACTTTCTAAGCCTCAATCCCCTCTTTTGACAAAAGCTCCATTATTTTCAGCAAGGACTTCCTTATTTTCCCATTCTTTTCCTTAACCTCTTTGGGTTCTCATAAAAACGGCATACGACTCCTGGGACGTGTTGCAATGGTTCATCTCTCAGGAGACTGAAATACTCCTCCCCATGGGCTGCCACCTGCTCCGTAAAAAAGATGCCTGGAATAAGGCCATACCTCTTTTGTGATGAGAACGAAGGCAAGCCAATCCTCAGGAGCAATGAGGTGTTAGGGAAGGACACAGAGGGGGAGTAGATACATCCTCCCTCCTCTTCTCAAAACCAATGACCTCCTCTGTCTGATTCACTGTCAGTAACCAAGGAAACTGATTTACGGTAACTCCCTGGTTCTGTTTTCTATCCAAGAATCACTGGAGGCAGGGTCTTCAAGGAAAACAAAAATACTCTCATGACAGAAGGATAAGAGGGAAAGGTGAAAGGCAGAAATGAAATTGAGTTGGAAGTTTCTGATAATTCCAAATCTTTAGAAAGAAATTTAAAGAATTCCAGATGGGTGCTCCTCACCTGTACTCCTGCCCAACTTCCTGGGAAAGCTGAAAGGCATAGGTGACTATAGGTCAAAGGGCAATTGCTTCAGGGGTGTTCAACCTGGTTCTTAACTATATTTCACAGAAGAGCTTGGATCTAACGTATCATGCAGGGCATTGTTACAGGCAGGAGACACTGGTGTGAGAGCTGTCACCCATCAATTTTAAGCCAGACTAATTAACATATCCACCAGGTGGGGTCTTTTAGGGATTCAGATCCAGTGGGTTCCATCTTGGAGCCAGGAGACTGACAAAGAACTGGGAAATGTAGGGCTCTAGTTGTTTGTAATTACTCAAGAACCAAACACTAGTGTGCTTCAACAATAGAAAAAAAAATTATTTTTTTTTTTAAGGAACGAGATTTTCATCTCAAACTCTCAGGACAACCCCAACCAGCATTTTTAAGAAGGAGAGCAGGCATCTCAGCCTAGCTAAACACTCCATGGAGCACCACCTTAATAATGAAGCTGAAACAGAGAAGAAACAGCTTACATCCTCTTCATCATCCCTTACCCCTTCCTTCTTTACTACCACCAAACAGGTGGTGTAAAGATCTAACATTTAACTGAATCTACTTTATCATGTGATGCTAAAAAATGTTAATTATGTTTGGCAAATTCTCGGATAATTTCAAACTGTCCAAAGTCCAATGGCCTCTAGCTTCTTTTTGAGCAAAGTCAGCCATTTTCACCATCTTAAGCAATATGGCATATGGTTGGATCCAAGACACTGAATGACTTCATTATTTAGATGAATGCAAAACAAAAGTCAAGGGTTAGACAAGTCTTCTTCTTGAATCAAGTGTCAATCATTTAAGGAGCCAGAGAGCTTTAAAAGCATTTATGGGAAAAGGCAATCAAATATTTAAGTCAAGATCCTCACAATTGTCGGCTACACATTTACCTTTCCTTCAGGAAACCAAATAGAGGGAAATGTTCATGGTTGAAAATCTTTCCTTTTATTCCCATGGCTAGTTTTATTTACTTTGTACATCCCAGACACAAAATTTCCTTCAGATAGCCATCATTTAAAACATTCCCTTAAAATAGCATAGTGTTGTATTCTACTTCCCCTGATCCTTTCTTCATCTGGGTTTATTTATTCCTTTGTTATATAGAAACAAGAAAAGAAACATCCGTTCACTGTACAGCAGACCTGGTTGCCCATGTGCAGACATTTGTTCATTCAGCTGTTACAGACATGTTTGTGCTGTTAAGACAGCACAAACCCAAGGCTTTTATCTAGAAAAAAAAAAAATATTCCCATCAATCTAAATTGGAGACTCTTACACTGAGGTCCAGAGATTGGCTGAAAGGAGTGTATAAACACCTTGGAAATATACACCACATGTTGCATGTTTGGGCATTTTTCTGATGAGCAGGTCTACTATTTCTGAGATGCCTGTGTGAGGGGTCTTCTGTTTGCCCTCTAATCCGCTCCGCACTCTCTCTATCTCTGTGCCTGGGAGTGACTGATGCAAGCTGCCTCCACAGATGCCAATAGTTTGGATCTTAAGTGTCCTGCAAAGGCCCTTACAGGCTCAGTTTCCAGCTTGGTTCTATGAGCTCCTGCCTGTGCTTTCATCTGCTTTCTCTCTTCTCACATGGTCATGAACTCAGGCCAGGGAATAGGAGCTGCTCACCAGAAGTTTCCTCACCTCTCACTTGCTAGAGGAAGAAATGGAGTACTGCAGCTCTGGGGCCTGGCCAGCCTGTAGCAGTGCGCAAGTGGCTCATATTAGTTCAATTCCTGTCCTTTTGCTTTGTGCCACAGCTATTGCCCTCTGTTAGCTGGCTTTTCCTTGACATGAATTGCTATATTTGATCTTGGTGTCCCCTCTAGGACAAAACTTCAGTATTTGTCTTCTGTATACTGGTACCATAATCTCAGTTCATCAAGAAACACCCTGTGCTGAACACAGGTGTGCATGCATACACACATGCATGTGATCACTGGGTCAGGAGGATGAGACACACTTCAGCCTGTCTGTCCATTGTCTCCCAAGGCATGTACACTCTCTCCACCTCCACTGGAACAGCCCAGTGCTATAGGGTCTTCCATGATTCAGTATAGCATCATGGAAATCAGAGACCATCATATTTTTTTCTTCACTATTTTTATTAGACCTTTATGGTTTTACACAGGAGTTCATCCCGGCAAACTCAGACATGCATGAAAATCAATTTCAGTTCAAGATTGAGACCAGCAATATTTTTGAATGTACATTTTAAACTCTTAGTATTTACTTCCTAGTAGTTGACTTGTGCTTCTCTCAAGAGATGTAGTGTTATGATTTGGATCTTAAATGTCTCCCAAAGACCTATAAGTTAACCTGTGGCACTAATGGGAGGAGGTGGAACCTTTAAGAGGTGGGGGCTTAATGGAGGGAAGTTAGGTCATTAGGAGCATGTCCTTGGGACCCCAGTCCCTTCTCTCCCTTTTCTTCTTGGTTGCCACAAGGTGAGCAGCTCCTCTACTAGTGTTCCTGTCTTGATGTAGGAGGCCCAAAGTAATAGACTGAAAGCTCTGAAATCATGAGCCAAAAATGTAAAATATGCCCAGTCTATATTTTTTAGGAAGTTACCACCAAACATCATGGAGACTGGCTCTCAAATAGCATTGTCTAGGGAAAAACATGAGCAGGTTCTTGTGACAGCATTCTATCTATCAGCCATTCTATTTGCTCCGATTTCCATGTGACTCCCTCCATTCTCAATGGTATTCCTTGGACCTGCAGAGTTTTACAAAATTCTTCCACCATTTCTAGTCAAAATCTCCTGCCTTCAAGATACCTCAAGTTAAATCCTGAGATGCTAATGAAAATCTATGAATATCTGCATTTCATCTCTAATTAAAATATCATCCGACAACAGCTCACCACTGACATTAGACATCCAACACCTCAAAGAGCAACGATGAAACCAGAAGATGGAGCACAGAACTCTCAGCTGTCTTGAAAATCACAGGGTGGTGTCCTTGGGGAGGCTCTGACCAGTCCTAGTTGAAGCTTAAGCAACTCAAGGTAACTGGAACAAAAGATGACAATAATTTCTTTCCTCGTTGGTGTGTTTCTCTCAACAAATTACTACTGCCCAATGTTGGACGGGCACTCTGGCTCACCAATGCATGCTTACTGACCATACCATTAGCTTGTTTGATTGGTTATAAGATTAAGAGATCAAGGCTGGGGCTGGGGATGTGGCTCAAGCGGTAGCGCGCTCGCCTGTCATGCGTGCGGCCCGGGTTCGATCCTCAGCACCACATACAAACAAAGATGTTGTGTCCACCGAGAACTAAAAAATAAATTTAAAAAAATTCTCTCTCTCTAAAAAAAAAAAAAAAAAAAAGAGACAGAGAGATCAAGGCTACCTTCATAATAAAGCAGAACCAGAAAAATCAGTCTAGATTTTTTAGCATATCACTCCTAAGTAATCTAGGTTTCTAAACTGCATCCCAAACACTGTTTAGAATTGAGGCAAGAATATTTTTTCTTCAAGGTCTGCTAATCCTTGAGAGAGAAGACAGCTATTAGATACATCATGTCCTCAGTGAATGGAAAGGCTCTTAGTTTCCATTGATTTCTCTTGTGAGAACAAAAAGACCCATATCCCCCATCTGCCATATTGGATCTTCTCCAACTGTCCCAGGCAGAGTGAGCTGCTTTCTTGGGTCCCCACCAATCTGCTCTTATCTTTGTAAGAACCCTTGTGCTTTTGATAATTGTATATCTGTCACCAACATGTCACAGAAGCAGGGGCCTTTCCCATCTTCGTATCTCCCATTCTGAGCATAGCACGAATGCAGAAGTTTTCAAGAAAAGTCTGTTGAGTTAATTTCAGTTGTGATGATCAACTAACTCTGGTATAGATTTAACCCCACTCTTGCAGCTCTTTCTGTTTTTATTGCTTTAGAACTTTGTTCTTTTTCCATTCAGGAGACCTCAAAGCTGTGTACCTGGTCTTACCCACCACCCTCCTGTGGCTCAATGCTCTCTGTTGTTGGAAGAAAGGGTAGGTGGGCCTCTTTCCATAATGTCTGTATTTCTACAAAACATATAATTTTACCTCCTGATTCTATTTTACCAAATGACTTTACAAGAATTTTTCCTGCAGTCTTTCTTTTTTCTGTGTTCTAAGGGATGAGCAAATATTTCTAAATATATGGCCTCTTGCCGCCATCATCATCATCATCATCATCATTGAGATGCGTTGCTAGGCTGACCTCGAATACTTGGGCTCAAGCAATCCTCCTGCCTCAACCTCCTGAGTAGCTGGGACTATAGGTGTACACTACCTCACCTGACTTGATATGGCCTCAAAGGGTACAAAGGTTGAATTAAACAGGAAGAGTAAGTTCTGGCAATCTACTGCACAATATGGTGGCTATAGTTCATATTATACAGTATTACTTCAAAATTGCTAAAAGAACAGATTTAAAATGCTCTCACCACAAAGTAATGATAAGTATGTGAGGGGATGGATATGTTAATTAGTCTGATTTAATCATTCCACAATGTGCCTATGTGTCATAACAGTATATTGAACCTCATAATATATATTTTTATCAACTAGAATAAAATTTGATAAAAAAGAAATAAAAGGAATAAATATATGGCCTCCACCCAGCTACTCAACTCCAGTGTTATATCACAAAAGCAGCCATAGACAACCCATGAACAAAAGGAGTGGCTATAAGACAACCAAGTTTATTTATAAAAGCAAGCCAGATTTGGCTCTCAGTCTAGATTTTGCCAACCCCTGAAATGAAAGAAAAATGATCCAAAGAGAACATGATGAACTAATTCTACTGTAAGAACATTCAGGAAATAATCTAGGGCCTTTCTGGAATTCCTTTCTATCATAGAATATAGGCAGAAAAAAAAATAGAAGAAGAGGGAGAAACCTTGAATCACAGATTTTATATCCACCTTTCAGAGATTTTTATCCTTTTGTGTGCCATAATGGAGAATAGAAGCCTGGAGTAAAGTTGGATCTACAGTGTTGAGGGTTTGTTTTTGTTTTTTTTTTTTTTTTTTTTTTTTAAATTTTCCGTTTTCTTACTTCTCATTTTATTTTTATTAAAATGTGTTAATTATTATATATTAATTGGGTTCAGTGTGATACTTCAGTAGATGCATACAGTACACACTGATCAAATCCAGCCTCCCATTATCTACCCTCCCTCCCTCTACTTCCCAATTTCTATTCTACATTGAAGCTGACTTTATTATTTCTTTAAACTTTCATATGAGAGATAACATGTGATACTTGTCGTCTGTGTCTGGCTTGTTCTACTCAACATAATATCTATTCTATTCATTTTGCTGTAAATGATGGGATTTTATTCTTCTTTTTGGCTGAATAATACTCCAATGTATATGTGTGCCACATTTTCTTTATTCATTCATCTTTAATAGGCACCTAGATTCTGCAACCAACTGATTGTTAACAAAGGCACCAAAAATGTACCTCTCTAATAAATGGTGCTAGAAAAATTACATATCCATATACAGAGGATAGAAACTTGACCCATATCTCTCATTTGCTACAGAAAGAAAGAAAAAGAAAGAAAGAAAGACATAAATGTAAGATTCAAAACTACCAGAGGAAAACATTTAAGGGCATTGGTATAGGCAATGATTTTGGGGGGGTATGAACCCCAAAGCACAGGAAACAAAAGCAAAAATAGATAAATGGGAATACATTAAATTAAAAGTTTCTGCACAGAAGTATGGATTTTTTATTCCACTCTGGCAACTGTTTCTGGTTTTGCTGCTTTAGAACTTTGCTCTCATTTCAACTTTAGAACTTAGTCCTTCTCACAGTTCAGGTGACCTCAAAGCACCCATTCATTCTCTCATCAACTCAGTCAATCCTAAAATTCTTTAAACCCAGGGCCTTTTCATTTACACACTCTGCGCCATCTTCCTGGTGACTAGTACACAGATGTGTTATGTAAGCAATGGGTTCGATGTCAGTGTAGTCTCGAGGAAGGCCTGGGTATTTGGCTGTGTTGACTGTTTCTCTCAGTACATTCCAGAGTAAGCAAGGAGGAACACAGGTAAGATAACATAACCACTGAACTTCAGCCACCAGTCCAAAGCAGGTGAGAAAGATTTAGAATATAATAACAAGGTGGGGAAGGAAGAGGAGTTAGAAACCCACCTGAAAAAAAAAAAGAAACCAAAACAGAGGAGATAGGTGGACAGCTGGACTTTCCAGAAACTACGGATTAGCCCACTTTGGTTTGTGTTTTTTTCCGATGCAGGATGGAAATAATTGGCTGTTTGCAAACAACATGCAGAAAGAGGAAATGTTTGAGCTAAAGCTATAATTAGTTTGTCAGTGCCGTGTGTCTATGATGTGTGTACAAAGAGAAATGCATTCCTGCTGCAATAACTTCCTTTTCCCTCTCTGCCATCTCTTTCCAAAATGGGCCTGGATAATAGAAGACCAATGGAAGTAAGACAGCAGTGAGTCATTTGGTAAGACTGACTTGCGACATGGTCCTATCAACTGAGCTGTAAAACCATGAAGAGTTTTATCATCAACCGTTCCAAACACTGATGGAAGTAATAAGCCTAGGAAAATTATAGCGTGGAGAGATTTAATTCTATGCCCTTATTTGCAGGCTAAGGACGCTAACATTTCTCCTAACCGGGCTCGCGTCATATTTGATGAATGTTCAAACATGATTGTACCAGTAGCATTTTCTCTGAAAATTGCAGCGATTACTCATTAGTAAATGAGGGCCCTTGGGCAAGAATCTGGTCAGAAGACGGAGTACTGTGTTACCAACAGATGCAACAAATTAATCCTGAAAGTTTGGCACTTAGAATGGGGATTAAAGTGTTGCAATTAAAATGTACATGTACAAGATTATATCCATTACGGCTCCTAAAAAATTTATTTGACCTTTCTATTGCAAGTCTTCTACCCTAGACTCAAAGAAATTAAAAGTGCAAGAAGACAGAGCTAATATATCTTCATGAACACACAGGTGGAAAGAGACATTGACAACAAACATGGCTAGCAGGCTGCAAATGGAGCCTGGAATATAGTCTTCTGTCAGTCGCTGATTGGTGGAGCTTGGACAAATGAAGCAACCATCTGGTTGTTCTTCCTAACTACAGAACAACAATAGGCTAGTAAGGCCACTTCCTTTTTTTAGAGATTTCTTGTAAGCTAAATAGCTGGTGTCTTTGTACCACTATCAACTTAGCGTGGCTGGTGTCTTTCTAGCACTTGGAACATAGCCTACGGTGAACAGATAACAGCTTGAGAACAACACTACCTGCACTTGAATGAGCTCTGTCACTTGCTGTGTAACCTTGGGAAAGATGCTCAAGTCCTTTATTTCTCAGTTTCCTTGTTGATACAATAAGTAGGTAAGGATCAAATGTGTTGAATCACGTAAAACCCTTCGAATAGTTCTTGACCCACCAGCACTTAAAAATATCAACTAGTAAAAATTATGCAAAATGTCCTTGGGGAAAACTCAAGTATCTACATAATACCTTAAAAACATGAAAAGAAATTTGGCACTTTCTAGAAAAGGAGGGGATGCACCTTCCTGTGACTAATTCCATTCCCACCTAGAGAATATGTACACAAGGGGACATGGTCTACAATATTCATGGTGGCAACGTTTGCAAGAAACAAATATTGGAATGATAATGAGTAGGAGAGAATAAATAAGATGTGAAATTTCCAGAGTATAGAATATTATTAAAATGAATTGATTTTGAAAATATAATAGTGCATGAGAAATGAAAGATTGCAATAGGAAATTTATAGTATGATATCATTTGTAAAAGATTTAAAAATGTGACCTCATATTCCATGTTCTTATAGATATATGTCTATGTTATAAAAGGATAAAACATGCAGTCAAGGAATAAACACCGTATTCAGAATAATAGCTACTTCTAGCGGGGAAGGGGAGTAAGGGAAGGCAGGTGGCTTCAACTATTCTGTCATGTTTTATTTCTTTAAAAAATGATCAGAAAAACATATAACTACACATTATTATTTGATAATGGTTTTCTTATATTGTTCTATTTACATATTGCATGTGTAAAATATCACTTAATTTGAAAAAACACTCTAAGCTGTACTTTTTCCTTGTCCTCTGTTATGCTCTAACAACATAAGGTCACATACATAAAAAACAGTTATTTTTTTAATCTTTCAGCCTCCTTTCCTAGGAAAATTCATTAACAAAAGCTTTCCTTATATATTTCCTAATGGACTAAAAATTTTCTTTTTAGCTTTAGTAACCAACAGTGTACATCCATGACATATTTAGATAATGGTTCATTCTCTCATTAAAAAGCATTTATGTAGTCTCTTGAGTATGTATTGCTCAGTGCCAAGGGTTGGAAAATGATAACAGGGTTACATTATAAAAGGAGCCTGGCTATTGCAGCTTCATTAAAAATTAAAGTATTTTGGTAACTCAGTTTATACTTTAAAATTATAGATTTTTAGAGTTCTTAAAGATCATTAATACCAAAAACCCTAATGGAAGGATGAGTAAAACACACAGAATAATTTTAGCAGAAGAATTTAAACAACTGAATAACACATAAAAACTATCAATCACATGGACAATAAAAGGTAAAAAGTAAATGAGATATAATTTAAAACTATCAAAAGACAGTTTAATATTCAGTATTGGTATGGATTCTGGAAATTGGGCACTCACATGGCACTAGAGTATAATATGGCTATATGTACTAAGCACCTTGAAAATATCAGTATACCTTGACTCAGTGATTCTCCTACTAGACTTATAGACTAAGGGAATAAGTAGAGATGTGCACAAAAATTTACATGCAAGGATATTCATGGCAACATCATCTATCATAGCAAAACACTTAACTAGACAGCAATAGGGTATTCATTAAATAAATATAATACACAAATATGATCATCTAATAGCTTCACGTACATTTACTTTTTAGTTTATATTAAACAACATAGGCAAATGTTCAAGATAACCTCAGTAGATATAATATTCCAATCTAATTCTGCAGTTGTCTCTCAGTATCCATGAGGGATTCATTCCAGAACCCCCTGCAAATACTCAAATCCACAGATGCTCAAGTTCCTTATCTAAAAGGGTGTGGTTTTTGCATGTAACCTATGTACATCCTCCTCAGATACTTTAAGTCATCTCTAGATTACTCATGATGCCTAATACAATTTAAAGTTATGTAAATAGTTGTTATACCATATTATTTAGGGAATAATTACATGGAAATAGTCTGTACCTGTTCAGTACAGATGTTATTTATTTATTTATTTGGAATATTTTCTACCTGCAGGTGGCTTAATCCACAGGCATGAAGGCTGCCAATACGGGAGGTGAACTCTACATACATGAAAAAAAAGACTGAAAGAAAACACTCTAAAGTATCACTAATGGTTTTCATTGACTCCTGGAATCAGGGTACCTTTTTCCTTTAGACCCTGATACAGCTCTCAAAAGTTTTTCAGTAGCCTGGCTTTGCAGTTAAAATGAAATATAAATGATCAGAAAATTACAGAAATTTAGATCTAGGAAGAACTCCTTCCTTTTCATAGAAGGAATGAAGTTAAGTGAAGGTCACAACACCACTGAAAGTTTGAATGTCTTTCTAGAACTGGGCAGTCAGGAACTGCGGGAAACTAGGGAAGAGCAGACAGGCCTCTGTGAGCCCCAGACCAGCCTGGCTTCAGGACTCTGCACCTCTCTAAGCAATGTTCACACTTTCCCACTTCTTCATGCTTTTACTTTCCTTGAATATCTGTTCCTTTGTCTCCAACCAGGCTCACTTCAATGATTGGGGAAAAAAAGGCAGCTAAAGAGAGATTTTATTCTCTTGGCATCACCTTCTTAAGCATTTGTTTATATTTCAGCTCTAAGTAGAAATTAACTTAGTATAGTTTCTAAAAAGTGATTTCCAATGAAATCAAGCACAGGGTATTGTCAAGAGGTAGAATACTAAAGCAGATGTGATCTGGAGCTTTGCTGGAGCAGGCCTGCAAACCACCACCAGCAAGTAGGGACAAAGGCCCCCTAGCAGTAAGTTGATGATGCTTTTTTAAAAGTGCTTAAAAAACAAAACAAAACAAAAAAACCCATACACATGACACCTAGCATTTATTTCTCCTTGAATTCAAACATTTGTCCCAAATAAGTTAGTTATAATCTAAAGACACTAGTTTTACAAAATGGATGAGAGACATCTAGGCATTAATCCACTTTAGAAAACAAAACCCAGCTTGAGAGTTTTGTTTTGTTTTTTTTAATTTCTTTTTTCATTGAAGGAGAGTTCCCACAATTCTTACAACAGAAAGGAGGAGAAAAGGAAAAAGAAAAAAATGGGGTGGGGTGTTCTCTTCCACTGCTGGTGACTCTCCTGATAGAGAACTCGGGCAGTTTCTGGGGCAGATTGGACCCTTCCCATTGAGGCCTTCTCAATAGTTCTCTCAGTGTTTGCCTGAAGCAGGAGTGTGCTGAAAAAGTACTTTCAAATGCATTGTATGAAGGCTCCCAATGGAAGGTATCAAAGGAAAAGACTAACTTCTGTTCAGCCAGGGCTTTCCTACTCTGTTATTGATGCCTTTGAGTACTTCAGAGGGAGACAAAGGGAAGAAAACCTGCCGGGCCAATGTGCTTTATTTCTTCCCATTCACTAACAAGATGTACAGAGAGAAGCATGAATGCATTAGGAAGGGGTAGGTAAGGCCAAAATCGAGCCATATTTTATTTCCACCCTTCTTCAGTTTTACCTCCCTACATGCTTAAACACAGAGATGCAAGAATTACTTAGAAGAAAAGTAAGAAGGCAGTCTTGAGTGCCACGGTACTGTTTGAATGAAGCCAAGCTGATTAAAGACTACAGTTGTCCACTTTTTTCCACCGTTTCATTTTTCATGGTTTTAGTTGCCTGTGGTCAACTGTAGTTCTTAAATATTGAATAGAAACATCCAGAAATAAAGGATTCATAAGTCTTAAGTTGCACCCTATTCTGAGTAGTGTGATGAAATCTCATACCATCCCACTTCATCCTACCTGGGACATGAATCCTGCTGCCCAGTGTATCCATGGTGTATATAATACCCACCCATTAGTCACAGAGTAGCTGTCGTGGTTATCAGATCAAATATCATGGTATCACAGTGTTTGTGCTCAACTTAACTCTTAATAGCCCAATATAGCATCACAATGCCTACGCCATTCACTTCACTGTATGTCATTACATAGGCATTGTACTATCTCACATCATTACAAGGATGAATACAGTACAATAAGATGTTTTGACAATATTCTTTTTTTTAAAAAAGAGAGAGAGAGAGGATTTTTTAATATTTATTTTTTAGTTTTTCAGCAGACACAACATCTTTGTTTGTATGAGGTGCTGAGGTGCTGAGGATCGAGCCCGGGCCGCACGCATGCCAGGCGAGTACGCTACGGCTTGAGCCACATCCTCAGCCCGGACAATATTCATATAACTTTTATTACAGTATACTACAATAATTTTTCTAATTTGTTATTAGCTGTTAACTTCTTACTGTATCTTACTTATAAATTAAATTTTAAAGAACAACCCTTTAAGCCAAATCTTTAACATTAAAGACACTCATGGCTATATCATGGCTATCCAGTCTGTGATATCCATTTATAGAGGAACTGTTGTGGTAATAATTGACTTGAAAATGAAATCTGCACTACAGATTCAGTAGTGAATGGTGGAAATAAGTGAGTTTACAAAATGTATTAGATACTAAGCACAATGTCAATTGTGACTTTTTAAAAATAGCATATCTTACAAGATTCTTACAAGACCTTGTTGTAGTTTATGTTGTTACCCTGGTTAAAGATGGTTCAAGCAAAACCAACATTGTGGAAGTGTCTAAATTTCTCAAATAATAAGTAATATGCAATAAAAAATGTTTTGTAGTTGTCATATGAACAGCTTGACTTTGTTTATTTTTATGTGGTACTAAGGATCGAACCCAGCACCCCACACATGCCTCACATGTGCTCTGCCTGAGTCACAGCCTCAGCCTCTCTAAATTAAATTTTGTCATAGGAAAAAACGTAATATCCCTGATCAGGCATCCACAGGGGGTGTTGGAAGGTATCTCCCACAAACAAAAAAGGGGGACTACCCTGTAACATTATGGCAAGAACCTCAATAGAGTATTATAAAGAGACTCTGTTCTATATAATACAACAGAACAGCTCCATTCTTCACTCATAAAACTTCTAGTAGCTCGAAAAGGGACCTCAGGATCTTAAAAATTAAAAAGAAATTTCCCTGCTGGGACTAAAAGATCTGATCAGAACAATTATAAGAGGAAAAGTTTATTTGGCAGCTCACAGTTTCAGAGGTCTCAATCCACGACAGCAGACTTCATTCCTGGGGGCTCCAGGTGAGGCTGACCATCATGGCAGAAGAGTGTGGCAAGCAGAAGCAGCTCACATGATGATCAGGAAGCAGAGAGAGAGGTCTCCACTTGCCAGAAACAAATATATAGGTTGAATCATTCTTCTTAAACTGATTGGCCTTCTTTCAGCTCACATCCTTCAAATTTATGTGAGTTACCTTTACTCCAAAGGTTACCCAAACCCTAACAGAGACACCATTCAGTCCAGAGGTTACCCAAACCTAACCATCCCAAACCCTTGGTAGGTTTTGTGGCCTCTTCTCTGCTTGAACATGATAATGGTATTCACTGTAATTTTTAATATACACAATTTCAGAATGATATCACTTCCACATTAAAGCATACTGAGGCTTTTGTTATAGTATCAATTCCTAGAACTAAAGTAAGCTACATTTCAACTTAATGACCATAATTATTTTGGCTGCTGCCAAAGTTCTTGGGCTTCAATTTCATTATTAATAATATGGGGGACTTGTTAGAATCTCAGCTATCACCTATAGTTTGTGATCCTGATATCAGACAAAGTAGAATCCAGGAAAAAAAAATATTAAACAAGACAATACTAAAAGCCACAATTCATAGCAAAAGTAAAACACTTATTAATATTTTAATGCAAATACATAATAACCATTACAAAAAAGCAAAAGTGCATGAGCTGCAAAGAGAAATATGCAGAAATATACTAATCATAGGAGCCTTTCACCCAGAGTTGGGACTCGGGTGAAAGAAAGGATGAGGTGCTCTTTTGGGGGACAGACAATTTAAGGGGATGATGATAACCCAGGAAAAATATTTTAATGCAATAGTTTAAAAGAATTTTTTTTTAATTTTTATTTTTTTTAGTCCTACATGACAGTAGAATGCATTTTGATATATATAATACATATATGGAATGTACATACATCAAAAGAATTAATGCAAAAAAAAATCCACAATGAATGATGTGAAAATTTTGTATAAAGACAGAATCAGTATTACTGAATTTTTATTTGTTCTTTTTAGATATCCATGTCAGTATAGTGTATTTTGACATATTATACCATTATGGTTTGGATGTGAGGTGTCCCTCAAAAGCTCACATGTGAGTCAATGTGAGAGGGTTCAGAAGGGAAATGATTGGGTTGTGAGAGTCTTAACTCCATCAGTGAATTAATCCCTGATAGGGATTAACTGAAGTGGTAGGTAGCTGGAGGAGGTGGGAATTGGGGGCATGGCTTTGGGGTATATATTTGTATCTGGCAAGTGGAGACCTCTCTCTCTGATCATCATGTGAGCTGCTTCCCTTTGCCACACTCTTCTGCCATGATGGTCAGCCTCACCTGCAGCCACCAGGAATGAAGTCTGCTGTCGTGGATTGAGACCTCTGAAACTGTGAGCCCCCAAATAAACTTTTCCTCTTATAATTGTTCTGGTCAGGTCTTTTAGTCCCAGCAGTGAAAAAGCTGACTAAAACATATGCATACATGGAATATAATTTATTCTAATTAGAATCCCATTTTTATGGGACATGATATGGAGTTACACTGGTCATGTCTTCATACACAAGCAGAGAAAAGTTATTTCGGATACATTCTACTGTCTTTCCCATCCCCAACATTACTGATTTTTCCTTTTGCCTCAGGTCCCCATATTGCTCATCATGGCACTGCTTTAACCTGCCACTTTTAGCCTAAGACAAACTAAAAAGGCTGTAGGGAACCTAAATATAGGGTGATTAGTAAGACAGATTTTTTAGTGTGCTAGAACAACTCAATTTCTACATGCAAAGGAATGTTGTTGGACTTTCCTTTGACCTCATCCCATAACAAAAATTTAACCTAAATATAAGTATTCAAACTATCCAACTCTTAGGGAAAAAAAAACCCAAAAAACAGGTAAAACTTCATGGCTTAGGATTGAGTAAGGGATTCTTAAATATGATACTAAAATCACAAACAATAGAAGAAAAATAGGAAAAATAGATAAAAGATTTTGTGTATAAAAGAATATAATCAAGGAAAGTAAAAAGACAATTTACACTATGGGAGAAATAATTGCAAGTCATATATCTAATAAGTGTTTAATATACAGAATATTTAAAGAACTCCTGAACTCAACAACAAAAAGACAATTTAAAAAGTGGATGATGTGAATAGACATTTATCCAAAGATATTCAAATAGCCAATAAGAACACATGAAGAGATGATCAATATCATTAGTAATTAGGGAAATGCAAACCAAAATCACAATGAGATACCACCTTATGCCTATAGGATGGCTGTAATTGAAAAGAAAATAAATGTCGATGAGAATGTGAAAAAAATGGCAGCACTCACATACTGCTGATGGAAATGTAAAATGGTGCAGTTTCTGTGAAAGACAGATGAGTAATTCTTCAAAAAGCCAAAGATGGAATTAGCATATGACTTAGCAGTTCTGCTCACAGACATATACCAAAAAGATGTCAGCACAGCGCTCAAAAGATCCTTGTATGATGATGTTCATATAGAAACCTTCTTCAATAATACTGCCTAAGGTGAAACCAACCCAGATGTCCTTGCACAAATAAACAGATAAACAAAATGTAGTATATAATACAACGGTACCATCTTTGGGCATAAAAAGGAGTGAAATTCTGATACATATTGCAACATGAATTAACCTTGAAAACATTATGCTGACTAAAAAAATATAGACACAAAAAGAAAAAATACTGTATGATTTCACTCATGAAATGTCCAGAACAGACAAATCTGTAGAAAGAAAAAAAAATAGGTAAGAGGTTATCAAGTGGATGGGGAGTTATTGCTTAATGGTTAGAGAGTTTCTGTTTGGGGTGATGAAAAAGTTTTGGAAAGCAATAATGGTGATAGTTGTAGGATTGTGATTGTAATTAACGCCACTGAATTGTATACTTAAAAATGGTCAGATTGCTCAGTCTGGTGGCACATGTCTATAATCCCAAAGACTTGGGCGGCTGAGGCAGGAGGATCACAAGTTTGAGTAAAGCCTGGACAACTTAGGACTCTGTCTCAAGATAAAATAAAAAAGCCCAGGGGTGTAGCTCAGTGGTAAAGCAACCTGCGTTTAGTACCCAATATGGAAAAATTAAAGTTAAAATTACACATTTTATGTTATATGTATTTCACCATCATAAATATATGTTTTAAAAACAAAGCTCAATCTTCTGGATACATACTTTGCATTCAGATGACAAAGGATACACTTTCTCAAGTGTAGTTCCTAAGAATTCACACACACACAAAAAGATAAATTAAAAGATTTTTTGCATTAAGTGGAAAATACAAATCCAAATTGCAGAATTTCTAAAATAAAATGTTAATAAAAGACTGCATATCAAAATCTATAAAATGCAATTAAAGCAATGTATAGTGGAAAATTCATAACCTGAATATTTATGTCAATAAAAATAAATGCATTAGTCCCAAGTCTAAAAGTTAGGAAAAAGAACAACAATATAAATCAAAAGAAAGTAGAAGGAAGGAAATAATACAATTAAAATCAGAAATCAATGAGGTAGCAAATAGAAAAGCAGGAGAACTAATAAAAAGTAAATCAAAATGCTGGTTCTCTGAACAAACAAAAATCAAACTTTCCCCTGTAGTACAAGTGATGGCAATAGGCAGAGTGAATTAGTCCCCTAGGAATGCATAACTCAAGCAATCTAAGTTTAGCAAGAAATTACTTAGAAGTTCATGTTTTATCTTAAAATTTCATTCTAATTTGACATTGTACTTCATATAATATCTCCTTGGTTTTTACTGTCAAAAAAAAATGGTTCATCTCCCCAGCCCTCTAAGCTAGAAAAAAAAATAACACCCCAGTAAGATGGACCATATTGGACAGCTTCTTGGAGCCCAGGGCATATTGCTCTATATCCCTGGGGAATCGGTTATCCCCATTTGGTAAGTCCCTTCAGTATTAGCACTTTTTTATTCTAAATTCTACCACAGAATACACCTACCCAAAAGGTATAACATCACTGATCTCCTTATTTCCCAGTAAACCACAATGAAGTGGAACTAATTAACAAAGCCCCCAGCCCCCAAATCAATCAGTAGTAGAAATGTAACAATAACTTACCACCTATCATTGTTCTCAAATAGCCACTGCACCTGCTGAACAGTGCCCTAAACTTTATAGAAAGAATTTTATAGAAAAGGATAAGGATTTGATTGTTTTTTTTCTAACTTTTTTTGGGGGGGGGATTGAACCCAGGGGCACTTAATCACTGAGTCATATCCCCAGTCCTTTTTATTATTATTATTATTTTCTATTTTGAGACAGGTTCTAGCTAAGTTGCTTAGGGCCCTGTTAAGTTGCTAAGGCTGGCTTTGAACTTGCAATGTTCTTGCCTCAGCCTCCTAAGACTCTGGGATTATGGGCTTATGTCATCAAACCTGGCTTGTTTTTCTCTCTCTCTAGTATTAAAACAGAGTGAAAATGACTCATTCCACCATTCAAAATACCTGAAACAGAAGTGAAATTCTTCTAATACCAGTCAGTTAATGTGGGAGGTAAGCAAGCTACCTCAACCTTATCAATCCTGTTATTGGGAAGGAGTCACTATGTTGCTTTCAATCTAGACAGGAAAAGCAATTTATAGGTGTAGCCAGAGTCATTAGCAAAAAATAAGGGAAAATACCAACTGGAGGAAGCAGCTGAGTGCTGTCAGTGATTCCATGGAATGAGTACAAGGAAAGCTGTCACATTCAGCCCAGACATACACCAATGATATGCTGGTGCTGCCCAAGCCAAAATATATACATGTAAAAACCATCTAGATATATTTCTCTCTCATCCATAATATGCATCCCACCATGTATGGGCATACTTTGTACATGCAAGAATGAGAAATGCTCACATACAGAAAAACAGATTCCATGTATGGTAAACCCACTTCTAATGCATCTATTAGCAGAAAGCATTGGTAATAATTGCATAAGAGAACAAGTGGACAGTTAAAAAAAAAAAAAAAGCATCTTATAGTAGGTGAATGTCCTTGGGACAAACTGTCATTTAAGATTTATGTTTTTGTCTTTTGTTAGAGATATCTTCCCCTCCAGTGAAGTTCAAGGCTATTTTACTTCCTCATTCAACCAAGGGTTTTAAAGTAATCTTGATCACAGAATTCCGTAATCCAGCCTAAAATGGAAAAGTCATCATAATTTCTGTCTCCCATTTTGTCAAGTGTAAAGAGCTTCAGGCTAGCCAGGTGTTCAGAGAACGCACTTCCCAGCTCGTAGTCACTTATCTGATTAATACTGTAAAGTGGAAATGTATGTCCGCCACGGAGAGGGGGATAAAAATGGAGCCCTTGCGGCACACAGAATCATGGGAATTAGGACTGAAAAGAAAATTCAGCCCCTCCTGATCCAGCTACAGTGGAAGTGATTACTAGACACTTTATAAACAAATGTGCTTCAAAGGCAAGTCATTTAAAGGAGCCTTAAAAAAAAAAAGTTATTGGGGCAATGTGCTTCCTTTGTGGTGTGTCCAGCCTCTTTCTCAGCCCAGGCTTGTAAATTGCTCTCCCTGAGTTTTAGAAACATCCTGGTTTTTTTCACTCCACTGCCCTCGGCCTACTCGAATCACTTCCATATGACAATGATCCGCAGGGATGTAGAGCTCGATGAAAGCAAGGTCTTCTTTGTGGATGGCAGCCGCAGGCTCCAGCCCCTTTCTGTTAGTGTGACAGCCTGTCTGCTGCTGTGCTCACTTTAGTTCGAAATCCACATGATGTTTCTCTGGACTTGCAGGTCAAAGAGCATTAACATAGAATCAGTTCTCAAGTATACATGTGCTAATCTGAACAGGTTCTTTCGTTTCAAGCATCCAAGGTAATCTACTCCAAGAAAACAATGGTTGTGGATTTTGTTCTAAGGATTTAACTGCTACTGGGTGCTTCTGGCTTTAAAAATCACAAGGGTAGCCAAAGCCTAGAGACCACCATGTCTGGGCTCCACAGATATTTCATATATAATTTGTGAGGGAGGGGTACCAGGGGCACTTGACCATTGAGTCAGGTCCCCAGCCCTTTTTTGGGACTCACTAAGTTGCTTAGCGCCTTGCTTTTTGCCAAGGCTATCCTTGAACTCGTGATCATCCTTCCTCAGCATCCAGAGCCATTGGGATTACAGGCCTGCGCCATGGCACCCGGCCTCATATATAATTTTTGAATGAACAGATAGCATGAGGTTATTAGGTTATTATCTCTGTATATGGAATATGGAATTCAGCCCTTTGACCTTAGGTTGTGACACCAATTTCAAACCTAACCGACAGCTACCATGTTCCAGACCATACTGAGAAGAAGCATGGAGTGTTTTTTAAAACATTCCACACTGAGAATTCCAGGGTCTCTTCTAGTCTCAAGAGCATCAGTCATAACTCACAAGATCTATATTAACTCCTTCTTCATAAAACTAGTCATTGTCTTAGTCCATTCCTGCTGCTATAACAAAATGCCTTAGTATGTTTAACTTATAAACAACAGAAATTTATTGCTTACAGTTCTGGAGACTGGGAAGTCTAAGATAAGGCGCTGGCAAATTTGGTGTCTGATAAGAGATCATGAATAAAAGATATCATCTTTTATGTGTCTTCACTGGCAAAAGGGAGAGACAAGCTCCCTCAGGCCTCTTTTATAAGAGCACTAATCCTATTTGTGAGGGTGGCATCCTCATAACCTAATCGTCTATATCCTAAAGGCCCTGCTTCTTACAATATAGCTCTGAGGATTATGTTTCCAACACAGGGACTTTGGGGGACACCAACATTTAGAAAACAGAAGTCCTTATTAAGATCTATGTTTCTCCTCCCTGTACTCAGCATATTCTCACTCACTTTATAGATACTTAAAAAACAAGTTCAACTAAATTTAATTAAAACATTAAGACCAGAACATTACCCAAGAGCTCCTTAGCACTTCCAGTCTCAAGTGACCTTAAGCAAAGAATAGCAACATATCTCATGAGCTGTTTAATTGGTTAGGCCATGAACAGGGCAGTAGCACCAAATATATGAGCAAGATGCCAACTGGAAAACAGCCAGCCACTCCCCCCAGCCCCCATGCAGAGAGTGAGAGGTAAAGCTAAACAGAACCAAGAGTTGGGTCTGCAGGGCAGATGCCCACTCAGTCCACCAATCTGATTATAGTCTGAGAGTCTGTAGTGTTCACCATATACATATCTTTATGGAAGAGATCATTGGCTATAGTGAGAAATTCTATCTCCAAATATAAAAGAAAATGAAGTTCCCAATTAATGGAACCTCCCTTTCTCTGCCAGGACTCATGGCAATGTCTACAGGAAGTCTCTAGTAATAGTAGAGAAGTTTAATATAAAGAGAGGGGCTGGTGTTCTTCTTTGATATTTTGTGAGCTGTATCAGACTCTGTATCAGAATTTGCAAGTGTATCAGACACCATCTCCAGGGAGACTTTTCTGCCATAAGATAAACAGTTCATACAAGAGTTACCATCTTTCTGAAAGATTTTTGGTTATTCTTTAGTTTATTCTTAAACTAGAGGTTGTATCTTAGGTTCCTCTTAATAAATTGCTTGAACCTCCATAACCAGCCAAAGCAGATGGCCTTGGTGGAAAAATCCCACTTGAAAGTCAGTAGGCTGGGCCCCCAAGACACTATGCTTTCCTGACCTTTCTCTTGAGCTGGTCACTCACATGGCTACTCTTCTTCCAAGGTCATGATTTCTGGGACTAAATCATAGCTTCTTATACTTCTCTTGGATGGTGCTATAAAAATTTAGCCAGGCTCTTTCTATAGAAGCAACCAAGCTCTGTGTGTATCTTCTATCTTTATCTGAGAATAGGGAATATGATGGGGTCAGTGCAATAGTGACAGATGCTGCTGCTCAAATGAACTAGTCCCTGGAACTCATGTCAAGAGTAATTTTACAAGAAATAAGGGAGGAGTCTAATGGAATTGCAATACTGGAGGCCCTGTGACTAGTGGAATAGGATTCTGGGAGGAGAGCAGAATGATGGCAGCAAGAGGGGCCCACAGACTGGAAGTCAGGTGTCCCCACCAGCTGCTGTGGTTTCATGTGTCCCCCGAGTCCATGTGTTAGAAAGTTAATCCCCAGTGCAACTTTGATATAGCGAGGAAGGACCTTTAAGAAGTGATTAGGTCACAAGTACTCTGCCCTTATGAATGGATCAATGCTGTCATCATGGCACTGTCTAGTTATTGGGGAAGTGAGTCTCTGATGAAAGGGTGAGTTCAGGCTTCCTCCCCTGACTCTGAGCCCATGTGATACCTTCCGCCATGCTATGAGACAGCAAGGCCTTCACCAGATTGGGCCCCTCAACCTGGCATTTCCCAGCCTCCAGAACTATAAGAAAAACAAATTCTCTGTTCTTTGTAAGTTTCCCAGACTCAAGCATTCTGCTGCAGCAGCACAAAACTGACCAAGACAGCAGTCCTGCAGCAAGGGACTGATGGGCACCAGGGAGAACATGAAAGATACTCAGGGACCAGCCAGGCTGGGCTTGGAAGATTCTTCTGAAGGGATCTTTGAATATAAACTGGGTTTATGACCAAGTTTACTTATTATTATAGAAAATTTCAAACATATACAAATATAGAGGAAAGAGTCTATGTAGATATCAGCCAGCTTCAACAATTATCAATCTATAACCAATCTTAATATCCACTTCTCTATTATTATTGTGAAGAAAATCCCAAAACCACAACATTTCATTTGTAAATATTTATATATCAATAGGATAAGGACACTTAAATTATAATTCCACCATCATCATAAAAGCCTTTTAACTTATTACCCTTTTAAAATTTCTCCCCATGCTCCTTTGATACTGTCTGAGCTGAGGATGCCTAAAAACTAGGGTTACATAAAATAGGCATGGTGTCACCATAATTCATGATGACCACACCTTAGATTTCACTCCACAATCCCTCCAACAGCCCAAGGAAGATAAACATTGCTTCTTGTCTCTATTCAGTCACAACAGTGAAACCATACATGCTTGCCTTCCAGAGTTCCCAGTGTTGATGAATACGACGGGTACAAAGTAAGAAAAGGACAGAACCAAATCCTGCCATAAGTTACACAGGCATTTGGTGTTCATGTTCAGGTGGAACACATGTGAGGGACCCCTATACCCCCAAAACAAAGAACTGAAATTTCTTTAAAATAAGAGAGATCTGTTTTCACTTAAAATATTGTTTCTATGGGATATGTACACCTATATTACATATGCACGTGTGCACACATGCACACACATACACACACACACATATACATGCAACTATTTGCTTTGAGAAAAATGCACATGGGTTTTGAGTCTGTGTAGTTCACATCATGACATACTTTCAGATGGGCAGGCTCCCTGTCTTAGGCAAACCCCTACTTTTCATTGTCTCAGGTTTCTCTACCCTGTAAGAGAACATGGAAGTTTACTTAGGAAAAAATTCCCTTTTATTCTGAAGAGACAGAAGTCTGTCTTGTCCTATGACACCATCCAAGATGAAATAACCCAACGTTCTAGTTCATGCTGACAGTCGGAGGGTGGCTCACTATTCAATGACATCTCAACTCAGTAATGAAAAGCACCACCCCCAGAATTCAGGACCATCTACACCCTTTCTACGGAAATGCAGCTGAAGCTGTTGCTGAGAAATATCAAGGTCTCTGGTTAATCTTCCTGCTGGTTCCCTATAGTGGCAGGTGTAGGTGATAATGCTGGTGCTCAGCCCAGTTCCCCTTATGTGCTCTTCTTCAATGAGATCTTGCCTCTAACAGTGAGCACCTGCACCTCTTTTTCAAAAGCCTGCCCTTGGGCTGCTGGAGCCTGCTCTGCCTGCATGCTTACAGAGCTGGGATTTACCACTACCTCCTCCTCCTCATAGCAACCCTAACTGTCTAATAGCTAGGGAGATGACAGCTCCAGCTCCGTGCCTCAGGTCAGCACAACTCTCAGATACAGCACACATCTAAGGGCTCCCCAGTAAGCTCAGGCTGGAGCTACAAGCCACCAACTGCAAGACTTCACTTGAAATATCCCCATTTTGGGCTTCTATTCCTTTCTTTTTCTGCCTCCTTCACTCCCTCACTAGTTTCCCAGGGACCAATTTAAATAAATCACTTGCACAGCAATCCTCATTTCAGAACCTGCTTCTGAGGAACTGGACCTAAACCAGCAAATCACCTAGGATTCCCATCATTTATTTTGAGTATTCTGGAAATTATCATTTCTTCTCAACACACATGTGCATGAATACCCAAGTAAGACAAGGAAATACATTTCACACATACCCTCTGCCTTTGCAGCAATGTGGCACAGGCTTGGGAATCTCAGCCTACCATATACCAACAGAGTGACCTGGGAAAGTTCCTTATCCCCTATAGGTTTGTTTTCCACAGTATCGTTTTTAAAATGGACACAATACCAGCTTCACAGTTGTGAGGATTAATGACATAACCCAGTGCCTGGCACATAACACATGCTCAAGGACTCCCTGCTAAATCTTAATCTGCATTTTTAGGATGATGTCCTTTAGATCGGAAGTGACCCAAAACCCATCAAAGGAGCCAGATGCCTCTACAGTCGGGCTCATTCCCAGCAGCCGTCTGCCTGTGCCTGAGGATTCTCTGCACTTCCAGGACAGGAACCAGATGCTATCATAACTGCATGAAAAAATTGTTCCTCACCAAGAAAAAAGGCCCTTGACGGACTTTACTGAGGCTTTATGAGCCATCAAGTGCAACAGCTGTACAGTTCCAGGGAATGTTTCCACCCAACGATTGTTAAGCAGCAGGCGATATTTTATTATCTTTTCCCCTCTGTTTAATGTGTTGTTCACCTTCTGCCGGGATCGTTAGCCTTGATTATCAATCTCCACATAAAAAATAAAGGAACGTCCTATTCTTGTTCCTCTCCCGGGATGTCTCTGTGTTGCTTGTTACTGTGGGAATCAGACACTCGTTAGCTGAGTGGACTGGAACCTCCACTCCCAGGAGCCCACAGATGAAATGAGGGGGTTGGGGGGCCAAGGAGGCAGGAGGAAGCACCAAGGTCAGGGAGCATCAGAAAATTACGATTATAGCAAACAAGACACCAGCAACAGAGAAAGAGACTCTATTTAGTTGTGGCTGAGGTCCAGACATCAAGGAAGAGAGTCAGTCTTTTTTTCTAAACTATACCCTTCCATTTCTTTTACAAAGCAAACCTGGTGGGCCTGGTCCTTTGGGAGCCATCAGACTTCCCACATCTTTGCTTTCCAACGCAATTCCTACACTAGGCTCCTTCCTGGTGATTAACACTGGATAGTGTCACCTATCTGCTGCACACCCCTATTAATTATGGTGGTAGATACCAGCTGTATTGCTCTCCAGGTTCCAAGCGTGCAGATGGCTGGAGTTCACAGTCTCAAAGCCTCGCTTTGGAATTCCACAGGAAGCCAAGGAGAGAACGCAAGGCCATCACCTGTCGTCTTTCTGAGCAACTGCACCGATTTGGATTTTTTTCACTCTTCCTATCTTGCCCCCTTTTGGGCATGAAACAATCCAGGTGCTGTGAGGAGCTGCCTAGATATCCTGGATACCAGAGGTTATTCTCCACCAGATTGCCCACGAGTCTGTCTCCTAAAAGAGAGGACTCATTATGAAAGCAACTTGCTCAAGGGGCTTCCAAATCCTTGCCTGCTTTCAGGCAACTTTGAGCATGTTTATCAGCTGATTTGTGACTTGATTAAAATGCTCAGAAGAATGTAGCCGCTTTCTAAAACTGTATCAAAGAAACTAGAACAGCCATACTACTAGACTGAAGTCCTGAGGCACTTAGCTGAGAAATCCATCTCTTCCTAGGAGAGCTCCATTGTGACCCTTTATGGACTCAGAAGTTGGAGATTTGCCAAAATAAATTCTATTGCCATGTATAACTAAAAAGAAAAAATAAACATTTAAAAATCTTCATATAAAAAGCTGTGGATTTGCTTTCAAACACCCCCTGCTTTGTCTAATAGCATCCTATCCGCCTCCCCTCTGTGAATTCATCATGATCTGCAGACTTATGTTCTCAGTTGGTACTATGTTTTAAGATGTGGAATATAGCTCACTTTGTTTATCCCTATCACTGTTTCTCCTGATCTTAAGAGATAATCCCAAGATTTCTTGAATAATCTATGTGTCAAGCTGCTCAGATTTCCTCCTAGATCATGCCAGGCTAAGAGGTTATCCCAACTACCTATTCTCCAGTAGAAGTTCCTCTATCCTCTTTATGGTTTTTGCTTTCTTTTCATTTTTTATTAATTTTTTTGGGTGTGTGTGTGTGTGTGTGTGTGTGTGTGTGTGGTGCTAGAGTCTAAACCCAGGGCCTCGGGCATGCTAGTCAAGTGCTCTACCACTGAACTACACACACTCTCAGCCCATTCCCCTTTATACTTTAAAGTACTCCTATTGAAACTTCATAAGAACTTCTAGAACCAAATACATTTTTATTTTGCTTAGTTTACAATATTCTTCCTGATAATATCCAACAAAGTTTTGGTTCAGAATCTTAAACTGAGTCAACTATGTCCTTGGATTCCCTTCCTTGATTATCAATGGTTTCTCAGAGTCTATCACCTCAAAAGAATAGTCTGAATTATTTTACCCCAAATGTTTCTCCTTGCTCTCATCAAAGCTCCTCTGCTCACTGCCCCCCCTGGGTATTTTATCTTGATGATTTTTTATTACCTAGAATAATTTCGGTCCAGATTTAGATTGCCTATAGTAGTTTCTTATCTTAATCCCTTGAAAAAATGTTTTAAAAAGCCAACTTCAGAATAGAATAGACATTATGATTGATGTATGTACATTCCATGTATGTATTATATGTAAAAATACATTCTGCTGTCATGTATGACTAAAAAAAATAAAAATAAATCGTATAGCCAAAAAAAAAGCCGACTTCATATGTTTTCTTACTGATTTCTGTTATTAACACTTTTTTTCTAGAGAAAATGACCATTTATCTCAATTCTTTACTTATTCTCTAAGACACTTTTCTTACCCTCTCAAAATATTTTTTTAATTCCAAGGAAACTCATTTATTAGTTTTAGTGTATAATTGGTATATAGAACCTGTGTGATTTGATGAGTTTTGTTATATGTAAACACCTGTGTTACCAATACAGTCAGGATAATAAACATATCCATTGTCCCAAAAGTTTCCTTATGCCTATTTGCAATGGGTAGCTCCCTCCCACCCTCATTCCCAGTCAACTCCTGATATGCTTTCTGTTACTAAATTAGTTTATATTGTCTACAATTTTATATAAATCAAATCATAACATATGTAGTCTCTAAAGAGGGGGAATCTGGCTTCTTTCACTCACCATAATTATTCTGAGATACATCTATGTTGTGTGTAGCAATAGTCTGAGTATTCTGAAGTATCCACTGTGTGAATATCCCACACTTCATTTATCCTTTATCTATTGGAGGACATTTGCTTAGTATCTAGTTTTTGGCTTTTATGAACAATATTGATATTGAACATCCCCATACTAGTCTTTGCTTGAATAGAGGCTTCGTTTCTTTTCAGCAAATACCTAGGAGTGGAAGGGCTGGGTGGTATGGTGTAGTATATGTATTAGCTAGATTTGTATTGCTATGACCAAAAGACTTGACAAGAATGATGTAGAGACAGAAAAGAGTTTATTTTGACTCATAATTTCAGAGATTTCAACCATGATCTGTTGACTCCATAGCTCTGGTCCCAAAGTGAGGCAGAACATCATGGTGGAAGGGTGTGGCAGAGGAAAGCAGCTCAAGTTGTGACAACCAGAAAGCAGAGAGAGCTCCTCCTGACCCCCAAAAGAACCCCAAAGCCAGGCCTCCCTCCAGTGATCTGTTTTCTTCAGCTACACCCTACCTGCCTATAGTCACCAACCAGCTAATCGATTCAAGTGGATTAACTCACTGAGCAGGTCACCTCTTATAATCTACCCATTTTGCCTCCTGCAACATTATTGCATGGTCTCACACATGAGCTTTTGGGGGACACTACATAGCCAAACCATAATGGGAGAAAACTCAATTCTCTGCTTCTGGTAAAACATATTTTTAAAGGCTTTCTGGAAATCTAACTGAAGTATATCTTCTTTTTCTCCTTTACATATTTTTTTCCAAAGAACATAAACATAGCTCCCAAAGAACAAACGAAAAAGTAAATATATGTGGTGTCTTGAAATTGTGACTATTCTCTCTCTCTCTCTCTCTCTTTTTTTTTTCTGAGGCAGGGGGATACTAGGGATTTAACCCAGAGGTGCTTCACTACTGAGCCACATCCCCAGCTCTTTTTATTTTGTATTTTGAGACAGGGTCTCACTAAGTTGTTTAGGGCCTAACTTGCAAGGCTGGCCTTGAACTTGAGATCCTCCTGCCTTAGAACCTCTGGAGTTTCTGGGATTACAAGCATGTGCCACCACACCTGGCCATGTCTACTTTTCTTTAGAACTTTCTTGGTCCACAAGGATTCTCAACTGTAGTTCCTGTTAAGTGGCACATTCCACCTAGATGGCGAGCAATCTCTTGGGTAGAGGAGGAAACACAACTTCTCCACTCTCCAAAGCTCTGTGATATACAGGTGCTAAAACATTTAAGAGGCTATCAAATTCATCCCACCAGCCCACTTGGGGTATATTATTTGTGGACAGGGAGGAATTTAAGGCTTATAACAGAGCGGAAAGTTAAAGAAGATATCCCTGCACTTTGTTTCTGATCTGTTAGACTTGTTTAAAGGATCCAGGTTCCATAAAATGAAAAGTCCAAACGGGAGATGAAGGGGAGAGAGAAAAGAGAGGAAAATTACTGAAAAAAGTAATGGTATTAAATTCTTAGAGTCTATGCTTCAAGTAACTTCCTTTATCTTGAAATATTTTATTTAAAGCAAAGGTTCAAAGACAGAAGGTGAGTCTTTGCTTGGTTTTCAGAGTTGTGCTAGGACCTTGTTTGAGTTGTCATTCTCAGTGCCTATTTTGTGAAGGGGACCATCACAGAATGAACGGGTTGTAATTTTGAAGCTCCAGGTGTATAGGAAATAGTCTTGTTATTTTTAATTTATGAGCTCTAGTAGCAATAGACTTAAGTTGGGATTTTTTTTTTCCCCTCCTGAATGTGTAAAGAAATACTGGAGATACTTAAATTTACGGCAGCTTGAACAACACTTTACTTCCTTCTTTCCAACCCCCAACCAAGCAGGATCCAGGCTCCATAAATCAAAGTTCCGCACATGTGCAGGTTTAAAGGAAATAAAGAACATGCAACATAGTAAATCCACTGCAGATCTCTGAGGCTGTGGTTGGCAATCAGTACCACGGGGAGGCTTAAAGATTGATGGTATCTGTTTCTTTAGTGTGAAAGCTAAAATGAAATGCTCAGCATCTTAAGGAATAAATGATAATAAGAGACTCTCCAACTTATCCAAAAGACACAAGGATCAAGTTAGACATGTCAACAGGTGGGGACACTGAGGAAAGAAGTCACAGGAGACTGGAGTTTAGCAGAGGGGAGAAAGGATGAGCACCCCCTGAGAGCCAGCCGGTGCGTCACCTCAGTGAACTGAATACTAAGAAATAAGCACCAGGAGCAACCTCGGCTGGTCTCAATGTGGGCTTGATGGATTACTTTGGATACTGAGTCTTTTCATGTTGAACTCTGTACCAATTCTAGGTGTGGTGGTTGATTTTATATGTCAAATGGGCTAGGCAAGGGCGCCCAGTTGTTTGATCAAACTCTAGTCTAGATCCTGCTGTGAAGGTATTTTCTAGATGAGATTAACCTGAAATCAGCAGACTGAGAAAAGCAGACTACCCTCTATAAAGTGGGTGAGCCTCATTCACTCAGATGATGGTGCTAAAAGGCAGAGGTGTCCCAAAGATGAAGGAATTCTACCTGGTTACTGTTTTTGGATTCCACCTTGCAACATCAGCTCTTGCTAGAATTTCCAGCATATGTTGTTGTTGTTGTTGTTGCTTTAATGACTACAACAATGATGACGATGATAATAATGTGAGTGATGCTGGGGATTGAAGCCTGTACTTCTCACGTGCTAGGCAAGCACTCCAACACTGAGCTATATCCCTAGTCCCAGCTTGGCAGATTTGGACTTGATAACCCACACAATCTTGCACCATCTGAGGAGAGGATGACTGTGGACAGTCACTTCTCTGAATCTGATGGCAAATGTATAGATTCCACATTCAAATTTTCCTTTCCACTGACACTGTTAATAAAACAGGTTGCGCAGCTCCTGCAGTGGCTCATCACTAGGCATCTTGTAGATGCAGATGGGAGACAGCAAATTTGTGTTTCAGCAACAGATTCTCCCAACCAAGAATTTTGTCTTCAGTGTACACTGAAAATAAAGGATCTCAGCAAGCTGTTTAGAAGAAAATGCCTTACAATTGAAAACTCTCTATGTTAAAGGGAAGAACTCACCTTAGGGACATAGGCAACAGTGTTCAGTTCCCAAAAAGACAGTGTATCTAGAAGGAAGCCCTGTGGCCCACAGCATTCAGGGACCATGATGGGAGCAGATCACACACAGATTTCCACAGTACCTTGGTGATGATGCTGCTTCCTGTGAAACTTAGTTATTCAACAAGGATGAACTTCCCCCAGGAGGGGGAGGCTGACAAACTGCCTCTAGAAAATGAGAAGTCTAGAAACTTCGATTTTCATTTTAGAAGTAAGAAAATAAAAATTTCACCTTCAGGGACACCTACCTGTGAGTATAGAAAGTAAAGATATCAAGCAGGTCTCCCTGTGATTCAGTTCAATCTATTTCTACCAAATTATTATAACAGTATTTCCTTCCTCCATGAGGCGCTCACTTCTTATTCAGCCAACAGACAGTGCCATAACAATTCTAAGGTGCATTCACCAAATATTTATCCTGGACCAGGCCTCCATCTAAGATGTGAGGATGCTAGACGAGTGACCCTTTCCATGGATCTCACAGTCAAAAGGGGAGACAAGAACTAGGCCAGTAAACAAATAAATGAGAAAGATAACTTCTGATAATAATGGGAACTGGGAACCCATCTTTAATTTCTAAACAACCTGAAGACTCAGGGTATTCTTGTGAACTTCTCTGTCTTGAACTTCTCCGTAAATTCTAACTGTCCTGTAATGAGAGCTCCTTGGTGGAAACAGCTGTCCTCTTGCTATCCTTGGTATCTATAATGATACCTGGCAAATAGAATGGACTTACCAAATGATGGATGGATGGATGGATGGATGGATGGATGGATGGATGGGGCTATACTGTTGGTATCTTATACTAGGTTCCCTCAGAAGCATCCCTGAATGAGGATGAGAATGCTAATAGGTTTGGTTGGGAGGTGATCCCAGATAGCAGACATAGGAAGTGAGACAGAGTGGGACACCAGTGGAAGCTGTTTACAGGTTACAGATGTGGGCTCAATCCTACTTGGGAAATCTGAGAGTCATGCTAGACCATGCCTCAGAGTCATCCCAACAGAGGGACGGAATAGGGATCTGGGGTGTTTACCCACCAACTCTGGTCAATTTTCCCTGGAAGCTGCTCCCGAGAGGCATTAACTACCTGTCACTCCTGGCCTCTCATGGGTGGATACAGGGGGCTCCAGCAGCCAGAGAAAACCATCAGGTACAATCATGGGTGCTGGACCTTGGGAGCTACAAGGTTTTGTATAGAAGAATGATGAGTGGCAAAGGGGTGGGGGGAAAGTGGGACCAACAGTATCTGCCACAGCCATCGCATGAGCTCCTAAGGGATTTGGAGAGTGGTGTGTGATGGGGCTACAGATGCAGGGAAGGAAATGAGAATTTGTAGCCAGGCTGGACCCCAGCCAGGTCAGAATTCATGACACATGGGGAATCCATGGCTCTCTTTTGTGACCTCTCCCATGGAGCTCCTCATGGGTAGATACAAGGTAGTATTTTTATTTTAAACACTTGTAGCATAGAGAAGAACTTACGATGGTTGAGTACTTTTTCATCCCTTGAAAGTGCCTCTAAAATTCTTTATAGCCAGGTTAAAGAACACTGTTTTCCCTATAAATGCTACCTTGCCACTTCAGATCGAGCACCAAAGAGATGGCTATGATAATACATGGAAATTTATTTAAGAAAAATGAACCACATTTATTTTTTGAAGTGCCTAAAAGACTGGAAATAAATTTTGAGTGATGGTTTATATTTCCTTCTCCCCCCCATTTTTATTCAAAAGGGCTTGCCTGGTGTTGATTACATCCTTTTTCACTACAAGTCCCCAAGAGAATTTCCTTCTTTGTCACTGCCAAGGCCCTTTCTTTCCTTTGCTAGGGTTTAAAAGGACAAAGTATGGACTCTTTAAGGCTCTGATTTTGGAGAATGCCAAGAAAATGACACGGGCCATTATTTCTAGGCTTGTGAAATTCGATTTCCCAAATTTCAGTGTTCTTCATGAACAAGCATGTCAGGTGCCAGGAAGAAAAGCATCTGATTACAATGTGATGCTGAGACCATTTCTGCATACACTAAATAAAATGATAGATGATTATCAGAAACAGTGTACTGCTGAGCTTAACCATGTCGAAACCAACAATGAAAAAATTTCCATTTGTTTGTCCATCAGAATTACTTTTATCACTAATACCAGTACTTAGAATGATGAGAGTGAGCTCTGCCACACAACAAATTGTGCTATTTTCAAGCATAACCCCAGAGCTTCTTTTAAGTATTTTATTCTTTTGAACAGCAAGACAGCCCTAAGGTGTGGAGCACACTTGACTCACTCCTTCCACATTCATTCATTGAGCTCCCAGTCTGTATCAGGCAGGATGCTAAGTGTGCTGGAGGGGTGGAGGGGTTAGACTGAGTCCCTATTCTCATGGAATCATATAGAAGTAATAGGAACATTCGTCAGAGAGAATTCAGAGAGAGGGAATAGGAACACTTCTTGGTTGTCAGATGGAAGAAATAGAAACTTAGATTTTCATTTTAGAAGTAAGAAAATAAGAATCTCACCTCCAGGGTCACCTGTGAGTATAGAAAGTAGAGATACCAAGTAGTTCTCCCTGTGATTCAGTTGGATCTATTTCTAACCAAATTATTATAACAGTATCTCCTTCTGTATCGTCCATGAGGAGCTCACTTCTTATTCAGCCAACAAACAGTGCCATGCATAGATTTGTTTTCATCAACAATATGATTCATCAGCATACTGAACCTCTATCCAACACCACGTAATATAATACATCTTTAGTTTCTATAATGTCTTCCACATGACTTTATCCCCAAATGCTTTACATACTTCACTAAGACAGCTATAGAATTAAAATAATAAATCAAAGCAGAAGGACAGATTGCAGAGAGGTTTATTCAAGGGAGGAAAAGACAGGTTTTCAACTAGACAGGAGAAAGATGGAGAGCCCTACTTTGTTTGTGCTAGTCTAATAACTAATAAGTCTCTTCTCTGTTTTAACTCTTTCTTTGGTTTCCTGTTCCGGGCAGCATCACTTGTCCCATCCCTTATAAATCCTTCTCCTGAAAAGACAACTGAGTACTTACACTTTAAGAAGCTCCATTTCCCAAGTAAGTCCTTTCTTCATGCTTCATTATGATGCTATCCCCCCCTGCACATAACATCCTAGAGCTAAAAGAACAAGGGCATGTAGCTTGAACCAAATGGGAAAACATGCAAGCTTCTCAAAGAAGAATGAATGGCAGACAAAAGGGAGATGGGTGGCTAGGTCTCCAGATTCGCAATCTGGAGACCTAGCCACCCATCTCCCTTTTATCTGTAATTCATTCTTCCATTGTTCATTTCACAAATAATCATAATATAGAAGGTATTATGTGGAGGGATGCTGTGGCAGGATAGCTGTAATTTTAAATAGAGAGGTCAGGGAACAAAATGGCATTTGAGCAGAGATCTGAAGGAAAGGTAGGCTGAGCCAAGCAGGCATCTGAGGAAGGGCAGCGGGAAAAGAAAGAGCAAGACACATGAAAAGGGACGGTTCTGGCACTTTTCGAGGGGAAGCAAGGAGGTCAATATGTCATCAACAGAGTATGCAAGAGGGATAGGGCAGATGACACACAGAGAATCTTGTGTCATTTAAAAACGTTTAGTGGCTACTAAGTGAGGTCAGAAGCAAATTTTTAGAAACTCACAAAATTGTAAGAATAAAGAGCAATTGATCAAAGTCTTTCCTCACTACAGCTTCTGTGATGAGCTTTGCAGCCATTCTTCCCTTGGTCCTCACCATTCTGGCATTAGGACTATGGACTTCATGACCACGCCCACTTCTCAAACCACCTTGAGTTGAGGCAGGAGCACACGGTGGCTCAGAACCTACATTCAACCAATCTTTCCTGAGTGCTCTTTTAGGGACATATGTTCCAGACAAGAACAAAGAGACAAACGTCCTTATGCTTTGGAGCTCACATTAGTCAAGTGACTTCACCTCTCTGTGCTTCAATTCCTGTATATAAATGATGGGATAATGACAGGACCAACGCATGGGAGCTTTTGGAGATTAAACAACTCAGGATGGTGTGTGCCATGGGAAAACCTCAACAAATGTAGGTTATTATGTTTTGTTTTGTTTTGTTTTAAATTAGAATAAATACCAAAGAAAGGCAACAAGGCATATGTATTGCAATAGTGTGGTGGTAGAAGCAAAGACCAAGCAATGTTCTAGATATATCCACTCAGTAAAAGCACATCCTCGCCACATCCGCCTGTCCTCCCCTTCAGTACGAAAGTCTCTCCTCTGCTCTTGCTGAATCTACTTCGGGTCAACCCATCCTCCCTCTTCAGGCCCCAAATCAAGCCATGAGGGTGTTACAAAGGAAGAGGGTATTTTCCCCCTTCACTTTGATTTTTTAATGCTTTGGTTCATTGTCACCAGAGGCATCCTGACAATTCCACTTCCCACTCGAGTCACCACACAGCTATAGGGTAATTGAGTTCTTCACGGCTCCTTCCTCCCTTCCTTTTTACCTTCCTTCTCTTTCTTATTATTAGAGACCAGTTCCTCTAGGGCTATAAAACTAAAAAATGAAACACCTTCAACAATGTAGAGGCACACAGTCAACTAACTGGAAGCCACCAGCAAGCAGCCCCCAAGGGTGGGTTTCTCCCTGGGTGGGTCTTTGATGTTTTCAGTCACCAATGGCATCTGGTTCCCACTCAGAGGTTTTAAGGGCTAACTGGTCCTCAGCCCCCTGAGTAGGTGGTTTCCTCTCGGAGGCATAATTGCCAGATCTTTCCAACTGCCTCAGAAGGCTGGGTAGTCATTAAGCAGATCACAAAGTATTATGTAAACACGCTGTGGATGTGTGCATGACAGAGTTATCTACTCAGGAGAGAATGTTAAGAACTCTCCCGGTTTCCCACGAAGGAGGGAAGAACTCCATCCTTTTTTATAGCAACTGCCATCTTAACATCATCCCTAGGATTTAGAGGAAGTTTACAAAAAGTGCTATCACATTTTCACTTAATCCTCACAATAATCCTGTAAAGTAGATATGATGATCTCCATTTAATAGAAGAAATAAAAAGCTTCAAGAGGTTAAGTGACTTGCCATAGCGGTCAGGCTACAAATTCAACCCTGGGTTATTCCATTTTTTTTTTTTAAATCCAATATCCTTTTCCTCTACCCCACCCCCAACATCAGTTAGAAAAAAAAAAAAACAAAAAACATTCAAAATGTACAGTAAGAACTAGAGTGACTAATGCATGAGTACTTGACAAGAATCACTGGAATTCTTTGGGTTCCCTGAAACTACTTTGCCTTCAAACATCTCTACCAAGACCTGAATTAGGTTTTGGACCTAGGCAAACTGTGCAAAATGATTCCCAGATGTTGTGAGCTGATCGCCAACACCCCAACCAGCCAGCAGTCAGACAAAGAACTTGTTTAATAGGAAAATGCCTCATTTTACACATTGCCTGCAGCGGGAGACTGGAAGAGGGCTGCACACACTGGCTGTTTTCTTCAGCGTAGATCACCAACTCAGAAGGGTGTGTGCCAAGCCTGGATTCCACCTCTCTTATGGTCTGCACATGGCAACATGCAGCAGTTCCTGAGGTTGCTGGGATGTTAGGGTTATCTATTTGAAATGTTTGAGGATTTGTTTTAACACAAAGGCTAACAGTAAAGATACTGACTCATGGCCCCTTTTTCTTTGCTGTCTCTCACAAGCAATCAAGGATATACTTCTTCATGCAGGAAACACCTGAAACTGTTTCCTGGGGCCTTTGAAATCTGATGGCACTAAATATACCCTCAGTTCCTTCTTAATGTTTTCCTTTCATACTGCAACAGGAGGGAGTTAAAGTGAAACTATAGTCATATAATTATGATTCCTAAAAATTCACTTTAGCAATGTACATAAGCAAGAATATTTTCTTTTCCAAGAAGTCCATGGAGTCTTTTCTAAGGAAAGTAAAGCTAAGACCTGCCAGGAATAAATAAACAAGATACCCATAGGGTAGGGGTTTGGTTTCCAGTGCAGGACTTTAAGTATCTCTGCTCCAACACTGCTTTATTATTAGGGAAGGAGGCAGGGATGCTGGAGAACATGAGCCCAGATTATACCTACGTGCAATTAAGAAAAAGATGCCCTCTTTGGACAGAGAGAGCCCCATGAGAGGCTGCTCAGCTGGGCTACCAGAATGTTGCTGCATTGAAGCTACCCAGCTCACCCCTGCAATCAGGTGCCTGTTCCATAAGTAAATGGCACGATCATGCACATCAGCCCTGACCACTGTCCCAATAGTAGTCCCACTTCCATAAGGAGCATTGAAGCACTAGATAGAGCTGGAGTGAAGGAGCAGGGTGTGTAATGGGGGAAGTGGGAGAAGGATGGGCAGCCAGCCATGCAGGCAGGAGCAAAGAAGCAGGGTTGGTGTGATACACTTCAACTGAAAACAACAACTGGAAAAAATAATAACCCAGAGAAGTTCCACAAAATGAGCTCCTAAAAACAAGATCTTAGGGGTTTTTGGTGGTGGTGGTTTTTGTTTTTGTTTTTTGTTTTTTTTTTTTTTTGTTTTGCATTTTTGGTTTTGTTTTTTGGTTTTCCCGTGGATGCACAATGAACACGATGCTGGAGATTAACTACCTTAGGCTGCTTGTAGAACTGGAGTCAGGGGATACGCCATCTCTCCACAGTGAACTGGCAAAGAAGAGATGAATCTTGTGCACCCAGCTCCATTTTTCTCCTCCGACATCACCTGAGACCAATTGTGCCGTTAAGGTAGTTTTTCTCTGGTAATGGCCGTTGATGTATTTCTAGTAGGAAGATGCAAGCATCCCTAAAGGGAACTGTCCCTGACAGAAGAAGAGAGGAACCAACCAAGAGCAGTTCCACACTCCTTCTCATCCTTCTTTGACTTAATAAACTCCTAGCGCATAATCAAGTACCACTGTCATGTGTTAATGCCCAGGGACCAAAGAAAGCCTTTACTACACAAGATTATATATGAAAAGCATTTGCTGTCACCAATGTAGCAAGACACTCTTTGAGTTGGCTGTCAGCAAGAATGTGGAAATAGTAGTAATAATAACAACAATTGCTGTATATACAGTGGCACGTGTATGGGTAGCACAAAGAGCAGGCCCCGTGAGGGTGTTGACAAGAAGGGCAATGGGGTCCTGAAGGCAGTGCCTAAAAGTCAGCCCTCTCTGCTCAGCCCTCCCCTGACCCCAGGATCCTGGCTGGTCTTCGTATTAATGCCCTGGCAACCTCAAGGGAATACTGGACAAGTCCGTCATAAAACAGTCAGAGATATGCTCCAGAGACTTGGAGAAAGCTGTTAGAGAGTACAAGGAGCCATTTAAAGTCCAAGACTGAAGGAATTGCACGAGAGATTGAGATGGGTAGAAGCATAATAACATTCCTAAGAAAAGAATGAGTTTGGGCCAAAGGCAAGAAGCTAAAGGAGTTGGTGGGAGGAAATACAGCCCTGACTGGCAAATGAGAAAAAGAAAACAGAAGGTGATGCTATATTGAGGTGAGCATCAAAATACACCCAGAAAATTCCAGACCTAGGAAATAATGAATTTTTAATGGACAGTAAAACATTGTATAAAGGTCAGAACCTCCAAGAAGAGATTCTTGGTTTCACCCCAGGTTTTTAATTGGGTTTTGTATGCTTTGTATTCATAAGACAAAGCACATAATTAAGTAAAATCTTTACCCAAAGTGAACAGTCAACACATGGGAAAGTTTAATCATACCCTATCTCACCATTTCACATTACTGTAAGAATTATGCAAAGGAGATTCCCACATTTGAAATGTTCTCTATGCTCAAAGCCAGAACATACTTGCTAACCAACTTAAGAATCAATGTGCCAATTTCTGCTTTAAGTCCACTGTCACTATTCTTTTTGGGGGGAAGGAAAAAAAAAGTTTTTCCAAAAGCAGATTACTAAAGTACCAAGACACTGATGGTTAAAAAAAAAAAAAAAAAAAAAAGGAAAGAAAGAAAGAAAAGAAAAGAAAGAAATTCTGGCAGGAGAGGCAAAAGAGGACAGATGAGGTGTTTTGGGCTCCTTCGTTCTCTAAAGCACTGCTTCTCCAAGTGTCAGTGTAAGAGCCACCTTTTGTTTCTTGTTATATACAAAATACCAGTAAAAACTTGTGTAACAAATCTCCAAGGGAGTCACTAAATTCAAAATAATCTTGTTCAGAAAGAAGAGAAAGAGAAGCTCTGATGACAATAAATGCGTTGAAGGTAGTGAAAAATCTGTAGTCAACAGATTGCATAAATATAGATTTCAACAGATGCTACAGTTTGAATGTGTCCCTCCAGATTTTTTAAAAACTTGATCCCCATTGTGCTGGTATTAAAAGGTCAGGCCTTCAGAAGGTGAGTTGGCTGTATGGGTGATACCTTCATGAATGAATTGATGCCCTTATAAAACAGGCTTCAGAGAGAGATGGTCCCTTCCACCTTCCACCACCTGAGGACCAGCATCAAGGTGCCATCTTGGAAGCAGAGAGCACTCTTCACCAGACACCAGTGCTGGCACCTTGATCTTGGGCATCCCAGACTCCAGGATGGTAAGAAACAAATTTCTGTTCTTTTTTAGTTTGTCTTGGGCAGTTTGTTAGAGCAGCACAAATGCATGAAGATAGTAAACTGAAAATTACTCTGTCAAATAACTACAGAAACCTCTAAATGCTTCTTCTCAATATCTATACTTATCACTGACAGGTAACTGTGTGGACTAGCACTGGTCCCCAGCTCACACTTGGAACAACACATTATGATAAGAACCACTGCTTATCGTAATTGGAATTCTTAAATATTGAATTTGAGATACAACAAAGTCTACCTGGAGTTCCACCTGTATATCTGAAAAGTAAACATTTAAAAAGAAAGGCAGGCCTGATCAAGCAGCACACACCTGTAATCTTAGTGACTTGGGAGGTTGAGGCAGGAGGGTTGCAGGTTTAAGGCCAGGCTCGACAACTTAATGAGATACTGTTTCAAATTTTTAAAAAAATAAATAAATAATTGGAAAAAAAAGTTAGAGGAGCTCAGGATGTATGTAGTTAGGTAGGAAAACATCCATGGGTTCAATTCCTACAACGCGCGCACGCGCGCGCACACACACACACACACACACACACACACACAGAATCATACAGAAAAGTGTAATCCTCAAAAAATCTGTTTTGTTGTTGTGTTCTACTTGCCTTTTCAAGCAAGTTGAAGGTCTAATAATTTCAAAAGTATTTGATAAGCACGAACATCAGTTCATGGTGATGGTGGGAAAAACCCCTATAATGCAATGTCTTACTGTGCCTGTTGAGCACAGAGAATAGGAATCTGGGCTCTTACGTGAGAGGAAATTAGATGAATTCCTTATTCTGCCACTTCCTGGCTGTGTGGTTTGGGGTCAGTAACTGCTAACATCCCCCAAATGTCATATGTTACAGGTTTGCTTCCCAGAGTGGTGCTGTTGGGAAGTCTTTAAGTCATTGGGTCATGTCCTCAAAAGCTACAGAGGGACCTCAGCCTCCTCCTAACTCTTTTCTGCTCCCTAGCCATAAGGCAAATAGTTTTGCTCTTCCACATGCTCTGTCCAGGATCTGCTGCCACAGGCCCAAAGCCAGGGGGGCCAATGGATCATGAATTGGAAGCTCCAAAACTGTGATCCAAAATAAACCTTTTCTCTTTATAAGTTGATTATCTCAGGTGTTTGTTATAGTGACAGATGCTAACATAGTAATGTAACCTCCGGGTCCCACTTTCTTTAGCCATAATACAGAGCACATAACAGGATCTACATCATAGGATTATTCTGAAGATGAAGGAGGATTGTGCCTATCAGGAGCTTAGTTAATGGTGAGTGATAAACACTGAGTATTTGCCACAAATTTGGTAAATGAATATCCCTCCTGTATAAAAATGACATGACCCCCAGTGTGGCCTTCTGCAAGAAAGCCACCCTTTGTGTCCTGACTTGGAGCTACTTGTTCCAGGGCAGACTCAGAGGGCTGCATCTCCATCACACAACCAAGCAGGAAGAGTTGACGCATGGTGAGCACAGATTGGAGTGTAAAGGAACTTATTTCGTCCCCAAATCCCTCTGAGAACAGAGACTCCTATTCTTCCATGTAAATCCATTACCACCAAAGCATTTCCAATATCGACAACAGAAACAAATACACATTTTACCTCTCTCAAAAACTGCCTGTGACATCACCTTACACAGCTCTGCTTTAGCTGAAATTGAAAGGCTCTTTGATGCTGGACTTAGTTCTGTTGGACAACAAAAGCTGAGCTGGTTCTGACAGCAGACCTTAATAAGGTACTCAGTCTTCTGCTGTAGATGCCCATCAGTGACAGATACGCTGCTTCCAGCATTTGGAGAAGGGAAAATCAAATTATTGCCCAGGAGAATGGCAGAGCAAAATGGGGTAATGGGTGAGGGAGGGTAAGATGTGTGTGTATGTGTGCGTGTTTCTGTGTGTTCTTTTTCACACTGGTACTTCCCCCCACTGTGCACTGTAAGCCCTTTGAACACAAACCATGTGCTGTCAGTGCTTATACCATTAAACTCCAAGGGCTATTAATGTTTATGACAAAGAAAATAATTAGGAATTAGGCAGCCCAATGGATCTTTTCCAGTTCTTTGAAAGCTAATACCTCAAGCTCTTAAGAGTTTGCAGAGATGAGTTTTAGAGTCTTTGTTTACTGGAGGGCCTCCTCCAATTGCTATCCTTGGCCCATCCATCTGGGATTCACGTGGGCATCTCCATTCCCACACTGCCCCCTTCTTGACTGTACAAGCAAAAGTCCCATAGAAGACCACCTTTGCCAGTGATCTGTCATTCCTTCCCTGATGTCAGTTGCCTTTTTTTTTTGTTAGATCCTCCCTGATGAACTGAAATCTGGCCCCAGGCACACCATTTGTCTACACTCAGGCCTTCCCAGGCCAATCTTATTATGGCATCTTTTCTTTGGCTTTAAAGACATTGCTGGTTTCCTGGAACAAAAAGGATCCTAAACACTTATCTCTCTAAACAATGTCCCTTGGAAGTCCTAACTTTATTTCTTCCTGCTTTGAATCTGGGTTTTGTTTGTTTGTTTGTTTGGGGGTTGAGTAAGGTGATTTCCTACAAATTTCTCTGAATGGATTCTGAAGACTTTTCAAGTTCAAAGAATGTCAGGGTAGAAAGGAACATTGGAAGCCACCTCTCAGTAGAGCACCATTGATCTCCCTTGCTGATGGGGATTTCACTCTCCCCTGGGCAGTCTGAAAATTGTAGCAAGTTTACCTTCATTGCTAGCTGGGCAATCTCTCCATTCCATCATTAAGGTTCATCCAGTCTTCATCTACACACTCGGGTGCTCCACAGAACCAACCAGATCTCCTTTTACACAATGATCCAAGAGAATGCTTACAGCAGCAAGAAGGTAGCCCTGACCCTTCTCCAGACTGAACCCTCTCAACACTTCTTCTAACATCTTATCTGGTGCTATCTATTTAACATCCTGTTTACTCAGGAGCTTGCAAATCTTTAGCAGAGACATTTTTCTAAGGTTAAGCTCAAGTGTCAAAGATTTCTTAGGTGAACACTTTGGTCAGCCCCCTCCAGACACTCTCATAACCTATCTGATCCTCGGATCTTCTGTGTTTGTGACATTTCCTCATAAACTATTTCACTTCTTCATTCCCTTTCTAAGTGGCATGGATAATGCTTCCCAGGGAACTTGGGGTTCCTGCCCAATGGTCTGAACAACACAGAAATGCATGTACAGACAAGAGCAAAAAATGGCCCCCACTGTTGGGTGGCCAGTATTTATACCCGTATATTTCCTGTTACTTTCCACACATTCAAGTTGGCCCAAGTATCCAGAGAACAATAAATATGGCACCAAAGCACAATGAGCCCCTCCAACTGCATGATCCAACAGGCTCCATGCACCACTTTTATGGGGTCTTAATTCAGGACATTAGTCCTTACTTCCCCCACGGACTTGCTTCTTTCCTCATCAGAGCCCCTTCCTCATATTTTTGTCTTGGATTACATCTTTCACAAGGATAAGAACAGCCACACACAAAATTCCTTCTTAGCAACACACTGGCTAAGTCCATACTGAACTAATAGAAGTGCTTTATAATTTACAATGGTCTCATTTTAAACCTCATTGCAATCTTATGAGTAGGTGTTACCTTCATTGTATAGATGAGGAAACTGAGGCAGAACTGGGATCTTCTAACATCTTATCTGGAGCTATCTATTTAACATCCTGTTTACTCAGCAGCTTGCAAATCTTTGGTAGAGACAGTTTTCTAAGGTTAATCTCCAAGTGTCAAATAAAGAATGAGTCATAGAGAAAAGAGTAGAGGAATCTGGTTTCTATTTCTGGCTTTACTATAAATTAACTCATGGTTGAACTCTCTGGTCCTCAGTTTACTCATTCATAAAATAAGGAGATCGAATTAGACAATCACCCAAGTTCCTTCCCACTCAGCTGTCCTTTGTCTCCAGTCCTGTCTCTGCCATGTTGCTAAAATTAGGCAGAAAACATTGTTAAAATACCTTTCTTTTTTGTTTCTCTTTTTTTTTTACGTTTCCCAGATTAGCTGGACAGTATCTGATCCACTGTCAAGAAAGAAAGAAAGAAAGAAAGAAAGAAAGACCATCTATTTAATAGTTTTTTAGGCAGTCATTTTCTGTAATGAGCAGATCATCTGGAAATATCAGCCACAGGGTTCGACCTATACAAGTCCTCATCCCAAGAAAGACTAGCTTCAGAGCCACATGTTCTTACAGCAGTGGTTCTCAACCCAGGGCACATCTGACAATGTCTGGAGACATATTTGGTGGACACAACAGGGGAAGAACTCTCACTGGCATCTGGAGGGTAGAGACCAAGGATGCTCCTAAACATCTTCCAATGCACAGGACAATCCCTACCATGAACAGTCTTCTGATACAAGATGTCAATCTTGTCAAAATTCGGAATTTCATCTTAATGAGCAAGGTCAAAGGACAGCCCCAAACTAATTCTTCAAGCGAAACGGGTCCACATGGAAGAACCAAGCTGGGCACATGTCAAAGAACCAAGGGTTCAAGCATCTCTTACCTTGCAAAGAAGGAAGCAGCCACCGAGGTGCCTGTGGAAGTCTCACTGGCCACACAGGAGCCCTGTGAGGCGGGGACGCTGCAGGCCGCTGGCTTGTCTGCATTGTAGCGGTTCAGAGCTGCTTCTGTCAGGCCCTCCCGGCTTGTCTCGGTCATCAGCTGGGAGATCTGACAAGGAAAATGGATGTGGAGCTCAGTACCTGTGGCTTATTGCATTTTCTGACCACTGTCAGAATCTCTCTATTTGGGTGAGGGGACCAGTAGTGTGGGGGAAGGGAGAGGGAGGCAAGTGGGAATGGGTTTGCAAGCTACCTGCATTCAGTGATATGTGGGTGCTAAGGGATTCTACAATTCTCCAGCATGTTAGTGAGGCTATCATCTAGTTTTCATTTAAAATAATGGAATAAAATAACCCCTGACATTGCAAGTTTCATTATGTCCACCATTTGGAGGGGAAGTGAAACATGAACCATTATCACATGCTCTTTGCAGCCCAAGACCAGAATGGTACCATCAACTAATGCTGATTTCCAACCCCAAGTGGCCTCAGATGCTCTCAAATGGAGGACTGGGCTAAAGGTATAGTTTGATCCAGGGAAAGGTAAGACTGTGTATGAAGAACCCAAGGAACTAAGCAAAATAGTTTTTGGTGGCAGTGTTTGTGGTCTGCTCTGGGAAGTTGGCAAAACAGGTGAATTTGAGAAGCAAATAAAAACAAACATCATTAACAAGAATTGCCAAAGGTCTTTATGGAGGGTTTAGATTTCTGGTTCATTAAAATAAATGGCTTTCATTTTCTTTGTAACGATTGTGTTTATAACAGAAGTCCTAGAGGATAGCCCATTCTGTCTAAATTCCTATCATATGCTAAGAAGAACCACACTTCTGGGCGAAATGAGAATCTGGTATAGAAGAATACTCTTGGAAAGTGCTAATCTCATGACAAATGTGATAATTACAGAGGCAAAGTCTAAATGTGCTATTCGAAAAACCTGTTCTTTAAAACGTCAGTCTACTTGCAAAATGAGAAAAATGTTAGTTTAAAAGAAAAGGAAACTTCTGTTTAAAAAAAAAAAAAAAAAGTCTTGAGCCCACTCCAACCCTTATATATCAAGTGGAAAATGCTTCTAATCGCTTGGAAAATACAAGTGCAATAAAGCAAAGATCAGGAACAGTTTCTACTTTGTAACGGAGCAGGCCAGTAGGGCACTGAAAGAATCCCATTTGTTAACCTTGGAACATAAAAACATTTGTACTTTTCATTATTAGCAGAATGGCCATTTACTGTGAGTCCCATTGACTCGAAACTTGCTCTGCTTAAATTCCTACTCTTACTTGGAAAGCCCTGGCTCTGTTTAGCTGAAGTTCTGCCAGCGCACACTTTCTTATTCCCATTCATTCAGCGCATTGGAAGGAAACTTGACCCTCGTAAGAGAAACTGGAGAGGAGGCAATAAAGGCAGCTGGTGGCCCGGAGGACATTCCCTGCACTCAGCAAGGGCTGCTGACTCTGCAGAGGGCCCGTGTCACCTCTCCTACACTTCCTCTGCTGCCTGTGGCAGGAAGGGAAGGCTACCCTCTTGCCATTCCCCGAGAGGAAGGAGGCCGGCCAGAGGGGCCAGCTGAGAATATGGTTATGAATACTATTATCCACATTAATTAGTGTTTATGGAGACTCAGGTGGTACAGGATGCCAGCCTATATAATGACCGTCCAAAACAAATCCGCAAAATCATGGCACCGTTGTTTTTTTCAAAGAGCTATAATTTGGGTGGGGGATGTGGCTCAGGGGTAAAGCTCTATCTAGCACACGCGAGGTCCTAGGTTCCATTCCAAGTACAGCCAAGAAAGCCTGGTGGCACATGCATGTTATCCTCCAGGGACTTGGGAGGCCGAGGCAGGAGGATCACAAGTTCAAAGTCAGCCTCAGCAACTTAGCAAGCCCCTAAGCAACTTAGCTAAACCCTATCTCAAAATAAAAAATCAAAAGGAATGGGGATGTGGCTAAGTGGGAAAGTGCCTAGTTAAAAAAAAAAAAAAAGGCGACAATCTAAGGCACACATCTGATCTTGACACACAATGATATATTTGAAAAAAGTCAATAAGCCAGGAAATGAGTGTGCTTTGCAATTAGTGACACCTTATACACTTTAGTGGGTGTTTTCATCCAGTCTGTTGCTTGTGTCATTTCCTTTCATTACTGTATCTCCAATCTGAAGTATGGGGAGAAAAAAATAGGATTCTTCTGCCTCAGTACGTATTATTATCCTTAAAGGTGCCCAGCAAACCCAGAGAGAAGCCGGCATGTGTGTGAGGAATGGGAAGGCGCCTCACAGGGACACAGGCTTCTGAATGGTTCCAGACTCCGGAGTCTGGCCCAGGATGGATATGAACATCCTGCGGGATCATGGTTTTTCAAAAAATGCCACTCGGCAAATGAATTTCAAGGCATAAGTTTCCTCCAGAGAGAGCTACTGGTTATCTTGTGCCAAGCAAGATTGGGTCTTTTAAAGAATTGGAAATTTATGGGCATGGGACATTGGATTCTCAAGCCTACAAGTAGGATTATCCAGTAATTGACTGCTTTTAGAAGTTAGCATAATGGAATGCCCAAGAGTTAAGATGGATCTACAAGATCATTATCTTCCAGTTCTTCTCGTTAGGTACCCGAGGACTGGAGGAGTGATCTGCCAAGTCATGCCAGTGCTCCTCTCTCCTCCCTTCTAGCTGACCCTGCTCTTTACAATTAAAAATATAAATACATTCTCCTTCCTTCTAATTTAAAAAAAAAAAAAAGCATTAACAAATATTAACTTTTTTTTTTTTTTATCTTGGAAAATAACCAAACACATAAAATTGAAATTGAAACTAAAGCCCATGCCTCTGTGTGAGGCTCCTCGCCAATCCCCACACATGGCCTAGTGGTTTACAGGGCACCTTCAAGGACAGCTGATCCGCACTGAGGCCGAAGAATTCTATCCCCATCTCTCCAGACTTGGGATGAGAAATACAGCAGTGAAAAGGCAACATCACAAACAGAAGACTGGGCGAGAGGCCCCTCCAGAGTCCACAAGGTGTCAAAAACGGCACAACACACTCATTTGCTGGTTGACTTTCCTCACAGGTCATTGTGCATCAAAATCAGATGTGTGACTCAGATAATAGCTTCTAATGTAAAAGTCACATGGCCCATCCTGCCCCTTTCCAAACACAGCCAGAATCACGTTCGTATCCTTTTCTGTGCACTCACACCCGCCACCCCCAGGAACCAGACTGAGCTCATTTTGTAGTTTATTTTGAGTGATCTCTACAAATTTTGTTCTGCTTGTTTCACAATGCAGAGATGGCATACCATGAGATGCCTACTCCTATAGACTCTTATCCCCTAAAATTTAATGTTCTCTTTTGTACTTACATGTACTATCTCCATCTGGGATTACAAACTTTCACAAATAATACACAACGTTTTGACTACAGCAACTGCTAATTTATCTCCCCCTCATTCTGCATTCTAGGACCCTGGTCTCCCCCAAGGAAGACTTCCTGCTCCTCCTGCCACAGGGCCTATGCACATGCTTTTGCTCTCTGGAATACGTCAAATTTTCTTTCAGTGTCTGAGCTTTGGATTATACTATGCATCCAATAATAAATCATTTTCTCTTACTTTGCAGCATCATTTAGGTCTAGGGCTGTTTTGCCTACCACTGCATCCTCAGGTTAGCACACAAAGATACTCATACACACAAAGATACTCAAAACATGTTTGTGGTATAACTCTAAGCTTTTGATATTTTCTACTGCTCACATTTATTTGATTAAATCTTCTCTTAACTAAGAATACTTTTTTTTTTTTTTTAAATTTCATTGTTTTGAACACTTGCTTAGCAAGCATGAGGCTCTGGGCTCTATCCCCAATACCACAAATTTAAACAAACAAACAACAACAACAAAAAAAAAAAAACCCTTTTTTCTTTTTCTATTTTGTTGGACTATTAGAATATGACAATATTTTCCCCCAACTCTATCGCTGCCCAAGTGAAGTAGATTTGTTCTACTATGTGATAGTTCAAGGATTGAGTGCTGCCCCACCTTGCAGTGTTGGGGATCAAACATACATGCTAGGCCAGTGTTCTACCACTGAGCTCTTCCCCCAGCTGTTTCTTTTCCGTCCACTAGTTCAGTTGTTCACTCGTTCATATGAATAACTACACATTGGGTATTTGGTAGTGCTAGACACTCTGGCAGGCAAAGGTGTAAACATTTCTAGGCATCTCCGATTCTTCAATATTTACTTCTTCCTTTTTTTAAAAATTTTCTCTTGCAAGTTGTGTACAGTTTCCTGGCAGTCAATATCTATCTTGCTCAAATGTACACTACAGGACAGCTGGCCAAAAGCAACTTCTGTTACCTCTGCTTAGCTCATCTTTATAAAGAGGAGAGGAGCAGGGCTTGCTCTCAGTAGAAGCAGCTACAGATGCTTTAATTTAACAATTAACATCATCTCAGTTCCAGATAATCAATGACAGAGAAAGAGCTTTGTTGCCAAATAAGCTCTCATCCTTCACCCATTTACTGGGATGTAGGCTTCTGAGTGCTGGGTTTTGATGGATAACTTCTTACCAGGATATTGTCTTGCTTGTCACCAAGATACTTGTGACCAAAAAATTTATTCTCACTCAACCTTGAAAACTAACCCTATGACCACATCACAGGCTGTAACTAAATCATCCCATGAATCAAAGTAACAAAATAATTGCCTACTGAGTAAGATTCAGATAGGAAAGAACTGCTCTGAACCAAATTCTTTCTGTGGCTCTCTGAAACTGTGACAGCTTGTTCCTGAATTGGATGTACGTTAAGGCTAACGATCTGTATTTATGACAAATATATCACCATAAAGAGATGCCCTTACATCTGTCCACCCCTTAGCTGCTGATAACCACTTCCCCTTTCTTCCATTGGAAACAGTCAATACAAAGTTGTGTAGACAGGTCGGCTGCTCTTCCCATTTTACAGATGAGAATAAAAGAGGCTCAGAAGAGACAGACGATTTGTCTCAGGCTCACTCAGCCAAATGGGAATAAATACAGGACTCTGATTCCATTCTTTTTGTTTTATTTTCCTTCCTGATATCACCTGACCTCAGTTACTGAGGTTTGTTTAATAACTTGAGGACCAGACAGATTCGGGGGATGATAGAAAGTACACTTTGCTTAGTGTCTGACTTCACGAGATTGGAAACAAAACTACACGGAGAAACTTGTTCTCAGCCCAAGACGTGTTCCCTCTCTCCAAAATGAAGATGTGTGCGGAGAGGCACTATCTCTCTGTAACTCAGTAGCACAGAGGCTTTCACAATGTGTTTTTAGCCAAATCTTTAGGTCAAAGAGAGACTCAGAAGAGTCAAGAAGGAACAAAGGAGTCCAGGTTCACCTGCTTGTGGGACAAGCAGTGCAGTGTCAAACCTGGGCCTGGAGGCCCGAGGAGGGAACAGGTCACTCCCAACATGCTTCTGAAGGAAAGAGCCTGGGCCCCCTGGCCTCCACCCTGGTCCTATGGTAGGGGTGAAATCTCACCCCCCGGGGGGCCCTTGATTCCTCAGCCTCCCTATGCCAGAGCTGGTTCTCAGGAGTGGAATTCTGAGTGGAATTCCCTAAGGAATCCCACAGATTTTGTTCCATGACACAGCACTCATGTGTCTTTTGGCTTCTGAATTTTTACCAGTCAGTGGGGCTCCCCACATTTCAAGGGCGATCTGTGGAAGAGGGGCCTGCTTTTGCAGCTAGGTATAATAAAGGCATTATTCTGTTAGTAAAAATCTTCCCCAAAGCCTTGGGTAATCTATTTCCAAAGGGCCGGGCAATGAGTCTCCTGAGGCCCCTGACCCTTCTCCAGTCATTCCATCACCTCGTGTCTGGCTCCCAGGCCAGGTGTGCAGCACACAGACGGGGCAGAAGAGTGGGCTGTGGTGGATGCCCATGGGGCCCACACAGCAGTCCTAACAGGGCCACCTGCAGAAACTGGAGTCTAAGACAATGGAGTCATTTCACCATGGAGGAAACTGAGGGTCAGAGAGCTTGTCACCTCTACAGGGAAAACAGGTAGCAAGTGGAGGAGCCAAGACCAGAACCTGGATCTGTTTGAGTGGTTTTCATTCTGCACTCTGAACCCTGCTGTTCCATTTCTCTGCTTCAAACCCCCCCCCCCCCCCCCCCCCGCAGAACAGCTTCCTCACTCAGACTCTTCTCACAGGTCCCTCCCTGCAGCCCACTATTTTAAAAAGTCCCCAAGACAGCTGATGTCCTCAAAACTGCAGCTTCACTGCACAATGGGGAATCCAGAGCTTCATTTTTAAAGGACTCTGGTTTACCACTGCTTTGTAGACTGCTCCTAATTTATCTCTTCTCTGGCGATCCTAGGAAAGATATGTAATTCTTCCTGATAAAATTCAGGTTTCCAGACCTCAAAATATCCAACCCACATATCTGAAAAACCCAAAATCTGGTGGAAAGGATTCATTATCAGGATCATGCGTATATGCCTTCCTCCTAGTCTAAAAGCCGCAGCTGAAAACTCACTGGGCGGTCCTGATCACAGACATGGGGGACTAGATTTTCACCACAGGATTGTTTTGGGTTTGGTTCTGATTAAAACCTGAATTTAGCTCTCCAGCTCCTTTACATGGGGTGGGGGGGAACCTCACTACTTAATGGTATCTGTTACTTTCAAAACACCAGATCAAATCCCGCTGGGAATGGCAGGGGGCAGTGGTAAATGAAATACAGGGTGGTAATAAAAGGAGCAAGGTTGAGGGGTGAGGTTGCACACGTGTGTTTGCACAGGTGCTGACACATGTGTATGTGTGTACCTGTGGGGTCCTCCTTGTATGTGACAATCCCACATGGCACTATGTGGGCAATGACAGCTGCTTCTCACAGACTTCATAGAAATAATAAGTCTCCATATATTTCAACCTTATGTATGATTCTTGTCCTCCAATCACTCTTTAAGGTTTTTGCACTGTCTCAATATGAGAAGCTCAGTACTTGTCCCCAAAGAAACAGTCAATCTTAAATTTGGTTATGATCTTGACCGCAGAATCAGAACCAAAGGCTCTTGCTAAGGTTGCCTCCATGTTGCAAATTGCAAACTGTGAGCCATTGACCTTTAACTCCCCCACTAAAGAATGACTCTGAGAGCTACAGCATGTGTCAGCATGGGGGTTCATCTTAAATGGCATTATTGACCCAGAAAGCCACCTCCTTTGACTCTGCCAAGACAGCAGAGAACTCCAACAGTATCCATTTCCTATTAGAGACATCTATGAACAGCAATTGCTTCCTATTCAGTCTTTAATTAACTATATTTAATGATACAATACTCCCCCAAATCTCAGAAAATAGCATCTAATAACATTTTATCTTACACAATTAATATCTCACTGTCTTGGGAGTCTCTTTTTACTGTTATTTGCTCCTTAGATTGATACTTAATGTTTTATGATTTTATAGACATTAAGTGCTCAATAAATATGCTTGATCAATCTTAGCATAAATCAACTCAAAATTTTCTTGAAAAAGATCAGTTTGCAGCTCATTTTTAATCCTGGTGTTGTCTGAGGAAGCTTGTATGCTGTCAATTCTTTGCTTTTAGGGAATTAAGACACTAGAATACATTTTCAAAAAGCTCACATAAATTGTAAATGAGGGAAGTATATCTGCAAAAGCAAAGAGTAAACAAGGCATCCTCAAACCAAAGATAAAACAAACTCCAGCTGATCATGCAGATGTCCCGTGGCAGATGGACAGATCATAGAAAGCTGACCATGGTGAACAGAAACACACCTTCCTCCCACATAAGCCTTATTCGGTTTTTACTCAGATCAGAAAGAGACAGAAAAAATTGTTTCACATCCTTTTCTTTATGTGAGTCTTTGCTTTCATGGTAGGAATACGTCTCCATCCCCTTGTGGAGTCACTTGTGGGGCTGACTGTGAGTGCATCTGGCAGAGGGGGGCCCCAGCACGGCTCCCCCCAAGGAGCAGCTGCCACTTTGCAACCCGCCAGACTCTTCCTTCAGAGCCAAGGAGAGCAGCTATGGAGGACTCTTGCTCTTGACAGCCACGGGTACATGTCTCTTGCTTCAGTGCTTCTCCCTCTGGGGACTGAAATGCTTCATTTCACAAGTTATGTTGATTTCATCCTCGCAGGACGAGAAACAAAAGAAATGGTCCACTTAAGAGGGAAGCGCTGGCACACTCCACCGGCGACCAGTCCCTCCTCTGCAGTACCCATGTGTGTCAGTGTCTCCTGTGGACCCTGCTGCCCTCCGTCCTCCATCACTGATGTCACTCAGCTCTTTTATTCCCATACTTTCTGCTCCTGAGATACTGGGACACCCTGCTTGTCCCTTCACCTGGAAACCAGAACAACTCAGAATTGCAATGCCGTGATTCAAAGGCAGGGCAGGTGGCGCTGCGCCTGCTTTCAGCAGGGTCTGTGATGGGGCAAAAGCCAACATCAGCAAGACTCATTTTGGTTCAGAAGTCTCAGAAAACATTGCAGCAAGTTCACTATTTGCCGGGTCCTTTTTGCTTGAATAAAATGTACGAGGGCAATACAACAAATTTTCCCCTTTCTAAACATTATCTAAAAAATAACTACAGCTACAACACAGAACACACTGCATGATTCCACTTCTAGGAGGTATGCAGAATAATCAAATCCATAGAGGTAGAAAATAGAACGGAGGTTGCAAGGGACACAGGGAGTAGGGAGTTGGTGTCCAGTGGGTCTGGAGTTTGGGTTTGGGATGACAAAGGTGCTGGAGGTATGTGGTGGTGATGGCCACACAAGGAGAATGGACTTAAGACCACTGAACTGTAGACTCAAAAACGGGTAAAATGCTCAAGTTTAGGTCATGTATATTTTAGCATGTGCGCACACACACACAAGCACACACAAAACAATACTAAGGAGTTAATCCCTTTTGTTCCAGGAGGTCGTGCACCTGCTCTGCCATTTAGGGAGGTCATGAGGACTATGAATGAGGGGATCAGAGTCAGAGAAAATGGCCAAGAGCCTAGGGTTTCTGTCCTCCAGTGACTCTGATGTGTCTCTGCACATGGTGCGTCTTATCGGGGATGGTCACAGTGCAAAGTGACAAGACCCCAACTAGCCCATGCCTGAGGGCTGCAGGAGCTGAGCCAGGCTGGGCCCTCCACAGAGGGAAGGAGGGGGAGGGGAAGTAAAGGGGGAGGGGAAGGAGAGGACGAGAGCAGGCTGGGGGGATCTGGGCTGGGGAAAGCCCCCACATGAACTTGACTCTCTCATTAAACATTATTTGATTTCTTTCCACTTGTGTAAATAAAATACCATCCTTTCTTATCTTCCCACAAGCCTGCTAAGTCACACCTGAATAGCCAGCTAACATTCTTTTCATAACCTCGTATTCCAGATCCTTCCTTAGGTGCAGGGTTTACTCTTAGACATTTAAATAAAATTAAAAACAAATCAATAATAAATACAACTCATTTTCCTAGTGCTCTTGGAATGCTATCCTTGGCGCACGGGTGGTGGCTTCCTAGACTGGAAGCTTGCCCCAGGCCTGGCCCTGTCCCCATGGGGCTCCGATGCACACACAAATCACCTCTAAGACTCTGAGTCTGGCCTTGGGTTACACAGATAAACTCCTCCCTGGGCTGATCACCCCTCTGTCCCCAGCCAGCATCAACAGGCCAAGATGGGATTCGTATGTCCCAGGACTGGACGTTTGATTACCCTTATTATCTTAGCTTGGTTTGGCTATAAATTTTATTAGTGGCCATAAAATTATCCATCCACAGCATTTGACTCAGTGACCTCTTGCAAAAGAGAATTCCACAACCGTGACACACAGGGCCTACGAGGGCTGCCTTTTCTTCCCCCTTAATTTATAGCCTCACCTTCATCAGTGTTCCGCCCTATGTGATGAGACTGAGCAAATAGAAGAGGCTGCTCAGTTTCATGAAACCCTTTATCAGGGCTTAAATCTGGCCCCTCAGCACCTGGTAACTGTTTTCTTTTATTCTTTGTTTTGCTAGAAGGTAAAAGGGCAGGGCCACCTCTCTGCTTGGAAAAATGTGAGGCAAAGGGCTAGCTGCATTTCTATTTTAGACTCCTCCCTTAGATTTTGCAGTTCCAACATATGCAGCCTAAGGCAGAGTTCAAATGTGTTTTTTAAAGAACCTCTTTTTTTTTTTTTTCTTCTTCCTGGTATTAGGGATAGAACCCAGGGGCACTTACCACTGAGCTATCACTTATTTGAGACAGAGTCTCACTAAGTTGCCCAGGCTGGCCTCAAACTTTCGATCCTCCTGCCTCAGCCTCCTGTGCAGCTGGGATCCCAGGCATGCACTATCACACCTGGCTTAAAGAATCTCTTATAAAACAAAGGCTAACGTCTAATCATCAAGTTTGGGGTATTTCTTCTACGAGCATATTTTAATTCACCTTGTAGTCATGCTCAACTGTGATACTTTGAATACTTAACCTTCAGTTATGTTTTGCAGGGTGGTTTCAGTGACATATTCAAGGACATATAAATATTCAAGGAGTCCAGTTGATGTGAAAGAGAACTTCAGCCTGAGAGACCTTTAAGGAAGAAACATCAAGTGTCCTCATGGATCAACATTTTAATAATGATCATTTTGAGTGCTTGCCATGAACTATGTTACAGGAATTGCCACATTTAACCCCAACAACCCTATGAAGTTGGCATCACTGTTATCAAACTCTGTCAGTCACATGGAGCAGGGACCGCTTTGGGGCTTGGTTCCCTTCTCTCCTTTAGTTTACACTGTGGGGATTGGGCCCATCATCATCTAAAGAATGTACAAGTCCCTAACTATGGCTACCCCCTGCAGGAGATGGCTAACGGCCAACAATCTGATAAAGAAAAAAGGGATCATTTGAATAATTTCTCAATATGCACTAAAAGGCTCTCTCTACCCAGTGTTTTGTGACTTTTATGATCAAATGAAAATAAAGTCAAATGGTCTGAATCTTAATGTAATTTATTTCATTACCAATTTGCAACTGAGCAAACTCAGGCTGAAATCACAAGTCTAGTCATCTCAGCCCCGACATCAGGGTCAGACAAGAGGCTATTTCCAGGTCAGCTCCCAAAACCTAGGAGGAGAAACCCCTTTCTTAATATTCTCAATCACTTGGGTCTGCTCTTCTATGGGGGAAGGTTACCAAGGTTTTTCACCCACAAATGGTCAACTGAGCCCCAGGAAGCGTGTCCTGACCATTCTTCCCAACACTGAATGATCAGAGCCTCCATACATTCCTCAAACCTGTCATTATGATACCAGAGCATCTGTTTTAATGTGGGGGTCCTTTTTTTGGTGTTGAGTATTGGCCTGTGCAATGCTACGCACACCCTTTATCACTGAGCTAACCACTCCCCAGCCACTCTTTCATTTTGTAACTGCCTGTCTGTCCCCAGTCTCTCTCCCTAACAAGAGAATAGGTCCTTAGAAGCAGGAAATGTATATGTCTATTCTCCTCAGTATTAACAGCCCAGGACAGTGTCTAGATATGGGAAATATCTAATAAATTACATTAATGCATTAATTAACAAATACATGCACATGCAAGTGAACTTAATCTAGCTGGTTTGGAATTGCTGGAATTTTATTTGTTTTAAGCGATGAAAGGTTATTTTCATCTGGTTTTAAAAAATTATGGGCACAGAAATCTTTCTTTAATTAAGTGCTTCAGCACACACTGAGCTCAATACAGTGTTGAGTGGCTGAAGTGGGGGAGAGAAAGGGAAAACAAGAAAGAGAGAGAAAAAAGGACAAAAACAAAAAGAAGGATTTTTTTTTCTCTCTGCTCTGCCCCGACCCACCTGGATTATAACCACTAAGGTAGGATGCTCCAATTGGAGTCAGATGGACAAAACTGAATGATCAGTGTCTTCCCAGTGCCTGGAAAGGGTATGACAGGTATCAGGAAGGAGAAGAAAGAAAGATAAAACAACTCCCATGCAAGATGAAAACAGGAGAGGAGAGGTAAGTAATTTTTCCTCTCCGCCAGCTTTAGTGTGAGCATGTGACAGCCATGGCTGGAGAGCAGGAATTCTCTGGAATATGGAGCCAGGGATCATAAGAATACAGTTTCCCGGAACATTCAAGCCCAAAGGCTGATGGCCCACCCCTCTGCCCCAGTTTTTCTTTATACTATACTTAAATTTCAAAGTCATCCTCTTTCCCTTTTCCATTAAAAAAACAAAAACAAACAAACAAACAAAAAAAAAAACAGTCCTAGCCTTTGAAGAGAGGGCTTGGACTCTCTGAATATCTGAATACTTGCTTTACGTTCCTTTTGCAGAACAGCATTGTTTATTAGTTATGCTGCTAAGGGTAAACACAATGAGATTAAGAAACTGAACATTAGATTAGCTGGAACTGATGTAGCATTTAATTCTAATACAGATCCTGGCCTTTTCCATCTACGTTTAATCTGGTATTTTTTTTCCCTCTGGATGAAGGGCATCATCATGCATCTCATCTCTAAGAGGTCATCTCTTCCCAGGGTCTATGTCACTATTCTTCATTGAAATCTTGGGTAATTCTTGAAAAATTTTCAAGGCAGTGCATTGTGATCTGGAACTTACAAGGTGCATTCCTTGTAGGCATCATCCCACTTCCTCATATTTGTCTTAAATTCTTGTGCAAAAACATAATGAGGGGTCTGTAGACAACACTGGGCTGTAAGTGCAGAATGGCCAGAAAAGTAAATGCCTAGGCAACCTTGCATTCGGGACAAAGGCAAGAAATAGTATTGGACACTTAACAATAACATATATGCATGCAACACACATGTGCATGCCCCCCCCACACACACACACATACACACCCCCCAGACGATGCTGGGGATGGCAGAAAGGAGAGCCTGTACAAGACACAGGGGTGAATGAGGTCTGTGTTTACTGGAGCCCAAACACCAGGAACCATGAGAGCACAGTTCTACAGGGCTCAGATCAGCCAGGGAAAGTGTTTTTCCTTGTTTGGGTTTCTTCAAAGAAACTGACAGCGCTGGGGCTGGCTCTAGATCCCATGATTTTCTCTGCTCTGTCCCGACCCACTAAGGTAAGATGCTCCAATTGGAGGCAGGACGGACCAAACTGAATGATCAGTGTTTTCCCAGTGCCTGGCAAAGGGTATGACAGGTATCAGGCTCTCTGCAAATGCTGCATTAAAGAAGAACTAATTCTGGGCTTGGCTCTGTTGGAATATATAGGAGGCTTTGGGAAAGTCATTTCCCCTCTCTTAGCCCTGATTTCCCCAGTGAAGAGAACTTGAGTGTCTGGGATGAAATGAGATAATGCAGCCAAATGTGCCCTGTGGGTTCTGAAAGTCATAACCAAATATAAAACAGGAACATTTAGAAACATCCTTATTATATCTTTAAAATATGTCCCTAACTTAACATTCAAGTGAACTTTATGAGAACTCTTACAAACATGTCTATGACAAACAAAAACACTCCCCACCACTGCCCTAAATAACTGACGTTGAACAAGGAATTGATGTAGTTCAGCGTCAGCTCGTTGTCCCAGAGTAATGCACTGGTTTTTATGGCTCCAGTTTTGACTTAATCTCATATTTTCTGTTTACTGACTACAAAAATGCCACATTCTACACAATCCAGGAAAAAAAAATGGATCTGGAAAAGCCCTTAGATGTAGTCTAGGATAGGGCAGCAGAATTCTAAAGAGGTTGAAAATTTCAGTAATACAGTCACTATAGTTTAGCTAGGCCATGGGCACAGTTTTACCCAGATGACCCACTGTGGAACCCTTAATACCTCTCTGCATCTTAGCTTCCAAAATCAGAGATACATCATAAGGAATATTAGCTACAAACACTCTCAAATATCCTCCTTGTCAAATAAAAATGGCATCAGAGTCAAAATCAATGCTTTAAAATTTTCTTTGCAAACTTGCACACAAGTAGGCAAGCATTCGTAAGCTGACCTAAAACAGTCTGCTGAAGATGTCTGGAATTGTTCTGTGTAATCCCCATCTGAGTTTAGAATCCCTTCCTCTACAAAACTGGGATTTAAGCTTTCACACTATTCCCACACATCCAGAGAACAGCTCATCAGAGTTGCTTACTAGGAAGCTCTGGATCATTAATCGTAATCAGGATTGATTCTAATCTTGTCACCAAACCCATGACATTTTGCAGCTGATGGTATTCTAAATAGGGTCACTTATTTGGACTATTAATAAAATATACTTATTTACATGTGTTTGTTGCCATTTCTCATTTCATTAATAAAAATAACATTAAAAATGCTTTAGATATTTAATGATATGTGGGGATTCCCTAACTCCTTCCTTAACCCCAAGTACTCAATTTTAGGAATATTTAAAAATCCTACACCTCACAAGTTATAAAACAAAATTCCCAAGTTAATATTTTGTCTCTGTCCAACTTCAAATCTATACAATTTTAACAGCATTCCCCCACACTGATTTTTGCATAATTAGCAGAGACAAAGATTTTCTGTGTGAGTTGACACCAGACAATTGTAAAGTCTCATCATATCTTTGCTAAATAAATATTCTTCTTCTTTTTTTCCTGTTGTGGTTGTAACATTCCATCCAGTGTCCTAATTTCTTCACTTGGTGGTTCCACTCAAATTTCTTCTCTGTTCATCTAAGATGTTGCTTTTTCTCTTCTATTGTGTATGCTATGGCTTTCCCCAAAGCTCAGCTATACTTTCCACTTGTTGGAACTTTATAATACGGGTCAGGCCTCACAAAGTCAATACCAACTAACTTATTGTGAGCATATCTAACTAGACTCCCTGAGCTAACAAATCAGAGCCAGCAAGATTGGCATTCCCCAACACCTCAGGGACCACTGCCAGCATGTTTTATTCTCAAACAGAGTTGGACCTGGGAGTTCATCTCTTCCATATCTGCCCTTTTGTTACAAACCTTGAGTCCCTGGAGTCTGCTATTTAAAACAGAGCTGATCTTTTGGGATTCTTGTCTTTCATACACACTTGAAAAGCTATTCATCTAATCCTGAGTTAAAAGACTCTCAAGCTGCATTTTAAAAAATCCATCTTGTTGCAAGTTCCCCAAATTGAATTATTCTCTTAACAATCTTTTGAGAGAAAGCAACACCTTAGCTAAGTCTGTTGTTTCCTTAGCTCCCATCCCCAGACCATGATTCTATTCTTACCTCAAAGTAACTTGAAAGTCTGAGGCACTTCCATATATGTAGGGCAATCATACAAACAGGGCCAAGTTTTCAGATCCTGAGACTGGAATCAACCAGGCCATCTCTGAAAGAAGCTGATGACCCAAAATGGCAATTTCCAATACAGATTGGGAATTCACAACACTCATAGCAACTCTTTGTTAGTGCAGACAGCAACCTCTCCATTTTGGAAGGTCAGTTCCATGAGGGCAAGAAATAAATCTTGCCTTTTGGAGTAACTCTAATGACCCTGAATAGTCCTCTTGGTGTTAAGTATTAAATACAATGCCATTAAGAATTTGTACAGGGCTCACCACCAGCAGAATCATAAAACATCACCAAGAGTGAAAAGACACGTACCCATTTTGTATTTAGCTGAGGATGCAGTTGATTTTATCCCCTGAAGCCTGAGATGAGGTCAAAATAAACACACACACACACACACACACACACACACACACACACCCCTAAATTGTCCTTCCAAAAGGGAACAAACTCAAACAATGTCTCTGAGAGAGAATGAAAACTACTCCTCTTGAGGGGAAGGAACACTAAAAAATATCATTTAAAATATACAAAGACACATCTGAGAATCAGTTACAGGCCCACTGAGTAAATATGTACAATTAAGAATCTCAAATTAGATTAGTCCCAAAAGGAATATAGCCAAAAAGTGGGATTGGAAGTTTTGAAGGCACCTTTCCTCTCTAAACCTGTAAGAACAATACAAGTACACAAGTTGACCACAGTGACTCTAGCATACAACTACTGAAAGGAGGAGATGGACCAGATGCCTGGGAAACTCTTCTCAAAAGCATAAGTTTTTTGGCCCAATGCAGGGGTACACACCTGTAATCCCAGTGGCTCAGGAGACTGAGGCAGGAGGATCATGACTTCAAAGCCAGCCTCAGCAAATATGAGGCACTAAGCAACTCAGTGAAGCCCTATCTCTAAATCAAATACAAAATAAGGCTGTGGCTATGGCTCAGTGGGCGAGTGCCCCTGAGTTCAATGCACAGTACCCCCCAACTCCCCCCCAAAAAAAGTCTTGAGGTTTTTTTTTTTTTTTTTAATGTGTAAAGGCTTCTAATGCTAGAACTTAAACTAGCATAACCCTATAATCAAAGGTTGTAATTTCATTAATGTCTCGGACAGAACTTAGCCCAGAATGAACCTGGCACATCATGCATGCCCATCTTCTCAGCTGATTCCTGTCGAAGGCAGCCTTCAGCGATAACGTATCTATGTCAATCATGTCTTTCATTTTTCAAGTTCATTCAACTTAAAATATTTTGTGTTATTGTCCCCTGAGAACATTTACACATGTCAAATCCTATCTCCTGTTTGTTGGTTCAGGAATCATGCTTACTTGATGATCAGTTTTTATTGGGAAGGAAAAGGCAGTATTTATGAAAGTGCTTTATCTTCAAATTCTGGGAGGGGCGACTTTTCTCCAATCCAGGTCACCATGGGGATCCTTTGCCACATTCAAGGGTCAAACATAAAAAGGCAGTAGTGGGAATGAGAGGCGTGGGCTCTCTGTCCTGTGAGCCTGCCAAACCCGGCAGACAGGAGGGACTCAGATGAAGGCACCCCGGTTTAAAGGAACTTTGTTCTGTTTGTGCTTTGTTTAAATCCCAGAGTGGGAGATGACCCACAATAAGCCACTTGAACCTTTTTTTCTCTGTAATTCTCCAGCTGAAATACAGTATGTGGGAGTTCTTTCAATAGCAGTTATGCAGGCCTTTTCAGAGACTAAATTTGAATACTCCACAGTTGGGACTTGGAGCTGCCCAACAACAGCTTGAAAAAACTAATGGCACCCCTCGCCAGCCTTGCCCTCCTTCATTTTTGGCGGGCCTTCTGGGGCCTCCCAACCTTCCCAGCCCACTGCCAGGAGCCGCCGCCCTCTGAGACCCGCCCCTCTTCCCTGTGGACTGCTGCTATTTGCCATTGCTTATCTATTGGAAGCTGGAGTAATAAGAACAAACTCAGCTAAACTAAATTGGTCCTTTGTTTGCCATTATCATAAAAATTTTATGTAGAAACTAATAAAAACATGCTTTACGTGCACAGTTACATGGGTTTGCACAGGCAATAATATCCAGCAAGTTATATCCATAAATCCAGTTATAGACACTTAGGAATAAATATTTTATCTTTACCAATGTTTCTGTTTATTGAAAGGAAGGTGTGAACACAGAGTCATACGGCTGATCTGTGATTTTTAAGGGCCCTTAAGTCCCCTGCATGCTTCTCTGTGAGATCAGAAAGGTCCTTTCAGAATTTTCTGGGTAATTTTCCAAATTCTTTAGCCTCTTGAAAATTCTATATTAATCAGACCTCCTACCCATGTAAATGGAAAGCATTTTAACAAAAGCATTTAAAAATTAGTCATTTTTGAAATGAGTTCAGGATTTTCTTCAAAATTTTTAAGGCAAACAAAAAGACTCCATTCTCTTCCCAACTGGGACCTTGGGGCAGATTTACAATAGATTTAATTAAAGAAGGCTGAATGAAACCCAAATCCAACAACAACAACTACAAATAGGATCACTGGATATTTAGCTTTCCCTTCAGTAATTCACTGTAAAATACATGGAATGAGTTGAGGTTTTTGTTCTGTGTTTTCTTTCCTCCTAGGGGTGACCTTTCCAATAGACATATAATGGGAGCCACAGATGCAAGCCTCACATGTCTCTTTGAATTTTCTAGAAGCCACATTTAAAAAGTGTAAAGAGCAAGCTGAAATTAATAACATCTTATTTAATCTAATAGATCAAAAAAATCATCATTTCAACATATAATCGCTATTTTAAAACTTACTACATTCTTTTTCACAGACCAAATCTTTGAAATCTAACATGCATTTTATGCTTACACCATAATTCATTTCAGACTAGCTGCATCTCAAGTGCTGAATACCCTTGTGTGCCTGGTAGCCACCACTACATAACACATATCTAAAGAATCTTCAACTAGACAAGGGAAATGTGATTTCAAACTAATTTCACTATCTCTGTGACTTTTTTGGTTTTGTTTTTTTTGTTTTTGGTGGTACTGGGGAGTAGGATCTCATGCAAGGTAGGCAAGCGCTGTACCACTAAGCCACAACCCCAAGCCTCTCTGTGACTATTTTATACTCTGTGGGCACACCTTCCTCAGGTTATACTTATGAATTCAGAATGTTATAAACTCAGAAAATATTTAAATAAAATTAAACTAAAGTTGTGTTATTTTAAAAGTCCATGGGGGGGCGGTCTATAATTTATTGTTAAATAAGTAAAGGTAAAATAAACCAGTTGAAAAGGAGAAATACTTAGGAGAGTCAAAAAGAAAGGCTTTATCGACAGTTACCAGAGGTGGATAAGAAAAGGTTACAGATCTGCCCTTCTCCCAGCCTCTGCAGCTTCTCAAATGCAGCCCACAGTGAAGTCCCTTCCATATAAAATTATACTCTCAGAACATGAGAAGCCATTTTCTTTACATTTAACTTTTTTTTTCCCTAAAGAAACTATGTATCAGACTTCTGTGACCTTTTTTTAAAATGGCATCTTCTATTACTCTTGCATTATCCCCCCTCCCCCCTTTTTTTTAGAGTAGACTCTAAGGAAGACCTTCATAAAGGGCATTTTGAAAGTCAGGAATTGTAGGGAGAAAGTAAGGGACAGAGTGTTGGTACTGTAAGTAACTCTGATGTTTATTTTCTTGAAGTAATCTTTGGCAAATTATTCAGCTTCTCTGTGATTGCAACAATTCTAGGTCTGTATTAAGTTTTGCAAGTGTTAGGCACATTTTTACTTGATGTGTTATTATATTTAATAATGCATATTGATGCGTGTGAAGGAAGTAGTTCTGTAGGGCAGGGACCAGAATTGCTGAATATACCCTTTACTGAGCTAACCAAAGCACTGCCTGCATAGAAATGCTTAATTACCACGTGTTGCTGTTGAATCATAAAATGCATATGTAAGTGCTGAGATAAGGACTCTGGGTAAATGTAAGGTATTTCTGTTTCTAGATTTATAAGAATCTGTTGGTTTAATATAAATCAAAGATTTTTAAAATGATCTGTTCTCCCTTCAAGGATAAAGGAGAGTCCTTCTTTTATTTATTTATTTGTTTGTTTATTCTGATTTGTTGTACATGACAGCAGAATTCATTTCAATTCATAGTACACATATACAGCACAATTTTTCATGTCTCTGGATGTACACAAAGTAGAATCACACCATTTGTGTCTTCATACATGTACTTAGGGAATGATGTTTTCTTGACAGTAGATCAGACTGACAGCAAGAGTTTGAGAAAGATCCTAAAGGATCTGATCTGCTTCTATGTGTTTTAAACTACATAAAGACAATCATGTGTAAAAGGCACACCTCCAAATCCCTCACCCTCCTCCCTCCCAACCTACATATGAAAACACTTTCCACAGAAAGGAAGGGGCATGGACTCCAGAGAATATAACCCTGGTTTTCAAGGGAATGAAAGGATAATTGTAAGTGAAATATGCCCTAAGATCAGAAGTATTTCTATTTAATGATTTAGAATAAGTTACTAAAATGACCAAGAACTAATAGTGTTACTTCTAAAAGATTTTCAAAAAGAGATATGATGATTAAATGCAATCTGATCCTGGAATGGACCCTGTACTAGAGGGGAAGGAATGCTATAAAAAGGACATTATTGAGTCAAATGGGAAAAAAATGGAGTATGGATGATAGATTATTAAAAGGTATCCATCAATGTTAATTTTACTGAAGTTGATCCCATATCCCAGGAAATATGCACTGCAGTATTTAAGGATATAAATCATGGTGTATACATCTCACTCTCATATGATTCAGAAAACTATTAGTAGGTAACTGGGTACAGGGAATAAGGTGTCCTTTATACTTTTTATTTTTTTAGATGACCTTTGTACTTTATATTAATTTTTATTCTTGCAACTTTTCTGTAAGTTAAAACTTACTTCAGAAAATATGTATGTACACATGGATGTACATATATGTATGATCATGTGTATATTCTAATTCTCTTGGAAGTGGATAAAAATGGTGGGGAAAAATTTCTTTCAAGCCAAATGTCCCCTTTAGGACTACACAGGATAATTCCATATCCTTCTACCTAATGTCCACTCTAGAATTTAATGTAGATGATGTCAAGTAAGGATTGGTTCACCTCTAGTGGAAGACTTGCCTCTCATCAACCCATGGCTACACTGAGAGCTTGAGTCTCTCTGCCTGACCTCTCTCTAAAAGAAGCAGGGTTTGGGGCATATCAACCAAGTGTCTGCCTCCTCCTCTCATTTCCATAGAGAGATATGCATCTTCCCTGTTCATGGTTCAAGTAATCCTTACAGTGGCCCTGAAAGCTGTTAAGACTCCCAAGAGGAGACGACCTCAAGGTCCATGATCCCTGGCTGCCCACACCATCCCCCAGCAACCAGGATTATTTTATCAAGGGTCAAGGCACCTATGGGAATCACCTGGGTCACAGGGTAAAGAAACTGGTTTGTGAAGGTATTTTTATTGCCTTTCCTCTTCTCACCCCCATTGGCTTTGAAACAACTTAATCCTTCAGTTTAACATGGAAACTTCCAAACAGAAGACAATTATGGAGGCCAACAAATCCATCTCTGTCTTCTGATGCAGGCTATTTTTCAGGGTGCTCAGTCTCTTTTGGGATTTCCCACATGGGAAGCTCCCTACTTCACAAGGTAATAGATCCCATTATTGGAGAGCTCTGATTGATAGAAAGTTATTTGTGAGTCAACCAGAAACTTGTCTCCTTTGGGACCTCTTCCATATTCCTTGATAGAGCAGGTACATAGAAAAGTTGGGGATGAATCAACCAATCAATCATTAGGTGTTATTCTGTTCTCAAGAGCAGTAAAAAATTATGCCCATTTTCTCTTCAAACTACAGTGTCTTTGAAAAGTATTTGAAGACACTTTCATGTTCTATTTCCTCTAATTCAGCCTAAAATCCCTTATTCCCTTAATCGTGCCTCATATTACACCATTTTAGTTTTTATTATTTATTATTTAGGATAGAACCCGTGTCTTGCACATGTTAGGCGAAGGGCTCTTCTGTGACTGGGCTTCACCCCCAGCTCCTACACAGCTTTTAAATGTGGTTAATTATTGTCATCGGCCTTCCTTCACTCATTCACAACCATTCATTCACTCAGTTATTTAATTCCTTTCCCAAAGGGATTTGTAGGTTTTAAAAGGGGACAAATAAAATAAGATGAATAAAATAGATATGAACACAGGGAAAACAGAATTGAATGGAGAAGCCTAATATGCCAAACAAGAAGTTTGTATTTCTTCTAATGATTGGTAAACTTGATTCTAATATTCCTGGCACAAAGGTAAACAGGGAAACATGAGCTTCATGACTCCTTATTAAAAGGATGAAAAAGACAAGTTTCTCAAGGAAGGACAAGACTAGTCCCCCCAATAATTCATAGCCAGTGTCTATTCTCACATTTCACGGCAAATGCTAAAGCAAAATTCAAATAGTTGTTTCTTATCTTCATTTATGATGAAGGTGTAAAGGCATAAGATTAAAATCACATTTCAGGGTGATTATAAAAAGGTTTAAGTTGATTTCATTTAACTGTATAAATATTCTCTTCAGTATTTTAACTTTACTCAAAGATGTAATTTAAGGAGAGGCAAGTGTGGTGTGCATACCTGTAATCCCAGTTACTAGGGATGCTGAGTCAGAAGGATCTCAAGTTCAAAACCAGCTGGAAAGCATAGCAAAAACTGTCTCAAAAAATCATAAGTAATTTGTTAATCATCCTTTAATGGACTGTCTCTTAACAAAACAGCTTCCATCCTGAGATTTTGAGCACTAGAGAGAAAAATATTCCAAGATTATTGTCTGTTGTAAGAGTATGAAGTAGATTGATCCCATATTTTTAATTAAAGTGGCTTCATAAATACATTTTGGAAACCAGATAAATAAAAGGTAAAGTTCCTATTTTGTTGTAAAAAGAAGGATCCTAAAGAGAGATATCACAATCCAGCTGTCAAACAGAAATAAGTCCCAGGGTACTTACTCATAAAGCCAGGATTTTCTGCAGGACATTGTTTTGGGAGGGCAAACTGTCACAGTTGTTAATTTTTACAACACCACTGCTAGGTAAAAATTGTTTCCTCTGTTCTACAGATTAAGAGGCTGAGGCCCAGAGAAGTTTGCCAAAGGTTACAGAGCTGGAAATAGCTGAGGAAGGATATAAATGTCAGGCTGTCTGGCTCCAAATTTTGTCCTTTGATCACTGTATCACCTTCCTCCATCGCACTTGCAGTGTGGTGAATAAACGCCACGTCATATTGGTAAGTAGATATGACTTTGGAGCTTTGGGGACTCATCAAGCTGCCCCAGAGTAAAGCCAAGTTGGGTAATGATATACTGGTAAAGATTTTAAAATGAACTTTCCTTGAAAAAGTGCACTGATTTGTAGCATTTACTTACTTCCAAGGTATAAACTCTCATGTGGCATATGTGAGGACTCCAGGACACCACTGCACCTAGAGGACATGTCTCAGCAATAGTGCTGTAGCTTGGCTCTTGATTGTCCCCCAAAGTCCCACATGTTAAAGGTGTGATCTCCTCCAGCCCACGGCACTAGAGAGAGGTAGGGCCTGATGGAAGGAAGTTAGGTCATTAGGAGTGTGCCCTCAAAGGGGACATTGGGACCTTAGCCAATTCCTATCTCTATCTTGGCTTCTCAACTACTTTGAAGAGAGTAGCTTGCTCCACCTGGTGTTCCTAGCTGTAATGTGTTGCCTCACTATAGGCACAAAATTTGGCAATGGGTCTGCTGACTATGGGCTGAAAGCTCCAAAACTGCTAACCAAAACAAAGCTTTGCATTTTTTTAAGTTGACTATCTTAAGTATTCTGTTACAGTAATGCAAAGCTGACTAACACAGGTAACATCCCCAAAAATCTACTTGGCTCCTGGTTGCTCCTCAGTAAACAGAGATGCTCCCTCTTTTCCTTATATTGCACCTCCTCTACCATCTCCTAATTTGTCTTTTACATATATGTATCAGATAATATGAGCTATTATCTGGCAAAGGAAAGAGGAAGAAGAGACTGGACTACATATGCACCAAGTTAGGTTAAATCAAGACCCAAGGACAGTTCCCAGAGCACCTTTAAAATATGTGGGTCAACTTAAACATGTACCCAGAAGATGGAATAAGGCATGAATAAATGCTTATTACTATCAAAAATGCACAAATCTCCTTAATGCTTTGCTTATGCTATTTCAGTTGTATGGCTTGTCTGATACACTATTTTGGTTGAAATATATGAAGAAAACCTTCCCTAATACAGACATGTAGTTGGAAAATAGAGGAACATTTTAGTAGCCTTTTTAGATAATTATGGGTACTCTTATTGACAAGTGGTAGTTTCTTAAAGATGCACTGAAATGAGCAATCTAAATTTTTAGTACTCTACTGTACTGAAATCCATTAGGCTACCTGGCATCTGGAATGGATCTTACGTTATAAGATTTGCAACAGAATACACAGGTCATTTGGAAAATATTGGTTTATTGAGTTATACACAGATTACAGATCATTGACACATTCTATGATATAGTATCAATAAATCAATAAATCGTATCCCACTAATCTTATCAAAAAATGTATTTTAGGATAGGAAAGTTTTCAAGGTCATGGTGGCAGAATCAAGCTTCCAAAATCTGATCTTTCAACTGAAAGCTCAAATTTTATAATTGATAAACCAATGCTGTTGGTTGTTTTTAAGTGATAAGCTCTTCCATTCCTTTTTGAGAAAAATCTCTCTTCAAAATACCCACATCTAAATAATCATAGTTTGTCTGTCTGTTATTCTTTCAAGTAAAAATGTACTTAATTAAAAAAGTCTAGTAACAAGTTGCCAATTCAGGTGATCACTCTTCCTTGAGACTACTGTCACATGATTTCAACACATATTTCCTGATTTAATAAAATTAGTCATTTTTATTGTTTTATCAAGGAAATTCTTAAGTGCAACTATATACTTCTTACAGAAAATTCCACACGTGTGACAATTTAGAGTACCCTGAATGGCTTAGTCTGGAGTCGCTGCCTCGATCTGTGCCGAGTCAATGGTTTTATCCACCATTGCCTCTGCTCCATCTGAACAATGTCAACACAGCAAAAAAGACACATAATGCTAAGTATTACATGAAAATAGGGGATTTTGTGTGTGTGCGTTTGTTTGTTCGGTGGTGGATCAGACCCCCGAGTCTCACACATCCTGGGCAAGCAAGTGCTCTACCATTGATCTACGTGGCCAGTCCACGAAAATAGTTTTGATATCATAAACCCAGTGAAAAGGTCTTGAGAGCTCAAATGGTCCATACAGCACATTTTGAGAACTTCTGTAAGAGGAAATCAAAAACTAAGCAAATCAAGAATTGGCAACCTGGGGCTGGGGATGTGGCTCAAGCGGTAGCCCGTTCGCCTGGCACACGTGCGGCCCAGGGTTCGATCCTCAGCACCACATACAAACAAAGATGTTGTGTCCGCTGATAACTAAAAAATAAATATAAAAAAAATCTCTCTCTCTCTCTCTCTCTCTCTCTCTCTCTCTCTCTCTCTCTTTCTCTCTCTCTCTATCTCTCTCTCTCTTTAAAAAAATTGTTAAAAAAAAAAGAATTGACAACCTAAGAATGTGATGATATAGAAATAAATACTAATGATGCCTGAAAAAGCAGAAAACGCCCCACACATTCCCAATGTTGAAGGGGTACCTTTCACATCAAGTTGTGTCAAATGATTTCACTCTAAGTGATGCGCATGCATGACTTTAATTTTAAAAATGGAAAGATATTTTTAACAGATTTAAACTTTGTTTTAGTTAGTTTATTTGCTGCTGTGACCAAAAGACCTGACAAGAACAATTTAAGAGGAGGACTCAGTCCATGTATGGCTGACTCCACTGCTCCAGGCCCAAGATGGGGCACAACATCATGGCAGAAGGGTGTGGAAGATGAAAGCAGCTTAGGACACAACAATGAGGAAGCAGAGAAAGGCTTTTCCTCTCACCCAGGATAAAATATATAGCCCAAAGGCATGACCCAAAGACCCACCTCCTCCAGCCACACTCTACCTGCCTAGAGTTACCATTCAGTTAATCCCTATCAGGGGATTAATGTACTGATTAAGTGCTCTCAAAATCAATCATTTCACTTCTAAACTTTCTTGCATTGTCCCACACATGAGCTTTTGGGGGACACCTTATATTTAAACTATAAATAACTTAATAAATAACCTAAAAATTCTTCTAAAACAATTTATTGCCTCAGATAGTCAAGGAATTAGAGTACCTATACAAAAGATAAACATGAACTTTAAATATAATTTTTTTAAATATTTACTTTTTTTTTAAGGTGGACACTATATCTTTATTTTATTTTTATGTGGTGCTGAGGAGCAAACCCAGTGCCTCATGCACACCCCCAACCCCTATAATTTTGTTTTTAATGTTAATGCCATATGAACTCTGGCTCTCTGGCAACAACTCTAGCAATACAGGCAGATAAATTACAACTTACTCCAGTTCTGCCAGGAGGTATGTGCTGTGTGCACATGAAAAGATGGGCTCTTCTGAGAGTGGACACAGTGAGCACCCATGGTCTGTGAATCAAGTACTGAATCTAACATAACTGAACTTTTCCTTTCCCATCCTAAAGAGAGGGAATAATGTTCTATAGAGTAAAGTTTCTTACTGACTGCAAGGCTGACTTAAAGGATGACTTTTCTGACCCATGAGGACTGACTCCCTTGCCTGATTTGCACTGTCCAAGAATCAATTAGGAGAAGCAAGCATCTGGACAAAGGTGAGGACATTTCAAATCCCACACTGACTGCTATAGTTCGGATCTGGTATGTTTCCCCAAAGCCTCTATGTTCACAGCTTGGTCTTCAGCTTGGTCCTATTGGGAGGTGGAACCTTAAGAGACAGGGCCTAGTGAGAGGGAGTTAGGTCACCAGGGTTTGCCCTTGAAAGGGATTTTGGGACCCAGGCTCCTCCTTTCTCTCTGTTTGCCTTGCAGATGTGGTGAGGTGAGCAGCTCCTCCCCAACACACTCCCATCATGATGTACTACAAGCCCAAAACAAGGACCAAATGACCAGGAACTTCTGAAACTGTAAGTCAAAATAAACTTTTCCTCTTTAAATTGGTTTTCTCAGGTATTCTGTCACAGTGATGCAAAGCTGACTAACACACTAACTTTTCTTGAAACATTCCTTGGGCAGGTCCAAGGATCAGAAACAATTTCTCAGTAGTACATCTTCCCTCATGCAGTATATGTAGACTTAGAGCAGCATTTCTAATGGAAGTAAAATTCTAGACAAATTGAATCTAAAGCTCATATTTATCACAGTGAAGAGAGGGATTTGAGGAGAGGACTGGGTTTTTTTCCCCCCATGAGGTACCATCTTTCTGTAATGACTCAGATTCATTTCCCTCTGGGGATGGCTGCAGGCAGATGTGGAAGGAATGAGGGATCTACCCAGTCACACTCCTGTGTATGTTGAAAATATATTGGGCCAGATTAATTACCACAGTCATTATCTTGGCAGTTTTCAAACACAGAGATAAATGCTAACAGCATCATATGTGCAAGATGAGAAAAAAAAAGAGCAAATCTGGGCAAATTAGGACTGTGACATAGATGTGACTAAGCATTTAAAGTAGCCGGCTTTTTCTTCAGCAATTAAAACTGCATGGTTTCAGTTTTCTCTGATATACAGATGCTAAGTCACAATAAGGGTGGAGGGGCTAGGGACAAATAGAGTTACTTTAGATAGAGGGGAGTGAAGGGAGGGGAGTGGGTATGGGGGTAGAAAGGATAGTAGAATGAATCAGACATTATTGCCCTATATACATACATAACGATATGACTAGTGGGCTTCTACATCATGTACAACCAAAAGAATGAGAATTATACTTCATTATATATAGTGTATCAAAGTGCATTCTACTGTCATGTATAACTAAAACAAATTTAAAATATTTTTTAAAAAGTGCATGAACCTGCATTAGTCTCACTTTTAGCAGAAGAAAATACTTTCAACATGAGATACTAGAGTTTTCTACAAAAAGGATCAATCAACAAAAAGAGTAATATGTATCTTTTCCTTAGAAAGTGGTTTTTAATTTTTTTTAATAGTACAACAAAAATATTGACACTATGGGCCTTTCTCCAGTGAGATTCATTCTCACCAAACAGTAAACAGGAACTTTATGTGAAAATAGCGGTCACCAGAGTTGCTGTGTTACTGATGGCAACACCTATAGTCTGAGGGATATGAGCACTCAGAAGCAAAGGAAAAGGAGTAAGCCCTCTGCTTCCAATTTCTTAAGGGAAGGGCATGAATCAGAGAGTCTATTAACTCAAGATGCCTCTTCTGGTCTCAAACACATAAGTACATATTAGACCAAGGTTGGTAAGTGAAACTCAAGACCCATAACCAGTTCTGCAGTCCTCAAAGACGTCCAGTTACACATATTCTCTCTGCTGCAAATATCATGTACATAAGGGGAAAATATTTTAAGAATCAAGTCAGGCACTAGACTGGATACAGTAGCCTCAATGCAATATCTATGGTGTCTTTCTGGATTACTGCTCATATAAACAGTCCATCTAACTCACAGCTATGTAAATAATCAATAGTCAGATGCATTTCTCCAGACACCTGGGTGGAATTTACATCTGGCTTCCGTCCATCCTCCCACAGTGTGATGTCTGTATGTCTGCCAAGGCACTGACCCGCCTCACCCACATCACAGGGGCTAGCTGTGTTTGGGGAGATCCTGAGGACAGCAACTAAGCTTTACTTATCTTAATGTCCTCAGCTCCTGGCACCTGGCATATTGTGGGCATCCCAAGACACCAAATAAATTAAAGCACTGAAATGAGCTATCTTTCACCTCCCAGGATCAGAGTGACAGAATAAGTGGTGACATTTGCCATAGTTTAAGCTGATGAAGTTGTTATTTATCTTACCAATGGAAAGCTTTCAGAAAGAAGTTGTTTAAAGGAGGAAACAATGCTAATGGGGATCTTGAAGACAAGCCAGTAGGATCCATAGGACCCTTGCTGGTGACAAGGGTGGGAGAGGGGAGGTATGTATATTCTGCACTATGGGTGGTGAGAGTCTAGTTTTCCTCCACATTGGCAACCCAGATGGACAACAGCAGACCCCTGAGTCCTAACACCAGAAGTAACCTGCTCCTGAGCCATACTCTGGAGTCTGTGTCACAGTCCCTGCTCACAATCAGAGGCATAGGGCCACTGTGCCATTCCTCTTTAAACACCATTGCTTATTTCCCCTGAGCTGCCAACCCAGTCATACATACTTACATGCAGGTCCAGGAGAAACAATGAGAATAGCCCACTGCCCCTCACTGGTTTCCTATGCCAACACAGTGTTAAAAGGCAAAGCCCACCTCCAGTGTCTAAAGCATTGTCCTTTCTATTCCCAGGAACTAGCACATTGCCTAGTTCAACTGAATGTACCACTGAATAACTGTGATTAAAACACAGTGCTTTTTGTGTCTAGGTATTGGAAAGACAGGATGTATGGTGGAGAAGACAACTAGACCTGGAAGACCTGGGTTCCAGAACGAGCTTTATAACCTTGTACCTGCTGAGGCTCACCTATGACCTGCTCCCACACACAATGAAACCTCACCTCAACTGGATGCTCAGAGACAGCTGTCTTTGGACTAGAGGATCCTCCTGGAATCCCAAGTCCAAACTGAGATCTCTCCTGGTCTGGTCAGCCTCACTCCTTTGGTCTCACCACCCATGCAACACCCAGCACAGAAACCAGAGTTATCCTAAGCTGCCCTCTTTTCTGTCCACCACACAATCAGTCCTCAAGGTCATTCTAAATACTTGTGAAACCTATGACCCTCTGCTTTCTGTCTTCCTCCTAAACCAGTGAACTGCCACTTCCCTCTCTCCATCCACTAGAATGGCAGGCTCCCCCACTACCCACCTGAATCATGTCTACCTACTACTTCCCATCACCCAGCTAGCCAGGGGCCTTGCATGTAATGCAAAGGGGAAAGCCCAGGCTTTGCCTTGTTTAATGATTGATTTTCATCCTCTGCCTCTTACCCTGCTCCCCAACACACCATACTCATGGCCACTGTGAGTATTTGCAGATCTTTCCACTTTCTTAGAATTGTTTCCCCAAGTTTGCCTTCCCAGTGTAGATTCAGGGTACTGGGATGTAAAAGTACTCTGAAAGAGTTTTTAAATGCCCAGTGTAAAGCACAGTATGTTATGAAACTGGCAATTTAGAAACAGTAACCACTTTGTTGAGTCCATTAGGAGGTAAGAGAGGGATAAGTGGCAGAGAAATGAAAATTGTCCTGCACAAACAATGAGGAGAAGAGATGAATGGTGGTGGTTGCCGATGCTTTCTGAAGAAAATAAGGGCATATTGTAAGTCTGTTTACAATAGATGTGCATTTGACATATAATGCTTATTATAAATATGAATACATATGATTTACTCCGAAAGCTACATTGATTCATTTGCCACTTAGTTTGTTACACGTTAGCAGCTACTTAGAAGAGGTAGAAAGGTGTACAATGTTTAGATAAGTGACTTTCTTTTGGTCCTCGTTTTCTTTTGTGCTAAGTTTTTTATATCAGTTACTGATAAATTATAGAATTAACAGATTTTCATTGTGAGTCCTTTCATTACTATTGCCCACCCTTTCTCAGAGATGCAAACAAACTGTGACAGAATCCCAAAGTGAGCTGAGGGAGGCAGTATGAATAATTTACCAGCTAGATCCTTAGGTCTTAGAGCTATCCTGAGAGGATTGTTTAACACATCAAAAAGAAAGAACAAGACATATAGAGAAGACGAGAAGAAAATGAAGATGGAGAACTTGCTTACTAAATATAAATGATTCTAAGGACAGGATTTCCTTAATATTTCCAGTCGGATAAAACCAGAAGATCCTCCTAACTAAGTTGTCTATTAACATGAAACTAATATGATTATTAACTTGCAGAAATACTATCTACTAATCTTCATTTTAAAAAATCATTAAATAAATGCTCAATAAAACATATGTTAACTGTATTTTTAGGAATCCAGAAATGTGAAATTCCTCTGTGCAGGTGGCAATTTATAGTAATTTATGCCTCAGTTTCCTCATCTTTTCAATGAGAATCATGATCTACTTACTTCCTAGGCTTGTTAGAAGTCTCACAGATTTAAAAGACAAAGAACTGGGGATGGTGCTGGGCATATGGTAAGTATTCAAATATTTGCTGGATTATTGTTTGTGTTTCTATGACACTAAATTAATGATATTCACACATAGCTCCCACAGTAAAGACACAATGAATGTGGTAACTTTGAAGGAAAAAAAAAAAAAAAAAACCTAGTTAGTAGAAGTAGGAAGAGAGGAAAGAGAACTGTGAAATGCTCATAGGTGTCCACCTGCAGGCTGACAAGGCCAGGAGCAGAACAGGACATCTCCAGTTTTCCTCTTGGCACCTGGAAAAATTGCCCAACGTCATCATGTCAGTGGAAGAAGAGGAAATGGAATTAAGACTTCAGTGTCTTGCACTGCCTTTATTTTCTCCACAGTCCTCTCAAAGGAAAGGCCATTTCCAGGGCTGAACACTTGGCGAGCTTTAGCGGTCCAGGCACACGTTCAGGAAGGAGTCCTGGCTCACCTCCTCGTTCCTGAGTGGATCTGAAGCTCTTTTTTTTTTTTTTTCCTAGAATAGAAAGGGTCTGACACTTCTTAGAGGATAGCCCTCTTGCCCTCATTTTCTTCAGAAAGCATCGGCAACCACCATTCATCTCTTCTCCTCATTGTTTGTGCAGGGGAATTTTCATTTCTCTGCTACTGATCCCTCTCTTACCTCCTAATGGACTCAACAAAGTGGTTGCTGTTTCTAAATTGCCAGTTTCATAAACTATGATGAAGCACTGGGCTTCTTGAACAGAGTACTAGAGAGAGTGGGCGACCTACTCTAATAGTAGTAGTTAATGCGCTGAAGCACCTGCATTCTATCAAAAAAGGCTATTTAGATGAGAAAGTACAATCTGTCTTTAGAGGAAAACAAAAAATCTGTTGTCTTCCTCAGAAATGCCAATACACAGTCTCAGCCGCCTTTGAAGTGGGCTATGAATGAATTTCCAAGCCTCAGAATGGGCCCTGCAGAAAGCCCATGTTCAAGACATTTAACCACAAGATTGCTACTAAAAATAGAGCTTAATTGTGTTCCAATGTGAGAGATGCCTCAGCTTCTCTCATATTCAGTTCATTGGTCCCACCACTATTTTTCAGAAGTCTGTTAATTGCTTCAAGTATGTCTGACACACCTCTACACCTTGTTTGTGTTAAGAAGGCAACAGCATGCTCTGAAAGTCATCTGTATGGGTTGGATTTGTAAAACTTCTCAACATAGGATTTTGAATGTGTCTCTCTATAGAGATAGATATAAATATTGGTATAGATACAGCCATAGATAGATATTAACTCCAATGTACAGAAGTAAAAAAAAAATACACAATTTAGAATAATGAATTTAATCTCTAAACAATCTTAGGAGAAGCTACTACTATCCCCATTATCTACTAGGAAAAAAATAAGACTTTGAACAGTGATTTACCAAATAGTATTCAGATTACAAAAGGCCAAGTGGCACCTGGAAAGATGCGCAACATCATTGATCATTAGGAAAATGTAAATCAGAAGCATGAGGTATCACCTTGTACCCATGAGGACGGCTACTATTAGAAGAAGGAGGAGAAGAAAAGGAGGAGAAGGAGAAGGAGAAAACAGAAAATAAGAAGTGTTGGGAGAGGCTTGGTGCCATATTATTGCTATTATTGCAGAGACTCAGGAGGCTGAGGTAGGAGGACAGCAGGATTGAGACCAGCCTTAGTAATGTAGTGAGGCCCTATCTCAAAATAAAAAATAAAAAGGGCTGGGGATGTAGCTTAGTGGTAGAGTCATAACTCTAGGTTCAATCCCCAGACCACAAAAAACTTTTTTTTTTTATTTTTTAAAAAGAAATATTGGAGAGGATGTGGAGAAATCGGAACCCATAAGAACTTCTGATAGAAATGTAATGGGGTGTAGCTGAGAAGGAAAATAGCATAGCCATTAGTTCCTTAACAAATTAAAAATAGAATCACCATATGATCTAATCATTTCACTTCTGGATGTAGATCCTAGGGAACTGAAAATAGGGTCTCACAGAGGTATTTGTACACCTACATTCAGAACAGCATTATTCACAAGAGCCAAAAGATGGGTTGCCCGAGTGTCCAACAATGGATGAATGGATAAACAAAATATGGTCTGAACATATAATGGATTATTATTTAGCCCTAAAAGGAAAGGAAATTCAGACACATACTAAGACCTGGATGAACCTTGAAGACATTACAGAAGTGAAATAAGCCAGTCACTTACGGAAACATACTATATGATTCCACTTATGTGATACACACAGATGAGTCAAATTCATAGAGACAAAGTGGAGCGATAGTTTCCAGGGGCTGGAGGTGGGGGAATGGGGAGTTAGTGTTTTATGGCACAGAGTTTCTAGATGGGAAGATGAAGAGTTGTGGGGGCAGGTGGTGGTGACAGGTGTGCAACAATGGGAATGTCCTTAATGTCACTGGACTGCACATTTAAAATGGTTAAAATGATAAATTGTATGTTTTACCACAATTTTTTAAAAACACAACAAGTATTACTCAGCTAATAAGTGAGCCAGAATCCACACGCAGATCTGTGTGCTCTGTCCACTCTGCCAAAACCAAGCTCCATTTTCACAGAAGGCTCGTTCCAGCAACAGCGACTTTTCTAAAGGGTATATGTTGGGACAACAAATTTCAACTGTTATACCACTCTGTGAAATAAGACCCACAATATTTGTGAGGAAATCACTTTGCTCCATTTTATTACTCCTAACAAATTAAAATAATTTATAATAAGATTCTGCCTATGAGGTCTATGTGAAGTCCACCTCCGAGGAGACTTCAATTTTCCCAAAACTCCAAATTCTGTAATAATGTTAAAAATATTTACAGTTTATAAACAAAGATAAAAATTAATAAGAAAGCAAGTCTGTCTCACTAGATGGCAGCATTGCTTACACAGCCTCTTTTCCATTTGGGGCTCATCTTCATCTAAAGCTTTATCCCCACCAGCCTCCTGGCCTCCCAGTGAGGAGATGTAACCTAGAGCATTTACTTTGACACTTCTGTGTCAGAGCAAACCGAACTTGGAAATCCCAGTCACACAGAAGCGCCTGCAAAGAAATCACGTGAGTATTGAGGCAGCTGTGGTCCTTCCTCCCCAGGAGGGCTGCACATTTGACCAATCCAAGGAGCTGCCTCCTTCCCTCAGGAGAGCGGTGGAGGCAGGAGCTTGTACACAGGACACCTGTGTCTGAATCCTATCTGTCACATCCTAGCTGCATGACCTTGGGCAAGTCACCTGGCATGTCTGAGCCTGGGTTTTGTCATTTGTAATTCACAAGGGCATGTCTTGGTTCCTAAGATCTGTTTGCTTTAACCAAAAGGGAGTATGTGAACAGGCGAATGGGTCTGATCTTCTCATTGATAAGGCTCCTCATAGCCTAAGTGACAGTGGAAACCACTAAGGTGAGGGAAGCTGTCAGGTTGGCTCTGATTAGTCATGTAATTAGAAAACTCCTGGTCACCACCTTAAATATAGACCTGACTGCTGCTGTTTGCTTTTCCAGTGGCACCTTTCTTCTCCCCAGGGACCCCCTCCTTCCCAGGCTCTCAGATAAGCTACTGCAGGGATACATTAACTCTTTGAGGCCACTGATGGAGCAGTAAGGCACTAAATAGCCTCCAGAGTCCCTGAATTGGTGACTAATATGTTTCCTAAATGCCCAAATTACTCCCTGGGAGTGACTTAGGCATATGAAATACATGACTCATTAACTAATCCTCACAAATACCTCTGTAAGATAGAGGCATGCTAATTTGTCACACTAAAGACTGTTAGCACAGTAAAATCTCAATTCAAAATTAATTAATTGGATGTATGTCTAGGGTAGGGTAGGTAAGGAGGAGACTTCAATTTTTCCAACTTAATGAAAACTTCAAATTCTGTCATAATGTTAAAAATATTTATAGTTTGTAAATAAAGAATAAAATTAATAAGAAAGAAAATATATTAAAATTATATTTTATCATAAAAGTATAAACAAGAAAATTATAATTTACCATAAATGTAAAAACAAGGAAAGCAAAAGATCTGAGTATTTTGTTCTTTCAATCAAGAAGCCCAGACGAATTTCTTGATATTTCAAATTAACTCCAAAATAATAAAGTGTTCCTCTTTTGGATTATTTTAAATGTGCCCTCTCCATGCTGTATGATTTGAAGTGATTCATGCCTATAAATTGCTTCTTCTCCCTTAAAAAAAGGTCCCCAAATATGGGCTAAAATTGGTCAATGAGCTTTCATTATTTTATCAGTTTATTCACTAATGGTGGAAAGAGATAATTTTAAAATTTGACATTCCCTTGTAGGATGTGATGTATATATGGAAAGTTGGTTCCTGGTAATGTGAAGAGGAGTGGCTGGTGTTCTCTGAGTTCCTGGATAATATTTATTACATGTGCTTGATATTTCATTTTATGGTTTGGATATTGTTTCTTCATCTGCCATTGGTTCTTATATTGGAGAAGGGCCCCAATTCCATTCAACTTGACTCATATGAACTTGACTAAAGGAAGATGGAACCCCAGTTTCAATGAACTTAACTGAGGGGTCACCAGGTGTCAGACACAGGACTAAGTATTAAACATACATTATCTCCTATCATCTGTATAATCACTCTTATAACTTTGCAGAGGAGAAAAAAACAGCCATTAACAGATAGGAAGGCTGCTAGAGGTCACACAGTAAGCAAGGATCCTGTTTTTCATTTCTGGTAAACAGTAGCAATTTTCCTTATTAAAAGGGAAAAAAGCATTGGCTGATATCTATCCCTCTCCTTGGCCTACTCACTATGGACAGTAGATAAACCCTAGTTCTTTTGTTCAATTCCTTAAGGAAATGAGCATTTTGACTGAGAAATCCAGAACTGGAGAAGATAGCTAAAAGGAGAGAGGATGCAGGAAGCTTTCAAAACCACAAGATAACTGTGAAAATGCATCTACATCTAAACAATCTCTCCGACCAATTTCATCCCCTCGTGCACAATCTTCAGCTCTGCCTTCCACTCTAGCCTGGCCTGGGAGAGTTTGCAGCAGACAACCTGAATTAACTTCTTTGTCTGGGAAATGATAGACACATTTCCACTCCTCTCCCCATCTACCCCACTCACCCACACCAAAGTGGGTAACTAAGAAATACTATTTTAAGAAGCATGACATATTACCTACTACTTCTAGCCTCTTTCTGGAGCCTATTTCTAAAGAAAAAAATAATACAGACGATTCTACCAACTTAACCCAAACTATCAGCCTGGGCAAGAGAAATGGCATGAGACTCCTCCAGCACTGGTCAGATCAGACTTCAATTTAAACTCATCTCCCCACAGGCAGTGCTCTAAGAGGGCTGTTTACATTTATATCCATGTTGTGAAGGCACAAATGACTTGAAAGGTATTTTATAAGTTCAGAAGAGAATGTTGTTATTACACACACACACACACACACACACACACAAATCATGTCTATATGTTCATCATTCATCCTTGCACTAAATATTTTGTCTGGCTCTCCAGCTACATAAGGGTATATGTGGACACATCAGTTCCCTCCCTCTCTTTGCTTTTCCTTTTTATCTCCACTTGTTCCCTTTAAGCCTCGCCAAAGAATGTGAAAGGGTGGTCTGGGGTTGTGATTCAATGGCAGAGCATTTGTCTCATACATTTGAGGCACTGGGTTTGATCCTCAACATCATATAAAAATAAATAAACAAAATAAAGATATTGTGTCCATCTATAACTAAAAAATAAAAAAAATAAAAAAAAATAAAAAAAAAAAGATTGTGAAAGGGGATCCAACTCCGAAACACATATGCCTGCTTTTTTCAGGAGTGGCTAAGTGGAGAAGGAGCTAGGTATACCAGAACTCCTCAACCTCCACTCCACTTTTCACCCATCTGTTTATCTATAATGGGTTGAATAGAGTTTTCCCCAAATTCATGTCTACTTGGAACTTCAGAATGACCTTATTTGGAAATAGGGTCTTTGGGATATAATTAGTTGAGGATTAAGATGAGATCACACGTAGAGTGGGCTCTAAACCCAATGACTTGTGTCCTTATTACAAGAAGAGAAAGCAGAGAGGCATGAGACCACATGGAGACAGAGGTAGAGATTGGAGGAACATGCCACAAGCCAAGGAATGCCTGCAACCACCAGAAGCTGGAAGAAGCAACAAGAACCATCAGAGGGAGCACGACCCTGCTGACAACTTGATTTCGGACTTCTAGTTTCCAAGCGTGAGAATAAAATTTTGTTGTTTTAAGTCATTTAGGTTGTGATCATTTATTTTAGCGTCCCTAGGAAGAAATATACGATCTATCCATCCCCCACCCCCCCCATCTCTCTCTCTCTCTCTTTCCCCTACAGTTTGGATCTAGAATGCCCCTTAAAGGCTTGGTCCTCAGTTTCATGGTATTGGGAGGTGGTGGAACCTTAAAGAAGTTTGGCCTCATGGGAGAAAGTTGAAACCCTGGGAGCATGACCTTAAAGGGGACTATAGGACCCTGCCCCTTCCTCTTCTCTGCTTTCCTGGGCCCCTGAGGTAAGCAGTTTGCTCCATCAAGCACTCCTGCCATATTGTGATGCCTTATTATAAGTCCAAAGGCAAAGGGACAAGTGACCATGAACTAAATCTCTGAAACCATGAGCCAAAATAAACCCTTCCCCCTTATAAGTCGATTATCTCAGGTATCCTGTCACAGTGACAGAAAGCTGGCTGACACCCTATCTATCTACATATATTCATTGTTCCTTTCCCTGAACTTATTAGGCCCTTATTATTCCAGTATCAGATAAACTATTATTTAAAGCTGTGGCTCTTGGCCCTCACAGTTCAAAACAAGGCCTGGGATATTCTCATTTCATTGATCTGAGGTATACCTTGGGAACTGGGTGGTTTTTAAAATTTTTTTTCTTAATCTCCCAACTGATTCTAGTGTGCAGCCAAAATTGAGAACCCCTGCTTTCAATGGAGGAAATCTTCCCATCATCCTGCTCTAAAATATCCAAAGGATATCTCCTGCCTACTAAAAGTAAAAGTTGATACCAACCAACACTTGCATTCTGCTCTACAATTTTCAAAATGCTTTCAAATACATTTGATCCTCAAGATACCAAGAGAGGTAAGGATGATTACTGGGACAGTTCCGTGAAACCCCATTCTATGGGGTCAAAAGGGCCTATGGAGAAGACGAGCTTCCTTCTACACATAGTTCAGTTCAGTCTCCGTCCCCTCGGCTTGGAATGATTTCTGCAGTTTCAACACTATGAGAGACTTACATAATGGTAATTACTAGCTACCAATGGAGAGCGGCTGTGGTGTGCTTGTTATTCTGATTCTGTAACAATAGGGAAATCTGAGACAATTGAAAACCAATGGTGCAGTATGAGTAACCTCTCATTCTGTGGAGGCATCCAAATGAAATAATCTGCCTTGCTAATGTACTGGCCGATCCACGGGGCAATGGAGTTTATTGTAGGGGATGAAAAGCCCATGTTCTTAGCCATCCTGCAGGTTTCTGTGGCAACTCCTCCATCTGTACACCTCATCTCACTTCGCCTTCCCAAGATTTTCAATTACTGCATACTTTAAGTTGTCTCCTAGGACAGCTGAAGCAAATTATCACAAACGTATTCTCCTGGAGTCCTGGAGGTCAGAAGTCCACAGGGAATCTGCAGAGCTGATTCCCTCTAGAGGATCTAGGGGACAATCTGATTCCTTGTCTTTTCCAGCTTCTAGGAATTGCCTTCACTCTCTAGTTTGTGGCCCCGTCCTCCATCGTGGAAGCCAACAGCACAGCAGCTTCTCTCCTCTCCCATGCCTGGCTGATCCTCCTGCCTCTCTCTTAGGAATACACTGGACCCACCTGGATAATCCCGGACGTTTCCCATGTCTCAAGATCCTTCATTATATCTGAAAATTCTCTTCTACTACATAAGGTAATACACCCACAGAATGTGATTAGGACGTGGATACCTTGGAAGGGGAGCCTTATTCAGCCTCTCACACCAAGTAAATGACCAGATTAGAACATTTTTGAGATTTTCTGGGTGTTCCCTTCATACCACAGCCCTGCCCATTTCACAAGCAGTGACTACTACCTTTTTGGAATTTCACCCTGAACTCTTTTGAGAAATGCTCTGTCTGTGACCAAATATATAAACTGATTCCTTTTCCTGTGTTCATGGTTTGTCAAAAAGAACAAACAAGCCAACACCCCCTTTGGCCATCTAAACAGGAGTAATCAAAATCTTCAAAATATCCGGTCTTCAAAATCTTTTCAGTGCCATAATTTATCTAATTGGAATATCTTATGCTATTGCTGTGGCTAGACAGACGCAGCAGCAACTGAACCAGGACTGGTTATGTATTTCAGAGGGGAAGTGAGCCCTGGAGAGTTGCAAAGAGTATGAATGGAAATCCTCCACCCCTGACATGGTACAAATACCCATCTCCGTGCCTTCTCAAAAAGTGACCAGCCAGGAGGGGCATGTATATGCCTCATCCCTCAGACATCAGCCATACTAGATGTGCTTCCGATTTCCATGGATCCAGCATGAACAAAAAGCCTCTGGTAGGCTTTACAGGGTCTCATCTTCCACCCTCAGGGGTTCTAAGCCCTTCCGGTAGTTCTAATCTTTGAAGAGCAAGTTTTGAGCACTGCAGAGGTTCTTTAGCAAACCTAGAGTCAGTTCAAGGTTGGTGTTGCTTTCTCAACCTTCTGTAAATGCTGGTAATGACAGTGCTTAACAGACAAGCATAAACTAAAGATGGAGACAATCCCACAGTGACTTCAGCCAGAGTTCAGTCTAGCATTATGTCTAACATTGATTCCAAAGGATACTTTTTAAGAAAGCAGGATAATGTTTATTGAAGACATTTTCCTTTAACTCAAGGAATGCACACTGAATACCTTCGCTGCATTATAGATTTATTTATTATGTCAACCTAACATTATCTTGAATTTTCATTATCTGAGGTGGTGGTACAGTAGAGGGATAATAAAGAGTGAATCCAGGGCTTTGCACATGCTGAGCATAAGATCTATTACTGAGATTATACCTCCCATTTGAATTTTCTTGACCAATTGTATTTAATCAAAATTTTATAAACTTCTTCTATGTTTGTAAATGCCCTGTATTGAGTGTAACATCACAATGCCACCCAGATTCTTTCCATTGCATCCAATGATTTAATAGTATCATTAAGATACTTCAGGTTGGGCTAGGGTTGTGGCTCAGCCGTAGAGTGCTTGCCTGGCACATGTGAGGCCCTGGGTTCAATCCTCAGCACCACGTAAAAATAAATAAAATAAAAGGTATTGTGTCCAACTACAACTAAAAAATAAATATTAAAAAAAAGATACTTCAGGTTAAAGATTAGCTTGGAATCAAATAACTGATTGTTTCCATCAAAAATCTTGGGATCTAGATAAGTTTTGTGGTCTGTAATTTTTCCCTTAATCTAGAGCCAGTCATGGGAAATTGGACTTTTCTCTAGTGAGCAGACACATTTACACATGTTAGCTGCTGTGAAGGACCTGGGCATAAAGTGGATTCCTATTCTTCATGAGTTTATCATTAGCAAAAGACATCAAACTAGATTAGGAAATTCGTAATCAAAGAAACTTCAAATCTCTCAGCCTCAGGGTTTTCCTCTGGTAAATGAGGGGACTGAAATAAGTCATTTACATTGTCATTCCTGCTTTATAGTTCATAAAATATTTTCACACTTTTTTTTCTTAATTGTTACTTAAAATCACCTTGTGAGTTTACTTAAAATCACCTGAGATGTTAAGCTGCTAACCTGCAATTCATCAGTTAGTGAAGCCAGGGACTTGAACCAGATAGGACTGTCTCCAAACCTCTCATCTTGATGGAAAATCCAGTTACCATCTTACAAAAGTGGATTCTGTCACCGACAACCTAAGATTTTGAGTGTTACGTGTATAGTCTTCTCTGTAGCTATTTATTATAATGAGTGTAAATTGGACTAAAGCTACCACCATTCAAAAAAGAGGTAATAAATCTATAGATGATTACGAGGAACTAATCTAGACATGTCATGAGGTAAAATGACAGTTGGAGAGCATTTTCTGATTTCTGCATGCATGATTGTGCTAAATGTCTGCAAGTTAATAGAAGAAATTCTTTTCTTGGAAGGACCCATCTTATCCTTTCCTATAAAATAAATTTGTTAGGATATTTAATGAGAAATTATCGTTGTGGTTTGTTCAATATTTTTGATGTGATCTCAGTGCCTCAATTACTCTTTTTCTGTGATCTTATAGGTTCCTGTTTTCTGAAGGCACTTTATAAACATGCAAGAAAGAGAGATGGTCTTCCTATGGGAAACTTTGGAGATTATTACATAGGGGTGTGATAACAGGGGGCTTGAGGGATTTGTGGGACCCTTTTGTTATCCATCTGAAGATTTCACCAGGCTCCCTGTTTCATCCTCACTATACCTAAGTGGCAGAAGGACAAGCCTCTTCTCTCACTTCTACAGGCTCAGGTGCAGAACAGCACCCTCAGTAGTGACAAAGTCTAGAGGTTTCTCTCCCCCATGAACAGCTCTGGCACTAACCCAGCAGTAATGTGTTCTATGGGGAGGGAAGTGGGAGTCTGGATGAGCAGGAAAAATGAGGTCAGCTTTCAGAGCAGTCAACCATCTCTGATGAGCTGACTAGACTGTGAACTGCAGATTATTTACTGCAGGGAGATGTCCACAACGGGAGACACTCAGTCTGGCCAGACCCTGAGTCCCTCCCCCAGGGCATCAGGATGACATGGTCACAACATAGGGGACACTAACTCATAGTCAGTTCCCAAATCTCTTTATCCCAGAGAGATTTCCTCTGGTCCCTCTGAGTATTACCCAGGGGAAATGCAAGAATTGGTCCATACTGGAATGGGAAAGAGATAGTAAAATTTATCTGGGACCATCTCAAGTTGGTAGCTTGTATGAGTCATCTTTATATCTAGCTTTAAGCCATACTAAGCCACCTTTGCCCCACGGGATGGATTCCAATTCCTTCTACATTCTGTCAGAAGCCATGCATCTCTCTACCTTTGCATTCACCTACCTGCCCCATAATGAGCAGTACAACTGCCTTCTCCTTCACTATGAGGAACACAGGACAGGAACCTGGGTTTCTAGGCCAGGGCAGCAGCCCCACCCAACATCCAGCACAGTGCATGGTAATTGACTAGGGTTTAATAAATACTTGCTCTTATTCAAGATATTCTCTTTCCTTTGAGATAGGGGAAAAAGAGAAATAGAACTATTGCAAAAATAAAATAAATGCACCAGTAATCCTAATCTTCCTTTTAAGCAATATCTTCAGGATGTCCCCCTTCCTACAAATCTTTACCATACTTTGAATATTTTCAACAAAAGCACCAATTCCAAGTTCTTCCATCCTTGTTCATTAGCATCATTAGCACAAGTATAGCAGCTATGTCTTCTGAGGAGCCCTTTATACATGCTCAAGGGCTGTGGGGTATAGAAGGTAAAATGTGAGTTGTTGTGTAACATGAGCACAACTAAGGAATGTGCTGAAATGTGACCTGGGTGGAAGAATGTTCACCTGAGCATTTCATTTATTCTAGCAAAAACCTGCACTCTCTTAATCAATACTTGGTCATGTAAATATAATACATTCAGAGAGTAGGTAATATTATGCTAACAATAAATATTATGTTTTGGTAAATATACATGATGGCAAGGGAAAATGCACCCCATCTATTAGGTGAAAAGCAGTTCATAGAATGGAGCCTATTCATAATTTTACAAATGTGACTACATAAAACATTGGGAAGAAATGTACCCAATTATAACATCTGGATGACATTGAGTTTTAAAGTCTGTCTAAACACTTCATACAGTTTGAATTTTAGTTGACAAAAAAATATGTGTTATATGCATAATTTTAAAATATACTATTTAGAATATTTTAAATAAAAAAATTCCATACCACTCTACAATAAAAAAGGAAGTCATATTCTGTTCCTGCCTACTCTAGTTGGGATCTTGAATGTCCCCCAAAAGCCCATGTGTTGAAGCTTTGGTCCCCAGGGTGGCACTCTTTGGAGATGGTTGAACCTTTAAGAGGTGTTGCCTAATGAGAGGTCTTTAGGTTCCTGGGGGTGTGTCCTTGAGGAAGGTTGCTGAACTCTGGCCCCTTCCTCACTCTCTTCTGTTTCCTAACAATGAGGTGAGCAGTTTTGCTCTACCACATGCATCCATCATGATGTGCTGCCTCACCACAGGCCCAAGAGCAACAGGGCCAACCAATCATGCACTGAAATCCCCAAAACTGTGATCCAAAACAAACCTTTTCTCTTTGAAGTTGATCATCTCAGGTATCTGTTTTAGTGATGGAAATCTGGTTAACACATTCCCCCAGTTATTTTCAAGATTACATCATAAAGCTGCCTCCAGATATCATTGCTTCTTTATTGTATTTATATAAATTACCCAGAAAATTCCATCCAAAATCAAGTGACAGTTCCAACTCTAAAAGTCAAAAGAGGAGTTTTTTGTTTGTTTGTTTGTTTGTTTGTTTATTTATTTTGGTGTGAAATGATTCCTATCTGGAAAAGAGGTTGACAGGAGATATCTCAGGGGTAAGCTAGAAAAGCTGGAAGCAGATGGGGTGGAGGCAAGGACTGGTGCTGGTGTCACAGGTCATTCAGTTTCTCTTAGCATCTTAACCCCCATCTGTGAAAAGAAGATCCAACATCTTCTCTGCCTACATCACAGGCCTGCTCTAGGGCTAAATAAAATGATGCGTGTATTCTATTTTTGAAACTACAAGGTACCAAGTAAATTAAAAAAGTTTGGCAATCCAAGAATGTGGACTTCTTAGAAAAATAATCAGTGCTTCACATTTCTTTCAAGATATCAAAAAACACAATCTAAACCCCTCTCAAATACTCTTGAAATCACCGTGAATTTTATCAGCCACATCTGATTCATTTTGTTTCCATGTACCTTGGCCCACTGTAACAAAACTGTGTTATATGTACACTCAACTTGTTTATTTCTCTCTTGGGCACGTGGGCAGATTGACTTTCACGGCTTCCTCTGCAGGAAAGTGGGGCCAGGATACTTGATTCTTGCCATTGGAATATGGATGGAAGCAAGATATAGCCCTACCAAGGCCACGCTGGGCCCCCCAAAATCCCCGGGAGATCCTCCACATTTTCTTTCCTTGTTTCCAGATCTTACTGAAGATCTGGACTTTGAGGCTCCCAGAAGGTAGTGACATATTTGACAGAAGAAAACTGAGTCCCTGTATCAGTGGCAGGCTACTCACCCAACACCCAAGATGATGGGGACAGTGAGAAATTACCTGAGATTTGTAGGATCACCTATGATGCCAGTTGCCTCCCTGGACTATTCTACCCCATGACCATGGCCACCTCTCCATACCAGAAACTGTCACCACTCTGCTGCTTCCCTCCCACACAGTGGTTAGAGTGAACACAGAGCACATGAATTTAACCCAACTTTCACCCCAGAGAAACCCGTCCCCCGGAAAAAAAATCAGCACAATATTTTAAAATTCTCTGGCAGATTTAAGATCTGTTCTCATAGTCTTATAGGGAAATGAGGAGGTTTGGGATAATATAACTAAGAGAAAAGAAGGGGGAAAACACCTTTGGTAATTAAATCTCAACAAAATTTAAGATGAGTTGCAGATAGAAAAGGGTTACAGTCTGCCTTGGGTTCAATCCTCAGCATCACATACAAAATTAAACAAGTGAAATAAAGGTGTTGTGTCCAACTACAACTAAAAAATAAATATTAAAAAAAGTAGAGAGATTAGGAAGGGACTCTACACCTCATTTATAAGATGTAGATAATGGAAGTAGAGTCCTTCATATAGTTAATTCTTAATGATGTCCAGCTCTTTCCACAGGTTGCTTTAAAATCTTGATTTTAGGGACCTACCATATTCTTTGACTCAAAAATCTCACCCCTTGTCTTAATTTCTAAAATCTTTGTTAATAGCACAATGACAATCTCTTACCATATGCCAGATATTGAACCATATGTCTTACATATGTAACCTTATTTAATTCTTACTACTGTTCTATTCACTCATGAGAGATCTGAGCCTGAATTAGGACAAACCCTTTATGCAAGGTCATACTGCTAGTAAGTGGACACCAGGACTTGGACTCCAGTCCAAATATCTCTAGGTCCTATACTCTGAGTCACTGTTCCTTATAGTAAACCTGATGACTAGGAAGCCCTTAGCACTACGTGGACCAATGAGATCTCTTAGGAAGGAGACACTGAATAAGCAGAGAGAGGGTAAGAGTAGAAGGTTTGGAGGATACACTCTCAACACAGGCAGGCCTGGTTGGATCAGAACACTGTGGGGGGTCACATGAAAGCATCAGGCTCTGAGCAGTGGAGCTCCCAAAAGCAGAAGGGTAGATAAAGGAAGAGCTGCCCAATTCTCTACCTTGACTCTATCCAACCCTGCTTGTCCTTGCTCATAGAGAAACTTACCTGGTAAGGGTACAGGGTGACTCCATTGGTTCTTGAAAGGGACCAGGTGCCATCCAGGTATTGATGAGCCTGAATGGCCACCGAGTTAAGGATGTTCCCATTGCTGGGACTTGTGGCCATCTGGAGGCTAACCTTGGCCTGATGGGTGGGGGATCCACTCTTCTTTTCTGCCCCATTGCTGACCCCAAGGCTATTGGGCTTGCTGCTATGCTTGTTGACAAGGCCTGTATAGTTGGAGGTGGCATACGGGGCAGGCACAAAGGCCCAATCCCTGGGCTGCTGGAGCCCACCCCCATGCCGTGACCCCACCAGGGTGGAGGCATTGGAGAGCGGTGGTGGTGATCCAGGTGAGGCATCATAGTGTTCACTGCCAGCTGCCTGCTCCAAAGTCAGCACCATCTGGATGGCCTCCTGCTTCAGCTGGTTCAGGTGTGTGGCACAAATGTCACAGCGGTTGTCTCGGTCATTCCATGCCTTCCGGATGGTATTGGGCACCTGGAGCTTGTCATGAATCACAGCTGAGAAAGCAGGATCCTGGAGAACACATGAACAGAGAAAAAGGAGAGTCTGTAACATCAATTCAGATGTCTGGTTGATGAGTCAAAGTCTAGTTGTACCCAAAGAATTTGATTGGCATCTATCCACCAGATGGGCAGAAGAGTCTACAGTTGACAAATACATTACACAAATGTAAGAATTTTGTAGCGAAAACTTCAAAGGCATTACAAAACAAAATATGTTTTAAACATAATTTTTAAGTATTCTTACAGGCCAGTCAATAGGAACATTTCAGATTCACCTTATGTCCACTAAAGAATAATAGCCAACCTGGACCCTCCTTAGGTGTTCAACAGAAGACATTATTGTCTGTCTAGATAGGATGGTGGAGGAGGGTGAATGTAGACATTCTGGACACTTACATTGTGAATCCATGGTTCCTATTATCCCTAGAAAGTTGGTAATGGATGAAAGTGCTACTTGGGACCACAAACAGAGATTCTGTTAGAAAAGCTTGATTTCATCAGCACCATATGCTAAATGTCATTGGAAGGAAACCAGACCAAAGCAGATTCTTAACCAGAGGTCAGTTGCCCCAGTAGCACAGCAAACCTCTGAAGATTAACTAGTATTTCTCATTCATCCTCTGTCTGTATCCATGTACATGATTTTCTGACCCATTACAATAGTCCAAGATTCTTTCCCCACAAAATTCATCTAAAACCACTCTTCAAAAATCTGAGAGCTGCACAGTAGTGCAAACTTTAGTCCTAGCTCCCCAGGAGGCTGAGGCAGAAGGATCACATGAGCCCAGGAGTTTGAGACCAACCTGAACGATATAACAAGACCAATATGAAAATAAAAAATCTTTAGTTCAGAGGCCACACTTAATACATACCTAAAAGAAATCAGAAAATGGATTTAATGAGGATTATGTCTCTAGTTTACTTTGCTTTAACCTTTACAGAAAAACAGAAACACACCAAAAAACAACACTAGGAATGTTAATTGGGCATTGGAATAGTTCTGCTACCTTCGACCTTGAAGTTCGGTGTGACCTTGGAGAAATTACTTAATCTCACTGATACTCTAATATATTACACAAGGTCACAGCCTAGCCTTGTTGTAATGTCCTTCCAGCTCAATGACTCCAATAGGAATCATATAGAATCCAACAGAGAATAGTACCTGCCTGTGTGGACAAAGTCATTATGGTATGTTTTAGGTTGAATAGGCTGCTTGAACTTTTGAGATTCAACAGTTGTTAGAAATAATTGATGAGGCTCATCTCAAGTGTTATTTTCCTTTAGGACATTAGAAGAAAATCTGCTCCTCTGAAATTTGCTGTTAATTTTTATGGAGCAGAAAATTCATCAGGGATGAATCGGGTGTATTGAGCTATGGGTGAGAGGGGTGGTGTGGGGCATCCAGAGTGGACAGGAAGATCATTGGTGGGAGGGTCCTTCTTAATTACGATCCATCTTGATTATGGGTTCCTGCATTTTGTTTTCCTTGTTTAACTACCTTGAACAGCTCCCCAGCATGCACTGATTAATTGATTAATAAATCAAGATGCCTCTTTACACAGCCACAGCAAGGAGTGGCTCAGGAGGTAGAAACTCAAGATAGTCATATAAAATGATGGGAAACAATGGGAGGTCAAGGTTGATCAAGTCTCAGTTGACAAAGAGATGCGAACCATATGAGGCTTGTCTGGTGACATCCTTCTCAATGACAGCTGCTTTGTCCAGACAGTCTCTAAGCCCAACTTAGTGCATGGGGGATCTAAAAGGGCTTCTAAGGAATCATTCTAGAACAAACTGTCATCTCAACTCCAAAAGTTTGGGTTATACCATAATTTCTTCATCACTAATCCAAGATTTTTTTAATTCAAGAGCCAAAGAGACATATCCATTAATACACTCATAGTTTTTGCACAGAGATATAAGGTTTTATAGGAAATATTCATTTATTCAAAAAGAATTTATTTGGGTTTCCATATGTGCCAAGATATATTTTCTTGCTTTTTCACATAACATTACATGATGAGAATTTTCGTTATCAATAAATGCTATTTGAAAATGTTATTTTTAATGACCATATGGCATTTTATCTTTTGGTTGTTGCATAGTTCACTTATGTCTTCCCACATTCTACTGTATAATTTAAGATAATATGAGGGGGCTGGGGTTGTGGTTCAGCGGCAGAGCACTCGCCTAGCACCTGAGAGGCTCTGGGTTCAATCCTCAACACCACATAAAAATAAATAATTAAATAAAGGTATTGTGTCCAACTACAGCTAAAAAATAAATATTAAAAAAAAGATAATGAGAAACAGGAGAATGCTATTTAAATGCAATCCATAACTGATGATATACGCTTTCAAGTCACCAAACTATTTGGTTTCAAGAAGCTTCAAATTAATTTCTTATCTAGAATATTTTTGTTAACCCAATCATATGAAAGAAATGCTATAGTAAAACGAAGTTATAAGTCATATTCACACATCACAGTTTATTTCAGATGTTAAATGCTTAGCCTTAGATTCTGGATTTCATTTTAACATGGAGACACATCCATTCTACAGAAACTGCAAAAGCCATCCTTAGTTCTGAGAATTCCTTTTCTCTTCTTGTTTTTTACTACTTTCCCTTGCATCAGGTCTATCTTTATTGAACCTATTACTATTTGTAGCTCAACTTGCAACATGGAACAAATAGGTATATTGGTTTCAACTTGCCAGATACCTCACCAGACTGGAAATCTGAGAATACATAGAAGCAATTCCTGTCCTCTGTGAGTTTACCATCAGATGAACCAAGAAGGCTTCCTGGACTACCCCAATGCCACATCCCTTTGCTGTCACCTCTAGTCCAGTCTATAGCAACTCCCATTACCAATCCAAAGACACATCATGGAGCTCATGTTCCCCTTTGGTTCACAAGATGTTAACAAGAACTCCAGTTCCCCAGGGCTCTCCTCCACTCACACATGTGCTAACCAAAGCCAGCCCTGTGAAACTCAACAAAACTATCCATGAGTACTCCAGTTGAGCCTATGATCAATATGGTAGCCACAGACAGACAAGAAGGAGTCCAGTGTGGTCTCATTGTGGAGGAAAGCTGAGATTGATTATTTAATGAGTTTATAATTGCTGGTTGATGTCAAAAGAGGTGATCCCTAAGCTAAGCAACCCTCGATCTGAAACCCTATGTTAGTTCCTATCATCAAAAGTCTTCATTAAGTCAAGAGAGACATTTTATGAAAACTAAAATGTCTTTCAAGTGCTTGTCCACACATTATAAATATTTTAGTGCAACTCAAAACTTCAAAGAGGAGTGATCAACAGACAAAGCTTTCTGTAAGTGCTGAAATAAACAGGAGACTGCTTCAAGGAAAAGCAGTAATATACAAGGAAAAAAGAGAAAGAAAAGCACTGAGAGTCATGAATGATACACTTGAACAGTGCTTTCCTGATATGGACCCAAAAAGGACGACAGTGGCCCAGGAGATGAGCTAAGGAAGCATCCCTGGTTAGCTGACACCAAAAGAAACCTGGACCAAGAGAAGTAATGGACTAAGCATCCAGTTTGGCAGGCTACCTTGCTAATGGGCCTCAAAGACATTTATACTGTCTAGTTCTGGTCCATTTTATGATGTTAGGAAATAGACGGAGCAGTGATGAACCACCCACAAGCTGAAGCCCTATTTTTAAGGCCAATATGAAAATTGGCTCCTGGAACTTGGGAAACATTTTCATCTTAACTTTTTAAGTTTAGGGGGTCTGCATTCAAAATACTCTCATCTTTCAGGAAAATGTACAAAATCATTTTTGCCCCATCTCTCATAAGAGGAATTTTAAAAGACATTCAGGAAACTGATAAAGTTCTTCAGAAGGAAGGTTAGGGATAAATGAAGTTAATGTTCAGACACCTAAATATGTCTAATTCATGAGAGCAAGGAAAATTCCATAAGATGTTTTTCTGATCCCACTATCTCCTGTACAGAGTATTTTAGGAAAATGGGGTCTCCTGTCACATCTCTCATAGTCTAGTGACTCATTTTCTAAATTGACTCCCATCTTCTGGCAGACTTCATTTCCCCACCAATTATATCCAAGCCCGTAGCTTCAATAGCCACCCATATCCTGGTGACTTGAAATTTTCCCTCTGTCCCTGCCTGATCTACAAATCTTGAGCCAAAATAAACCTTTTTTCATTACAAATTGATATTATCTCAGGTATTTGTTATCAGTGACAGAAAGTTGACTGACACAGCCACTTATTATACAATTATCATGAAATGAACTCTTTTGAAATGTTAGACTAAAACAGTTTTCCAACCATAACTGTTATACCTGCCTAAAGAGCCTCATGTGGTTTCCTCCTTTCCCTGATTCTTCCTTCAACTATTAGAATAGATTCTCTAGCCTCCATTAATCTATTAATCTTTTACCTGGGTTCCCAAAAAAGTAACATTTCAATACAAAGGAATTTTTTTTTTAAATGTTTTAGCCATCAGTACAGCTCATCAGAAACAAGACAAAGAGAAAGGAAAATTCCAGACCAGTACTACACTCTGGGTTCTGCAAGTTTGACTCCCCAGCAAGCAGGTATGGTGCTTATTTTCCAGGATTTGGCAATCAGCTTTCAATGCATGAGGAGGGACTGGTTAAGAGGGCTATGGCATCTGTGGAACTCAAGCAAGACAACCAGAACTACTGCCCAAGCGAACAAAGCTATTTGCCAATTCTTGTTGCTTTCTGTTCCATTTCATCCTCTGAGGGACAGGTTGCTTAGCAATAAATGCTAATGCCATTACCGAGCCACTATTGAGGACGGGGTTGATTTTCCGCATTATTTTAGCCAAAAGAGTACTTTGAGTGTGTTCCTCCAAAGCCTCTGGGTCTGTGATGAAGGCAACAGCTGGAGTCAGCATCCAGTGTGTGTTGTACAAATTCCTGTTGATGTTTGCTTCTAGTTTATTATTCTAGAGGCCTCTCGTGACAAGCTCAACAAGATTTAAGCTGTTCTTCAAAGGCCCGTTTCTTTTTACTTTGTTCCTTAAACTTTTTTTCCTCCATAAATGCTGTCCCAGGAGGCTGGGAATGGAAGATAGTGCCCTGAGAATACAATGTTTTGTTTCCCACAGCTGGAGGCTTCCCAAAAGATCAATGGAATTTATCTTCACACTCCTTAGAATCCTGCCACAGCCCGGGTTTGCATCCCCGCCCCCTGCCCGCCCTTGTCACATTCCCCGTGAGTGTCCTTTCTTCCTCAAGAACCTCAATGCAATTCATAGCAGTTCTATTCCCCAAGGCTGGTGTTGGTATTAATGACCACCTCTTTTGAAAGGAAACTGCAAAGTTGAAAGTTTGCAAATCAATAGGAAGCAAACCTTCTTTGGTGGATCTGAACCAAGAACATCACTATTCTCATTCCTAGTTAAACATTCAAATATTTGGACTTAAATGACTCTGAAGAAGGGATATCTGCCTCCCTCAGTAATTTCAGAAGAAAGATTGACTACAATTGGCCAGATCCTAATTAACCATTGTCAGAGAGGACATTTTAAGGATCTAAAAATCCAAGGATACTCCCAAATGACAGCCAGTGGATGTTACTTATTCTTGAGAGAGATTCTGTTTCCTGGTGCTTATTAGCTCCCTGACTTTTCCATCTCACTTTCCACTTGTGCTTAATGGGATAAGGAGATGCAAAGGGTCACAATCACCCAGGGTCTTTCTCACCCACTTATCATGCTAATTCTACTGGTAGGAATTAACAGTGGGCTAAACATTCCTAAACATTTGTATTCTTTATTCCTGTTGTTCTTGGAATTCCTAGACCACAAACAAGACATATGACTGCCTCAGAGAGGAGCCAGGGAACAAATTAGACCATTTGCAAAGTAATGACACACCATTGTTCTTTGTGGGAAAGTTACCACCCTCAAGCAGTCTGGATTCTCACTAAACACAATGTGTGAGCTGAAGGTGAGGATGCTAGCCTGGATCATGCTCCAAAGTTAGGCAGTTGTCATAGAAAGCTATGGTCCACACGCCTACTTCATTAACGTAAAACTTAAATAGAAACTTCCTTCCAGCCTGCCTGCAACATCTGAACCCAAAGCTTGTATTCATTGTTACCAGCCTATTCTGAGGCACTTCACCCAGTAATGACGATCACACATTAGTGTGCACACAGACATGGATCCCAGTGTGTGCGGAGAAAATAATGTAAAGGCATAAATAAAGGTATGCTGGGTAATGAGCTCAGAAAGACAAAAAAAAAAAAAAAAAAAAAACATACCAAAGGGAGAAATGTTAAATGTCAGACCAAAGTTGTTCTACATAAGAAACTAAATTAACCTGAGATGTAGTGACTGTGCCCAACCTAAGCGATTCTGCTCTGGATTACTGCAGAGAGACGTGGTCCTATTAAAAATGGCATGTGCAGTTTGAATTTGAATGATTGTATCCGCATGAGAGACAGCTGGGCGCACCAAAGGCAGGTGGGAGCACAATTAACAGGGCTGCTTACTGCAACATTTGAAAACGTGTTACAGATGATAAAACCTTCCTGCACCAGGCAGACAGACAAGCACTCTGGCACTCCTGTCTCTGGCCATGTGATACCAGGTGCTACCTCAGGACTCTGCCATCAAGAAGACCATCGCCAAGATGAAGCCAATGCCAAGCACCATGGCCCTGAACCTCCCAAATTGCCCATAAAAACAGGTGTGAGTAATACAAATAGCTAAATAAACTAAAACAAAGCAATTCTATCAAAACAAGAGGTGACCACACTAAGTACAGAAGAGAAAACTCATGGACTTTGGTAGAGAAACCAGCTCTGTCCTGCCCACTGTGGACATTGGGGGCACTAGAACGTTTCTCTGAGTTTCAGTTCTTTCCACTGATAAATGAAAAATATTATCTAAATCATAGAGCTGTTGTAAGAATTAGAAATAATTCACAAGTGTGGCATGTAAGAGATACTAATTCCTCACTTCAAAACAGAATTTTAAATAAAACAATATAATTAAGTGAAGCCAGATTTAAAATTAGGCAGTCAGTGTAGTTAGGTAAACTGGGTCTAATATCCAGTGAAAATCTAAAAATGGAGGCCATGTTGAGAATGAATTCCCAGAAAAGTTGAGCAACTCTCTTGGAATGTTAATGAAGTCCAGGAAAAACACCAAGGCCAAAGTCCATCCTAAAGAAATGTTAATGAACATTTTGAATTTGAAAATAGCTCATCCCAAAGAAGTGTTAATGAACAGCAAACTTGAAGATGCTGACTGGAAGTGCCCAGATTACTTCTTTGGCCCACCTGTGTCCCAACCCTTCCGGACTTCCCACCTACATTCCATCACGGAAAACTATAAATGGAGAGACAACCGCACTTCCACGGATTTCACCTCTTGGGTCCCCTTCTTCCTCCGGGAGAAGTCTTTTCTGCTGTCCTTTAATAAACTTCTAATTTCTGCTCTGACCTTGCCTCGGTGTGCTTCTCTGGTGTTATTCTTCAACATTGGGGAAGCAAGAACTCGTCACCGGTCAACAGCGGTAACATAAGGACACTTAACGAATTAGTGAACTTATTCAAAAGAATAAGTGAGATTGTTCTCATCACAACTACATATTTAAAAAAAAAAAAAAAAAAAAAAACATCGAGGTCTCACCTTTTCCAGTTAAAGAAAAGATGGTGTGGGTAGTATCTGTTGATTCTTTTGAAAACTTTTGGTTAAGAAGATGGGAGATTCAAGGGCCAGTTCAATCACTTAGTAATTGTGTGACCAGGAGATGTTTTTTTTTAATGTTATGAATTTTACTAATTTTTTTCAAAGAACAACTTTTGGTTACAATGATTTTTTCTCTATTGTTTTCCTCCTTTCAATTCCATTAATTTCTACTTGATTTGGACTTAATTTCTACTTGATTTAGACTTAATTTGTTCTTTCTCTACTGTAAGACAAGTTATTTTTAGATCTTTTTTATTTTATTTTTTAATTTGTTCTAACTAGTTATACATGACAGTAGAATGCACTTTGATACATTGTACATAAATGAAGCACAATTTCTCCTTCCTCTGGCTGAACATGAAATAATTTAAGAGTCATTCATTTTCATGGAATTTGAGAACATGCTTCTCACTGGAAGGACTAACTAAAAAGTCTTCCTTAGTTCCCCTTTAAAAGTAATATTGCAAAGGGGCTTTGCTAGATGTTCAGTTAGAATCATAGAGCCACCAACTGGCCATTGTCTCCTGAGAGCTACCAATACCCACCCAGGATATGTAGAAAGAGAAATGATTTCACATTAGCATAACTATCTCCAATCCTGAAAATCTATCCCTTGACCCTGGAGAAATAGGATCCATTCATAAATAGAGTAAGAGCTTAGGAAGGGAGAATGGACTCCTAATACATACTTAAAAGGTTTCCCTTAACATTAAAGTTCATGTTCAACATGACACAAAAATAAAGTGATAAATCTTACAATTATAAGCACTGATGGAGATTCTAGTATGACGCACTAAAATTTTACCTTTCAATTATTAAAGTCTATCTAGACTAGTTATATTTTTTTATGTGCAGGCTTTAAGGTACCATCAGGTGGTAAATGGAATTATTTTCACTCTGAAAGCAGTTGGATCTTATATGGCATGGATTCTATTAAGTATCCTAATTATGAAATTGCCTAATGTTTCTTTTTCCTTTCATTGATTTTATATGCATGAAATACAGTGTGAATGAAATTGGCTTTGTTTTATTGGAGTTTCTACAAAAAATAAAACAAAATACCTAAGATTTGGTGGTGCTGCTTTTGTTTTTAGAAGATGAACTTTTAACAGATAAACCCTATTTTGACCATGTCCTACAACAAATTTAAATACTTCCATGATTCCCCTGTGACCTAATATTTGTGACCCAGTGTTTGGGTCCCACATAATTTTCCTCAAGCCATCTTGCCAAATATCTGCCACAGGTCCTCACAGGACCCTCCTGTAAAGCATCATGGGCTTGCCCCTGTCCCATAGAAGCCCCTACATTTCCCTCTATGACTTTAGTTAGGTTCCTTCCCTAATGATAATTCGCACCTGCTCTTGTAAACAAAGAGACAACATTTAAGGGTAAGTGCATGGCCATGGCTCTCAGCAGGTAAGTAGATAGGAGGTATGGTTTCAAGTGTGTAAATATAACTCCAAATGTGTCAAAGTCTACACTTCAAATGTGTACCACATACTGAGTGTCAGTTATATATCCATACACCAAGCTGAAAACAAAAACCTTGCTTGCTCATCCTAGGGCCCCCGCACATCCATGAAGTCCAACTCCCCATTGGGATGGCTCCCTGCCTTGGACTCTCACAGCACTTCTCTGGTCTGAGTCACTCATAGTGCTTAGCAAACACTTCCTTATTAGAGTTGGACGTGTTCTATCTTCACAATCGTGGTAAATTCCTAGGGGCAGAAACCATGCCATAATGTTAATAGTAATGGTAACTTTGACTCTTTCCCCCCTGGAGTTCATTCCCAAAGCAGCAGCCAGGGGGATCCTCTTAAATCTGATCCTGGTATTCCAGAGTATAAAATTCTTCCTTGGCCTCCACCCCTTTTCTCGAAGTCAAAGTCAATGTCTCTGCATGGAGCTCTGCAGGATCTGGCTTCCTGGTCCTTCTCTGACCTCATGTCCCACTACTTGCTCCCTGACTCACTTTGTGCCAGCCACAAAACCCTTCTGCTATTCCTCAAACACACCAGGAATGTTCAGCCAGGAAATCTGTACTTGCCATTCCTCCCACGTGGACAATTTACCCCACTGATATCTGCCTGGCCATATCTCACCACCTTCAAGGTACTCAAATACCACCTCCAAGTTCCCTCCAGCCCTCCCTAACCCCCTTCTCTGCTTTATTTCTCTCCACAGAATTGTCACCCTCTTGGTTCTATTCATTGTCTCCCCCTCCAAAATATAAACTGAATGAGAGCAGAAACTTTTATCTATTCTGTTTACTGGTGAATCCTGAATGTCTAGAAAATTGCAACCCTTCTGAGTACCTAAGCACTGGGGACTACAGACAATAATTCAAGCAAATGACAAAGAGCTCTGGAGGCATAGCCCAAAGACTAAAGGTCTAATGCAAATATCATTTCACCAAATTCTCTTCCTATGCCAATGGTTGTCAATGGCTAGGGCACATGGGAGAAATACCTAGAGACATTTTCAGTTGTCACCTATGGAATGGGGCTACTAACATCTGGTGGGTAGAGGCAAGGATACGGCTAAATATCATTCAGGTTATCATTCAAAGGGCAACACCTGGTCCCTGCACCTGACCCTTAACAAAAAATTATCCAGGCCCCAATTCAATTAGGCCATGGTTGAAACTTTGACTTAAGACTTCTCACCTGATCCCTTCTTGCTGTTCTCATGAGAAAGGAATCTCTGCAAGACAATGAGTGCATGTTCTATATCTGGAAACAAATTCTGGCTCTTCTCTGCCTCAGTTTCCCTTATGTGCAGTAAATTTTTAAGAGCATATTGTCTTATGTTTGGATTCTTTGGGTGCAGCTGTCAGTGGGGTTGGGTCTGGCAGGTGGGTATAAATACACTGTGGGTGGGAACAGTCTCTCTATTAAAACCTCACATGCTGGTGGAGTGAAGATCCCTCACTGGGGACAGGGGGCTGCTGAATGTGCCACAGGCTGTTTATGAATGTGATGGAAAAGGCTGATGTGGGCCCCCAAGCTCTTGGTCACATGAACTGTGGATCTGGTACATGGCTTCAGTATATACTGAAGCTGAGCCTGTTTGCCTCTTGGCCTAGGTTTGAGAGGGGACAGCTGAGGTGTCTTTTTAAATGAAATCACTTCAAGCCTCTGGCCAGATTTTACATCATGGTAACTTTGCAGTTTCCCTTCTGGAGAAAAGAAACCAATGCCATGATAAGACAAAGTCATTGTGAAGGTATAATTTGGTGCAATTATAGAAGAGACCAAGGATTTCTTTATTCCTGCAAAAAAACCACACTTACGTAGCTCAAACCATATGCCAAGCTCATGCTGGCTTTGGTTTGGTGAGAGAAATCACAAAGGCTTTGGCCCTAAGTGCCCCAGCCTGGGGCAGACCCTTAGAGAATGAGGAACTGAGTTGTTTTTTGTTTTTGTTTTTGTTTTTTAATTTTCATTCATGATGCATTAGAAATGACTAAACACATCCTGGGTGAAAGCTAGAATATTGTAGGAACATCTGACAAAGGGTGTCTATACTCGTAACTCACAACTCCAGCACCTACCTGTGATGCCCAAATTTAACCCTTCACCATCAAATATCTTGTCTGCTCATTTGGGAAGGGAAACATTAATCATTTGATGTTCTGCAATGCTTCTTGCCTTTCTTTCTTCCATAATAAGCTTTAGTAAAAAGATCTAAATTGGAAATTCACCATGATGAATGAACAAAGCATCACTAAAACAGTTTGAATATGGTAGGATGGCAGGGCCAGGAAGGTCCCTGAGAAGCGAGTGGCCACAAGCTATTCTGCAACCATAGAATCAAAGAGCCAGCCAGCCATTCTCAATTGAGATTCCTTCCTGATTAAGGGGTTACTGAAGGGCAGGCATGGATTTCTGGACATGACCTTGGGCGTGTACCATGATTCACCATCTTCTTTGGAGGGTGCCATTCCTGTTGCCCTCCACTCACAGAATTTAACCTCTTTAAGGATCACATCTTTTACAGGATTCTCAGAGTGCCCTTATGGTAGGGTGAATGGGAAGAACAGTTTGAAGACCTGACAAAAGACCAAAGCTGCCTATTTTAAGGTTTTCCTTCTAGATGCTCCTACATAGCCTTAAGCACAATAAGCTGAAGTCACTATATAAAAGAGAAAAAGGGTGAGGAAGCCACCAACAAGGGAACCTAGAATGTGCCAGACTACAACTGTACTTATCTGCTACATTATTGAATTAGCAATTTATCTTCATATTTTTTTTTAAAAAAGGGGAATTCTGGCTACCTTTAAGAGGCCCTACAAGAGACAGACTTGAATAAATCAATTCATGTATATAGTCTACCTGTGTAAATCAATTACATAAGAAACTTAAAACACAGCAACTATAACACCAAAATCTCTAATACAAATGCCTCAATAAAATTTTTAAAAAGGTATAAAAGAAAGAGTCCGTAATCACAGAGTAGCAAGGGTCCATAGTTCACATTGTTCATATTTTCTACACACACAGAAGTGGGAGTATGTATCTCTTTGGGTGGAAACCAGTAGGATGGCTCTCTGTTGTAGGGTTCTGGGGGCAGCAGTACAAGTTAGACAGGCTCAAGAATGGAGATAACCAAAGTTGGAAAGAAAACAACTCCTCCCACCTTCCTCTACCAGTGTTCCTCTGATTTGATTCTGAAAGGTTCACTATAGAAATGTTCATAAAATGACTTCTGTGGTCTAATAGTCTCCCTGCTCTGGAGACACCATCCAAGGATTGGAGGCACATTTTGGACTGGGATGAGATTTTAATCAACCATGGTCACTGGAAATGGCAAACATTTCTGGAAACCAATGCACATTGGGTTTCAGAAGTCACAGGGTTTCAGGGTGCTCTATGAAGCCACATCAAGATCGACTTCTCAGTGAGCCCTTGTCTATCCACAGGTAACTGAACTGACACAGGTAGAGAAATCTCTAGAAATTTCCTTCAGAATGAAGGAGACTCTGACTTGGCAAGATCTTTCTCTCCATCTGGCCACTGCCCAGATGAATGACTCCCTGCTATACCTAGAATGTCCCAGGCAAACTGCAGGCACCTCCACAGGGGGAGCTGGCATTTAACCCAGACAAATGGGTCCACCAAACAGGACAGCCTCAGGCTAACTGTCTTCAAGGCTGCTGGGTGAATCTGATTATATCCTTGGGGTATATATGTGAATGCCAATTATTTATGAAAAAAATATACTCCCAGAATTCCTCGTCCCCCAGTGACATGGTCAAGAGGTTGCCCACAAGATTTTTTTTTTAAAGTTCTATGACAAAGCCCTTGGGAGTATAACTTTGTAAATGGGTTTCAGGTACAATTCTTTGTAGCAAATGTTGTTCTCAGAGGACTGCATAATTGTGTTCTTCAAGTTTCAAATACAGATATGTTTGCTATTAATTCCACTGTTATTGGGAGCTGAAAATAGAGCTCAGCTGTGGGACACTGGCTTGCTTACTATCTGATCTTTCCACACTGCTATCTACAAGCAGTTTTAGTTGCTTTTTCTGCAAATAGCTTAACCTGATTTATTGTTAACTAAGGCTGGCTATTTTTCTTAGAAACCAAATCTTTAAGTCAATGTTACTGAGACATTATTAAAAACCTTTAGATACTGGACAGTTAATATCAGGGTAAGTTTTTTATTGTTTTTTAAAATTTTCTATTAAATAATTCAACATTAATAAGTACTGTGTGTTTCAAAGGTTTAAGGAAGTGATAAAATTGGATTATTGATGTTTCCCTTTCAAAAATACTGTAGTCCTTCAGCAAAACCATAACCTGTTAATGTTTTTATTTAAACTATTTCTGTTACCACCAACTGAAAACATAAAACCTGCTGGAATCTTTATGCTAATTTCAGGTTCATTTATAAATGTCTGAAAACTTAAGGGGTGAGGAAAGACAACTCACTTATATATTTGTTATTTTATTCAATGTGTAAATATAAATCAATTTACATATTTTAAAAATTTACTTTTTAAAACACCAAGCGCATGGAATTTTGAAAAGCATACATGTCTGCATTCCTGTGGTGGCTTCTTTGATTTGTTGAACAAATGAATTTACAGAGCACCTGTTAAATGCCCAGTAATGGTGACAGAACATGAATAAAACAAGGGCGTGGCTGTCATGGAGCTCTCTTCTGGAGGAAAAATGAATGCATGAGCAAATATATGTCATGTGACACATGGAAAACAATAAAGCAGGGCAGGGAAAAGGGACTTCTGGAGCTGAAGTGAAGGGTTATTTCCTCTTCCACAGGATGGTCAGAGATGGCCACTCTATTTCGGAAAATTTACACAGAGACCTGAGGGAAGTGAGGCCATGAACCACAGCAGGCATCCTGGGGAAGCATACCAGACAGAGGAACATGTATATACAAAGGCCCTGAGGTGAGAACAAGGTTAGCAAGATTAGAAACAGCAGGGAGCCAGTATGATTTGAAATAGGCTGAGTGAAGAAGGGAAACAGTTGAAAAGTTCAGAGAAATTGCTATAGAAAAAATGTTAAAAATTTTATAAGTTGAAACCTCATTATCAGAGTGATGGTATGAGAAGATGGGGCCTTTGGAAAGTGATTAGGACCCAAGGGTAAAGCATTCATGAGTACGATTCATGCCCTAATAAGAGGAGGCCCCAGAGTGCTACCTTGTCCCTGCCACCAAGTTAGGATGCAGTGAGAAGATGGCCATCTATAAAACAGACGTGGAATCTGCCCATGCTTTGATCTTGTTTGCATAATAATGAGAAATAAGATTGGTTGTTATATTACAGCAGCCCAAATGGACTAAGGGACTCTAAGGTCAAATTCAGGAACAAGATCCAGGAAGGAGATATAATTTGGGAAATCAAAACCAAATAGGTAGCCCTGAAGTTATAGGAATGGATGAGATCACATAGGGAGAGAATGTCGAGAGAGAGAAAAAGTTAATGAATGAGTGCCCCGAGAGTTAATTTAGAGCAGGTGAGGAGGAACCAGCAAAAGATACTGAGAAAGAATATTTAATGAGGTAAAGGGGGGAAACTAAGAGAGGTTCATGAAATAGGTGAAGAAAGTATTCCAAGAAAAAGGGAATGAATGATCAATAGGTGAGTGCTGCTCATTTGACCTGGTTCTGAGTTCCCTCACCATAAAATGGGGATAATAATGGTACCCACCTTACAGGTTTAAGTGAGTTAATCTGCAGAAAACACTTAGAACAGTGTCTGGCACAGAGTGGTGGTCAACAAATACTTGTACCAGTGGAAGCCTGGCCTTAAAGAATGATAGGCAGTTCATCCATAGAATCAGGAGAGGGGAAAGTATGCAAAGATGAGAGGGTAGACAGGAGGAGGCTGAGGAAATTCAGTTGAGAGTAAGATGGAGCAAAGGTGTCAGGTGTAGAAAAGAGGAGAAGATAAAAGTAGTTGACCAAAGATAAATATGAAGGGAAAGAGAGAGGAAAAAAATGCAAGTAGTTGACCAGGAATAGCAATGAAGGCACAACTGGCAGCCAGAATTAAGAGTCCACTTGAAATTAATAGTAACCTCACATGGTTCTGTGTTTTATTCCACTCAAGTTCAGCTGAGTGTGTACAAATGCACAATAGATGGAGAACTGGATTTTACTAAGATTGCAGTGCAACGAAAAGAGCAAGATAAAGAGGAAGATGGGTAAAGGAGTTAATGTTACAAGATGATAAAGCAAAATCATGATTAAAATGGAGGATAAGGACTCTAACCTGGATCAGGAGAGAAGCAAAGACCTAGGCAAGTGAGAAAGAAGGTAAAGAATGGTGGGATTGGGGAATGGATGTTAGAACTCAATGGAGTGGAGGAGTTTTGGAGTCAAGATTTTAGATGGAGAGACCAAAAAAGAGAGAGAGAGGTCAAAGAGTTATTGATAAGATCTGCAATGTCAATCATTATTGCAATAAGGTCTAGGGCATAGTTATGGAGATGAGAGGCTGAGACTGAGTGAAGAATAAGGTCCTTGGACAGGGCCACTGGATCAAGGACTTGAGATGCCAGAAGGACAATCTACAAGAACACAGGAATCACAAACATCATCAGACAAGCAGGGTTGGTCAGTGATAAGACTACAGGAGTTATGTCTTCAAGGAACAAGGCTGCATGAGCCAGAGATGGCACTACTGTTTGGATCTTAAGTGTCCCCCAAAGCTCCAGTGTTTAAGGTGTGGCCCACCCAGCTTGGTGCTGGGTGGAATCTTTAACATAGGGCCTAGTGACGGGTCTTCAGGTCATTGGGGCATGACCTTGAAGGAGACAGTGAGACTCTGATGCCTTTTCCTTACTCTCTTTCATTTTCTGGCCACATTTTTCCACCATGATGTACTACCACAGACCCAAAGCAATGGGACTCATGAACACGGACTGAACCCTCTAAAACTGTCTCTTTGTAAGTTGATACTCAGGTATTTATTGTAGTACAGGAAAGCTGGCTAACACAGATGGGGAGATGACTGCAACAATGATCTGATGGCATGAGATGCAAAAGGGGGATTTCAGAGAGGAGGTAAGAACTGCAAAAGTGACCAGAATCAAAATGGAGTCACTTATGTCAAACTCTAGCAAAATCAAGGTGGGAAGCCATGAAGAAGCATCTCTCGTGCATGATTTGTCCGATAATAAGAACTATCACAAGACACTCTGCCAGAACTCCAACCTTGCATAAAGAATATTTCTTCAAGGACGTTTGCCCAGAAACTGCCTATCTGACTTGGGCTTATGCCACACTTGTTATTGATCCTTGTAGTCAGGCATAATTGTTTCAAAACAACATATGTAACCTTCCTTGTTTTGGCTTTAAAAGCCCTTGCTTCCTTTTGTCTTCATGAATATGCCTGTGATCCATCAGAGCACACATATTCCAGGTCATAATCTTTGCTCACTCCCAAATAAATAACAATTTTTCGAAGAGCCATCCCCTCTGTTGTTTTAGGTTGATAGGACAGTATGGAAAGAGGAATGGAAAGGAAGCACGAAATACTGTGGTCAGGGGCCTGAAGATAAAGTAGATGAGTTCAGAGGTTCTTGGGGAGAAGTTAGGAAGAGAAGGTAAAGAAAAGAGGCCCAGGGTGGAGGCAATTTCTCTGATAATGGTCTGTGAGTTCCATTGAAAAGTCATCGTGAACAGTGGTGATATGTGGAGGGATGGGGATTTCTTTCCATTTTGATTTTGGTTCTGAATTTTCAAATTCTCCAAGTAAAAACTGAACTGAAAGTAATCTGTGTTTCTTCCTGAATGATGAATAAAAATTTATGCTTGGGAGATCACACCAGGAGCCGTCTAGAAAACACTCTCCAACTTTGTTGCTGTTTGGCTATTGGCATTTTATTCTGAGCCCTGATGGATAGGGGTGCTAAATATGGCTCACGTATGCATTAGTAGCAGACTACACCCCTGCAATTTAAGATTTTCCACACAGTTTAACCAGGTAAATTGCTTCTTACCTTCAGCAGGTTTTTTCTTTCAAGACTAGCACCCATTGCACCAAGATGACCAAATTCATTAAAAATATTAGAGTAGATTAAACGGTTTTCTATACCAAGGGGCTCAGGAAAGAAAAGTACAGAGTCAGCTTCATGTGTTTTTACAAAAAGTTAGCTTTTACAAAAAATATGTTGTATAAAGGATGGAGGTGTGGCTCAGTGACAGAGCCATGCTTAGAATGCCTGAGTTTGGGGTTCAATCTCCAGCACCAAAACAAACAAAAATGTCGTTGCATAATGAAGAGCACTGGTGCTGTTGACTACAGCAGGAGGGAGCAGGATGGATGGGGAAAGAATAGGGCTTTCCTCAAACATGTGTCTTTTGCTTCCTACCTATTTACTGAAAGGAGTACTGATTATTTTATTATTGTGGTTCATTTGTTCATTTTCCAATTTTTCCCAAAGACTTGGGCCTTGTGTTAGCTTCTTGTTGCTTTGACAAAAATATCCAGCAAGAACAACTTAGAGGAGAAAAGTTTATTTCAGCTCATGGTTGCAGAGGTTCACTCCTTGCTCTGAGCTAGAGTGAGGCAGAACATGGTGGCAAAAGGGTATGGGAGAGGAAAGCTGCTTCAGGTGGCCAGGAAGCAGAGAGCGCGCAGGGGGGGCGGGGGAGTGTTGCAGAGATGATACACTCTCCAGGGCAAGCCCCGCTGTGGCCCACCTCCTCCAGTCATACCTCAGCGCCTGCAACTACCACCCTGGTAGTCCATTCAAACTCCAAAGAACTGATTAGGTCACAGCTCTCATAATCTGATCATTTCATCTTTGAACATTCCTATATTAACACAGCAGCTCTCAGGGAACACCTCACATCCAAACCCTAATAGGCCAGATTAAAACTCAGGACTGCAGAACCCTGGGTGGCTAAATGCAGCTGCATGGAGCCTTTGAGGGAGAAATGGGGGAGAGACCGAGAGGGAGTGAGGAAGGAGGAATCAGTTTGAAGTAGGATTTGGAGGAGAGGGAACAGAGATTAAGCTTTTAGATTAATGTTTATTTTGGAAAGGCTCAACCAAAAAGATTTGTCCCAGGTGGCTGCCTTCACTATAGGTTTGTTTATGGCTGAATTTGAAAAATAGCTTCCTTGGGTATCTTGAGTATATTAGTGGCTTGGTGTGATGTGCTAGAAGAAGACAGTTAATACATTTTATATGGGGATCTTTTGATATTTAATATTGGAGCTATCTAATGCCTTTCATACATGAAAACTGTTTCAAAACATGTAAAAGTCTCATACAATCTATTTTTTTTCATAAGAAATAATTTTCATTTTGCCTCTTACTCTGCTGGGGTAATTATTATCTTGTTCACAGTAAGGTCTACATCCAAATTAGCATAATGAAGACTGGTATAAAAATGAATAGAAGATTTTCATGTTCTTGCTACAGTCTTAAAAAAAGATTTCAGATTTTCTACTTTTAGCAGGAGGTTATAGGCAGGATAGAAGTCATCCTTGTAATTGACATTTAAACACAAATTCCTTTCTCATAATTGATAACAATTTCATTCATGCCATCTGTGAGACCCAGCTTATTATTCCTGTCAGTGCTTGGCATTTTTGACAGGCCAGAAAAATCTCAAGTAAAATAGACAGATTGGAGCATGAGATGTTGACTTATAATTCATGAAACGCCATGAAGGAGGAAGCCTGGCAGAGGCCTGGTTGTGACTTAGGTGGTGGAAGCCTGAAAACAAACAAGAAAGCCTTTGTTTTGCTGTCACAGCTGATGAAGGTAAGAATGATGGCAATAAAATCAAATTCAGAAGCCTTCATACCCATCCAGTCCTCCACAGCAGCAACACAGGGAAGGCCAAGGGCTTCCTGGGCGCAATCTCTGGACTTTCTTTGGGCTTCCTGCTTGAACCAGAAGTATGCCCATGGGTCCTCCCTCCTTCCCTTTCCTCTCCCTTCCCTCCCTCCTTCTTTCCCCTCTTGTATTCTGTATCATCTTCCTTTCTGGCCCTCTCTCACCCCTTCCTTCTGCCCTCTTTCTCTCTCTCTCTCCCTGTTTTTGTTTATTTGTTTGTTTGTGTGTGTGTGTGTGTGTGTGTGTGTGTGTGTGTGTGTTTTCAGTGCTCGGGATCAAACCCAGGGCCTCCCAGGTGCTAGACAAGCGGGTTACACAGGGGACTCTCACCAGTGTGCAAGCAACTTTGGGATCCAGGCAGGCTGCTTTCCTATGGGCAGGGTGCTGAGCCCATCCTTTTCCAACTCAAATTTTTAGCTTAAACTGTATTTTCCATATCTGTCCCTTCCACTCCCACTGCTTTCCACAAACCTGGGTTCACTTTCTCTACCCCCAACCCCTGATGCCTCCAAACATACTATACAGCAAAACCCTAGAGGAGACAGATTGGCCCATTTCATCTTCACATATGGATATAGAGATTATAGAGATTAGAGATAGATATACAGATATCCCAGCAGCTACAGTAATCTTTTGTTCTCTTGCTCAGTCTGCCTGTCACCATTGGCATCTATTTAAATGTCATCTGTGGCTCAAGTAAAAAGAGGTTCCAGGGAATTACCTTGGTTTTGTTAATTTTAGAGTGGGCCTAGAAGCCCACAGCCTTCACCCTACCTTTGCCCTACCTACAGTTAAAGTAAAGGTAGAGCTCTAGAACTCACTCTGGGAACCCCATTCCTCCCTCTTTCTAATCTTCACCCCATGGTTATATGGGAAACATCAGAACCAAGCACAGCAAGCCTTTTATACATGCCTGTGTCCAAAGTGCCAAGTTATGGAAGGTTTGGGAGCTCAGGCACTGGGCAGCTGTGGGTCTCCCTCTGAGCTCTACCCCGACTAGTGATTCTCCCTGCCCATCCACTGCTTAGAAGGTGAGATATGTATCATTTAGAGGCCTTTAAAAGAAGTGGATTTGATCAGTGCATGCTAAATGCACATATGGAAAGAGCACATATTAATATATACTTTTTTTGTGATAACAAAAAAATAATTTTTTAAATGAAAGAATTTGTCAACATGGAAAAATGTAGTCTCCTGTGTTCAAGCCAGTTATGAATGCGTCTTTGTGTCCCTATGATTTTATCTAGATGTCCTGACATTTCGCCTTCTCTGAATACTGCATTTTTGATAAGTCGTCAGCTTTTTCCAGTTAAAGAACCCAGGAACAATTTCAGCAAATGATCTGAAGAAACATTCTGTGGGTGTGTTACTGGAAATTGAACCCAGAGTGTCCTACCACGGAGTTACATCCCCAGTCCTTTTTATTTTATATTTTTTTTAGCTTTTAAAATTTTGAGTCAGGGTTTCTCTACATTACCCAGTATCATGGTTTAGGTATTAGGTGTCCTCCAAGAGCTCATATATGATGAGACAATGCAAGAAGATTTAGAAGAGAAATGATCAATTCAGGAAAGCCTTAACCCAACCAGTTAATTCATTCCCTGCTGGGATGAACTGGAGTAGGGTGTGGCTGGAGGAGGTGGGTCACTGAGGGTGTGGCTTTGGGGTGTATATTTTGTCTCTAGAAAGTGGAGTTTCCCTCCACTTTCTGATCATCATGTGATCAGCTTCCCTCTGCCTCACTTTTCTCCCATCATGTCCTGCCTCACCTTGAGCCCTGAGTAATGGAGCTGGCTGTCTATGGACTGAAACCTCTAAAACTGTGAGCCCCCAAATAAACTCTTCCTCCTTTAAAATTGTTCTTGTCAAGTCTTTTAGTCCCAGCAGCAAAAAGCTGGCTAAAACACCCAAGCTGGCCTCAGACTCACGCTCCTCCCGCCTCAGTCTCCCACGTGGCTGGCATAGCAGACATGCACTTCCACACCTGGGAGAGCTCTTCCTTATATAAAGTATTATGCACACAGCACTGAAGCTCCCCTAAAATGACTCCCACTTGACTCCAGGGGCATTCATGGTTTTTGTATATATTGAGTATATACTCAGCCAAACAGAAAAATGAGGACTTCTAGGGAAATGGGAATGGGAAAGGAAGAAGGAATCTGCTATAGTTTGGATCTTGAATGTCCCCCAAGGGTCCATATGTTAGAAGTTTAGCTTCCAGCTTGCTGTTACTGGGAGGTAGTGAAAAACCTAGGAGGTAGGGCTAGTAGGAGGTCTGAAGTCACTGGCACATGTCCTTGAAGAGGATTTGGGGAGCTCAGACCCATCTTTTCTTTCTTTTTCATTCATCCTCCATGTTCTCCTGCCATGATATACTGCCTCACCATAGGCCCAGAAACAATGGGATCAAGTGATCATGGACTGAAACCTCTATAACTGTAAGCCAGAACAAACCTTTCCTCTCTTAAAGTTGATTATCTGAGGTATTTTGTTATAGAATGGAAAATTGATTAATGCAGAGTTTAACTTTAAGAATGAAAAAATAAATAAATGAAATGCAGCGTGTCCTGTCCATTCCATCTACTAAATGTACCTCTACTGTCTCTACTCTAGGCCACCATCATCTCTCACTTGAATAATGGCAATAAGTCTCCACACTCTACTCAAACTTACCTTTACCTCTAACTACTTAACACATACTAATAGAGTGGTGTTTTGGAATTTGGGGAATTTCTAGTGCTTAGTCCAAAATCCTTCCTCTGCCAGCTTGGCTCTCTGTGGTGTAGCTCCAGAATACCCTCTCACCTCCTCCTGTGCCATTCTCTCTTCACTGTAAGCATTCCAGCCTTTGTACACACCACTGTCCTTTCTATTTATCCTTCAGATCTTGGCTGAAATCTCACACCCTCAGAGAAGTTTCCCTGCCTTCAGACTAAGTCAGCTCCATCTTGCATCCTTCTATCAGAAAACCTGACACATTTCTTTGTATGTAAATATCTCAATGGTGGCTATATAATTAATTGGATAATCAACTGCTTAATGTCTCCTATCTTCCTTGGAATATAAACTATGAGAGCAGGACCTTGTCTTTCAGAGGGTCTAGCACATGGTGCCTCACAAGCTGTAGGACCACAATAGTTCTTCTAAGTAAATGAGTTGTCACTTGCATGGGACTGCTCAGGACAAGGAGACAGGGATGAATGAAGGCTAGAGAAAGGAAGGAATGGCCCCATTGACATTTCAATGTATACTCAGCTAAAATATTTTTTAACTTTATTTTTTATTTGTTCACTATAGATATACAATTGGGGTTCATTTTGATATAATTATACAAGCATGGAATACTATTTACTCTAATTCAGTCCCCAGTATCTCCTCTCCCTTCTTCCCTTCCCCTATTCCCTTTCCTCTATGCTACTGATATTTCTCTTTTTTAAAAAGATATTTTTTAGTTGTAGATGGACATAATACCTTTATTTTATTTATGTATATGCAGTGCTCAGGATCAAACCCAGTGCCTCACACATGCTAGGCAAGCACTTTACCACTGAGGTACAACCCTAGCCCTCTACTGATCTCTCTTCTAGTTATTTGAAGTTTTTTTTAAATTAGTCCATTGTGGATATACATACAGGTGAGATTCACTGTGGCATATTTATACATGTGCATAGGGAAGTTTGATCAGATTCATTCCACTGTTCCTCCCTTTTCCTGTCCCTCCTCCCTTTCCCTCCACCTCCTTCCTCTACTCCACTGATCCCTCTTCTATTTTCATGGGATTACCCCTTCCCGTGCTTTTGCTTTTGCTTTCTTTCATGTTATACTCTCTCTGCTTTACTACAGTGATAAGGACAGGAACCAAGCAGGGAAGACACCTCATCCCTCGAAGACAGGACTGGAGGGAAAAAGAATCCCAGAAGGTAGAGAAGCTGTTCAATCCCCTGGAATCCAAGGTTAGGGAAGAGGCTTGGGGACACTGGGCCATGAGTTCCTGACACTGCCCTGGGGAGGAGCAATTCCATACATTATATAAACTAAGGAGGCCTGGGACTGTCCAGATCCAGCTCAGTAAATCCTGTATACCAATTGGTATATCTCAACAGAGCATAAATATATACATTTCAGTACAACTCTAACAGCCACATTCTATGGACTACATAGAATTCCTCAAAATGAGCTAATCTTCCTTTATGAAAAAAAAATGACTGGACAACTCTTTGAATATACTAAAAAGTACTGAATTATATACTTTTAAAGGTCAATTTTATGGCATATAAATTATATCTCAATAACAAAATGGCATTTCATTCCCTGCCCCAAATCCAAATCATGCTTTGATGCTAATTTTAATGATAATATACATATTTTACTACATAGAAGTCTGTAATCTCAGAAACTTATTTTTGAAAATGAGTTTTGGCTCTTGGTCCTTGGAAATTAATAGAGCAAGGAGTATATCTAAGTCAGAATTGGTAAAACCTAACACAAATGTGGTATTGGCCACATTAGAATAGAATAATAAATCAACATGGCTGCCTTCGCTGGAGAAATTTTCTCCATTAAGTCAGTGACAAAGGCCCACAAAAATAGCCTGACAGCAAAATTCTACCTGATGAGCACATGATCTTTCCTGCCATTACAGTCAACTTCCAGTACCACTGAAATATCCAAAGACTCTATGTAGTCTGGGATACATAATCACTGAGTCCTTCACACTGCAAGGACATCTATTTTATCTATTTATGGATGCATTCAACATGTCTATGTGCAGGGAGCTATTGTGACAAGGGTGAATGTGTGGTAAGGTTTCCAAATGTGCTGCAGGTCCTCCAGAATGTCTTCAGCCCCTGGGTCAGAGGTCACAACACACCATTCCTGTCATTAACTGAGTGAAGCAAGAAGAATAACAGCTAATCTCATGCAAACTCTTTTCTAAAGTTATGTTGGAAAAGTAAAGGAAATGTGATGCTCAACATTTAAATTGTGTTTACTACCCCACAGAAATGTGTTTGTGTACATATTCTTGTATAAAGATCACTTGGTAATATATGCAAATGAATCAGATGTACACATAAACAAAACTGACATCCAATAAGAACCCAACATCTAGATCAAGGAATTGGCAAAATTTGCTGTGCAGGGTCAGAAAATAAATCCTTTTGGCTTTGAGGCTGGCTCCATGGTTTCTATTATAACTACTCAACTCCACTGAGATGAAGGAGAAAGTTGCCACTGGCCAATATGGAAATGAAGAAGCATGGCTATTTCCAATAAAACTTTATTTATAAAAAGAAGTGGGAGAGATTTATCCTGAAGGTCATATTTTCTGCTTTCTGGTCTATACAAGGAAGCATTTTTTTTTTAAATAAATAGTTATTTAAACCATTCTGGAGGAATCTTCCAAAAGAAGTTAGAGGTGACCTCATCTTATAAAGTTATGAGATATAACGTAAGCTTTGAATGATTCAGTGTCTACCATGGCTGTAATTAATTTCAGGCCATGCCATATGACATAATTTCCAAAGACTTAAGAGTGCAAAAGGCTACTTGCCCTAAACCAAGTAGCTCCAGACGGCTGCCGCAGGGGATCTGTGTCTGCTTTTTGTCTTTCAACCTCCTGTCAAGCTATTAGCTGTCGTTTGTTGGTTTTGTTTTTGTGACTGTCTCTATCTTTAATTTGCCATTTTTGATCTGCTCCAGGCCAAGAGCAGTATCTTTAAGTAGATGTGGCTGTGAAGGATGATAAGTCTTTCTTAGGGTAAAAGCAACATGAATGTGAGATTTGTCATCTGTACCCCATTTCTCCATGACCTTTTGGACACGTCCTAATTCCACACTTATTTTATATCCTTGAGGTGTTTAATAACTTAGGGTGAGATGTTACTTTGTGTAAATATGTGCACCTGCTCTTCTCTCTCTCTCTCTCTCTCTCTCTCTCTCTCTCACACACACACACACACACACACACACACACACACACACACAGAGTTAATTCTACTTGATAAACCACAATGCCCATTCACTCCAATTTTCTCTTTGCATCTCATTTCCTGTCTCTTTCCTTTACAGGGTGGGCCCCGAGGGAAGCAAAGGTAAGTCACAAACAATCTAAAAGACAGGAGACCTAGCTGACTACCCAGAATTCCAAGTGGTCAGCCTGTTCTTGGATCATTTAAAACTGCTTATTCAACTGTTAATGAGGCCATAAATCCCTGTGATCTGGGAGGTGAACCAAAAATCCTAGCCTGGGTTTCAGTTTCATTTAAAATGGACTAATTAACAAAGTGCCAGTCTTTCCAGTTTACTGAAGTTGGATTTGCAGTCCCTGAACATTTGGGAAAAGAAAAGATAAGAACACATAGGCTATCAGCTGCATTCAGGCAAGTAAAGCCCCAAAGCATGTGGATCTGAATGGTGAATAAGAAAAAAAAAAATAAGAAGTGATTAAATGCCAAGAACCTTCAGAGGCTCTTCCAAAAACCAGCGCTCACAGGACTGCCACTGCACGTCCCTAGAGAAAAGTAAATCGTCATTTCAGAGAACACTTCCCTGCCGGTGCATCTGGTCAAGATTCCACCTTTGTGAAGAAAGGCAAAACTACAGGTCTCTCCAGAGCAGATCATGGGCATTTTGTGTTTCACCAAGAAGCCAGATCAACCACTGGGCAGCCAGGTTGGACGTGCACACCAACAGCTGTGACTCCCTGGCCTCGTTGTGCCCTAAATGCTGTTCACTGACCTCTGTGGTGCCTTGTGCAGCCCTTGTCTTCCTCCTCTCTCTTTTCTCTGGAAACAGTGGGTGCCACTGCATTTGAGGGGTATCCATGCAGTCTAAAGCCCAAGAGCCACAGAGGGGTACGGCAATTCCTATGTAGGATTTTTCTTCCCCTTCAGGAAATGGTGGGCAGGGAATTCCATTTCAACTCATTTCCCAAGCTCCCTTCCTCAGGATCTGATTCCTCTACGTTTTTCTACCTCCTCCAATCCAGAGACTCCAGTTCCTCAGGCTAAGAGAACCAACCTCCTGGTTTGTCCTCTGGATAACAGGATGTGTGTGTGTGTGTGTGTGTGTGTAGGGTCCTAGTCAACAGGTAAGCCAGATACAAGAGGAGTCTGGAATATCAGGTTTGGGGAGGACACAGTAAAGCCATAAAAAGAAGTAAAAATCCAAGACTGGGATTGAACTGAGTGGAGTACCAAGGAGGTGGGAAGGCCAACCTTTGGACTTGGATTGTCAATAACAGCCTTACATTTAGCACAGACATGTCAGTCGGGCAGCAGAATCAAGAGATGAGGTGGATAGTCTGAAGTTCCTGTAAATGAACAGGGCAAAAGCAGGGCTGGAATGCTCCACTGACTCTAGGTCCAATTGCTTTCGCTGTCCCCTAACTTCCTTAAGGACAACTGAAGTGATAGGCCTCATTGAACATGCTGGGAGTCCAGATTAAATCCAGTTTTTGTTTTTCCCCCAATTTAGGAACATGAGATCTTGATTCGAATCCCAGCTCAGATACCTCAGATACCTCACACATGTGTGGGCACGGTCCCAGTGCTTACCCTCTTTGCATTTCAGTTTCCTCAACTACCAAAATGAAATGGCAGTAATACTTGATTGGGCTAGTACAAAGCTGGCATGAGACTAACTATGGAAAGTAATTGGCAGAAATAGACACACAGCTGCATGGGCTCTCTCTTGTCCAGCGAACAGGGTAGAGGAGAGTGTGGCTGTGGAGTCACTAATGAAGACCTCTGGAGACCAAGCAGGAAGTAGGTCTGATTTTATTGCACAGTTACCATGTATATACACTCAGGCAGTAACTAAGCAGAATACAGGCAGCCACCAATGCAAATTCTGCTAACTGTCCTTGCAATGACAATCAAGGAGCGGGCCAGTGAGCAAGTGCAGGGACTGCAATACATGGCCTCACACCCAGGGCTGTGCCTCTGGGGTAAGCGGTCTGCCACTCAGACGTCCTTAACGTATGCCATGTATGCAGTACTCCATGCACTTATCCCCCACAGCAACTTTTCAAAAAAGAAAAAAAAAATGTGCCAGGCACAGTGGTGCATGCCTGTAATCCCAGCAGCTCAATAGCTTGAAGCAGAAGAATCATGAATTCAAAGTCAGCCTCAGAAACTTAGTGAGGCCCTAAGCAACTCAGTGAGACCCTGTCTCTAAATAAAATCCAACAAATGGCTGGGAATGTGGCTCAGTGGTTAAGTGCCTCTGAGTTCAATCCCCAGTACCAAAAAATAAGTAAATAAAATAAAATAAATGATACCATTAGTGAGAACAGACAGATGTTGGGGCTCGGAAGACACTCCCCCAGTAAAAGCCTCAGGAGCAAATCTTCTCTCTGAACTCCTACCCTCCTGTCTCTCTCTCCTCATTCTCCCCTGAGGCAAGCCATAGAAACTAGAATTCCCTGTTCACAAGGTGGGTCACTGAAACTAGAATCCCATATCCCCCAAGCCAGTCATAAAACCTAAAGATAGTAGTCTACCTTTCCCCCACCTTCCTATGTACAAGTTGGCCATAGAGAACTCTTTCTGGCCAACCTGGTTTGTTAATCCTAAAACCCTCATTCCAGAGGGTTCCCATACCCAGAAGGAGGAAAGAGGCTGCACCTAAGGGACCAAGAAGAATGTAAGCAGACAGGTCTTGCTGTCTGTTGATGTTAGTCTGTGACCATTAGCTCTGCCCTTTTTATCCAACCATATTTCTATACAGCTGTCCATGCTTCATCCAACCTAAGTATGAGAATGGGTAGTTCATCCTGGGACTTGGAATCTTTAATATGAAGGCTCCTGTGTCAAGTAAAACCATGATCAAATAAAGGTGTTGTTTTCCTCTTGTTGTCCTGGGTAGGGGTGGCAGCCATGAGCCTTGCAATGGACGCAGAGGGCTCAGCCCCTTTTTCTGCCCCTACATAGACAAACGCTACAAACTGGTGTTACAAACTCCTTCCTCATCCTTGGTTGTTTCTGTTCCTTCACCTACCTGGCATCCATTCTCCTCTCCAGAAGATGACCCTTGTTCTATACTGATCCCCAAGGAGCCGTAGCCTAATCCCAGGCAGAGGTCATTTTCCCAAAGTTGCCTGCAGGGCTGCCTGCTTGACACCCTTCCTGTGCACCCTGGTGGCTTCTCACCTAAGTGTTGTATGAAGAGAGAATAACTGGTAGGAATTTCACTCTTTGCACAAGACATCTGCTTCCAGGGCAGTAAAGACCCAGGTGGCACTGTTCTGAAGACAAAGAAATGAAGGGCAATTACCCTGCCATTAATCAACCAGGTCACAAGGACTGAACAGCTTTAGTTACGACCAGGAAAGAACATTTTAATAACGTTCTTAGGTGTTTGGAATGTGCAAAACACAAATTAAGTTAGTAGGCAGCTATGAGATTGCTGAAATATGTCAGTGTGGATGTTAAAGCTGCCTGGTAAGAATGCAAGACGCTCAAAGGAGTTTCCAGCACTTCCTCTGCAAAATAAAAACACAGAGAGGCCATCACAGACTCCCACACACATTGTTTCCTGTATCTTATTTGGGTAACAGGAGACAGCACTTTTCTGCTTCCTTCCAAACCCCAAATAAGATCCCTGCCTCACTGCACACACTCCTCCAACACACTCATTAAGAAAATACTTAAAGATCTGGAGAAGTTAAATATTAAGGATCGAACATAGAGAATTCCAATTACATGTATGGATGTTAAAATATACATGACAAAAGCTACCACTTTAAGCATTTTTAAATGTACAGTTCAGTGGTATTAAGGAAAATCACATTGTCCTGTGACTATCACAATCATCTATCTGCAGAACTTCTTCACCATCCCAAACTGAAAACCAGTATCCATTAAATAATTCCTCACTTCTGCCAACTCCAGATAACCATCATTCTGCTTTCTGTCTCTATGGATTTGGCTGTTCTCAGCTTCTCATAAAAGTAGAATCATATAGCATTTATGCTTTTCACATCTGATTTATTACACTTAATATAATGTCTTTGAGGTTCATCTATGTCATAGTAGGTATCAGGATTTCATTCCTTCTTAGGGTGGATAATATTGTATTGAATGTATACACCACATTCTATTTATCCATTCATCCACTGATGGACACTTGGGTTGTTTCTGCCTTGGGCTATTACGAATGCTGCTGCTGTGAACATGGGTATACAACAGTCTCTGGGGAGTTCCAGTATTGTAATAATTCAGCCATAAAGTCTCTTGCTGCTTTTGTCTTGCATGCTGTTTTCTTATTTTCTACCAGTCTTCTAATTATTGCTTCCCAATAAATCCTTTTCACCACCACCATGGGTTCACATTGGCACCCCCACCCCATATTTTCCTCTCATTCTGCTAGATTTGAGGGGAGAGATCCACACTGAAAACACACAATGTCTCTAGGAGAGAGTCTTCTGAGAAGTCCAATCCCCCTCTGCATGTGCCTCCCACCCATGTCATGTGCCAACGAAGCCATCCCCTGTGCAGCGGTGAGGTGGGTAATAAAAGAAGTCAGAGGTACCCTCCCAAAGAATAGGAAAATTATGACTGGGCCCTGAACAAAGTCAGAGCACAGTGCTGGAACCAGCAAACCAGTAAGCAAAACTTCTCGGCCTATGTACAGTATGGACACTCATAGGGGACCCTGTCACCTGTGTGACACCTGGTTGGGCTGCATCTTCCTGGATACAACTAACTTACATTAGCAGTGGGAGTGGGGATAGCTATGCAAGGCAGAAAGGCAGGAGAAATGAGGAAGGAGTTAAAAGCAAGAACATACAGTATTTCAAATTTCAAGTCCAGATCTGGGGAGTGAATACTCATAAATTGTAAGAACCCTTGTCCCAACCTGAAATGTTATACCTACCTCTCACCTGACCCTTGAGAGACTGGTGGGGGTTATGTCATTTTTAGTCATCTGCTTGAATGCATCTACAACAGTTCAAAGAAAGTTTATGTGCACACTCTTCCAGCCACCAATATGCAAATACCTTTAGAAGAAGATTCAAGGGCAGCGTAATCTAACTCATAATCATATACTTGCTATATTCTCTAATGTGCACTCCAGTCCAAACACAAAGTCTCATTTTAAAAACCCCTGCATTTTCTACACATGTAAAAAGCATACTCTTGCCTCAGGCTGGGAGTGTAGCTCAGTGGGACAGCATGTGCCGAACATGTCTGAGGTCCTGGGTTCCATCCTCAGCACCACATAAAAAGTATACTTTATCACATTTATGCATCATTTTATTGCTATACATTACACAGAGAAGACCACACAATGTCTATCCATTCCTCTATCCCACATATCCATTTATTCATATGAAATTTCCCAGCCAACCATAAATCCATGCAAAATAAAGTGCATCCTCTGCAGCCACCAATTGGAACAACCTCAGGCTCCCTGGAAATCCTGCCCCACTTTCAGATAGATTGTCACAAAGGTGTCCACCATGAACACCACTTTATTTTGGGCAGAATTCAATGTTTTATTTTTATTTGTGGTACCAGGAATTTAACTCAGGGGTGCTTTACCACTGAGCTACGTCCTCAGCCCTTTTTACTTTTTTCTTTTGAGACAGGGGCTTGCTGAATTGCTTTCAATCTCATTAAGTTGCTGAGGCTTGACTTCAATATGTAATCCTCCTGCCTCAGCCTCCCAAATTGCTGAGATTATAGGCATATGCCAACTCACCCAGCTTGCAATGCTTTATTCATTTATTCTTTTGTAGTACTGGGGAATTAACCCAGAGGTATTCTAACACTGAGTTACACCCCCAGATCTTTTCAAAAATATTTTTATTTTGAGATAGGGTCTTGCTAAGTTGTCCAGGTTGGCTTCAAATTTGCAATTCTTCTGCCTCAGTCTCTGAGTGACTGGGAGTATAGGTGTGCACCACTGTGTCTGGCTAGATGCAATGTTTTAGCCAATGTGAGTCCCTCAAATTCCCTTTGCCAAATTTATAATCTGTTGTTATGGTTGTGATCTGGAAACCATAACCCAAAGGCCCATGTACTGAAGACTTGATTCTCAACTTGGTACTACTGGGAGGTGGCAGAACCTTTAAGAGGTGGTACCTAATTGAAGGAAGTTAGGTCACTGAGGGTATGCCTTAAGGGGGATATTGAGACTCTGGCCCCTTCCTTTCTCTCTTAGGTTTCTGGCTGCCATGAGGTGTATGATTATCCCCGACCTTGGGTTCTTACCATGATGTGCTGCTGTTCTGCCTAGGCCCAAGCCACAAGGCCAAACAACCATGGACTGAAAATTCTGAAACTCTGAGCCAAAATAAAACTAAGCTGTTTGTCTCAGGCGTTTTGTTACAGTGATGGAAAGCTGATCAGCACAGGAAGATAAACACCTTCTCAGAAAAGAGGAGGACAAAAATGAAAAGAGTGAATAATGAAAACCTACTATCATTGCTTCACAAATCAATTTTTTATTCTTAATACAAAACAAATAGTCCTCATTTAGGTTGTTTACCTTAGGTATTTTGTCACAACAATAAAATCTGACTAACACATTTGTGTTTTCAGTTAAAGTCTTAGCTGATTGCAAGCACCTTGGTCATTTGCTCTTTCAGTTTCAATATTAAAAAAGAGTGCCCTGCCTCCCCTCAAAGTTAGTTTGTGAGATTCTCCTAAAATTCATCTTTTGGGAGCTCAATAACTCGGAACAGTGGTTCTCAGAAACCACCAGTGTTCACAAACATCCTTCTGGAGCAGGACACCAGGCTCTTTGTCACTCACACCAGGATGAGAAGCTTAAGCTTTGGAGCAGCAAGTGTTGCTATGTTGCCCCAAAGTGCCTGGGCCCTTTTCACAGCTATCTCACATGGCAAATTCCCACCACCCCCAAATCACTTCTGCATTCTTGCTCTGAGCCTTCCTCCTCGGACATATCAGGATTATGGATTCAGGGTCCCTGGTTGTGCATTTTCCATCCTGCTTCTCTGGAATCTCTAATCCCATTCCTTACATAGGTTTTCTATTTCTTTGCCAGTGTCCCACATTACACCCCCCTCACTAGCGAGTATGTATTTTGTTATCACTTAGTTTTAAATCATTATAGGAACAAGTGACTAAATCAGACCTCCTCCAATGCCTTCACTGTCTTCCCACCCCCACTCCAGTGCCAGTTGTCCCTCCTGCTCATCTTCATGAATGACATGTGGCCGCTTGCCTTGGGCCTCATGCCAGCCCGCCTGTCCAAAGCCGTCTGCCTGGGATTCTTGGGGGGAACTGCATTTGAAGATATGCTATCGCTCATCACCCACCCTACTTAGGGGTCTCAGCCATGAAAAGGCGAAACCCCTCCTACTCCTGTCCTCCTACCTCAGACCAGTCTAGAGGGTTCCTTTCTCTAAGAGGTACAGGTTGCACATGGAACTTTGGAATTGGAGAGTGGATTCTGTCCATTCAGCAAACTATTATGTAAATTATTACATTAAAATACTTTTTGGTCTTACTGATTGATTGTATACCTGTCACTCCATGGATAATTATTTAGTTTATGTCTGCTATGATATCTATCATCTCAGGAACCTTCAAGGTGCAGATGAGAGGGAGAGAGTTGTGAGCCTGGGAAAGAGAGGTTTCAGGAGAAGGGAAAAGAATGAAGCAAATGTGTGTGAGAGATGTTGTGGTGGCCTCCAGCCATTCAGTCACTGGAATGAATGAGAGAACAGAATTGGACCAGGTCTACCACACGTGGGTGCATGGTTTTGGCTGGACTTCTGGCCTCTCCTGAGGCACAGCCCACTCCAGGTGCCTTATCTGTCTGTGGTTCAAACTGAACAGGAGGTTGGGGGTGAGTAAGGAGCTTTGCAACCACAGGTAGGAATGACAGGGTGTTTATGCAGATTAGCTCTGCCTCTCCCGTTCATACACTAGTGACCACTGTACCCCTCTCCACTTGTGTCAGTGACAGGTGGTGGGCTGACAGCCCTGATAAGAAGATGCTTCCCTCAGACCTGACAATAGAATAAGATCCAATCCTGATGCAAAGCCAATGGAAAAAATTTGATCTCCACTGAGTAACATATCATTGGAAAATCTCTAGAGACCAGTGGCCCCTTCTATCCTGCTTCTCTGTCCAGAGAAGGGAAAACCACAAAAAAGGCAAAACCTTGTCAAACATACTGCCACTTTAAGATCCTGTGAATTTAGCTGGTGTTTTCCAGAAATATCCAGAAGCCCTTATTTTAATTTCACCATTTAGTACCTTTTACACAAAACTATAAAATGACAGAAAATTAGAGAAAACTGCGTTCCAATCAATTACAATATATTAATAAGAACACAATGCATCAGGAAATGTGCAGACATGAAGGGCTGCCATGGAGTCTCTGCTCCCACTATGAGGATGAATGAGTAATGCTCTCTCACCTACCTTCACGTTGTCAAGTTCCCAGTGACAGACAATCCAAATCATCTAAAACCTTGTGCACATCCTTGTCATGAGAAAGGCCCTCCTAGTGTGACAACCAGGTGTCATGACCAGACAAGGGGTCACAGTGTCAAAATGAGTGGCATGCCCTTTCATGCTCATGGGACCTAGACCTTTATAAACCAGCAAAGGGCATCACCAGATCCCCTGGTCTTTGCTAGAATAAGCTTCTTGTCAGGTGGAAGTCACAGAGCAGCTGGCCATTCTAGGAATTATACATATGTTAAAACACACACACACACACACACACACACACACACATACACACACACACAGCATGAATGAAGGCAGATAATGCTTACACAGGCATTCGATCTAGCTCACGCTTGACAGATCCAGGTAATTAACAAATAAAATTCATATTAGATATTCAAAAGAGAGAGTCTTACAAAGTAAAATCATAGCTATCAACTCTTTCATTATCTTACTCTATGTTATAGAGATATGTTTAAGAATAAGAATAAATAAGGGCTGGGGCAGGGCTCAGTGGTAGCACACTTGCCTGGCAAGTGTGAGGCACTAGGTTTGATTCTCAGCACCACATATGAATAAATAAAATAAAGGTCTAACAACAACTAAAGTAAATTAAAAAGAGAATAAGAATAAATAGAAACAAAGAGACTGAGGGCCATAAAAGATCCTTAGGACCTAGCAAAATCCCTTATTTTAACAATTGTTAAGCATGATCCCCCGCCCCTCTCCCCCATGAATAAATGGCTTGCCCAAAGATCCAAATGGCACAGGAGTGAACAAGCTCAGGTCTCTGCTCCCCAGGCTGGACTCCTCCTCTTTTTCCTCCTCAGCTAAACATAGCTCTGTCAGCAAAGCCACTCACACAGGGACCCCCTGCCTACCCTCATCTGTCACTTTCCTGACAGGCCCTGACAGGATCCAGATAGTCCCCTCACTGCCACTCTTCCCTTTAACCTGGCTAAGTGCTTATTGGCATGTCTAGAATGAAGACATTCCTTCAGTCCCAGGTTAGAGCACTACTGTGCTTTCTAGAAGTCCCAAACTGTTGAGGCTTGATAAACCCCATTCTATCACTGAATACATTACCCTTATAAAAATATACGTGCTCATTTTTCCTATTAGTCTAATGTCTTCAGGCATTGAAAAACAAATTTAATAGGAAACATGTTGATGTTTTACAGTTGTCTTGGAAGAAAAAAATGTAAGAGGCTAGACTCCTTCATAGCCATATAAAACAGCCATTCTCAACTCTTCCAGACCACAGAGCCCTCTCAGACTCTGGTGAGGCAGAATCCTGCAGGGACTGGCACATTGAAAGCATTTGATACATGAAAATTGTCATCATGATGATAACAACAAGACCTTTCCTGCACCTAGTACCCAAGGGAGCCAGGATTCATGGCTCCAAGGTCAAGAATCCTACTCTATGGTCTGGTGAATACTGATTTCTAGAGTTGTCTCATAGCTAAAAGTACAGGGGAGGGGAAAGGCCAAAATGCAAGAGAAGAAAATGAGTAAGGCAGGAATACAATGAAAACAACCTAAAATAACCACATGGAGTGATTACATTCATTCTACATGCTCTGATCATTTACACTAACACCACCATATAAAAGAAGAGTTTTTGATTCAAACCCTCAAATCTATTTAATATGATTAAACAGGGGGTAAGTGGAGAGGAGGGACGATGAAAGAAATGCTAATGGCCCTAATCAGAAAAGGAATTACCATAAAGCTAAAAGAAAGCTCAAGCAACAGGGCCCCTTACCTGCCTGGGTCCCTTCCAAGGGCCTGGGAGAAGCCTCAGAAACATATGCGCAGGGTCATCTAATTCTGTTTCTTGAAGAAGGCCCCCCAAATTGTATAAGGTTTGAGGTCTTGCAGCTTGGTTCTAACTCTGGTCCTAACATCACTATGACCATAATATTTTTTTCACTTCTTCAGACTATAAGAAATGGGGAAAGAAAGGAAAGATAAGAAGGAATGAAGACTGAGAAATGATGAGTGCCCTCTAATCATTTGGCCTCTTGGGGACTCATCCTTGACTGCAAAAGGAGGAATTGAACTGGAACTGGCCAAAGATGATTTCAAAGTCACCTTCTAGTTCAATGGTATTTCCTAATTGAATAAATTTCCCAATGGATAAATCCATGGATTTTTCAAATCATGAATATATTTCTCAGAGACAGAGCAAAGCCTGTTAAATCTATAGAAGCCATAAAGATTGCCCTTCTGAACATAGTTCTGTGAGAAACGTATCCCCTGGAAGCTGGCTGTTCCCAGACCTCACCAGCTGCAGCTCCTGGTGCCAAGCCCACAACCAAAGCCTTGGCACACATTCGGACTTTTTTTGGCCTCCTCATAAAAATCAACATTTCTGAGCACTGTGAGGCCACCAAAATTGAAAAAGAAAATGGCCCATAACCTGCATTTGACTGCTCTGGAAGAAATCAGAGAGCCGTTGGAATTTGAGTCTCTGGACTAAGGATGGGATAACTACCTGGGTGGGAAGAAATAAAGGCCACTTCAGTGAATTTGTGTGATGCTGAACACATCTACCTCTGTCCAGAAATACGGTTTCTTTGCGAAGTAACCCTAAATAACCCACCTACTAAATCACATTAATGATATTTCGGTTGGAATATTCTAACGGCTTATTTTCTTTCTAAACAGAACCCCTTTGTGACAATAAAAATGAAGTCAGGAGACAAAATCTTGCTGCTTTGCTGGCGTTTTGTTTATATTTGGAAAACATCCGTTAGATTTATTGCCACTACGCTCAAAGTGCACCAAAAAGAACACACCTTGCCCTTAGGGAAATCTCACTGGCTGGAATCTTGTTAGGTTTTTTCATCTTTATTGTGACCTGACTGCTCTTCTGAGTGGGAAAGACAGTGGTCTGTGTTCCTGTCCATCTCTGCATCAAATCCCACTTACAAGGTCATTGCATTTATTTTGAAAATCTTCTGCTTTGTTTTGTCTCCATTGAACAATAAGCAGGCAGTAGCAATAAACCAGTGGTTTCCAGGTAGTCCAAAGAGCATCTAGAGGTAACAGTAAAGCTTGTAACAACTGTTCTAGGCAGAGAATCTCTATCCCAACTGTATCCCACACACAGCGTACCTGACCCACAGGAAGCTCTTCAAATATTTGCTGGGTTAAATGGAAAGTCATATTCCTAGAATCAGATGGTTGGATGAAGTGGATTCTTAAGGTTGTCTTTACAAATTCCTAGGCTGAGGGCAAAGTAGTATTCAATGAAAGCAAAATGGTATACAGATGGGCCTGGTTTCAAGCTCATGTCAACAAATGAGTCTGCTCATTGATAATACCCTCCAATGAACATTACATTCCTAACCCAAAATTGGAATGGCTTCCAGTAAAACTCATGATTTTGTCATAAGACCTCTACAAAATATTTAAAGACATAACAGCTTCACAAAACCTCCATATATCATGGATATATCTTAAAGTGCCAAGTTCTATAAATTTGTAGATGAATGTGATAAACCTGTGTGATTCTGAGTATTTTTAAATAAAGTTTTCCTTAGGTGGAAAATTGGCAGAATCAAACATTTTGTAATCTTGTCAACGGAATTTAGAGGACAACCTTAAGACTCTTTTCCGCAAATATTTATTATTAAACATCTTTAATTTATCAGGTATTATACTAAGTATTGGGTTCGCACAGATAAACAAGGAAAATGTCCCATCCTTATACAATGTGGATGTCAATTTTCTTTAGGAACGTGGTGTCTTGGACTGTCTTTGTGTTAACAAGCCCATAGGAGCATAGCTTTCATGCACCTGGGGGATGGCCATGCTGACCTGTGGTGGATCGGGAGCTACTACATACTCCAAAGGCAGTGGGAAGCACCAAAGCAGGAGATGTCCTAAGGGAAGGGAGGTATGCAGGTGCCCTGGCACTAAGCTAAGGAAAACCATAGAGGAAGAAGAAGACTAAGTCTCAGCCCAAAGCACTCAGTTTCATTTTATTCCCCACATCTCTGTAATCTTGCAAGATAGGAACTTCTCTCTCTCTAGAGACATCCCCAGCTCCAGCCTTCCCCAGCTCGCAGGGGCATCTTCTATGATCTATGTAAGTTTTGTATAAAACACTATCAATATTTATTGCTTCCACTTAAAGAATTATCTTTCTCCACAGCCTAGTACATTTCAAAGTCCTACAAGAGTAGAAATCTATGTCTTAAAGATCAAATGTCCTAAACAATGTTTTTTCTGATCTTACTTTTTTCCAGCAACTCTGTCTATCATAAGTTTATCCCTGGTCTGCAAATCTACATACTGCTCAGCCTGGACTGTGGAGAATCCATGCAACTCCACCTCAAACCCCCATGGCAGATCCTGTGGCCACTCCACATTCAGTTTACTGTTTGCTTCTGTTCTGAGTTCCAACTGGATACTCCTCAGGGCACACAGTATGAGCTTGGCAAATGCTTTTAAATGAATGAACAAATAAATAGATGCATAGTTTAATTAATAAATTAATGACTGCATGGACAGGTGGGACCTTTGAGAATGGGATCTTTTAGAGCCTTTCTTAACTAACAAATTGAAACAGCATTTTCAGGTTGATTGGAGGCTGTCCTGAACAGAGACTTCCTTAGAAATCCAATCCAACATGCAAATTTGTAGTTCAGCACAGTTATTTTGGCACTTTTCCATCAAACAGACCTTTCGCAAAAGGTTGATCTTCCTGGTTTTGTTCAATGAATTTTTTTTGCAACTTTTCCAAACTTGTTCATATTTTGATTACAAAGGCACTTGAAATTCTGACCTTTGTCTACAATGAAGTTCATTTTCCCATCTTTCAGAAACTTGGTAAACATTATCAAGTTTCAGGAACCACAACTTTTATCAACCTTATGTGTGTATGTGTGTAATAAATGCAAGAATATCGCCCTTCTGAGATATTTTTGGGAGGCTTAGATGAGGTAACTCCTGTAAAAGAGTTGGAAAATTGTAAAGCATAAAATACATATGTGGGTGTATACACACAAAATCTGTGCACATCCACACGTATATACACTCCATACACATGATGAACATGAATATGTAAGAAGAAGAGAGAGATATTAACATATGTAAGCTATATCAAATCAAGTTTTATGGCACAACATTTTCAGTCTAAAAACATAATTAAGCTCTATATTGACAGTAAAAAATCTTTTGTCCCAAGTCAAAGCCAAGTATCATATATTTGTTCACATTTTTCAGAGGTGGCAAGAGATTTCAAGAGAAATCAAGTGACTTGTCCAGGGTCCCTAAATATAATATCAGTAAGAGACTTGGAGGAAATTAGAGAAATTTTGACCCACAAGCTAGAGCTATTTTCTACTAGACTATGCTGCCACCTAACTGAGAAGGTTAAAACACCCAGATTATTGCATCAGCACTACAAGAGTGAGCAGCCACCAAGGAATCCTTGGTTATCTTTTTAACACCATATTCTGCTTTCATTCAAAAGCAACAAAGTTTTAAACATATTTATGATTCTTCATCTTTTCGTCACTTCAAGAAGCTCTAATAATGATTTAAAAAAACACCCCCCCCCAAACAACAGAAAACACAATAATTACATGTGCAAGCAAATGGGCAGTCCAGATGTTTAAGAAACTTCAGTTACTAGATGTGATCTTTGTTCCTCTGCCATAATCATGCCAATCCCAGAATGTGGTCTCTTCCATCAACCAATGCTAGCTTTCAGTTCCTTCATACACACACACATACACACACACACACACACACACACACACACACCCTGTGTTCTGATTTCGGTCTGGTAGGACATTGTTTGAGTTGGTCCAGTGCTGGATTTGGTGCAAGAAGGGCATGAGGTCTAAGATCACCTTCTTGGCTCCCCTTACAATCCAGGGGTATCCACTTGGGCTCCCACAGCTTCCAGCAGTTAGGGTGAGTTCCAAGGTGGTATTGATATGTCTGAGCATCAAATCCACATCGTTGGCCACAAAAGTCATGTAAGGGTAAAATTTTTAAGCTGATTCTAAGCCGCAGAGCCAGAGTTAAAGTGTAATAGACCGGACATTGTGAAGTTTCTAAACTGCAGGGCTTGGGTTAAAAAATAAAAGACCAAGTATTGTTACAATTCCTCTGCTACCACCGGAACCTGTAATCTCTGTAGCTGTTAGGACAATACCCGAACTGCCCAGTAAATATTCTCACTGACTCCTCTGGTTGTCTAATAACCTGGGGTTCTGTGAAGCTGGCACGTAGACATCGCAGGACCTAAAACCAATCAGTTTAAATGTGTACCCCGCTTAGAAGTGACCAATCACCCCTGTCCAATATGTTCCCGCCAATGAATGTACTAATCAGGTCTCAGAGTTGTTGTTCAATTTTCCCGTGCCTCATGATGATTTGTTCTGATGTATGCAAAGCCCCCCGCCCTCTCCAAAAAGTGTACTTAAGTTCTGCCTGACCTCTGCTCTGGGCTCTGGGCTGCTCTATCTTCCTGAGTGAGCCTGGAGCCTCAGCATGCTGAATCAATAAAACCCCTTCTGCCAATTGCATGGAGCCGGTCTCTTGTGGTCTCTCCCTCCGATGCTTCGCCGGACCTTTACAGTCAGGCCTGCTGTGTTGAATGGCTAAGCCACTTGGCATGGTGTGTCCTATCTAGTCTTTCTTTTGGAGCACTAGCCAATCATGATAAAGTAAGAAGCATCTCAAATGGGAATAAGGAAGCCTTGAATGTTGCTTTCTGTTCCAATGATCTTTACTCAGATAAGCTGGTTTTCCTTAATCACAATGATAAAATTCTCTACTGATATCCATAGATGTATGGATATCCAGAGTATATCATATGTAGGCTATACTAAAAATGGGAAGACTTTAGCTTATTTTCCTCAAAGAAAATTTTTGGTGTTTGTCACCAGTCAGGATTGCTATATTAAGCAATTCTAAGATTAAGATAGGGGACAGCGGTGAAAAACAGAGAGGCTTCTTTACCCACATATCTTCATGAAAATGGTTTATCTCAAAGAGAAACTTAGTGAATTTTTGTTGTTGATAGACCCACTGAAGGAAAAATATCAGGCTTCGAAAAGTGGTGGAGATGTAGTAGATGATTAAAACTATATGACATTCTAGAAAACGGAAAACGCAGTAAAAAGATCAATGGTTTCCAGGAATTAGGAGAGATGCAGGAAGGTACTAGGTGAATAGGGGATTTTAGGGCAATGAAACTACTTTGTGTGATGCCACAGTGATACAGAATCTGATACATACCAACTCTGTAAGATACATATAATTATACATGTGCCCAAACCTACAGAATGTACAAGAAAGAGTGAGCTCCAACAGAAAGGTATTACAGACTCATAAATCTAACCCTCAAAAAATGTCAACTATAGATTTTAGTTAATATTAATGTATTAATATCAGTTTATCAATAGTAACAATTGTACCATGCTAATGCAAGATGTTAACAGGGGAAATTGGAGAGCAGGAGAAAGGGCACATGGGAACATCCTGTATTTTTCATTTTTTTTCTATAAACCTAAAAATTGCCTTGAATGTTGCTTTATGTTCCAATGACTTTACTCAGATAAGAAATAATAAAGTGGTAAAGAGATTTTGAGGACGAATCTGTAGACCAGGACTCAGAAGCCCTGGGTCCAGCCTGCCTCTGCCCTGAACATCAGTTGTGTGGCAGTACACCTATCACATCAGTGCTCTGAGCCTCTCATCTCTCGTCTGGAACAAGTAAGAATAATAGCTGTTTGACCTCACAGGGCTGACCATCATAATCACCAAATAAAGCAAAAGAGGCATAAAAGCACTTTGTAAACAGTAACATACTACATAAGTTTAGTTTATGATTATTTCTAAAAGCACAATGTCATTTCATTGTTATAAAATGGTCTGGTAGGAACAAATGTATTCTCTAATGGAAAGGTAAGTAGTAGACAAAATAATGACATTGAGCCTACCCAAAGCATTTCCACTGGAGGGATCCACACCTGAGCAGAAAATTATTACAGACTCATAAATCTAACCCTCAAAAATGTGTCCCCCATATTCTGAAAGCCACAGGACTGTACTTTCATGTACCATTTTTCCTTCCCCAACCCAGGTTTAGAACTGGACCACTATTTTCACCCATTCACACTGAATCATAGTATTATTCATAAAAGTATCCCTGTAATACTAATAAAGATTATTTTCAGTAATTTGTGGATATATTTTTCCAGAAAGAACAGAGACTGTATGAGATCCATACAGAAGGCAAAACTCATAGGTCATTAAATATTCCACCATCCAGTTATAGAAAAACACTTCATTAATGTTTTATTTGGATTTTTAAAAAACACACTTAGCATAGTAATTATTTTGCCAAGCATGGAAGATGTAATAATGAAGTACCCCAACAATAATTTTTTAAGATCATTTTATGACAAGTTGTTTTCACGGCTGTTTGTCAGGCCTGGCACATGGCCATGGCAGGAGACTTCATGGGCAATGCTGAGCAAGATGTAGCCACATTGTCACCCACTCTTCAGAGGCTGTTACTTACACTACATGATGACAGCTGTGAAAAGTCTCAAAGGTGGTAAGTCTGGCAGACGAACGCACAAGGACACAGGTCCTAGAAGTCTGAGTAAATAAGTGAATTGAATTTGGACATGCTATTATAAAGCTCTCATGACACTTGCTCATGGAGTATTTTGCTTCCTGGTGTTCCTGGGAGTTGGCACTCAAGGGAAAACGATACAACGGCTTTACTGGGTTTCAAATCCATGCATCCACTGCCCTAGCTGCACAGTGATTTTTATCAATCAAAAAGATGTAGGCATCAAAAAATAGTGCCAGTGTGACCCATCCAAGCTAAGGGCCCTTGCAATCTATACAGCAGATAGACTTCAGCCCCTGCTGTTTCCCTGCCCCCCTCTCTCTTATTGGCCTATCTCTAGACCCCTGCACATACTGTCTCTTTCAAAAGCAAAGAATGTGGTTCTGCTGGATCTTATGAATCCAGTCCACTCCAAAGCGAACTTGCATCCTCTCCTTGGATCTTCTGGCACCTATGAATGCATTTTCCCCTCTGAAAGAATTGTACAGACTCAGGTTGTAGCTCCGTGGTAGAGCACTTGCCTCTCACGTGTGAGGCACTGGGTTCAATCCTCAGCACCACATAAAAATAAAGTAAAGGTATTATGTCCATCTAAAACTAAAAAAAAAAAAAAAAAAAGAAAGAATTATACAGACTCAATTTTGTAATATGTCTCTCCCTGCTCCGTAAGCTCATTCTGCAGGGCATGATACTTTGTGGATCTTAGATTTTCCCCTAACCAGGGCAAGAAGATGTGTAACAGTTGATATAAATTCCTGAAAGAACTGTGATCAAAATATTCCCCTCTTATTTACGTTTACAAAGTTTACTCCTTTCTAGGAGTAAAATACAATAGACTCCCCTCCCCCGTCAGCCTTGCTTCTGGCTGGTCTCCAGTAGTAAAGTTTCTCCTGGCTATTGAGACAGCCTTTACACCTTGTTTTGTTACATCTTATCTCACCAGTTCACATTGACCTAATCTGGCCCTGTGGAATCTCTGGGATGACAGACACAGCAGGAAAGGAAATTAAGTCATGTATAATATACAGAGATTTCATTCTAGAATTCTAATGAGTATACCAGAGTCCCCCCACAGTCATCCTTCTTACTTTCTAAATTAGTCCTCTGACCTTAAAGACTCAGAGCAACGTCTCCACTGCAAAAGACCATCTCCACTGCAAAAGACCAGTTACAGGAAATGACGACATGTCACAGCTCCAGGATAATTCCAGCACTGGTCTGTCGCCTACAGATACCGGTGAGCAAGGCAGTGGTTCTGACAGGCTGTACTCTGTGGTGAAGCAGCCTCTTGGAAGGTCAGAAGAGGTGATTGCCCAAGCCCTTGAGGAATATTCAGGTTAGTACTGGCTGTCTCCTCTCTTTCCAGAATCTTCCTGTTTGTGTCTTCTTGAGGCTAAGTGGAATTCACACCTGTATTTGCCAGTCATTCATTATATTACTCCCCCCCCCCAAACAAGTGACAAGTGTTGATGTTGATTAATTGATTTGTTTTGTATTATAGCACCCTGTCTGCTGTGTTTACTTAATAAATATTTGCTGGTTTGACCCAGAGTTAAATCCTAATATGCTTAGATTATCCCCCAGATCTTCTGTAAATTCTGAATCCTGAAAAGAGGCAGCCTGAACTAAGAGAATCAAGAAATTTGCCTCCTCTGTGCTTCTATGGGAGTGTCTCTGGAGAGAGGTCTGGCACTGTTCTAACCTGGAAAGCAGGTAGAGTGTGACCTGGAGTCTTAGACACATTAGGTTGCTTAAAAGTGTTAAATTCCCACGTGTGCCCATAAGTTTCAGGGTCACTGAAGACAGAAATGAAAACCAGGAGCCATCTACTTGAGGAAAGTTTTCCTGCTTTAGGTCTTAACGCATCTGAAAATCTTCAAACTGCTGACCAGAAAGGCAACATCCGGGGCATCTGGGCTCCACTCTTCTGCACAGCTCACCTGCCCCTGAGAAGGTTCCTAGTGTCAGCACCAGGATCTGGGGGAGCCTGTGCTGAAGGAGGGGGCCTCTGACATGGGAAGGGCGGGGTTCCACTCTTGAACAGTTAAAGAAACCAAATCCCTCCGGCTGCCAAGCCAGGGCACCCAGGAGCTTCGTGCTTTCCCTCATCACTCAGCCCCTGCGTACAGCTTTCCAGGTTTCCCTGGCCTTCTCCAGTCCCTCTTCCTCCTCATTCCACATCAAAGCCCAGGCTCGGTTCAGTTCAGTTTCTTTTAGAGCTCCTTCATTCCCCAAGGTGGTATTTAGGTGATTAGTCTGTTTTTCTCAGCAGTGCCCAAAACAAACGGCCTCCCTTCCAGCTCTGGCCTCAAGCTTAGAATAAACAGATCAATCAACCCTGGGGGATAAGCAACAACCCCGTGAAAACCCACAGACAATGAGCCCTCTGGGCCTGTCAGACAAGAAAAATGTAAGGGATATTGGGTCCCTTAATATTGCTATTTGTTAGCGAGAATTTTAGAATCTCTACCGAGGGCAGGGACCTTAGCTCAACTCTTTGTTATACTGAAAATTAAGGGCTAGCTTTTAAGATCTTTTAATAATATAGAATTGAATGCAGCATGCCCATTTCTAAGCAGGTTTCTAGATTTATTTTCCTCCTGCCAAACAGTAAAACACAAAACAACACGGCAGCAAAATTCCAGTCAGGGAGTACAGAAAATCCAAATCAACCCTGAAATGTTGGAATCGTATATCACAGCCGTGTAACAGATCCAATATGCACTCCTGACGAGGGCATCCATCACCAGGCCGCGGGGAGCCCTCCACTGCCCTGGACAGCCTGGGCACCGGGTCTCTTAAAGGAAACGCACCAGGAAGCAAGTGAAATGCAGATCACCTCGTTTCCTTGAAAGTGAGAGTGGGGTCCATGTTCGGGTCTGTCAAAAACCCCTTGGAAATCATACTTTCCTTTATATTTAATGGTATATCAAATGCAGCAATGATGTCAAATCGGTATAAAGAAACCCCCATCCAAGCCGATCAATATGTGTCTGGATATTTTAAAGCTTGGGGGCAAAGGCAAGGGGAACCCATGAATATTTACTTTATCAGCACAAGGATAGGAAACAGTTTGAAACGATTTTTAAGGCATGTTCTATCAGAGGGAAAAATAATAAAAGAGGCTAATGAGAGTTGGAAATCGTGAAACTGAATTTTCATCTTGGGAAAATAGGTGGGAGAATTTTTCTATGGAGCCCAAATTAGTCTCGTTTGGGGGATAATCTTCCTAAATAATAAGAAGCCGGGGAGCAAAACTGTTACTCGTCTCAGCAATTTTCCTCACAGCACAATAGTACTAGCTTAATGACAGGAAGCAGGATGGGGTCCACTTAGGTGACACCATGATATTGTCTACAGTCATGTTCTGAGTACTTATTTTGATTAGTATTCTGTTTGTACTTGTGGAATCATATACATTATAATGGGGATTTATTTCTATTGTGGTAAAACAGACATGAAGGTATCCATTTTAACTAGTTTTAATTGTACAGTTCAGCACTAAGTACATTCACATTCTGCGTGACCATCACCACCACCTATCTCTAAAACATTGCCATCATCTAAGACAGAAGCTCTGTTCCCATTAAACAATACCTTTAATGGGGATTTTAGCCAAATAATTCAGGTACCTAATGGCATTTACAATTATGTATTGTCACATGCTATAGAAATAGAAAATGAAAAGAACAAGACATTGCTTCCACTTTAAAGAAAGGGAAGAGCATTCTACAGGGGTACACTGGCACCCAAATCAAGAGATTTAGGGACCCAAAGCTCAGAACTAGTCATCTTGACTGCAGCTTACAGCACAGGCAGCAAAGCAGAAACCCAAGAGTCTTGTCACTCAACCCGACATAGCATTAAGCCTTCTGGGCCTCATTTATCCATTCATACTTCTATAACAAACATATATTCAGTTGCTTCTGGGTACTAGCTTGGCTCTGTGCTAAGCCTAAGATCTTTTTTTTTTTTTTTAATTTTTTAATATTTATTTTTTAGTTCTCGGCGGACACAACATCTTTGGTTGTATGTGGTGCTGAGGATCGAACCCTGGCCTCACGCATGCCAGGCGAGCGCGCTACCACTTGAGCCACATCCCCAGCCCCTAAGCCTAAGATCTTAAGGACAAGAGCTATCACTAGTCCCTCTCCCTGACCTGAAAGAAGGGGTTTAACCCAGTCAGGAAAAGGCCATGTCAAGGGCTGGGGATGTGGCTCAAGCGGTAGCGTGCTCGCCTGGCATGCGTGCAGCCCGGATTCAATCCTCAGCACCACATACAACCAAAGATGTTGTGTCCGCCGAAAACTAAAATAAAATAAATATTAAAAAATTATCTCTCTCTCTCTCTCTCTCTCTCTTTAAAAAAAAAAAAAAAGGCTGGGGAGTGGCTCTGTGATGAAGTGTCCCTGGGCTCAATCCCTGGTACCAAAAACAAATATATAAAATAAAATAATCTCATTCCTTAAAAAAAAAAAAAAAAAAGAAAAGGCCATGTCAAGTTGAGAACTGAATAAAGAGCTGGGTGTAGCTCAATGCTAAAGTGCTTACCTAGCATGCACAAGGCCCTGGATTCAATGCCTAGCACCACAAAAATCATCATCATCATCATCATCATCATTATCATAATAAAGAAAGGAAGGAAGAAAGAGGGGGAGGAAAAGGAAGAGTAGAAGTTAACCTGGAGGAAGTAGGTGGGGAGGGAATACCTTAAGGCTGGAAGAGTAGCAAGACAAAAGACAGAGACAGACTCCGAGTGTGATCCTGTGTTAGAAACTCCCGGTGGGAGAAATGAAAGGTCAACCTGTGAAGAGAGGTGAAAGAACAAGCTAGGGAAGGTGACAGTGGCCAAATCAGGATCGTTCTTAGACCTGTTAGGATTCGTCCCCCATTTTATGAGGAAAATGGTTTCTGTGAACCCAGGAATTACAATCTTAGCAGAGGCTGCATGGCTCATACTATTATATGTCTGTTGAATTTTGAGATGTTTTTCTAAAATAAGTTTTGGGTGGTACAAACACTTTCCTTAAGATCTGTGATATGCACATTTGTCTAAAGAGGAGCCTGCTCCTCAGTACAGACCTTTTGGCTGTAGAGCGGGTGATGGTCATAGCTAACAGTCACCAGTATTTCTGGTTTCCTGCCCTTTCTGGACACACAGAAAATACGGTTTCACAATTGCCTCTGCAGTTGGGCAGAGCCATGCAACTTGACCTAGCTGTGGCTGTGACAGTTTATGAATCTTGTCACTTTGGGTCTGAAGTGCTTAAAAGCCAACAGGTCACTCTTCAGTCCTCCATTCCTTCCTTAGTGCACCCTGAAGACTCCTGCTGATATGGGAGAAGATGGGGGACAGTAGATCCAACCAGCTTGGAGACAAGGAAGGCAACTTCCCTGGAGAGTCACAGATCCTCAGGAGACCTGGCATACAGGTGAAGCCACGGACTTTGGTGTAACTTAACCTGACTTATCTCAACAGATGCAGGAGGGAAGGGATGCAATGCAAATCCATTTTACCTTGACTCTGTTCTCCTACAAATTCTACTATAGCAATGCATGAATTATTATTGCTATGTGGCAGCTGGGAGGATGGAAAGAGCAGTGAGCCAGGTCCTGAAAGAACTCGGTTCTAGTCCTGCCTCTGCAGCCCCTCAGCCACATGAATGTGGGCAAATTGCACAATCTCTCCAAGACCCACTTTCTTCTATTAAAAGGGGGAAACAACACTTGCTACCCCTACTGACTTTCAGAGTTGGTACAAAGTTTACACTAAAAAGGGAAAATACATGTGAAAATGTTAGGCGAGGTACTACTCATATGATTATTTTCCAACAACCACTAATGACAGTGTCCTAGGGGAGAAAGGGAGGAAGGAATTAGAATTTTTTAAATCTCCCTTTCTTCTAAAAAAAAAAAAAAAAAAAGGCAAAAGATTTCTGCATTTATGTAGATTAAAAAAATCTCATTTTGTTGCTTGAATCATTTCAGGTTCTTTGAAAGCTCATGTGAAAGTTGATTAGCACATGCAGACTCAGATAATTTCCCCAGAGAGCAAAACAAATTAAAATATATTTTTTAACTCCAACAAGCTGACACGGGCCATCAGTTGCATCCTTGGTACAAGTTCCATCATGTAGCTTTAATCAGAAGCTGGGTGTCTTAAGCTGTATTTACCTGGCGGGAAGGGAGGTAGCAGAAGCAACAGGCCAGGCACAGGTTAATCAGGATCCTCCAAACCAAGGGCCCACTATTCCCAACAGCCATCTCCAAGCTGCAGGTAGAGCCTGCTGTACAGTCAGGCTCCTGATAGGCAGACTGAATCGTCAGCCCACACTTCCCTAGGTGGCCCTTGGGAATAAGGCATAACATCACCCTAATCCAGTTTGGCTGATTCTGGATTGAGGGTGATTTCCAAATATAGCAGGCAAACTAACTCCCCCAAAGAGCAGCCTGAAATATGTTTAATAGGAAGAGACAGATAACACAAGGGTGACCTAAGCTTCAGCAATGGCTTTATTAAGCACACATCCACATATGCACTGCCTTGAGAACCGCCCTCCAGACCCAGTGTGGGCTGCCCTCCCACAATGCAGACATATCAGCCATTGCCCCACAGGTGACGTGTGCTCTTTCTGAGCTGAGGTCAGGACTGTGGAGACTGGATCATCCAACAGGAAAGCTAAGGTGGTGGGAACGACTCCCAATGACAGCGAAGCCAGTCTAGCTCCTCTCTCCCACTTTTGCTTTTTAAGGATGTCTGTGTGCTTTACTACCCTACTTCTTGTGTCCTTCTTCAGCTGCATGCTGGTATTTAGACAGACTCTCAATAGAAATTCCTGAGGCACAGATGGAACTGGGGAGAGAGGGAGGTGTGGTGAAGAAAGCACAGAGCCAAGTGTCAAACAACTGAAGTTTTAATGCCTGCTCTGATACTCACAGGCTATGCATGACACCGGGAGAGTGCTTTGTAAATTGCAAGTGGCTGGGGGAAAATGAGTGGTTCATTTGCAGCTGCTCTGCAGGCCACCTTTCCACAGAGCCAGCCCAGCATGGCTTCCCACACATCACAGCAGCTCCTGCAGACATCCTCCTTCTACCAGCACCCTGAGCTCTTCTACCAGCACCCTGGGTTGGGCTGCTACCTGCAGGCGCCATATGCAGACTACACTGCACACGTGCCTACCACTTCCTTCCCCCAGAAAGAGAAGCCTCCGAGTTCAAAAGAAAACAACACCTGAGCTATCTTCCACAACAGATCCCTACCCTGTTTTCACAGTTAGAGTAAATGAAAGATCAGCATTATTCAGATTAAAGCCTGGAAAACATAACATCATTTCCTTGCTGTGTGACCTTGAGCTCTATTCCTTTAAAATATTATTAGGAGACTTAAGTGAGCAAATATATGTAAAGTGCTTAGAAGTACACCATGAATGTTATTAATCAATGTTATTAGCAATATAAGAGTACTTATTAGGTTTGATCTCTGGCACTGAAAAAAAAAAGAATACTTAAAGATTAATGGTGAAAGGCTTCAAAATCCTCCCACGTTTCACTCATATTGGTTAGAAAACCTATGAACCCAAGATATACCTTCAAGAACAAAATTTACAATTAGTACCTAAGATCCATGCTGTCTCTCTACATACAGAGTTCTCTGGAGAAACAGAACTAATAGGATGTACATAAACAGAGAGAAAGAGATTCATCATAAGGAATTGGCTCATGTGATCTTGGAGACTGGCTACTCCCAAGATCTGCAGATGGCAAGCTGGAGACCCAAGAAAGCTGATGGTGTAGTTTTAGTCCAAGTCCAAAGATCTGAGAACCAGGAGAACTGGTGCTATAGTTCCAGTCTGAAGGCATAGGAGGAGATGACCTTTCAATGTAGGTCCAAAAGCAGGGGGAAAAAAAAAAAAAAAAAAAACTAATCCTGCCAGTTCCTTTTACTCCTGAGAGAGGCCAGCCTTTTGTTTTGCTCAGATCTTTGACTGATTGGATAAAGCCCACCCACATTAGGCAGAGCAAGCAGTCTGCTCACAGACACACTTAGAACTAGGTCCAACCAAATATCTAGGCATCCTCAAACTGGCACAAAATTTAGCATCACAGTGTCATGGACAGCATTATGAGCATCAATGTCCCAGGCATTCCTGATGCACATTAATACTTTTGTCCTTCAACTCCACTCCCTGCATGCACATCAGCCACAGTGTTTTAGAACTGGAGCACATTTGCTAGCATACCCCGACTGTCCATCAAGGGTGAGGACCACAATCTCAGGGAAATGGCTCTCAGGCAAATGGTTTGCTTTTATTTTAAGGACTCTAAATTGTGTCACTTGGTCCCTTTGCCTTCTTTCACTGTCTACTGAGAAGTTCACAACCAAACTTGTAGGCCACTTCTAGCCAGAATTACGTCCCTAATATTATGTATCCCACAGACTACTACCCAAGCCTAGTCTTCCATTAATCTTCTTTTCCTCACTTTCCTCACTTCATCATTCATTTTTTCTTTCTTTCTTTCTTTCTTTTTTTTTTTTTTTTTGTATCAGTGAATGAACTCAGGGGCAATTGACCACTGAGCCACATCTCCAGGCATATTTTGTATTTTATTTAGAGACAGGGTCTCACTGAGTTGCTTAGCGCCTCACTGTTGCAGAGGCTGGCTTTGAACTTGCTATCCTCCTGCCTCAGACTCCCAAGATAATGGGATTACAGGCATGTGTCACCATGCCTAGCTCATCATTCTTAAAAGATACCTGAAGTGCTTTTTTTTTTTTTTTTTAATTGAATCCAGGGTGCTCAACCACTGAGCCACATCCCTAATCCTTTTTTAATTTTTTTTTTTTTTTTTTTTTTGAAACAGGGTCTTCTCACTAAGCTGCTTAGGACCTTGTAAGTTGCTGAGAATGGCTTTGAACTTGGAATCCTCCTGCCTCAGCCTCCTGAGCCACTGGGATTACAGGTATGAGCCACCATACTCTGAAATTTACTTTTTAATGAGGCATGTTATTTATGTAAATAAGACATTTGAGCACATATTCTCACTATGTTTGTCACCTTCCCATTACTATAGCAAAATACCTGAGATGATCAACTTAAAAAGAGGAAAGGTTTATTTTGGCTCATAGTTTTGGAAGTTTTAGTCTATGATCACTTGGTCCCATTGCTTTGGGCCTGTGGAAAGGCAGTACATCATGGTGGGAGCATGGTGAAAGAAGATACACACCTCATGGTAGCCAGAATATAGGCTTTCTTCCCTCCTTCCCCAGAATTCCAGTAACATGGTGATAAGTGTTTTTCTGCAGCCATCCTCAAAATCTACAGTCCTCCCTTTGCCAGGAAGGCTCATTTAAATGGACTAGGGGGAAAATTCCCATTTAATGAGCTTGAAGGTGGATTCTAAATAACAGTAACAACTGAGATGGACAGTTGTGAAGTAGAAAATGGTCTCAAGAGTTAAAAGCCAACATCCAAGTTGGACTGAAAGATTAACCAGTTGGATTCCTGGAAGACTTTAAGATAACAATTCCTTCCAAGGAATGGGGAAGGAAATGGAATTAGGAGGAGGAATAATGTTTCTCGTTTAAAAAAAAGAAAAAAATCCAAAGCAGATAGGACAAAAGGATAGCTTTTGTTAAACTCTGGCAGCAGGTTTGTTGATTACATCATCCTCTCTGCATTTCTGCATATTTGAAATATTTGTAATCTGATAAATATATTTACTTAAAGAATTCTGGTCTCCAACAAGATATTAGAGAACACAACCTTTAAACTGAACTTGAATGGATATTAGGGACTTATCACTAAGGACAAGGGATCTCTGGGCCCATTCATTAGCCAAGGAGCCGAGGAACAGAGTGGAACACTAATTTATTTACCAGATCACAAGTCCTCCTTGCTGAAATGGATTTAAGTGTTTTCACAGAGCTTCTGGCATCCTATCCCCTCTTTGTCATGGTCCCGCATATGAGACAGTTTTGTTTACAACTAGGAAATGCTGCCAATCTCTTCAAAGACAACTGTACCCAGAAAAAGTGCATTACCTCATCTGACAAACTAATGGGGATGATCAGGAATCTTAAGAGTGCCGCCAAAAGTTAATTGACACTAATTTGAATAGTTACCAGGGTTACAGATAATAATACCCCGCACAGAGTTTCAAAAATGTCTTTATACATTTGCTCTTGCATTGTTCTCAGACGACCCTTGTGAAAGAGGGAGGTGAAGACAATGTCATATCTGGGATCATCTCTAATCATTTCACAATCCATTCATCCTGTCAAGTAATAGAAACATATCGTGTACCAGTCAGACAAGATTAAGGGCCAGGTGCTGGGGGGATGCTAACAGGATCAAGCACATTTCCTGGCCTTAAGGAGCTCTCCACCCCAAGTAGTAACACAACAAATTCAGAAATAAATAAAACACAAGGCAGGCTGTGCGATGAAGGACAATCTACCTGGAGGAAGGGGCTGTATCCAGTTGGACAAATTATGACATTTGAATAATGTATAAGGTCTACAAATGTATAGATGAAGTCGGGGGGGATTCAAATAAATAAAAGGCCTGGAAAGTGAAGCCATTGAGTTTACTCTTTATTCAGAAGCCGATGATACATTTCACAGACACACTATAATATCTACAACACTTTTTTCTACATTTTAAAAACAGGTGCCTTGAGGTATAATTCATACGCTGTACAATTCATCCACTTGAAGTGTACAAATCTATGATTTTTAGATTTCCGGGTTGTGCAAACATCCCTGATTTTAGAACACTTTCATCTTCCCCTACAAGAAACTCCACACCCATCTGTTGTCACTTCTCACCTCAGCCCCTGACAATACTAATCCACCTACTGTCTCTATAGATAGGTCCATTGCAGACCATTCATATTAATGAAATCATACGTGGTCCACTGTTTATGGCTCCTTTCACTTACCATAATGCTCTATGAATAAACAATACTTCATTCCTTCTTATTGCCAAATAATGGATTTGGATAATACAACACTTTGTTTGCCCATTGGTAGACTTAGGGGTGTTTCCCCTTGGGGCTATTATGAATACTATTGCTATAAACATTCATGCACAAGTTTTTGTGTGAATGTATTTTTCTCATTTCTCTTGGGTAAGTACCATGGTATAGGATTGCTGGGTCCTGTGATAATTCTGCTTAAGTTTTTGAGGAAATGCCAGGCTCTTCCCACAGCAGCTGCATGATTTTACATTCCCACCAGCAGTGTATGAGCATTCAATTTCTTCACATCCTTTCCAACACTTCATTGTTTTTGTTTTTATTCTTCCCATCCTAGACTATATGGGTGGTATCTTGTAGTGGTTTTGATTTGCATTTCCTTACTGGTAATGAGGTTGAGCACCTTTCCACGTATATATAGGTCATTTATATATCTCTTTGGAGAAATATCTATTCAAATATTTTAATCATTTTTTAAATTGGGTTGTTTTCTTAGTATTGAATTGTAAGAGTTATTTACATATCTTGGATTCAGGCTTCCTGATGGATATACATTTTGCAAAAAATTTCTTCCATTCTGTGGGGTTTTCTTTCACTTCTTGATAGTATCATTTGCAGCAAAAGAGCTTTCAATTTTGATACAATCCAATTTATATATTTTATTTAACTAATATATAAAATTGTACATATTAATAGGGTCCCATTTAATGTTTCAATACATGTATATATTGTGTAATATTTAAATCAGATAAAACATATCTACCTCTTTAAATATTTATCAGTTCTTTATAGTGAAAACACTCAAAATCCTTTCTTCTAGCTTTTTGAAATGTACAGGATGTAACAGTTTCCTAGAATCATCCTACTGTGCAACAGCACAGGAGAAATTCTTTGCTCCCAACAGTGACAGTACTCATTGCTTCGCTTTTCCCCATTTCCCTGCCATGATTTCCCCCAGCTTCCTCGGCCTATTTTTTCTTTTGTCCCTTGTACATTTGATTTTCCTATATACTTTGTCAGTAGACTCTTGATTTTTTTCTCTGTACATGAACATAATTTTGTAATATTGGTTTTTAAGAAGAGACTAGAAATAGAATTCAGTTTTTTCTCTGACTTAGTGGTGATTTTTGAAATTGATAGTTTAAAATGTTTCATGTCTAGTTTCTGGCTCTGTTCCTTTCTTCTCCCCTCTGCCCAAACTTCTGTAAGGAGACACCATAGAACATTCTTATTTTGGTGCAACCACTGGGTCTGAACGGGTTGGCACAAGGGAGCTACCCCTGCACTGGAATCCTAGCAATAATGTAACTAAACATAAAACAATTGAGAACCACATAAATACAACCCACAAAAGAAAACTAAATGTATCCCTAGCAGTTCTGCTTAACAGGACATCAGAAGTACCTACAACTGCCCTGACATCATCAAGCAAGAGCGTTAGTGTGAGGGAGGCAAAGTAGGATATAAAAGCCAGGGCAGTTGAAGGGCTCACCTTGAAACCCTGGAGGAAAGCATATGGCCATGTGACCTGCACATCTAAGAAGCGGTCTAATGCAAGTGAGAGCCCTGAAGCTTAAACTTCATCAGCTCAATAGTAAATCCACACTGGGCACGTTTTAAGAGAGAAGAGAGTAAGGGGAGAAGCACACAGATGTCTGTATTTAAGGAACTGAAAGGATAAATAAAACTAACAGAAAAGAAAGAGGCAGGTGTGAGAAATAGAAAGTCTGGTGGTCCGTTTTCAGAATATAGTAGTCAGCCTTAATTGGATCCCATTGTAGCCATTTTAAGTATAGCCCTTCCCTTGCCCACCCTAATTTTAAAATTAGCCAGTGGCACAGATTGAACCCCTGAATCTTCCAATTAAGGCGAAGGGCAGCACTGTGCAATTTCTAAGGGCTTCACATATATCATTTGATTTAAGGCTGTTGTAACTCTATGAAAGAATGCCAAAAAAAAAAAAAAAAAAGAAAAGAAAAAGAAAAATACTTCCAGAGTAGTAATAGAGTCAATAGTATCAGATGTGATTGTTAAAAAAAAAAAAAAAAAAAAAAAAAAAAAAATGATGAGGGCTCACAGAATAGCCTAGGAATTAGTGTTTAGTTAAGTAGCCAGAAAGCTGTTGGTCTCATTGGACAGAGCAGTTTCAGGACAGTGTAAGGAATTTACAACGAATTGTAAAAGATGAAGGTATGAGCTAGTAGTGAGGCAGTGGATATGGCAAGTAATTGACTTTGTTTTCAAAAAGTTGGGTAGTGATGAAGATGTCATACGAGAAGAGGCTCAAGGGATCAGGCGATACCTGATTCTTTATGTGGACTTTGGCTTCTCTGGGAACTAACAAAGACTCACATACGACAAATCCCCAGAGAAAGCAAGAAGAATCCAGAACCAAAGACAAGAAAGGATATTTCTTCTTTAGAGTCAGAGGAGAAAACTATTTTGAAGGACTTAAGACCCATATCTAAAATGGTACCAGTCCCAATTTATGTAATTGGTGAAACATAACCTCCTGATTTCCCAGTTAAAGGAAATCCACAGAAACTTCGCCATTAAGTATTGAGCTATTCTCTGGTCTTACTTAGCAACTAGACTGCTCAGAGAAGAGAGGGGGTATAACTTGGACATCTATGGGCCACCATGCTTAGGACCATCTGCACTTTACTCTCACGAAAGAATGAGACTGAAATCCCATCAGATGTGTTTGTTCTTCCTTTCTTCAGAAGCCTGTGCAAAGTATATACTGCTTTCTCCCCCAGTATGTGACTGGTTTATTCTGCTTTAGTGTAAGGGGAGCTTCTATTCTGCTGTCTCCCCACCATCCTGCTCCCTCCACCCCCCAGACCCCCGAACCCCCCGAACCCCCCACCCCACTCCCCAGGATCCTCATTTGAAGTAGGAAAGACTGCAGAATTGGAAAACTTTCCCACAGAGTCATTAACTTGAGAAGCATCCATTTGCTCTATGGTGGAGCATCCACCTGTGTGAGTGTCTTCACAGTCTCATGCTTTCTCCTCCCTTCACGTGGCATCACACAGCTGAAAAGAATGTCATCTCATGGTACAAAAGCAAGGAATAATTCTGCATGCCTCAGGACTTGCTGAAGGAGGCAAAGGGTCCAGCACAGCTCAAGTGCCCCTATGTCTATTTTATCAAAGCCTGCTCTAAAAGAGAAGTTTCTTCCAGTTTTGATTTTTTGCGGGGGAGACTCCGTGCTTCCTTCACAACACCTTTAGTTAATAGAAGATACCATAACTATTCAATATGCTTTGGGTATGCAAATAAGAATTATCCAGTTGCAAATAATTCAAATTAATTCTGCTAAGATTGTGTAAATAAATCACGTAAATTGATGCACTGAGTTCAATGTCAGGGCTGAAAAGGACCTTCAAGAAAATGTAGTTTAATGGTTTCTTTTTACAAATAAGAAAATTCAGTAAATTTATACTAGATTTTTCTGATTACGACTGATAACGCCACACTGACAGACATAATCCTGTTGCTATGATTACACACCAACAGACAGGACTCTGTGAAGTAACAAATGTATTGATGTCATAAGCTAAGCATAAATCCAAGAACTATGCCGGAAACAGTTAACTCAAGATGTATTCATGTAAGTCATGAAAACACCGCAACCCAAATTCTTCATTTTTATAAACTTAATAAAATGGGAGAGTTTATTGACATTGTCATTCCACTTGATTAAAACATCCAAAAGCACCTGCAGAGGAGGAACGGAAATGGGACAGAGGAACTAAAATAAAAGTGAACACAAAGGATACAGGAAAAATCCCAACTGGGGTGATTCTACTTGGTATCTTAAAGCGGTAAGAATTCAGTTTTCACACATCTCAATAACCATGGAATGACTTGAAGGTTGCAATCTTGACATTTATTGGTAAATAATCAGACACAGGAAGGCAGAGGGCTTGACCCGGGATTGCTTTGAGATCTGATTCGGCTTTGTGGTTCACCCACAGGCTGTTAAGCTTTGAACCAAATCCATTTAAGCAGTAAACATTTGAAATGATAACAGCAATATAACATTTCCCCCATCCTGAAGGGCTCTTTGATACAGGCTTCAGAGAACAAAGCCCAGGTGACATATGAAAAAGTGCCTACAAGTAAGATACAGGGCAAGTGACACGGCACCCTAAGGCCTTCAGCCCAAGTCCAGGAACTCCGTAGGATTCAATATCTAGAACACAACCAGGCAAGACAGCTAGCGTTGGGCCAGGCAGCCACCATATTATTGCATTGCTTGGCTGTCCATTTATATAAACACACAGCTAAAGAGAATCCAGGAATATCTCCAAAGGAGAAAGCCCTGCTTTTGTCTGACAAAGCTGCTCTGACCCCCAAAGGAACGCACAATAGGAAATGAAAGTTGGACAGAAAATCAATTCCAACAGGAAACAGGATGATCCCTGCTCAAGCTCAATTCCAAGATATATCACTGTAATAACCCAGAGCAGCACAGCCAGGAGCCCCGGCCTCCACGCCCGCACACTGCAGGAAGCAGGAGAAGGGGAGTGGTCCAGAGGAACCACAGAGAGGATCCACATTGTAACCACTGTGGTTCACTGTCGCTTTAGTGAGATTTAAATTCATCTGTGCTGCTACTAATGAAAGGTTGATGGCTGTGTGTTAAGAGGAACTTGCACAAAATGATTGGGGGTAGAAATACTGAGTGACTTACGTCTGAAATCTTAATAAACCAAACTTGCAGTGAGCAAATCAATAGATTGCAATTCTCCCCTAAAAGACTGATACCTTCAGAGGTTCCACTCAACAAATAGTTAGAGTTCCTCATGCATGAGAAATAGGAAGATATGAATAAACCCACTTGCTCTTCCAGCCATATCAGAATTTCAATTGGGCAGCAGAACACTGTATTTTCAGCAAAACTATGAACAGTCTCCAGAAGCCTTCACAGGAGTACATTTTGGAACACCCTCCTGATTCCCTGCTGGGACAGGGGGACCCAAGTTCAGGAAGCCAAAGTAGATGTTTCCAGGAGCTATTCCTCTAACTCAGACTCTTCTCACAATCTCTGCCTCACTTTTCTAGCCAATTAAAAACAGGTCAAGTGCAGACCATTGTCACAAGAATTACTAAAGTGCAAGGAAGAAAAAGAGAATGTTGTCAAATGGTGACTATGACTTATTTAAGAAAGGACAACGACCTGGTAAGTTACTCAAGATGGTGAAGCATGCTGAAATTATTTACATTAAATTAAATTTTCTTTCCCAATAGATATAGAGAGATGATGAAAAGAATTCTGGGCAAAAATCTCTAGATCCAGTTCTATCCAATATTTGCTGGGCAACTTTGAGCACACCACTTAATTTCTCTGTGCCTCAGTTTCCTTTTATGACATGAGGATACCTGCTCAACTCCTCCTCAGGACTGTTGTCAAGACTAAAAGAGAGGATTATTTGTACAAAAAGTGTTCTGAAAATTCTAAAATGTTCATAAATATTAAATTTTATTACAACCTTTCTAATAATGATTTTCTTATATAGGGTTAATTTATTTTGCTTAAGAAAATATCATCCGATGACAGAAAGTCACTTGGGTAAAGAAAAGCCAGCATGGGATCAGAATTTGAACCCATCAAGTGGGTGATCCAAAGTGGAAAAAAATAAACCCAAAATTGAGTATGAATGAAAAGTGAAGGCCATTCATCAGATCAGGCCTGCTGGGAAAAGATTTTATTTTTTAGGCTAGACTCTGGGCAGGCCAATAGGTCTAAAGGTAACTGAGGCTGGCCCTGCTGCAATAATAATAAGGAAAACAATGTGGCCTTCAAACCAAGCTCTGGGATTGAGGGTTTAGCTAAAAGGCAGGCAGGAGGCAGGGAGCTGGGTAGGAACACAAACAGGTTTAGTAATCAGTCCAAAATCACAGTTGTGAAAACCACATAAAATGCCATCTGGCCTCCTGGATCGTGTGGAACATTAAGCAGAGGCAGCCTTCCAATACACATGTTCTCGTCTCTCGGAGAACAGCTCTTCTCATTACCCAATCAACTGTGAAAGAGTTACCAGATCCCGGTCCAGTTTTTCCACCCTTGCCAGAATTGTTCTGAATGCTGGTGAAGCAGCTCATGGATCACCGGCTGCTTCTCACCCCTGGATGCTTTCTGGATTCTGAAAACTAGTCAGGGACAAGTGGGGGTCCCTTCTGCTTCCCAAAGACTGTCTGCTAAGGACCATTTCCATCTCCCTTATGCTTTAAAGGTGTTTATATGCATAGCAAACAATATTCTATTCTGAGAACTAATTTGTGTATATGTGTGTGATAAAATATATATAAACATGAAATTTAATCACTTTTGAGTATATAGTTAGTATTTGAGTATATATTCATAACATTATGCAATTGTCACCAAAACCCATATCAGAACTTTTTAACTTCCCAAACTGAAAATCTGTACCCTTTAAGCAATAAACCCTCTTTCTCCCTCTTCCCAGCCCCTGATAATATCTATTCTATTTTTCTCTCTCTACAAATATGCCTATCATCTGAGTGGAATCAGACAACATTTGTCTTTTTTGTGACTGGTTTATTTTATTTAACAAAAGGTCTTCAAGGGTCCCCCTTGCTACAGCATGTGTCAGAATTTCATTCCTTTTTAACACTGAATAATATTCCATCGTATGAATGTCGAATGTTGTTTATCCATTCATCCATCCAGTGGATTCTAAAAACTAGCTTTCATAAAGTATAAGCTTACTCACAGGGAATGAAAATAAATTTTGCCTATCCATTGGAACATCATGCACAGAGGAAATCTGTCACCAAGGTGTCCCACCTCCTAATCTGTGAGTTTGGGAAGGACAGGAACCATGTCATTTGATACTGTTCACATTCCCATCTACCACCAAGGTGCCACAACAGGGAAGGCACTTGACAAATGTTTGAAAAGGAAGCAGTGAACCTTCAGGACACCTTTTTCTTCCTAAAGGAAGAGCCTAGTATTTTTCTCTATATCAAACAATTTTCTAGGAAAATCATAGATGCTCAGAGGCCATTTCCTCCTAAGGGAGACTTTTTTTTAAAATTGTGAGTCTGATTTTTGAAGGCAAAGTTTTATCTAATCAGCCAACCAAAACTGTGTGGCAGCCAAAAGAATAATGGACACAGAGTCAAAGACAAGGATTTAAAATGTGTCTCTATCTCTTACCTGTGTGTGTGTGTGTGTGTGTGTATGTGTGTGTGTCCTTAGTTAAATCACTTTACCCCTCTGAATTTCAATTTCATCATCTGTAAAATTGAAAGAAAAAGACTTGCCCTCACAGAGTTATTGTGAGAATCAAATAAAACCTCCCAAACAGAAAATGTATATAGTGAGGTTCATGCAATTCAGATTGGTGTAGGTTGATTCAACTTACTTCAGCATTAAAATACAAAAAGAAGGCATACACTGCTCCTGAGTTTGCTATCTAAGAAGCCAAAACATAAATAAAATCACTTGCAGGTTACACACAAAATAACCATAAAATCATGTCACACTGAGATAAGGCCATAAAAATAATCTTTGATGAGTTTTGATTGAGCTCTTTGGGAAAGTGATGGGCAGTTAGCCGAAGGGATGGAATTCTAGGCAAGAGACAAAGTTAAAATAAAGAGGATGAAATGCAAACCAGTAGCTGAGCAGAGAAAAAAGTTAGGTTGACTTGGCCAAGTAAGGGTTTGGTTCCTGACCTAACTTTCTGAGTAGCCCATCAAGACTTGTGAGAGCAGATTGCCCTTCAGTATGAAATCTGCTGGAACTAACCTTGAAGCACAGCATGCAGCCTGAGACCAGTTTCCAGATGTGGCCCAACTGCTCCTTTGTGTGAGCCCTTATCATCCCCACTCATTCCTACCCTCTGAGTGTCTCTGCCTGCCTCTGGTTTTACAAATGGCTCTGTCCTGTAATTGTTGAGATTGGAAACTTGTTAATAAAGGGTTTCAACCACCAGGATGGTTCTTCAATACTGACCCTGAGAGAAGAGAAATTCTGTGAACCTGGATGTTAGTTAGACACTGGCTCCTAGATGGGAAATACCATAGATAACACCATTGTCCCCCTTGTTCTCTGACTTTGGATTTTATCATCTATTAAATGGAAAGAATAAGAATTGCCCTCACAGGGTTATTATGAGCATCCAATGAAATCTCCCAAGCTGAAAATTAACAGTGGGTTTCACCCAATTTAGTTTACTTACCCCAGTTCTATTTACTTACTTCAGCATACAAATACAAAAAGAAGACGTGCACTGCTCATGAACGGAAAAAAAAAAAAAAATCACCACACATCAAAACTCCCAGGACCCTAAAATTTGTTCCCCAAAAGAAAGTTCCTATTAGCAAATAGAGCCCAATTCAATGAATGAACACAAGTATCTTAGGCTGGAAGACATCCAAACACTGAAGGCTCATTAGACACTTACCTTGGGATCAACATTGTGTTAGATGTGGGGGGTTTAAGTATGAATAACAGAGAGTCAGAGAAGTCGTCACTTAAGTTCAAGTCTGAATCAGAGCTGCTTTCAAGAAACCCAAATTCTGCAAACAGTTCCACACTCATTCAGGTCTCTTCACACCTCCAAAGCCATTGAGCAAACCGGCACAAGGCACTCCCAGGAGGAAGTCCAAAACAAGTTTCTCAAACAAATCTAGTTCAAATAAAACTAGATAAAAGAATTTTTCTAATTATACTTAAAAGATATGTTTCTTTCAAACAGTTCAAGTCCCTGAAAAGTAATGTTTCCAAGAATAGGACTTAAGTAAACACTAACTAGGATCATCTCTCATATCCAAACTGTCTCTAGAGTCCACTCTTTCATCACCTCCTACATGGTCCACCGTGCAACCAAGGACATCTACATCTTTCCAAAACCCACTGAAAACACTACTTGATGTGAAATCATATGAGGCCTCAGGGGAGGGGATTATGATCTCATTTTACCATTTCAAGAGACCTGGATTCATGTATAGAATTCTCCACGTCTTCCTTAAGTTTGATCATAGCCATTTATCACTGATCAGTTTAACCTCATGACTTTGAGGATGTGCCTACATCACAAAAATGACCCTCTGATTCAAGCAGTTGACCGGTTCGGTTTTGTTAAAAATCTATTAAGAAGCTGACTGAATTGACCACTTGTTGAACTGAAGTTTCTAATTAATTCTGTTACAATGTTAAACCAATGGTGTGTGTTAACATTCCCCTAGAATGTAGGAAGTTGTATCTAATATTGGGAAAGGGATCATTTCTCTCCACCCCCAAATCAAGGTTGGTTTGTTTGTTTTACCATGTCTGTGCTTCACTATGTATGTCTTAATTGGCGTGACATTCTGCTTTGAGCTCTAACTCTCTCTGCAGTGTTTCTCCATGAGTTGAAGGAGACAAAGATACACTTATGAAAATATTCAAGCAGCGAAAGCTGCAGTCTCCACTCAAGCTGCCCTCCTTCCGAACATTTCCATCAAGAGCTGGTCTCAACCCCTTCTTCACCTCCACCTCCAACGATTCTCTTCTCCCTATTCCCAGTATTCGTAGACCCAAAAGAGAGATTCAGTCATTTAGATGAAAAAGCAAATGCCTGCTATTCAGTTTTTATGTTGATGCAGGGATGCCTTATTAAAATTGATGCCTTAGGAACACAAGCCAGCCCATAAAGCAATTCAGAAAAAGGAAAAGAGTCACTGTGAAATTTTGAGGGGAAAGCTACTTGACTCCTTCAAAGATCTAAGATGGGATGAGGCTGACTAATGGTTGAAAGGATTTTCATGTACAGACCCTGATGCTTTGGTTCTTTCCTTGAGAACAGAGTTAGCAGGAGGGAGGGAGGGGAGGGAAGGGGAGGCTGGTAACAGATCCTCTCCCTTTATGACCTGGAGTGAAATGAGAGCTGGGGACTCTGTGGGAGGTTTCTAACACACTGTACTGCCTTCCATTTCTATGGACCCTTTCTCCAAAAACCCTCTAAGTGTTTTATGAACCTTGCCATTGACTTCCTGTCCATGGCCCCTCAGGATAGAAAACAGGGCAGCCATTATGGTCTATATTCCTGAAAGGAAGAACTCAAAACAGTGTAAACTGCCTTATTTCTCCAGGGGACTCTGCCCACGGGAAATCAAGAGTTTGAACTTGCAAATTCAAAGACTTATTCATCTCACAGCTTCTTCCAAGAAGACAAATAAGAATGACTGAATTCAATTTTATGCAAGTTCCTAAACAGAAAGATATAAATAAAGAAATTGTCCTTCTTTATTGCCAAGCTTTTACCCTAAAAATCTCTTCACTGACTAAGAGCCATCTGCTGTGAGGCTAACTTTGATCAGGAAAGACTCTGAAGCTGCCAGGGTTGGGGGAATCAGACTGGGGTACTTTGTTCATTTATGTCAAGAACAAAGAATCCATGCAGGCCACTTGTTCTCCATGGTAGGTTAAACCTGTGTCCAACCCCACAATGCCCTGTGGCTGCCACCCAACCCCTTACTCCTGAAGCACAGACCTGGCTTCGGACCCCATCAGTCTCACTGCCCGGATCAATCAGAACCTGACCAAGCAAAATCAACAACAAAATAAAAGAGACAAACCAAGTATATGACAGAGGGAAAACAAGGTTTTCTTAGCCTTGGGGACAGGATTATGAAAGATTAAAAACACAGGCTCGCATAAGGCTTGAGTCAAAAGCCTCTCTAAATTACATTGCTCAGATTTTATTATATTATCTTCGTGGTAGAGTTATTAAACATTAAAGATAATGACTCCATTCTACAAGTAACTTAATATTGAACATGACTGATAGCAGGACCTGGGCTTTCAAGAAAAGCCTGAATGTCAAAATTCAGGGGCTGAGATGGCACCATGGCACACATGGGCCACTGGGTTAATGAACTGTTGGCCAGAGAGACGCTGTAAATGTTTCATTAGGAAGAAGCTGGGAGCCACCACATTGCTTCTGCGACCCACTGAGAACCAAGGAAGGCTGGGGAGGGAGATGAGTCTGCAGACACACACTTGGCTGATTCCATCAACAGTCATCTGTCAGTTAGCTCTTCCCAGAACAGTCAAGTGAAGCTTAAGATGCTCCCGGGAGCCAGCACCAGAAGGGAGACCTCGGCTTCACCCTGAAAACCCAGGTACTCCAAGAGAGTGAAAGGTTTTGACAGCTTACGAAGTTTTTAAAATGATACCCAACGGGGAAAAATCATGTGTGAAGTAGAAACTGTGGCAGATAAAAACACCTGCCCCAAGACCTCAAAGGGAAGGAGCTAGGCACTGTCTTCACCAAAATGAGCCACTTCTGAGGCCTGTTTGTGGATTTGTGAAGTGACACTGAGTTCTCTGGGTCCAGCCCAGGTCAGAATGAATGGGGATGACACTGAGCAGCTGGAATGACGACTCCTCTCCTTCCCTGACCTCCCAGGACCCCCATGTGGGCTCACAGGCTATGGGGTCACCTTGTGTTTTAGTCAGCTTTCCATTGCTGTTTAAAAAAAAAAAACCTGAGAGAAATCAAATTAAAGGAGGAAAGATTCATTTTGGTTCATGATTTCAGTCAATGGTCACTTGGCTCCATTGTAGGCCTGTGACAAGACAGAACATCCTGGCAGCCAGGGTGTGACAAAGCAAAGCTTCTCACTTTTAGGCAGCCTGTGAGCAGAAGGAGGAGAGGGACCAGGGACAAGATATATCCTTGCAGGGTATACACCTGGTGACTTACTTCCTCCAGGTAGTTCCCACCTCCTAGTTTCTACCACTTTCTAATAATCAATTCAATTATGAATCCATCATTGGATGAATCCATTGGATGAGGTCAGAGCCCGCATGATACAATCACTTCCCCAAAGCCCCACCTCTGAACAATGCTGCACTGGGGACCAAGCCTTAACCAGGAGCCTTTGGGAGACATTCTGGGCCCATACCATGACTGCATGGAAGATTATTTTGAACACATACTACTGACCAGGTTATCAGAAACTTCAGTGTGAGGTTTTTTTTAAATATTTGTATTAGTTGTTGTTGGGCCTTTATTTTATTTATTTATTTATTATTTATTTATATGCAGTGCTCAGATCAAACCCAGTGCCTCACACATGCTAGGCAAGCGCTCTACCACTGAGCTACAACCCCAGCCCACTTCAGTGTGAATTTAATTGGATGAATTTCTTTCTTCCTTACACCTTGCTGGAAATTTGATGGTAAACACTGGAAGGGATTTTACAATGCATCTTGTAAATATATTCTCTACATAGCCCAAGAAGTTTGTTTTTTTTTTTTTTTTTTAAATTAGGTTATATCTCTCCTCTGTTAAACTTCCAACAGCTTCTCATTCATTTCTTAAGAAAAAGCCTTCTCAGCCCACCCAGTCTTGGGAGTCTGATCCAACATACCACTCTTCTCCTTCACCTCTGAATTCCATCGTCTCTGTCCTGTCCCCTCTGTTACCTATTCTTCCTCAATTCTGCATGTCTTTGAAACTAATAACTTGTACTTTCTAGTCAAATTCTTACCAGTTGAGAACAAGAATCATGCTTTACTTGTTCACTGCTGTAGCCTGGTACAGAAGAGCCAGGAGTATCCAAGGCTCAGCAGAACAGCAGGTGCTACAGACATATCATCCTTTGAATAGGACTTGGGCACTAACAGAGGCCTGAGTGCTTGGTTAACAGCAGTGGAGTGGTCCAGAAGTAAGAGATGAATGACAGGGATGTGGAATGGAACCCAAAAGAAATTTTATCTTCTTTGAAAGGTTTTCCAAGATTTTGGCTAAATCTGATACATACTGGATTCAAAAAATTCAAGCATTTTAGAGCACTTACAAAATGCTTACAACATACTCACAATTTTGCAAAAGGGAACTCAGTAATCCTCCTCCCTGTATCCCTGTTCCTTTGCAATGTGACTTTGCAGCTCCTCCCCTCAAGAAGATGAGTCTATTCCCATTTAGGTTTGGACTAGTCTTTTGATGACCTTAGCCAATAAAATACAATAGAAGTGACATTGTGCCTGTTCTGAGCTTTGGCCACAGAGTACTGTGTACTTCTCACTTTCTGTGAACCCTGCCCCACTGCCACTGAAGTAAGTCCAGTTAGACTCTGGAAGATAAAGAATCATTTGGAAAAGTGAGGACACCTCCCAGCTGTGGCCAACTTAAATCATTCAGGCTCCTGCTGATCTGAAAGCTGGCCACAGACATATGAGGTTAAAAACCAGAAAAACTGCACAGCTCAACCAGCCAAAACTGCTAGTCTGTAGTACCATGGACAGATAAATACATGATGTTTTAAGACACAAGTTTTGGAGTGTTTTTTATGCAGCAAGAGATAGCTGAGACACCAAGGAGGCAGTGGGGAGGCATAAATGAATAGATATGAAAAAGCCCACCACCTTGTTGAGATAGGCACCACTTCCATTCACCCATTCATTCTCACATTTACGATTTCATTAAGCACCTACTGAATTTTAGACTCTGTATTCTAGGGTAGAGATCTAAAGGCAATAAGACACAGTCCCTGAATCCAAATAAAAGAGAATGTGGACAATGAGCAATTCTAAAACTGAGTGTCTCAAGTACTAAGACCAGAGTAAAAAAGCCTAACAAAGTTGGTGGTAGGACTGAGGGTGGGATGGGGCAGTTTGAGAAGGCTTTCTACAAAAGCAATGTCTCAGGAGAAAACTAAAGGATGAAACACCTAAGAAAATCAGAAAGCATGTTTCTCAGCAGAGGCCTGCTACCTACATTTTCAATCTATACTGCTCGTTGTTAAAAGGAGGATGGTACTTATTGTTTCCATTACACCTCTTGATGTTGTTCCTCTCTTTGTTTTTGTTTTTTTAATGAATTAAGAAAATTCAGGGAATAAAATTCCAATTTTCCTACAGAATAATTGCTAATTTGGAAACTAACACTCTATAAAAAGTTTAATTGTGCAGCTGCCCCGTCCCCGACTCTCCAAAAAAAGGAAAGAAATCACATGGGAAAGGAAAACCCAGAAACCCTCACTATGTAGTTATCCAAGGTGAAAAAAAGACTTCAAGATTGCAGAAACTCATTTGAGCCACAAAGTCACAATTTAAGTTAGCAATTTTCACCCTTGATGTTGCACATCACTCCTGATTATACCAATTAATTAAAGTGGGTGCATCTGGTTCCTTCTAATTTTCTGCTCTCAGGCAAAGAGCAACTACTAATAACTGTTTATTAGATGATTTTTTTCAAGCCTATATACTTGCTGAGTAGAAAATCATGAGAATAGAAATAATAACAGTAACAATAATAATAATAATAATGGACTAGAGTAATAGAAGTGTTCTACAATGCCTGGATTCCTATAATTTGCCAGTAGTTTCTTCAGTGATAATTTGTTCAAGGGACATAGGATGCTTTCAGATCTGACCCTATAAAACAAGAACAATAAAAAATCTCATTTCATTATGGTTATGAAGATGGGGCCTGACTTGATCAATGAGCTCTGGTGAGAATTCCAAAATGGTGGTTCAGAAGGAAACATTACTTCCGAACCCCATTTCTTCCATGTGTAAGGCATGTATCAGAGGTAGTACAAATCTCCCAGTAATCAAATGTAACAAAGCCTATTATGTTAGTTGCCTGTGTTGCACATGGATATGAAAAATGGCTGTTGAACTATTTTGACTGCTTTTCCTCTTCCCAATAAAAACTCCCTCCCTAAAATAGCAACATTTAACTGCAAACAGGGTCTTCAATTGGCAAGACCTTTGGGTTATTCTTGCTAACTACAGGGACATTCTAAGTGTTAATTAGCAGATCTGCATGTTAAATAGCTCCTCCCTCTTATAGCACAAGGAATGTAGACATACATTATAATAGACACATTTAGATTGAATCCATTCAGGATCCTGTTGTCCGTTCTGTGACCTTGTCTCTCTAGAGCCCACCACTGTAGAGTAAGACTTCATTGTCCATGGACCCAATCCCAATTTGAATGGTACATTTTTCTTATTTTTCTTCTGTGTGAGTGCCACTTTTTTCAGGGAAACTTGTTCAATACTTTTTGGTGTCAGCTATAATTTCTGGTTGAGAATATGTTCTGGAGGCATTTAGAACAGATCATTAAATAGGATGCTGTATTATCCTCAATCCACTTAGGCTGTCCATTTTCCTGCCTTATGCTAGTTGCTAAGGAGATTAGTGTGAAATGGGGCCCCTGTCCTAAGGGGTTAATCATTTTACACTGCTCACTCCCCACAGAAGTCATAATCTGCTGTGTGTGAAATCACATTTAGTTGCTGTGAAAATGATTATGATGCTTGGAATGGAACGTTAAGGCTTCAGGTAGGGAGATAAATAGTGAGAGCAGATGGATTCCCAGAAAACCCAAAGTTTTTCCCAGGAATAATGCTCACTAACAAAATAGAGTAAGACAAAGGGATGGTATGGTGAAAGAAGGTAATTTGGGACACGAAAATTGACTCTGTTGGTAAATTTTCTAGCTGTTTCCTTCTTTATTCATTCATTCTTTAAAAAGAAAAACAATAATAGTATAATTAGGATACTCAAAAGATAATTGCCCAAACCAGAAACTTATGGGGAAAATGAGGATAAAAAGATGAAAAAAGTAGGCATTTGGCAATGAAATCCCCAGTTACTACTGAAGTTGGGAATTCTTTCCTCTCCCTGGGGCATGTGTCAGTAAAGAGAAGAGGCACAGACATCCTTAGATCAAAGGCCCTTCCTTAATAAGACCAACATCATTGTGATGTGCTGAAAGTCCAGCATAGAGCAGGTAACAATAACCCCTTAATCAGCCTTGAAAACAAGGCCAAATCCCAATAATTTGGAGGAAAGAAAAAACACACTTATGTAGATTATAAAATAGTAGATATAACTAAAATGTGCAAGCACAGTCCAATTTTAAGACATTTAAATTCTGCTTGATGTGAAAATTTAACAACTGAAAGTAATGGAAATTAACAAGTGCATAAAATGAACCATATATACATCATTAAGTATTTTTAATAAAAATGAAATAAAACATTTAAAAATAATACTGACTACCAGAGAGGAGAATTGTCTTAGACCTACAAAGATTTTTCCTATTACACATGATAAAGAAATTTCTAAAAAAAGTTCTAAGAAAGTAAAAAAATTTAAGTGAATGGAATTCTAGATGTTTTTAAAAAGTTTACCATTTAAATTTACCTTGTACCAATTCCTCTTATAAAATAAGAAATAAACAAGGTCAGTAATAACCATCACTGAATTTATCTTTCTCATAAATATGCCAAATGTCTAGATATCTTGAAAATGGACAAATATGTATCCCAGTAATTCTCTTCTGGATATAGCTCTTAGTAGCTAAAGAATCAATATCCAGCACTTAAGAGTTTGAACTTCTTTCTACCTTTTCTTACCCACTCCAGCCCAAGAAGCCACAGGTAATTCACAAGTACTTCACATACCAGGCAACATATAGGTCTCTGATGAGCAAGTTCGAAGGAATGAAGCTTTCACATGAATTCCTTTTCTGAAAAAAAACCTACCCTAAGGATGCAATAGAGGAGGACACAGAGGTCCATTTGAGTTAACATTCTTCTGATTTTCTTTTTTTGTTGTTGTTTTATCTTCAATTTTATGAAATATCTCATCTGGAACATTCCACCTGAGAAACTTCAGGTATAAAAATGAACATAGTTAAGTAATAAATCAAACTCTTAGGAAATGTAAATTTTTGAGCACAGATCCACATGACGGACCATCATAGGTAAAGGAGAACAATGTCTCTGTAGCAAAGTGAATTCACGTTCCAAATTCTTAACTGTTCCTGGACCTGCTGTGGTATGATTTTGCTGTTCCTCCCACTTGAGGCAGAATAGATTTCCTACCTGACTTGGGGCCATGTGAGTTGCTGCAAGGTCTAGACCTTGAGGGGCATTGCATCTTCCACTCAGCACTCTTGAACTACTGCCACTACTAGGAGTTGAATATGCTTTGTTGATCCAAGGAGAATGAGAGACAAGTGGAGCAAACTGATGGGCACTGTGCTGAGCTGAGCCCTGCCTGGATGTGCAGATGCCAGCTAACTCCCAGAGACAGATGCAAACATAAAATGATTGCTATTTTAAGTCATTAAGATTTGTAGTAACTTTTCAAAAAGAAATACTTTGGCAAGAGAGAACCAATGTTTGGTTTGCTGGTGTTTGTTTTTTGTTTGTTTGTTTGTTTGTTGTGCTAGAGATTGAACTGAAAACCTCATTCCTGCTAGGAAGCACTCTATCACTGAGCTACATCTCCAGCCCCTACCTTACTTTTCTTTTGAAGTATAGAAATCTAAATAAGATAACTAATAAGACAACTACACACACACACACACACACACACACACAAATATATATATATGACCCCCTACTAGGCACAATGGCTGGCACATGCCTTGGGAGACCAAGTCAGAAGGATTACAAGTTCAAGGCCAGCCTCAGCAAAGCCCTGTCTCAAAATTTTAAAAAGGGCTGGGGATGTGGCTCAGTGGCTAGGAGTCCCTGGGTTCAATTCCTGGTACCAAAAACAAAAACAAAAACAGGACTCCAAAGAGCTATGTCTTCAGTAGATGAACTCAATCAAAACCTGCCCCATAGAAATAAACTATGCCTCTCAAATTTGTGTCCAGACGGAATTTGATGAAATTAAGAAAATATCACCTAAGTTTGAAATTGGAGTCAGAATTTATATCACCTGTGTGTCCCACAAACGCCACAAATTTTAGGTAAGGCACCCTGGGCTGGTAAAACCCTAGATACCTAGAAAAATAAAACCTCAGTGCTTTCTGAAGGAAGGTTCTTTAAACCCAAGGAACATGAATCACAACTTTAAAAAAGAGCATTGTAGCTAAAAGGACATAAATAAAACTAAAATAATGATAATTACATTTAGAAAATGAGCAAAAAAATACATATTATTTACCATTTAAGTTAAATTCAAAAGGAGGCAAAACTAAGCAATGTTATTTACATATTTAATATGTGGATTAAGACTATATTACCATCAGGGGCTGATTAGCACTAAATTCAGGTCAAAGGTCACTTCTGATGGGATAGAGAAAGAAGGTACAATAAGGCAATATATGGGACTTCAAAAGTACTATAGTATTCTATTGCTTCATCTTGGTGGATGGTAGAGGTTGAGTAGCCCTTACTTGAAATGCTTGACACCAGAAATGTTTCAGAATTTGGATGTTTATTGATTTTGGAATATCTGTATATACATCATGAGATATGTTGGGGATAGGACCTAAGTCTAAACACTAAATATACATATGTTTCATATATGCCTTATATATACAGCCTGAAGGCAATTTTATATGATGTTTCTAATAATTTCATGCATGAAAAAGTTTGATGGCACGGAATTTCCTACTTGTCGATTTTGGAGCATTTCAAATATTTCATAATTTTGGATGAGAAATCAACCTATACATGGATATTCTTTTCACTACTGTCCTTTAACTTTATATTTATGCTACATACACCTTTTTGTATGTACATTTTACAATAAAAATCTAAATAAAAATAGATAGATAGATAGATAGATAGATAGATACATAGATAGATAGATAGAAAGAAAGAACAGGTACCAAATCACATACAGCCCAAGTCTGGACACTCAGAGAACTTTCCCTTACCAGTGAAGTATGTCAGTAGGCCCTGGGGCAGCCTTCCTCTTTTCAAGGGGATGAGAATTAAAAACAGATGATGGAAGGACTCGCCATTAATGGTTTAGAAAGCAATAGCATAAAAGGATGTTAAGAGCTGATTACCTGTAAAGGAATGAGAATGGTCAACATTGATGACACCTTATGTTGCTGTCATCACTCCATAGAGATTAAAAGCATCAGGCCCAAACCCCTAAGTGCCTTGGCCTCATAGTGTTAAAGAATGCAAATGTTCTGATGACCTGGGTGCCTACAACAACAGAGAAGATGGAGCCCCCTTCCCTTCCTGGCTTGGGCAAATTATGAGTTCTTTTCAGATACACATAGCTCCAGAGACTACCTGGAGTCTCATACTTGCCAGCACCATCCCGATATTGGCATCAGCAGTAACATTCCTTGAGTCTTCCCCATCTCCTTCAGGAGGGCTACCTGCTCCATGAGCAAGGCATAGGCTTCGTTTGGAACTGGCTCTCAGGCACACTGAGAGGAAATTGAGTTCTAAACAGAATACACCAGAGGAGAACCCGCTCTGGGGTCCCAGTGTCCAACTGCTTTGAGATCCAGCCACTCTAATTACTCTGGAATAGGGTTGCTCCTCATGATGGATCTTGGTTCTTCACCAATCAAAGCACTTCCCAAAGAGATCAGCAAGTCCCCATTTTGCAGGAGAAAAAACAGAAAGACAAGTTTATTTTCTAAGAGCTGAACAAGCCTGTGGCAGAGTTGGTCGTGGAACTAAATATCAGGAAGATGTTTCCCTTCTTTGGAGAGGAAAAACTGAAGGCAAGAAAGGCAGTGATAACCAGAGTACAAAAGGCCAAGATAGGAGTACATAGAGTTTCTTTTAAAAGGGAATTCCCATCATCAACTTTTATATTCATCCTTCTAACGAATTTAGACTTCATAAGCATGTAAACTGTTCTCCACCCTGGACTTCTGGAGAGAAAAAAGAAATTTCTGATTCAGGAAAGGAACTGGTAACGCCAAACAGAGACAGCACGGACCTGCCTTTATGTCAAGGCTATTGATTTAGGCCTGAAATTCTGAATGCAAAGTAATGAAATAAAGGAGCTGTGAAAATGATAAATGATGTAAAATAAAAAGTACACTTAATGATGTCCATGACTTGAAAAGAGGACACATTGGCAGCAAAATCAGTGCAAAGAAATGAACACTCAACAGCTCAAGATGATAATGTATGAAATGAGTCCTGCTGACTAATACACAGGAGAGAGGCCGCTGATGACACAGAGTGAACAATACAGGTAAATTGTTCTCCTAAAATTTATGCATGGCGGAGAGTCTGAAGTGTGATTTCTATGGCAATAGTTGGGGAAAATTATAGCACTCTAATGTAGGTACAGTTTTTCCTTTTGTTATTACCCCCACCTCCCTTTTCCCTTAACCCTTTTAAAATAATTGTCCTGCCTGCCCACTTTTCCCTTCCCCCAGTATTTAATAATTTCACTTCATCCCTCAGTATTTGCTATGAGCCATCAGTAAATGTGAAATGCCAGTCTAGGTGGGATTATTGGCAGAATATTATCAATGGAGGAGACAAGAATCTATAGTGAAATTTTGTGGCAGGGTTGAAGACAACCAAACCTCCCTGGGGTTTTATCTGAAGTACTGGGGATTCTTCAAACTCCCATCCTCTCTGATCCAAGCCTCCTCACCATTTCCCAATCACAGCAGCAGGGAGTCATTGTGTCTGCAGAAATGGCAGTGCCCAAAAGCACCCCAAAAGGACCCTGGCTAGAAAAAAGTAAAAAGAAAATGGTGTTAGAAGAGAAAGAAGAGCAAGAACGAATCCATAGCACACCTGGAATCTCAGCCACTGGGGAGGCTGAGAGGATCACAAGTCCAAGGCGAGTCTTAGCAACTTAGTGACCCTGTCTCAAAACAAAAAGGGCTGGGGATGTAGTTCAGTGAGAGAGCACCCCTGGATCCAATTCAATCCTAGCACGGGGAGGGCGGGGGACGAAGAAAAAGGAAAGAAACCTATAGAAATATCATATTTCTTTTTCTTTTATTCACTTTGTTAAGTGGTGGTACATTTCCATTTGTTTGGGATTTTTTTTCCCCTTCTCCAAACAAAATCCTATACTAAACCCCCTAAATATAACCCATTTAAAATAAGAGTTCTTTGGGTTAAGTGAGTCAGGGATCTGGAACCCATGGCTCTGTCTTTATTTGATACATTGCTCACAATTTGCCCCCAGGGCACCTCCAGGAATCCCCAGGACACTGAACAGTGGATAACAGCCATAGATACAGGTGGGCTCACTTTGATCAAAGAGTGGTTAGATTGACAACTACAGTAAAACTCCCAAATCATTTCCAATCTGTATTGTTTTCTAATGTTGCAGTAAAAAAAAAAAAAAAAAAAAAAAAAATTACCACAAACTTGCTGGCTCTTAACAATAGAAATGCATCCTTTGAAAGTTCTAGGAGGCCGGAAGTGTGAAATCAAGGTATTGGCAAGGTTGGCTCCTTCTGGACAGAGAGACAAGCCACCCCATGCCTCTTTTCTAGCTTCTGGTTGTTGCCAACAATTCTTTGGCTTAGAAACATCAATTAAATTTAAATCTCTGCTTCCACTTTCACGTGGTCTTTTCTCCTGTGTCCTAGTACCTTCTCCTTTTTTGTCTATTATAAAAAACACTCCCTACTAGATTTAGGGCCTGACCTAATGATGTTCCCTCAAGATCCTTACCTTCATTACATCTCCAAAGACCTCCTGGTGAAATGATTTTGCAAGATGACAAAATAGGAAGCCCTAGATCCTCCTTTTCCCCATGGGGACACTTAACAATACATGAACCAATTTCTTTTGTGATGAATCCAGAAAACAATTAGAGATTCCTGCTTCCCAGGCAAGTGCAAAACCAGATGCATCAATTCTGGTAGGGATATTCTAGGAGTTCCCACTTGCCACAGTCCCTCCCCCCAGTTCAACAGAGTAAAACTGAGAGGGAACTCTCAGTTCCTAGCTTCTACCTGAGGAGAACAGTTGAAGCACACATTCTGTGTTCTAGCTTTTGGGGGCTACCCAAGGAACTAGTCTCAGATTGCTGACAGGAACCAGCACACTCTACAAGCCTCGAGGCCACTGAAAACAAAAGAGGGCCAGAGAACTTGAGGAAATTTCAGGAAACCTGCAGTACCACAGACACCAAAGAGAGCAAAATACTATGAGCTCCTGGCGGGGGGGGGGGGGGGGGGGGGGGGGGGGGGAAGAAATTGGCAAATTCCTCTAACACATAAAAGTCCAGAAAAGAAATATCCACAGAAAAGAAAAGGTTTGAAAGACCTCCAGAATCTCTAGAAGGGTTGATTGGTAAGAATTTTTCCTGCATGAAGCCTATCTGAAAACTCTGCAAGAGATCTGCTCTCAACACACATACACACACACACACACACACACACACACACACACAAAGAAACATGGTCCAATCAAAGGACCAAAATAAATTTCCAGAAACTTACTCCAAAGAAATGGAAATATATTAATTACCCAACAATAATTTCAAAATTACCACTGTGAAGTTGCCAATTAGCTCAGGAAAATGTTGCATGAACCAAATGAGAACATCAACAGAAACAGAAAATATTAAAATTAAAAAGAACCAAACAAAATTCAGAGCTGAAAAATATAATAACTGAATTGCAATATGCACAGAGGTTCAACAGAAGACTTGATCAAGCAGAAGCAAAAATCAATAAGCTCAAATACTGATCATTTAAAATATCCAATCAGAGAATCAAAAAGAATGAAAATAGTGAAGAAAATCTGAGATACTTATGGGACACTATCAATATGTACATTTAAGGAGTCCCAAAAGGAACAGAGAAAAAGGGAGGGGGCAGTTTTTTAAAGAAATAATGGTAAGAAACTTCTAAAATCTAGGGAGGGAAAAGGAAATATGGATTCAAGAAGCCTAATTGACTCCAACTATGTTGAACTCCAAGAAGTCTACACCAAGGCACATTATGATCAAACTGTCAAATGTCAAATACAAAGTGAATTTTGAAAGTGGAAACAGAAAAATCAACTTGTCACATACAACAAAGTCCCCATAAGGCTATCAGTGGCCTTCTCAGCAGACAGCTTGCATACCAGAAGGAAGCAAAATGGTACATTTGATCAAAGTGCTAAAAGAAGAAAACTGCCAACCAAGAATACTATATCTGGCAAAACTGTCCTTCAGAAATGAAAGAGAAATACTTTTCCAAATAAATAAAAGCACTAGATCAATTTTGCCAGAACTGCTAAAGGAAGTCTTTCAAATTGAAGTGGAAGGATATGAGGCTGCAAAATGAAAGTATATGAAGGTATAAAGCTCTCCGGTAAAGGTAAATATCTAAACAAGTATAGATACTATAATATTTTAACAGTGGTATGTGAATCACTTTTAATTCTGGTATAGAAATTAAATGACAAAAGTATAAAAATAACTACATAAATATGTTAATGATACATGGTGTAAAAATATATCATTTGTGACATCAATAACATACAGTGTGGTGAGGGAGAAGTGAAAGTATAACTTTTGTGTGTGACTGAAGTTATTATCCACTTAAAACAGATGGCTAAAACTCTGAGATATTTTATTTAAGTCCCATGTTAAGTGCAAAAAAAAATACCCGCAGAAGACACACACACACACACACACACACACACACACACACAAAACAGGAAAGAGAGAAAGAAATCAAAGTATATCACTTGAAAATATGAACAAAAGGAAGAAAGCAAGAGAGGAAAAGGATAAAAAAGAAATCGGAAAAGGCAGACAAAAAAAAATTAACAAAAGAGTGATTATAAATCTGTCCCTCTCAGTAATTACTTTCAAGGTAAAAATCAATTAAACTTCTCAGCCAAAATACATGGAAGCTAACTGGAAAACAAACAAGTCCAACTATAGGTATGCTGTCATCAAGGGACTCACTTTAGATTTAAAGACACACATTGGCCAAAAGTAAAAGAATGGAAAAAATAGTCTATGACAACCGTAACCAGAATAGCAGTGGCGGCCATACTTAGACAAAATAGACTTTAAACAAAAAAAAATTATCATGAGAGACCAGAAATGACATTTATAATGATGAAAAGATCAATTTACCAGGAAGATAAAACAATTACAAGCATTATATGTACCCAACATAAGAGAACCCAAATATATGAAGCAAATAGTGACAGAACTTAAAGGAGAAATTGACAGCAATACAAGAATAAATAGCAAGAGATTTCAATATCCCACTTTCATTGTAGAATAAACTATCCATACAGAAGATCAACAAGGAAATAGAAGATTTGAACTCCACTGTTTTATAGCCATCTATAAAACATTCCACCCCACAGAAGCAGAATATGCATTTTTCTCAAGAGCACATAAAACATTCTCCAGGATAGATCACAAAACAAGGCAACAAATTTAAGAAGACTAGAATCACACCAAGTATTTTTCCTGATCACTTTGAAAATAAAAATTAATAGCAGACAAAAAAACTTGAAAATTCACAAATATGTGGAAATAAAACAGGTTGCTCTTAAAAAAAATCAATATGTCAGAGAAGAAATAAGGGAATTTATAAAGTATCTTTAAACAAAAACTAAACATGCAACTCATGAGAAGTAGCAAAAATAGTACCAGGAGGGAAGTTTATGGTAGTAAACACCTATGTTAAAGAACAAAGACCTCAAATAAACAACCCAACTTTCTATCTGAAGAAATCAGAAAAAAGAAATCAGGAAAAACAATAATACAGATTAGAGCAGAAATAAATGAAATGGGGAATAGAAAAATAACAGAAAAACAGCAATTGAAAGTAAGAGTTGGTTTTCAAAAAGATAAACAAAATTTTAAAGCTTTCAACCAGAATAAGAAAAAACAGAAAAGATACAAATAAATAAATAAAATCAGAAATGAAGAAGGAGACATAACTGACAACACAGAAATAAAAAAGATCACATGAGACTACCATGAACAGCCACACACCAGTGAACTGATTAACCTAGGAGACACGGATAAACTTCTAGAAACACAAAAACTACCAAGACTGAATTATGAAGAAATAGAGAATCTGAACAGACCTATAACCAGAAAGGAGACTGAACTGGTAATCAAAAACCTCCCAACAAAGAAAAGCCCAGGACCAGATGGCTTCACTGAAGAATTCTAGAAAACATTTAAAGAAGAAGTAATGCCAATCCTTCTCAGACTTTCCCAACATAGAGTCGGGAGAGGAGGGAACACTTCCAAACTTATTTTTTGAAGCCAGTACCACTCTGATAACAAAGCCAGACAAAGAAATTGGAAGAAAAGAAGAAGAAAAACTACCATCCAATATCTCTAATGAATATTGTTGCAAAAATCCTCAACAAAATACCTGAAAACTGATTTCAGCAGCATATTAAAAGAATCTTATACCATGACCAATTTGGATTTATCCATGATTTGCAAAGGATGATTGAACATACAAAAATCAATGTGATGTGCCACATTAAGAATGAAAGACAGAGCTGGGGTTGTGGCTCTGTGTAAAGCATTGCCTAGCATGTATGAGGCACTGAGCTCAATTTTGAGCACCACATATAAATAAAAAAAAAAAAATAAGAGTCCATTGACAACTAAAAACATATTTTAAAAAAATAATGAAAGGTAACTCAGCAAATAAGTGAGGCCCTAAGCAACTTGGTGAGACCCTGTCTCTAAATAAAATATAAAAAGGGCTGGGGATGTGAACTCAGTGGTTAAGCACCCCTGGGTTCAATCCCTACTACCAAAAAAAAAAAAAAAAAGAAGAAGAAAGATAAAACTCATATGATCACCTCAATATGAATTCAACATACTTTCATGATAAAAAGCACTCAAAAAACTAAGAGTGAAAGGAAATTAACTCAATATAATAAAGTCCATATATAAAAATTCAACATCTTGTGTTCACGGATAACATTGTTAAAATATCTATACCACCCAAAGTGATCCACAGATTCATTGCAATCCCTATCAAAATTTCAATGAGGCTTGTAGCTCAGCAGTAGAGCACTCGCCTAGCACAGGCGAGGCCCTGCGTTCGTTCCCCAGCACCATATAAAAGAAGTAAGATATGGTGTCCAACTACAACTAAAAAATAAATATTAAAAAAAATTTTTCAGGGGCTGGGGATGTGGCTCAAGCGGTAGCGCGCTTGCCTGGCGTGCATGCGGCCCGGGTTCGATCCTCAGCACCATATACAAACAAAGATGTTATGCCTGCCGAAAAACTAAAAAAAAATAAATATTAAAAAATTCTCTCTCTCTCTCTCTCTCTCTCTCTCTCTCTCTCTCTCTCTCTCTCTCTCCTCTCTCTCTCCACTCTCTCTTAAAAAAAAAAATTTTTTTTTCAATGACATTTTTTGCAGCAATTCACATGGAACCCTAAAGGACCCTGAGTAGCCAAAATAATGTTAAGAAAGAACAAAACTGCAATTTTCTTACTTTCTGACCTCAAAACATAAAACTACTGGAATCATACAAGATTGGCATAAGGTCAGATATGTAGACAAATGGAGCGGAACAGAGAGCCCAGAAACCCACATGTACACAGTGAAACGATCCTCAACAAGGGTGTCAAGACTATGGAGTGGGGAAAGGATGGTCTAAACAAATGTTTTGGGAAAACTAGGTAACCACATGTAAAAGAATGAAATTGGGTCCTTTTCTTATAGCATACCCAAATATCAAATCAAAACAAACCGAAGTTCTTAAGGCCTGAAACTACATAACTCGTACAAGAAAACACAGGTAGAAAGCTGCAATGATTTCTTGGCTATAACACCAAAAACACATGCAACATAAGCAAAAATAGACCGGTGGAACTACACTAAACTAAAAAGCTTCTGCATGGGAAAGGAAACAATCAACAGAGTGAAATAGCAACCACAGACTGGAAGAAAATACATGTAAACCATAGGCCTGTGAAGGGGTTGATATTCAAAATCCTATTCTACTTTTGTGTATAACTAAAAGGAACCAATGAATTTAAAAAAAACTATAAGGAATGCCTACAACTCAATAGCAATAAAAATGGACAAAGGACTTCTCCAAGAAAGAAGACACTTCTCCAAGGAAGACATATAAACGGCCAGCAGGCATATGAAGATATTCAATATCACTAATCATCAGAGAAATGCAAATGAGAACCACACCAAGATATCACCTCATGCCTGTTAGGAGAGCCCTTATCAAAAACAAAACAAAACAGAAAACAACAAGTGAGCCACTACATGTAACATAGCTGTATGTAGCTCGCCTGTCCTGGGTATACAAAGTGTGTGTCAGCTAGGATGGCCAAGTATCCTGTTTGCTCAGGACTGCCCACTTTTAGCTCTAAAAGTCCTGTTTACCAAGAAAACCAAGATTCTTGGTCACTCTAAAGTTGGCTCGTTCAGATTTAGATTTATACTATGTTTTCTGCAAAAGAGAAATCAAAATGTTAAATCAGGAATAGCTAGAGGGTTTAAGGAGATACCTGGACAGAAGGCCCAGACTGGTTCAAGTGTCAGAAATAATCCTCCTGGCTCTTACACCTGTGTACTGACTTGTCTGCCTGAACTTCAACGGTGACAGAGATCCTGACAGTGTACTCTGGAAACACAGCTTTCCAGATGGCCAGAGATAGGAACAGTCCAAAGGAAGGACATCCAAAGGGTCATGTTCCTAATTTCCTTCACAATGATCTGAAATACCAACTTTTATTGTCATTCTTTAATGACCTTCAAAGTAATGAGGATGAGCTTTTAAATCTTTTTGAGCGATAAAAAGCATAGCTGTAAGAAAGTCCCCAAATGCACAGACAACCAGCAGGAGGCCCCAGGCCTCCTGAATTCCTTCTGTAAGTTGTCTAAAAATCTCTGTGATATTCTCAGAAATATCTGTCACTCCAAAACACTTAAGTGGTCAAATTATTTATTCTCCTCTGAAAGCCTCGATTTAAGAATTCCTTAGAATTTGCTGAGTCCTTGGGCTGGTAATTCACCTAAAATTATTGCATCTTTATCATTTTCTCCCATTTTGTTATATGGTCCTTCGATGTCACCAATAGTAACTGTTCTTAGCTGATTCTGGCTTTTTAATAAATGGCTGAGCAGAGCAATCAAATGCCTGCATTTGTGGGTAACTCCAGTTGAGCTTTTCTACACACACCAACATAAAAAAATGTGATTTCAGGGAAGAGCAAACACATCTCAGAAAAGGCTGCATCGGGAAAAGGCCATTGGGGGTGTATTTTGACTCTAACTATATATCAGCCATTTGGCCTACCATATTCTTTGCAATGCTGGGTTTATAAACTTCAAGAAGCATTGAAGACCCCCAGTAATATAGAAACAACACATCCTTTTCAGTGTAATAATCTTTTGTGTTTTGAACATGTTATACCAACAGTATAACATGATTGACATGTTGACTGACTTTATTGGCCAAGGAGATGGTCACCGTGTGTTAAAACAAATGGGCCAGGAATTCCACATATGAAGAATAGGTGAAGCAGGAGAGGGGGCAGGGGATGTGGAGGTTTACAAAGAATAAAATACATACAGTAGCAGCTGGGCCTTGCTAGATTGCCCACCAACTATATACAATTTGGGTAGTAATAAGGAAGGCTTATCCTTCAGTCAAATTAGTAATAATGGCTATTAATAGATCTTAATACAAATAGATGTACTTATTAAGGTTTATTATATGCCATGAGTGTTTAGTCACCATACACCACACTCTCTCATGGGGGAACTGAGAAAGCCTTATGCTCAAGGACATACAACTGGGAAATGATAAGACTTGGATTCAAATCCAAGCTTGGTGTATCTTCCAAAGCTATTCTCTTTCGACCAGAGTCTACTCCTAAGAGTAAAATGGTAAGATCATGTGCCTACAGCTTGATTGTCAAGGTAAAAATCTGCCTTCCAAAGTTGTAAAAATTCTCTCCCACTGAGTATGAGAATTTCTACTTGCCAAACATCTCTTGTCAGCACTTGATAAAATCAGACTCATATTTTTGCCAGCCTACCTGATATAAAGTGATATCTCATTGTGGCTTTAATTTTGAGTTCCTAAAGTCTGATAATTAATTTTTTTCATATGTTTATTAGTTATTACATGCCCAGCCATATATACTTATTTATTTACTTACTTATTTATTTATTGGTACTGGGGATTAAACTCAGGGGCGCTGAGCCACATCCCCAGCCCTATTTTGTATTTTATTTAGAGACAGGGTCTCACTGAGTTTTGCTGAGGCTGGCTTTGAACTCACGATCCTCCTGTCTCAGCCTCCCCAGCCACTGGGATTACAGGTATCGACATCAAGCCCAGCCAGCCCTTTTTATTTTTTAACAGAGATAGCATCTCACTAAATTGCTTAGGGCCTCACTAAGTTACTAAGGCTCACCTCAAACTTGAGATCCTCCTGCCCCAGCCTCCTGGGATGCTGGGCTTATAAGCATGCACCACCGCATCAGCTACATTTAGGTGTCTTTTGATAAACTGATGTTCTTCATTTAATACAGTCAAATTCATTAGACTTTCAGATCATGGTTTATGTTTTTTGTGTCTTCTTCATAAAGTCATTCACCACATCAAGATCATAAAAGTATCTTCCTGTATTTTCTCCTAAACTGCTTAAAATTTTCTTTTCACATTTAAGTTTTTAATCTACTTCTAATTAATTTTTGGTATTTGGTGTAGGCAGGAACCCAATTTTGTTGCTGTCCCCTCTTATGATTTTCCACTTGTCTCAGCACACTTCACTGGATAATCCTTTCTTCTCCCACTTGTCCACATGCCCATCTGTCGTAAACCAAGTTTCACTATTTGGGAATTTATTTCTAGCTCCCTATTTTGTTCCTTGGTCTATTTGTTTTTCCCTATGACAATTCCACAATGTTGTGACTATCTATACCTTTACATTTCTATTTCTCAACCCTCACATAAATTTGAGAAATCAGTGTATCAACTCCCTCCTTCCCCAAAAAATTGTAGTTCTGATCCAAATTGCATTCAGTCTTTGGATCACTGGCCAGAGAACTGAAACTCTGTAATATTGAGTCATCCTATTGCCAACATGGTATAGCTCTCAGTTTAATTAAAATTCTTCATGTCTTTTTAAAAATGCTATAATTTGGGCTGGGGTTCTGGCTCAGTGGTAGAGTGTTCATCTGTCATGTGTGAGGCACTGAGTTTGATCCTCAGCACCACATAAAAATAAATAAATAAAGATATTGTGTCCATCTACAATTAAAAAAAATTTTAATGCTATAATTTTATTCATAGAGATTTTTGCACATCTTTTATTATATTTATTCCCAGGTCCCTTTTTATTTTTAAGGTGTTGGTGGTGTGAATAAATACAACTTAATTTTTTATACTGGTTTTCTATCCAAAAACCTAGACCAACTCTCTATTGTTAAATTAATAATTTCTTTGTTCATGGATGGTCTGCATTAAAAAATTGTATCTGTGAATAGTGACAGGGCTTTTTTTTTTTTAATTAAAGAACAATAATCTGGAGCCAGTTGGCATGAGACCAAAACCAATATGTTTCCATTTTCTTTGAATAACAGTTAAACAATATTAACAATGAAGAGATCACAGTGAGCTCCTACTTGCCGCCAAAAAAAACAAAGGTGGAATGACGTGGAGCAAGGACCATCCACATTCAACCATGAACACATCTGTTAGAGCGACTAAGAAAGATAAATCAGAATCAGCAAGGATTCTCTGTATGCAGGGTTTTATGTCCATTATCACGTCTAAGGATGCTGGTGATGATGGAAGGACGGAAAAGAAAAACACTGGAGAGACTGAGTATCTTTTTAAAAATGTGGTCAAGAGCTTAGAATTCTTTGGAGATAGACACCACAATATAAATGCCAGGCAGTGCTGTTTTATAACACAAGTCTATAATGGGCTACATTTTGAAGACAGAAACAATACACTATTGTATCTAGCAAAGTTTTGGCCAAAATCTCAGTTGTGCATGTGTTTGTATTTAGAGAAATAAATCTGCCTTAACAATTCTTTAATCAGTGGCATAATAACTTAGAAGCTGCCATCTGTGAGTTTAATCATTTAAATACTGGAAAAAAAAAAAAAAACTGATGATGATCCTGAGGGAAAAGCCTTAGCATAAGAGAGCCAGGCACACATAGAGACTGTGGCTACACAAGGACAAAAGGCCGGGTCAGCTCATTCCATAGCCCCACCAGTTATTCAGCATTTGGATATCTGTTAACTAATTGTGCTTGTCCTTTTTCCCAAATGAATTTTTGGGTATCTCCGAGATTGATTAAATGGCCGATGCTTGACTCTAAGAGAATCTTCCCTGACAATTCTTACCATTTTTTTTTTTTTTTTTTTTAGGAAATGAATCTTAAAAGTCACATATCTCCCCAGGGGTCTAGGAAGCCTGGAAGTCTATAAGCTCCTGGACCAATTAACCCAAGTTCCTGAGGGCAGGATGCAAGTGAAATCAGCACAGGGGCTGCCTGCCTTTCATCTTCCCAACCCGGAGCCTAACTCCTGGCCTCCACGCGTGCTAAGGAATCCAGCCATGTTCAGGAAATGCAATGCCTCTGTGTTTCTCTCTGGAAAGTTCGTGGTATGTTTCTGAGTAATGTCTGTCTCGCTAAGCACATCAGCTCAGGGATGGTGCTAACATTCTGACTGCAGAGAGAGGAGGAAGTCCTGAAATGCCAAAGCCCAAACTGAAGCTCCATGAGGCACATTTGATAGAGGCGGGACTTCAGATTACCCTCCCCTCTGCTTTCTCTGCAGAGTGAACCAGCCCCAGGGATGCGACCCCTGGGTAAAGGAAATCCACAGACAAGGGGAACGCGCAGACCAGAGAGAGGAAGCAGCAGGTGCAGAGGCGCAGCAGTCCACTCCTCACTACTGAGGGTCCTGGCTCCCCATCAATGTGCCTCCTACCATTCTGCAGTTACAAAAGCAGTGGCCTATAAATCTGACACAGGCTTTTGAAGTCTCTTTGTCATGATGATCCTTGTCTGCTGCCTGCCATAAGTCACTGAATACAAGTAAATGATAATAGTGGAAATAACAAATGAAAATATGCGGAGTTTTTATTACGTGCCGATATGGTTCTAAGTCCTTTAAAACATGTATATGGTCGTCCCCCTAAGTGCTCCCCTGAGTCAGGCATGGGGATAGAAAAATGAAAGGCAGCCCCCTCCTCTGATTTCATTTGCATCCTGCCCTCAGGAACTCGGGTTAATTGGTCCAGGAGTTTACAGACTATGAGGCTTCCCGGACCCCTTGGGAAACATGTGACTTCTAAGACCCATTTCCTAAGAAAAGGTAAGAATTATCATAGAAGATTTTTTTTTTAATAGTCAAGCATCCATCATTCTAACCCATCTAAGAGACACCTAAAAATTCATTTGGGAAAAAAAGAGAAGCCAAATTGGTTCCAGGACCCCAAATTTGTGAATGTTTATATAAAATGACATAACATTTGCAAAGAAGTTACATACTTCCTCACACTGGATTATTTATAATACCTAAACAATGTAAATGCTATGTATATGGCATTATGTAAATGTTTTGTTTAGGAAAATAATAGTCCATATTTTTTGGACTATTTGTTTAGGAAATAATAGTCCATATAGTCCACACATGTTCACCATGGATGTAATGTTTTTCCTTTTTTTTTTTTTTTTAACTAAGGATTGAACCCAAGGGTGCTTAACCACAGAACCACATCCCCAGCAATCCCCACACACACCTTATTATTATTATTATTATTATTATTTTTTTTTTTTTTGAAACAGGGTCTGGCTAAGCTGCAGGGCCTCACTAAGTTGCTGAGATTGTTGTTGAACATGCAATCCACCTGCCTCAGCCTCCTGATTTGCTGGGATGATAGACATGCACCACAGCACCTAGCCCAAATACTTTTGATCTGAGTTGGTCAAACCATGAGTGTGAAACATACAGATACAGAGGACTGATTGTATAGAAAGAGTGAGGATGAAGTTCTCCTAATAAATCTCCAAACACTGGTTGAAATGTCACCGTCATTGAGGTTGTATGTGAATATCCCATCCTGCTCTGTGAAACAAACATCTGTCTTTCATCCTTCTAGAAATTCCATTCTACTTCCAGAGTCAGACTCCTGAGAGGTCCCATTAGAAAATAACCCCCTCACTGGAGACTCTACCTGGAAAAGAAATTAAAAAGTGAAGCCCAGGCAGATGTTTAAGAGACCTTCCCTATGTCTTCCTATGTCTCTTAGGAGTCAATGAGCAAGTTAAACAAAAGTAGCTGTCACCAAGGAAATAAAACTGTATACAAAGTTAAATTACAAGTAATCAAACTTAGCAGTTCCTGGTCTTCAGACAGTTGCTTTGATAGGTGGCTGTCCCCTGTGCTCTTTACAACAGTGATTCCTGTGCTTTCCGGTGTATATGTTACATATGAGGAAAGGCTCTCCAAAGACAAATGCTAAGACATGTCCAATCTGTCTGTCAGCAAGGGAAGCAGTGGTAATAATGTACCCCACCTGATATATTTCATTCCCCAGTACAGACAAGATATTTGAAAAATGTTGACAACACTTATCAATGACCAAAGGAACATGAGGCAAGCTGTTGTGGAGCGAAATTATTTCCATGTTAGATTCAGAAGCCATTGGTGGCTCCCAAATTTCAGATTTTGCATGGAAAGAGTCATCAAGAAATTCAAGGGTTGACTGAGATCTCATCAACAAGCATTTATGGAGAGCTATGTTCACAGACCTGTGCTAAGGCAGTGGAAGATTTAAGAAAGCAGGAGACAAGATAGTTATTGAACTAATAATCTAATAGCAAATATGTTGCATCTGAGGTCCATGAATTAAATGATGTGTATCTGCAGGCAGGAGCTTGGCTCTGTGTCTGTCAAGGTTGAGCACTTGCCCCACCCAGGCCCCAGTACAAGTGACACAGATCACAGCAGGACTTTTACACTCGGCAGAAGGTAACTGATGTGTGAGAAGAACTTCCCTTTTCATGCCCTTCAAAGGAAGGAAGTTCCACCAGGTGTTATGGAATACTGAGCCAATCAGTCTACAAGGCTCAAAAGTTGGCACATCTCTAGAAAGACTGAAATTAGACAAATTAACTGGCATGGTTCCTGGACTCTGAAGACCAAGCTTCTACCAAATTCCATGGGAAGCACAAGAGGGGCAAGACCCCCACCCACCAGGAGAGCCCAATTTCTCACAAGCCAACTTGACAATGCTTCATAATTTCCTGTTCTTTCCTGGTTTGTGAGGCCCTCCCCCACTCTAAATCACCCCCCAAGGTAGCAACAGGAGGTATGTCCCTTCACCTCCCAGATATCAACAGCCACCAACCCCATGGCATGGTCCCACCGGTCTGCTAAACTTCAAGAATACTCAATAGAGAAAAAACTCACCCTTTTTAAAGAGATTTTTTTTTTTCAGTTATTATCAACATGGTAAAATGCTTCTCAACAGGCCAGGGGGATTACTATTAGGAGGTGATGTTCAGCCATGGCTAGGCCCCTAGTCTTGCTCCCCCATTCTTTTATCTCAAATGTGCTCATTTCCTTAGGTCTCATTTTCTAGAGTCATGACAGGTGAGGATATTTATATTCAAAGACATTGGCCCCAACAATCCTGCCCAGTAACAGCTGCCCAGCCTTCACTTGCCCAATGGGAAGGGATGTAGCAGCAACCCAGAAAGAAGGGACATTGAGGTCATGCATCACCTTTCACATCACCAAGGCACACACTGATTGGGGCTGTGCTCCAAGTGGACTCACAATAGTAAAAGTGAGCTGGCAGGGCTGGGGTTTGACTCAGTGACAGTAGCGCTTGCCTATCATGTTCAAGAGCGTGGATTCCATATCTAGCACCACCACCAAAAAAAAAAAAAAAAAAATAGTGAGCTGGGAAAGAGCTTAGTGAATCATTCACTCTGCCTCTTCTTTCAGTGATAAACACAGCAAGACTTAGGACAACTGTGCAATGTCCCCAAACCCAGCTGGTTAGTGGCATAACCAGAGGTCAAACATCTTTGGCTCCATTACTGTTTCTATCACTCAAAGATCATACACACACACACACTTGGGACTGGGTAGGCTTGGACCTGGGGACCGTTGCACTCCTCTGTTGCACAACACTAGGGGCATCTGTGATTCTCAGGTAGTCTTGCTTTTACTTTTCATGCCAGCTGGCTGATCAGCATGCCAAATATGAAAGAAGGTTCACACACAGGGAAACCAGAGCAGAGGCAGGTTAGGTCACCTCCCAGCCAACCTGGTGAGTCAGCAGCCCTCACCAGCGGCCTCTGCCTTGCAGTCTCTGGTTCTCACCACCCCCCACCCCGCGGGCCCTGCTTGTTCTGATTTCATGCTGTCCTTAATGCTTTGCTTCTGTAGCTCTGCCATTGTTATCCTTGGCACACACCGGTGTATTGTTACCCAAGGCCCTGGGTCAGACGCTGCGAGAAGACACTTGGAATGAGACACCACAGCGCCACACAGAGCAGGTGGAATTTGGAAAGAAGCCAGCTGCTAATCACGGTAAGACAAACTTTCACTGTAGCCTCTATTTTATGGCTCCCATTTGTTTACCTGCTCGTTTCTATAGGTTAGAGAGGAAAGAGCTTTGATCCTACTCCAATGCTAATACTGCCGTTTTCCCGCAGCATTCAGGAAAGGAAGCCTGGTGAGCAGCGCAGGTCAAAAATGGGCCCTGGCTTCAGTTTTGGAGAGAAACCAGAGACTCCTCCCCCATGCACTCTGACACCTGCAGCTCCCATCTCGACAGGAGACAGGACCGGATGGCTTAGGGTACTGTTCATCTCTCATGTGTTGGTCTTGCCTCCTGTTGAGATGGACAGCAGCTCATAGACAATCTTACAGCTGTGGATGCTGGGGCTTCATGTTGAGTTACTCAATCAACACTATGGGTGATGATCATCAGGAGGAAATGACAATAAAACAAGGAGGATGACCTATCCAGCATCACCTAGAACAGCAGCCCTGTCAAGCTCCCCAGGACCCCAGGCCTGGGAAGCTCTTAACTCACCTCCACAGAATGTGTGAAGAATGAGAAGCCCTAATAAGCAACTCAGTAAGGACAAGAATTTACTGGAGATGGAGGATATAATCTATCAACCCCACATGAGTCCTATAAAAGGTGAGCCAACGTCACCAAAGACTCAAAAAGATGTAAAGACTGAAAAATACTGCCCAGGAACAAGGACAGCTAACCTCATCCCTGCAACCTTGAGAACTAACATTGGCCTCAGTTTTCTCATCTGGACACTGTGGCTACTGAACTGGGGAAAGTCCTCCCAGATTTAACATTCAACATCTGCTCCAAGTATCGTGAGACAATTACGTATGTCAGTTTCACTTTGGCAGTTGACATGCCATGAACCCAGGTTGCATTAAGTCAAATCAGGGTTTCATGTAAAATCCCATGTTGTTTGTAATACTCCTAGCCTGCAGCAGTGACATCCTAGGAGCCCAAATGGTGTCATAAATTCACTGGCCATTACAAGAAAAAGATCTTGGATTTTGTAGATGAAAAAATGGAGTGCTTAAGAGGTCAAATGGCTTGCCTTAGGTCGCACAATTAGAAATGGATATTATCCATCCAGTAGGCTTTCCAGGACAGGGGGTAGGAAGGAGGGAGGACCCACAGGACACCAAGAGCAAAAACAAACAAATAAAATCCCCTTTGAATGACTTCAAGAGACTTGTTTAATCTCTTTATGCAGCTCCATTTCTACTTCTCAAGGAAGTATATTCAACAATTCTTAAGAACCATGAATAAACGGGCTATGTGAAACCAAAGCAGCACTGTGTTTAACAATTTAGAAGCTGTTATTCTGTGAGCAGAAAAACAGGAAGAAAATATTTGCAGTGCCATCTTGCTAAAGAGGAAAAAAAGGTACCTCTGTGTCTTCAGATTTTGCTGTTGTTGTTGTTGTTTGTTTTCTTTTCTAAATTCTCAGAACAAGAATGTCTCAGAAGAACATAAACTGGTTCTCATAAAGAGCTGGGCAGCACTGCCTTCTGAGCTACCCTGTGCAACCAGAGCCACAGGGCCAGCTCACATGTGGGCAGTGGGTTGTCACAGGCTGTGTAATTGCACCAAGAAGAAAACATACACATAACAAACAGAGTTCCCAAAGTGCTTCTGAGGAAGAGTGGGTGAGGATCAGGGAGGGCTTCTTATTTATTGGTGCTGGAGATTGAACCTAGGGTCTTGTACTTGCTACACATGTTCTACCATACAGCTGTGCCCCCACCTCTGGGAATGATTCCTTAAAAGGAGAATTCACAAGTCTGACCATGTTTATGATTTCATCGTAAACAGGTTTCACAAAATTTCAATCAGGACTCAACAGGAGTTTCCAGAAACTTCTCCAAAGGACACTAGCTCCAGTGAAGGTGGACATCTCTGATTTTGGCAAGTGGAGAAATGGGAGGGAGAGAATGTTTAGAACTTTTAAAAAATAGAAATAGGGGCTGGGGATGTAACACAGTAGTACAGAGCATGATTGGCAAGCACAAAGACCAGGGTTTGATCCCCAGTACCCACCCCCCAAAAAAGGAAATATGTTTGTTTTTGTTAAGAACACATAATTGCCATATCACACGCCAAGTTCCTAAAGGGGTCACAGTTTCTAATCTGAAGCAGATGGCATAAACCCACGAATGGGCAGCTGCTCCTGTGGTTCCCACTACACAGCATCTTTGAGAATACACTGGCAGCAAAGAGTACTGAGCTGGCACAGGGCACCAAGAAAAATTACATGTTATGCCATAGGAACTGAGTGCCATAAAGCGGAAAACATATTTCTTTCCTGGGTTACTCTTTCCCCAGAACTGAGAACCTTCCATCTTTATAGCAGTTATAGGAATCTCTACAAATGTCTTTCAACAGAAATTGCTCAGGCCCCCAAATCTGAGCTCATCAGTCCAGGCAGGATGCATTTCCAAAATAAATCATCATTCAAAAAGAATGTTATTTTTCCTTTAGCAAAAGGAAAAGCCCCCCTGCTTTGTTCGTTTTCATAGAATTGCCTTTATCCTTACCCCATAAAGAGTGAGGAAATTCCAACTTTTTGCTCTGGAAAGTTACAGTACCTGGGCTGTTCTGAGCACAAATCTCCAACAGAAGCTATTGTGTGTCTACTATGTGCCTTGCATAGCTAATTATGCTTTTTTATGTATACTATATATGTATATCATATAAAATTCTAGATATATAGTCATAAATACACCCATTGTTAAAGTAAGTGTTTTAAATGTTATTTTCTCCATGAGTATTAGTGATCTAGGAAATTACATAATGCTAAAGAAAAAAAGCAGGACTTAAAATTCCATGTGCAGTATAAATTAATTGCATATATGAGTTAAGAATAAATCGAAAAACTAAACAGCCTATAATCTTTTTAATCAGTGGTTGAAAATTGACACACAAATAACCCCTATGTATAAGTGGGTTTATAGGCAAATTCTACCAAATTTTATCAATCCAATCATAGGTAACTTCTTTGAGAAAGTATCAAGAGGAAATATTTTTCCCAAGTCATTCAATGACACTAGTATTATTCTGTAATCAGACCAGATAAGGACAGTACCAGAAAAGTAAAGTACAAGCCATAATCACTCATGAACACAGATGTGGAACCCTCAAAAAAAACTTCAGTAAAGCAAACTATCAATATATTAAAAATAATATGAACAATAATTATGGCCAAAGTCTCTTTAGTGAAATAATATAATAACATTAGCAAATTGCCTTATCTAGCTTCCCTAATAATTAAAAAGAAAAAAATTATCACCTCAATAGATATACAGAAAGCATTTAATAAAATTCAATTCTTATTCATAAAATTTCAAAATGTTAACAAACTGAGACCAAAAAAATTCCTTAATTAGATAAAGGGTATTTACCCATATCACAAAACAAACATCATATTTAATAGTTAAATGACAAAAGCATTCTTATGAAATTTGGAAATGATAAGGATATTATAGAACCTAGCTAGAAGATATGATAAGAAAAATCAATTAGAAGAAAAAGGATTGAAAATAAAGAGACAAATGGTCATAATTATAGATAATATGATAATCTCCAAAGAAAATTCAAGAGAATCCACAAAGTCCTAAACTTAACAATAGAGTCCATTTTGTTGTATATCTCACTGATTTGTAAAACTCCATACAAATCAAAAGGAATCAATGATAAAATATAATTTCTAAAAAAGAACAATCTATTCACAATAACAAAATGTAGTCCTGGGTTATTCTGTGAAGAATCCTAACCAAATATGCTAATACTTTTATGAAGAAAATCAGAAACATTTACCAAAAGAGAGTAAAATAGAACTGAATAAATGAAGAACTATAAATAACTATCCATGTTTATGGACAGAAAGACTAATATTTTTAAAGCTATGAATTCTCCTAAAAGTAATCTACAAATTCTCAGTAATTCTAATAGAAATAGTAGCGTAATTATTTTGAAATAACAAGTTTGTCATAAAAGTCAAGAATAACCAAGACAAAGGGAGGCACAAACACTATTAAATATCAAAATAATTTCCAATTGGATTATAGTCTCAAATATAAAAAGCAATGTGTTAAAAAAGAGTTAAAACTATTAGAAAAAAATAAGAAACTACTTTATATTTTAGGTATGACATTAAAATTATAAAGCATTGAAGAAAAATAGTCATCACTACTGTGTGAATGAAAGACGATATAAACACTGATTGGAATAAGATATTTGAAATGAACCTAATCTATGGAAAACAGTCAATATTTGAAAGCTTGAAAGGCCTGCCTGCAAGGTTGGTCCTTGGTTGGCATCTGGGGACTTGGATTTCAGGAGGATTCCTACTATTCTCAGAACTTACAAGAATGGCTCAGTGTGCCTAAACAATTTGAATAAATACTGATATTTATGCTGAATACCAGCTTTTCTTCTGGGAGTCTGGATTTTGGAGCCTACTAGGCAGAAGGTACATCGACTAGCTAGCTTCCTTGGTCTCCAAGTCTCAAATGAGCTTCCCTGGTAGACCACACCCCACCACATTGACACAGTTTGATGCTGAAGGAATTAAGCGTGTATTGTATGATTCTGCTTGGAAGCTTACACTTGGTTTCCTCTTGACTTTACCAATGTGCCTTTTCTCTTTACTAATTTTGTCTTGTATTCTTTTGCTACAAAAATATCCTTGCTGTGGTAAAGCCACTGGCTTAGTCCTGTGAGCCTCCCAGCAAATCACGCAACCCAGGAGTGGGCTTGGGATTCCCTACCCACTGCAATGCAATATACAACAAAAGATTTACATTCAGCCCCTCCCAAAATTTAATTCAATAATGGACATGAAAAACACAATGCAATAAGGAAGAAAAAAAAGGTCAAAAACAATGAACAGACTGTTCTTAGAAGAGAAGAATCCCTTGGCCAATAAAACTGTGAAATAATGTTCAATCTTTTAAATAAATTAAAACACCCTTTTATCTTTACCTGATTGAAAAAAAATACAAAAGTCTGAAAAATACAGAATAGTGATAAGATGGTAGAGAAACCACTCTAGAGAACAATTTGGCAACATCTAGTAAGTTGAAGATACATGTGTCCTGTGAACCACATATTATTATCTGAACAAGACAGGTGTGACGTAGATGCACGAGGCTTGCACGAGACTGTCAACTGCAGCATCATCTGCAATGGGGAAACACAGGGAAGATCCTCAGAGAAATAATGAGGCAGTCAGTCATTAGAAAGTTCTACAGAGCTGGGTGTGGCTCAGTGGGAGAGCACTTGCTTAGTTAGCATGCACAGGCTCTGGGTTCAATCCTCAGCACCACAGTACGAAAAGAAAATAAGGAAGGAAGGTAGGAAGAAAAATAGGGAGGAAGGGGGAAACTTGGGAGGATGGGAGGACAGACAGAAAGTGAGAAAGTTACACAGCAGTTAAAATAAGCTAAATTGGTAAGTAAATCTTAAAACTAATGTCAAGTTCTCAACTGGTATGCTACCATTGTGAATAATTTTGGAAACACACAACAAATATATTATTACACTTTTCTATTATTGAATACTCCTACTTACAGAGATATGTAGGTACTCAGGAAAATACAGATGAAGTTAATTTTGGTCATCTCTAAGGAAGAAGAGAAAGAATGGATTGAAAAGAAAGGGAAAGTGATATACAACTGTTTTATTCCATTAAAAAATCTGAAGGAAATATGACAACATATTAAATTTGGGTCAAAGATATATGGGTCATGTTATATTATTTCCTTAATTTTTGAAATTTAAACTTAAATTTTTGAAATATGTCCTAAGTTTAAAATAATAGTAGACAGTTGGAGGATAATGTTCGACACAGATAGAGAACCTTCTATTAAGCAGGATTTCTTGTTTCACAGTGTATCAATTTATAGAAACATGAGTTAAGATTGCCTTCAGGCCAAATGTTAGTATTATTCTAACCTATCTTGTACAAACTCCAGAACAAAGTGATCACTATCAGATGAGAGCTGTGAATTCAGTATATAACTTAAATTTTATTAACCTAGATCCACAAAGCAAGGGAGCTGATCTGTCATTGCAGTAAGACAAGAATTCTGTTAGGCCACTGCTCCACCGTGTTATAGATGCCCCCTTTCCCCTCCTCCATTGCTGCTCTTGTCTTCCTACTTCACTAAGCTAAATAAAGCAAAATCACCTTTGTAGTTCTAGTTTCAATTACTTTTCTCTCCATAGGAATTTGTAAGAGCTTCTCCAGAGATTTAAAAAAAAAAAAAAAAAAAAAAAAAACTAAACAAAAAAACTTTCTACACTTAAAAAAGGAGATTAGAACACTAGAACACAGTAAAGGCCTTCACACCCCAACAACTGTTGAGGTACACACTCTCTTACACCTTAATTTTTTTGCCATGTTGGTTAATGTCTATTGCCATAGGAGAATGTATGTCAGAGATATTGGCAGTGAAATCAAGTGCAGTTTAAACTACTTAGGTGGTAACTGTGTTCACCCACATTTTATGAAGATTTATGAGATTTTATGAAGAGGTTTAACCATAAAAGCCACAAAGTATTATCTAAGCCTAGATCCCTGCCGTGAAGTACCCAAGAGCATTTCAAGCTCATTACAATTTAGTTCTTAGGATTAACAGTATACATGAGGGGGAGCATGCAAAAAGCAAGAGAGTTTCTTTGATCATCAATAACAATTAGTGAACTTGATATGTATTGTTCCTGAATTCAGGAAATAGGCAGGGCGCAGTCTTGGGCCAAATACAAGTATCTTCATATGTGAAAAGCGACTCTAAGATAGTTCTGGAAACACAATGCAAATCCAGAGGAATCTGAGAAAACTAGAAGATGATTATACCCTCTCAAAGGCAGGTGAAAAAGTGCCAAATGTCTGAACTATTTGGTGCTGAACACTGGCTCTCAGACCTCTGAAGGCAAGGTCTTTCTACTGCCAAAATAGCACCCCAGCTAATACTGCTCAAATTTGCTGTATCTCCACCAATGTGCCCAATTATTCGGAGGTATAAAAGTTTACTATGGCATTTTTATCATAGGGAGAATGAAAACCAACATGTCTTAGCTGTAAGCCTCAGATTCACTCAGGATATTGAGAAACATAATGAAGCCATTTGAATGTGCATGGCCATGCTGGCTCATTGGTGGTGTGACAAATAAAAGATCTTATCTTTCCTTCCTTCCATGAGACTAAGGACTGGACTCCCAGGGATAAGGTGGGCTCTAATAAGCCAAGGACATCTGCCATAGCATCTCCCTCCAGATAAGTTAAAAAAGGTACACACAGCAAAAGTAAAAAGAGCAATGATTTCTGAAGAACATGGTAGCTAGGTTCGGTGGTCCATGTCTATAATCCCAGCTGCTCAGGAGGCTGAGGCAGGAGGATTGAGAGTTCAAAACCAGCTTCAGCAGCTTAGTGAGACCCTAAGCAACTTGGTGAAATCCTGTCTCAAAATATTTTTTGAAAAAGGACAAGGGATGTGACTCAGTGGTTAAGTGCCCTAGGATTTAATACCTGGTACCAAGGGGGGGCGGTGGGCGGGGGAGAACATAGTAACAAAATATGAGGTTGAAGCTCTCTTAAGGTCTCTTCCTCTATAGCCCTCTTTTCTCCAAAAAAGATGGGTTTAACTGTTCTAGGGCAAGGAAATCATCCTCTGACTTAAGAGATGGCTGACATTTCATTACTCTGTCATTCTTACTGATTTTTATATGAAGTCCAAAATCCAATGTCCAGATTCAGGGAACTACAAATTCCCCTCTGGGTCGCTTAGGCCCACTCAACATTACTCCCATAAACACCTACCTCCTGGCCAAGCGCAACACTGTGAAAACCCACAGCTGTAGCTCCATCCATGCTGGTCTCCCCATCCAGAGTGTTTCTTCTCTCCTCTCTCCCCGTCAACCTGTCCTGCCTCAAAAATTCCTTTACTTCAGGGCTGGGGGTATAGCTCAATGGTAGAGAATGTGCTTAGCATTTCCATAGCCCTGGGTTCAATCTCCAGCACATCTCCCTCCAATAATCACTTATTTTATGTATTCCTCCAATGGATTAAAATTTTAAGTATTTACTAAAATCCTATGCAGTCACCGTGACAGACCCTATAAGAAACACGGAAAGAAAACAGTTTCCACTCAGGAACAGTTTGACTATATTTTTACTTTCTTTTCAAGAATGACATTTGAAGAGGCAAGCCTAGCACCCAAGGTCTACATCAGTTTTAACATGGTGACACTTTTGATTTTTCTAAGTAAGAGAGAATGTGTGCATATGTGTGTGTGTGTGGGGGGGGGGTGTCTTCGTGTCTGTGTATTCTGTTTTTATAAGTGAATTTTTTATGTCTCATCTATGATTTTAGTATCTCCAAAGAACCCAGCACATAACTCTGAAAACAATGGAATTCTTTTTCCATAGCAAAGGTCCCAAATTTCTATTTTTGGATGTTTTAATATTCACAATATTTAATGACTTTGGTGGCACGGACATGGAATGATTAGAATGAATTCCTCAATGACTGTGGAAGTTGGGGTAAGGGTGTGTCTGTCTCCTTACCAGAATGTGAACCAGCCAGCATCCTGAGCAGAATCCTAGAGACCTGTTGCTCCATCATGTGTCACTCTTCAGCTACTCATTTAGGGGAGGTCCCAGATGATTCTGAGGGCTCAGGATAGTAGATACTGACTAAGGTGTGGCCATATGTATGAAAAGCAGTTAAACATCATCCCTGGTGTTGATGCTACCAAAGATGAGGGTCAGGAGGGCAGCGGCATCACCCAGCCCTAGATAGACTGTCGATGCTCAAGAGCAGAGCCTAAGTCAAGTGGCACCTAAGTGACTTGGGCTTACTCCTAAAAGGTGGAACTTTGCTGGAAGGGGTCTTTTCAGGAATGACATTTGAAGAAGCAAGTCCAAGGTTGCATCTTTAAGTTCTTTGTTTTCTGTAAAACTTTTTTTTTCATTCTTTTTGCAATAGTAAGGATGGATCCCTGGCCTTGCTCATGGTAGGCAAGTGCTTTACCACTGAACCACATGGCCGGCCTCTGCTATAAATCTTACATCCACCCACCTAATGCTGAAAACCACACAAGGTGAGTCAGCAAAACTTTCAATGGTCCACAGTCCGACCTTTGAAGACTAAGCCAGATGCATAAATTAAGTTCCCCAAAGCCCTGTCCTCTGCTGAGAACCATAAACATCCTTTTTCCAAGAAACCAGACTCTGACTAGTATCACCCCATCAGGAAAGGACAATAGCAAGGTTTAGTCTTCCCTAAACTCCCCATCTTGGGATGCTATGGATGGGTGATAGCAGTATGCAGTAAAGGTCTTTGATCATCAGTAGACTATCTGCATGGAATCTGAAGAATACAGACCATGAGAGAGAGATCAGGCAGTTAGGGACAAAGGCCAGATGGCTAAGACAGACACCAGATGAAGCCATGGAATGTCTAGTGTCTTCAGACTTCCAGTCATACCATTCAGACCCCATCTATTAAACAACCAACTTTCTCTTTCTTAAATTTTCTTCAACTCACCACTTAGATTTATGTTCTCCTTATGTGGAACTCTAAACCTAACAGCTATAAAGAGAAACAATGAATCTGGGTACTAAGTTGACTAAAAAGTCTAAGAGGTAGGAACTGGGGAGGCAGCTCAGTGGTAGGTCACCTGCCAAGTATGCCAAGGTGGCCAAGGGTTCAATCTTGAAACCTAAAAAAAAAAAAAAAAAAAAGAAAGAAAGAAAAAGAAAAGCAAAATGTCTTGAATTATCTAAGAACAATGGAACAAAATAAGCTTTTTTTTGTTTTTTTGTTTTTGGTTTTTTTGGTACTGGGGATTGAACTCAGGGGCCCTCAACCATTGAGCCACATCCCCAGCCCTATTTTGTATTTTATTGAGAGACAGGGTCTCACTGAGTTGCGTGGCACCTTGCCATTGTTGAGGGTAGCTTTGAACTTATGATCCTCCTGCCTTTGCCTCCTAAGCACTGGGATTATAGGCATGCACCATCATGCCTGGCCACAAATGAGTTTTTAGAAGAAAATATAGAACTACATTTAGGGGAGTGTTCATTAGATAAAACATGCAGAAAGCATCAACAGTACCAAAAAAATTGGGCAACTTTAACTGTATTAAAGTTTAAAATTTTTCAGGGCTGTGGTTGTGGCTCAGTGATATAGTGCTCACCTAGCAGATGTAAGGCCCTAGGTTCGATCCTCAGCACCACGTAAAAATAAATAGAAAAATAAAGGTATTGTGTTCAACTACAACTATAAAATAAATATTTAAAAAAGCCTTTGTATGATAAAAGACTCTAAAAATCTTATGAGAAGACCAACCACAGACTGGCAGGAAAAACATGCCATACATACAACCAACAAAAAATTATTGCTTAGAATCTATAAAGAATCTCTAAATCAATAAGGATAAGACAGATATCTGACAGGAAAATGGGCAAAAGATGTAATAAGGTAGAATGATGAAAGGGGAATCCCAGGGCAGATGCAAAGATGATCAATCTCATGAGGAATCAAGACAATGCTAATTAAAACAATGAAAAATCAGTTCTCACTTATTTGAATGGCAAATATTTAATGTCTGATAAGAGCAAGTGCTGGCAAGGAGAAAAAGCATGGGGAGTGTTCACTGGAACAACAACTTCAGAAAGCAATTTAGCAATAATGAGAAAAGACGGAAACATGTACTACCTATGACCTGACAATTTCTTTCTCTCTCCCCCACCTACTCTCTCCCTCTCTCTCCTCTCTTCTCTCAAAATTTATCATAAAGAACTTCCATATCGTGCAAAAGAAGACATGAAGCATTCTGGGCAACAGAGGAAATAAAGTCCTAAATGTCAATCAACAGCAGAAGTAAATAAATCATATATTTACATAAAGGAATCTATACAGCAAATATTATACCTGTATCAACTTGAAGAGATTTCCTAAAGATAATTATGAATGAAGAATCAAACTGCAGAATGCTGTGCACAATAGATCATTTACATGCAACTTTTTAATGGTTCAAAACACTCTATATGTTTATATTTGCTATACAGTTAATAAAGCCAAAATAGAAACACCGTACATGAGAATGGTTCACACAGTTGCTTTAGAAGTTACGACTTCTAAAAGAAACTAGGAATAGATATGAGTCACAAAGAGCCTCTACGAAATCTTATTATCACTTTAATTCTTTAAAATAAAATAATGGGATCTAAAGCAAATAGGAGAGTGTTAAAATTGGATAAAGATGATGACTGTCATTCAATGCACTCTTCTCTATTCTTATCTATATGTTTGAAATATTTAAAAATAACTGAGTTGGGGCTAAGGGTGTAGCTCAATGGAAATGTGTGCTTAGAATGTGCAAAGCCTTGGGTTCAACCTTCAGCACTGCAAAAACATAAAATAATAGAAATAAAAATAACAAATCTCATAGTCAGCATTTTCCTCCTTTGTTTCTGAAGAAAAGAAAGACATGTCAGGCAGAGGGAATAATACGATAAAAAACACAGAGGTTCTAGAATACAAAGGAAATTCAAGAACAGCAATTTGGCCCTAATATTTTGAGTGGCTGGGGTGAGGTAGGGTGAGTTGGGTGAGTCCAGAATGCTTCTCGAAGGCCAGCCAAGGAATGTAGCCCAAATTCATACCACAGGCAAAGGGGAGCCCCTAAGATTGATTCCCCAAAGCAAGTAATTGAGATATTGCTTCTACTGCTGTGGCTGCTGCTGCTGCACTAAGTACTGGGAACAATTCCTAGGAATTGAGGAGGAGAATGTGACTTTCACTGGAAAATCAGTGACAAGGAAAAATATATTGTCAGGAAAGATAGCTTTTGGAAGGGCAAATTCTATAACATTCAGAAGGTCATTCTATTGACTACAGTCCTAACCAATGGGTCAAAAAATGTGTTCTAGGGACTGGGGCTGTGGCTCAGTGGTAGAGTGCTCGCCTAGCATACATGAGGCACTGGGTTCAATCCTCAGCACCACATAAAAATAAATAAATAAGTAAAATAAAGGTATTGTGTCCATCTACAACTAAAAAAGAAATTCTTTTTAAAAATAATGTGTTCTAAGGACTAAGGATATAGCTCAGTGGTAGAACACTTGCCTGGCTTCAATCCTAGCACCATAAAAAAAAAAAATCGTTTTAAAAATGTTCTAATCATCTAATGTGGCTTTTTTTTTCCTCGTAAGGGTTTGATGAAAGTCAATGCAAAAAACAAATTCACTTTCTGATAAACAACTAAAATACAGTTCCTCTGGAAAGTGATTCAGAAGGTCATTTTTATTAGCTCATCACCTTTTCTATTGGCCTCATATAACTATCTGCTTTTTTTTTTTTTTTTGCCATGTGCAATAGCATTTATTTTCTGTGGGATATCTGTGTGGAGGGAGGAAGAACATAGAATCATTCTCAAGAAGAACAAATGACGACATCAGGAATCAGCAGCCTGGCACTGCACAGGCCATTCTAAGTAAGATCTGAGAAGTGAAATAAACAGCCTGGCAGAGGGAGAGAGAGAAATGAAGCAGAAAATAAGACACTTTTGGTATATGGTAGAAAACAAAAGTTGAACTAAGAAAATCTTGTCTCTAAACAGGGTTCCTCAAGGCTGGGTCTGCAGTTTACCAATCCCCAGAAATAAGTATCAAAATTGAGAATAAGCATTCAGAATCTTATGCAGCAATGTGTGAGGCTGAGTTCAATTACTCAATAATAAAACATAGGGCTCATAGCTTTGTATGTCTTCTGAATTTGGTTTTGTTCATTTTTTTTTTTCATTTTCATTTATTGTCAGTTGCCACTGTCCACAACATATCACAGATTTTTAATACTGGTTCTTCATCACAGGTTGAGAAGCATTGCTTTCTATGCCCCTTCAATGTTTAAAAAGACCAAAGTTTTGTGATTCTCAAATAATAATCATCTTATTTGCACAGAAGTTTGAAGATTCCCTAGAATTCTACAAACTAGAACATTCTATACAAAAGACAGCATTGCCAGCACAGAATGGGGCTAAATGTATGTTTCCCCAAAGCTGAAAGAAGTAAAGTGGGAAGTCCCACAGAGGCTTTTTGGCCATGTTGTCTATGGGGCTCCTGGGCAAACAGCTTCAGCATCACCATTCACATGGGTACAATTTTTACTAAGCCAGGGAAACAGGCTTTACCACGGCTGGGCAATCACTGGCACCGTTACCCACCTAAGGCTTCCAGGATACTGGAGAAGCACTTTCCCCTGTTAAAACAACTCCATCCAGATGGTCTCTAGGAGTCAACAGTACCTTGAAATTGGTGGCAGGAGGGCAGACTTGCTCACAAAGAAACAGAATGTGCCATATGTCCATAGAAAAGGGAGGTTAAACACTCACATGTGCCATAGGTTTTAGTATAAGGATGGGCTTTAGAGGTACACGGTGTGAAATGTGCTGTAGGTCACATCTGTCTCTTCCAAATTTGGTGCTGGCAAAGAATATGCCACCAGAAACAATGGCATGGGAGGGAAAAGGGGGGAAGGGAAAGGAGGAAAGAGGAAGAAGAGACAGGGGAGGAACAAAGAAAAGAAAAAAGAAAGGAGAGAGGGAGATAAGCAGCCAGCCACTATAGGACACTACCACCTTCATAAAAGAGAAACTCTGCTGTTTTGTGAACTTTAGAGGTGTTTAGGGTCACTACTGACCATAGGCTCTGATCCCAAATCTGTCTTAGGTAATATTGGACAAGTTACTTCACTTCTCTGTATCCTGTTTGTCTATCTGCAAAGTGAGGGTTCTGAGCTATGTGACCTCATTCATTTATTCAAGTAATGTATGTTTATTAGACACCAACCATGAGCCAAGCATGGTCCTCTGCACTGGGGACACAGCAGTGAGCTAACAGACACCATCTCCACCCCTCAGGTTTATTGCCCAGTGGACTCAGTGTCCCCTCCCCTCATGTTTACATTCTGGGACTCAGGGTCATGACCTGAGTTCTGTCCTCTAGTATTTGGGTTGAGGTTTTCTTACTAAAAGTAAGGGGGAAAAAATCAAGCATTGAGCATTATACAAAGCAAGACAGACATTCTTTAAGAAAACTAACCATGCCAAACTTCTAATTTATACAACAAATTTAATTCAGAACTGACTGTTAACATTATAGGTTTATAAAGGAATTGAATTCAAGGTTCTTTCAGATGACAAAAATCTTGTAGTTCATATATTAATAATTATAATATTTATGTAGTATCAATTATGTCCCAGGCATGATGCTAAGCTATTTCCTAGGCAATATCCATTAATGTTCATAGCAAGCCTATTCATTCTCACTTTACCACTGAAAAAGTTGGTGCTGAATGAGGCAAAGACTAACTTGCCCAAAGTTCCTCGTCCAGCAAATGACAGAATCCAGAAACGAACTTAGTGCTTATATGCTCAGCTTTCTTACCCATTTCTGTCTTGATCATCAAAATGTAAGTTGCATAAGCAGCTGGAAATGCTGGTGGGTTTTTGGGAAGGTGATAAGCATTTTTTATTCTAACTCCTCAAAAACCTATTCAAATGACAAATCCCTATTTCACTCACCTGTCTTTAAATCACACACATGGCTCCCAATTAGCACAGTGACCATTTGAGGATCTTTTACATTGTATAATTGAAATAAGGACAACTATCATAATACAAAGCCATTCAATACTCTGTGGACTTTTCCTCTCTATGAATGTTCTGAACATATTCTTAACAGAAATTAAAAGGCATATCTTATTACCAACATAAAATTTCACTTTGGCAAAGGATACCTACCTTTAATTAACTGTGGCCTTTGAAGTACAATAGTTAAAGAAAGAGGGTAACAATCTAATTTATAAAAAGTCCAACATTTACACATATTTTCCTGAATGCATTAACCACCAAGAAAGGCCAGTGGTGATCCCTCCACAGACAACTAAACCCAGGGCAGGAAGGGAGAGTGGGGGACCAAAGGGACAGTGTTAGTTGGACATTTCTCTGTTATTTCACCATACAAGAAGGTAGGGAAGCAGCTCTCTTGCACAGATTCTGCCTTCTGAAAGACAGGGGAGGCCAGGGCAAACTCCTGCAGAGCTGGCCTGTGTGCCACCAGGTGTCCAACAGATTCGCTAAGGGGGCCCAGGGCTGCTGGTGGAGGACACTGTGTTTTAACACAACAGGCTTTTATTCTCTTAGAAACACTTCATAGCAGGCTGGTGTTGCAACGCCTGAAAAAGGAGCTCCCCCGCTGAGCTCATGCAAGTCAAAAGCTTTTAGTCAAACCAAGGGAATTCACAGCTGAAGAAATCAGTGCCCCTCTCCAACATTCCTTCTTTGCAAGTACCAGGAAGAGGACCTTCCCACCTAGACTGAAGCACCAAAGCCAGGAGGCCAATGTGCTGTCCGGTCCCCAACCCAGACCTGTCCACACATGGCCCAGGAAATACTACTGCCTCACCAGCAACCCTGGTCATGCTGGGAAATTCCTCTGCCTATCCTGGAGCAATTCCTCTTAGCTTGGAGGAACAGGGGGAACAGGCCAGGAGCACTAGGAGTTAGAGATCTATCTCCACACACGGCACCCAAGCTCCACACAAGGCTGTCACCAGGACATGTATCTGTTCTGTGTGGTGTGAGTACAGGTGTGGGAAACACCAGGCCTGCAGGGATGATTCAGGTACATTATTGGGTACTTACTTAAATGTGTCAAGCAAAAATCTACAACTAGACAATTTAGAAGCTCCTCCACTGAGAAATAGACTTGAGTGCTGACAGGCCATTTTAAGTCCCCAATTTTCCATTAATCTAGTATCATTTATATCGTTCATAAAGTAATGGTTATTTATTGAGCCAGGCACAATATGAAACACCATAAATCCATTCTCCCAATAAATCCTTAGTTGTCCTCCAAGTCAGGCACTAACAGTGCTTGTGTTAATCAGTTTTCCATCATTTTGATAAAAATGCCCGAGAGAAGCAATTTATAAGGAGGAAAGAATTACTCTGGATCACAGTTTTGGAGGTTTCAGTTTATGGTCCAATGGCGTTACTACATCTGCAGGGCCTGTGGTAAGGCAGTATCATGGTGGGAGCTCAACACAGAGCTCCTGTTGGCCAGGGAGCAAAAGAGAAACAACCCAATAACCAATAACCCAATAACCCCGTCAAGGGCACAACCCTGGTGACCTAACATCCTCCATCAGGCCCCACCTCCTGAAGGTTCCACTCCCTTCCAATAGTGCCACAGGCTGGGAACCAAGCCTTTAACGTGTGGGCATTTGGAGGACATTCAAGATCCAAATGATAGCAGTACTGCCATTTAAAAATTGTTTGTCTTTATTTTACAAATAAGAAAATGATGGCAAAAAAAAAAAAAACAAAAAACTGATATTTGAAGATGTGTCCGTGCTTGGTTAAGGAACTTGTAAAAACAAGTATAGGTGGGGAGAAAAAAGTAGCAGGTGGCAAATAATGACTCTTTGGTCTGGAGGAACATGGTAAGAGTCTGCAGTGCTCTCAAACTTTAATGTACATGCAAATTGCATGAGTATCTTCATAAAATTCAATGTTTTTCCAGTAGGTCTGGTATGGGGCTTGGGATTCCGTATTTCCAACAAGTACCCAGGTGATGTCTTTTCTTGCTGCTGGTCCTTAAGTCACACTCTGAGTAGCAAGATACTAAGAATGAAGACAACAAAATGACTTTATTTTAAAAAATTGTGCATAAAATTTTGTCATGCCAAAAACTTAAGGTCTGTGTAATTCCATGATTTTTCTGCCAAGCAGACTATTTCGTGATCACTGAAATGTGTGGTATAACTTAAAAGTGACACACATCCAAGGCAAAGTTTACAGAATCATTCATTTCCTTCTGAGGTCTATGAACTTCTTGAAGATGGGAATATGCCCTCATCATTTGATAGGACAGAGACTGCAAATATTTTTCAACTCACAAAAAATGCAGGTATAATAGTGATGGTTGCTTAGTGAACTGTTGGGTGAACTCTAAAGCTTCATCTGGGCTCAGTGAGAGTCATTACCAAGAGCAATTATTCTGTCCAACATGACTTTGGAGGAAGGAAGTGAAAGCACACATGCCATATATCTGCTACCATCTCCAGGTTATAATTTTGTCTTCATTTTATAACTGTTAGGTTTTATAACTGTTAAGTTTAAGTTATGGAGTGCAAGTTTACAGGGTGCGATTTGATATTTTCTTTGTCTTCATTTCTGGGATGATTGCTATTTCTTTCTTCTATTTGCTCTAACGTGTAGCTCTTCTCTTACCTATGAAAGTTCACAGGTTGAAAGTTGTAGGCTCCTCACCTTCAGCTGTGATGAACTATCATGCAACTCTTTTAGTAACTGTACCTATATCACTCTATATCACTTTCTTCAATTCTATCTGCATGTCATAACCTTTCATCTTCCCATTTTGGGATGTAAACATTCTGAGATTTTCAGATTTCTGATTTCAAATTGTTTTCCATTTTTCTCATATATTTGTTTAATGATATTCAGTTCATGTTATTGGTAGTGTTGCAGTTTTCATTTTCTTTGTGGTCATTTGAGGGAGAAATATTTCTTTACTTTCATTCACTTTGTTTTCTTTGTATAGTAAATTTTATAGATATTACCTACCAGTTTCATAACTTGGATTTTCCTAGACCAGTAAGAATAGGTGTTTCTAAAATCCTTTGTGTGACTAAGAGCTTCCTCTAAGTGGCACCTGTCGGGATGGGAGGCTGGGGAATCAGCTGTGCTGGTTCTAGATATATATTTATCCAAATTTATATTATGCTTTATCCCCTACTTGCACTGTAGGTGTGAGTTATGGATGTTTTATAATTGACCTTGTTGATTGATCTTTAGATACACCAGCAGGAAAATGGATAAAGAAATTTGGAAAAATCATAGAAATTCCAATTTAGTTATCAGTCCTTTTGTTTTAAACCAAAGACTGCCTTCCCTCTGTATCCATGGGGGATTGGATCCAGAATCCACTGGACACCAAAATCCAAGGATGCTCAAGGCCCTTATACAAAACAGCATAGTATTCACATACAACCTGAGAATAGTGCCTTTAAATGATTTAAATGAGACAGGCTGAATTTTGCTCTAATGTGTAGCTCTTCTCTTACCTATGAAAGTTCACAGGTTGAAAGTAAGTTATAGGCTCCTCACCTTCAGCTGTGATGAATTATCATGCAACTCTTTTAGAAACTGTACCTATATCACTCTAGAGAGAGCATATCCTGCTCTTAAAAGATCATTTACAAGAAAAGTTTGCAACCTTCTTAAAAATACTTTGGATTTGATAATATACCCTGACAGAGAAGTGCAGGTAAAATAAATCCTTACAGCCAGAACACAACCTTATTTTTTGTTAAAGACTTCAAGCTACTATTAAGAGACAGTATCATGCAGTGTTGGAAGATGAGCTCAGGGAGCTAGATGATCCTGGGCTTAACTCTGTTGTACCACGACAAGATGTGTAACCTTCAGGAACAAGCTACCTTGCTAAGTTTTAGCTATAAAATGAAGATGATATTGCCTCTCAAGATGATTGTGGGGATTATATGAAGTAATAGATGTAAATCACTATGCACTACTTCCTGCACACAGTAAGCATGCAACAAATGTGGTTGTTTTATTGCTATCATTAATACTATTATTACTCTTTTCTCTAGTTCTAATTATAACTGGAAAAACTGCTCCTTTTGCTTTTAAATTCAGAACACATGGGAAGATATGGAACTAGTAATGCCACTCACATTCAAACACCTAGATACAAAGGAGATTTCAGTTATGGAAATGTACAGTGTACAGAATTAACAAGGTTCGTAAAAGATAACTCTCTATAGAGCTGTTAGAAAGGCAGGAAAAAAGGAGGAAAGAGGAGAAAACAAAGGTGTCTCCCTCATGTCCCAATTTGCTACAGAATCTATGTCATACCTGGAATGTCCATGAAGTGGCTTTGGGAGGTTGGTCCACGAATTTGATGTTACTATTTGCATGGAGAACACTCAATGTAAAGTTGAAAATGACCTCAGAAGGATTTTTGAAAAATAACTCAACTATAACAAAGTCTGATACATTTAGTGGCTTGGGAGACAGTGGCATCTCAAAAAAATGCCAATAGCCAAAGCAGTGGCATGGAACTGGATGTCTGTGAGGGTACGTGAAGGCTAGCATAATCATAGGTTTTCCTTAGGCCATCCTTATGGACAAGGGGCAAAACCTGATGAGCTTTCTTATAGAAATTTAGAAGTTTAAACCCATGAATGAGAAGTCCATCACCACCAACATCACCAGCAGCCCATGACTCTGCCATGATCCTCTTTTCATTACAAAACTCAAAGAGAGGCACACTCCACATGGATGCAAGACCAAGGGCTGAGATTTCTAGGCAAGCTGGAAAGGAAAAATCTGTCCCCTGATGATCAGGATGACCTCGCTTTCAGTATCTACTAATAAGAAAAGGTTCAATTGGCTTTCTGCAATCTGAGAAGACCAGCTAATCTGCAGGCCCCCAGTTCACGTCCCCATTTGGGTTTCATCTCTTTCACCATGTTTTTTTTTTTTTTTTTTTGTCCTGGGAGATTTTAGGAGGAAAAGCTGTTGTTTTTGGACAAAGCCCGAATTCCAGATCTTCCCCACTTTGCCCAGGTTCCTACGGGTAATAAAGGCCTTGAGTTGCTCAGATCTGTTACTTCCTCTCCTTGGGGAACATGGCTGGCTGCTAGGACTGCTGTGAGGATTAACTGTGAAAAAGGATATAAAACACTAAGTATCACTTCCTGCACACCGTAAGCACTCAACGATTGTGGGACTACTAAGCAACCCTGTTCTTCTTCTTTTTTTCTTTCTTTTTTTCAACAAGATGTATTCACTGAATTTGAAAACAAATTTGCCAAGTGTCTGTTCCCTAAATCCTGAACCCCTTGTGTGTTTTAAGGGAAACTAGACCATATGGTTCAGATTTCACTCACAAATAAATCAGCATAATGTTAGTTCAATAAAAGCTGTTTCATGTTCTCATTTTTATGGCCCTTCTTATCCCACGTCCTAAAATAATAATAATAAAAATAATAAAAGTTAGTTGTGTTTTGCTAAGGATAAATAAACTCAGCTTACATCCTTCTAATCCCCATGCACTAGGGAAGGTGGCCTCTGATTATAGCTAAATAAGTCCTCTCTCTAGCCTCAGGCCACCTGCCCAGAGCCTGGAAGCTTGAAGAAGAATCCATAGCAAGGAAAGCCAGAAATGTAGGTAGGTGAGGGCAGCCCTACAGAAAATTAGCCGGGGATTCCCAGTAGAAGCTGCGAAATAGCAGGAGCAGTAGGCTCATTCCTCTGCTCTAATACAGCCATTGTAAGCATCCAAAACGTGTTTTCTCCATTAGCCGTCCCGCAGAGGGTCAAAGACTGCTCTCTGTAGAAATATGGAGCCTCAGAAGACTTTGAGACACAACAAATGGAGGGTAAAATACAGCCAGTGGCCATATTGTTAGCCATAGGTACCGATACTCTGGGACATGATCTTCTGTTGGGAAGAGCCACCCCCAGTACCTGTCTCCTTGGTCTATCAATAGTGCCTAACTGCCTTAAATCTAGCTATGCACCCAAGGTTACTCACACCTCAAATCCTGTGCTCTTCACATTCCTTCTTTCATTTTCATATAATATCTCATCCACAGGGATTCCGAAATAATACACAGGAGAATAGGCATATGTGTGCATATTGCTATTTTTACATCATAAAAAGGCTACTAAACTCCTCATACATTGTGGTGGAAATGTAAAATTGTAAATAACTTTGGGAAATCATCCAGAAGTTTCTTACAAACTAAATCTATACACATAAGCTATGAGTAGTCCAGTTCAGCTCCTAGGAATTTACCCTAAAGAAATAAAAACATGGGACTAGGGTTGTGGCTTAGTGGTAGAGCACTTGCCTTGCACGCATAAGCTCCTGGGTTCAATCCTCAGCACCACATATAAATAAACAAATAAAATAAAGGTATTATATCCATCTACAACTGAAAAAAAATTAAAAAATAAAAACTGTTCAAAAAAGATTTATACAAGTCTATACATAACAAATTCATTCACAGTAGCCAAAATCTGGGAACAGCCCAAATGTCTACCAATAAGAGAACAAACAACCTGTGATATAGTTATACAGAATACAACCCACAATTTAAAAAAAAAAAATGGAACAAATTGGGCACAGTGGTGCACACCTATAATTCCAGCAGTTCAAGAGGCTAAGGCAGAAGGATCACAAGTTCAAAGCCAGCCTTGGCAATTTAGAGAGGCCCTAATTAACTTAGTGAGACCCTGTCTCTAAATAAAATATTTTTAAAAGTGTCTGGGGATGTGGCTCAGTGATTAAGCAGCCCTGGGTTCAATTCCCAGGACAAAAAAAAAAAACTACTGACACTTAAAATAATATAGATAGATCTTAAATAAACTACAAAAGTCAGCAGAGCTCAAATTTTGGGCTTTCAGAACAACTTCACATTCTACAGTATTGAGAAGCCCCAAGACAATTTCTTTATGTGAGTTATACTTTGTAGTAAAAGAAATTAAAATGAGAAAACATTATAATATATATTAATTCACTTTAAAATAGCCCACTACAAATTAATATATATTTGAAAAAAATAACCACATTTTCTCCAAGCAAAATAATAAACAAGAATAATGGTGCTTCTTTAAAAATTTGTTTTGCATCTCTTAAATATTTAGCTATAATAGTAGATTACTATGATCTCTTACTTGCATCTGTACTCACTTGTGATAGACTTTTGTGGTTGAAGTATACAGAGAAAATGCAACATCACACAGTTATGTAATTGGAAAATGATGGACTATTTTAATAGCCTTTTTAGATAATGATGGCTATTTGTCTTTGATACAAAAAAAAATTCACACGATTTCTTAAAGGTTAGTTGCAATGTGGAACTTGAAATGATATCCATAAATTTTGTACTCTGGCACCTGAAACCCCACTGTAACTGTTACAGTTGGCATGGAATTGTTACCCATGTGTGAATACATACTATCAAGACCACAGTGACAAATTCAAATTTTCTAAAATTCGAATTTTTACTTGAAAGTTCAAGTTTTACCAATAGCAGTGAATGCTGTTTCTAGCTGTTTCCTCTAAAATATCACATTTACTCTGCCACATACTCAAATCTATAAATCACCATAGTTTGTCTGTCAGCTATTCTTTTTTCCATTAAAAAAAAAAAAAAAAACTAGTTCAACTGACAACACACATTATCACATAGGTGCTTTTCCTGGAGTAAATCATGATTCTAAAGTTTGTAGAGAAGTACTTTATGCGTCCCTTCCATTTTGTCACACAGAATATCTAAGGGACATGAGCTCCAAGTTGGAGATTTTACTGAGAGTATTCATTTGTACTGCTTCATTCTTAAGAGGAGGCTTCTTAAGTGAATACTAGCTGCTTTTTCTACAGGTGAGAGCTGGTGAGGAACACAGTGACGAACAGACTGGGACCACCATTTCGGCGGCAGCAACTTTACCCACCATTGCCTTTGCACCAGTGTGAAGAGAGAGAGCCTCATTACTATTAGGAATAACAGCTGTTACATCCTGGACCTCTTTAAAGGACTTTGGAGACTCCCCACAAAGACCCACGGAACACATTTTGGGGACTGCTGTGCTATGTACACAAGGGTGGTTTCATGCAAGACTATATACAGTTGGCTCCTGCATCTGTGGGTTCCACGTCTATGGATTCTACAAGCCATGGCTGAAAACATGTAAATGAAAAATTGCAACTGTACTGAACATGTAGGCCTTTTTGTTGTCACCATTCCCTAAGCAATATAGGATAGCACTTATTTATACATTTATATTGTGTTAAGTATGATAAGTCACCCAGAGATAATTTAAAATATACAGGAGGCTGTTCATAGGTTATATGCTAATACCATGCTGTTTTATGTAAGTGATTTGAGCAGCCAAGGATTTGGGTATCTGCAGAGGGTCCTAGAACTAATCCTCAGTGGATACTGTGTAATGCCTGTATCCTGTAATTCAACTTCTGCGCAATTCTAGAACAGACAAAACTAATGTGTGGTGGGAGGAAATTAATGCTCTGAAGGAGAGGAGGCTCAGCACAAGCCTGGGGAGGGCTCATGAAGGGACTTTCTAAAGCAATCATATTGTTCTGTGCCCTGAATGAGGTTGGGTGACACTCAATCTGTTGCATGCGTGAGCCAAACTCGGTGAACACAGCCTTAAGATTTCTGCTTTTCAATGTATAAATTCCGCACAGAAAGAAAACCACTATAAATAAACATTAAAATCTAACAAATGATATGCGTACTTAAGTACTTAGGGAGAAGTACACTGATGTCTAACTTTCTTTGAAATGCATTAAAAAGTAAAGACAGACTAAAGCAGTGTTTCTTAACCTCAGCACTATTGATATTTGCGCCAGCTATTCTTTGTGGTGGGATCTGTCCTGTGCAATATAGAATATCAAGCAGAATCTATGGCCTCCACCCACTATATGCTAGTAGAATCCCACCCCTAGCTATGGAAATCAAAAATGGTCTCCAGACACTGCCAAATATTCCTAGGGAACAAAACTGCCCCAAACTAAGAATTACTGAATTGAAGGGAAGGGTGGACATGTGATAAAACTAATATAGGAAAATGTTAATGGTACAATCTAGATGGTGGTTATATGGGTATTCACAATAAAATTCTTTCATCTTTACTTAATGTTTAACTTTTTTCATATTAAAGCATGGAGTTAAAAATTGCTGTTGTGTTATAATCTCTTTTGCACTTCATATTATATTGCTAAAATTTAGCCATATGATTGTATGCCATTGTAGTTCATTCTTTTAGGCTATTTTAACTTTTTTCCCCAAAAAAAATTGTATAAAAAAATCCTATAATTTATCTGCTTTCTTTTGCAGTTATGCTGCTATGAATATTCCTGCACATGTAGCTTGTCATTCTGTTTCTCAGTCTTGTTCATTAATTTTTCTTCCCTTGCCATCATGTTTAGATGAAGTTCCCCTATCTTGAGATCAAATAACAATTAGCCTACATTTTCTTTAAGTTATTTCAGAGTGTTGTTTTCTAGCATGAGTTCTGTGATCTCTCTGGAGTGTGTGTGTAGATGGCTGGCATTGTGCATACCAGAACATTTTTTAAGAGGTTCTCTCTCCCCTAAGATGGCATGTAATAGATCTTAAGCTTGCAGCATACCTCCTATAGATAAAAAAAAAACTGAGAACATACCCCAGAAATTTGCTCTCTGCAATTTGGAAGGATTGTTATTTACCATCTCTGTACTCACATGGCATTCACCATATGCAGCCATGCACCAAAATCCTTCATCTACATATCTGATTATACTAATATATGATAAATTCCAATCAGTTCATAAGCAGTCACACTGAGAACCCAGGGGTTCTGACTTCCCCATACTTCAAAGGATACAAATAAATCATCTTTTAAGCACTTACTTCAAAACCTAGAACCAAATCTCACAAATATGGAGCTGTTTGGGAAGGTTGCCTGAGCTCATCGAGTGAAAAACTGAACACAAATGCAGAGCCTAAAGCAGGACAAAAGAAAGCAGAAACCAAACAGGAAAAATTCTTTCATTTCCCTTCAATCTTCAGAGGTAAGTCAGGCCACCTCCGACCTAAGAGCCAACAGGCTTATTATAAATATTGCTGAGTGTTTCCAGCCTGTGAGAAACTGTTTCCAAAGATGCTGTTGTCAGTTTTGCTTTTTTATTCCTTTTCTTTCTTTGATTTAATCTCACAAGTCTTCTTAGTGACATTAGCCTCCCTGTTTGCTGGTATTTCAAAAATATTTCAAAAATATGTGAATATAGACTGAGTATTTTTTAAGATTGGAGAAAAAATTAATTTCCCATTAACAAGCTTATTTATACAAATGTCACTTTAGAACTTAATCGACACCATGTGCCTCCTCTGACACCAGCTGATGGAAGGCGGTCATTAGAGGTCACACCAAATGGGGTCCTGGGTTGATGTTTGGTTTTTATGGCCACTGTAATCCCTGGGGCCTGCTCCTTCCTGATCCCCATTTTCCCAGGCTTAAACTTGAGCATCCTGCAGACAAACTGAGGACAGGGGAGCCATGTGAAATTCGTTACCAAGGAAGGACAAAACTGTTCAGGCTGTGGTCCACCCTCCCCGTGCCTGTCCACACCCACCCCAGCTCCCAAACCCACACCCCACACTCTTGGAATTTCCATTGTGTTTGGAAATTCTGTGGCTTTCTGAAACAATGCTGGTGTTGCTGGTAGTTAAAGAAAACCAGCTGCAAAAGGACTCAACCTTTTTTTGAAAGAGACAGTACTTCCTGACTCAAAGAACACAACTCAGCCTCACCCAAGACACACAGACACACACTTCACTGGGATAATGCACAGTCCCATGTCCAGTTCCCATGCAGTACCTGTCTCTCTCTCCATCTTGCCTCCGGCTGTCATCACAAATGACCAATTGCTCTGAAATCCTACACCCTGTTCCTTACCACACCACTCTCCCCTTGCCCCCAGATAGGATTACCTGTCAAGCTGGAAGATGAGGCCTCCCAAACCCACAGTGAGAGGTGCAATGGAAGAAGCAGAGGGCGTGATGACAAAAGACGGATCCTCTCCTTGGGTCACTTACCCTCCCTAAGTCTCCGTGAAGAATGGAGTCAGGACTAACAGGTCTCACCTTAAAAACCCACAGGGTTACTGTGAGAATTGAATATGAACATCTTTGGAAGACTTCAGAAACTGGCCAATATGACATTCATATTGGTGGTTCTCATTACCACTTGTCTAAAGACAGAGGACAAAAATAATTCTCAAGGAGGAATGTGCTAGCTTGGCCCTCTTATCTCCCATTCACACACCTCCCAAACTGTCCACCGTTTTTCAATGCCAGTAAGCAACATGCTGCTGAGAGATGCCAGCAATCTCTGCTGGGGGAAAAAAATGGCCCAGCCATTGTCCCATCAGACTCTCACTCCCTTCAAGCCTCCCCCAAACACAAAGAAAAGAACACGCTGGAACAGAGGCTGCTCAGAGTTGGTCAGAGTTTTCAATAAGGAAGAATCTGCCACTAACCCCAAAAGCCTGTTGAGACCTACATGGTACAGTCCCAGCAGCCTGAAAAGAGCTGCTCGTCTCTCTGTCACAGAAAGAGGGGAGCTGGCAGGAGAAGCAATGAACAGGGTAAAAACTCAGGAGGACACACCTGGTGCTCTGGTTTCTCACAGAAGTAGGGCTCCAGCACCTCCTGCACTGACGGTGCATTCAGCTCCCAGACAGACATAGAGAGGAAACCCTTGCCAGAGGAAGATGCTCGAGATTCTCAGGAGGGAACACCTTTCTCATCAGCGACAGGGAAAGATGCTCCCTCCTGGCATATGTGGGCAGTATCAGAAGGGCCAATGTCAACCAGGACAGCAGGGCTGACAGGTCCAGCTGGGAGAAGCTTGCTGAGATGTACAAAATGCAGGAGTTAAGAGCCAGCAACTTTTTGGAGGTACTGGGATTGGGGTGCTTTACCACTCATTTACATCCACAACCCAGCTCTGTTTTATGTTCTATTTTGTGCTAAGTTGCCGAGGCTGACCTCAAACTTGTGATCCTCCTGCATCAGTCTCCCCAGTTACTGGGATTACAGGCATGTGCATGGCAAGAGCCCATGACTTTTTAGTGGTTCATCCTTCTCCTTTTTAAAAGAAGTTCATCCTATTTATTAACTCATAGGTTTGGAATTACAAATCCTCATCTCTGGCAAGGTACAATGCACACTTGTTGATTAAAGTGCTTAGCTAGAGAACTGGAGGTGTAGGTTAGTGGTACAGCACTCACCTTGCGTGTGTGAAACCCTGGTTTCCATTCACAGCACTATTAAATAAATTTTAGTAACAAAATTCTTAGAATGTGCATGTGAAATAGATGGCAAAATTGCCCTTTCCTAAGCAGTCCGTTGTCACATGATCACACTGGGTAGCTCCTGGGTCACCTGGATTGGCAATGGGGCAGAAGGGAATACCTAGTTCCTGTTTTTCCACAGATAGTTAATATTCAGATCTCCTGACACACTGAGTGAAAACCACTGGGCCCCACACCCAATATTTTCCAGACTCTTCCCTCTTACTCTTCTCTATTCTCCTCCCATGTCTTTGGGGGTAGGGCGGGTGGTAAACAGGAAAGAAAAAGAAAGAGAGTTCCTTTCTAGTTTTCACCTGAGCTCTTCTTGCCCTCAGGGTGACAGCTGCTAATACTACACTTGTTTGTGTTAAGCAAACCAGACCAAGGGCATGGAACACATCACCCGAGGTTACCCACAGGTACCCCACTGAGAAATCACACGTACTATCTACCCCCAGTGGCTGGATTTCACTGCTCAAATAGAAAGCCAGAGGACTTCCTCGACCTGCAGACTCAGAGTCCTGGGAGTCCCAGCCAGGGCCTCTGCCCTCTACTTATTGCAAGGATATGCACATGCTAAACTCTAGACAGACCCCTATGTAGGTGCCAGTGGCTGTGACCATTGTCAATATTAAGTGTGTACCCTTGGGAAAGTCACAAAACCACTCTGAGCTTCAGTTTCCTCATCTGAAAAATAGAATTAATCACCTTTACCAGGCAAGCATTCTGGATTCTTGGTAGGTAATAGACAACATACCAGATATAATATGTGTGATGCATTCAAATGAAAGATATCACCCAAAAAACAATTTGTTGTCCAAATTCTACAGGGGATTTTTTTTATTTTTATTTTTTCATCTCTCCTCCATGCATGATTTTCTCCATTTTGCTGCTAAATGGGGTGCAGGTTTTTAATTGTCATTGTTTTAATCATTAACACCTTTTTTTTTTTTCCTTTCAAGTTCCATCAGTTCAGAGCAAATGGCACCTCAATCAGATAAGAATTAGACATCACCTCTCTGTCCCAAGAGGAGCAGACAGCAATAAGATCTCCCTGCTGGGACAAATTCTTTTCCCAGGGTGTGATTCCTATGGGGCTGGGTCAGGAGACACCAGAGGGGGACTCTCAATTTGTTACCTGTACACTGCAAGCTCCCTGAACAGATGCATTAATACTGTAGTCTCAAATATGAAACAAGGCAAAATCTAAATGATTTTATACTAAACACTTAAAATTGTAGTCAGAGTAGAGGCAGGAACACAGTCTTCCTTAAAGATGGATAAACCTGGTAAATCTTTCAACAACTTGATCCAGCCCCCAAAGAACCAGTCTGCAAAACAATCAAGGTCACAGAGGACAGGACACATGGCAGAGCTAAGTCATACTGACTTCCAGGAAAAGCAGCTCTTCTTCATTTAAAATCCAAAGATAATTCCAGAGAGCATAAAGCACGCATTCCAAAAGGCTACCATAAATCAATTTTTCTTGCCTGTGTACCATCTAGATGTAGCCACTTAGTTCATCTTAATAAACAAGTTAGTCATTCAAAGGAAAATAAATGAAATGTTTTGCCTTGAGGGACAGTTTTGTTTTTAATAGTTTGGTGCTACGGCAAGAGAAATAATATTCTGCAATCTGAATTGCCTTTTGTCCTTTGGGACCGCTGGAAGATGGGAGGGGGTAGTATGGGATGGAGGGATGGTTAGTCTCTTTCCCAGTTTACCTCATGTGTAACATAATTGCAAGATCTTTCTCCTGCTCTTCTTTTTTGTTACAGAAGGTCTTGCAAGGAGCTTCATTTTAAAAAATGGCAGTTTTTCTTTGTAAGATATCAATATGATGTTGGGTGGTTTGGAATTCTGCTCTTTTTTTCATTAAACAAGTCATTCCAATAAAAATGGAATGACAGGTGCTAGTAGTATAGATCAATGATAAAGCTCTACCTGGCGAGTGTGAGGCACTGGATTCTGTCAGCCAGCACCACCAAAAAAAAAGGAATTCAGGAGAAGGGCTTTCTCATTTTCTCTTAAAGAAACAATGGGTAATGCAACTAAAATGTTGGGGTCTGGAGGTTCTGACTCCTTTAATGCAAATCCTTGAAAGAAAGATTAGGTCATACCTAAATCATATCATTCTAAATAATGAAACCATAAGACATATTTTCAGATTACCTAATGAACAATAGTAGTTCCTCTTTATCTGTGAAGAAAGAGTCTGTTTCCATTTCTGAAAGTCTAGGGAGGCTTTTCTTCCCCTGGAGGATTCCTTCCATCTGTTACTTTTACTAATTCACTAATTCACTGCTTTGTGCCAGGCTTTATGCTAGGCTTGGGGCATCCAAAAGGGGATGGAACCTGGTCCCAAGGCACTGGCCTCAATGACAAGAAGAGAAGGGCAGGCAATATGATATAAGCAAAGTTTTTTCCTGGCCCTGCAGAGGGACACCTGCCATGTGACTAGCACCAATGCCTCCCTAGTCCCAAAATGACATTTTCAGGAAAAAGGCAGCATTGATCTCAGGAACTGAATGTGTTTCCCACAAATTCTTCCAAATAGCCTCATAGTATCCCAGTGAAGTGAGATTATTTGGACCCTGTCACACTGGGGCCTCTGGGTAGGAGGTACCTGACTGGTCACCAAGAAGCCAGGCCCTTGAAGTATTCAGCCACTTCACTGAGTGTTGCCATCAACACAAAGAATAAATCAAATAAGTGGTCACCTTCCACCATAGCCAGAGACAAACAAGGGTATCCACAGCAGGTGAGGAGTTTTAGTCTGGGAAAAGGCAGGGAAATGTAAGAAAAGGGTTAAAGATCAAGATTTAAACAGAAAAGAATACATAATCCTGCCAGTTCTCAATGGCTCAACTTTAATGTCACCTCCTTCATTGAAGCCTTCCTCAATCAGCCCATTCATTAGATGTGATGCTTGTTTTAAACCCCAATACCTTCATTTTGTTGCTCAGCATTTCTTTTTTACTACCTACCACATTCCATCTTCTACTATTGCCATTCATGTACTTGCATTACCTCCCCATGTCCCTGCATTTCCAATAAACCATGTGCTTCTTCAAGACACACCTTCATCTGGCTTGCCTACATATGTTTTAGAGTTCCTGAACCTAAAAATCATGTGAAAGAATATGATTGACATTTGGAAAATAAATTGTTGATTTTAAATTCAGTGTGAGAGTGAATGAAGGACAGAAGCCTATTATGAACTCTGATAGAATCTGAAAAATCCTTAAAAAAATAGGATTAAAGCCATCTGTAAAAAAAATTAAGAATAAAAGGGAAAAGAAATAAAAGTAAAAAAAAAAAAAAAAGAATAAAAGGGGGCTTGGGTTGTGGCTCAGTGGTACTACACTTGTCTGGCACATGTGAGACACTGGGTTCAATCCTCAGCACCACATAAAAATAAATAAATAAAAATATATTGTGTCTGTCTACAACTAAAAAAATATTTTTTAAAAAAAGAATAAAAGAAAGATAGAACAACAAAACAAAATAGCCAGGCAAGACACATTACCTCACCAGATTCCCAATAGACCATGTACTTCCTAAGACAGGACGACATCTGACTCATCTTCATATTTTTTTTCTTTTTCTGTAGTACTGGGAATTGAACCCAGGGGCACTTTACCACTGAGCTACATCCCCATCCCAGTTTATATTTTATTTTGAGACAGGTCTCTCTAAGTTGCTGAGGCTGATCTTGAACTTGTGATCCTATTGTCTCAACCTCCTCAGATTACAGACGTGTACCACAGTGCCTGACCATCTTCAATGTTTTAGGATTCCTGGACCCAAAAGAAAAACATAAGGAAAAAACAAATCAGAAACTGGAGGAAATAAAAATGTTCATTTTCTTTATTCATTTTCATGACCGAATATTACCACATTCCATCTTAAATTCATAGACACCAATATCAAAGATATCCTTTCCACTTTAGTTTCAGAGGCTAGGTAAGAGAGATTCAGAATGACCTTTGACAACAGGAAGGAGAACAACTTTTGTTAATTCAGTAAAATGGTGCTATTTTAATAGAACCATGGAAGGAACATGCATTCATGGATAGAGAAAAGACTTCTCTCTTAAAATTCCTTTTCAGTTGCTACTCAACTCTGTTCAAATATAACTTGTTTTTGGAATTCTACCAGGCAGCAAAAACATATTATACTTAGCTTAGAATTAAATGACAGATAAGCATTGGTGTGAATGTAAAAGGTCTTGTGACCACTTGTGCTTAATATTCTTTAAGCTTCTTGCTCTTCAAAGAAGGTTAAAGAGTGGGCCCTTAATGGGGTATTCTCTTTCCTTAATACAGGACATTAGCTGCCATGTGATGCATGGACAATAGCAAGCCAATCTCCTGTTCACTGAGACTATGAAATGAAAATGTGCTCCTAAATAGAAAGTCTGGCTTCTAACTCAGACCCAATTTTTGGAAGCCTGTCAGCAAGGGAGGCAGAAGATGTACTAATTTCCAGCAAGAAACATGCACAGGGGCTAGAGATGTGACTCGATGGTTGAGTGCTTGCCTAGCATGCACATAGCCCTATGTTCAGTCCCCAGTATGGAGGGGTAGGTTAGGAGACTGCAAAGAGAAGAGTGTTCTGGGTGTAAGTACATCTAGGGCACTCATCTTCCAGACACTCATGAAAGAGAACAGAGGACTTAGGAATCGGAGACACGGAAGTGTGCACCAACTGGTACGAATCCAGGTATACCTGAGACTTGCAGCCACTGAAAGGTGGGTCTCGAAGAATCCTCCTTTCATCAGGTTTCCACCAAATTACAAACTTAAATGTTAGGTTCCATCTGTGTCCTTCCTTCCTATGAAACAGATTTTCCTGTCAACAAAATTTCAGTTTCCAATCCCTTTGAGAAGAAGACAATGTCATGGGAAGGGCCGTGGACATAACAGTGGGAGTCTACTTATACAGAAATTTTAGAAAAATGTACCTTCCAGAGATGACAACTACACTATTATTACCTTGAGGTAGCCCCAGGATCCAGCCTCAATCAGGAAATTCTGCAGTCAATTGGAACCTAAAAAGCTAAGGCTTCACATCTTTCATCATCCTAAATAAGGAGCCAGGGAGGGCTGATCAAAGGGTTCTGCTCAGGGCCACATGCACATCCACTTTTACATAAATGCTTCCTGATGATAAAAGGTTGTATGGACTGGGAGGATCTTACATCTAGAACAGAAGGGAAACTGGCTCTGTCTTCTAGCCCTGTGCCCTGCCCCGTCTTTGCCTCCAGTCCTCTCGTCCCTATTCCTTCATCTCGGCTTTAGGTCTGCCCTGGGCAGTTGCTTCCATGTCTGAACTCCACCAGGGATCCTTGGAAGGTAAGAGTGTGCTGACCCCTCTTTTCAGGAAAAGACAGAACAATCTATTCTAAAAGACAGAAAAAGCATAAGAAATGGAAGGCCCCCTGTCAGGGTTGTAATATACAATGTTTCTTTTTTACTTATTTGTTTTTATTTTGCTGGGGATGGAACTCAGGGCCTCTCTCCCATGCTAGGCAAGCTCTCTACCACTGAGCCCACAGTGTTTATTTAACCAACCAACAAGTAGGAAAACAGGACACTCCCACCAGGGTGCACATTGTGAGCCATGGCCTGAAGTGGTCATGGGGCCCCTCTTCTAACCCCAACAGCCTGAGAATCTTTGGGGATTAATTTTGGTGACTTAGCTCCCTTAGGGTCTGATTAATTTCCTTTCCCTGCAGAGGCTCATTCTTAAAAATCTGACATTAACCTAAATTGTTCCGATCCAAAAATGAATGAGGTTAATTGAGAAAAAAAAACAATTCTCTGGCTATGTTTTATTCCCCCGCCCTCTGCTTTGGAAAACCGCTCTGATTTAAAGGATATCGGTCAATAAACCTAAAATGTGTTAAGGCTGTTTATTAACTTGAGCTTTAAACTAACTGGGTCAACTTATTCAGTGGTAGCTCCAGGGAGGTCACCCATAAGCGATGACTGGAATCCTTTTGTAATTATAGTCATGGAAAATGCCAGCTGCAAAACGATTTTCTTCAATTTGTGGGTATTAAGTGCTCATTAAGTGGATGATACTCCACTACAGTGCGACCTGTGATGAACAGCAATGGGGTAAAGTAGGAAGGGTTAGCACACTGCAGACTCACCCCACTGCAGGGACACCTCTCAGGGCACCGTCCCGTAAAGTCACACCAAGTGTACACACTTTAGTTCCAAATCCAAAGGGGACACTGGCTGAATTCACACCAGCAGGAAAACTGAAATTGGCCAACTCAGCAGCACTAAAAGAGACACATAAACTCAGGCCACCTAGTAGGATTTGGGCAATGCTGAGGCCCAGGCAGAGGAAGGCAGAGAAAACTCACAGTCACTTTTTGCTCTGGACTCAACCCAGGCATCCTTAAGATCTCCATCTCTCAAGATGGAGAGAATGGGAGAGGAAACTACAATTGTTGAGAGAGACGAGGATTAAAAAGAACCTCAGGGGTATGTACCCATCACGAGTGAGAGAATGGGGCTGGGGTGGAAGCCAGGTGTCAGGAAGACAGAATGTCAAATCCCAGCCTCTGTCACTTGTGTCTTACCTTAATCTCTCTAGGCCTCCAATTCCCAAATGTTAAAATGGGATGAACCTGGTTGGGATATTGCTTAGGGACAGAGCACTTACCTAGAATGCACGAGGCCCTGAGTTCAACCCCCAGAACTGCAAAAATGAAGATGAACCACACACTTCTCTCTCCCAGAGGGAATTATGAGAAGATGCTTCTAAGAGGGTGAACTCAACTCTAACATTACCAAGCAGGGAAACAAGCCAATACCATCTTATACTTGTACCTGGAGCATCCCAGACAGGTTGCCTTGTCTAGAAGGGCCTGGGAGGAGAAGTGTCCCACCCCCAGGATGGCTAAGGGGCCCATTCTTCAGCCTCCAAAATGCTCTACTGGATAAACACACTTTCTCAAGAATCCCAGCCCCCACAGCTCTCTCCCAGGCCTCCCTCACTTCTGTGGGTGCATTCCAAGTAGAAAACACCAGCGTTTGATACGGTGTGGTGCCAACAACAAACCAGATAGCATTTTCTCAGAAACTAACAAGGAAAAACAAATGCTCCCAAGGGAGAACTCAAAAGCTCCTGCTAGAAATTTCTCTCCTGGTTGTGGGCAAAGCAAGAGAAGATAAGGAGAAGAAGAAAAAAAAAGAGAGAGATGATTGATTTTTTTTTCTTTATAAAAAAAGTGATGAACTCTTTCAGAAATACAAAGGAGTATAAAGAATAAAAGAACAACCTGCATCCATAAGCCTAAGAAACAAAATTTACCATCACTTTTGAAGGCTTTTTGCAGGGAGAAAATCCCTGAACAGACCATCTGTGCAGGTGTACCAAGGAGAGTCCCAATCACAAGCCTAAAATGGGATGACATTGGACACAAAGGTCCAATGTGGGTGGGATGATCCCCCACCTACAATTACTACCACTTTCAGTTGCCTTGGGCTTTCAAAGCTGGCCTCCAAAGGCCGACTAACAAGAGGCAGAAAGCTGGACAACTGCGGTGGAGATGGGGATGCCTACGAGTCTTTGGACTCTGAACCTTTCCCGGGTCAAGCAGGGAGAGACTTTCTATTGCTATAGAGAGACTTTTCTATTGCTAACTGGGAGAGCCTCAGGCCACACAGTGCCTCCTACAGATGTCTGGGGATCCTGTGGTAACTGCTCCCACCCACACCCAGCCACACCAGATCCTGGTTGGGCTGAAACTGGACCTTTTTATTCACAAGAGAATACTGCATTTAGCAACAGTTGGCAAGATTTTTTTTTTCTCTTTCAGGCCCATCTCTGGGAAACACAATAAGAAAACACAAAGCCTATACAAACATATCATTGCTGTGAGCTTGGAAGCTGCCATATTTCCTCGGGATATATTTCTGGTCTGGAAAAACTAACAAGGCTGTGGCATCCCAAAGAGAACAGAACATCCCTAGTGGGGAAGAATAGTGGGTGGAGTTGCAGAGAGGTAAATGTGTCTTATGAAAGGATTTTCTCGGTCTGGGTGCTTTCTCCAGGGAAGAAAAAAAAAAAAATTACAGATCTGTGTCTTCATTTTCCATTGCTATAACTGAATACCCGAGACTGAGTGATTTATAAAGAAGAGAAGTTTATTTGGCTCATAGTTCTGGAGGCTGGAACGACTGAATGCATAGCACCAGCATCTGACAAGGGCCTTTTTGTTCATCGTAACACACTGGAGGGCGTCACATGGTAAGACAGAACAAGTGTGCTAGCTTGGGTCTGTCTCTCTTCCTTTTGTTATAAAATCACTAAAGCCATCACAGGGGCTCCACCCACGATCTCATCTAACCCGAATTACCTCCCAATGGCTCCTCCTTCAAATACTATCAACAGATGAATTTAGGGAATTAAATGTCTAACCTGTGAGCCTTGGAGAGACACCTTCAAACCACAGCAACCTGTGGCGTGAACATCTCTTCAGAAATATGCGCTGGGGGATATCCTCAATCCCTGTGCCGATAACAGAGAGGCCAGGGACGGACCTAAGTTCCAGGGCTCCCTAGCTCTTCAAGTCCAGCTTCTCTTCCTTTGGTGACTCCCTCCTCTAGAAATGCTTTTCTCCTCCAGCCTCCACTCTGAACTGACCATTAGAAATACAGACGTTGAGCCCTCAGGACCAAACTAAGATCATACTGAACTCTGTCAAGAAAGAAAATAAATTAAAAAGGGTGGGGGGTGGCTGGGTATGTTGCTCAGCGGTAAAGCACACCTAGGTTCCATCCCTGGTACCATAAAATTAAATTAAATTAAAAAAAAAAAAAAAGGGGGCTGGAGTTGTGGCTCAGTGATAGATGCCTAGCACATGTGAGGTCCTGGGTTCGATCCTCAGCACCACATAAAAATAAATAAATAAAGATATTTTTAAAAAAAAAAAAGAAAGAAAGAAAAGAAAATTCACCCAAGAGAGAAAATTAGAACTTCCTTCAAGATGTTACTCTGAGAATCCTTTTCTTCTGCCTTGCCTAAGGATTATCCTCCTTCCTGTGGCCCCTATAATATCCTGAAAGTTGTCCCAAAGGTCACATGGAACAATTGTATCCCCTTCTATTCTTTTTTGAGTCCCAGGATCAAAAACCTAACACTGAGCTCCCATCACTGCAAAAATCACTGTTGAGTCCATATTCCACAAAGCCACTAGCTCAACATCACTTTGGGAATAATCGTAACCACCTGACATTCAAATATCTTTAATAACCTCTCACTGGCAATGAATCAAGTCCATCCTTACCCTGATGGTCAAGACACTCATCATCCGCCTCCAATACCATTCCTTCTTTCATCTCCAACTACTTCCTCACACATACCTAACTCTTCAGTCAAAGTCAGAGGCACCTTGCAATATTTCTTCCATGAGCCCTGTGTTCTCCGAATTCACTGCTGAAATGCTGAACCATTGCTCTCCACCTGTCAGAGTCTCACCCATCCTCCAAGCCAACTTCTCCAAAAAAGGCTTTTGGGCTTACCCCAGATGAAGGGGACTTGTCTAAGTTCTATAACAGTTTTTGTAACCTTCCAGAGCTCCCATTACTTTTTCTTTGCCAGTTAGTTCTACAAATGTCTGACTATGTCTTCTATCTTTGCTGTATTTTGGATAAGTGTCTCCCAATGGCTCATATGTTAAAGGCTTAGTCACCATCCTGTGGCACTAATGACAGGTGGTGGAACCTTTAAGAGGTGGGGTCCAGTGGAAGGAAGTAAGGTGGTAGGGTGTGCCCCTCAAAACAGGTAGTGGGAATTATCCCCTTCCTTTTCTCTTTTTGCTTCCCAGACAAAATGAGAGGAGCAGCTTCCTCTGCCATGTGCTCCTCCTGCCATGACATACTGCCTTGTCACCGGCACAGATATAATAATGCCAACTGACTATGGACCAAAACCTCCAAAACTTTCCTCCTTTTAAGTTGATTATCTCAGGTATTTTGTTATAGTCACAGAAAGCTGAATAACACGTTCCTCCACTGGTTTAATCCATTTGCTAATGTTTCTAATGTGTACTGTGTTCTAGGTTCTATAAAGGAGCAAGGACTGAATGAACAGAGAAGATAAGGACCCTTGACCTCAAGGGACTTACAATCTGATGGGGAAATAAATAACAACATCAGCATCCAATAAATACACAAAGGACAGTAGCTGGTTTCATCTTCATAAATCCAGCAAAGAACAGATGGCCACAAGGATACTAAATAAACACAAGAAAAGAGCCACAGAATTGGTTGTAAACATACTGTCAAGGTAGGAGCACACTATGGTGACCTGTGCACACTATATTTTGAGATGACTTTGAAGGAAATGGTATCCTATAGACAGTCCAGCAAATTCTCCCCCTCTCCAGTCTTACCTCTATTCCTACCCCCCAGAAATTTTGCTGGGTACCCTAAAAAGTCTGTTCAAACCTACAGATGTTGGAGTCTGAGTAACAGGAAGCAAATGAAAGGAGAAGTAGTCATTCTCTAACGATAGATATTCCCTGTCCACCCCAGGTCCCTACCTCAGTATCTCTAATCTGAGGACTTTCTGTGGCCGTGTCACCTCTACTCAGAAAAGAAAATAAGCTCCAAGCGAAAGTCGCCAATTGGCCCACGGGGTGAGGCCAAATCAATGCAGCTCTCCAGCAAGTCTGTTTATTTTATATCCTTAGAGAAACATCCCTGAAAATGACCAACTTGTGTCAATTACAGAACACAAGAGCCTGGTGCTGTCAATGGGAGAAGATAAGTGTAAATTACAGCACACTGAACTCCAGAGAATTAGCTGTTAAGTGGGACAATGGGCTAAAAGATGTTGTTTAGAGCACCTCATTAATAAAATTCAAAATTGTTTTCTGCAATTATGTGCAATCATTGGTTATTTTACCCCCAGCCAAGAAGAGTCCCCACTGCCAATCTATCGCTTTGGTTTCAATTGCCAAGAAAATTTCCCTGGCATAGAGGTGAGAATAGAAGAGGGAGCTTGGATTCAGATTCCAGAAGCCTGTGATTAGCTAACAGAGAATTATCTGTTGAAAAAGGAAACCTGCTGAAAAGGAAACCATCGGGTGTCTCTCCAAGGTAGTGCTCGGCAGCCCACAGCCCACCTCTGCGTGGGCTTCCCAGTTGGTTTTGCAGCCAGAAAGCAAACAGAAGAACTGCCCTCTCCCTTCATGTTCTCTCCCACTGTGGATCCTGCTTGCTTTACTTTTTTTTTTCTCCCAGTGTAACAGTGTTTGTGCCATTCTGGGTCAGGTACTAACTAATGCCTGCAGAAATGAATGCACTTCTTGATCAAAAAGGATGATGGTGTGAAAATCGGATGTGTTTGTGTGTTTGGGAGGAGTTGTAGGAAACTGGGTGATGGAAAGTGGAACCTATCAATTTAGCACAGCAGACAGTCTTATCCATAATGAATGCCCCAGAAATTCCATCATGTTTCCTCCGGGAAGCTCTGCCTTAATTCCACGCATCCTATTCTGTTTGCATCATTCATTCGTTCATTCATCATTCAGCAAAGCCCCTCTATGCTGTGCACCATACTAGGCTTCAGAGTCACAGACTTCTCCTGCTGAAGACCTAGGCTGACACCTTCAAAACACAACACCCCGTTTAAATGTGACCATGCTAATTCAGACTTGATCATTCCAACCCATTTAAATCTTTGGGACTCGTCAATCTGTGATATCTGTATGGTGGCATTATAGATGACATTATGCTCTCAGTTTCTTTCTGTATTTTCCATCATCCCTACAATGGGCATATGTTACTTTAGTAAACAACAACAAAGATGGCTTGACTTCTTATTTAAAAATCTAACTTTTTATTAGCTAATTTGAGATATTTAATTTTTAAAAAGGGCAAAGCAGATGGGAACAGAAGTGGCCTGCCAACAGAGCGTATCTGGGAATTTACAGTCCTACCTAAGGCCCAAGAAACTTGAACAGCTACTGTAAAGAGCAGTGGGAGAATTCAGCACTGAAGCAGATTTGTCTAGTATCCTCATGGTCTATGAGAATGCAGCCTATTCCTCAGAGCAGCCACGGAGGTTAATTCTTCAGATCAATGACCACATACATAGCTATGTGCTAAAGTGCCTAGGGCTACTCCACAGCCTGAAGTTGTTCTTCGACTGTCAAGAACAAATTATTGCATGAAGCAAACACATTATTTGATTCAATAATTGTCTTCCAGTCACACTTCCTTGTCCCTACCCACAAGGAAAATCAACTTTGGCCATATCACACGAAATGCATTATCCTTAGGACAGACGCAAACAATGGAAGAAGTGGGGGACCACACTGGTATCAGGAGGGCTCCAGGCTTCACATCCCATTTCTGTGCCCAATGGCCCCATTTCTGCCCACCTGAGCACAAGATTTTCACAGTTATGCTTTAGGCCTTTAAAGGGACTTGGAGAATAAGAAAGGGTTTCTTCTGGTATTTCAGGGCATTGAGTTTGAATATGAAAACCCCAGAGAGGAATTTCCATGTTTTACCTGGTTCTCTAAGCACAGCAAAGGCCAGTAATCAGGAAAGTTTCCTCAGGAAGGTTGCTCTGATGGATCAGCCCAGAACAAGATAACAGCAAGCTTGGGAAAAACCTGGTGGCTAGTCTATGGTTGGTGGCAATGTCTATGGTTATTTTGCTTTCCCAAGAGGATGCAGCAGTTGTGTAATTATTGTGGAAAGGCAGTTTGCAACCACATCATTCTTATGGTAGTTGGCGATGCTGGTTGAGCACATTATTGCTATTATTGTGTACCTCAAGCATTATTTCCCTTAGATTCTTACGCAAAGATCCAATAAGACAGTATTATTTCTGTGTCTTAGCTGCTTTTTTCTATAAAATAGGAATTTAGTGTACTTTCCGCACACCTTGATGATAATACCACTGTGAATTCTAGAAATGATTCTGGCACACAGTACTTGGAAAAAACTGCATCTACGAAAACAATAAACCATATTAATGTCCTTTTAATAGATTCTAGTACCCTGGTGTGCACAGAATTTAGTGTATTAAGGGAGAATGTGCTGGAAGCTACTCTAGTGGCCTAAATTTACAGAGGATTCTAAGTACACACGTTGACTCGCTTTTACAGACCCAATCAGGGCTGTTAAATGAGCAATCTAGAAACATCACACAAAATAAAGCCTCCTACAAATAAAAGCTAAAAACATGAGATCGTAAGGGGCTTATTTGTTTTGTGTTTTAGACAGAGCCTTAGGAAGAATTTACAAGATTCTTAGAATAATGAAGATGTATTTCACTACAGTTTTGAATTAGTACACTTCCTGGGTAATGCTCCAAGTAGCATGTTTACCCTTGCCATTGTATGTTAGAAGTATGTCACATTTTCCTCTGATTTTTCAGGGAAAATGAGTTTGCCCTGAGTCTCAGGGCAGACTGTGGACTGGCCCTTTCAGCCAGGCTGGCACAGAACTCATAGAGACTGATTAAATGCATTTTACATTGTGAGATGGATAAGGGCCTTTGAGGACCAGATACAGATGCTATAATTCAGATGTGGAATGTTTCCCAAAGGCCCATGTGTAAAAGGTTGGTCACAGCCTGTGGCATTTTGGGGAGATAGGGCCTAGTAGAAGTAAGTTGGGTCACTGGGGCATCCCTTGAAGAGTTACTGAGACCCCAGCCCTCGCCACATTCTGCTTTCCCAGTCACCGTGCAGTGAGTAGTTCCCTCTGCCACATGCTCCCACCATGGTACACTGCATCGCCACAGGCCCAAAGCAATAGAAGCAAACAACAAAGACTGAAACTATGAACCAAAATAAACGTTTCCTCCTTATAAGTTCCCTTGTCTCTGATGTTTGTTACAGTAATGCAAAGCTGACTAACATTATTCTTAGTGTTCAATCTAGCATATTTCATATGTGAATTATTATCATACAGGAAGTCCCAGTGTTCTTTCTATTCGTTCCTCCCTCCTGGGCCTGACATAACTTCCATATTCTCATGAGAGCTCCCTGCCATGTTCCCACTCATTATTTTCCTGCCTCACAATTCCCTGTACCATGTGTGACAGTGATTATAGAAGAACACCCGGCATGAACCTAACACATCTCTGTACAAGGATGTGACCTAATTGCCGACTCTCTGTAAGCAGCTTGCACACTGGCATGAACAATCTGGGGATTAACATTTTCCTGGGGAACTATATCCAGTTCCTAACTATGTGCAAGAATCTCCAGTTGACATCAATTCCCATGTGACCTTTGTCCTAAAGCTTTTGACCACATGAACCTAAGTCCAAATGGCAGCACTGACCCTCCTCTGTTCCACCTACTGGAATACAAATGTGACCACAAAATCTTCAGAAAATGTTCAGATTCATAGGAATAAAAGGGAAGAGATGTCCAGTCAGGAAGTATGGACAGGGAGCCGGACTCCTGAGAAAGGTGCTTTCCTGAGGTACCTCCAGGGAGGAGACAGGAGGGAGCACATACCATACATGATATAAGAAGGCCACATCCTGATGTGGCACACAGCTGCAATCCCAGCTGCTCAGGAGGCTGAGGTAGGATGAACATGTAAATTTGGGGGCAGCTGGGGCAACACAGAGAAACCCCAGGCCAAAAAACAAAAATCCAATTCCTGATCCAACATGAAAGAGAGTCAAGAAAATCTTCAGAAGTAGAAAAATGCAGCTATAATGCAACCCGCACACCACCATGAATATCGCCCTGTGGTCTATTATAACAGCAGAAATCTGTGCCCTTTTAGGGCATTTGCACAGGTAAAATTCAAATATACACATCATGTAACACTATCGGATGATCATAAATGTTGAGTACAAACCTCTGGGAAAAGTGGAGGTAGGGGGAAATCAGGTTTTAAAGGTATTAAACATCTCTGAGTCATAAACCATCCCATGGCAATGAAGCAACTATCATTCTGCCTAATTTCCCTACAGACACAATAATTTGCTTCTTTGTCACCTCAATCCATTTTCAAATGGATTGACTGAGGATCAGGATATTCAGTAACTTTTTCCAAGTTCAGAAAAGTAGACCAGGATCTGGATTTAGATCTCCCGGACTTTAAAGCCTGTGTTCTTTCCACAAAACCTTATTAATCTGCGACTCTGGTGTAAATTAACTTTGCAACCATTTTCTTGGGACAAACTCAGTTAAGGCAGAGATGATGCACAAAGCAGGAGGGTTCTACAGTGAGGACAGAGGGTGATGCTGCAAAGGACTGGAGATGTAAATTGGAACTTTCCCTACCAATAGCACTTCTTTCTGGATGTCGGCTATAACAGTAAGTGGAAGGACTGGGGTGGGGGGTGGGAGAGATGTGATACAAAGGGCCAAGTCGTTCAAAATGGGATAATTGAGTGCATATGGCTTGCCTAGAAATCCTAAATAAAGCTGCTCTGTAATTCTAATGCCCCAAGGCCAACATAACATAGACCAACAGGCCTCCCGCCTTTCAATGTTCAAGCTGACTTAGGAAAGAGCATCACCCTTAACAAGGGCAACTTTAAAACTGCAACAGGAAATAAAAGCCTTCTCCCTGAAACACAGAGTCAAGCTGCCTCCTCAGATACAATCAAACTCCTGTGGTGCAGAATCGCTAGGGGTAAAAAATTATCCCTGTTTAAAAAAAAAAAAAAAAAAAAACTCCTATAGAAGCAGGGCAAAATTAAAAATAGATCCCCTTACCCCCACAGGACGCGAGAAAGGAGGCTTGTTTCCATTCTAGAACATGCTTAAATAGTACATAATGACTTCTGGTAATGTTTAGCTTTGATTTCTTCAGGTTGTGAATCTAAGGAAGTGGAAAGCTGGGTTTATGTTAGAGCACAGATCTAAGAACTAGAATTACAAGCCATTTATTGTAGTTATCCACTCCCTCTAGGTGGTTGTCTTAAAAGTTATAAAGGTGCAATTATCCAGGTGGTTAATAGCCTTTCTGAATTCAGTGGCCACAGAAGAATCCATGGCAGGGCTGGAGGTTAAAATACAAATGGGAAGAATATGAAAATAGCAAGAATTCAGAACCCAGCAACAAATCCTCACAGGCATTAAAAAGATCTCTGCAACCTAATATATAAGTCTTCAGGGGGCTGGGGTTGTGGCTCAGCCGTAGAATACTCACCTAGCATGTGTGATGCACTGGGTTTGATCCTCAGCACCACATAACAATAAATAAATAAAATAAATGTATTGTGTCCAACTACAAATAAAAATATATATTAAATCAATGGAAGTGTAACTGATGTGATTCTGCAATCTGTATATGGGGTAAAAATGGGAGTTCATAACCCACTTGAATCAAAGTGTGAAATATGATATATCAAGAACTATGTAATGTTTTGAACAACCAACAATATAAATAAATAAATATATATATATATATATATATATATATATATATATATATATATATATATATAATAAGTCTTCAGGCAGATAACTGTACTTGCTCTATTATCGGGATTGTTTTATATGGAGCTTAGGTCATCCACATGATGACTACTATGCTATTTCAAAGTGGAACCGACCTGGCCTATTAGTGTGTTTAACTTGTAATAGCTTAAAAGTCGGAAGGTGAGGCCATGTGGATTGTGGAGACTATGCTTCACCCAAGCAGGTGATCCAGACCCAAAAACCAGACTTCAGAATCAAATCTCAATCTCAGCTGTGTGACCTTGAACATGGCTGCTGTCCTCTTCAGCTGTCTAATGTGTAAAATGAAGATAACAACGCCTCCTTCTCAGGATTGTTAGAGAGATGATATCAGCGCATGGTGTGCATTAATAAACTTCAACAACAACAACTCTGTTACATTTTCCAAGAATAGAGATCACAGGTAGCAGGATGGCCTTCAGTCCATCTGGAAAATGCCCCCCCACTACAGCCTCACCTGTGCACCCATTGTCATACATATTCCTCTACATTATAATTTCAAAAATATCTGGAAAATCCTACTATCCCCAATCAGTCCTGCCTGCATCTGAAATTCAACAATGAGAGTCATTCCTTTGCATTAAAGCTTTGATCTCTATGAGAAGGCAAGTGTCCCTGGAAGAGAAAATAATAACAATTCCAACCTCTTTCACTCATTTATAGTAACTATTTTTTAATCCTTTTCTGAAAACCCAGACAAAAAATATATGTCAAGGAAAGCAGAGGCAAAAGGAAGAAAGTAGAGGTTTGCCTCAAAGGGGAAAGAGATACAGAATTGGGAGGCTGAAGAAACTGATGAGTATGCATGACATTTCCAAATACAAGGATATTGACACGTTCCCTTGGGATAGAGATTGTTTCGAATAGCATCTGCTGTGTAACCCCTCCATTAATGATATTCCAAAATATTTAGGATTTTAGCCACAATATTCCTTCCTCAAAGTCCCTAGAGTAGCAGAAGATTTAAATATTTTGTCTAGGAGATTATCAGGGCTCTAGACAAGATCAACCAGACTCAAGAGACCAGAAGGGAAATAAAAAATGGTTCATGAAATCCCATTCCTCCTTGTATGCAATGTGCAGCTGCAATAGCTCCCTATCCTTCACTGAGCATCTGTGAAAATGAGATTTAGGAGAGAAATGAGATGTGGGAATATCATTGTCCCCATCTTGGAAATTAAAAATAAATAAGCCAGTAAAGAAACAGCCTGTGGGATCAACAAGAACAAGCATTCCTTTTGGGTGTTAGATCCATCTTGCATATTTTTTGAATCCCTTAACATGGTGACAGCACATATCAAGTGCAGACATGCTAATTTATCACTGATAGACCACAAACTGCATGAGGGCAGAGGTTGGGTTGGTTTGGTTGACCATCAAACAAATATACCTAGTGCAAATGCTTGACTCAATGATACCTTTCAATAAATACTTGTGGACTGTATGAATAAGTGATGAACCAAGTGGGCAGGTGGGTGGATGGATGGACTAACACACAGATGGATGGATGGATGGATAGATGGATGTATGGATGTATGTATATATGGATGATGGACAGAAGGCCAGATGGACAGAGAGATGGATGGACAGACACATGAATGAAGAAGCACATGGGTCAGATTATTTAAACTTAGAAACAATAGTCTAAATTCTTCCCTATTAAGCAATCTACTACCATTCATCATGCATCTCTAAGCTCTATTACTCCCAAAGAAGGAAAGAGGGAAGAAAGGACAGGGGGAAGTACACATGTGCAGGCATGTGTTGAAGGGCAATATATAATATATACACTCTGCCCTCTTTTGTATGATACTCTGCCACCCTATTATCAGGCAGAGTCTAAGGACATGTACTGCATCTGATTGGAACTGAAAGTGATGAAAGTTGAAGGATGAAGAACTTCCGAGCCAGGACATAAGGTACAAAGAAACCTGTCTTGCCTCAGCTTTGCACCAGCCTGGTGACCTGGATAAAGCAATCTTTCTGGGCCTTAGTTTCCTCCTGTCTAAAATGAAGGAAGTGGACGTAGGCCAGGCCCTGTTTAATCTGACCCCTCCTTGGGACTCCAGTTTCAGGTCAGCTCACATACTCTCCCTCCTCACCCATCCCTGGCACATGGGTACCCTTCCAGCTGCAAATCAGGATTCCTTGACCTCTCAGTCTAAATTAGAACCCCTAGTTACACTCTCAAAGCATCCTTTCTTCTTTACAGAACTTATTTAATTTATAACTTTGTATGTATTTATTATTATTTGTTTAGTGTCTGTTTCCTTGTTATAAATGTATTGAGCACTTACCAAGCATTAGGCTCTGCTCTAATCCCTTTACATGCATTATTTATTTTAATCCCTTCAATATCCTTTGAGAGAGGTACTTTCATCATTCCCATTTCACCAGGAAAACACAGGCCCAGAGACACAAGTAACTTCTCTGAGGTCACAGAGCTTAGTGAGTGCCTGATCTGGGATTTGAACTCAGGAAGACTGGTTTCAGAGATTGCAATGACTCTGGTGTCCTGACTTGAACCTCCCAAAGGCAAATATTAGGTCTCTTTTGCTCACCACTGTCTTCCGGCAGCAGTATATGAGTGTGATAGTATACAGTAAGCTACAGGGTATCTGATGAAGAAAGAGGGAGGAAACAGATCTCACTCCTTAGCAAATATTTTTGTGGCTGGGATTGGGGGAAGTGCTGGGATGAAATGCAGAGCCTTGTGCAGGCTAAGTACACACTCTATCACCGACCTACACCCCTAGCCTCATCCCTCAGCTTTTACTGTCTCACAGTTTAATTGAAGTCATCGACTTAAAAGAGGGCTGGCTTGGGCTTGGAAAACGCTCACACGTGAAACTGAAGCAGACTGGGGAAGGTCAGGTACACACAGGAGTGCTAAGAATTTTCAGGTCACCATAAAAAGCATACATTCATTTTCTGAGTAATAACACTGTGGCTGATTGTTAGCTTTATTGTAAATGCCACTTACTCTACTTTGGGGGTATTCAAATGTCAAAACATGCCTACATATCACTAAATTATATAAATGAACTTCCTCAGGGATACTTCAACTTTTGACTCTATCCACTTCTGTACTGTTTGCATTATTTTCATTGAACATGTTGCTACTCTTAAGAAATTTTTTGCTTCTTGTTTTTGTTTTGTTTTGTTTTTGCAGTGCTGGGGATTGAACCCCAAATCCCTCACATGCCAGGCAAGCACTCTACCACCAGCTGTACCCCATCCTTATACATATTTTCAATCAAGTACCAAAAATAAATCCTTGAAAAAAAAAAAAAAAAGATACCTTTTCTCCCTTGCTGGTCCCTGCTTCTGAGTCTTCCTGCGATGGGCAATTAATCACACAGTCACTATCACTGGCCCTAAGAGACTTCTGAAGAGTGTGTGTGTGCACACGTGCAAACACACTTGGCTCAATTACACTGAGATAAAATAAAAGACAGCTTTCATTGTGGGCTTCAAAATGCTCGTCTCTGGAAAAGCAATAACCTGGGGATGTGCCATGCCCTGCCCCTCCTCACATCTTGCTAGCTGATGGAGACTATTCAAGGCTAAGTGTTGAAGGATAATAAAGAGGTTTAAACTATGACACACACAAGTTCATTAAAAATAATTCCTGTTCTTCTACAGGCCCACAGTTTATAAGAGGATTACAGCAATATAAGCAAGAAGGCTATATGCTGCTTTCTCTTTATTTCTCAGGCCTGTAACATCTTGAGTATTTAAGCTTGTTGTTCATTCAACAATTATTTATTAATGGGCCTACTGTGGGCAAGGAATCAGTCAGGTGCTGCCAAGGATTCCAATATGAACAAGATATAATCCCTGCCCTCTGAGAATCTCAAACCACTTGCCAGAACAGTGAAATGCAGAACAGAATCAAATAGAAATAGAATTCCTATCACCAAGCACTGAAGGAGTTCTATATGTTTTTGCTTTTTTTCCTTGAAGAGAAGGGGGGAATAAGATGGAATATAAACAACTCCAGAACATGGAGGCTCTGATGAAATAACAGAATTCTGGCCGGTCAATGGGGAGTGTGTTGAGTCATTTGGTGGGACTAGCAATCAATCATATCCTTAAAACGGTGTCAGTGGGAAAAACTCTACTGGCTGTGTGGGATTTTCATGGGTAGAATGAATCAAGGAGATTATCCAAAATAAAGGAAGAAGCACTGGGCCAGGGGTGTGGGTCAGTGCAGAGGGTTTGTCCTCTACACAAGGCCCCAGGTTCAGTCCCCAGCACACGTGCAATCTCACACATACACACACACACACACACACACACACACACAGTAGCAACAGCACTTAAAGCACAAGGGAGTCATCTGGCTACAGCAGTGCTTCTCCAGAATCCCTGGGAACCTGTTAGAAATGAAAGTTTCTAGGTCGTTCCCAGACCTACTCTGAGGGTAAGCCTGGCAATCTGAGTTTCAACAGGTCTTCCAAGAGAATCCAAAGTAAGCTTAAGTCTAAACATGACTGGTCTGGAGCATAGTATGTAGGTAGGCAGTAAGAACGAAGGAAGGTGGGTAGGAGGTAGAGGGGGCAGTGATTTACACTAAGATCACCATTTTCAGCTGAAAGTAGTGAAGGTTTTTAAGCAGATTAGTGAAACTAAATGAACTATGCTTGAAAAAAAAATATGAGCATTGTTTTCAGGACCATTAGTAATGGGAAGGAAATGGACATAGGGAGACCAGGAAGAAGACTAAAAAACACCCTGGCATCCTGATCACTGCAAAGTGGGAATGTATAAGATTCAGTCACAGAGTAGTTGCAGAGGAGGAGACAAAAGGATCATTATATTTTAAATATCAATGACCAAAAAGAGGCTCTTCCTACAGAGGCAATATCTAATCATTGCGTTGAATCTATACACAAAAGCTTAAAACCAGACAAAGGAACACTAGAAACAAATAGTTCTGTAATCCTCCTTCCACCAAGACATCCTGAGGGACCTAATAAATGCACTCAGGTCTCAGGAAAGGGCCATAAGTAATGGGAAGTCCCCCCATTCCCACAAAGTAGCATGGTAAGACAATGACCATTCCCCAGACGCTACAGAGCCCTGCCTCCTCCCCCAGCTCAGAGGAGGACCTCGAAGGGCAAAGAAGATCCAGACTGATGTGGAAGTGTCCTATTCTGAGAAAAATAAAGGCAAAGATCTAAGAAGTGCAATGGCAGATGCCCCGCCCCCCAGTCCTGAAAAGCCATAAGCTCATCTTGATGGGACCTTGTGCCCCAAGAAACTCAAGCAATATGCAATCTGCAACCCCACAGCACATCTCGCAGTGCCAGATGGGAGCAAAGTTGCTGGCACAACACACTCCCCACTTAAGTGATGGTGAGACTAAGGCACAGCAAAGGAATGTTATTCCCACCTTGGAGGTAGTGCCAAACATTACCTACAAGCATAATCTGAAGACACCACCAACCCACGTTTATAGCAGGCAACAATGCTCCTGAACACACGACCATTATAATAGGCAACAGTGAATGATCCCTTGAGATTGTAGATGGATATAACCCAAATGCCACTGTACAGGAAAACAATAGTGGCTTTTTAAAGGGAGACTGTAAAAGAATCCTCCCAAGGTCCTGTTGGCTCCTACATTGAAATCCTAGCAGAGCCCATAAAAAGTAACAATTATTAAGGCCTCCCAAGTAGTTACCTTTATAAACTAGTCCCTTTTTAATTTTTCTCCATATGCTAAATGCCTTGGAGCCTTATATAATATATTTGGACTATACAGTAACCTCGGTCAAACAATTGTTAAAATTTACAATGCTCTTCCAACACATGCACACACCACACAGAGAAAATTACTGATATTCTATTATAGCCATTATAGGTTCTTCAAGAAAACACCAATGCTTAATTACAAGCATCTTTATTTTTCTGTTTATTCAGGAGCTAGGGCCAATGTTTTAATTGGAGTCAATTAAACTGTGTTAAACTAAAGCTGAATGTCAGATTCAAAAATGAAAAGCAAAGCATTCTTTTGTTTCCATGCACTAAGTTTGCAGGGTCGCTATTTTATCAAAGTCCATGCAACTTTAAACCCATGCAACCTGCTCAAAGATGGCTGCTATCCATAACTGCCTTCTGCATCAAGCCATCTACATAAAATGAAATCAAGTCCTTTCCAAACAAGGGATGAATTTTAAAAATACATGTGCCACAACAAAGAGGAACTGGCCTTCTCCAACACTAAACTGGAGCAGCAATGAGGCAAGAAGGGAAGATTGAGACTTGATTTGGAATAAAATGCCCTATACATCTTCCTATAAATTAATTTTCCTTTGAAATTCAAATGCCCAGCACCCTACATGAACCGCTTTAACAATTACCTTTGTATTATTTGAACATTCTTCTCAAAAGTCCATGGAAAATTCATGAACACTAATTGGAAAGCTAAAAAGAAACTTTGAAACGTAGATATAATTTTCTAGCTCCACCTAGTCCAGTTCCTCACAAGATAAATGGGCACCCCTGTATTTCTACTCCAAGGTCTTTCTTTGCCATTGATTTGCCAGATGCTTCGTCAGATGGCAGCCTGGGCCCATCTGTGCCTGAGGTGATTCATTCATAAACCACAGATAAATGGTCAATGAACTTGGCCCAGTGGTGGATAAACTCTGCACTCAGATTACCTGGGTTCAAACATGTGCTTCTCCGCTCACTTGACTTCTCTGTACCTCAGTTTCCTCATTTTTAAAACAAGGATAGTAATATCACTTCTCTCAGTGGATTGCTGTGAATAGTAAATGATATAATACACAGAGTGCTTAGGGCAGGACCAGGCTCTTCATAAGCTCTTAATATATGCTATTACTGCATCCCTGAAACGAGAAAGAAATATGGCATTTAGAAATAAAAGGATTTAAGAGCTAAAGCATAAGCTCTCTTATTTACAAAGATAATTGACTGTGAGCTTAGTAAACATGGTGATATTCAGAAGTCAACTATACTAAAGGTGTGGTTCACATGCTCTATTTCTGCCTGGCAACTTATCTTTTGCCCCTTCTTCCTAAGAAGGAAGGAGGTACTGTGAGTTCTGCAGGTACCTTGCTGTAGTTTGGATGGCGAATGTCCTCCAAAGGCCTCTGTGTTAAAGATTTGATCCTCTGGGTGGTACTATTGGGAGATAGTAGAACCTATAGGAGGTGAGGCTGGTCAGAGACTGTTAGATCATTGGGGGCATGCCATCAGAAGTGACTGTAGGACCCCTGCCTCTTCTTTCTCTTTACTCCCTGGCTTATGATGTGGATAGTTTTGTTCTGCCACAAGTTCCCACCAGGATATGCTGCCTCACCACAGGCCCAAAGCAAGCTGACCATGGAGCAGAACCTCCAATGTGAGCCAAAGTAAACCTTTCATCTTTGTAAGTTGATTGTCTTAGATAATTTATAATAGTGATGGAAAGCTGACTGATACACACCTACAATAAACATAATCTTTCCCTCTCTTCTAGACTATTTTATTGTTTTTGAAAGTCATCAGTATTGATGACCACTTAGCAGAATACAGGGTTTTAAAACTGCAACTTCTCATAGATGATTGACAAAATAGAGAAATTCCTAAAAACAATATGTAAGAATCCAATTTTTGCAAAATGAACCAAAAGAATAAAAGTTTGCTTAAACTCATTCATGCCATTTGTGAAAACTTTGGAAACACAGCTTACTAGAGAAGATTAGCAGCCATCTATTGTCTTCTGCTAATATTTTAGCAAACATTCATTTGCTTTTTTCCTGTGAATTTAATTGTCTAGGGCTTACTCCGTATGCAATTTTACATTTGTCCCCCAACTTAGCATGAATTACATAAGCCTGTCCCTGATAAATGTAATTTTAAATGGCCACATAGTATTTGATCAGATGGACTGATCACAATTTATTTAAACATTTCCCTAATGCTGTACAAGGAGCCCCTTTCTGATTCTTTATAATTATAAATAATGCTTCAGGAATTATTTTTATGCATTAATTCATGTAGTTATGATTATTCTCTTAAGACAGATTCTTAGAAGAATTATTAGGTCAAGAGTAAGAATAATTTCAAAGTTCATCATACTGCTTTCCAAAATATTGTATTAATTCACTCACCATTATGTGAAATATTATCACATTTTTAAAAATATTTGCAAAGATGGATCAAAACTGGTACCTCAATGCTTCAATTTTAATTTGATTACTTGAGAAGTTGACTTGTGAATTTGATTTTCTTGTATAGTTGCTAACCATTTCTGTTTCACCTTTTGCAAAGTGGTCTTATTGCTTACCTTAGCAATTTGCATTAAAGAATTAAAAATATCAATCTTTTATTGTAATTTTTACATTTTTTGCAGATTGTCATCTACCTTTTATCTATCAATTCCAGATGTTTTCTGATATACAATTTAATCTTTATGTAACTAAATCTGGCTCAAAAGGAGAAGGGCTTTTGACAGGTGAGTCCTAGCAATCTGGTTGTCATTTGGCTCCCTGGGGCTACCTGCCTTCAGCGTTTCAGAAACACCAGTATGGAGAGGGTGGTACTCTTCCATGCCACAAAGAAGATGCAAAGTTCTCACTTTGGACATCACAGGCATTCTGAAGTTGACTTTTCACTGGGGGGCTACTTGAGAAAGCAAACTTGGGCAGATATCAAGAAGGAGAACAGATATCAAGAACTCAGACCACAAAGCCCTGAGTGTACCCCAAATACCCTGAGAGAAAGTCTAATTGTTAGTGCAAACCTCTTGTCAACACAGCTTCTTTGTGGCTTAACAATAATAGAGTGAGAGAAACTTTCAATGAGAGTTTACTGTTTTGTTATAGAAAAGGTGTGTTTGTCCAAGGGAACATGATTTGGGGTTGTTTTCTTAGAACAAGCAACATTGGAAAGAAAAAGACAAAGAAAAGAAAACATTAACACTGATTAACTGTTCAGAACTGGAACAACACAAGAGGATATTTTATACCCTACTTTCCTGGATCTAAAAGGGAATAAAATCACCAAGATAAGATAAAACAATTCACAATTTCTATTGTAGTAAAATATGCATAATGTTTGCCACATTAACCACACTAAGTGTACAGTTTTACAGCATGAAGTACTTTCCCATTATGCAACCTCAACAACAGCCATCTCCAGAACTTTTTCATCCCCCCCGCCAAACTGAAATTCTGTCCCCATTTTCCCACAACCCCAAGCACCACCACTCTACTTGCCTAGTTACTTTATGTACTTCATGTAAGTAGAATCATATAATATGTGTCCTTTTTTTACATAGAATAATGTCTTCACATTTCATCCATGTTGCAACGTGTTAGATTTTCATTCCTTTTCTGGATACTGTTCCACTGTAAGGATGCACTACATTTTGTTTATCCATCCATCTACTGATGGACATGTGTCTATCTTTTGACAGCTGCGAATCACATTACCATGAATACAGGTGTACAAATATCTATTTTCAAAAATCTCTTTCAGTTCCTGCTTTTTTAGGGGGTGCAGGGAGTGTCTACATCTGGAAATGGAATTGCAGAATTGGATAGTAATACAATATTTGTTTGAGGAGGAACCACCATACCATCTTCCACAGCAGCAGCACCACTTTACACACGCAGAGGCAAATGCATGCAGTTCAGTTTTAAAGTTTGGACATTTGTGTAAGTGGAACTTACCTGGGTTCTTAAAACATAATTTTTCATTATTTTCAAAGCATAAAGGAAAATTAAAATGGCTCTCCTAAATCAAGCTATTAAAACAACCCCAAAAGTGACAATATGAAAAATAAGATCTTGGAATTAACACAAGTGATCAAAAAAAAAAAAGGTAAGATTTTTTGATTCTTCCTGAGCTGGCCACCATTCCCACCCACTCGACCTGCTTTGCCAGGCATGTCTCTTTATCCTAGAATCTTGAATCTTCCCTTTCATTCCTATTTCAGTATTTAGCTATCCTCACTTAGATTCTCATCCTTTAAACTTGAATTTCCCCAAGATCAGAACACCAATCTTCAACCATAATTTTTATCATGCTATTGAGTTTGAGAACATGAATTAATTCCACATCCTTTGCCTGTTGAAGAACAGGACCTTTAACCAACTTTCCCAATCATGTGACTACTAAATTTCTAATAATTCTTTGTGCTAGTCAACTGTTCATGACTAGAACAAGATACATTAGACACTCAACTCAATAAAGAAAAAGGTTAATTTTGGCTCATGGTTTCATTGATTTTGGTCCATGGTTCCTTGACCCTGTTGCTTTGGGCCTTTGATGTGGGAGTACTTCATGGCAGGAGTGGGGGTAGGGGGAGCCAGTTTACCTCACAGTGACAATGAAAGAGAGAGACTGGAAAGGACTGGCATGCCAATATTCCCTGCAAGTTATTATCCCCAATGACATAATTTCCTCTCACCTCTTAAAAGTTTACAAATAGCACCTTGGACTGGGAATCAAGCCTTCAACACAAGGGCCTTGAGAGTCACCTATCCAAATTAAAGTCTACTTAATATTACTTCTTATAACCATAGAGACTGCATTGTCATCTCATCACCCCCCAACATAACTACTCCATCCCACTCACACAACTGAAATGTCAAGAGTGTTCCAACCACATTCACCTAAAACAGAAGTCTTGTCTTCTACTGTCTCTCGGGCTAGTCAAAAAGAAGTGACCATAGAAAACTCCTCTGCCTTAGCTAAGCCAGTTTATTACCTTTTATTTTAGAGAATTAAATAGTTTATAAAAGTACCGGGTCTTTGCACCAACACTCCCACAGTTTCTTTAGTGATGATGCCGATGACAATGATAATATAATATACCCCTTACTTTTGATGTCTCTAAACTTTACCAAACACTTCCACAACCCCATTTGATTCTCCTCTGAAAGATAAGCAAGACAGGTGTTAAGATTCCTACTGTACAAGAGACCAAGTTGGAGCTAACTTGGCAAAGGAAGTGAAACTAGAGGCTCTAGGTTCTCTGCCAACCTCACAACCACTCACCCTTGACTCTGACTCCGTTCCTCAAAACAATTCCTGTTGACAGCAGTTTACTGAGATTCTTTTCTACTTGTAGACGTGGGGAGCTTATTTTATCCCAGGGAATATCTTTGATATTGATAGCTGGTTTAGTTGGACCCAAATAAAACATAAAATGAATAAACTCAGTGAAGTGCCAGTGGAATGACATTTAATCTGGGGTTAAGGAAGCAGGGTCCCCTCTTCACTAGCGTGGGTTTTCTACCACTCTCAGGGATGTTGCCAGATCTCCAGAACTCAACTCAGTCTGTGATTTATTCACACAGGAATTTTGCTGTTGTTGTTATTTTACAGACCAGCACACATGGGAGGGGGACAATTTTAAGACAACATACACATTAGAAATGCATGTGAATTGATCCTTAAGTCACTAGACGATTCCTTGTGACACAGGCTTGCAATGCACCATTGCTTTAGGCTTTGGGAAGAGAAAAGAGAGACTTTCATGCTTATGGACTGAAAATTAAGCTGACCTTCAAAGTAATCAGACAACCTCAAAAAGGGAGTTTAGATTCACTTCATCCTAATGCAACTTGCTTCTCTGGATTTTGTCCAGCCTCTACCCTGATTTTAATATTCTCAAAGGTTGGAACCATGTCTTACTAAGTATTCTCACCACCTTTACACACAGTAGAATCTCAAAAGCAACCACAAAACGGGCTCTGAAAACTAACTATGGATTTAAATGTCCTGGATTCTGATCTGGTATCCCCTGCTCTCCCATAGTAGTGGACTGCAAATATCCAGCAAAATGCTATGTCAGTGCTCTGAATGGACTTTTTCGGTGCAAAGAAGTGATTTCTGGGAGACAGGTTTATGCACCTCCATAGATAATGAAATAATTCCTGGAAAATTCATTTCAAAAACTTAATAAGCTTTGAATCAAGAACCCATAACCTGAAAATCTAAAATCCAAAATGCTTTAAAGTCTGAAACTTTTCGAGCACCACATCTGACTCTTGTGATGGGTTTTAGTCAAAATCCAGGTGCCCTAAAAATATTGTGTAAAATTACCTTCATGTTATATGTATAAGGTATACGTGAAATATAAATTAAAGTTATGTTTTGATTTAGGGCCTGCTATAATTTAGAATATCCTGCCAAGGCACATGTACTAAAGGTTTGGTCCCCAGCCCATGGCACAACTGGGATGTGGTGGAATCCTTGAGAGGTGGGGCCTGATAGGAGATGTTAGGTCACTGGACGCATCCTCTCAAAGGTGATTGTGGGACCCTGGTCTCTTCCTTTCTGTCCTAACCACAAAGGGAACAGTTTTACCACATTTTTAGCACAGTTTTAGCACATCCCACCACGATGTGCTACCTTGCTACTGTCCCAAAGAGATAGGACCAATCGATCACAGCTTAAAACCTCTGAAATCATAAGCCAAAATAAACCTTTCCTGTTTTATCTCAGATATTTTGTTATAGTAAGTGTATTAGCTTTTTAACCGCTGTGACTAAAGGACTTACTCAGCACAATTGTGAGGAGAAGAGGTTTATACAGAGACTTAAAGTGAGACTGAGCATCATGGTAGAAGAGTGTGTCAGAGGGAAGCAGCTCATATGATGATCAGGAAGCAAAGAGAGAGTCTACTCGCCAGATACAAATATATATATATACCCAAAGCCATGCCCCAATTCCCACCTCCTCCAGCCACACCCTACCACTCCAGTTAATCCCTATCAGGGCATTAAATCACTGATTGGGTTAAGACTTTTACAACCCAGTCATTCCTCCTCTGAACTTTTCTGCACTGTCTCAAACATGAGCTTTTGGGGGACACCTCACATCCAAACCTTAACAGAAAGAGAAAGCTGAGTAACACAAAATATTGATAGCAAGAAGTGGGCTCTTGGCCACTTCTTTGGAATTAGTTTGCAGGAAGAATTTGGAAAAGTTGAGAGAAGCAAGCTCAAGAAAGCCTAGAATGCTCTAAGTAAAACTTAATGGGCGATTCTAGTATAGGCTCAGAAGACCAGAATTCTAATAGAAATGCATAAAGTACAAGCCATGATGAGGTTTAAGATGGAAGAGGACTGACTACATTGGAAATTGGACAGCCTCACTTCCTAGGCAATAGAAAGTTTGGATGGACCTCTACAGATAATAAAGAATTCCTGGAAAGTTCATTTCAAAATGTAAACAAATAAAAAAATTACTAGTTGAGCATCTGCCACTTGTGTTACACTGTGGCAAAGAATTCAAATGCTTTAAAAAGATCAGGAAACTGAGCTGGGGTTGTGGCTCAGTGGTAGAGCACTTGTCTCACATGTGTGAGGCACTGGGTTCAATTCTCAGCACCACATACAAATAAATGAATAAAATAAAGGCCCATCAATAACTAAAAAATATATATATATATATTAAAAAAAAAAAAAAGACCAGGAAACTGAGATGGGTAAGGTCTTGGCATTCCTGAGATGCCCTCAAGGCATCTTTCACTGCTATAGGGGCTTCTGCAGTGCCTATGTTCAGCCATGTTCAGGTACAGCTTGGGCAGGCAGTAGACCTTGGCATTGTCCACGTGGTGCTGATTTTATAGACATTTAGAATGTACGAGTAACAGGGTCATGGAGTGTTCTACTTAGAGTTCAAAGAATAGCTGGAGAGACCAAGCAGCGTGAGGCAGAATCAGAGTCCCTGAAAGCAGCCCCTGATAGAGCAATGTGTGTACTTTTGAGAGTCCACTGAACAGTGAAGGCCCCAAGAAAATAGAGATTCCAAGAATGTGGGAAATCTGCAGAAGAAAGCCACAGGCAGAACCAGCTGGAGAGAACGGCCATGTGAGCTACTGTCAACAAGGCCACAGGCATGGTGAGGCCGCCCAAGGACTCTGGAGATCACATCCCACCACAGTGTGTCCTAGATACTGGACATGCATCATTAGGGTTTAATGGCTGCCCCACTACATTTCAGTCTTGCTTTGGTCTTATCCCTTCTTTCTAAATTACTATTCTTCCCTTTTGGAATGAGACTATTCACGCTGGGCCCTGATATTTTGGAAGTATACAATTTGTTTTTTAAAAAATTTTACAGGGCTCAAGATGAGTTTGCCTCAAGTCTCAGAGATTTTGAATTTGGAGATTATATTGTAAGGTGGACTTGAACCTTGGGGGGATGGGAGCAAAGGTGTTCTAGTTTGGATCTAGAATGTCTCCCAAAGGCCCATGTGTTAAAGGCTTAGCCCCCCCCCCCCCCCCCCTGTTCACGGCACTATGGAAAGTTGTGGAACCTTAAGAGACAGGCCTGGTAGGAGGTTTTAAGTCACTGGAGATGTCCCTTCAAAGGGTGTTGTGGGAGCATACTCTCTTCCTTTCTCTCTTTTGTATCCCAGCCATAAGGTAAAAGGTTTCTTATGTACTCCCTCCATGATGTGCTTCCTTACCACAGGTCCAAAGAGACAGGGCTTATTATGGCCTGAAACCTCTGAAAGGATGAACCAAAATAAACCTTTCCTGTCTTTAAGTTGATTGTATCAATTATTTTATTACAGTAACAAAAATCTCACTAACCCAAGTCCTATTCCCAAGATCACTCATGTTATGTAATATGCAAATATCCTAAAAGTCAAAACATTGGAAATCCAAGACACTTTTGGTCCCAAGCATTTCAGATAAGGGATATATAACCTGTGTTTTGTTTTTGAGAATAGATACTCATATTTAATTTGTTGCATAAGGTCAGATTTTAAAATAACAACCCTTCTCTTTTTCCTTCTCCTTCTTCTTCTTTTCATACCAGGGATAAACTTAGGATAAACTCAGCTTTTTTTATTACCTTTTTTCATCTTATATTTTGAGACAGTATCTTGCTAAGTTGCTAAGGCTGGCCTCAAATTTGCAATCCCCTTGCCTCAGTCTTCCAAGTCACACCTGGTTCTTTCTTATTTCTTATGCAGAAGAGATGAGTATATTTGATTTTCAACACTCTCTCCCCAGATTTTTAAATAAAATAGCAGATGAAAAAACATCAAATGTGAATCAGTTACCCCAGAGAAAATGCAGGCCCAAGGGTCAGGTAGGCATACTGTATGCCTGTGTACACAGTGGACGAAACACAGGTAAGTGTACAAACACCAAGACTACAGTCTAAAGCCAACCCAGGACCCACTTTCTATTATCAACCAACTTACTACAGGGATAAGCCATTTCTGGCAATGTGTCTAAAGCGATTCAGGACCTGGCCTGGAGCTCAGCTTACAAAGTATTAAAGTTCACCTTGACATGCTATCACTTGATTTGTTTTGCTTATTGGTGTCTCTAGAAGAAATATCCTATGAGGTCATTACATCTAGTGACTTTTATCCTGTGTCACTTGTCTTGGTTTTGGATAAAGAGAAGCCCAGTGTCTCATCTCCCCTCTTTTTCCCCACAAGTTATATATGTTCCTTGGAGGACTTAGAAGGAAAATCAGAAACATTCCTAAGCAAACTCCTATGCCTGTCACAGGAGTTCAGAGGATGGGGGGTTAAAAAAAAAAAAAAAAAAAAAAAGTCTGCTGCAAGCAAGAATGAATTTAAAAACAGAGAGACAGCTTAATCAAATAATTGGATGACAGCAACCCAGCAAAAACCCTGATCACTCTGTCTGCCCTCTGACAGCTCGCTTGGCAGATTGCCCCAGTGCCATCATGACTTAATTGCGCCATGCCGCTAGGCCTCTCTCTGATGGCTCATTTGGTTTGTCCCCTCTGATGCTGGCGAAAATCAGTGCCAAGGTCCTGGAGTCCATCTCCCACCTGCAGGTGGTTTCTGTGACAGTTCTCCCACCCCTCAGAAGATGTGTCAGGGATTCTGGCAGGATCTCCAACCCCCGCCCCCTCATGGGCCAAACTCTCACATCAATCTTTGCAATCTTGACTCTACCCAGCATGTGAACAGCCACTATGTATGTTTTGTCAAAAAATAAAGAACAGGAAAGAAAATCTACAATGGTCATTCTAAATCTATCTTGTTGAAATGTAAATGAGCCTGGGAATTTTTTTTTACTAGAAGAAAAGTTAATGATCTTAACTTGTAATGGATCATAGACCGAAAAGTCAAAATTAAAACTACAAAACTCTTAGAAGAATATATAGGAGTAAATCTTCATGACCTTGGGTTAGATAATGATTTGTTAGAGATGACATCAAAAGCATGGCTATAAAGGAAAATTGATACATTAGACCTCTTTAAAAATAAAGTTTCCATGCTTCAGATGACACTATTCAGAAAGTGAAAAGAGAACTTGCTGACCAGGAGAAATTACTAACCAATCATATGTCTGAAAAGGAATTTATATCCAGAATATATATAGATCTCTTCCTACTCAGTAATAATGACAACTGCAAAATAACCTAATATGGAAAAAAAAAAAAGACAAAGGCTCTGAGTAGACATTTTTCAAAGAAAATATATGAATGGGCAAAAGACACACGAAAAGATGTTCAACCTCATTAATCATTAAGGAAATGAGAAATTCAAATCCAAACCTCAAAACCTCAATGTAATGCCACTATACCTCCACTAAATCAAAAGACAATAACCACTGTTGGAGAGGATGTAGAGAAAGGAATCTTTACTGCCGGTGGGACTGTAAAATGGTGCAGCCACTTTAGAAAACAGTTTGGAAGTTGCTCAAATGTTAAACACACAGGAATCATACCAACTTGCAATTCCATTTCTCCATTTCTACCCCATGAGAATTAAAAACATGTCCACAAAAAGATTTATACACAAAAATCTCCATAGCAGCATTATCCATGCTAGTCAAAAGCTAGAAATAACCCACATATCCATCAACTGACGAATGGATATACAAGATGGGGCATATCTACACAATGGAATGTTATTTAGCAGTAAAAACAAGTTCTGATAGATGCCCCAACATGGCGAATCTTAAACCGCTGTACTATGTGAAAGAAGCCAGACACAATGTGTACTACATGATTCCATTTATATAAAATGATCAGAATAGCAAAATCTATAGCAAGTAGATTAGTGGTGAGAGTACAGGGGAGTAGAGAGTGACTGGTAATGGGCACATTTCTTTTTTAAGTGATAGAAATGTTTTAAAATTTAGATGATAGTGGTGGCTGAAAAACTGAAAATACACTAAAACCCATCAAATTGTACATTTAAAGGGGTAAATTTTATAGCACACAAATTGTATCTCAATAAACCCATTTAAAGAAAAAATAATGACCTCAGATTATTATGGTCTGCATATATATGATCTGGCCCACAAAATTAGCATCAGCCAGCCCATGGTGGCTAACATCTCCTCCTCAGCCACCTCGAAGTCCCTCCCTTCTTCATCTCTCTCAAAGCTGAGACTATAAGGGCCTTGCCATAGCAACATACCCAATAGTCTGACCTTTCCCTAAAATCAAGCTTTCTCCTTCAAAATCAATCCTAAAAGGAATAAACCAAAGATGAAAATATTTTAAAACCTGTTGCTAGGTTTCCCCATGCCTCATGCATGACCAACCCAGCTTCACAAACACACACACACACACACACACACACACACACACACACAGTTTCTTTCAGAACATACTCAGGTGCAGCCACGTTTATTTTTACCTAGGATATATATAATATAATGGAAGAAATACTCATTTTCTTGTGAGTTTTTTTTTTTTAACTTTACCACATTTTTCACTCCTGAATTCTCCTGAGCCAATGTAATACAATCTTGAAAATTTACACCATAATGTGATCAAGAGGGGCTGTCAAGGGCCAGGGCGGTAAATTGGCATCCGTGCTAATCGATAACCTACTTTCAAATGAAAAGAGTCGGGCCCAATCCATCCTCTCCACCAAGGCTGCCAAGCAACCGAGCAGCCGCCTTCTCAGGGTGAGCGCTAATTGCTACTCTCACAAAGCCAGGGGCAATCTTATCCAGGTGATCCATTAGCTGGAAACTACCATAAAAGGAGCGAGAAAAGAGGGAGAAAAAAATCAGGGTAAAGAGGTTAAACAGCACAAAAGTGATTTAAAGAGGGGGAAAAGAGCGCTTAAATTTGTATGTGAAAGAGATAAAGAGAAGAAATTTTAATATAGAAAGATCTCTGAGGGCTTTGGCAGATTTCTCACTGGCACAATAATTGTTGAGGCTCTCGGGCCTCTCTGTGTCTGACAGGGTCTGTCACAGGCTGAGATGGGGGACAACAAGGAAACAGGGCACCCCCCACCTCATCAGGCCCATGGGAATAAGAATTTTGCAGCAAAGACTCCAGGAGGAGCCCAAACCTTACTCTGGTCATGAAAAAGTGCATGAATCTCTCTGAGGTTTGGCTTCTTTCCGTTTTCCCTCTCTGACTATTTCCAGAGTGAGCACAGTTACCTAGACCACATGAGCAGACGCGAACATTTTTAAAAGTGGCTACAAATTCCCTCCTGGAGCCCTGGGTCATGTTCCTTAGAGGTCACGGTTTGGGAAATAAAGCTTGGCAACGACAGTTACCAGACATTACCCACACACTGATGCTAAGTATTTTAAGCAAGGTTGTCTCATTTAGTCTTGTCAGAAACCCTGAAAGGAAGCTGTCTTCCCAATTTTACAGAGGTGGAGGCTGAGGGAAAGATGGCTGAGTAAACTTCTCGAACCACATCACTGATGAAGAGCGGAGCCAGGGCTAGAGCCCAGCTTCCCTGGGCCCATACTCTTAGCCACTCTCCTCTACCACCACCTCCAACATCTAAGGATGAACATTCACTCCAGGGTGAGAGAGAAACACAGGTCCCTGCCACACTTAGTGCTGCAGTTTGGATCTTGAATGGCTGCTGACGGCTCATGTGCTAAAGGCTCCAAAGGCCCATGTGCTAAAGACTTGGTCCTGGGCACTACTGGGTGGTGGTGGAATCTTTAGGAGATGGGGCCTAGCGGTAGAAAGTTAGGTCACTAGGGACATGCCCTTGAAGAGGTTGCCAAGATCTTGACTCCTTCCTGTTTCTTTTCTTTGCTTTCCAGCTACCATGAGATAGGCAGCTCTGCTCTACCACGCATTTCCGCCATGATATTCTGCCTTACTATAGGCCCAGAAGCAATGGAGCCAACCAACCAAGGACTAAAACCTCTGAAACCATGAGCCAAAATACTTTTCCTCCTTGTACATGGATTCTCTCAGGTATTTTGTGACAGTGATGGAAAGCTGACTCACACACTCAGAAACACAGGGATGGGAGGATCTGACATTCTTAGAAATATTTCCTAGGAAAACAGAAGTTCCAGTGAAATCAATAGTTTAAAAAGAAAGATATTTCCTTTAAAGCTTCTTGCCTGCCTCTAATTAGGGTGTTGTTTCCTTCCAATTTTCCTTGATGCTGACAGCAATTATCCTTTGAGCATAAATCTGGGCCCCTGATTAAGAATTCTTTACCAGGATGCAGTCTGGGTACTGGGCCAGGCCCACAAGGCCCCAGACTGTCTGCCAGTTCTCCACCTTTGCCCTGGCCATCTTGGCCTACACATGCTACTTTCAGGTGCTTCATGCCTCACTGCCTTTACCCTGCAGCTGCAGGTCTCTGGATGCCCCAGGCCCTCTGTCACCCAGCAAACATCTGCTTATCCTCTTCAGCTCTGCTGAAGGGTGGACCTGGACTTTCTGATACCTCGTGCCCCATTACATCCACCCACACATGCACTGATCCCTTTGTCCCACAGACTGGGACTTATTTGATTGCACATTTGTCTCCCTAGTACTTTCCAGAGCAAAGTCTGGGCCTTGTTTGTTTTTAAATCTGTAAAGTGTAACACAGAGAAGGAGGTACATGTTAGGAGCTTAACAGATGTCTGACAAACAGAATAAGTGAATGAATGGTTCGATCAGGACATTTCTCTTTAGCGCATTCTCCAGAGTGTTTCAAACCCTATTTTGTTTTGAAACACCTTTAAGGAGGATGGAAAGTTACTGTTTGATGGATACAAAATTTCAGTTTGAGATAATGAGAAGGTTCTGGAAATGAATAGTGGTGCTGGCTGCACAACAATGTGAATGTACTTAGCCACACAACTGAACACTTAAGAATGGACCAGCTGGTGAATTTTATGTTTTGTATTTTAACACAATTATAAAAGAAAAAAAAATAATACAGACCACCAAGAGACTGCTGACTAAAGAAATAACCCAAGAATATAATCATGGAAAGGAGTAAAAAAAAAGCTCTTACACAAAGTCTTGAGGATGTGATCTTGCTATTTTAAAATACAGCCCCAAACCCATGAGAAGGGCTCCAGAGCCACACTCAGTTCTTTGGTTGTACTTGAAAATTCTGAGCTCCTAGCACAGTCTTGACACATTAGTATCTGCCCTAAACATTTCCAAAATGTGTCTAGAATCACTGGCAGAAATAGCACACGGCTTAGGAATCATTTTGGTGTAATGGTCTTTTTCCTGTAACAGCAGCAATAGAGAGATTTGACCTCTGCATGATACTCTCCTAAGGAACAAAGGATCTGTGCTCAGAAATATCACAATCTCACTGCCAAAGGGAGCTCCACTTGCTGGCACAACCTGACCGGTCCTTCCTCTACCTTTAGGTTGCTCTTTCCCAAGGAGAAGGCAATCCTCATCCAACTCTGTGCCACCATTTCAGGTAACCCCTTCACCGTCCCTCTCAAGAAAAAGTCATAGTCCCCCCGGAACAAGCCTTGCATTTTTCAGCTAAAAATGTGGAACCCAAGGCCATTAAACTTTTGATAGAAAAAAAACAGGGCTCCACAGGGTCAGACAAGCGTTTTTCTCCTAGTCTCATTTGAAGGGTCATTTTACTAATCAGAAACAGGCCTCAACTGCCATCACCACTATCCATCACCAGAAGGCAAGAGGAGAAACACACACACACACACACACACACACACACACACACACACATACACACACACCCCAAGACAAGCAAAATCAAAACCAAAAGGCAATGAATCCTACCCTTCGTTCCTTATGTAGTGAGGGTAATGACGTCTCCATAGAGACTTCATTCAACCAAAGAGCCCAGGATGCCAGGAAATCACCTCATCTACAATTCACTTCCCGAGGCTTGCTCAGCTGAGCCACTTGTCAGTGTGTGCCACTTACAATGTCACATGAAACATCCCCACCATAGCCTTATGTTCTTCAAAAGTTTGACACTTTACAGTCCATCCCCACAAAGAGACCTCAAAATAGGGTTACTTGGCCATGCTCTTTTAATTATTAAGACAGAGTATTCTCCTATAAGGAATTCAGAATCAATAAAGACAGAGTTATATTTGTTTAAAAAAATATTAAGGGAATGGCCACACTCCTGAATTTCTGTGCTTTAAGAGGTTATGGCAAATACTTGGATAAGCTACCACAGAACTCTGCAAACCTCTATTCACAAAAGCTTCATGCCGGGCTATATTCAGAAGTAAACATAAACTACAAAAGTCTTAGAAAGAATTACCTGGAAGTCACAGGCCCCATCATCTACTCACATTCCTTCTATTGCAGTTGAAGGCATCATTTATGGGAGGAGTTGACCCTTCTGATCCCTAGAAGCCTTGATGCTGGGCGTGGCAGATAGCAGGGATGCATCTTTCCTGAACTCCTCTGATCCCCTTCCATGAACTATGATGTTCTGTCTTCTAGTAAGTTCCAGTATGACCTCCACAGACCTGATACTACTTGTCCCTGTACAAATATGTTTTGCAAAAGAATACCAATGGGCTGGGGTTGTAGCTCAGTGGCAGAATGCTCGCCTCGCATGGTGAGGCCCTGAGTTCGGTCCCCAGCACCACATAAAAATAAACAAATAAAAATAAAGATATTTTTTTTAAAAGAATACCAATGTATTTGCTGGGAACAAATATTGAAATTTCACAGAATACGATTTCCCTACCTTTGAATAAAACAGTGCTTCCGTGCTTAGGGTTCTTGCCTTTAAACTCTTTAGAAAGAAGAAACGATTAAAAATTGAACAACAAAAGAGCTTTTTCAGTTAACATTAATACAATAAGAGATTTTAGAACTTAGACTAAATGACCTCTTATTTTTATAACCATGGTTGGATTCAGCAACTTTTTGCATCTTACCACAAAACTACATCTCCTCATTTTTAGTACTTTCTTTTTATTTTTTTCTTCAAATCCTGACTTCATAGAATCTCAGAGGATTTTGACCAACAGATACTTGCTTTTGGCTTGCATTTCGTGGGGAGAGAAGCGTACCACATCAAAACAAGCAGACAGCCTACTTCCAGTGTACTTCCTATTCTCTGTGCTCACATTCCACCTTACCTGAATAACCCAGCATTCACAGCCCAGGTGACTCCCAGAGCCTCCCAAAGCAAAGGAGTCTAAATACTGGATCCTGACACCCAAAAAGGAAGTGAGTTTTAACATTCTAAGAGTCTTGTCTCAGACCCGCACTAATTTTTGGTGGAGCCAAACAACTTAATGAAGATTGCATCCTTTACAGCAGAGGAATTAAAAAAAAAAAAAAAAATCTGGACCGAATACTTCGTAATATACACATATTCACAATATGTTCATATATAATATGCACATAGATGTTTGCTATATTCCAGGAATAATATGATGACATTGCTGATATTTATGTATCAACATTGACATGGATAATGCATTTTACAAAAGTATCTCTAGAAACTGATGCTCCATTCTTAAACTTTTCCAGTACCCACTTCTAAGTTCCATCTAGTGTGTATGTCACCCTATCCTCCTTCCTTTCTCTGCTAAAATACACTGGAGGCTGGAGGCTGGCTGGCTCAGGGTTGTAATGGAATATGTAGCCTTTCACCTTTGGGTCACAATACTAATGCCAGGCCACATTAGCAGCATCTGAAAGCAGTTACTGTACCATCTAATGGCCTTGCTCAAGACAAAAGCCACTCACTGTTGTAGCTTTCCACTCTGGTGGAAAGTTTTAACCAAGAAAGGCAGCAAGGGCTGGATAACATGCCCCGCAAAGAAACTCCCAATTAGTCTTAATCCATGAGAATGGTTTGAGTGAGCCCTTTGCAAGAAAAGCTTGAAAGCTTGAGAGTCTGGTAACTCTGGTGTTTCATCTATGGGCAGAGGCCCTCAATGTGTGACACTATGGTAAATTCTCTTTCTTTAACCTGGGAAATGTCAGACACCAAAGACAGGTGTTTCAATAACCCATGAAACCCACAGCTCAGAAGTGTCATTTTCTAGAAAACAGCTGGCAGGAGCCAGGCCTAAAGGACATTGGGAGTCTTAGGGTCTAACCTAAGCTCGCTGATGACATTGATCAAGGGTTAGAGCCCTGAACAGGGACTGATACAGAAGAGATACTGAATAAATAGTTGTTGAGTGGGAGAAAAATGTTTCTTGGCCTCTTGATTCTTCTCTTTCTTTTGTCTATTAAATAAAGACAGACCACCCCTATATCCAGCCCTCACATTTCCTTAAATGGGTCCTTTGAGAAGAAGAAGGAAAAATGGCAATGGCCCAATGAAGTAACCTGAGAAAGCAGCTATATAAATATAAGGTGGTATTAACTTATCAGAGCTTTAAAAGGGTCCATTTGGTCCAACTCCAAAAAAAGTCATACGTGCAAAGTATGTTGGCAAATTTGGAAAAATTACACTGCCATTCAACATACTACTGTCAAGGACCTAAGAGCTCAATAAATCTTTTCTTTTTTCTTGGAGTTTACTGTAAAATGAGCAATGTAATTATAGCAACGTATTAATAACTATTATGCAGGAAACCATTTAACGTGCTGCTCTCACAAAGATTTATTTGCTAGCTTAATGTGCTTACTCAGTGATGATGACTGCCCATGTAAACTCTTCAAACTATTAGAAGCACAGATGAGATGGCTGCTTTGTGTTGAGATCTACAGAACAGAATAACATGGAGCTGGCCTATTGCACATGCTATTCCACAGCAAATGCAGAGGGAGAAGTAGACAGGGGTCTTGGCTAGTCATGGCCAGCTCTCTTTTCAGAAGGCAAGTGGAGATAAGAGAAAAGAGAGGAAGGGTGGGGGATCCTATTCCTACATCCCTCTTTAGGTGTTCAACTGGCTCCATTTCTGGATTACCTTCCCCTTCCCCTCCTGCAGGCTCCTAGGGCAGAGGACAATAAGTAGAAGCCATACAGCAGATAGTGCAAGGATCACCTCCTGCCTTGCACCAAATCTCGCTGCAGGATCTTGGTCCAAGAACCTAACCTTGCCAAGTTTCCTCTGCTATAAAGTGGGGCAGTAATAGTGCCTGCCTCATAGTGTGTTCATGAGGTTCGATGTGAGATTACTCATAATGAGTTACAAATATTATCACAACTACCTTTCATGTGTCATTACTGCATGATCAGGCAGACCACAGGGCTCGATCTTCCCTCCGAACACCATTTTGTGACACAATTTGTAATGTATTATTGGGGGCAGGGAAGGTGATTTTACATAACATCAAATGTCATGTAACATAAAACTGATCATTTAACTGTTTTCCAGTGTACGGTTCCACAGCATGAAGTATTCCCACCATTATACAACCACACATCCCCACTTCATCCAGAACATTCTTCATCTTCTCAAACTCTTGGTAACGTCCATTCTACTGGGGTTTTTTTGTTTGTTTGCTTTGGTTTGTTTTGTTTGGCGGGGGGTTCTGGGGATTGGACCTAGGAGTGCCTTACCACTGAGTTCCATCCCCAGTATTTTTTATTTTAAAACAGGGTCTCACTAAGTTGCCCAGGCTGCCCCTGGACTTGCGATCCTTTCGCCTCAGCCTCAGCCTCACTGAGATTACAGGTGTGTGCCACCACACCTGGTTCCATCTATGAACTGGATGACTCTAGGTGCCTCGTGTACATGGAATCATGTTTGTCATTCTGTGGCTGGCTTACTTCACTTAGCAAATGTCCTCACAGTTCACTCATGTGTAGCTTGTGACAGAATGTCCTTCCTTTTTAAGGCTGAGTATTCCATTGCACAGACACAGCACATTGTATTTAGTCTTCCATCTGTCAATAGTCCCTTGGGTAGCTCCCAGCTTTTGGCTTTTATGAATAAGGCTGCTATGAACATGGATGCTGTGCTGCTAATCTCAACATGTTACACAGTATCATCCTCTGTTCAAACTCTAGCATAAACCTTACAGTGTTATTTCATTTCTTTTGAAGCCCTCCCTCTTGGGACACCCTTTCCTAGGGCTCCTGCAGATCTTCAAGGCTGTTTCTGGTCTCTGGGTCTGAGATTCCTCAACTTCCTCACTAACTCCTAAGTATCCATTCACACTATCACCTTTCCCCTCCGTATCTAGCCATGACATTCCTCCAAGAGGTATTGAAGGAAAGAGGGGAAAATGGCAATAGTACCCTACACAGAAGCTCTGGTGACTGTTCCCTGTGGGCATAACCCCATTAATATCTGTGGACAAACCATCCTGCCACCTGCCTCCTGCCTCTTTGATGTTCTGCACCAAAGGACCTGAAACCAGCCCAGAGATTTCTCCACTCACCTCCAAGCCCTGGGGGAGTCTGAAGGAAGAGTCTTAAAGGAAGAGTGATTCCTTTATTATTACCACTCCTCCTCCACCCAGGATGTCATCATGTGCTACCATCTCAACAAACAATGGAGATAGTGAAGAACCCCATTACCAGATAAAGAGAAAAATTAAACCCAATACAAACACCATCAGGAAGCCAGCGTCTGGGGAACAAGCCTCATCCTTGCTGTGATAGATGAAATGTTTATGTTCCCACAAATTCATATACTGAAAGTCGCCCCCCCCCCAGGGTAATGGCATTGGGAGGTGAGGTCTTTACATCTTTCACAATTAGGTCAGGAGGTTGAAGTTCTCATAAAAGGAGTTTGTGCCCTTCCACAAGAAACACTAGTGAACTAGCCAGTCTCCTCTACCAGCTGAGGATACAGGGAGAAAGTACCCCACCCATGAACCAGAAAGCAGGCGCTCACCGGAACCCAAATCTGAGTATCTTGGATTGAATCACAACAACACACAAGGGGTACAGAGTCAAGAAGGAGACACACGTGGGCAAAGAGCTGGGTAAATAAATTCTATCAAAACCACCATAGAGATTCAGAAGCCCAAGTTTTTCTGGGTGACCCTGGGCATGCCTCCTAACCCTCTCCGTCATTCTGTAATCTCCTTCCTGACCCCCATAAAAGACCATTATGAAGAATCACTAAAAACTAGAAGCACTCTATTAAAAATAATCATAATCATAATCATAATGTTAATCAGCACACACCACCACCACAAAAAGCCCACAATCCAGCAACTTTCTTCCCCCAAGTGTATACCTCACACAGGAAGCAGAGAGCCCAATAAGGCATATTAAAATCATGCCTTTGTATTGCATTTACTATCCTGGCTGCAAAATATGTATACACACACACACACACACACACATATGTATATATATACACATATACATATACTCATAAAACCATTATGGGCAGACTTGCAGCTGCCACCCTCCTCCTCTGCTCCATTCTCAGCCTGCTGGGACAACCCACCATCTTCTCTGCTGAATGCCCTTTTAATTGCACATCCCACTTTATTAGCTGCCTTGACCTCCAATAAAAGCTTCAGCCTAACAATGTCTGAAACCTGAGACAGGATGTCTACCGTGTTACCAACTTGTATGCTGCCTTTAGGGTCCACACCCACACCCCCTTCACACACACATACACACACACCCTACACTTGGCCCATTAGAAAGTCTCCTTTAGAAATTTCAGAACCTGCAGCTGGGGTTGTAGCTCAGTGGTAGTGTGCTTGCCTAGCACATGTGGGGCACTGGGTTCCATCCTCAGCACCACATAAAAATGAATAAATAAATAAAGGTATTGAATTCATCTACAACTAAAAAATTTTAATTTTCAGAACCTAATTTTATGGTAAATTTAAGGGTAAAGAATAAGAAAAGTAATACAGGATACGCTATCATAATCAGTGAGATCGTAATCAGTGAAAACTTATGTGGAAGCTTGGCTGTGAACAGGCCAGAACCCCGCGTTGTGTGGGCTTGGCTACAGGATGCTCTGTTAATGTTGGAATAACGTGTGTGCAGAGAACACAGAGGAACGATGAAGAGGAGCACGTGGTACTTCTGTAGCTCCTGCTGCTCTGTGCCTATTCTCAACTATATTTGCTCCGAAGTCTTAATGTGCTCTGGGCTAGTACAAGCCAAATGCAGCTCTGCTTTTAATATCTGTACTCCCTGAATTGTGTTTAGACAAAAACATAAAGTATTAGATTTGAAATAAAAGTTGGAGAAACCTTCCCCAGGAAGCAGGTAGTTTAAAGAGGCAACCAGGGGTAAGGATAAAGAAGAAAAACCAAATCAATATTAACTGAATGTGTTCTGTTGGCTCAGCAGGCAGCTGCCTGTCATATCCTTTTCCCAGCCTACAGCACAAACACTACAGGACCATTAAACCCAGGCCATGGGCCAATAATATGTAAATACTGGCCTCAACAGTTATGGTCCCCTCTAGACACTTGTAAATGCAGAAAAAAAGAAAAGAGAAATCAAAGGGGGCAAAAAGGATTTGAGGAAAGTTTCAACAGACAGTCTATTTTTAAGAATGATGAATACAGTGTTTGGAGTCTTGGTATTCCTATATTGCTATTCCCCCAAACTCTCGGCAAATCCTAATCAACATGGCAGTTATATTTAATGTAAAACTAACTATAAGTAGGCCTTTCTAAGTCCTAAGGTCATTCTTTGCCTCAAATACTCCTCAATCCAATTGCTTTCAGAAAGTCAACTGTCCTTTTTGTTCAAGTTTATTTCTGTTTACAAACACAAACAACTATAAAGCAAAGAGCTTTACTAAAAAAACAGGAAGAGGGTCTGGGGGTGTAACTTAGAGGTAGAATGTGTGCTTTGCATGCATGATGGCCTAGGTTCAATTCCCAGAAGAAAGAGAGAAAGAGAGGGAGGGAGGGAGGGAAAGAAACAGGAATGTCTTTGTCAGTCATTTATGATCCAAATCCCAAAGTCAGAAGCTTCACTGAAGAGAGGGCTACCAGCACCTTCAAAGCCTGCACCGGCTGACTAGTATGATCCAAAGTCTTGCCTCGTGGCAGCCCACAGAACACCATGAGGCTCTTGGTTCAGCCAGAAATCCATCCAGGGTTTTGTCAAGCATATTCCTCTGGAATGTGGGAGCCAGGAACGCACTCCATAAAGCCCTGGGTTCCACACCCAGCATCACAAAGAGAGAGAAAGCACAGTGAGCTGGGTGACTTTCCCAAGATCACAATGCTAATTATGCTGGAGGCTGGACTGTACCTCTGTCCCCAGCTCTAAGGACAGTCCTCTTCACTAAAAATTTGGGATTGTAGACAACCTCTGATGCCTATACCCCCCACTTCTTTGTTTTCTATTTCTCTCACCCTCTCTCTCATCCTTCCTCCCTCTCTTCCCCTCCTCCCCCATCTTATTCTCCTTCCAGTCCTTCTCCCCTCTGTCCCTCAGTTCCCACTGCCATGTCTCCTGGCTTGGTGGAAGACAAATGCTGCTCCAATTCATGGGGAAGATAACCAAGGTCATCTCTTTAGCTGCTCAGGATATAGACCTCCCTCTACAGAGAAACACCAGCTGATTGTTTTTCTTAAACCAAAGTGACTGCTAGTTGTCTGCCTGAATTCAACTTTTATTTTCTGCATAACCTCTTTATTAGATAGCTCATCAGCTTTTGGTTGTTGTTATTTTTGGTGTCTAATTAGTTAATATCTAAGTCTCCCATTGCTACATGAAGCTACCAGTTAGATGGAGTAGAAGCAGAGGCAGTGATTATAACTCCAAAGAAAGCAACCACTATAAATAATGTGATAATTATTCATAGGAAAGCATAACTGCTCATCACTGCTAATTAATAGATGAAATTATACCACAATAAAATCTCAAGCTCTCTAAGTTCCTATGCTATCTTAGGGGGAAAAAAAGGTCCTAGTCAAATGAGATAAAAGAATTATGAAACTAAAATTTATATTTTTGTTATCCTGTGGTGGAAAAGCATGTTTTGACTTATTATTTCCAATTCATGCTTTTAAACAAAAATCAAACAGAAATTTATCGTACATATAAAAACTATCAAAGACTGGAAAAGCACGCTATGTGGAGAACTAAAACTTCTTCCAAGAATCTTTTGTGATTGCCAACAGCATTGAACTTCAATTCTAAAAAGTAGAAAAAATGAATTAAAATAGCCCCTCAGCTGCCACCTAGTCTATGGCACTTAAGATACATTCAGATATACTTCTGCTTATCAAAATAACTTGCTCTAGCCTCAGAGCCTTCAGATCTGCAAACCTGTGTAGCATCATTCAGAATACATCCTCTTTTTATACTACAATTTACAAGAACCCACTCCTTCCATGTCAACTCCAGCTCTCAGAGCTGAGATAAGGGCAGAAAATACTGCTTGGTGGGGGAGGGTATCTTCTCTATTTCCAGACTTCTCCACAGGGTCTGGTCGGAATTGATGCAACAGGATCAGCAAACTATAACTGTAAAGAAAACTGTCTGAGAAAGATAAAACTGGATTGGAAGGCAGATAAGCCCAAATTCCTAGTGCTGTTCAGATCTGCATATCACATGCGCAGTCACTGGAGGAAATCTGCTCTCCTTCATTCACCAGAGCCTGAAATGTCAAATGCCATGTCTGCAATACTCCCTTTGTGGGGAGGGGGGCTCTGAGAGGTGCAGGGCTTCCAGAAGGGATTTGCATCTGTGACAAAGACTCTCAATCCACATTCATGGTAACCCAACTAAAAGGAGTGGCTATTTGCATCAGTGGAGCTCTCTTTAAATTTTCAATGGTGCTACCTATGAATGAATAAGTATGAGATGCTTTATTGACCTGGAGGTGAAGAAACAGCAAAAGAAGGAGCTCAATGGCTCCAGTGTTCTCTGACTCCATTTTTTCCCCTCCATTTTGGTGTTAAGCCACTAGCAATTGGGGGGAGTAGGGAAGAAGGAAATGAGAGAGAAGAGAAAGGGTAGGAGGGAAGGAAGGATGGGGGCTTTCATTAAATTCAATTTTCTTCTTGTGCAAAGTCATTGGAATAATAATAATAGAAAGTGGCGGTTAAATATTATCTCACAATTTCACCTAATCTTCAAAACCCCCCTGGTGGGGTCCTTTCATTATTCCACTGGACAGATGGATTAAGGGACTTGCCCAAGGTCACCATGAAGTGATGGAGCCTGGTTTTACACTGAAGTCTGTGCACCCCAGGTCTTCACAGTCATAAGAACGTCAAAAATGGGTCTCTCATAACTTTTAGTGTTCTGACAACTCCAGTACTGTCTCAGATGTCCTCCTCTCCACCCACTCCTAAACTTACTGTCATCGTCTGTCTTTCTCCAGGAAGCTAGAATTTCTGCAAAGATCCCCAAAGACCTTTTTATTTGCCAATTCAGTGGTAGTCTCAGTCCCTGATTCTTTGATCTCGTCAAAGTATCAGACCTCTCACACCGAACCCCTGAAGCTCAAGATTGCCTCAGTTTGTAAATCACCACTTCTCCTATATATTTTTCTACCTCTTTTTTGGCCTGTTCTTCTTGGTCTATCTTCTTGACTCCCTTCAATGTCAATGAGCCCCACGGCTCCATGCTCCACTGGTTATTGTCCCCACACACCCACACCCACAGGGAACTCACACCATCTGTGAGGTTATTCTATCACCTTGTTCATGTGGGCATCTCCCAGATCCATGTCTCCATCTCTAAACTCACCCTAAGGCCCCAACTGGATCTCACTGGATCACTCAGCCTCAAGCTCTAGAAAGCCCAAACCAGTTTCATTATCTACAACCATCCTTGAAAACCAGACCTCTAATAACAAAAACTCTCTCCTGCCTTTATTCCCTGTCTGAATAGCTGGCAACACTGTCTTCATACTTGTCCTAACCAGAAATCTGTGAGAACGCCTCCTCTCCTTCCTACCCTGCATCTCAGGAGCCACCCAACATGGGTTTTCTACTCACTCTTTCAGATCAAGCTGCCACTTCATTTTTGCAGTCAATTGACACAATTTCACTCAAGCCATTGCAAGGAGTCTCCTAATTGGTACCTATGACCACCCTTCCAGTCCAATGACTCTCACAATGAGCAGCTCATTTCAGTCCCTTCCTGTACATCCTCTAAAAGCTGCCCATTGCCTACAGATAAGTCCAGATTCTTGCCCACAAGACCCTTCAACCTTTCCCTGCCATCTTCCCACCCTGTCATTCATTCAATGCACTATGTCAGTTCCCCTAGTGTACTGAGCATACATAGCCCTCTTGTGCTTCCACTTGCCATTTCCTCTGACTGCAACGTCTAGGTTTCTCCATATTCATATCCTACCCAGCCTTCCAAAGCCAGTTCCAGGCTCCCCTGTCTGCATTCTGTTGCAGCCTGCACAGCCCTGTTGTAGCACTTGATACACTGTTCCAACTCTTACATTCCATATCTCTCTAATACTAGACTGAGTGGCTCAAAAAGCAGGGATTTTAGTCTTTTTCATATTTTGGTTATAATGTGGCACAGTTATAGTAGCAATTGGTACCTAAATGAGAATCTGAAATAATCAGTGGCATATGACTATCAAGCAAAACAATAAATAAAATATTAACAAACTGAATCCAGCAGCATTTTTTTTTAATGCACTGAGACCAAGTAGGATTTATTATGGGAATTCAAGGATGGTTTGCTGTTAGAAAAGATAATAATTTGCAATATTGGGCTGGGGATATAATTCAGTCGGTGGAGTGCTTGCCTTGCATGCACAAGGCCCTGGGTTCAATCCCCAGCGCCACAAATAATAATAATAATAATTTTCAATATTAATAGATCTAAAGAGAAAATTCATATTCCAAGTAAATACTGAAAAGATACTTGGAAAACAAAAACTATCCTAAATAAAATAGGAATTGATAGATACTGCCTTAACTTGTAAAACTGTAGGTAGATCTCAGACCAAAAGCCAAAATCTTACATTAAGTCAGGAAAAAACTATAGACTCTACTGTTTAATATCATGTTAGAAATATTAACCAATGTAATAATCAAGATAAAACAGACACACTTCCAGCAAAGAGAGTAACAACATCTATATTTGAACATCATTTTTTAAAACTCATGAGTATTAATTTTTTAAATGAACATGTTAGAATTTAATAAAGCACTAGAATTATAACTAATATGTAAATCAATATTCCTCATGTATATAAATATCACTTAGAAGAGATAATGGAGGTAAAGACTTCATTCATAATAGTAACAAAAGATAACACCTAAGAAATTTGAGGAGAAATGTGCAAAACCTACATGAGGAAACTCTTAGAAATTGTTGAAAAGTAAAACTGTTGAAAAGAAAGCCATTTCAGGTTCTTGGGAAAGTCTCAGCATCATAAAGATGCCAACTATCTCCCCAGATTATAATGAAAGTGTAACATGGTCCCATTGAATTTTTTTTTCTGGAGTTAGGCAAGTTTATTCTAAAGTTCATAAGGGAAAATAATCAGGAAGAATAACCAAAAAACTCCTAGAGAAGTAGGGGATTGTTTGGATCAGAGAGAGCTAGTCCTACCAAACACTAAAAGGTGCTATAAAGTTTCTAAAATGGTACGGAATTAGTGCACAAGGAGACCAACAAATAAACAGAATAGAAAATCCAGTAAAAGATCCAAATATAACTGGAATTTTGTTTTATGATAATGGTGGAATCTTAAATCTCAATGGGGGAAAGATGGATGTATTAATAAAGGGTTTGGGGGCAATGGATACATATTTAGAAAAAGATAAAATTGATTTGTGATACCTCCAAATAATCTCCCAATGGATCAGAAATCTAAATACTAAAAAGGCCACTCCATATAAGAAAGCAAGCATGGTAAATTCCTAACACACCTAGAAATGGTGGAAAGACCCCCTTTTAACCATGATTCAAAATCCAATTTTCTCAGATGAGTTCCAGATCAGGTCCAAAGGCAAAACAGGATGATAGATACAAACTAATCTGGTATTCTGATAATTATCCCAAGAGTAATTTAGGAATCCTTTTGCACCTATACAAGTAAACTTAAAGATATTTCAGATTGGTGCATATAAGTATGAAAGGTCAGTTGAGAAACCAGTCTAAACACTGTTCCTCTATCATAGTAAGAAAATAGAGAAAGTTTTCAAAAAGGAAAGAAAAGATGCTTATGAAGATTGTGACTTGAAAGTGGCTTAGTTTTGTATTCCTGAAAAGAGACAGGGGACCCCCACAGACACTGACCAATTTACAATTTTTTCGAGGACAGAACAGCCTAGAAGTCCAGCAGTCCTGCTGATGTGGCACTGAATGTCCAGCTGCAGAGCTCTTCCTCTCAGAAGGTCAGGACAGGGCCCTCAGGCAGGGTTTTCTGTTGGAAAGGGACTGACAACAGCGTCTCAGCTGAATGCATTCAGAAACAAGGAAGTTCCCTTCCCACCCCCACTACAAGCCAAGAAAATCAGTCAATTCAGTCTTGACAGTCTTGCATATTTCCCCCAACCTCTCTGCCCCCCGAAAAGTGAAGTTACCATCTGTGAGCCCAGATAATTATAACCTTCTCAGGCAGGGGTCTTGTAGTCACTTATACTGCGTTAACAGTGACCCCCCCAAAAGCTTTGGGAGACAAAGCATGCTTGGATTTCTGTTCCTTGTCTAACTTTTTCCTTCTTTTTGTGACCTAAATAACTATATCAAGCCTCTGGAATTCCAGGGTGAAGAAAAGAAATCATGCTCATCCCTTTGCTATGTGAGATTGTGTGTCTTGGTACAGCACCCAGCACATAAGGACAATAACTGTTAGCCATTCATAACCATCATTATTACCATCACATTATTAGCTGATGAACAGCACAAACTGTGATATGATGCCAAACAGCAACTGATGTGGACTAAATTTTATTGACTTAATCCTTCCAAATGCTAACAAACTACCAGCCTCAGCCACTTAAAAGTCCCATATCTAAGGCAATAATCCTATCTACAATGAGTGTGGAAGAATTGATTATAGGCCAGGGATTTTTGCAAAGTAAATTAAGCTACTACAAAAACTGACCATGTTGTTTCCACAATTAAAAGTCTAGGAGAATGAAATGACATTATTCCATAGCTTGCTAAGTCTTAAAGAAGAAATTACACTCTCATGGCTGTACTGGGAATGTTTTTATAAACTCCTACAATGTTTCAGAAATTCTTTCATGATAAATGCTGCAGGACGTTTTCATTACTGATATTATCAATTAACTACTCCTCTGTCTACAATACTTCCAAAATGAGAAACTCTAATGAAGCTTTTAGAAAATAACCATGTGTTCTTAGAAGGAGATTTCAACTAGAATTCCTCCATAATTAATGAATACTTAAAATGCAATCTCTACTTTTTATATTTATAAAGTGTTTATGATGGCTTCAGGGGGACCTTTTACATAGGGTTATTTTCCATACCCCTCTTTTGGAGCCAGCAAAATACAGAAATATGTATTTATATCTCCCCAAGTCTAGACTTCCCTGGGCTCTGGCTATTTAGAGTCCACGTTTGGTGTTTTTAACTCCTAGGACACATTCCTTTCTTTCATCTCTGTGATTCCTGGCTTCCCTTTTCAGGGTGTCTGGCTAATCTTGGTGATATTTCTGGGGCATAAATGGGCTCAGAATATTTGACTGCAAAAGGAACATAGTTCTGGATCTTCTCTATATAAAAGAAGATTTTCTTTTATTGATATAGAAATGAACAGATGCCTGATAACCTTTTACCAACCTGAAACATTTCTTTGTACTTCATGGAATTTCTTTGGACTGATATTTTGCAGAACTTACAAAGTCCTTTCAAAAGTTCTATCACCCAATAATAGAATGATCTGAGCTAACTCAAAAATAAGAGACTCATTCCTTGGCCTCTTCTGGCTTGGTGTCTTAACCGTCGTCTAGAAAGCAGAAAAGACACTCTCACCACTGGACATGAAATAATTTTATATTTACACAGTGGAACACTGTAGTGGGTAAAAGGACTGTCCTCACTTAGAAACCCAACACTTAACACATCCACATTCTTTTGTTTTATCTGACCACTACCACTTACCAGCACTAGAAGAGAAATGATATAAACCGAGTATGCCCTTTTTACTGACTAAGGTAATAAAAGTCAGTCCAAATGTTTTACAATCTGCCAACAGGCACAAATCTCTCCTTACCCAGGTAAGTTTCTATTGGAAAGATGAATTCAGAGAATCATTAAACAGTTATGTGAGCTCACACTTGTCATTTCAACATTGCAGTATCCTGAAATAGCCAAAAACAAACTGTCTTATGATCAAATCTTCCTCCATTTTCCATTTCTTTCCAGAAAACTCAAATTCCATCCATAGGAACTCAAATCCATTATCATCCTCCTCTCTGTGCTCTATCCAGATCTGGGTCTCCTATCATCACCGTTTCCAGTCTCAGTCAGCACCATCACCACCAACCTCGCTACCCAGTAACATCCAAGTCATGTCACCTTCTATCATGAAACCCTGTCATCCATGGGGCCACATAATTCCTAAGAGTGCTCAGAGTAGAGCAGTAACTTTCAGATCACCATAGCTAGTCAATAATTTGAGGGACCAACCAGATACCCTGCAGGGACCTTCCATAACCTCATCTTCTCTCCTTACCCAACTGTCCCAAAGATAAAACTAGGGGATTAGGGCTCGCTACCTACAAATGGACATAGGGTGAGAATTAATATGGCAGTGTGATATTTGGGAAATATACTAATGAAATTAGAACCTGAAAGTTGCTAAATTTTTTAGGAAATAAATTCTATAACATGAATCTAACAAAATCTTTTCTAATTAATAAATATCAACCCGTACAGTTTTCACTGAAGAATGGAAGTACTTTTTGAGCTTTACCTTGGATAATTCTTATGACATTCTAACAGTTTGAATCTTTTTTTATTAGAAATTTAATGGGAAAGTTAAAAAATAGAGAGGAAAAGTGATTTATTCAATGTCACAAAATAAACCAGTGTTGGAGAAAGAACCAAAGCCAAATCCATCCTAAAATAATAGGGTTCCTGGGTATACTATTCTGCCTTTGATGTTTAACTGCTTACCTATGAGACTTGTAATGCTACCTAGTAGAATTTAATACTCTATTCAGGAATATATTCCCCAAATATAGTTAAGCATCTTATGCAAATTACAAAGATGATTTTTACTAATTATCCCTCAAAAACATATCTTTATCTTCCAGCCTCTAACTCTCCAGGGTGAATTACTTGCTGGAGTTACAATGACATCTCTTTGTTCTAATGAAACTTAACTCCTTTGGTGCCTGAGGACTTCAGAGGTCTACAGTTTGCTCATAAATCCTGCCATGAGGATTTATGGCCCACCATTCATGGTTCCCAGAACATGGCAATTGTTTGATTAAAATGTTATGAATAGCCACAAGAGGTGGCACACACCTGTAATCCCAGCTGATGGGGAGGCTGAGGCAGGAGGATCACAAGTTCAAAGCCAGCCTCAGCAAAAGCGAGGTGCTAAGCAACTTAGTGAGACCCTATCTCTAAATAAAATACAAATTAGGACTGGGGATGTGGCTCAGTGGTGGAGTTGAATCCCCAGTAACCTAAAAAAAAAAAGTTGCGAACATTAAGAGGTATAATGGAAATTGGACCTAATGAGAGAATAGAAATACTTAAATACACACACACACACACACACACACACACACACACATACACACACCCCTAAAATTATTATTCCTAGAGACATACAAAAGTTTGGTAGTTAAAATTGAGGCCCCATATCTCATTACTAACCATGAGCTTAACCCAAAGCACCCTCATTCCTAGCTACATCCCTTGTACCTAATGTCATGCTTCACTGAGCTGCTTCACATCTAAAACTCAGGCAACTATGGTTGTGTGTAATAGTCATGTGTGCACTCAGAGTGATCCTGATGACTATCCCTGCGATGGCAGCTCTTCCCTAGATGCATGTCTGGATCACTGTGAGTCAGTGTAGAGCACTGGGGTTCAGCCCATCCAATGCTGCTTCCGGAGCTATCACCTCGCTCTGACAATATTATCAGTTTCCCAACATCAATAAAGTTGGCAAATATATTGAGCTACCTCTTTTAACACTGAATGACATTTCCAGGAAGATTCATCAAAAACAAAAATCCAGTTTGTCACATGACCTCACAAATCATAATGGATGTATTTAAGTTTCAACATTTGTTTCTTCTACCTGTAAGTTTTCCTTCCTCTCTTCCATTTTTATGAAAAGAATCTGTTTTGATTTACTTTGATTTACTTTTGCACCTGAAGAGCACTCAAACAACAACACAAAGAATTTATTATAAGAATGGGTTCTCTAGAATATTCTAAAATAATTTGGTAGGCTACAACTTATTAAGATTGCCAAATATCAGATGCTATATATCTGCAAGAACCAAGACTAAGGTTCTTTGAATCTTTATCAGATGGTCTAGTACCATTATACAACCTCACAGAATCCCATACTCCCTCCTTCCTAGCACTCAACACAAGTGAATAAATAAATTATGAACTGCAACTTGTAGTTAATGTCTGTATCCTCCATTAGAATACAATCTCTATGTAGACAAGGACTGTATGTTTCTGTCATTTTCTCTGCTGTACCTGACACTTTGCTTTGAATGGGAAAGAAAATCAATGAATACTGGCAAATGATCATAAGAGCAAATAAATCTGTGACTGAATAAATGGTGTTATATTGGAGGATTTAGCAATGCAAGGGTGAAATAAGTTTTCAGACTCCCTGGGATTTATTCTTAGAATGTCCTGGAAGATTTATTAACAACCTATAAAAATGGCAAACTTACAACAATCCATGAGTTAATTATTCTTGAGAAAGGTTATGGATTCAGAAGACCAATTCTGGTGGTGAATTTTCCATATTTTGAATTTTATAACAGTCTGTGGGGATTTGTTTAATTTAACCCTTGTATATAAAAACATCAAAGTGTGTGTTTGGGTAAACAGATGAGGCAAGCAGATGCAGTTATTCCTAAACTCCACTACTCGAAATCACAATATTTCATTTCATGGAAACATAAACCAGAAAATGTCATTGAACGGTGACAGAAACCTCCACAGCAACCCACTGTTTTCTTGATATTTCTCTCTAACCACTGATAAAAACTCTTTGAAGTGGAAGAGTAAATATTATCATTTGATAGTACTTGGACCCAACAGTGCAAATACAATTGCATTGTGTTACACTCTGGGGGCTCCCCTGCAGGTCACACAACGCGGCAGGGTTGCTATGGAAGAACCAATGCGCGTTAGCGCAATAGCAGGCCAGGATGTGGTACTGCTCTTATGAGCTATCCACCTCTTCTTAATCTTCCTCAGATAAACACACACAGAGAGAAAAAGTGCTGGCCTTTGAATGTGTTTCTGTTTCTGTAGTCCTGGGGAGGAAGAACCACAAATATGCGATGGGAAACGACAACACCCAAACATCAGCTTGCTGTTACTGCTCCCACTGACATTCTTGTAAAGGATCCCATGTGGGGGTGGGGAGAAAGATTTCATAAGCATCTGGAGTCCCGAGTGGCGGCACAGCCAGACAAACCACCTGGGGCATCCACCTGGGGCATCCCGGGTGGACCCTGAGGCCTGAAGCTGCGGGTGCGCCAACACACTCGGGAGCTAGTTCCCCTGTCCCATGGGGCCTAGGTAAGGGTCCTCCCCAGGGCCGCCATCTGCGTCCCCTAGGGTGTGAAGCAGCCCCCAGAACCGCCAAGGCCCCTCCGGGGATTGGGTCGGGCAGCTACGCCCCGCAATCGATGCCCTGGCCGCTGCCCTCCCGGCACCTCCCCCGCCCTGGGTCGCCCTCCCGGCTGTCCTGTCGCGCCGCTCACCTTGCCCGGGAAGGGCCCCGGGAGGAGCAGCTTGAGAGCCTGCCTCTTCAGCTCCACCAGGCGGGCGTTGCAGTTCTCGCACCAGACGCCGCGGTCCGAGCCGGGGGAGGAGCCGCCGCCGCTGCCAGAGCCCGGGGAACCGGTGCCGAAGCCCGGCGAGCCGCCCAGGGAGCCCGGCGAGCTGGTGCCGATGCCCGGAGAGGCGGGACCCGGGGATCCGGTGAAGGAGCTCGGGGACGAGGTGCCCGAGCCGGGGGACGGGGTCCCCGACGAGCCCAGCGCCGAGCCTGCGCCCTCGGGGGTAGGCCGGCTCCCAGCGCGCGATTCCTCGTACGCTTTCCTGTACCAGCTCTCAGGGGAGAAGGGAGCCGCGGGCTTGGTCGGCGAGCAGACCTCATTCACCTGCAGGGGGAGACACGCGGGTGTCGGGGGCCGCGAGGCGGAGGACTCCCGCTTTCTGGAGCTGGGCTGGCCTGGGGGCGCCGTTCTGCCCGCCCGCCGGGGTATCCGCAGGCCACCGAGCGCCTGGCCGAAAGCCCACGGGCTCCGGTTCCCGGCTGCTGCAAGCCCTGCAGCTAAGTTGCCCTCCATCTATCTCGTTAATTGTCCTAAGGTGATTCCCCGCCTCCAGAGTGACCCCTGCTCCAGTTTCTGGGTGCCGGTTTCTGGGTGCCTCGGGTCAGGAGAAGGGTTTACTTGAGGGGTTTTCAATGGTTTCTGCAGGGGTACCCAGATTCAGCGCCCCGTGATTTTGGACCTGGCACCCACCCCAGCAAGAACCCAGTTACAAGATCCTAGAAGACCCTATTCTGAGGGTCCTGTGACTTATGGGTTTTTATTCATTCAGGGAACAGCCCACCGGATCCTGCCGGTAAAATGAAAGGATCTCCCGGATCCCGGGAAACGATCCGTGCAATCAAAGGCAGAGATTTCATGGGAAACATTCCTTACGGCTTAACTCTGCCTAGAAGTCCAGGAATACCGCAAAAGTTATGGGTCCGGAGAAGAGAAAGGATTAAAAAAAAATCCGAGAGCGAGGCGAGTGTGCGGGTGTCCTCGCAACAGACCCGCCTCCGCGCACGCACAGCGGAGGTGTCCCTGCAGCGGGAGGAGAGCTCGGATCCGCGCGCTGGCCGCCGGCTCCTGGGGGTAGCTCTGCCGGAGCCACCAGCTCCCAAGAAGGAAAGGACCCCGGCCGAGATGGGTCTGGTAACGCGTCTAGGTGTTGAACCCGTCACAACTTACCCCGTATTTCTTGCCCCGGTTGGAGACCGCAAGCCTCTCTTTATTCCCAGCTACCGAATTCATGGTGGCTTTTCCCGAGGAGAATCTAAATGTTCCAATAATGTTACATCCAAAAGATCTGCCAACCAGAAGCGTCCCCCAATTGTAAGAGGTTGTCTCTTGGCCCTCAAATCAAGATTTCTTAATTGTGGGTTAGAAAGAATAAAAGCAAATGGATCCCAGAAGTAGTAGCACCAATTTGCAGAAAACGTTGGAGTGGCTGGCTTATTCTTCTCTTCAAATAACGCTTTTCCTCATCCTCTTCTGCCTCTTCCAGTCACACGTTCTCTTTTCATGGTCACATCCACATCATTGGCATTTTCCTCAGTCAAGTAACTCCTCTGTTCTCCACGAGGGAAAAGAGGAATAGGATCGGGACGCACGGCCGCTGCGGGGAAGGTGGGCGAGCCCTCGCGCTGCCTCGCCTGGGTCGGCGCGCGGACCCCGTCTGCCGAGCCGGCGGTGGGAACTTGCCTCCTTCACCGAGCTTGCTAACTGAGTTCAAAGAAATTCTCCCAAAATATAAAGATCCAGACTCGGGGAGGAGCCTCGGCGTGTCGCCGAGCCAATATGCGCGGGCCCGTTTCGCCTGACAGTTGCGCGAGGGCAGGGAGAGGGGCGGCTCTGCTTGGCCGGGAGAGCCGTCCGCGATCAGGACGCGCGTGTGCGCCCGGGCGAAGCGCGGAACCTGGGGAACCGCGGCCCCGCCGCCCCGGAACCCGCCGCCTGGCTGCCGCCGCTGCAGCAGCGCCGGCCGGGATCCATTTTATGGTGCGGCGCTCCTGCCTGACATTGCGAGGCCGAGGGCCCGGGCGGGGGGTGGGATCGTAAATCTCGCTCCTGGCAGGGAAGTTACTGGCGAGTGGCCCGTGTCCGGGGCTCTAATGAAACACCGCTGCGCGAGCCTGGAGCTGAGGAGAAGCGCTGAGCGAGCGTGGCTGGACGGAAATGCTGCGCCCGAGCCTCCCCCGCCCCCAAGTTCTTTCTCTTCCTGGCAAGGCTTGCAGGTCTGCCTTTGAAACGCCGTTTAAAACGGATTGAGTCACAAACAAGTCCGCAAACATGCCGGGTCCTCCCCCCGCCCTTTGTTCTCCAAGACCTGCCCAGCAAACCTTTTCTAGAATTGCCCTACCACCCCGGGGCCAGCCAGGGGGCCTCCCTCTGGGACCACAGCCAAAGGACTGGGGACCTTCGGCCCCCGCCCGACCGCTGCACCCTAATCTGTGAAGTACTAAACCGGCCCAGGGCTGGGACAGGTGAGCCGAGGACCTAGCGGGGCGCTGGGAGCAGGGGAAACTGAGGGATTCGCTGTGCTGCCCGCGAGCACCCGGACCGCGCGGGCCTGAAGAGGGGGCGTGGCGCGAAGTGGCCTTGGCCTCTCCTTGCCCGGGGTCGGTCCCCTTTCCCCACGTCCACGCTTTCCTTCCCGCATCCGGGATCTATGGGGTCTCCAGAGCACTCAGTCTTCGCCCCCTCCCCTATAACCTCTTCCCCCACCCGCCCCTCGCGCAGCGCCCAGAGGCGCAGGAAGCCGGCATACGCCAGGCTCCACACGTGGCTGCTCCGGGGTGTCATTTTTCATTTCTCGGGAGGACATTTCTTCTGGTGAGCCGGCAGGTCTATTTTATTGTGACCTTTAATTAACACCCCGCAGACACCTCCTGAAGGACCAGCCCAGCGCGGGGATCACGTGAGATGTAATGGCATCTCCAAGCCCCCAGGAGAGACCGGGTCTGGGGGTAGGCGAGGGAGCAAAGGACTTCTAGGGCTTTTCAGTCGGGAGGCTTCGTTCTGAGATATGGGTGAGGCAGGAGCGGACAGGAAAGGAATAATTAGGGGTACTGGAACTCTGGGCAACGCCCCCCACCCCACGTTCCTGGGCGGGGGGGATCTTTCTTGGCCTCTGTGGCGCTTGCCATCCCCCCTGCATCCCCCGGGCTGCAGCCTTTGCCTGGGAATATTTCACAGCTACCAAGGCGAGGTAAGAAGGCCAAAATAAAGATGTTGAGAACAGTGTGGAAGTTTCCATTACGTTCCTACTTTCAATTTAAAAGCGATCATATCAGTAGAGGATCTTAGGGGGATAGGTACGCCTCCAGGCAGCACACGCCAGCTCCAGCCGAATCTGTATTCCGTAAAGGTGCAGCGGAAAATATCGTCGCCATTAGCTACGCATTGCTTATCAGCCGGAAAGCAGCGTGTGGCCAGGTGAAATGGACGAGCCCGTGAAGACGCGGGTGGGAAGGTGGGGTGTCGAGGGGGAGCAACTGGGGAGCTGCGCGGTCCACCTTGGAGACTGATGAGCCCAGAGCTTATCTGATTTGCATCCCGAAGTATCTGGGGCCCCAGATTGTGTTTGATGGGCTCGGAGCGCCCTCTGTTGATAAAAGTCTATAACTGGAGGCCCCTCAAGTGATTTGAAGCGTTTAAAAATGTACATGCAGTGAAATGCAAAAATTTTAAACGCACAATTCTGTGCGTTTTATAAATGTATGCTCGTTTTTATAAATTTTATACTCTTGTATAATCCACTACCCCAATTAAGATATTAATTTCCATCTCTGCCTCTTTAGGCAGGCAGTCGGTCCCCACCCCTCATAAGAAACCACTGTTCTGATGTCTATCACCATAGATTAGTTTTGACTGATCTCGAATATTTTTGTACATAGAACTCTTTTGTATTTGGCTTAGCATAGGTTTTCTTCATTCCATGGGTGGGTCTGTTTTATGGGTCTGTTTTCCATTATTCTGTTTCTCATTCCTCCGTCTTTCCCACCCTCTCTTATTAATTGAATAATTTTTAGTATTCCAATATCATTCCTCTATTAGGTTTTTAGTTCTAATTATTACAATATGCATCTTTAACTTATTACAGGATAATTAGTGTTAATATTGTACCACTTCACCTAAAATATAAGTTTGCAACAGTTCAATTCCATTTTCTCTCTCACCTTTAGGCTAATATTTGAATATACTTTATGTGTATATACATTATAAGATCCTGTTTTAGCTTGCTTTTTTGATGCTGAGACCAAAATACCTAACAAGAACAACATAAAGAAGAGAAAGTTTATTTGGTGATGGGTCACAGTTTCAGATGTCTCAGACCATAGATGGCCAACTCCATAGCTCTGGCCCAAGGTGATGCAGAACATCATGGACAAAGGGCATGGCAGAGGAAATCAGCTCAGGACATTGTAATCAGGAAGCACAGAGAGAGGGCTTTGCTCACCAAGAACAAAATATAAACCCCAAAGCCATGCCCCAGTGACCTGCCTCTGCCAGCCACACCCCACTTGCCTACAGTTACCTCCCAGTTAATCCATATCAGTGGATCAATTCCCTGATCAGGTTACAACTTTAATACTCTAACCATTTCACTACTAAATGTTCTTGCATTGGCTCATACATGAGCTTTTGGGGGGACACCTCATATCTAAACCATAACAGGCCCACGATACAATTTTATCAATTTTACTTTAAACAATATCTGTTGTCTTTCCATGAAACTAGAAAAAATTCAGTGTTTTGTATATACCCAGTTTTTTATAATATTTATTTTTTTAGTTGTAGATGGACACAATACCCTTATTTTATTTATTTATTCATTTTTATGTGATGCTGAGAATTGAATCCAGGGCCTCGCAAGTGCTAGGTGAGTGCTCTACCGCTGAGCCACAACCCCAGGCCCTATACCCAGTTTTAACATTTCTGAAACTGTTCATTTTTTTCCCTATAGTGCCAAATGTCCAACTAGATTGTTTCCTGAAGAACTGCCTAAAGAAGTTCACATGGCATTTTTTTATAGTGAGGGTTTCTTGACAATATAGCCTTTCAGATTCTGCTTATCTAAAAATGTCTTTATTTCACTTTTGGGTTTGAGGAATGGTTTAATTAGATGTAGAATTCTTGGTTGGCAGTTATTTTTCTGCCAGCCCTTTAAGAATGTCATTCATTGTCATTCCATGCTTCTGATTAAAGGTAAGCAGTAATTCTTATGGACATTCCCCTGCATGTATTGCATCCTTTTTTTTTCCCCTCTGGGTGCCTTGAAGATTTTCTCTTTATCTTTGGTTTTCAGAAATTTGACTGATGTCTCTGGATATGATTTTCTACATTTATCCTGCTTAGGGTCTGCTGAATTTCTAGGACCTATAAGTTGATTGTTGTTTTTGATCAAATTTGAGCAATTTACAGTCATTGTTCAAATACCTTTTCTGCCCTATTTTATCTCTTTTTTTCTCTGTTTGGGACTTTTGTAAATGTGTATGTTATTATGCTGTTTGATATTATCCCATGGGTTACTGAAGTTCTTTTCATTATTTGCATTTTTATCCTTGTATAACTTACATTGTCCTTCATTAAATTCACCAATTCTTACTTCTTCTATTAGACCTATCCAGGGATTTTTTCATTTCAGATTGTATGTGTGTGTGTATGCGTGCGCGCACACTTGCACACATGGGAGAAAGAGAAAGAAAGATATTTCCATTTCACTTGTTCTTTTCCTTTAACTCTTTGAAAGTAGTTATAATAGCAGCTTTAAAGTTCTTTTCTTTCTTTCTTCCCTCCCCCCACCAACCCGTGCTAGGGATAGAACCCAGGACTAAGTGCACTACCACTGAACTACATCCCTGGCCCTAATTCTAATGCTTGTCTGAATTGCAACATTTGACTCATTTGGGAATCACTTTCAATTAAATATTTTTTTTCTTTGACTCTGAATCACATTTTCCTGTTTCTTTTCATAGCCAATAAACTTTAACTGTATACTGAATATTGTGGATACTACATTGTAGAAATATTATATTCTGTTGTCTTCATTGAAGAGTACTGATTTTTTAGTCTAGCAGGCAGGTAAGTTACCAATGGATCACCTTGAACTTGGAGAGACTTGACTTTTTACCTCTAATGATTATAATATGCATCCTTCATTTGTCACAGGCTGCTTAGAGTTAACATCATGCCACTTCACCTAAAATGTGAACTTGCAACAATACAATTCCATTTACCTCCTGCATCTTTAGAGGGGTTCTATTTAGTTTTTGCCCTTAGCTGCAGGGAAAATTCCTAGTCCTGGGACTTGTTCTTTACCCAAAGGTGTGGCCCTCTGGTGTTTCAAGGGAAAGTCCAACAGGTTTGCCAAGTCCTGAACCTGGGACTCCACGTTCTGCTCCCCTGCAGTAGGCAGCACTTAAATCTCTGCTCACTCTTTTCATCATCTGCATGCTGCTTTCCCTGGACTGCTTGTAGCTCTTCCATATATTCAGAGTTTTTAAAAGTATCAGCCAAAGATTGAGGGAAACAATGCTTGTTTTAGGGCTGCCTTACTGTGGCTGTCTCCTCTCCAGCATTTTCTTCCTCCTTTTCCAGCCACTCTGACAGCTCTGAACTCCATCCTGTAAAATCTCAGACCATCTAGCCACCATGCTCAGCAGCCTGGGGCTAGCGGGGGGCTACATAACCCTTCTTTCAAGGATTGAATCTTAGAGACCACTCTGGTCCCTGCTTGCTGAGGACCATTCTGCAGTGCCCTTAAATAGGTTTGTTGTTGTCATTGTCCAACTTATAATAATTTTCCATTAATAATTTGGAAATTCAATATTGTACATAGAGTACTCTAATTCTAGTTTTAAAGTGACTCTTTCAAGTCTACCTTTAGCTTTTAGAAGTCTTATCATTTCAAAGTTTGTTTTTTCTGGAAGTTAGCAGCCTATAGAGGCTAGCTATAATTTTATTTTCTATTAGACTGAAGAATCCCAGTTACACAACTGAATTCTGCCCAGAGGGATAGAGAGATAGATGATAATTACTTCTCACTTCTTCACATTCAAGGATGTAACAGCATTACTTCAAAATTTAGGTTAAAAAACATCCATTTTAGGAATGAAAAAAAAATTGTATACTGACTTTTTAAAGCCCAGAGCATCTTTGAACATTATTGATTCCATTGTTGTCCCTGGGTAAAAAACAGTATCTCTCTGGTATATCCATGAGTACAAAGTACAAAAACAGTTAAGGTTCATTACCTGTTTAAAAATGAAGAGTTTTTTCCCATAGTGTTTGTTGCTTAGTTATTAAATGAACATCTGGGAATGTTTCATGGGATTTTCATATTTTCAGAGAATGCCTTCCCATTGTGCATTCCTAAGAAGTGAATAGCTCCTAAGTTTCATAGCTAACATGGATTGTCATTGTCTTTTGGAAAGCCTCAAGGTATAAATCAGAAATAAAAAAAAAACACAATAGGCTGGCAACTTCTAATTGCTAAGCAGAATGCAGAATATAACAGATTCCACCCCTTTTTAATATTTGTCTTTTGAACTAATTTCCATATGAGTTTAGGCAGTGACATGCCAACAGAGCCAGTGGAGCGCATGTGCCAGAGGCGGCTGTGTTTCTCCTTGAAAGATAATTAAAGCAGCTTACACTGTCCATGTGGTATCTTGATGAATATGCAGACAATATTTGCATATGATCTACTGGTGTTCTGGAACCATATGATCATGTGTGGGCTGCCAAAGAGTCCCCAGAAAGCTGATGGCTTTAATCTGTATACTTAGTCACTACTGTAGTGGAAGAGGAGGGTGGTTATCTTGGCAAGCTGATAATTCCTTTTCACTCTTGGAATATCAGTTCAGATGTTAATCATTTTATTCTTATAAAAGATTCTGCTTATAAATTTCTGCTGCTAAATTCCACATTGTATGTGTGTGAGAGTGTGTGTGTGTGTGTGTGTGTGAGAGAGAGAGAGAGAGACTCTGTGAGTGTGTGTGTGTGTGTGTGTGTTTTGCTAGGAATGGAATGCAGGGCTTCCTGCATGTTAGGCAAGATCTGTACCCCTGAGCCACATGCTCAGCTCCAATTCTAAGTCTTGATTTCAGCCCCAAATTGAAAATTAAGAAGATAAAAGCATTGGGGCTGGGGTTGTGGCTCAGTGGTGGAGTGATTGCCTCGCATGTGTGGGGCACTGGGTTCGATTCTAAGCACCACAAACAAATAAATAAAATAAAGATCCATCAACAACTAAAAAATATTTTTTAAAAAAAGAAGAAAGACAAAGCATGTAAACCAAATTCATGTGGCCAAAGTAGTGATTTTTTTAATTTCAGTTATTTTAAAGAGTGAAGGTTAAGCTGGACATGGTAGAACAGGCCTGTAATCCTAGCAACTCAGGAGGCTGAGTCAGGAAGATCACAAGTTCAAAGCCTCAGCAACTTAGCAAGACCCTATCTCAAATTTTTAAATTTCTAAAAATATAAAAGGATGGGGATGTGGCTCAATGGTTAAGTACCCTGGGCTTTGATCCCTGGTACCAAAATAAATAAATAAAATAGGAGAGTGAAGATCAGACAACAAGTGCTCAGCCTGCTGACACTGGGCATCAGATGCTAACAACCTGGAGCCATGCTGCCACATATCCCAGAAAATAACCTGCTTTGAAAAAAAAATCACAACATCCTAATGGCTCACTATTTGTAATAGCAAAGGAAGAAAAACAACCTGCATGTGGTTCAGGAGGAGATGGCTTTAATAACTTAACAATCTAATCAGACAGTGGAATACCATGCAGCCCTTAAAATGTTTTCATAAAAAGAAGATACAATGGGAAGATTTGATGAGATACTAGTGTAAGTTTTAAAAATCAGAGGTATACATAATACAGCCAGAAGAAAATTGTATATGCATCAAGAAAAAGAATAAAGACTGGAATTTAACATCAAAATAGTAAGTGTGTAATGAAACAAGATCTCTGTCTCTTACCATGCACAAAAATCAACCTAAGATGGACCAAAAACCTGGGAATTAGACCAGAAACACCGCAACTGTTAGAAGAAAACAAAGCTTCACCCTCAGACATATTGGCAACAAGACTGCTAAACCTCAAGAAATAAAACCAAGAATCAATAAGTGGGATGGCATCAAATTAAAAAGCTTCTGCACAGCAAAAGAAACAGCCTGCAGAATGGGAGAAAATCTTTGCCAGCTACTCTCCTGATGGGATTAATACCCAGAATATATAAAGAACTCAAAAAACTTAACACCAAAAAAAATCCAATCAATAAACAATCAAATAAACCAAACATTTCTCAAAAGAAAAAACATAAATGGTCAAAAATATATGAAAAAATTCTACATCCTAAGTAGACAGGGAAATGCAAATTAAAACTACACTGAAATTTTATCTCAGTCTAGTTAGAATGGCATTCATCAAAGAATACAAATAAAAACTGCTGTTGAGGATGTGGGGATTTTAAAGGTACACTTTAACATTGTTGGTGGGACTGTAAATAAGTACAGTCACTTTGGAAAGCAATATGGAGAGCCCTCAAGAGGCTAGGAAAGGAATTATTACCATATAATCCTGCTGTCCCACTTCTTGGTATTTATCCAAAGGAATTAAAATCAGCATACTGTAGTGATGAATGCATACCAATGCTTCTAGTAGTACAATTCACAATAGCCACATTATAGAACCAGCCTAGGTGTCCATCAACAGATGAATGGATTATTTTTTAATGTGGAATATACACATGATGGAGTTTTGCTCAGCCATGAGGAAGAATGAAATTATGTCATTTGCTGGTAAATGGGTGGAATTTGAGAACATATGCCAAGTGAAATAAGATAGACTCAGAAAGTCAAGGAATGCTTCTCTTATTTGCAGAAGCTAGAAAGAAATAAGGGGAAAAAGTAGGGGTGGGGAGAGAGATGAAAATAAAAAGGGGAACAATAAAGTAGAGGAAGGGGCTGAGGGAAGGGAGGATAAGGGAAGCAACTTCAAAATGAAATTGATCAATTTATGCTGTATGCATGTATGAATACACCGCAATGAATTCCACTTTAATATATTGAATGCATCAATTACAAAAACAGTAAATAGAAGTAAGACTTGTAGAATAGAGGAAGGGGATCAGGAGGAGGGAGGAAGGAAAGGAAAGGGGAAGTACTAGGGAGTGAAAAGAACAAATGATACTATATGCGTTTATGATTATGTCACAATGAGCCCTACTATTATATATAACTGCAATACACTAACAAAACCATAAAAGTATTAAAGAGTATAGCAACTGGGGGGAGTGTCTACCTGTATACTGTAAGACATTTAATATTATAGAAAGAGCTTATTAAAATAAAAAAAGGAAATTAAAGTAAGTTTTGGTTATTTGGAAAGGGAAAATAAGGAGTGTGAGTACAAAGGATGTGTGTGCCACTCGGGGGGCATCCGTGGCCAGGCACATTCAGATACTCTCACTTGCATGCACATGCACACATAACACATACATGCACAAACACACATGCCTTCATGCCTAAGCCAGGGACAAAAAAAGGATATGGTTAACAAATGATGATTAAAATAAGCATTTTATTATATATATATATTTAATTCATTTTCCAAAGGAAAAACCCAATAACTCTATAACTTCCTAAATTTGGAGTTAGGACTATAAGAGATGGAACCCGGAGTGCTCTAGAGGAACTTGCCCAGAGACAGAGATGCAGCAGGGAGAGTGCCAGGGAAAAACACAGACCCTTCCTTGGTCACCTGGGATTACAGGTGCAGCACGTGGGTGGCAGGTGGGACACTTGAAAGCTGAATGAGGTGGTGCAAGCCTATTATCCCACCTGCTCAGGAGGCTGAGACAGGAGGATTCCAAATTTGAGGCCAGCCTGGCAACTTAGTGAGACCCTGTCACAAAATAAAAAATCATAAGAATGTAGTTAAGTGGTAGAGTGCCCGTGGGGTTCAGTTACACACACACACACACACACACACACACACACACCAAACTGCAGAAGTCCAAGACACAGAATAAAACAAAAACTCTACATATCTAATTGATGATCATTCAAATGAATTTTGGGCAGGTGGAGGGGGTACCTGGAAACATTTATATTTAAAATGTCTAAAAACAGCACCCCATTTACAGATCAGCGAACAGGTAAGTAGGACAAAGGAAAAATACAGAGTTAGGAAAGGTCAGAGGGATAGCAAGAGATTTCCAGAGGAGAGATCAGGGCAGCACCTCTAGGGAAAGTGGCTTTGTGCTGAGCCGTGCAGAATGGCAGGCTGGGAAACTGAGGAAGGCCTGGGGAAGAAACAGTCTGCCCCACAGAAAACAACAGGGAGGTCACACATGAGCCATTTTTCAGTGTCTGTAGGAGTATGGGGCCACATCACATATATTTCAAATGTTAAATTAGGAGTTTGAACTTTAGGCAATGGAAAACACTGAGGGGTTTAGAGTATGTGAGGGTTGGCACCAAAGCCATGTGTTCACATTGATTTGGTAGCAGTTTATAAAAGGGTTGAGGTGAGCGTACTAGTTAGAAGGTAGAAAGAGAGGGAGAAAGGGCATTACAGTTCAATAATTAGAAAACAAATAACCTCATCAAAGGTGGGCAAAAGGGAGCTGGGGTTGTAGCTCAGTGGTGGAGCATTTGCCTTGTACAAGTAAGGTACTGGGTTCAATCCTCAGCACCACATAAAAGTAAATAAAGTAAAATAAAGATATTATGTCCATCTACAACTAAAAAATTGTTTTTAAAAAAGTGGGCAAAAGATGTGAATAGATTTCTCATCCAAGAACTGATCCATGGGATGCGCTCAGCATGTCACTAGGGAAATGAAAAAATTAAAGCCACAATGAAATATCAATTCATACTCTCCATGACAAAAAATAAAGGCGTAGCAATACTGTTGAGGATGTGGAGAAAGGAAAACATTCATACATTGCTGGTGGGAGTGTAAAATGATATAGCCACTTCAAGAAACAGTTTGGTAGTTTCTCAAAAAGTTAAATGTAAGATTATTACACTGCCCATCATTTCCACTAAGTGTCTACCCTAAGAGAATCAAAACAAAAAATCTGAGTTCACGAAAAGACTTGCATGCAAAAACTCCTGACAGCATTATTCATAATAGCCAAAAATTGAAACACAATTCCAATAGCCCTCAGTCCATCCATTGTTTGAATGACATATCCATACAATGGAATATTACTTGGTAATAAAAAGGAAAAAAGAACTGTATATGCTGCAATAATGGATGCACCTTAAAAGCATTACACTAAGTGAATGAAATCAGAAATGAGAGACCACTCATTTTATTAAGGTGATAATAATGTTCTGAAACTGATTTATGATGATAGCTACATCACTCTGTACATTCATCAAAAAATATTGAACTGTGTACTTGCATGGTATGAATTTTACCATATGTAAAATGTAACCCAATAAAGCTGTTTTTACAAGTGATGAGGGAGGTAAAGGAGGGAATAGTAATAAAGGATCAATTTCAGAATTAGCAGCACTCAATCAGCTAGGCTGTGGAATAAATAGGTGAGGAGGGAACTGGAGGAGTCAAGGGTGACTTCCAGTTCTGTGAGCTGGGCAGGAGAGATGGAAAAAGTGTTTAACAACAATTTTTTAAAAAATAAAGTAGGGGCAGGGAGAACAATAATGTGTTTGTTTAAGAAAAGATACAACCAGAATAACACAATTTTCCTTTCCCGGAGTTAATCTGTGTGCCCATTTCAGGAATCCCAGCATGTCCAATTCCAAACCCAAAGGGTCTATCTTCAAGTCAGATCAAAGCATCTTGAGAGAATGAACCCCAACACTGGGAAGAGAATCAAAAGGCCCTAGTTAATCACCGTTAGCAACAGAAGAGCCATTTAAAAACAATGATAAAAACAACCCTGAGAATGTGTGCTTAATTTAAAAGTTGTGATCTCTGTAAGGAACTGCCAGAATTAGGTCACCATGGCTAGGAGGAGGAGGTGGGCTGTCTCCACCTAGGCCACATGCCTCAGCTGGTGCTGGAGTGACCAAGATTAGGCTGCACGAGTGTCAGGAACAGGGGTGATGGGCAGAGAAGCTCACCCAGCTCAGGAAAGGTCTTCCAAGACCCTGGTGAAGAGGAAAGCCACCTAACTGCTCAGGGGAGAGAGGGACTTGCAGCAGGGGCATAGGATCCCAGGAATTCCTCCAATGAGGGCTTACAATCAAGGCCAATTTTTCTAAATAGTGTTATTGTTGCCCACACCCTAGATTGTGTCTCTCAGCTGTTTGTTGCCACTTGCGGAGGCCAGGAACCAACAGGGGGAGCTTCTGGTACTCCTTTGAATTTGCAAAGCCTCCACCATCATTGCCCCAAACACTCCCTTTGTCACCTGCCTTTAATCCCACTAGCTACACAACACCTGCCATCACATCTCCATCATCCAAGAAACCCTGCATTGTTTTAGTCAATATTTCTGATCTACTCAATTTGGCCCATCCAGCTCAGGATTTGGGAATGAGTGTTTCTGGATGGATGGATGATGGATGGATGATGGATGGATGGATGATGGATGGATGGATGATGGATGGATGATGGATGGATGGATGGATGGGAGACATGACCTTGGGGGAAAACAAAAGGGAGGGATCAGGTGGTAAAACTGGAAAATAGGTGCTGTGGATAGGGAATGATGGCATCTCATAAAGTTTCTTTTTAAAAAGGCTGAGATAGAGATCAAGCTGTGATCCTTCTTGTTACTTTTCCAACATTAAAAAAAAAGAAAAAAAAAGGACTTAAATGTAAAGCTTCATTTAAAGCATAGACAAGTGTCAGGGAATTCAGGAGTTATGGTTTCCACAGCAACATTCACGTGGCCACCCAACTACTATTAAATAAATGAAATTAAGCATTTATATTGCCCTTGACATTCAGCCATATGCTAAGCAATCACTTTATTGGTTTATAATTCCTCACAGCCACCTGTTTCCCAGCCTCAGCCTTCTCATTTCCACAATAAGAAACCAAATCTCAGGAGAATAATGAGGCACCGAGAGAACCCCGGGCCATGTGACTAGCTGGCTGATCTGAGTCTCCAATTTAACAGGAGAGCAGAGTGAAACGTCACTCACAGTGTTGCTCAGAACGCATGAGAACCAGTCATTATTAAATGCCTACTGTGCATGAGGTCCTGCTAGTGAGTCTTTTCAAACCCCTGCCAATGAGGACTGAGTCACAGGTAACTAAAAATTAATAATAAAAACCAAAGACCTCAGTGTTCTGAATGGACAAGAACAAATGAAAAGGAGGTGAAAAGAAATGCCTGTAACCTCCACCTAACTGCATTTTCATGTGACCAAGTTCACTGTGTTCACAGAACTGTGGACACTTACTAAGAGAAAGAAGAAAATAAATTCCCCCAATGGTTTAAGAGAAGGGAGCAATACACACCCAGGCCCTACAGGAAAGAAGCCCTGCCCTACATCCCTCACTGCTTTTGGATAGTTCCACCTGATCTGCCAGATGAAAAGACTCCCCTAGAGTTACAGAGGCTTGTTTTAGTAAAGCTTTTACCACAGCGAATCTTAGTAAATTTCATCTTTCAGGTAAACACAGGTGCATGGATTGAAAAATATAACCAAAGCCTCTAAGCCACAAATTGGACCTGTGGCCCTTAGTCCAAAGCAGAGAGACCTGAGGCCAGCCTCAGCTATGGTCTTAGTTGTCACCTTGGGGTTTTTTTTTTTAGACCAGGTCTCACTATGTTGTCCAAGCTGGCCCTGAATTCCTGGGCTCAAGTGAGCCTCCTGCCTCAGCCTCCTGAGTAGCTGGGACTATAGGCATGGACCATGGCACCTGGCTTTACTTGTAATCTTAACAAATGATCTTTAAGGAGGAATAAACAGCAACAGATGAGAAGCAGAGATGAGCTAAATTGAGAGGTGTTGCCAACACTCCTGAGAAATGTGAAATAAAGTGTGAAAGCACAGTCTCCAAAGTATAAGAAAATCAAAATCACAAAGGCAAGCCAGAAACATCACATCTCCCACATCAAGGAGAGAGATTTTGAACCAGGTCTACGTGGCAGCCATTTAGAAAGCAATTCTCCCTAAAGACAAGCAAGAGATAAAAAGGCTCAAAATTAACATGAACGTGTGCTATATCAAGGCAGGCCCAATTCCTACAGGAAGCATTTCCCAGTTCATTCCACTTACACAAAACATTCTCCACAATCCCTCCAAAACTACAATCTTATTTACCCAGCGTCCCTAATAACTAACAATATGCTTGAGCTGTCATAGGTTTTCATTTGCCCTCTTTTCCCTACTAAGCCCTGGGTTCTCCCTAACACCATGAATTAAAAAATAAAAAAATAAAAAACCCTCAGACTACAAAGTGAAACAACCTGAGTTCAAATTCTGGCCCCACAGCCTTCTAGGTCTGCAACCTTGGGTAAGGTACTAAAGAGTCCTAAAGCCACTGAGCAATGCTTCTAAAGAGTCACTTCTAAAGAGCCACTGAGCAATGCTAAGGTACAAAATGATTGTTAATTACAAAGCTCCAACTTAAGGTTTGAGATGTCCATTTGTCCATTTAATGGTTCAATGTCAAATGCATGGTGCCCATTAGTCTGTGAGCTCCCTGAGGCCAGTGGCCAGGTTCTTAATCTTTAAATCCCTAACACTCACCATGACACTGAATATTACATACATATGGAGGAAATCAATGTGTGTCCTGATTCAAATGCTTTTCGAGGGAAACAGTTCTGGGGATAGAAACAAGGGCCTTATGCATTCTAGACAAACCCTCTATCACTGAGCTCCAGCCCCAGTTCCTCTAGTTCTTTATATGAAACTTAATCTATAATATTGCATTCTGTTCTGAACATCTTGTAGCCCAAAAAGATAAATGTAGCCTGTGATTGCAGTAATTAAAAAAACTTAAGAAAAGATGGCTTTGAAGTGAAGTTCGAAGCAACTTGAATACTCACGAAATCTTAAAGTGCTCAGCTATGGTCTTAGTTGTCAAGACTGTTTTCAGTGAGTCCGTTCCTAAGGGTGAGAACAAAAACAGAAACACATTTAGTTCTCGAAGATTAAAATTAGGAGTGATAGCTTTAAATTAAAGTGAAGAAGGTGCATGTTTTCAAGGTAGAAATAATGACTGCAAAAGCTGGCAGACTGCAGTCAGCTTCCTTTGCTACCAGAGACAAGCCCGTCATCACTGAATTTTAAATGACACCTGGAAGATCCTCTAGTGCAATGTTCAATTTTCTGCCAGCAGAGAACATCACTCTTCAGCAGCTGGGGTTTCAGAATAGCTCATACTAAGTGATTAGGATTCCCCACACCCCCGTTATCCTATGAGTAAAGTTAACACAGTTATTTCACTTTTAACTACGAGAAGCCCCCAAACACAAAAAGGTTAAATAATATGCCGAACATCGTGAGAGAAGTCAACAGGGCAAGGAAAGGATTAGAATTCCAAATCACAAAACATACTTCTCTCTACTTACCTTTCTCCTCTCTCCAGGATTCCCTGACCCAGGGGGATATGCCTCTTGAGACCTATTCCTGGCTTGTTTTTCAAATTTCATTCAGGTAATCTTGCTTATTTTTATGTTATTAACAAGTTTACATAGACTTATAAAACTCTTCCCTCATGCATATTCTTATAGCTGACATCCAAGGATCCCTAGAACTGTTATTTTTGCTTTGGGGGGACAATGGAATCTAAGGTTTATGAACTCTAGCTCTAGGGCTGGGGTACAGCTCAGTGGCAGGGCACTTGCCTCATGTGCGAGGCATTGGGTTCTCCCTAACACTATGAATAAAAAAATAAAAACAAACAAACAAACAAACAAAAAACCCTCAGGCTACAAAGTGAAACAACCTGAGTTCAAATTCTGGCCCCACAGCCTTCTAGGTCTGCAACCTTGGGTAAGTTGCTTAGTCTGCACCTCCTTTCTCCTAATCTATAAAATGAAGAGGAATAATAATGCTTATGTCATGAAGACTAAATTATATAATTTGTGTAACAGTCTTATATACTTAGCGCTTGACACACACTATACCTATAAGCATTTAATCTCTAATTACCTTATTTTTTTTTTCTTTTCTTTTTGTTACTGGGGATTTAACCCAGTTGTATGTTACCACTGAGCTACTTCCCCACCCTTTTCATTTTTTATTTTTAGACTTGCTAATTTGCTTAGGACCTTGTTAAGTTGCTGAGGCTGACCTCAAACTTGCAATCCTCCTGACTCTGTGTAATTACCTTTTGGAAATTCAAGGTAAAGTCTCATCACATGGAGATGCTGAAGTGCAACAGAGATGAGCTAAATTGAGAGGTGTATCACTAATTTCTTTCCTGGAGAAAGTTTTTCTTCCACTGTAAAGATATAAGTGCAGAGCTAGGGTTGTAGCTCATTGGTAGAGCACTTTCCTAGCACGTGAGAGGCATTACGTTCAATCCCCAGCACCACATATAAATAAATAAAATAAAGGTATTGTGTCCATCTACACCTAAAAAAGTATTTTTTAAAGGTAAAAGTGCAGAAAAATTAAGAAGAGAAAACATGGTGGACATTGTCTACTTCTAGTGGGTTGTCAGCCCCTTCTATAATAATCTGCCCTTTGTATTTGCTGGAGCTAGAAGTGGAAGCACTATATTTTCCAGGAAACCCACCAGGAGGGTTCCCAGAAGGAGCACTCAAGTGGGGTTTGAAATTGGAAGATTTGCAAACCATCTAGCCCGCGCCCCTTCCCCGTCAGCAGTGGGAAAGCCTGGCAGATAAGAGTTTTCCTCTGGCATCGGTGAGTCCCACCTCTGTGCTGGAGGCAAATGTGATACTGGCAGTGATTCCTGCAGGTTCTAGCTAGCTGTCACTAGCTGTCAGGCCCACCACTAAAAGCTAGTGGTGGGCCTGACAGCTAGTGATGGCTTTCCCTTACCTTTCCCGCCACCGTTTTTGTCATTTGGCAAGCCCCTAATTCCTTGCACAGCAGCCCCCCTCTTCTAAGGGTGATACATTCTAAGACCCTTCAGTGGGCATATAAAACTATGGGTGGAACTGAACCCAATCTATAGTATGGGTTTTTTTTTCTGTACATACATACCTATGCTAGTTTAATTTATCAGTAAGAGTAAGAGACCAACAACAATAACTAAAGATAAAATAGAGCACTGACGGCAATATGCTGACACAGCAACACTTGGTCTGATAACCAAAATGGCCACCCAGTGATCAACAGGCAAGTGCCATATACAGCATGGACATGCTGAACAAGGGGCCAATTCAGGTCTCAGGCAAGAAGGAGCAGAATGGCACAAGATATCATCACGCTGTTCAGAATGGTGCACAATGTAAAACTTAAAAATTGTTTGTTTCTGAAATTTTCCTCTTAATATTTTGGGCTGAGATTGAGGAAGGGTAATAACATAGCAGAAAGTAGATAAGTGAGACTACTGTATCAATCTCTCCTTCTTCGAAATACCTGGTGTGGTTTCTGCTTCCCTGACTGATTCTTTGACTGATGTGGCTAGTGGTGGCGATAATTTATTGAATGTCTAGGAGCAAGGTATTGTTCTGTGTGGCATTGGAATATAGCAACAAGCCTAACAGAAAGGCTAATTCTTCTGGAACTTATGTTTTAGTGGGGACAACAAACTGTTAATAAATTAATAACCTAACAAATATGGTAGGGTTGGTAAGTACAAGGCAAGTGAGGCAGATTGTGTGGGGTGGGGTAAGGGGTAGAAACAGAGACCGTGTACAATGTCATTGCTATAATCGAGATGAGAGAGAGACGGCCTGGACCAGGCTGATAGCCTGAAGGTGCTCAATGCTGACTAGGTGTCTGTGTGTGTCAAATGCAGATCTATTTTTAAATGGTGGTAAAATACACATAATTTTACAATTTTCTTTCTTAAGCCTTTTTTTTTTTTTTTTCTGTACTGGGATTAAATCCACTGGAGGCTTTACCACTGAACTACATCCCTTTTTATTTTTTTATTTTGAGACAGGCCCTCACTAAGATGCTGAGGGCCTCACCAAGTTGCTGAGGCTGACCTTGAACTTATGATCCTCCTGCCTCAGTCTCCCCAGTCACTGAGATTACAGGTGTACACCACCACACCCAGGGATCTTAAGCATTTTCAGTTCAGTGGCATTTCTAACTTTACACTTCAGTGACATTAAATATATTCACACTGTTGTACAAGCATCACCACAGTCCATCTCCTGAACTCATTTCATTTTGTAAAACTGAAACTCTGTGCCCATTCAACAATTACTCCTCAATCCTCACTTCCCTCACCCCCTGGCAAACAAGATTCTCTCTATGGATTTAACTATTATAACACCTCAGATAAGTAGAGTCATACAGTATTTGCCTTCTGTGACTGGTTTATCACACTTAGCATCCATGCCAATTGGCCATAGGTTCATCCACGTTGGCTGGTCAAAGAAGGGTAAAATTTGGCAGACTGGATAAAGAGTGAGAAGGAGAAAGAGAAGAGGCAAGGATAATCCTACAATTCAGGGCCTGAGTTGGGTGAATAGCATACTCACTGGAGAGTTGAGCTAAAACTTTGGTCCATGAGATGTCTCACTTCCAGTGTGTTCTCCCATCTCTTCCAACACCAGTGCCCCCTCTCTTGGTGGACAGGGGAGTCTTCAGGACTTACTACAGTTTATGTGTCAACAAAAACTGGTGAAATATTTAAATCCTTCAATGGCCCAACTGAAAGACAAATTTGGATACCCATCCTCCCATCCCCCAGTATATGTGAAACAGAAAATTTGAGGGAAGAAAAATATTAGAGAATAAATGAGCATCTCATCTCAGTCACTGACCTGCCTGGCCTCAAAACCAATAGAGCATCAAGATCTACCATGAGATAAGAGGCTGAGAGAATCATGTGCACAGTATCTTATCCTATATAAGGAGTGAGCAGCCAGCAAGAAAATCTTTCCCCCTGAATCTGGTCCCACTGGTGCTGTGCTTCACAAATAAATAAGATCTCAGGGCCAGTTGCTTTCCTTTTTTTCTCTTCTTACAGCCACTACTTTCGATCAATGCTTATTTCCTCATAACTGCAGTCATGGCAGTGGCCTCCCTGTGGGACTCTGCCTCTGATCTCATCCCACCCCCATCAAACCTCACAAGTAGCTGCAGGTGACTCTTCCTCAAGCCCAACTTGGCAGTGCCATTCCCTGCTCAGAGCTGTAAGGGTACCAACATGCAGGTCACTAGTGACAGAGTAGGAGACTTGTTCTGGGGAGTGCACTAAAGTTTTTGGAGGAACTCTTTCCAACTATTCCACTCCCTGTAGATTCTCAAGCCAACCCCCCCCACACACACACACACATACACATACACACACACACACACACACACACACACATAGGCTGTGCCTTCTCTTCCAATCTAAGAATCTATTTGCAGGATAAAATTCTTTGAGTGGCCCTCAAGGCCCTCGATGATCCAGCCTCGACCAACCTCACCATGCCTAATCCCAACTACTTTCTTCCGCAGACTCTAACATCCAACCCAATGGAACCACTCACTCACTATCCCCCTTATATGCCATGAGCTCTGTTACAGTTTAGCTAACTATCCTCCAAAGACCCGTATGCTAAAGCTTGGTTTCCAGCCTGTAATATTGTTGGGAAGTGATAGAACCACTAAGAGGTGGGGCTCAGTGGTAAGAACTCAGATCAATGGGGGCATTCCCTTGAAGAGGATATTGGAACCCCAGCTACTTCCTGCTTTTTCTTTTGTTTTCCAGCAGCCATGGGGTGAACAGTGTCCTCTGCCATGCATTCCTGCCACGAGGGACTGCCTTGCCTAAGCCCCAAGCAACAGGACCAGCAGATCATGGACTGAAACCTCTGAAACCCTGAGCCAAACTTTTCCTCTTTTAAGTTGTCTATCTTAGGTATTTTGTCACAGCAATGGAAATCTAACACTAGCTCCCCCATGCCTCAGCTCTGCTTTGGCCTGTGCCCAGAAGGACCTTCCTCCTAAGCCACATATCCAGTCCTCCCTCTTCCAGGAAGCTTTCTGTGATCCCTCCCACTGAATTCCCTGTATCCCCTTTCTCAGGACTCCCTTCTCAAGGCCATGACTTCGGACCCTGAACTCTCTGAAGGCACCATCCAGTCACATTCTTAATGATTCCCCTCACAAGGCCTGGAATGGGACTTTGGAGCTTCAGAATCTGCTAAATCGATGGAGAAATGAGATATATAGATAATGAAAAATCTTTTAGTACAGGGATCCTTGGAAATGTCAGAATCATATCTGTTGCTTTGCTAAATGCCTGCTATATACCATTTACATTATCACAAACAAACTCCAATGACATAGTAACAGGAGAACACATCTCTTCTATCAGAGGTTTCTTTCAACTTTTAGGTTTTCAAGTGCTCTGATTTTCCTGTTATACTCCAGGGGTTTTGTTGGTTGGTTGGTTGGTTAGTTGGTTGGTTGGCTGGTTTTCGTTTTGTTTTATTTTGTTTAGTTTGTGCTGGGGGTGGGTCTCAGGCCCTCCTCCTGCATGCTAGGCAGGAGCTCCAACCATTGAGCAACAGTCTCAGGCCTCAAATTTTTAATATGTCCTCATTGAGCCATTCATTTTTAAAAAATTTTTTTCTTCTTCCTTTTTTTTTTAAGGACTTAAATTTTCTCCAAATTGTCTTCAAGAATTCTCCCTCTTGAGAATGCCATTTAAGTCACAAAGAGGATAATAAGTGAGTTGAATAATTGTCACCTCAAAACCTAGTCCCTGCCTTAGCCAATTCAGGCTGCTAGGACAGATACTATTCCCTGGGTGGCTTTCATAGCAAACATTTATTTCTCTTAGATCTAAAGGTTGGGAAGTTCAAGATCAGTACACCTGTACGGTTGGGTCCTGGTGAGGGCGGCAGAATGTCAACTTCTTCCTGCATCCTCACGTGGCTAAGAGAGGGAGCCAGCTCTCAGGCCTACTCTTTTTTTTTTTTTTTTTTTTTTTTTTTTTGAAGGGTCTTGCTATGTTACTCAAGGTTCTCTCAACCTATGAATGTGACCGGAAGCTGGAAGTGGCATGGAAGGAAAAGGGAGAAAAGAAGGATCCTCCCCTAGCACCTTTGGAGAAAGTACGGTTCTGCTATCACCTTAATTTTGGACTCCTGACCTCCAGAACTGTAAGAGAATCCACATGTTCACTTTTGAGCCCTCAAGTTTAAGGTAATTGTTATGGCAGCCTTAAGAAACTAATACACTAACCCATTGCACCAATCCACAAAATAACACCCAAACTCATTTCTTCAGTCAGCTCCTTTCCTTGTTTCCAACATATTATGCCCTATCTTCCTTTTTTATCATTTCTTTTTCCCTAGTCTTATCTGGCTTTGCTCTCTCCCACCTCCTACTTTCCAGTTCCCTTTCCGTTTCCTTCTTGCTTTGCTTTCCCAGCCTCTCTCCGCCATGCTAGGGGACCTCTAGACCCCTGTGCCTCCCCCTGGAAGTCCTTCATAATGAGCGCTGGATTCCTACTTCGCACTTCGCTGTGTGAGAGCTGAAACCACTCATTTGGAGCAAAAGCCAGTGAAAATAAGCAAATAGCTGTGCATCATGTCATTACTGGATCTTAGCCCTTCCACCCTCTCCTCCCCCCATATCTTCTTCATCATTCAGGTCACCATCCCCTCCTAATACCCAGTCATTTCAGTCATTTTCTACCTGCATTTCTGTTGGTCTCCTGAGAATTCTCATTTACTGAAGCACAAAGGTCACATCGTCTTTCCTGAGCCTGGGGTGGTTCAGGGTGGCTGTGCTGGGGGGAGATTACAATGTGACAGAGAGATGGGGTGGGAAAATGTCACCCCAGTTTCTACCCACCCTCAGCAGCAGGGAGGGAGCAGAGGAGAGGGAACCTGGCCAAAAGAAAATATTTCTAATAACTTCCTGTCTGGTCTCTCCTCTTCCCCCTGTGGCCCATTATTTCTGGCCTTCCGGGGTTTCTGAGGTCTTTCTCACTAGGTCAGAAAAAGAGTTTAGTGAAAAAAGAATAAAATGCCCTACAGTGCATGTAAGATGTCATTAAACAAGGAATCCTCAGGTGGGGAGCTAATATGTCCACATCAGCCCTACAGCCATGAGGGGCTCTGAGCCCCGCAAAACACGATTCACAAACCACCTTCCACGGTTTCACGTGTGTGCAAAATTTCTCTTTTTGTGTCCTTTAAAATGTCTTTATCAAAGAATATATATATATACACACAATAGTTTAAAATCCAATCATATCAGAGGTTTATTTTTTAACCCCCCTGTCTCAGCCATCCCCTCCCCTCCTCAGCTGTACCTCTCTCCTCGGAGGCAACCATTTAGAACTTTTTGAGGCATTTGCCTCCATTTTCTAAATATGCTTTCCCTGCTGTTTCTTGATTTATCCATTTGAGACATCAGCTTTTCCCTCTGTGTGGTGGTGCATGAAGATTTCGCTTTTATCCGCCATGTTTCTTGCTCACTCCCTCCTTGCAAAGATGATCACAAAAACAAGAACAAATTCGTGTTCACTGGGCTCTCACCAGGTGCCAGGAGCTGTTATATCTTGACACGGCTGCTCACCCTTTCCTCCCTCACACATGCTTCTCACTGGGTTTCCAAGACCCCACTGCCTCCTATGGGTCCTCCAGCCTCACTGGTCACAAACTCTTTGTTACCTTAGCAGCCTTTTCCCTGGCCTCTGTGGGAGGGGACAGCCAGGGCTTGGTCCTCTGACTTTTCTCCATCTACTCTCCACCCATGTGGTCTTGTCAGTCTTTTGATTTTGAGTATCTTCCAGATGCTGACACCTCCCAGGTTCCCGTCTCCAGCCCTGGACTTCCCCTGATCACAGCCTCTCATGTTCAACTTTCTTCTTCTTCTTCTTCTTTTTTTTTTTATTTTAATGTGGTGCTGAGAATCGAACCCGTGTCGCGCCCGTGCTAGGGGAGCACTCTACTGCTGAGCCACAATCCCAGTCCTCAACTCTCTTCTTGACAGCTCCACTTAGATACCTAATAGCATCCCCAATTAACAATCACCCACTAAATTCCTGCCGATCCCAAAAGCCACTCGCCCTGCAGTCTCTGTCATCCCTGCCTGTGCCAGTTCTATCCTTCCAGTGGCACATCCCCAGATTTTGTAGTTATCCTGTTTTCCCTTTTCTCTCACCACATACAGCCCACCAGACTATCCCACACTTCTACTTTTAAACCATATCCAAAATCTGACCATCTCTCAGCTGCTGTCAGTGCTCTGGCCTAACCCCGGTCACCTCTGTGCCCAGATTGCTGTGATGCTTCCTGATCTTCCTTCTGATTGCCACCCTCTCCCTGTCCCTGCCAGGAGTCCACTCACCACACAGCAGCCAAGGGAATGTGTAAACCAGATCATTCTTCCTCAACTCAAAATCCCACTGTGTTGCCCAGGCTGGCCTCAAATTCCTGGGCTCAAGTCATCCTCCTGCCTCAACCTCCTGTGTAGCTGGGACTCACAGGTACGAGCCACTGCACATGGCCTCAAAAATCTTGTAATGAATGACTCCCAATGCTTCTCTGAGTGATGCTATGCATTTGCCAGGGCTGCTATAACAGATGGGGTGGCTTAAATAACAGGCGTTTATTGCCTCCTGTTGCTGGAGCCTAGAAGTTTAAGATCTTCCTAGGTCAAGATCCAAGATCAGCACCATCTCAAGGTGTCAGCGGGTGTCTTTCCTCCTGAGGGCTGTGAGCAGAGGATCTGCTCCAGGCTTTATTCCTTGGCTTATAGATGGCCATCTCCTTGTGTCTCTTCACATCATCTTCTATGTGCTCTGTCTAGATTTCCCCTTCTTATAAGGACACCAATCATATTCAAGGACTTTGATTTAACTCAATTATTTGTATAAAAATCCTGTCTTCAGATAAATCACTGTGTTAGTTTTCCATTACTGTTAAAAAAAAAAAAAACTAAGAAAATGAACTTATAAAGTAAAATGGTCTCTTTTGGCTCATCATTTTAAAGGTTCCAGCACATGATCACATGGACCCATGGCTTTTAGGCCTCCGGTGGAGGTACAGGATGGCAAAGGTGGGGAGCAAATGGTGGAACAAAACTACTCTCCTGGGAATGTATCTCAGAAGCAGAGCACTTGTCTAGCATGTGCGAGGCTCTGGGTTCCATCCCCAGCATGGAAAAAAAAAAAAAAAAAATTCCGCCCCCATGGCCGGCTGAGAAGCAAAAGAGAGGAAGAAGAAGGGACTAGGGTCCCATCCCCACCAAGAGCATGCTCACCATAACCTAGGACCTCCCACTAGGCCCCACTTCTTAGAGGATACATCACCTCCCAGTGGCACTACGAGCTGGTACCATGTCCTTAATGTGTGAGCCTTTGGGGATGTTCCAGATCCAAACCATAGAAGTCACATCTGATTTAGCAGATTTAGAACATCACAAGAATGGGGGGATTCTGTGGTCTGCTGATACTCTTCTTCCTTTTCCTCTCACTCTGAGCCAGCCATGCTAGCTTCCTTGCTCTTTCTGGAACACACCAGGATTCTCTCATCTGTGGACCTTTGCACATTCTTCTTTATGTAGCTGCTTGGTTGACCCTTCACTTCCTTCAAATCTTTGCCCAAAGATCACCTGCTTCTTGAGGTCTATCATGAGCACAAGATTGTAACCCACCACACTGTCCTGACAATCAGGATTCCCTTTGCCCTGCTCTGTGATTTCCCTTAACATTTATACCTTCCAATATTATTTTACAATACACACATTTATATTTGTTGTTTATTGATTGTTTCCTGTTGGTACAATACATAAGAGCAGTGAATTATTATGATCACCTACCACAAGGCCTGGTACACCATAGGTGCTCAATAAATATTGGTTGATTAAATTAATCAGCTCTTTACATGAATCGTCTCCTTTCATCCTCTCAACAACCTCTCCAGGGGGGTGCTAGTATTATCCCATTCTACCAACGAGGAAATTAAGGCACAAGGACCATACCTAACATCACACAGCATGTCACAGGAGGCAGAGCTGGACCCAGGTAACAAACAGGGCTGACATGATGGCAAATTCATTCCCTTCTGGAGCACTTGTACCAGGAGATTTTGTGCTATGATTACATTTTCTTTCTTGTACAGGCTTTTCCATTTTTTCCCCCCAATAGCACAACCGTCTCTATACTCAGCTTGTATTTTCATCCAAGTGCTGCGTTAGCTGTAACACATACTTAGCAGTGATTGTTTTTAAGCTGTTCTTTCACATCAGGCCATCTAACCATTCCCACTTTCCCCCAAGCCTTCCGACCTCCGGCTGCAGTTGGATTTAGCTGCTGTCTAAATCTGCTAACCGCTTCTTATGGAGACTTCCCTTCTTTGCCCTACTGATGTGTCTCTGCTGTTTCCTCCATCCCATGGCTTCTTCTTTCTCTTTTTTAGGGCATGGGACTCTGGGGAGGGAACCCAGGGCCCTGTGCAGACTAACACATGCTCTACACCCAGCTCTGCCCCAGCCCACCACAGCGTCCTCTTTCTTGATTTTCTCCTTGATTTTGCTGGAATCACTTCTCAGGAAGCTAAGAGTCTGGGTGGGCACCCAATAGGAACAAATGTTTTGGAAGCTCTCACATAACTGTTGCAATGTTGCACATTCCCCTCACACAGGTGTCAGGCTCTGAAATGGCCCTGGGCTCAAAACAGCCCTGCTAACAGTTTGACAGCTTCAAACTACAAATCCTCTTAGCCAGACTTCTCCTTGCCTCAAATATAAAACTTTCAAAAGGAATGAAGACTTGATACATATTATAGCATGGATGAACCCTGAAAATCTCACCCTCAATGAAGAAAGCCAGATACAAAAGTCCATTTATATGAATCTATTTATATGAAATGTCCAGAATAGACAAATTCAGAGACAAAAAAAAAATAGGAAGGGAGAGGAACTTAATTTAGGTATGGAGTTTCTTCATGGGAAGATGAAAACAGTATGTAAGTCAAAAGTAATGATGATTACACAACCCTTGAGTATACTAGAAGCTGTTGAATTGTACTTTTTGTTTTTGTATGGTGCTGGGGATCAATCCAGGGCCTTGCACATGCCAGGCAAGTGCTCTGCCACTGAGCTACACCCCCATCCATATACGTTCTTAAAGGATAAATTTTATGGCATGTAGACTGTATCTATAAAGTGTTTTTTTAATGGGTTAATATTAAATTTTAAATTGTGTGCTGTGACATGCCATTAAGTAATTCCCTCTCATTATTCCAACTTCAGTTAAGATGGGCCACATACTCTGACTCACAATAGAGTACTTGAAGCAAATTCAGCAAAAAGACAGACATTCCTTGTTTGGGTGAATATGGAAAGAAGAGAACAGGTAGATAGGACAAGATGCAGAGAAGAGATCAAGAATTAAGGAAGCAAAAAATTGGGTGCAGAAGTAGGGCAACCCTGAGACCCATGGAGCTCCTATGGTAGAGTGCCGGAAGGCAGGAGTTGATGTTTTCCCTTATGTCGGAGGCAGGGGGACTGCTGAAGATACTTGCTAATTTCTGCCCAGCATTTAATCTCTAGTTTTTGTTGAAATATATAGTTTTCCCCAACCCACCCATATATTTTATGAAAGTCTGTCCTACCTTTGGTTATATAGGTGGGACATTGCCTTAGGCCTAAGCTTATCAGCAATGGTTCCAAGATGGACTGTCTTTTGAATCAGAATGAAGTCTAACATTGTTGTGCCATGAGTAGGGAGAAAAATACTGTGCTCTGGAGGTAGATATCCACAAGGAGAAGTAGTCAAACAATTGCCTTCAGCCATCTTGAGAATATGAGGGAAGAGGTTGCCTGAAAATGGATTCAACTCAAAGAAACAGAACCAAGAATTGTATACTAATTATGGCATATGAACCCTGGATCAAACTGCACCTGAAGCTGTATCTACTATTGTTCAGTTGTATATAAGCCAATTCATTCCTTTTTAACAGATTGCTCTTCCTTTCATCTGGAACAACAAAGATCCTATCTACAGTCAGGTGATAATGTTTGAAAGTACATAGACCATGTAAAATACAGCTTACTATTTCCCAATTATGTTACTTGTTTCTTTGTTAGAAATTTGTAAAAAGGAATATAAAACTTCCTTAAAATTCTGCCAGTGAAATATCTGTATATTTTATAATTAATAAAAATATACAAATTTTCTAAACTAAAGAAATTTTGAATTGTATTTGTTCTAAATATTTTGAAACTAGAAATCTATGCTAGACAAACCCAGACTTGACCTGGTTTAACAACATTCCTATCAACACCTCCACCATCTGGTTTTGTAAAAGGCCAGGTATCATTGTTTGGGGTTTTAGTGGACTGAAAGACACAGTAGACCAAGCTTAACACTGCTCTTAATTGGCAATTGCCCAAACTGCATTGTCTCACATGATTCATGTACTGACCATTAGGGTCGTTCCCATCTAAGAAACTAGATTGACTCTTCATTTAATGAACTAAGTGACAAGTGTCTCTGTATCTGAAATAGAAGTTATAGCACTGGCTAAAAATGCACAATCAGTGTTTGGATATACTAGAGACATACCCAGAACAAAGTGCTTGAGAACTGCTGAATATAAAAGGATGTGCAAAAATCTACCAGGCAAAAGAAAATAAAGAAAGGCTAGGGTCTAGTTATATATGGGCCAGAATATCTGCTGAAATTGAATGTCGAATTTCTGAAAATTGGAAACAATCTCCTCCTTAAAAGGAGACTTTAAGGGACTGGGGCTGCGGCTCAGTAGTAGCACTTGCCTAGCATGTGTGAGGCACTGGGCTTGATTCCCGGCACCATATAAAAATAAAAACAAATAAATAAAGGTTTTGTGTCCATCTACAACTAAAAAATTTTTTAAAAAGGAGACTAGTTAAATATGGTACATTCATGCAACAGAACATTCTGTGGGGCTGGGGGTATTGCTCAGTGGTGGAATTTTTGCCAACTATGCTGAGGTCCCAGGATCAATCCCCAGTTGATTGAACAAAAACAACAAAAAATATACAGATATTGAAATGAATGAGGTAGGTATTTGTATTTTTACAGACTGAACATGTAGGATCTGTAGATTATTGATTAGCCACAAAAGTGTGATCTATAGATAATCATAAAGGACATGACCCACATACTTACATAAGAATTCCAAAGAATTAGTGAGCTCAGAGGAGAAGGAACTGAATGATTGGAGGTCAAGTTTAGAAGAAGAATTAATTTTTACTCAGTGAGCCACTATATCTTTTCTGAGTTTCATACCATGTACACTTTCATTGATGCAAAAAAATAAATTAGGTGATTTATTATTTTTACATTCTTTGTGTTATGATCATTCATCTTACTTTAACTACATGACCAACAGCCTCTTTCAGATGCCCCAGCATAGAAACTAGAATTAGTTTCTGATCTTTTTTTTTTTTTTGGTGGTGGTTGTGGTTTTGTTTTTGGTATCAGGGATTGAACCCAGGGTTGCCTAACCACTGAGCTACATCCCCAACCCTTTTTGCATTTTATTTAGAGACAGGTCTCACTGAGTTGCTTAGGGCCTTCGCTAAGTTGCTGAGGCTGGCTTTGAACTCCAGACTCTCTTGTCTCAGCCTCCCAAGTTGCTGGGATTACAGGCATGCACCACCATGCCCGGCTACTTTTTGATTTTTAATGGCCACTTTTATTATGAAAAAGAAATAAACTCTCTAAAATCTTGTTTTCTGTTGAAGGATTTTGAGGTTAACTAACCTTCAAGATTACATTCAGATTTGTGATTGGTTATCATTATCAATGTCATCAGAAAGAAGACATTATTTTCCTGAGAATCATGACAAAAATTTACACTCCCCCCCCTTTATTAGAAGTACTTACTATAATAAACTGTAAACTTACCCATGATTTCTATTCTTTGTTATAAATGGTTCTCACAAAGTAGAATTCTCCCACCCCACATAACAGCCAGAGGCATGAGTTAGGTCTACCAACAACTCACATGTCCGATACACCAATGTTCTCATTCATTCCTAAAATGGCTTAGAAAGTGATGCATGGGGTTCTCCCAGCTCTCCAAAGGAAGCTGCAGGGCAAATTTTAAGGGCATTCAGGAAACTTCATGATCTTGCCTGGCCTCCTCAGCCAACCCTGCTCATCTGGTGTTCTTGGCTCTTTGCTTCTAGTGTTTATTTATGTATATATTTATTTATTTTGGAAATGGGGATTGAACTCAGGGGCACTCAACCACTGAGCCACATCCCCAGCCCTTTTTGCATTTTATTTAGAGACAGGGTCTCATTGAGTTGCTAAGCACCTTGCCATTGCTGAGACTGGCTTTGAACTCGCAATCCTCCTGACTCAGCCTCCTGAGCTGCTGGGATTACAGGCATGTGCCACAGTGCCTGGCTGCTTCAGAATGTACTGATGGTGGCTGAGGATATATTTCATGGTAGAACTTGTGCTTAGCAAGACCCTGAGTTTGATCCCCAGCACTGAAAAAGTAAATAAATAGAATAAAACTACTGATAGTTCCCTGGAAGAGGCTGAGCTGCAATTTCATTCTCAAAAATGCTTTATAGTTGCCCTGGTTCATTCTACTTCTCCCTTATCTATTTCTCCAAGCAGGTCATGGATATGTTTGACTCTAGGATCATTCTGTTGTCAGTGCAATTGTAAGTATGGATGGACAGGGCAGGCCCATCAAACAGATTGAAAATTATTCCAACTTTGGGAATTCTTGGATATCATAATTGAGGTTTTTGATGAGTAGCCATTCCCCAGCCTGGTAGTCACTATTCCCCTTTGGGACATATTTAAAACTAAGTAAGGGGCCGGGGATGTCACTCAGTGGTAGAACACTCGCCTAACATGCAGGAGGCCCTGGGTTCCATCCCCAGGAATGCAGAAAACAACAACAATAACAAGGTGATGTGCTTGAATTTCTCTGATATTTACCAGCAGAAGGAGGCCAGATTTAGTAACAACAATTGCCTAACCCTGGATATCTTTGGGAGTGTCTCAATATTCATGGGAAGAATGAAGAAAATCAACAATTTTCCTCACAGGGCTTAGAGGCTTTTACATTATTATTTTTGAATGTCAGATAAAATCTTTGGTGGCTTTATGAGTATTAGCCACAAGAAAGGAGATAAAAAGTAAAACACCTGGTACCACGTGGCACACCATAAACAGCTGAAGAACCAGGATTTTATTTTACAGCCTTTCCATGTATTTAGTTGATAAAATATTTCTATAAGACCAGCTTCTATGCTATTTTGACAACATTGATCTTTGTGTGTATAGTTTAAAACAAAGAAAGGTTTTAGCCAGATACTCAAGGTGGCTGAAAGCTTTAGAAAAATAAAAAGATTTTTATATTTATGATACAAAATAAAAAAAAGAAACCTAGGCACTTTCCTCTTGCCCTGGAGTATTCATGTCTTTGATGCCTGCATCTGCTTGATGAAACACATGCTAGCTGGCTCTTGAGGTTTTGGGCTTAGCAGATGTGTCTGTACGTGAAACCACTTCCCATTCCCATTTCTGGAAGCTTTCTATTGGCCCTTTATAACCCAGTTTAGACATCACCTCCTACAGGGTTACATATTGTCTTATGTGCTTGTTGTGTTAGTTAGCTTTCCATTGCTGTGACAAAATACCTGAGAAAATCAACTTAAAGGAGAAAAGACTTATTTTGGCTCACAGTTTCAGAGGCTTCAGTCCATGGTTACTTGACTTCTTTACTTCTGGAACCTAATAGAGAGTGGTAAGGCAGAACATCAAGGCGAGGAGAGTGGGATAGAGCAAAGCTACTTACTTTGTGGTGGCCAGGAGATGGGGGAGGGAGAGAGAGAATGCCCAGAGACAAAATGTGCCCTTCAAAGTGTCAGTAACTTATTTCTTTCAACTCTCCTTACCTCCGGAAGTTTCCACCACTTCCAACAGCACCACCAGTTGGGGACCAACCCTTCAACACAAGAGTCTTTGGGAGACATTCCAGATTCAAATGGTAGCAGTGCTCAGAAGCACTTTGTCCATCATCACCCCTGGCATTGGCCATGGGAGCTACAATTTGCTGATTTCCACATCCATCTCCCTTACCAAACAGAAAGTCCTGGGAGGGAGGCACCATGGATTAGTCTCCAAGCCCTGATACATAACTTAGTGTGCCTCTTCAAGAAAGGAACCTAACAGGGAATGAATAAATGATAAGAATGAAAGAATGAACGAGGCCCAGGTTAAAACTGGCAATCAGCTGATCTAGGGGAAGATGATCCCAAGCTCACCTTGGTTCCCCAGCACACATCTCAATCCAAGAGCACCCCCAGCATCTCCCATGAGAACTGCCTTTCAGGGGTAGCAGCCACTCTAATCCAGGAAGGCACACGCCTCTTCCCCTATTGCTAAAGAGTGGACAAAATTTTAAAATAATAATTATAAGAAGAAGAATAAATGATTTAAATTGACTGAAACAATATCTTTTACACTTTTTAAGAACTAAAAACTCTGTTGGAATATAAAGAAGTAAAATGAGCAATAATGATAGTACAAAGGCCTGATGAAGAGAGAGAGAGAAGGACATATAATGTTCTTATGATAAACAGGAAAAATTTTAAACATAAACAGTGAAAATTACAGTTAAAGGCTAGTGACAGATACTAAATTTCACCTATCTTAAGCAACTTATTGCAACATTTTAATATAAAGTGATTTGAAATTAAAGAAAGAAGGAGAGAAAGAAAGAAAGAAAGGCTCCAACATACTTCACCAAACAAGCACCAGTGGGTTTCCTCATGAACAGGTCTTCAATCCTGACATGAATAAATACTGGAGAAAATGGGGTTTCCACAGGGAAGTCACATGGGAAGGAATAGAGGGATGACCTAGGAAGACAGTTGTTAAAAAAGAACCCTGGCATGCATACCACAGAGTAACTTGGTAGCAAAGACCAAGCAGTGGCATTAAAAAACCTTATAGCAGCCTCCTCTTGTACGTTTTTTTTAAATACATCATTCCTTCTATGTTTCCACTTCAATGAAAATTAAAATGTACAGTGGTGAAAAGTCACCTTTGTTTTATTTCCAGAATGAAAATAAAATACTCTGAATGATGTCATGGTGTACCAATGTTGTCCTAACAACAATGACAATCACCACACTGGGACCCTGGAGTCATGCAGATCTGGGCTGGGATCCTCACTTCATTACTTCCTAGTACCACGCCCTTAATCTCTTTGCACGTCAGCTTTTTCAGCTGTAAGCTAGGGATAATTACAACCAATTATAAAGGTTTTATAAAGATTAAACGAGATAATAAATGTGCAATGACTGTTAGGTAGTCATGTTATAATATTATTATTATTACTCTAATATATTTCCAAAATTCTCATATTCAAATACATCAGGGGCCATATATATTCATAAATGGAAAATTGATTTTACATTAGAAATTACCATGTTGTCTATAGCCTAAATAAAGGACTTATGTGTCCTTTTATTGCATTCCGGGCAGCAACCATAATTTCAACTTTTTTTTCCTTTTTCTTTTTTCTCTTTTGGTACTGGGGATTGAACCCAGGGGTGCTTAACCACTGGGCCACATCTCCATCACTTTTCTAAAAAATATTTCACTTATAGACAGGGTCTCACTGAGTTGCTTAGGGTCTTGCTAAGTTGCTGAGGCTGGCTTTGAACTTGTGATCCTCCTGTCAGCCTCCTGAGCCACTGGAATTACAGGTGTGTTCCACTGCACCCTGCCCATGTCTTCAACTTTTATATTTCCCACAGTGCTTAGTTCAGTGCAGAGCAAATAGTGGGGGTCTTATAAAATGCTGCTGAGTTAGATATTTGCTGGATTGAATAATGCAAAGGTACAGTCTACATAGTAGACATAATCTGTGGCCAACAATCTCCCTATTAATTGAGTTATTAAGATCACTGGATATGACTCTGAGATAAATTCTTAATAGCTTTTCTCAGCATCTTTATGGAGGAGAACCTGGAAACCTCATAAAATTGTCATTTTAGGCTGACTTATTACACTGGCTCGCCTGTAAGACACTGTGATGAGTTTTGGAGAGAAAAAAAATTCACAGGAAAAAATGTAATCTTGGAAGAACAGGAGAATGAGCATATATAATCTTTAAGGACTAAGGTAAAATATAACTTATTTTTCATAATATAAGATTTTATTGTTAAAATCAGACTCAAAAAAAAGTATTAAGATCGTAGCCAACTTTTTCTTCTATCAGACGCCGTGTCTCTGATTTGATATCAAGCTCCTTGATCCATTTTGAGTTAACTTTTGTGCATGGCAAGAGAAAGGGATTCAGTTTCATTTTGTTGCATATGGATTTCCAGTTTTCCCAGCACCATTTGTTGAAGATGCTATCTTCTTTGATATAAGGAGAGTAACTAAGAACAGAGTAGGGACGAAGAGCATGAGAAGAAGATTAACATTAAACAGGGATGAGAGGTGGGAGGGAAAGGGAGAGAGAAGGGAAATTGCATGGAAATGGAAGGAGACACTCAGGGGTATACAAAATTACATACAAGAGGAAGTGAGGGGAAAGGGAAAAAATACAAGGGGGAGAAATGAATTACAGTAGAGGGGGTAGAGAGAGAAGAGGGGAGGGGAGGGGGGAGGGGGGATAGTAGAGGATAGGAAAGGCAGCAGAATACAACAGACACTAGTATGGCAGTATGTAAATCAATGGTTGTGTAAACGATGTGATTCTGCAATCTGTATACGGGGTAAAAATGGGAGTTCATAACCCACTTGAATCAAAGTGTGAAATATGATATATCAAAAACTATGTAATGTTTTGAACAACCAACAATAAAAATTTAAAAAAATAAATAAAATAAGTTTGAAATTTAAAAAAACCATAAATCATATCTGCTGGATCTTATTTTTTCTCAGTACATTATTAACCTGCAATTCTGGTAAAACCGTGGACACTCGTGTCTTAAATAGCAAAAAAAAAAAAAAAAAGTATTAAGAAGGAATGGAGAATGATTGTTGAATGTGTTCAGAACTCTTCAATGAAAATGATAAAGTTCTGGAGATGGATGGTGGTGATGGTTGCAAAACAATGAGTTCAGTTACAGAATGATTAAAAGAGTAAGTTTTATGTTAGGCATATTCTACGATAGTCAATAAAAAGTAAAAAGATGTTTAAAAGTCACACACTTTCACACATCTTCCTAGACATTACAAACACATATACATAGTAAAAATGTCAATAAACGTTCTCACTCATTTGTACATACTTCTTTAAAATTCTAATAATCTTGGGGGCTAGGGATGTAGCTCAGTGGTAGAGTGCTTGCCTAGCATGCATTAGGCCCTGTGTTGAATCCCCAGCACCCCTCCTGCCAAAAAAAAAAGAAAGAAAGAAAAATCCAAAATTCCAATAATCTTAAAGGTGACCTTAAGTAAATTAAGTAAAGAAGTATGGATCATCCATACCAAAAACAAAAAAGGTAACAGGGCTGGAGTTGTGGCTCAGTTGCAGAGTGCTTGCCTCGTATGTGTAAGGAACTGGGTTAGATCCTCATAAAAATAAATAAACAAAATAAAGATATTATGTCCCTATAACTAAAAAATAAAAAAGATATTAAAAAAAGGTAACATCTTCCATATTGGCTGACATTGACCCACAGATAACAGGACTCTTCAAAGTCCTGGGTCTTTGAGCTGTATTCTTTCAGATGGGCTCAGGTACTTTGTTTTTTAAATAGAAAATTTCAAAGTCAGTAGAAAAAGCCTGTCTTTTCAGAAAGTGACAAGAAGGTAGACAAAGCAATACTTCCAAGAGGAAATCAAGAGCTGAAATCCATAAGTAACATGAAGTAAAAGATATCTAAGGTGCCCTCATTAGTCTATTCATCTCTGTCTGTAGTCCTAGTAAAGTCCAAGGACACAGTAAACAAAGTATTCTTTGATGCCTTTGTGTGTGTGCATGCGTGCGTGTGTGTGTGTGTGTGTGTGTGTGTGTGTATGTGAATGACTTGTGGAAGATTGGGGCAGGGCAAGTGGGGAGGAAGGAGCCATATTTTTCTTTTAGAATTACTTTGTCCTGTGGTCAGCAGGTAGACAGTGGCTGGGGCATGCTGCTGTCTCTGCAGGACACCAAACTCATCCATGTGCACTTGGTGGTCTTAATTCAGTGCAGTAACAAACACCATAGACTTAGATAAAGAAAGAAGTATCCCTGCTGTCTTTTTTATGCCTTTGTTGCTCTTTCCCATTAACCCGATTACCAAAACTAAATTATGAAGTCAATCTTTTATTTTTTTTTTGAAATTTGAAAAACAGTGCACATTTATTTCTGCTCTAATAGTGCAATAAGGGACTTACACATCATTTTTCTTAAGGTGTGAATTCCAGTTTCTTTCTTTAATTAGTTGCTCAAAACATTACAATGATCTTGACATATCATACATTTGATTCAAATGGGGTGCGTAATCTTATTTTTCCACGTGTACAGAATGCAGGATCACATTGGTCATACAGCCACGTTTATACATAGGGCCATACTAGTGTCTATTGTATTCTGCTACTCTTCCTATCCCCCGCTCCCCTCCCCTCCCCTCCTATCACCTCTTTCTATCCAATCTACTGTGACATGTTTCTCCCTCTTTTTTCTCCCCCCCTCACACCATCTTATATGTAATTTTGCATAACAATGAGGGTCTCCTACCATCTTCCGTGCAATTCCCCCCTCTCCCCCATTCCCACGCACCTCTTGTCCCTCTTGTCTCATGCTCTTCTTCCCTGCTCTGTTTTGAGTCGCTCCCCACCTTATATCAAAGAGAGGTCATTGTTCTGCTAGCATATATTTACTAGTAAATTCAGTATTCTGATGGGGAAGCTAGGTTTTTACAAGTTTACACATGCAGTTGTGTTTTTACTAATGGAGATAAGTATTCCTTTCTCAACTCTCTGTGAATAGCACAGTACAGCATACCTGGTAGAATTTTTTCCCAGTAATGAATTTTTTCCCCTCCTGTTTTATGGAGGCTAAGTTCACATTCAAACCTAGCAAACTCTCTGGTTGTTGATGTCAACTCAGTAGCCCTTTAAGTAGAAAAGATGGCAGGGATCCTGAGGGTAAATCAGCCACGGACACTTTTTCTTATTGTCCTTTTGGGGCTGCAGAAACACTGACCAGCATGACCAAGAGGTGTCCTTTAAACATGCCCCAAATTACAGAGCTTTAAGAGCTTTTAGGGAATTTTCTTATTATAGCCATCTCTGCATAAAGGGGGAAGAAACAATGGACAGACTATTCTTTAATTTAGGACTTACCTCTGGCCCTTAGAGAAGCCCTGTGCAGATGAAAAGCCATCAAATATTAAGTGAGCTTTTGCTAGGACCCAGAACATGGTCTATCAATGCTCCTATTTCCTTCCCACCCAGCAGAATATGCCAGAAAAATCAAAATTGAGTCCTATTTTATTTTATAAGTCTCATTCCTCAGTATTTGTGTATATGGTATTAAAATAAAGTCAAATTTTAATATTAATCAACTTAAATCCAATTTTTAGAGGTTAATGAAGACCTTACTCCACGCTGGGCAATGGGGTCAGGAATTGGTTAAAAAATGAGGGACTGGGGCGGGTACTGGGGTTGTGGCTCAGCGGTAGAGCATTTGCCTAGCACATGTGAGGCGCTGGGTTTGATCCTCAGCACCACATAAAAATAAAGGTTAAAAAAATAAAAATTAAATTTAAAAAAATGAAGAACTCAAAGCTTAAAAGGGAAGTCAGAAAAAAAGCATTAGTAATTATCCAACAAGATAATGTCTGCGGGCTGGGGATGTGGCTCAAGCGGTAGCGCGCTTGCCTGGCATGCGTGCGGCCCGGGTTCGATCCTCAGCACCACATACAAAGATGTTGTGTCCGCCGATAACTAAAAAATAAATATTGAAAATTCTCTCTCTCCCTCTCTCTCTCACTCTCTCTTTAAAAAAAAATAATGTCTGCTATAAAAAGGCATATATATTTTTAAAAAGGTACAACAAGCTATGGTAAGACAAGAAGAAATATCTATTTGGATTAGAAGGAGGGAGAATGGACCACTGCTGGGCTGAGTCCAGAAGCATGAGGCAGTTCATCTTAGTGGTTCATGTATACTATAGACTTTGGAGCTATGAGTTTTGGGGAGCGAATAGTTTTGGGTATCAAGCATGACCCAGCTGCTGGCTAGCTTTGTGTCTCTCTGAAACTCACTTTTCACTTAACCACTCTGAGCCTTGATTTCTTTCCTTACTTGTAGAATGGAGATAATTTCCTTAGCTGTCAATTCGTGTGTTATTGTATGAGTTACATTAAATAAAGTAACATATATGAATGGCCCTTCTGGTAGCAGTGCCTGATACTTGCAACCAGTATTATCAGTTAATCTAAAAGAGAAGGGTGATGCGGAGGAAAGAGTGATATATACATAGGCATGGAGGCATGAGAGTGCATGTCCTCCTTAGGAAAAACCTGAGAGCCCTGTGTGAGTGGAGGGAAATATTTGCAGGGAGAGGTGCAGAGAAGACTCCAAAACTGCAGGCTGTAAGCAATGGGGGTCTGTGGACATTAACAGGCAGGAGGGTATGAGGAAGACACTGTCCCTGTCCCTCTCAGCGCCCCTCAGGCCTTACCTTTTGAATGGCTGACTTGCCTTCTACTGCCTGAGGGTGTGGACTCACAGCCTCCAAGCAAGTGGAAATGAATTGCTACAGAATTGTCATCTTTGCCCCTTTTGGGGTTTCTGATGAAAGTTGGAATATAAGTAACCCTGCTCCCTCCCCACTCAGGTGGGACCACTCTGAAGCATACATTCTATAGTAACTCCAGGAGTCTCCAGAGGGTTCAGCTCCAGTTACCAAGGTTACTGACTTGATTTCACCCCTTTACTGGCTGGCTTCCCTTCCCTACCTCACTTCTGTGCTTCCCTACTAAAGATCCAATTAATCATCCACACCAGAATCCTTCTATCAGTGTTTGCTTTTGGAAAAATCCATCTTAAGACACGTACCATGCCCATATCTACTTAGAAAATGCTTCTGGAAAAGGACAAATGATGGATTTGTGTAGAGCCTGAAGGCAAACAGTTGGAGGGCTATAGCAATTGTCTAGGAAGGAAGTGATGAAGGCTGGAACCCCCTTACATTGTAGCAACAGAGTGGGAGGAATGGATACCAGGGGCCTTGAAGCAGGTTTTCAGTGACTAATGCATGTGAGGGTCTGGGCAGAAAAGATGGCAGAGGGAGAGGAGGCTTCGCTGTCTATGAGACCAGTGGCACCTTCAGGAAAGGCCAGCTCTGAGCTTTTGATTCAGGAGCCCTTGGCTTACAAGTGGTAGCTGAGATCATGGGAATGGATGAGGACATTATGAGAGAGGATCAAAGGAAGAAGAGATATGGACAGAATCCTCAAGACACTGATATTTAAGGATGGGAATAGTAAGAGGTTCCTTAAGACATAAGAGGCAGGATGGAATTTAGAAAGAGTATGTCTTTGAATCCAAAGAAGAATTTCAGCAAGGAAGGGTAACCACGGAATCCCAAATGCTGTAGTAAACTCAAAGAGGTTCAGGACCAGAAAAGGCTAAGGCTGCTGGCATGTTACTAGTGACCTCATCAGTGGCCTCAGCAGAGCCAAGAGGAAGGAGATTAGAATGTAGCAGGCTGACAGGGCTGGGGATGTAGCTCAGTGACAGAGTGCTTGCCTTGCACATGTGAGGTGCTGGGTGGTTTGATTCCCAGCACCACATAAAAGCAGACAAATAAAATATAGGCATGCTGTCCATCTACAACTACAAAAAAAATTAAAAAAAAGAAGGTAGCAGACTGAGACATGGAGGGGTGAAGGGAGGATTAGAGAGAGACCATGGATAAAGGGGTGATAAGTCTAAAAGAAAAAACAGTGTTTTTAAAATATTTTTTAAAATTGTAGATGGACACAATACCTTTATTTTATTTATTTTTATGTGGTGCTGAGGATTGAACCTAGCACTTCTCATATGCCAGATGAGTGCGCTACCACTGAGCCACAACCTCAGCCCCAAGGACAGTGTTTTCTAAAACATGGGGTAGAACTGAATAAGACAATGGTCTGAGGAAAAATAAACACATGGATAAAGACAAAGATAAGGCACAAAGGGAAGAGCTGATGGAGGAAGAATATAGGAGGCAGCCAGAGTGCAACAACAGCGGCAGAAGTGGGAGGAACTTCTGGTAATAGAGGTAAGAGGTCAAAGAAGGGGAAACAGGTGAGTTTAGAGACGGAGCACTGTGCAATACACAGGTGCACCTGGAGAGAGTAGGGTGGCGTGGGCCTGGCAGGGGACAGTATCGTGAGTTAGAGGATGGCTCTGAAGGCAGGGCTACATTGTGAACTTGAAGCCTAGAGTGCAACACCAGAAAACTAGGAGGATCTGAGAACCAGGAGAGGGCAGTGTGGAGGCAGGAGCGGGTACCAAATGCCTGAAGCAATGGACTGTCAGACTGCAAAAGCAGGAGCAGACACACAAGTGACAGTCCCTATTCTCCCAGTGCCCTGCAGCTGTGCCGCCTGCTCCCTGAGGTTGTAAGAGTCACTGGGCTTTCCTGAGAATGTTCAAGCCTATGTTTTCCATGGTCTCTGTCAAATAGAAAGCCCAGGGGTGGGGTCAGGACTTGAAGAAGGCTTGCAGAGTGGAGCAGTCACTAATTTTGTGTTTATTCGGAGAAGTCAGGGATGGGGGTGGGTTGCAGTCTCACAGTGCCTGGGACCAGTGAGCAGCCTGGGCCCACGTGGCACTGTACAGTCTTCCACTTGAATGCACACATTTGTTTTTTCACATCTGCACTGTTGGCTCCACCTCCTCTTTAACAATAAACACGTCCATAAAGCTGATTCGTTATGCTTCATTTCTCGCTTGTGGGTCCATGTTCCCCACTCCTGTCTACTTGTGGGCTGTTGTCCCTGCTCACTCACCTCCCTACCGCCTCCTGGCTCTCAGGACTCCAAGCCCTTGATGCTGGCAATATATTTGAATATCATTAATCAGGGAACTGGAAATGCAACCTTTCTTTGAAGTTAAACTACAACTGTTGGAAAATACATGGTTCTATTTCACATGTCATATGAATACTTATTTCCTAAATTAGGAGTATTTTGAAATTGTCTGGTTAATCCTGGCTATTTTAAAAATTAACTCAAACTGTTACCTGGCTTTCAAGTAGTAACCAGTGTATACTGCTGAAAGACCACACTAAAAATGGAAGAAACATAGAAAAAAACAAGTTTTGCAAATCTGATGTGTGTGAATGGTTTTATCTGTAAATATACTTCATTTTATAATATAAATATATTAAATACCAAAACACGTTAAGAGGTATTATGTATTAGTTGATTGTTTAATGTGTTTAGTTAGGGATGAATTGTATTCAGAATGGGGAATTCTTGGTGCACTGTTTTCATTTATTTAAATAGTTATCCTAAATCATCATTTTCTTTATAGACGTAAGACACTTTAAACCTGTTTTTATTGATCTGCAACAGCCTTGTTAAATCAAGTCCAAGCCCTTTACTTCTACTCACATTAAAAACAGATATAGGTTCACTGAGACAGAAATAGCATTGGAACTGCTAATGCAAACACTGTAAATCACCAGAATATAATAAAGTAAGGAGAACATCACTGAGTGCAGCATTGGAGCACACAAGCCAAATGGGGGCTTGAATTTCTTATAAAAAACATGGGAAGTATTACAGACCACCTGTGACACACAATTATGAAAATAAAATGCATGTTTTAAAAGAATTTAAAAACAATGTATTTTGAAAAATAAAAATAAAGCAAATTGCTGTGCCCTTGCTTTACAAGCTGGGCTTCAAATAGTCAATAGTAGAAAATTATCTTTAATAGAGGAATTCCACTATGTATTATAGAGTCCTCTTAACTAACCATTTTTCAGTTCCTAATAAAACAATGTTTATGGCAAACATAAGATAATAGTTTGATAAGGAACTTCATATAGGCAGGGGCAGGCTGACAGCAACTGAGCCCGACAGCAACTGAGCCTGAGTTGTAAGAAAGAGAGAATCCAAACATTCTGTGGGAAAGCAATGGAAATTTGCCAATGAAGTTGATTTCCAAAAAGTGGGGTAAAAAGCAAAAACAAAAACAAAGCTGACCTTAAATTTGATCAATCCCTGTTATGGTCTGGATGTGAAGTGTCCCCCCAAAAAGCTCATGTGTGAGACAACGCAAGGTTTACAGGTGAAATCTTCTAATGGAGATTAACTGAGTGGTAACTGAAGATTGCTAGGGTATGGCTGGAGGATTAGGGCATTGGGGACCTCCTTTGGGGTATATATTTTGTATCTGTTAAGTGGAGTCTCTCTCTGCTTCCTGATCATCATGTGAGCCACCCTCCTCCATCACACTCTTCTGCCATGATGTTTAGCCTCATCTCAAGCCCCCAGGAATTAAGCCGACTCTCTATGGAGTGAGACCTCTGAAATCATGAGCCCTCAAAAAAACTTTTCCTCCTCTGAAATTGTTTTTGTCAGGTCTTTTAGTCACAGGAGTGAAAAAGCTGACTAAAGTTCCTAAATATAAAAATTGAACTAGAGGAAATACAGGGAATGGAAGGGCATTTTAAATATCACCACAGAGATGCAATCAGAGAAATCCAAAACGTACAAAATTCTATTGGACCAAAGACCAGGCTGTTCAACAGATAAATGGAAGATCAAAAGAGGAGGGGAGCGAGGTGCATTGGTGCACACCTGTAATCCTAGCAGCTTGGGAGGCTGAGACAGGAGGATCAGGAGTTCAAAGCCAGGCTCAGCAAAAGCCAGGCACTAAGCAAAATCTGTGAGACACTATCTCTAAATAAAATACAAAATAGGGCTGGGGTCATGGCCGAGTGCCTGTTAGTTTAATCCCTGGTACCTCCCCCCCCCGAAAAAAAAAGAGGAGGGGAGGGTCGTGGATAAATACACAACAATCTAACACAATGTACAGACCTTATTCAGATCCTGATTGGAAGAAACCAAGAGTAAAAGCACATTGATGAGATAATTGTAAAAAATTTGAACAATGATTATGTATCAAATGATATTAAAGAATTATTGTTAATATGTTTTTAGGTATGATGATAGATTCATGGTTGTGTAGGGGAAAAGGAAAGAAGGTCCTTATGTGCTACAATACTTACAGACAAAATGATGTGATGTCTAGAATTTGCAGTAGAAGTGAGGCTAGAAGTGAGGGGAACCATTTGTGGAAGGAGAATAGATGAAGCAAGACTGGTCATATGTTAATAGTAGAAGGATACATGGGGCCCAGTTATCCTATTCTTTCTGTATTTAAATCTCTTAATTGAAAGTCCTTTTTTAACCATCTAAAGTAATGATCAATGCTTGGTGTGCTTTGTCTGTAGCCTCTTCCCCATGATCCCACCTTACTCATCAAATCAAGCAGCTCCTCTTATTTCCATTGTCCCAGAAAAGAAGCTTTGAACCAACTAGTCATTGTCTCTTGCTCTGTGTTCAGTCTACAGCTCCACTGCCTCTTTCCACTTGTTGGATTACTAAAACCACCCTCCCTCCTTAGGTCCAGGAGGTAGATGATAACTTAGTGTTTCGACCCAGAATGTGTCTTTCTTTTTTTAATTGCTTTCTTCTAAGTCTGGATCTGAAGTGTCCCCAAAGGCCCATGTGTTGAAGGCTTGGTCCCCAGAGTGATGATCTTGGGCGGTAGTAAAGTTTTAGGATGTGGGCCTACTTGGAAGGTCCTTAGGCCATTGAGGGAGGCCTTCGAAGGAGACTGTGGGATTCTGGTCTCCTCTTTCTCTCTTTATTTCCCCAGCCATGAGGGAGAAGTTTTTCTCTGTCACACATTCCTGCCATGATGTGCTGCATCGCCACAAGTCCAAAAGCAATGGGGCCAACTGATCCAGAACTGGACCTCCAAAACTGTGAGCCACAATAAGTCTTTTCTCTTTATAAACTGATTTGTCTTGGGTATTGGTACAGTGACAGGAAGCTATCACAACCAGCTTCCAGTGCAGCCACTCTTCAAACACCCACCCTTCCTTTTTACCTTTTCTTCAATGGATCCGACTCTTAGTACCAGGGGCTTCTGCACCCAGCAGTCGTTCACAGATCTCCTCATTCAGGCTTCATCTTCCTAACTGTATTGAGGACACTTGTGATTCTCCTCTATAGCACAGGAATCCAGTTCTAAAATAAACAATTCTTGCTCTAACTGCTTCCTTGCTTCTTTCCTTTTGGGAAAGACTTATCTGATTAGTCACAGACAAAGAGAGAGAGACATATGATACTTTGCTTTCTACTTTGTTTTATTAAAAGTCCATACTGGGCCTGCCTCCTACTCTGTTTTGCATTGTTACTGTTCTACCAACAGATGGAACTTTAAGGCAAACATAAGTCCTCCTGCCCCTAGGATTTAAGACTTATTATATAGATGATTACAAAGTAATCTTGCCCCCACAAAATCAAACCTGAACTTGATCAAGCCTAGGTCTAATTGCCAACTTAACATTAGACAGGACAAAGAATACATTCAACTACAAATACATTACAACCAGCAAAACCCAGCTGTAGGGAATGCCACAGGACAAACAACTCAGTTTCTTAAATAATTAAACTGCAGTGGCGGTGGTGGGTGGGACTGGAAATAAAAACTTCACAAAAAAGAAGGTTAAAAATATATTAACCAAACACAATGGTGAATCTTGACTCCTGATTCTATATAAACTGCTTTCCCCATAAATTAATCCTTCTTAATTAGAGAAATAAGAAGGCCATGTTGGCTACAGGTTTGAGATGCATTCTGTAAGCTTCTAGAGTCAGGAAATATTGGGCTACTGAAAACCATTCTAGAGATTTTGGTGATCCCCATTTAACCAGTGAGTTTTGTATCTGTGCACTATTATGTAGAACTGTGGAGGAAAACCAGATAAAAGGATCTGAAGACTTCTAACACAAGCCAAACTTTTCTTCCTCTTCTTATTCCCCAATAATGTACCTTTAGAAAAGGCCCACTGTTGGTCCTGATTTCAGGTCACCAAAGACTGACATTTCATAAATCACTTGTACAAGATAAACTTAAAACATCTTGTATCTTATACCCATAAAGCTCTTAGAAGCCAACCTAAAGAGGCTGCCACTAACCAAATGGGAGACTATAAGCATCAGTAAGAGTAATAACCACAATGAATTGATATATGCTAAATAGTCACACATTTATAACAATACCGAAAAGCAAACAAGTTGGTCACTGCTAGGGAATGCTAAGAAAATAAATTATTTTGAAATGGGTAAAGAAGTAAAAATATTCAAATACTTATCCTACTTTTATTATAGAACTGTACCACTTTGTAGCCAAATAATAGATGAGGAATATTTTTCCTTAAAGAAGTTGTTCAACTAATTTATGAAGGAGGATTGATAGATTAGATTATCACCACTTTACAACCCCCAAGGTATTAACAGATCTAGAATTCATTAACAATAGTATGGGAATCACAGAGAAAATTCAGGTATTGGCACTTCCTGAAACAAGGACAGCCCTTATAGTAAGTAATCTTTCTGCCCCCCTCAAATCAAATCTGAACTCCATCAAGGCAAGTTCCAACTGCAAATTTATCATTTGAACAGGACAGAGGAATACAGTCAACCAAGTATACCACGGGGATGCAACCAGCAAAACTCAGGCCATGGGGAACTCTACGGACAAACAACTTGGTTTTATCAATAAACTGCAAGGCCAGCATGGCCCTCTTATTTCTCTAATCAAGAAGGAATCATTTATAGGAAAAGCAGTTTATATAGAATCAGGAGTCAAGATTCACCATTGTGTTTGGTTAATATATTTTTTGACCTTCTTTTATTGTGTAGTTTTTATTTCCAGTCTCTCCCACCCCCACCACCATAGATTAATTATTTAAGAAACCCAGTTGTTTGTCCTGTGGCATTCCCTACAGCTGGGTTTTGCTGGTTGTAATGTATTTGTAGTTGAATGTATTCCTTTGTCCTGTCCAATGTTGGAAATGAAAACTACACATTAAAGGAAAAATTTAAAAATTAACCCAAAATAGTGATGTGCCTTGACTCCTAATTCAAATTGTACATATTTTTTAAAGTTATTTATTACATTTATGGGAAAACAGATAATCTGAATACTGACTAGATATTTGTGATTAAGCAGTTATTTTTTAGGGTGATCATAACATTATAATTATAGCATATTTTTAAAGAATCCTTTAAATATATATGAAAAATTGAAAAATTATAGATAGAAATGATATCTTGGATTTGTTTCAAAATATGAGGGGCAGTAATATATGGAAATGGGGACAGAATTTGCCTTGGTTTGAAGCTCGTGGCAGGGGTGAGGGTGGGGTCCATTGTGCCATTGCTACTAACTCTTCATATTAAAACATTTTACAAGAGCATGTAAATTGTATCTTGAAAATGGGAGTTATTATTTTGTTTTATTCTTACTGGTATAAAAGAGAAGAGCATAAAAATTCCTCCTCACTTCCTTTTCTCATTAGTAACCCCCCACAGAGGGTAAACTGTGCTTTGAATCCTGGAGAATTGTGGCTTCCCTGGCAAACAAGACAGAATTAATAAGCTATTTTCAAAAGCCTTTGTTCAAATAAAGAGCTGATCAGGGCAGTGGGGTTTCTGCACTGGACTGTGGAGGTAGACTCCTGCCTTTGTGTTAGAGGAGCTGCTTTCCAACATGGTGAATGATGGGGGCTAGCAATTCTGCTGTTGGCAGAATTAGGAGTATCATGCCTTGAATCACTCTAGCTAGAACACACCCCCATCACTCTCTTATTGCACTTTATTTTTGTCTGTGGTATTTTTCCTTACATGATATATAGTTATTAATGCCTCAATAACATGCCTCCCATCCAGACATGTACTTATCGACACCTCCTATTGTCTCACTCCCAACCAGAATTCTGGTTCCACAAGGGCAGGGACTTTGTTTACTAGAACAGTTCCTAGCAGAGGATATCACTAAATAAGTATTTATTGAATGAATGAAGTTAAAATGGCAGGTGTGACCTTTCCACAAAGTCCCTGGGATCATGAGGAAAATGGCCTTCCTTGTTCCCAGAAGTCCTGTAAGTATCTAGACCAAGCCTTATTATATAATTGAAAAATAATTACTATGTAAAAATGTTTATATTCTTTCATTCAGCAGATATTGAGCACTTTGTAATGATATAATTACCACTTACCTAGACTTGTAAGCCATGATCCTTTATCCTCAGAGTGACCTTACAAGGTAGATATTATTTCCTGCCATTTTACAGCTAGGCAGCAGAGGTTCAGGTATATCAAGTGACTTTTCTCAGGGCATGTATCCTATTCCTGGCATGGCTGGAATTCAAAAGCAGGCCCATCCTTTCTTAAGTCATGCTATGAAACTATTTTAGCCTTAGCCTCAAGCCATTTCATTGCATTGTTCTGCAATTTCCTCCCATCCAGATCAGCAGCATTATTGCCAATCTGAGCACAGAAATTATTTGTGGTTCCTCTGTCACTTTCTCTACGAAGTCTTCTGTGAGTCCCACAGGCAGAGCTGGCATCTATCTTCCCCAATCCCAAAGCACTTTGCTAAGGTTGCTGAACAATTACTGCTTGGTGTATTTGTCCACTGAAATCTCTCAAGGACAAGGCTCTGTCTCATCCCTGGTGTCTACAATAGTATCTGGCACATAGTAGGAATTTAAGTCTTTGCAGAATGAGCAAATGAATCATATTAGGAAACCCTTTTCCAACCTAAGAAGCTGGTGATGGAACAATTGACCAGTTGGCCCGTTTTTCTGGCTTTGCTGAGCCATCTTATTTCCCTTGTTACTTGAAAGGTTTGTGACATTTCTTGCTAACTGTTCCATGTGACAGTGGCTCATTCTCACTACCTTCTCTGGGTGGTAACTATTCTCAAAGAAAATGTATCTTTTGAATTCAGATCCTGGCTTTACTGTGCTTTGTGTGACTCCATTTCATAGCAGCCACAGGAGCCTATTGTTTCTTTCTGAAGAAATAGTCTGTGAGGCTCAAATTTGGCACCTCCTAGAATTAATCCAATTGATTCCTTCAGTACATTGTCATGGGCCTTTAAAAAAGTTCCAGTAATCAACCAAAGGCAAATTTAAAAAAAATTAATGAGTTACTATATTTTGCCTATCAAATTGGAAAAATTAAAAGCATGATTTTAATCATGCTGTACGAAAAGACTGAAAACACACTAATAATAGACTTAAAACTAACTCTGCATCACTTGAAAGTTGAACCAACTATTCTAAGTAAATTAATATTTAACTACTTGAAGTTCATCACAATGTATTAAAATTGAGAATAATTAAAATTTTTAATTATCAAAAATTCAAACAAGTATATATCATTCAATCATTAAAAGTTTTTATTGTAGTTCAGTGGTAAAGTCTGTGTTTAGCATGCATAGGGCCCTGCATTCAATCCCCAACCCGCTGCCCCCAAATACTTGTGTTTTAGTTGAGTATATATTAACATGGAAAGATTGTTCATGATATATTGAAATAGCAGGTTACATATTAGCATACATGGTATGAGCCTAAATATTTATGTATATACTTCTTCTCCCCCGGAGTATCCTAATTTTTTGCCAGAGTATTTACTCCTTCACTCAAGTGCAATTGATGGCTGGATGACACCTAAGATTCTTGCTCTCCATCATGGAAATCGAAAAGCAAGGTCCACTCTCAGTCTTCACAGAACACACTCAGCTCTCTGGGCTGTTCCTCCCAGTATGTGGACACAAGCCAGTGTGAGGCCATCATGAGGCCTTCTTCTATAGCAGTAGCATTAACAGGCAGTTCTGGCTATGTATGGTTGCAATGTGCTTGTTCTCTGCTTCTTTGCCTTCAGAAGCCCCCTTGGGTTCTATCTGCCCCCCACCTGTACCCCCACTCCACCCTGTGTATGAGCTTCCATTTCTCAATCCATTGCCTTCCAGACAATATCCTTTGCTCCAGTTAGGCTGCCTTGCTTTCTGTCTTTAATGTCTGATAGGTTCCACAGTGATATTCTGAAGAAGTTATATAGGAATACATATGCTTGGGTAAAAGTTTCAGAAGAGAAGAAGCAGAGTGTTGATAAGAGGTTACATTTTGTGGAATTAAAGCATTTTTGCTTATTGGTTATTTTCCAATTGTTTTAGTAGTTATATATTACTATATAAGGACTATAGTAACTTTGGGAGTATTTTCCTTTTCATGTTTTTCCAAGACCCTTTCCTCTAGAGGGTCTTTTATTATTTTTTTAATTTTTTTATATTTTTTTAGTTGTAGTTGGACACAATATCTTTATTTTATTTTTATGTGGTGCTGAGGATCGAACCCAGGGCCCCGCACATGCTAGGCGAGTGCTCTACCTCTGAGCCACAACCCCAGCCCCTTAGAGGGTCTTTAAAATGGTCATCTTGGCAAAGAGACACATGCACTTGCAGTGCACACAAGAGAATTCGATAGGGTGTGGGAAGAAATTAGAATTTAATTTATTTATATATCATCTTACGTTAGAAATAGATCTCACATGGACCTTCAGAGATGCACATGTGGCAGGCATATGCCTTAAAAGAAGCATGGTAGAGGGGCTTAACTCATCTACACTCTTTCACCTTGCTTATTGAAGTATAATTACTAAATTTACAGGTGTCTAGTTAACTGGAGAACTTACGGGTATTATCTAGTTTTAATAAAACTAGCCCTCATAAATGAGTAAGAGGCTTAAAAAGTTTCCTGGAAAGAAAGCTTGAATTGAAGATAATACTTATTTTGTAAGTGCAGTTAAGCTTCAAGAAAATGGCAGAGTGGTCTGGGGGTATAGCTCAGAGGTAGAGTACATAACTTAGCATGCACAAGAACCTGGTTTGATCCTCAACACCCTTCCCCAAAACAGCAGAGCTAATTCTACTCCCAGTAAGCACTTTTAGTAATGTAATAAAGGTAAAAATAGTGATGGACTAATCAGATTTGATAAGGAGTAACTAAAAAGTCTTGGAAATCATCAATAAAACTAATTGGGAAATAGATTTACTTCTAGTATGAAGTTAACGGTAATCTTTACCTAAGTGAATATTAGACCTGGAGCTGATAACCAGGGCTGAAATAGCACCATCACAGCTAGCCAGGCATTTAAAAATGAAGCACTTGAAACATAAAAACAAACCCTGACATCATTTAAAGCTATTATTTAAAGTCATTTGATACTTAAACAAGACAAATAAATTTTGAAGAGCAATAAAGGGTTAGAAGCCTCTTTCACGACTTCTTATTGAATAACTGAAGACTTAATAGGGAAACAGCAAGACATATTTAAATTTTAACCAGCCAGTCATATGTCCTGATTTTCATAATATGCTATTTTATCTAATCTCCTTCACCAAAGAACTAGGGCTGGCCCCAAAATTTCAACTTTTTTTTTTTTTTTTTTTTTTTTTTTAGCTAAAGAGAACTTTGCATCAGGCATCAGGCTCACACCTGTAACCCCAGTTACTTGAGAGGCAGAAGCAGCAGGATCATAAGTTCAAGGATAGCCTCTGCAATCTAGAAAGACCCTGTCCCAAAATAAAGAAATAAAAAGGGCTGGGGATGTAGCTCAGTACCCTTGGGTTCAATTTAAAGTAGAAAAAACAAAATCAACCTCCTAAAACCTCCTAATTTCACATTCTATGAATAAACTTAACACCTTATAATTAATAGCACCGTGACATAAAATCTTTTGGTATCTCTCCATCAGCATCCCAAGTAGGCTCACCACCCTCATCCCACAGATTTTCTGTTACCTACTTTCTCACACTCTCTGATTGTCTATATCCAAGCAGCAGAGCTCCACCTCTGTCCCTCCCTCTTTTTCTCTTCTTCTCTCCCTAGCTGGTTTTTATAAATAATAATTTGTGTCATAATTTATAACTTTTAGATAATTTTACTTTTATGATTTTAGGCTTCATACCAGCCCTGGAAAGTAGGTGTTCTTTACACATTAAGGTGCAGAACCTTAGTAATATTAAATGTCAAACATGAAATCTGTAACAAACATGTTAATCTGTATGTGACAAAGCCCAACTCCAAATCCCACACTTTCACAATACTGCACCAGATAATAGTGTGCCAAGGCTTCTCTGAGAACATCCACTAAAAATATATAAGTTTCTGGGTCCTACTTTAAGAGATTCTATTTTAGAGGTCTGGAATGGGGCATGGGTGTCTGAATTTCTAATAAATGCCCCCCTCCCAGGTGCTTCTGAAGCAGATGACTGGAAACCACACTTTCAGAAATACTAAGAGACAGCCATCATTGCATAATATGGGCGCACATGTGAGCATGAAGCTGTGTATTTAAATTGTACTAACATTGATCTTCAAGGAATTGCTTCTAAAAACATGGTACTTTCTTATATGCAAGCAGTTAGAAAAGGGATAAGAAGGAAGGAGAGAAAAATCCAAACATATTGCATTCCACAGGGAAAATTCTGCCCTTAACTACTGTTTACCCTTCCCACTAGCCTGCTGGACACTCTTTTATGGACCTTTTAGGTATTAACCCGTGGAACATTTTGCATCTGCAAAGGGAACTGCATGTTTGGGCTGTTTCTGGAGGCAAAACAAGGACTAGACTGGGCTCTTTGTTTTCCACGCAGAGGTGCAATGAAGGTGAAGCGTCTGGCCCAGATGAGTCACAGGTAAACTAAGATCAGAGTGCAAGATCACCAAACTCCTGGGCCCTGAGTCACGTAGCTTCCTCAGCTCAGAAGTGTGGGAACAGAGCCGGCTTTCCGCAAGGCCATGGGGCTGCTGTGTACGGCTGACTCTATAGAAGCCAGAAGTGGCAACTTAAGCAAACTTCCTGCATAGGAGCCCCAGTGCTCTTGCGACCAGGAAAATGCCACATGGTTTAAATTGGATGTTGCGGGCAAGGTAGGTAAATTAAGAAGTAAAATACATATTGAAACGATCTGAGTATTTAAACAAACCGTTCAGTGGAAGTGTTGCTTAATGGTACAGCATCTGCCTCTCATATGCCAGTGCTGAGAGCCATAGCAGAGTCCAAATGACGCATGGCATTTTTGCCAGAACAGAGTGATTGAGAGGTGACGCCAGCAAGCCATTGAGATGATAATGGTTATGTTAAGCTGTGTATATTAGACCCCTGCTGTCCGCCTCGGCCTGCTACTTTGGAGTTCTAGCGGGGATTCCCGGAGAGTTCCCATTGGTTGGGGAAGTGCTGGAGGAGGGATTTCCGGTTGGTGGTTCCTGGAGGAGCCGCGTGGGGGCGGGGGCATTCGGGAGAATTCCCGGGGAGCGTGTGTGGGGTGTGCTGGTGGAGTTCAGAAATAAAGTTTGTTCCTGCTTCAGTGACTCATGATTTGTGCCCAGCCAGACTGCGGCATGCCAGGCCCAGGGTTCCATCCCAGCACCACAAAACAAAGTGTTCCCTTTGCAAATATGGTATGTTCATTCTGCAACTGGGAGATAAAATGCAATTTCTAAGGGATGCCTGTATCACACTTTTTGGTGGTCTTTAAAAAACCAGACAAACCACAAGCAACCTTGCATATTTGTATGCATAAACACACAAGTAGTGGTTGCATTAGGCAGCTTTCTGTCACTGTAACAAAATATCTGATAAAAAGAGGAAAACTTCATTCTGGCTCATGGTTTTTCAGTCTGTGGTCAGTTGGCCCTATTGCTTTTGAGCCAGTGGTGAGGTTGCACAACATGGTGGCAGAACATGACAGAGGAAGCTTCTCATCCTGTGGCAGCCGTGAAAAAAAGAAGGGGAAGGGGATAGATTCTATCTCCTTTGAGAGCACACCCTCAGTGACCTGAGACCTCCCACTAGGATCTACTTCCTCTAAAGGTTCAATCATCTTCCAATAGCACCACTCTGGGGCTTTAACACATGGGCCTTTGGGAAACATTCCAGATCCAAACTATAGCAGTGGTGAAGCCATCTTTAAATGGACAGTCCTGTGTGTCTAATTGTTATTATTATGAAAGAACACATAGATTGTAGAGTATCATTCATTTTCCTTTATCTTATTTTCTTTTTTACTTGTAAATCCAAGTTTATTTTTCCATTGTGACTTCTTGTGCTCAGATAACTTTATTCTGCTGTTTTAACAGCTATACCTCTTGCACATCATAAAATTTCTCAATATTCTTATTCAGTAGTATGGTTTGGATATGGTTTCATTGTATGTGTCCCTCCACACCCAAGGGTTCATGTATTGGCAGTTTGGTCCCCAGGGTGATGCTATAGGGAGGTGATGGAGCCCTTAGGAAGTGAGGCCTTGCAGGAGGTTCTGCTCTTTGAAGGTAGTTCTTGTGAAAGGGTTGCTATAAAAGGAGCAAGCCTGGACCCTCTTTCTCTCTCTGCTTTTGGTTTGAGATGTACTGCTTTCTCCAATATGTACCCTTGTCCCTGCTATCTGCATCATGACAGCAATGCATCCGAGTGCTGGCCCTTGCTGAACCTGTGCAATGTTATTTGGACTTTGAACCTCTAAAACTGTGAGCTAAAATAAACCTCTTTCTTACACAGTTACTCTATCTCAGGTATTTTGTTATTGTAACAAAAAGTTGACTAATACATTCAGAATTCAGAACAATAGTCCCATGACAGATACTTTGTATAGGTGAGAATTCTAAAGACCAAGAGAGAAATTGCTTCTACCTTACATTATCACTTTGCATCTAGTCTTCTATAGATTGAATTAATTCAACTCCTTGAGCTATTCTATAAATGGTAACAATGCTGGGTGAACAAATTTAAATTTCCACACAAATTATCATAATCTCAAATGAGATTTGGAATTGGTAGTCATAAAGAATCAATTATTACAATGTTGACATATGTTCCTAATATCCCCCAGTTTTTTAATATTTATTTTTTAGTTATAGGGGGACACAATATTTTTATTTTATATTTATGTGGTGCTGAGGATCGAACCCAGTGCCTCACACTTGCCAGGTTAAGCGATCTACCTCTGAGCCACAACCCCAGCCCCTATCCCTAGTTTTTCTAGTGTTTTGAACATCCAGGGGTGCTGTATTTTGTCAAATGTTTACTCTGCATCTATTGAGATGAACATATAATTTTTATTTAAGTCTATTGACATAATGAATTACACATATTGATTTCCATATGTTGAATCAACCTCGCATTCCTGGAATGAACCCCAATTGATTGTGGTGTAGTATCTTTTTCATATGTTTTTGTATTTGATTTGTCAGAATTTTATTGAGAATTTTTGCATCTATGTTGTTCATTAGAGATATTGATCTGAAGTTTTCTTTCTTTGATGTGTCGTTGTCTGGTTTTGGAATCAGGGTGATAATGGCCTCATAGAATGTCTTTGAAAGTATTCCCTCTTTTTCTATTTCATGAAATAGTTTGAGGAATATTGGTGTTAGTTTTTCTTTAAAGGTCTTGTAGAACTCAGCTGTGTATCCATCCGGTCCTGGGCTTTTCTTGGCTGGTAGGCTTCTGATGGTGTCCTCTATTTCCTTGCTTGAATTAATCTGTTTAAAATGTGTATATAACCCTAATGTATTTTGGGCATATCATATGACCCTAGAAATTTGTCAATGTCTTTGATATCTTCTATTTTATTGGAGTACAAATTTTCAAATTAATTTCTAATTATTTTCTGTATTTCTGTAGTGTTCCATCGTGATATTTCCTTTTTCATTACAATGTTAGTAATTTGAGTTTTCTCTCTCCTTCTCTTCATTAGCATGGCTAATGGTTTTTCAATTTTATTTATTTTTTCAAATAATCAACTTTTTGTTTTGTCAATTTTTTCAATTGTTTCTTTTGTTTCAACACTATAAAAGCTATCTATGCTAAACCCCAGGCCAACATCATTCTAAATAGAGAAAAATTGAAAGCATTCCCTCTAAAAACTGGAACAAGAGAGGGATGCTCTCTTTAGCCATTTCTATTAAACACAGTCATGGAAATTTTAGCCAAAGCAATTAGATGAAAGAAATTAAAGGGATACGAATAGGAAAAGAAGAACTCAAATTATCACAATTGGCAGACGATATAATTCTATACCTAGAAAGCCCCAAAAATTCCACCAGAAATCCTCTAGAACTAATAAGTGAATTCAGAAAAGTAGCAGGATATAAAATCAATACCCATAAATCAAAGGCATTTCTGTACATAAGTGACAAATCCTCTGAAAGAGAAACTAGGAAAACTACCCCATTGAGAATAGCCTCAAAAAAAAAAAAAAAAAAACTTAAAAACTTGGGAATCAATTTAATGAAAGAGGTGAAAGACCTCTACAATGAAAACTACAGAACACTAAAGTAAGAAATTAAAGAAGACCTTAGAAGATGGAAAGATCTTCCTTGTTCTTGAATAGGCAGAATTAATATTGTCAAAATAACCATATTACCAAAAGCACTATACAGATTCAATGCAACTTCAATCAAAATCCCAATGATATTCCTCATATAAACAGAAAAAGCAATCATGAAAATTATCTAGAAAAATAAGAGACCCAGAATGGATAAAGCAATCCTTAGCAAGAAGAGTGAAGCAGGTGGCATCACTATACCAGACCTGAAACTATACTACAGAGCAACAGTAACAAAAACAGCATGGTATTGGCATCAAAATAGATTTGTTGACCAATGGTACCAGAATAGAGGACATAGAGACAAACTCACATAATTACAGTTATCTCATATTAGACAAAGGCGCCAAAAACATACACTGGAGAAAGGATAACCTCCTTCAACAAATGGTGCTGGGAAAACTGGAAACCCATACACAACAAAATGAAATTAAGCCCCTATCTCTCATCATGCACAAAATTCAACTCAAAGTGGATAAAGACCTAGGAATTAAACCAGAAACCCAACGCCTAATAGAAGAAAAAGTAAGCCCAAATCTTCATCATGTCAGATTAGGCACCAACTTCCTTAATAAGATTCCTATAGCACAAGAAATAAAACCAAGAATCAATAAATGGGATGGATTCAAACTAAAAAGCTTCTTCTCAGCAAAAGAAACAATCAACAAGGTGAGTAGAGAACCTACAGAATGGGAGCAAATCTTTATCACAAACACATCAGATAGAGCACTAATCTATAGGATATATAAAGCACTCAAAAATTTTAACACCAAAAAAAAAAATAAATAACCCTATCAATAAATGGGCCAAGAAACTGAACAGACACTTCTCAGAAGAGGATACACAATCAGTCAAAAAATATATGAAAAAATATTCAACACCTCTAGCAATTAGAGAAATGCAAATCAAAACTACTCTAAGATTTCATCTCACTCCAGTCAGAATGGCAGCTATTATGCATACAAACAACAATAAGTGTTGGTGAGGATGTGGGGAGAAAAGCACACTCATACATTGCTGGTGGGACTGCAAATAGGTGTAGCCAATAGGAAAGCAATATGGAGAATCCTTGGAAAACTTGGAATGGAACCACCATTTGACCCAGCTATCCCACTCCTCAGTTTACACCCAAAGGACTTAAAAACAGCATACGACAGGGACACACCCACATCAATGTTTACAGCAGCACAATTCACAATAGCTGAAGAAAATGTGGTATATATAACAATGGAATATTATTCAGCATTAAAAGAGAATAAAATCTGGCATTTTCAGGTAAATGGATGAAGTTGGAGAATATTATGCTAAATGAAGTAAGCCAATCCCAAAAAACAAAATGCTGAATGTTTTCTCTGATATGAGGATGTTGACCCATAATGGTGATGGTGGGGGGAGCATGGGAGGAATGGAGGAACTTTAGATAGGACAAAGGGGAGGGAGGGGAAGAGAGGAGGCATGGGGGTAGGAAAGACGGTGGAATGAGTTAGAAATCATTACCCTAAGTACATGTATGAAGACATGAATGGTATGAAAATATTTTGTGTACAACCAGTGACTTGAAAAATTGTGCTCTATATATGTAATATGAAATGAATTACATTCTGCCGTCATATATAACAAATCAGAATAAATAAATAATTTAATAAAAAAGAATCAATTATTAATAGTGATTTCAATAAATCACCTTTCACATTCAGATTACTGAAGTGTTTATTGTTCTTTAAAAAGAAGCCTTCATCACACTGATACTCATTTTCAATTTGTGGTCATTCTGCCCTCTCTCAAGACTTTTATATGCCAAACATTGGCTCATTATAGTTATTATTAATTTTCTCAGTTTAGTTAATTAAAAGGTAACATGTTTATTGTAGAAAATAAACAATAATCTATTTTAATGTTAAACTGTTTTAAGATTAGTTTTTAAGTAATTAGCAGAATGTCATTCCATAAGTCTGGACATTTTAAATACATTTATGATTAATTTAGAATTATTATGATCATCCAGGTGAACAGGGCACACCTATGATCCCAGCTACTCAGAAGTCTGAGGCAAGGCAGTTACAAGTTTGAGGCCAGCCTGTTGGTGAGTCCCTGTCTCAAAATGAAAAATGTAAAAAGAGTTAGGGATGAAGATCAGTGGATTCCATTCCCAGTACTAAAAAAGAATTTTTGTTATGATCATCTTTAGAAAACAAAATATGTTGAAATAATCATGTCACAGGCATTGATAGCAGATAAAAGAATTACAAAATAAAATGCAAAATTAATTAGGACAAGCCATTTTCAAACTATCTTTTCAATTAGAAATTAAGGGTTTAAAATATTTAATTTTCATCTATCACCATCATTGTTATATACTCCTTGTAATTAATTGAATTTGAATCTGGATCGATTGCAGCAGACAACATTTCTTCCATTTCTTCTTGGGAGAAAGGCTCACCTGAAAGAGACAAGAAGGGAAATTTATTATTCACAATTGTCTAATTTATTTCTTTTTCTCTCTACTAGCCAGTTTAATTGCCATGGAGTAATCCCACCCCTGTCACAGTTATTTTCCCTGGAGCCACAGAGTCAGTACATCATGACAGTCCAGAGGTTTAAAAGCTTGCTATTATACACCCTAGGAGGCTGTGGACTTACTTTACCTTGCAGGTGTCATGGACCAAGCACTCTATAGAATCCATCATTTCAGCCAAAACGTATGGCAAGAGGACATAAAGGCATCATGAACAAAGTTGTTTATTTATTTAAATTAAAATGATTGAAACTGCAAAAGTATTAATCCGAAGCCCCACTCTTATAAGAAGTCTAATCACTATATTTAGTAAAATATGGAGATGATTAAATGTTTATCATATAAAATTGCTGAAGGGCAAATGACAGACACTTGAAACTTAACAATTATATCTCTGAACATTTCCTAACCTGTCTGGCCAACTTAGTGATGCCAGCTGAACCCAGTGAGAGACGGCACTCATCAACTGTTTGAAAACTACTCCTTGTTACAGTTTGGCCAAGTAATGGTATCAGATGAAATAAAAAATTGAATAGAAAGTCTGTGGGTTTTAGTTGGATTCAGACAACAGCTGAGAATCATCTTGGAAAATGATTCACCAAGATGAGAAGCACACTTAAGAAAGAATGTTGAGAAGACCATGGTCTATAACAAAGATGGGACTTTGTCCCAACATTAAAGAGAAATATAAGAACATCCAGATCACCATCTTAGACTATGATAAGACTCATCAGAGACTTTTCAAAGTAACTAGTTTACCAAGACCTGAGCATTACTTACCTAATGAGGTTAAGTCACCTGCCACCATAAACAATACTTTTTAAATTGGAATTCAGTTAGTAATACATAAATCATTCAAATAGGGATTTTTGTTTTGTTTTGATTTTGTTTGGGTACTGGGGATTAAATCCAGGGGCACTTTACAACTGAGCTACATACCTAACCCTTTTTATTTTTTGAGACAGGGTCTTGCCAAGGCTAGCCTTGAACTTGCAATTCTCTTGCCTCAACCTCCCAAATTGCTAGGATTACAGGATCATGCAATCACACCCAGCTTCAAGTGGATATTTTGGTGACAATGAAGATAGTACTAGGAAATGAGAGAAATGTGTAGAGTTCTTGTGAAATCATGCTTACATCCTAAGATAGAAAGAATGCCTAAAATATTAAAAACAATTTCTGAATCTTTCCTAAACCTGTTAATACTAAATCCAATACCAAAGGAACTCTGATGTAAGTTCTTAAAAGAATATTACCAACCAACATTTATTGAGCACTACGTATGCCAAGCATTGATCTAAGCGGTTTACACATATTAAACTAAATTAGTTTCCAAAACACCTCATGAGAGGTAAGAACTATAATTTTTCCCACTTACCACACACACACACACACACACACACACACACACACAGAGAGAGAGAGAGAGAGAGAGAGAAACAAAGCAGTCTGCTTCAGCAAGTGAGTGGGGAAAATGGGATCTGAATTCCAGCAGTCCAGTTCATGATCTATTTAAGTTCAACTACCACTTTCCACTGCTTAGAACAAGGCCTGCTCACAGTAAAATACAAAAGATAGTCATGATGCTTTTTTGGGCAAGGCAAAAGATAAACAGTATTTGATAAAGATGTGCCTGGGTTCAAATACTGTTATTTCCTACAGCTTTAAAATCTTGGGCATGTTACTCAATCTCTCTATGCCTCAATTTCCCTGTCTATAAAATGAAGATAATAATAATAATGTTGTGAGAATTAAATGTTATTTTTTAGCGCTTAGAACAGTACCTAACACACAAGGAGTAACATGTAAGCATTTTTTTTTTTCTTTTGAGATTTCTTTGCTGCTAAATACTATCTGGTAGAATACACATTCCTGAACATATGTGGACGTCTATCTTGTAGGAACTTGATTCAGTGTGATTTATAATGCCTATCATATCACTTCTTAAGTATTTAGAATGCATATTCTCAAACATGTTTGTAAATGAAATGTGTTTGATGTTCTGTGGATACTGTGAAAAGTTGTGCCAGTAATGTTAATCTATAGTTATAAAGCATAGATGTACTTCAAAACAGTTTAGAATTTTGAGAATCTTAAAGCACCATTTTTTTTTCTTTTTGTTTCAGAAGACGATGATAATGACAACAATGACAACTTTATTTCATTTTAGGTGTTCCCTAGATCCTATTGGGGTATTTTATAAAAATCAGTAATTCTTAAACAACTATTTTATAGTTAAATGTTATTACACTTAGATGTCTGTTATATTTAATAAAAATAATTCCTGGGCTGGGATTGTGGCTCAGCGGTAGAGCGTTCGCCTAGCACGGAGGGGACCCGGGTTCAATCCTTAGCACCACAAAAAAAATAAAAAATAAAAATAAAGGCATTGTGTTGTGTCCATCTACAGCTAAAAAATAAATATTTAAAAAAATAATAATTCCTTACATTTGTGTAGTACTTTATATCTTATATATCACTATCAAACATATTAGGTCATATAATATGAAGAATACTGAATAACATTTATTCAATGAAAAATTGAAATCATGTATATTCTTATTTAAAAATTATCATTCAATGCTTAGTATAGTTGACCTTGAAGTATTATTAAGTCTCTGTAAATCCATCTTTTTGGAAATTGCCATGGAGTAACCCCACCCCATGTCACAATTATTTTCCCTGGAGCCACAGAGTCAGTACATCATGATAGTCCAGAGGTTGGAAAGCATGCTATTATCCACCCAAGTAAACCTCCCAAGTAAACCACACAATTGCACTGTGTCTGTATACATTGCTGTTCCTGATTTCCCTATTTCAGTCAGTAGTATTACCATAACACCCATCACCCAGGTCAAAATCTTTTTATTTTTTACTTAGTTCCCATCTTGGTCCCCTGGTCTTTTGTTATTCATCATGACCCATGGATCCTGCTGTAGATAGGCCTATTGCATTGCACCTATTCCTTCTTTCTATTCCCATTGTCAAATCAGGCACTTATTAGGGGACCTTCAAAATACCAAAATAGTTCTCTAACTGATCTTCCTAGTCTAACCTCTTTCTCACTTATCTAACAAACCTACCAGCACCAGAATAACTTTCCCACAATGGCTCTTGCACTATATGACTCATCTCCTCAAAACCCCAGAACACTTCTGCAATTTCCCACAGGATAAATCCCAAACTTCTAAACCCAGACCTCCATGATTTAGTCCCAGACAATCAATCTAAATTAATCTCCTATTGTTTTCCAACAAGACCCTTTGGGCCAGCTCAGCCTGTCCTTTCTCAGGCTTACAAATGCCACATGCATTCTTGCCTCCCAGTTTTTGCTCCATATTTTGCTGATAATGTTTCCCTCTCATCAGCCTTCATCCATTTTTATTCAATTACTCATTCATTCATTAATTCATAGTTAATTTTTTATAATTAATTTGAGACCTACTATATGTGAGGGTACTATAATGCATAAGATTTTATCCCTGGCCTCGACAACTCATCCATGTAAATTCTACCTTCTCAAGGAACTTATTTTCTCTTTAAATCTTCTCAAGCCAAGCTTTCTAGACTGTTCTAGACTGTATTGATCTTCTGATATTTTCCTACTATCTTATATTGTGATTTAATAAGTTAGCTTTGTTTCCCCAATAAGATTGTAATATCCTTGAGAAAGAAAGCATATTTTAGTATCATTACCCCTCACTGCACTTAATAATACTGAACATATAATAGACACAGGATATTATTTAAATTGAACTGTTTTGGCCATTCTGACTAAATTCATGTTGCCTAATATAATGTAGGATTTACTTGCTTTAATCCTTAGGATTAAGAGGCTAATGCTTTGAAAGTCACAACATTCTCATCAAAGTTAATCCCTAAGATGATTTTAGCAATGTCATAGGAGTTCTTGAATGGCAGCTGTGATTTTCATGTTATTCTTACTCTCACTTCCTGTATTCTTACCTAATGGTGGATCAAGTCAAAATGGTCAAACCAGTTGTGCATGTAGACAATGTCTTAGTCTTCCCTACTCAAAATTACTCCTACTTTTGATCTGTCTCAAGTGATTAATGACTCTGAATCATTCAGGACTTATCTGTTAACCAGTGAACTGAACAAAGGAGACAAAACTCTTAGCTTTATGTGGGAGCAGGGGAGGCAAGCAATATGATAATGGTTTCCAGAGACTGTCTATCAGGCTGTTGACATTCATGGGAAACCAATTTACACACTGGCAAAGAGACATTCTAAACAAATTATGTTTTGTGTATATGTGTGTAGTCTATGTTCAAAGCCCATATGTGTGTGTGTGTGTATATATATATATACACACATATATATACATACATACACATATACACATACATATATGTACATATAATAAGCTTTTATATATAAAAATAAAATTTTATATGAATTCATATTCAGTTGAGGCTATATTATCCATAACTTTACCCAGAAAAAGCTCTTTTTTCCCCCTATATTTTGTTTTAGTTGTAGTTGGACACAATACCTTTATTTTATTTTTAGGTGGTGCTAAGGATCGAACCTAGCACCCTGCCAGTGCTAGGCAAGCTATCTACTGCTGAGCCACAACCCCAGCCCCTAGAAAAGCTCTTGAAAAAAGAATTTTTATATACTCCAATTCAAATATTCTATCAGTAAAGGCACTGATTTATAGTGACGGACAGTTCAAGTTTTCCAGGTGACATACCTTTTATTCTCAAAATACTGAGTGAAGTGATTACAATTTATAGAGGTTATACAAAATCCTCTGAGGCAACATCCATCTCGCCTTACCTTACCTTTGTTCTCTTAACACCCAATAAAATAAAATAAAAACCATTCCAAAAATCAAAATAATGGGAATAGTAAACTCTTTCTAACCAGAATGACTGATTTTAAAGTATCCTCTATAACTTTTGCATAACTGTTAAAAATTATTAATCCCTTACATAAATCATGTTATAAGTAATAAAACAATCTTACCTTCTTCAGTCATATATTTGATGAGTTCTTCCTTAGTAAGAAACCCACGTTTAGCAGAATCTAAAACCTAGGGGAAATGGTAGATTTTATATGTATGAATAAGTTCTACATGACAAAATTTTCATATTTATATATGAATAATCTAGAGCTTACACACCTCAAAAGCTCGAAGAAGGACATCTTCTGGAATTGGTCTATACCTATAATTATGCCATAAAATGAGTTAATGCCAGATTGTTTGTCTCATCTCTACATAATAAATTACCACATGAAACAAAATGGAAGTTGCTAACATACTGGGATAATAAAACTTCCCTCACTGAAACCTTCTTGGATATCTGGGTATGAAAGTGTCCAGTACTTTACCCTGACAGGAAATACTTAGCTCAAAATCACTGACATGTCTGGTGTTATCTATCAGTTTGTTTGTTTGTTTAATCATTATGGAATTCAATTTCCCTAGAAACAAAACTTCTATAAATCAACTTTGTAAGTTTTACATTATGTTAAATATTGCTAAAAATAATCAGGATTAATTCTTATTTATGATCGATTATTCAAAACAGAAGATAATTAGAATATCAATTTATGATTTTTATAGCTTCTTTGCCCTTTGGTTATACTTTGCTTCAAATAATATTATGGTGGTTGTAAGCACAAACAAACTGTTCATTCAGAAGTATACTGAAAGGTTAGAAGGAAGCTACCCTGAGATACTTTGGTTGAGAAAAATACAAAATAGCCACGTATTCTGAAATTAATGTAATTCTAATCATTACCTTGCCTTAAAATTGTTTTTACTTTCTTACCTTCTTTCCAGAAGTACTTTGGTCATCACTGGAAGAAATTTTTCATATCGAATATATCCAGTGGGTTCTTCTTCTTCTACCTAGCATGCAGTGACAATATATATATTTATTTCTTCTTCTACCTAACATGCAGTAACAATATAGACATTTATTAATTCAACAAATGTATTGAGCAACTACTTTTTTTCAAGTACTCTTGCCCAAGTGCTAGGGATTTGGATATGATGAGACTTTTCACAATTTACTGTTTGAGCAAAAAATAAGAAATTATATATATATATATATATGCTAGTATTCTACTAGGGGAGACATATATTAATCAAAAAACCCACACAATGAGTGCCTAATTATAAATACATTCAAGCACAATGATGTAAAGCAACTCAGGTCTATAGAAACATATAAGAAAGGAAATTTTCTAGACCAGGGAATCAGGGAAGTCATTCATGAGAATTCAAAGACAGCAGGAAAGAAACACCATGAAAAACAAACAAACAAACAAAAAAAAAAAAACTGGAGGCTCTGGGACTCTTGTGGTGATGCATCAGAGGCCATAAGGCTGAGCACAGGGAGCAGCAAGGAGGATGTTTCAAGGTGAGGCTGGTAAGAGATACAGGGACCAGACCTTGCAGTGTCTTATCATTCAGGAATGTCCTAGGAACAATGAAAAATCACTGAAGTTCTCATAGATGTGTTCTGAAAGATCACACTGGTTATAGGTGAGGTGGCTTCTTTAGTTGATTTAAGCAGATACAATGAAGGTTGAGATTAGAGTGGTGGCCATGCAGAGGGAAGTGGATGGTTACAAGAAATGCAAGAAATAAAAGTGATAAGGCTGGTGCTGCACCCATATGGCTAAGGATAAGAAAAAGAGAGGAGTCCACAATGAATCCCTGGATTCTGGCCTGCACAAGTGGGATAAAGTGTTGCCTTTCCCTGAGACAAGGAATGGATTAAGGGACCAGATTAGGGGGCAATAATTACCTCAAGAACACAATCACATCTCAAATCATTATATTTACTAGATTCCTGCATGATTAACAGAACTAAATTATGAGAACACTATTCTTGAGAAAGAATTTTTGGGAACCAAGCATGATTAGATGAGAAGGAAACAGATCCCTGCTTATGGATTTAACTCTGATGGAGTGGCTAAACAAAGCACTGAGTGACTTTAACTTTCATGTCAGGCTATTTATGAGGAGCTATAAATTTTCCACTCCCTTTCAAAAATCCTATTAAAAGGCTCATAGACCCCACATCAGCAGATGAGACTTTTCACAATTTACTGTTTGAGCAAAAAATAAGAAATCTATATGTTGATGCTAAGTGGAACACACTGTCATTCAAACGACAACTATTTGTTAAATGTTTATACTAGATTGCACCTAGTGTGAATAAAGCCCTCAGACTCCACTATCAGCAAAAATTTAATCCATCTAATGACAATGTTTCAGAATTTCTCAGTCCATCAATACATAAATAATTATCTTCAGCTGCCTATAGGACCAAGGTGAGCATTGTGTAAATTAATGTTCATATGGCTCTGATGTGCTTGAGTAGCACTCTGAACTCCCAGCCACAGGAGCTTCTTAAAGACAAAATGTCAATCTCATGGGATTAGCTACAGAGCAATAATCTTTAAATTATAATGTTGAGTTTCTAACCAGAATTTTGCTCCAAAAGCTAGAGCAATGACTTCCCTCCTTTCCCCCCAACCCCTAAGAAACCACTGTGTAGCAGGGAATCTCAACCTTCACAAAACTAAAACCCTTCTTTATCTTTGTCATTTTACAAAATATTTTTACTTTTTCTATAACTTTGTCTCAATCATGTGAGAACTCACAAAAGATACATAATATATCTTTATATTGCTTCCCTGGGTTCTCTCACAACAAGCCCTCAGTGATTTGAACACAAAAGTGAAACTTCTGCATGTCATTCTTGCCTAATAGATTTTTTTTGGAGCCAAAATTAATTAAAAATATTAACTTAAAAGAAGATCTGCAATTAATCTGAGTAGCACAGAAGCATACATTTCATTTAGCTTTTATAAAAAGAGGGACAATGAAGCTGGGTAGGATGGTGCACACTTGTAATTCCAGCAACTTGGGAGGCTGAGGCAGGAAGATCGCAAGTTCAAGGCTAGCCTGGGCAATTTAGCAAGACTCCGTCTCAAAATAAAAACTAAAAAGGACTGGGGATATAGTTCATTGGTAAAGCATTCCTGGGTTCAATCCCTAAAAAAGAAAAAGAAAAGAAAAAAACAAAAGAGGGATAATGAATATAAACAGAGGGCTTCTGGTTAAAGAGTAGGAAGAAAATGCTAAGTCCCTGGGCATTTATTTAAAAAATCTTTCTATGACCCAACACTGTCCTCTAGAGGCCATATTTAATCTGTTCTTTTATACAAAAATGTATAAGCAATGGCATTTAAAAACAATATACTTTATTTGACTATTCTAAACACAACATTCATGAAATGCTTAATATGTATCAGACACTGTTTTATATTATAAATTTCCTACTTAAATAACCTTTTTATTTTAGAAGAGTTTTAGTTTTAGGTTTACAGAAAAGCTACAAAGATAATACAAAGAATTCTCATATATACCCCACGCCGTTTTCTCTGTTGTTTTTCTTTTTTTTTTTTAAATTTTTTTAGTTGTAGTTGGACACAATACCTTTATTTTATTTATTTATTTTTATGTGGTGCTGAGGATTTAACATAGCACATTGCATGTGCTAGGTGAGTGCTCTACCGCTGAGCCACAACCTGAGCCTTTTTATTTTTCCAAGCTTTACTGAAATAAGATTGACATATTAAAATTATATATATTTATACAATTTTAATATTTTAACAGTGTGATGCTTTGATAGACTGTGAAATTATCACCACAATTAAGTTAACATACCTATCACTTAATTATCTTTTTGTATGAAATGAAAAAAGATATATTATTGGTAGATTTTAAGTATATACTATTATTAACTATAGACATCATGCTGTGCATTAGATCTCCAGAAATTACTCATAACTGAAAGTTTGTACATTTTGACCAATATCTCCCTGTTTCCCCATTCCTGCCTCTGATAATCTCCATTCTACTCAGTTTCTGAGTTCAGCTTTTTTTAGATTCCACATATAAAGGAGAACATGCAGTATTTACTTTTCTGTGTCTAGATTAATTCACTTAGCAAAATTTCCTCTAGGGGGGCTGGGGATGTGCCTCAAGTGGTAGCGAGCTCGCCTGGCATGCGTGCGGCCCGGGTTCGATCCTCAGCACCACATACAAAACAAAGAAGTTGTGTCCGCTGATAACTAAAAAATAAATATTAAAAATTCTCTCACTCTCTCATTTAAAAAAAAATTCCCTCTAGGTTCACCCATATTGTCCAAAAGGTCAGGATTTTCTTTTTTTTAGGCTGAATAATATTTCATTACACACACACACACACACACACACACACACATCCCACATTTTCTATGTACTTTCATCCACTGACATAATTGTTTCCATATGTTGGCTATTGTTAATAATGGTGCATTGAGCATGGTGAGCAGGTAACTTTTTAAAATTCTAATTTCATTTTCTCCAGAATATACATAACCATTACACACACACACACACACACACACACACACACACACAAGTGGGTATCATGGCAATTCTATTTTTAATTTTTTGAGGAAAATTAAATACAGTGTTTCATAACAGCTAGATCAATTCACATCAATAATTTAGAAGGGTTTCTTTTTCTCTGCATCCTCACCAATTCTTAGTATCATTTGACTCACTCTAACAAGTTTGAAATGATATCTCACTGTGGTTTGGATTTGCATTTCCCTGATGATAGTGATGTTGAAAACTTTTTCATATACCAACAGGTATATGTATATCTTATAACAGGCCATATGTATATCTTCTCTAGAAAAATGTCCATTTGGGTCTTTTGCCTATTTTTTAATTGGGTTATCTGATTTTGTTTCTTACCGAGTTGCATGAGTTCCTTATCTACCTTAGATAGATGAGATACATGTGTGTGTGTGTGTGTGTGTGTGTGTGTGTGTGTGTGTGTATGTAGTGAAATATCATTCAGCCTTAAAAAGAAGAAAATCCTGTCCTTTTGGACAATATGGGTGAACCTGGAGGAAATTTTGCTAAGTGAAATAATCCAAAGACAGAAAAGTAAATACTGCATGTTCTCCTTTAAATGTGGAATCTAAAAAGGTGAACTCAGAAACTGAGTAGATACATGATTTGCCAGTATTTTCCCTCACTCTGTTGATTGTCTTTTCATTTGGTGATTGTTTCCTTTTCATGTATCTTGATTTTTTCTAACACCATTTATTGAAGATCTGACCTATCCCAATAGTGTATTCTTGGAGCTCTTGTGAAAATTAGTTGACCATATATGAACAGATTTATTTCTGGGGTATCTATTCTGTCCTAATGGTCTATATTTCTGTTTTTCTACCACACTTCTTTTATTACTATTGCTTTTTTAATATAACTTGTAATGATTCCTCTATTGTTAACTCTTATGTCATTATGGTATGAGCACTATGAACCAATATTCAGTATACATTATTATTCACTAAATTTCAAACTTTGTTTGGATTTCATTGTTTTTTTTCTGAAATGCATTTTAAAATATTGCATATTCCTCTATTATAAAAGAGAAGCAAAATAAATAGGACGGAATACCATTTCTAGGAATCTGGAAACAGAGACTGGGGAGGATAGGAGGTGGTTCTATTATCTCTAGGGTGGGACAAACTAGTTAACTTTGTGAAGCCTTTGGTAGGATAAGACAGGAATACTACTTTCTAGAAATGTGATGCAATGATGGCTTCATGAATATTTAAATCCATAGATTAAAATGCCTGTGAGAGTAATAAAGATGTATCAATTATTGAACTCTCTTCGTTTGTGTGTGTGTGTGTGTGTGTGTGTGTGTGTGTGTAGAAAAGGGAGAGAAAGAGAAAAGGATGAGGAGGAGGAGGAGAGATGAGAGGGAAAAGAGAGAGATGGGTTGTGTACCCCTATTCCAAATTCTTATGTTGAAATCATAACCCCTCACCACAGAATGTGAATTTATTTGGAGACAGGGTATTTACAGCTTAGGTCAAGTTAGAATGAAGTATTCAGGGTGGGCCCTAAATCAACACAATGTGTTTCCTTATACAAAGGGGAAATGTGGAGATAGATATACACGCAGAGAGAATGCTAAATGAACATGAAGATGACCATCTATAAGTCAATGAGAGAACTGGAGATGTCGCTCAATGGTAGAGTGCTTGCCTAGCATGTGCAAGGCCCTGGGTTCAATTCTCAGCATCCTCAACCTACCCATACCCTACCCCCCCAAAAAAGGAGAGAAGCCTGAAACAGCTCCTTCCCTCATGGTCCTCAGAAGGAACCAACCCTGCTGATATCTTTTTCTTTTTTTTAAAGCCTGATTTAAATTATTTTTCTTTAGTTGTAGATGGACACAATATGTTTATTTTATTTATTTATGTGGTACTGAGGATAGAACCCAGTGTTCCATGCATGTGAGGCAAATGCTTTACACTGAGCCACAACCCTAGCCCCCTTCTGATATTTTGATGATCTGAGATCTTCAAGTCTTCAGAACTATGAGAATAAATTGCTAAAATTGAAGCTACTCAGTTTGGGTTACAATGTCACTAAGGCTCTAGCAAACACATAAGCATCCTTTGTATATATTAAATATGTATGACATGTATTTATCCAAAAACCTTGAATCCCTGTCATCAGATATAAATACCTACATCTACAAAGACGAATTAGCCTAACAGACATCAAAAATTCAGAACTGTTGTAGAGTTGTTATAGGAAAAAAAAATAGTATAGTTCAGACCTACTTTCTCCAGGAAAAAAGTCAATTGATCAACTTAAAATGAAATAAATTCAAGAAAGATTCCCTAAATTATAGAAGATATGTTGAAAAAGACTATGGAGTGATTGCTACTTCTTCATGAAGCCATAGTGGGAAAATCAATTTGGCTTCTTTCTGTATTAATTAGGGTCTTTAAAAAATAAAAACACAACACAAAATGTGTGTTGTCCATATAGGTCCCCCAGGTGCCTGAGTAGTACCACCAGTATTAGCACCCACAAAGGACTCCTGGCCACCCACCCACGCAGGAACTCTGGCCACCAGTTCCATGTAAACCCCTATCTACCAATGTGGGGCTCCTCAGGTCGCTTCCATCTTGGGGCACTGCAACTACTGCCACAGTCCTTACACACACCCGGTAGCCTACAACTAGGGACCTTGCACTAGGTCCAGAGATAGCTGCCATCCACAATACTGCATGCCATAGAGCTGCATCTCTGAACATGTCACACTATGCCACCGCCTAGTCCCACCCAACAGCACCCCATCACTGAAGGCAGCCACCTCCATCACCATCTTTAGTTGGGGTAACTCCCAGGTTGGAACACTGGCTGGGGTTTAGAACAATATCAAGGTCCCTAAAGTCCCACCTCCTTCCTTTCCCCAGCAGCCGCTAACCCAGCACAGTGCCTGTAGCTATGCGTCCCAACCGCAGCTAGAAAAGTCGGGTCACTAAACCAGGTCCTGAATTGCTCAATATAAAAAAGCTCTCTATGACAGGTGCACAGCCCCTAGAGCACAGCCCACAAGACTTCTGGAGAGAAGGCTCCTGATTGGGAAGGAGAAAAGGAAGGGGTGAGTGAGATACAGTTTAGAGTCTAAATTAGAGACCAGGAATTATGAGGCCTACAGGTGATATAAGGAGATAAGACCAGGCACTCGCATCACATGAGCGGGCCCCAATGGAGCCATCCTTGAGAGTGGAGATACCAGCCAACAATAGACAACTCCACCTATTGGATGAGAATGGAAGCAGGAAAGACACTGATCTCCAACAAAAACAAGCATTGTATCTTCCTTCAAGATTTCTCTCTCCCTCTCTCTCTCTTTCTCTCCCCCCACTCCCACCCTCACATCCCCAACATTTGTGAAACCAAGTATTTTTCATGAATTAGGCTACTGAGGACTGGGATGTCTGAACAGTATTTACAGTGATGTTGTATATTCTTTCACCTCCTATTTTTACACTTTTTATTTTTCTTAATTTTTATGTTTGTTTGTTTTCTGTAATCTACTGTCCTCCCACTTACTTGTCTCCCCCAAATCACTTTCTCTCTTTTCTCCTGCTACTAACCAACTTCTTTAGATTCCTCTTTCAACCTCCTTCCTAAGATCTACTAACTCTATATCCTTACCTCCTACCCCTTCAACATCTCATCCGACACCTCACCTGGGTTTTTGGTCCATCATCGGAAACTGTAGACCTTACTGCAAACCTACTGTTTATACTGTAGATAATAACTGAACTTACCATTTCTATATCTTGTGACAAAAACCGTAAACATCTTAATAGTAGCTATTTGGTTTAAGGCTGTATATTGTTTGTATTTGGATCTGTTAATATTGTTCTTCTCCTTAAAGGAGAGGTATTGGAACCCTGCAGGGACACTATAAGCCTATAGGGTAAAAACTGTAATGCCTTGGATCCACAGTGTTAGAAAGGAAGACACATGAACAACATGAAAAAACAAGGGAAGAAAGTGCCCCAAATGAATGAAGATATTACACAATAGAAGAAATGACAGCGAAGGAGTTCAGGATGTACATAAATAAAATGTTCTGTGAATTAAAGGATGATATAAGAAAACAAACACAGGCAGCAAAAGATCATTTTGATAAAGAGCTACATAAACAAAAACATAAAGCAAAAGATTACTTCAATAAGGAGAGAGAAGTTCTGAAAAAAAAACAAAACAGAAATCCTTGAAATGAAAGAAACAATAAACCAACTTAAAGGCTCAATAGAAAGCATCACCAACAGATTAGATCACTTGGAAGACAGGACCTCAGACAATGAAGACAAAACACATAATCTTTTTTTAATTAAAAGTATAATCTTGAAAAAGAATGTTGACTACACAGTGAAGATGGTAAGAAATCATGAGCAGAACATTCAAGAATTATGGGATAACATAAAAAGACCAAACTTAAGAGTTATTGGGGTAGAGGAGTAAGGCATAGAGTTCCAAACCAAACAAATAAAAAATCTATATTCAATGAAATAATAGCAGAAAAATTTCCTAATATGAAGAATGAATTGGAAAATCAAATACAAGAGGCTTACAGGACACCAAATGCAGAAAATCACAACAGATCCACACCAAGGCACATTATAATGAAAATGCCTAACATACAGAACAATGAGAGATTGTTAAAAGTCTCAAGAGAAAGAAATCAGATTACATATAGGGGGAACCAATAAGGATCTCTGCAGATTTTTCAATCCAGACCCTGAAAGCTAGAAGATCGTGGAACAGTACATACCAAGCTCTGAAAGAAAATGGATGCCAAACAAGAATCTTATGTCCAGCAAAATTAAGCTTTAGCTTTGATGATGAAATAAAAAACCTTCAAAGAATTTACAGCTAGAAAGTCTGCACTACAGAACATCCTCAGCAAAATATTCCATGAGGAGAAAATGAAAAACACAATGAACATCAGCAAAGGGAGGTATTACACTAAAGGAAATACTAATCAATGGAGAAATCAAGTCAAGTTAAATGCCAAAAATAAACAAATATGACTAGTAATAAAATTAGATCTCAATAATAACCCTGAATGTTAATGACCTATATTTACCATTCAAAAGACATAGACTGGCAGATTGGATTTTTTAAAAAGACCCAACAATATGCTGCATTTAAGAGACTCATCTCATAGGAAAAGACATCTACGGACTGAAGATGAAAGGTTGGGAAAAAAACATACCATTCACATGGACTATCGAAACAAACAGGGGTTTCCATCCTCATTTCAAATAAAGTAGACTTCAAACTAAAGTTAATCAAAAGGGATAAAGAAGGACATTTCATACTGCTTAAGGGAACCATATATCAATAAGACTTAACAATTATAAATATATATGCCCCAAACAATGGAGTATCTATGTTCATCAAACCAAGTCTTCTCAAGTTCAAGAGAACCACAACACAATAATTCTGGGTGACTTTAACACACCTCTTTCACCACTGGACAGATCATCCAAACAAAAGCTAAACAAAGAAAGTATGGAACTCAATAATACAATCAATAACTTAGACTTAACAGACATATAAAGAATATTTCATCCATCAACAAGTGAATACACTTTCTTTTCAGCTGTGCATGGATCCTTCTTTAAAATAGGCCATATATTAAGCCAAAAAAGCAACTCTTAGCAAATATAAAAAACAGATACTATCCTGCATCATAAAGGAATGAAATCAGAAATCAAGGATAAAATAAAAAACAGAAGCTACTTCAATACCTGGAGACTAAATAATATGCAACTGAATGAACAATGGGTTGCAAAAGACATCAAAGAGAAGATTAAAAAATTCTTAGAGGTAAATGAGAACACTGATACAACATATCAAAATCTCTAGGACACTATGAAGGTAGTACTAAGAGGAAAGTTCATTGAATGGAGTTCCAAAGAAGAAAAAGTCAACAAATAAATGACCTAATATTACATCTCAAAGTCCTAGAAACAGAAAAACAAATCAACACCAAAAGTGGTGGAAGACAGAAAATAATTAAAATCAGAGCTACAATCAATGAAATTAAAACAAAAGAAAAAAAATTGAAAAAACTGACAAAACAGAAAGTTGGTTTTTGAAAAAATAAACAAAATTGATAAACCCTTAGTCATGCTAATGAAGAGAAGGAGAGAGAAAACTCAAACTACTAACATCCGTGATAAAAAGGGAAACATCATGACGGATAGAAATTATTTTGAAAATTTGTACTCCAATAAAATAGAAAATATTGAAGATTTCTAGAGGCATATGATTTGCCCAAACTGAAAGATGATATACACAAGTTAAACAAATCAATTTCAAGCAATGAAATAGAAGATGCCATCAGAAGCTTACCAACCAAGAAAAGCCCAGAACAAGATGAATACACAGCTGAGATCTACAAGACCTTTAAAGAAGAACTAATACAAACTCCTAAATTATTTAATGAAATAGAAAAAGAAGAAACACTTTCAAACACATTCTATGAGGCCAATATCATCCTGATTCCAAAAGCAGACAAAGACACACAAAAAAAGAAAACTTCAGACCAATATCGCTAATGAAAAAATTCTCAATAAAATTCTGGCAAATAAAATACAATAACATATCAAAAAGACAGTTATTGTATGATCAAGTGGAGTTCATTCCATGGATTCAAGGTGGGGTCAACATATGGAAATCAAAATAAATGTAATTCATCACATCAGTAGACTTAAAAATAAGAATCATATGATCATCTCAATAGATGCAGAAAAAGCATTCAACAAAACACAGTACCCTTTCATGCTAAAACACTAGAAAACTAGGGATAATAGGAACATATCTCAACACTGTAAAAGCTATCTATGCTAAGCCCAGGCCAACATCATTCTAAATGGAGAAAAATTGAAAACATTCCCTCTAAAAACTGGAACAAGACAGGAATACCCTCTCTTTCACCACTTCCATTTAACATAGTCATGGAAATTCTAGCCAGACCAATTAGACAGATGAAAAAAATTAAAGGGATATAGATAGGAAAAGAAGAACTCAAATTATCACGATTGGCAGACAATAGGATTCCATATCTAGAAGGTCCAAAAAATTCCACCAAAATCTTCTATAACTAACAAGTAAATTCAGAAAAGTAGCAGGATATAAAATCAACACCCATAAATCAAAGGCATTTCTGTACATAAGTGACAAATCCTCTGAAAGAGAAACTAGGAAAACTACCCCATTGAGAATAGCCTCAAAAAAAAAAAAATTAAATGCTTGGGAATCAATTTAATGAAAGAGGTGAAAGACCTCTACAATGAAAACTACAGAACACTAAAGTAAGAAATTAAAGAAGACCTTAGAAGATGGAAAGATCTTCCTTGTTCTTGGATAGGCAGAATTAATATTGTCAAGATAACCATGTTACCAAAAGCACTATACAGATTCAATGCAACTTCAATCAAAATCCCAATGACAGTCCTCATAGAAATAGAAAAAGCAATCATGAACATTACCTAGAAAAATAAGAGACCCAGAATAGATAAAGCAATCCTTAGCAAGAAGAGTGAAGCAGGTGGCATCACTATACCAGACCTGAAACTATACTACAGAGCAATAGTAACAAAAACAGCATGGTATTGGCACCAAAATAGACTTATTGACCAATGGTACCAAAACAAAGGACATAGAGACAAACCCACATAATTACAGTTATCTCATATTAGACAAAGGCACCAAAAACATATATTAGAGAAAGGATAACCTCCTTCAACAAATGGTGCTGGGAAAACTGGAAACCCATACACAACAAAATGAAATTAAGCCCCTATCACTCATCATGCACAAAATTCAACTCAAAGTGGATAAAGACCTAGGAATTAAACCTGAGACCCAACGCCTAATAGAAGAAAAAGTAAGCCCAAATCTTCATCATGTCAGATTAGGCACCAACTTCCTTAATAAGATTCCTATAGCACAAGAAATAAAACCAAGAATCAATAAATGGGATGGATTCAAACTAAAAAGCTTCTTCTCAGCAAAAGAAACAATCAGTGAAGTGAGTAGAGAACCTACAGAATGGGAGCAAATCTTTACCACAAGCACATCAGATAGAGCACTAATCTCTAGGATGCATAAAGCACCCAAAAATTTTAATACCAAAAAAATAAATAACCCTATCAATAAATGGGCCAAGAAACTAAACAGACACTTCTAAGAAGAGGATACACAATCAATCAAAAAATACATGAAAAAATGTTCAACACCTCTAGCAATTAGAGAAATGCAAATCAAAACTACTCTAAGATTTCATCTCACTCCTGTCAGAATGGCAGCTATTATGCATACAAACAACAATAAGTGTTGGTGAGATGTGAGGAGAAAAGCACACTCATACATTGCTGGTGGGACTGCAAATAGGTGTAGCCAATAGGAAAGCAATATGGAGAATCCTTGGAAAACTTGGAATGGAACCACCATTTGATCCAGCTATCCCACTCCTTGGTTTACACCCAAAGGACTTAAAAACAGCATACGACAGGGACACACCCACATCAATGTTTACAGCAGCACAATTCACAATAGCTAAACTGTGGAACCAACCTAGGGATAAAGAAAATATAGTATATATAACAATGGAATATTTATTCAGCATTAAAAGAGAATAAAATCATGGCATTTGCAGTTAAATGGATGAAGTTGGAGAATATTACGCTAAATGAAAAATTGTGCTCTATGTTTGTACTATGAATTGAAATGCACTCTGCTGTCATACATAACAAATTAGAATAAATAAAAAATATTTAAAATACAGACATTGTGTTTCTCAGTTTTAAAAATGTTATAATAGGGTATGGGAGTATAGCTCAGTGGTACTACCTAGCTTGTGTAATGCTCTAGGTTCCATCCCCAATACTAAAAAATATAATAATAATCACAATATAGTCACCATATTAAACCAAGGAGAAGGATAGTTTAAAATATTCTTACTCAAATCCAATCTCTAGCTTCAACATTTCTGACACAAGATCAGTTATGTCTACCTATTAAGGTGGTCTTAAAAGTTACATGAGATATGACATGATGGTGCTTTGTGAACTGTGAGTCTATGATGATGATTACGACCTTCAATAGTAGTGTTAATCTTTCTGGTTCTATGACATGCAGTGACACTTATTCCTAAAAGAATCCATCTCTGATACTGAAATTTCAGGCACTCCCTCACTGACCCACCACCCTATGGACATGTTTCTTCAGAAGTTAGGCCCTTCCTCCTATCTGTAAAATGCCATGTGAAATGTGGCAACTAAATGAGATAATGCATTAAATTGCTAGGCATATTGAATACCTTGTCCCTTGCCCTGGAAGATAGGATATGTGGTTAGCAGTGCTGCGTCCACCTCTACTGTTTACTTACAAAACCTCTTTAAAAGGAGAAGACTAACAGACATCCACCAAACTTCACATCCCTCCTTTTCAAAAGACAAAAACAAATAAATACATCCTGTTACTACAAATGTGAACGGAGCAAAGTAAGTTATAATCTATTTGCTTCATCTAAGAGGTGGGCCATTGTGCTGAAAAGTAACCCAGGCAGCATTTTTTTCATGTAAAGGTAATAAAAGTTCCCTACAGGATGGTCCCCAGCTGTAGCCTTCTAAAAACGGACCATTTCTAGTAAATTTTACTTAATAGTGTGCTGGCAGCTGTTTTCCCAGAAGGCCCTGATCGAGGCCCTGATCGGCCTGGCTTCTTGTCCTCCAAACAGTTATGATGGACAAGGTGACCTGAAAAAAATAAACAATTTTCACAGCCGCATGAAAAGGCCTCACCTTCCAAGGTACCACAGGACCTTCAGGCTCTTCTGGTCTCTGAATCCTTTTTCCTACCATAGAGACATCTCAGTAAATACATAAACACTTTGGGATTTTCAAAAATATCAGTATTCAAAGTCACAAAACATGCAGCCAGTACCATTTTTCATCCCACTTTGTTGTAAGTCAGTTTTCTTAGACAAGTTTCCATTTGAGGAAACACAGGCACTGACAGGTTAAGTACCTGTCTGAGAGCCACAAAGTCAGTCAGGTGTTTTGACAGGATCACAGCCTAGAGTTCTTTACTTTCATCTCCATAGTGAAATCATCAGGCCATCTCTTTTCTCATTATGGCATTATTTATTTTAGTGCCAAACTCAGTGAACAGGCACAATAAAACACACAGTAAACAAGATAATATGAGTAGTTAAGGCAATTTATAAAGCACCTATATTTCAACTAGTTTCAGGTCACCAAACAAGATACACATATGAACTTTTAAAAACTACCTGTAGTAAAAATATTTTTTAAAACTAGGAGCTATTTTAAGTTAGACTCTTAGGTTTTTTTTGTCTGTTTATTTTGTGGTACTGGGATTGAACCCAGGGGTGCTGTAACCCTGACTGACATCCCCACCCTTTTGTATCTTTATTTTTTTTTTAATTTTTTAATTGTAGATGGACACAATATCTTTATTATTTATTTGTTGGTTTGTTTATTTATTTATTTTGGTGCTGAGGATCAAACCCAGTGTCTCACAGATGCAAGGCAAGTGCTTAACCACTGAGCTACAAACCCCAGCCCCCTGTTTTTATTTTTCTGAGACAGGGTCTTGCAAAGTTGACCGGGCTAGCCTTGAACATGCAATCCTCTACTTCAGCCTCTGAAGTCACTGGGATTACAGGTGCATGACACCATGCATGCCCAGTTCAAGTTAAGACTCTTAGTAGTATATGTATAAATTTAGATATAAGTTATGTTTCAAAACCAAAACATAAATAAAATTTAGAATATATTTTTTTCTATCTTGAATAGACCAAAACAATAAAAATTGATTGGCATTAACCAAAAGTATTATCTTTATACCAAGTGAAAAATATTATTCTATCTCTTTATGTATGTGGTGGTGGTGTTGTCCCTTATGCACAGTAGAAAAGTGTTCTAATACTGAGTTACATACCCAGCCTAGAAATGAAAACGTTTAGAAAAATTATTTACTCTAAAGATTCCAGAGGCCATTGAACAAAAATGAGGGTATGAAATTCTTCTTCTTCCCCTCCCCCTCCCCCTTCTTCCTCTTCCTCTTCTTTCTCTTCCTCCTCCTCCTCTTCCTTCTTCTCCTCCTCCTCCCAGATATTGAACCCAGGGGCCTTTAACCCCTGAACCACATCCCCAACCCTTTTAATTTTTATTTTGAGACAAGGTCTTGCTAAGTTACTTAGAGCCTCACTAAGTTGCTGAGATTTGAGCTTGCCATACTCCTGCCTCGGCCTCCCAAGCTAGTGGGATTACAGGCATGCACCATTGTACCCAGCCGGATATGTGATTCTTTTGGGTTATAAATTATTTTTCTATTACTGAAGGTATTAAAATACATTGAATCATCTCTTTGTTGAACCTTGGGAGATTCCCTGAATCAGCTGGTGGCTAGACCAGGTAAATAGTAAGAACCATTCCAACTGTGAATGCCTACAACTTGGAAGTGATGGAAAAGGTTGATCAGAGATTGCTGGGCCATTAATTTCCCTGTTTATCACCTGAGGATGGGGCTCAAGGGCCCTCACTATATTGTTTTATTCCCATCCCCTACCCCTTCTCTCCACTTAGGGGTCAATGATCCTTCCAACCCCACTAGAGTTGCCTTATATTTGACAGAGTCCACAGGCACTCCACAATTGTCCTGCTATGATACTCTTCAAAACCATTTATACAGAAAGCAGTTATTTAAAACTGTGATAGCACCTGTGTGTATTATTGTTTAACTTATGGACAAAGACTTATAGACAAGTGCAACCCAGAACTCACTGTTCAGTATGAGTTTTGATACTTATAAGCAGGAATACTATATCTAAGATATCTTAAAGTGATGGGATATTGATAAATGAAAAGGATGGTTCTAAGATTAAGAAGTTAATAAAAGCACAGGTCATAAGGAAAAAAAAACTGTGTTACAATAAAATTAAAGAAAAAGCTTTATATTGGGTTGAGATTCAGATTAAGCAAAAGAAGAGTAATAAGTACCTGATAATAGTGTTTGCTATGGTTTGAGTGTGTCCCCCAAGGGTGCATTCATGTGTTGGGATTGTGATCCCCAATGTGGTGGTGGTTGAGGGGTGGGCATCATCCCTTACTCTGGCTTCCTTTCACATTATGTGATCTCTCCTTCTTTACATGCTCCTGTCATTGTGGTGCATTCACTTTCAAATGATGCTACCAAGAGAAACTGACCAGGACTATGTTCACTGAATTTTCAGCCTCTAAAACTTTGAACTAAATAAACCTCTTTCATTTATAAATACCTTACCCACAAGTATATTGTTATAGTAATGGAAAGCAAGCTAATACAGTGTTGAATAAAAAGTGATCTCCCATGTCATAGTATACAACAATATTTCCTTCTTAAAATATTAGTTTTAAAAACTAGATCACAGCATAGAAGAATCACTTTGATGTAATACTGAGTGGAAAAGATAAAATATTTTGGTTGTGTTTTAAGTGATGGATTCGAGAAAAAATATTCCCCTACTTTTTTCTTGTTCAATTTAATAAGCATGTATTTTAATAATGAAAACTTTATAATAGTATGAAGAATGGTTATGATATAATTAGGCAAAAAAAAGCAAGATATAGAATTTTATGCACTGAATTGTATTAGAAGATTACAGTCATGTTAAAAACAGGTACAGAAAAATTATAAGGAAGGAAGTGCACCAAAATACTAACAATGATTATATTAAAGTCATGAAATTGTTGGAACGGATATTTTTCTACTTATTTAAATTTTTGTATATAAATATTACGATAAAATTTTTTAAACAAAAAACTGTATCAGTCTATTGTCATGATTTTTGTTACATAAGAAATACATTTCCTTCATTTAAAAGAGGAAAAATCGGTATTTATATATTTCTCAGGGCCCTGTTTATCTGATGCTGATGATTAATGCGTTAGCATCATTTAACGTTTTTCTTCTAACTACAAATAAGCAATACTTGCAGTATATTCTTTTACAACATGTCCCTCTCATTCCCCTAAATTTGCCTATTTCCACTCAGAAGGAATGGCTAGGAACCTTTACTAGATATCTCCAAAGTCCCTGCAATCTATAATTCTTTAATTATATCATCTAACATTAACAAAAATTAGAACATATCTGGTCCATTCTCTCCCCTTTCCCAATGTAAAGATGTATAGGAACAATAGCAAAATATTTCATACCACCAACTAGTAAGATACCCCTTCCTTTGATATCCCTTCCTTTCCAATTCCCTGAGAAGGTTGGTACAATCTAACACTGAATGACATGAAACCATAGGGCTCATAGGGAACAAGAATGATATAATTTAGAGTCAGGCTGATGGAAATTCTTACTTCACAGGGATGTGGATTACATTGATCTCATTCTACTAACCAAAAGTTCAGTTCTGAAGTGCCAAACCAAACAAAAAACAAAAAAATCTCGGATACTTAACCAATTAAAAATGAAGATAAACTGTGATTTTTAACTTCTTGGATTTTGAGGTACATCTTGTATGATAAATTATTTTTCATTCAAGATGGAAAAGTATAGGAGGTGATTCAGTAAAGTCATTACACTTTTTAACTAGTTAGTAAGGAGTATCTATCACATTTTGACATCACAAGATTCTCAACATTATAAATTTTACATTAAATCACTGATCAAATATATACTTCTGAACATTTTTGTGGGTTTTCTCATTTAACTAAATGAGTAAGGACTGAATACAACCTCAAATATTTAAATGTACACGTATTTAAATTTTTAATTGTCACTTTTGTTAAAATGTTTAAAATTATCTTGAGCCAAATTAAGATGGGATTTTTTTTTTCCAGTTTTCTTGCTTCAGTATCCCTAATGTCTTCTACATGGTAAATGTTCAATAATTATTTGCTGAATTAATGAAGACTACCTCACAATTTTAAATTAATCTCACTCATGCAAATTTGCAATGTTGAGTCTGTTAATCAGACCTATTATAAAATTTTTTCATCAAATGTCTCTGTAGTCCTTTGCAAGCCTGAATTTCCACATTTGCTGCTAGGTATAATACCAGGTCTTACAAGCAGGCACTAATACTTGTGTTAAACGTGTAAAGAAAACATGCAAGAAACAGAATTGCAACCAGAATATGATAAGGCATATAAGAAGCAGTATAGCAGGTTCATGAAACAGAATGTTAGGTTTTGTTCTAGATGCTAAGGATTTAATGGTATGCAAAACAGATAACCTTTTTGCCTTCAGGGAGTTTGTATTTCAGAGGCCAGGGATGGACAAACAGATAAAAAAGATAATTTCTGATTGTGTTGAATACAAAAAAAAAAAAAACTAACACAAAGGATTGGACTGCCAATCCAGACTTATCAGAATCTAGGCTACTACTCAGTATCAAAAGTTATTTATAATTTCAAGGATACATGTGCACACAAGTACAGATGAAACATGGAGAAGTTCAGGATGCCAACACTGTTTCTAAGATTCTTTCTTGCCACATTAGGATGTGTTTTGACCCAAATTTAACTTATAAAGTCTCCAATTACTGTGAGTACTTAGAGGAAGAACACCCAAATTATTGGTAAGAGCAAGAACAAAGGGTATAAATAGGAATATGTTCATAATATTCTAGAAACAGCAAGGAAGCCAATGGTAGTAATGACAGGCCTGATCAGTTAGGACCTGGGAAGCCATAGTAAGTAAAAGTACTTGGTATTTTTTTTCTAAGTGAATTAGGAGCCTTAGAAGTAGAGTTCTAAGCAGTGGAGTGATCTTTTTTAAAGGATCCCTCCTTGACTGCAATGTGAAGAGTGAACTGCAGGGGCCAGAGTGGGAGCACAGGACGCACTTTAAAGTCTACTTTAGTAGTTCATAAAGAAATGACAATGGCTTGAACTCAGATGATGGATATAGAAGTGGTGATATGAGGTCAGATTTATAATTTGAAGGTAGTAGATGTCGTAAATTGCTGATATATCATACACTGGATTTTTTTTTTAAATCTAACTTTCTAATTTCTCTTTTAACTATCAAGTTTAGTTGCATTTATTTTCTGCTACCTTTGGATTACCAAAGTATACATATAATTTGTACTCTATTATAGTTAACCTTGATATTTAAAACATGTATCTTACATACTATAGTCGCCCAGTGAGTTACTTCTAATATTTAGTAATGCTCCCTTTTAAAAAGATTAAAAGATTAAAAATTGGGAATGTAGCTGACAGGTGCACGCACAACACGTATAAGGCCCTGGATTCAAACCCCAGCACTACAAAACAAAACGCACACACACACACACACACACACACACACACAGATTATTTACTGATATCTCACATAGATTTATGTTATTTTTCTCCAGAGTATTAATATTGCTATTTTCTGGTTAATTAATCAAATATCAATGGAATTTCAGAGTTAAAGAGGCAAGTTGCACATATACATCTACTTCACTTTCTTTCAAACCTCACTAAAATTTCAGTAAACGAATTTATGTATTTATTTATTTACTTTCTCTTTGCAGAGTTGGGGATCAAAACTAGCATGCTAAGCAAGCACTCTATCATTGAGCTGTATTCCCAGTCCAGTAAATAAATATTTTCTTAAACTTACTAAGGGAGAATAGAAAAGGATGCAATGAAAATAAGATTTTGGAAGCTGGAAAGCAGATGGATGAGTGGCAGTGATCTACTAGAATCAGAAAAAGGAAACCTCAAGCCAGCAGTGGGTAAAGAATTCTCACAAAGCATGGGTTGCTTCAAGAACTGGAGGTGACTAAGTAGGTTCTAAAATTAGGAGCACTAGCATAAAATATGTTTGAAAAATGAACCCATAAATCCCTTCTCAGTTTCTTCCTAGGTAACTACCTCTCTCTCTGACCCAGCAGGAGTCTAGAGACAAATCCTCTGCAGAGTATAAAACAGAAGGTGCCTTAACTGGCAGCTAGGTGCTTTTGCTTCCCGGGCAGAAGACTAGAAGATTCTATTCTGAGAAATCAAGACTGCAAAAGAGAAAATTCACAGATTCTGATGTTGGTGAGGCTCAGAATACCCAATGATGAAATTTAAACTTGACCAGCTTCATGCTCAATTTGTTAATGAGCTGACAGCTCTGACACATGAAAAAAGCTACTAACAGAAAGAAAGATGAAAACAAATATGAATATCAACTTGAAGAGATTATACAAAGAGAAGAAAATTTTAAATAAGCTATCACCAATATTTCAGAGATGAAACCTCTGAAAATGGAGCTATTGAAGAGAGGGACTCTTAAGAACAAAAACAAGCTACTGAAAATTAAAAACAGCAGAAATGAGAAACTCAATAAAAATATTGTAAGAGAAAGTTCAAGAAATCTACCAGAGACAGAAAGTTCAAGAAATCTAACAAAAAGAGACAGAAACAAAAGTAAAAAATAAGAATGTAGCATGGTAAACAAATAAAAATAAGAAAATAAGAAATATAGAAGAGTAGCCCAGGAGCACACAAATGAATAGTAGGAGTCCCAAAAGAGATAACAAAGAAAATTAATGGGTAGTTAAAAATCATTTTAAAAAAATCACAATAAAATTTCCTAGAGCTAAACTGTGTAAGTCTCCAAAAGTTTGAAAATGTCCACCAAGTATCTAACACAGATGGAAGGATCAACCCAAGGTAAATCATTGTGAAATTTCAAACACTGGAGAAAAACAGATTGTCTAGCTGGAGGAATAGTTTCAAAACTCTTAATAAAGACCTTGAATGTGTAATTCTATCCCCACTAGCCAAGTCATTTTCAAACATACAAAGTCTGAAAATTTTACTTTCAATGCACTCTTTTCCAAGAAGCTATCAAAGCATGTGCACAAATGATACAGGAACTAGAAAGAGAAATCTGGTCTTTTCCTCAAGACTAACATTAAACAAAGACGAGTGGGGGGGAGAGAAAGGGAGAGAGAAGGGAAAGCATATGGAAATGGTAGGAGACCTTCAATGTTACACAAAATTATAAGAGGTTGTGAGGGGCAAGGGGGAGGGAAAAAAAGGGAGAGAATTGAACAACAGCAGAGGAGGTAGAGAGGGAAGATGGGAGGGGAGGGGAGGGGAGGGGAGGGGAGGGGGGATAGTAGGGGATAGGAATGGTAGCAGAATACAACAGTCACTAATATGCCATTAAGTAAAAATGTGAGTGTGTAACCGATGTGATTCTGCAATTTGTATTTGGGGTAAAAATGGGAGTTCATAACCCAATTGAGTCAAATGTATGAAAGATGATATATCATGAGCTCTGTAATGTTTTGAACAATCAATAAAAAAAAAAGAAAGAGAAATCTGGGATATAAAGAAATCCAACTCTGAAGAGGGAAAATGAAAATTCCCAGGAATATCATAGGACTCCCAGAATGACAAATGCACAGGTACAGGGGTTAACCATTCCATATTGAAGTTGTTTAAGCAAAGAGATAGCTAAATTAAGGACTATCAGTACTAAAATCTCCTTGTCATGGCATCCTATTTTTACCCAACAGAATTCCAGGATAAACCTGGCCCAGTTCTTTTGGATCACTGACCTACTGTTATTATGTGTTGGTTGGTAGTTCTTGCTCAGTCTTCTATGCCTCACTCCTTGGCCCTGATGAGAACTTCCAATTTAGTCCTAAGTAACTTTTTACTTTAACCTAATTCTAAAAACTAGCAGATCATGGTGAACTTAAAAATAAAAAACACAGAGCAGCTAATTCCTTTGGGTTATTTTCTATGGAACATTCAACACCTGGTTCACATTACAGCTCTTTCTGATGACAGCTATGGCAGCCATGAAAATGCACCTCTTTAATCTCCACTTGAAGGAAATATAATCAAATGATGCCCCAGACATCATATTTGAGCCAAAGCCACACTTCCCATGGGCTGTTCCCAGACAATAATAGTGTGGCAGGGACACTAAAAAAGTCCCATGCCTGCAAAGGGAGACTCCTCTGCAGGGCAAGTCAGACTGAGGACTATCTGTTAAGCCTTGTTTTCTAGAACTGCTGCCAGATGTCTAGCTCTCTTCCTAACTAACCTTCCTTCCTTCCTTCATCTCTCCATCACAGGGATCAGACCACCCTGCATTCTGACACCTTACCCAGCTTCTACTGGCTCTGACATCCCCTTCATGGGTATTCTCTCCAGTAAATTTCTTGCACATGTCATGTTTATTGTTTGCTTCTTGCAGTACCCAAAGCATCGCAAGTGGTGCCAGAAGTAGTACAAGAACACAAGCAGTGAGATGGAGATCCAAGCCAGGTTTTTTCTCTGCTGTGTAGCTAAAAAGGATGATGTCCTAAGTGGCAATTAGACCACTGTCAGCCTCTGGCAATTGATTGCTAAAGATTTCAGCAAAGGTGACCTCCAAAAATGCCATGAAAAGGAATGTCCTTGTAGGTGCCACAATTCAAGCATTTGGACTATAAGAGAGGAACAGTGCCTACAAAGCAACAGAGTTGGCTGTAGTTTACACTGATGCCCTGTTGAGGAATAATGAGAAACGGAGGGCCACTGTCAACAGACAAAGGATAGATTGAAAGCCATAAGGGCTCTTCAGTAGTTTACAAAGAAACTCTTATCTCCTGTAACCGGCTCAGTTATGCAACATATAAAACAGGAGGGATAAATTTCTGTGAAGGATAAGATAATTATTTTAGGCTTTGTAGGCAATATAAGATCTTTGTTGCATATTTTTCTTGTTTGTTTTTAGAATACTTTAATAAATGTTAAAACTGGGCTGGGGTTGGTTATAGCTCAGTGGTAGAGCGCTTGCCTCACAAGCATGAGGCACTGGGTTCGATCCTCAGCACCACATAAAAAATAAATAAATAAAAATGTTAAAACCATCCTTAGCTCAGCCTATACAAAACAGGCTGTGGGAAGGATTTGGCCTGTAAGTTTTGATTTGACATCCCTGAAATAGAAAACATAACAACTTAGTATATCCAAAGGTGTTTAAATGCTTAGCCAACAAAGGTATTTAAGGTCAAGGTCCTGATTGCAAAACCCTGGCATGCTGACATGTGGGATGCAGCAATCCAGATGGAGGCCCCTGAGGATGGTGGTTGGGTAGATCTCTTGGACACTCTGGACATGCACCTTTATCCAAGCACGTGGTGGCACTTCTGCTGTGCTGCAGAAGACTCACCAGGACCCTTGTCTAGAGCTGCCCCACCTCCTCTCCTAGCAGACAGATTGATAAAACGTGAGTTAAACCCCAGCATAACCTGGCCTGATACTGGAAGAATGAGGCTATACACTGAAATAGCAAAAGAAATTAGCATGAATTGGAAGAAGCTAGCTAAGTTATCTCTGAGATAGGATGAAAGTGAATGACCAAGAAGGCTGGAATACAGCACAAGATAAGTAAGAATGCTTTAGGTCCTTTCTCAGGACATAGGACCTAACACATTGGCAAGGAACCAAGAGATAGAGCAAATTTGCTGCCAGGATGGCCCTTAAGGACCTAAATCAAGTGATGGCCAAACAGTGAGTAAAATAGAAAGGTCAGCTAATAGGTGAGCAGGCTGGAATGGATATATCATGTATGAGTCAGAAAACCCACCTGAAGATTATGTTCCATGGGAAGAGAGTAGAATGGACAATGTATTGCTCATTAAGAACCCCATGAACATGCTGGTGAAAAAGGCAATAGCATTACTAAGTTCTGCCATGGTCTCCTCCGCAGGCCTGAGTTGACAAGATTAGGCAGTCATAAATCTGGATTTGTTAATACCTATGGAATGATTTGCCAGCCAACTCCCTGAAACCTTGGTAACAGAAACCAGATAAGAATTGCTAAACCACAGAAGCTAAGAGGTCTCATATCATGACCAGTAAGGTGGAAGAGGGAGCTAAGGGAAATTGCAGAGATGCTTAATAGAACAGTGAGTGAGAAGTAAAATAGATGGATAGCCAACAAGGATGCTTCTTAACATCTAAAACCAAGAAAGGTCAAGAATGGAAGAGCACAGAAGGCTGAGGATGGTCACCCCAATAAAAGGCACAATGCTTGCTTAGTTCCTAAGCCTCAGTTAATAATTTTACCTACACAGGTCTTATTTATCAAAATCTTTTAGTTCTCCTTTAAAATTAATTTAAATCCTCCATAATTCCACTTAGATTTGAACTTCAAAGAATATAAACCTCTAAATATCCTTTCTACTTGTATTAAAATGCTATTATGTCCTTCTGGTTACCACATGCTGTAAATCCGAGAAACTTAATATCAAAGGAAGGACTGTCAGGTAAACTGTATGTCAACAAGATTTCTACTGACCCCTCTCATAGCTGCCAGTTTTTAGAATATCACAAACAGGAAGAAAAGCAAGTAACTAAATATAGAATATTGCATGGATGATGATAGTGATTTTTTAAATGGTCTATAATAAGAGATTTTTTTCAATGATCTATTTCAAGAGAAACATAAGATTTCAAGTTGATCTTTGGGAAGCAAAGAGTTGAAACTGTAGAAATTAAAGAGAGAATTGGGTTTCTACACAACATTCAAGTGGACGAGAACTATGGAAGTGAACACAGATTTCAACTTTTTATAGAATAATTTTAAAGCATATACACAAATAGATTAAAATAGAACATTTAGCAATATGACATGTTCCCTTAGATGTTTATTAAAAGCTTCAATTTCCTATAGACATTTGATAAATGTGTGTGTTTTCCCCTTGTTTATTTGGGAAAGTTCAAAAAGGATAGTGAAAGCTATTTTAAGTACATTACTAAAATTTAGCTAGAATAAACTGTAGTGTTATACAAATACAGAAAAACACAGGTTACTGATCCCCATTGATCCATAACTTTTTTAAACATTTTGTAATTTTCAAAGGCCATGTTGATGTGCCTATGAAAAAGGTAAAGGCAAAATAAAACTTTGGACTAGAGCAGTGGCATATAATTGTAAACCCAGCAACTCAAGAGGCTGAGGAGATTTACAAGTTTAAGGCCAGTCTCAGCAACTTAGTGAGACACTTTCTCAAAATAAAAAATAAAAAAGGCTGGGGATGTAGTTTGGTGGGAAAGCACCCATGGTTTCAATCCCTAGTACCAAAAAATAAATAAATAAATACAAATGAAAACAAGAACTTGAGACCTAAGCATCCACTGTGGCTAAGTGCCCAAATCAGTGAGACAGTTTATGGTAGAGAGTCACCTGCAGAGCAAGCAAACCCAAATAAGCACCAAATGTCCACCAAATAACAGGTGACTTCTTACAGCTATTAAATTTAATCCTAAGAAAAACATTTATTATCATTGTACTTCTTTGGCAAAAGTGGAACTAGGTTTTGAAAAACCAAGCAGCTCTCTGCACATAGTTATAGGCAGAGACTATAGATTTAATCCAGATCTTCTGATACTAGCTGTAGTATTTGTTCTACTTTGGCAAACCTTTCTTGTAAAAAGCCAGATAATAAATATTTCAGGTTTTGCAAGCTGCAGAGTCTCTGCCCACACTACAACCTTGTGATAAGAAAACAGTTATAGATAACGTGTTAATAAATGGATCTAACCAATGTTTTATAAAAATTCATTTACAAATATAAGTGGTGGGAAGAAATCAATTTGGCCAGTGTTATAGCTTGCCAATCCTAATATACATTAAAACATTAATATACATGAAAAATTACTATGGGTTTACACTCTAAAGATTCTCCTTTTCTGACCTTCAGAGTTATTTTTCATTTCTGCTCTGCTTATTCTACTGAACACTCAACAATTATTATGACATCATATATTCATCTTCCCATTTCTAATTCTGCCCTAGTGCACTGGGCTGCCTCTCTCTAACACCAATTCCTTTTATTTTTAGGATAAACACTTTAAGGTATCTTTCTTTTCTTTTCTTTTCTTCCTTTTAATGTGAATACCAATACAGGAAAAATGTTTTTTTTTCTCCTACTCTTAGTAAAAATACCTTTTTGGAATCTCAAAATGGAAAAAGAATGCATTCTTAAAATTTTCAATATACTCACTGAATATTTTTAAATGTTAATGAAAACTTGATACTGCTTTCTATTTTCCAAGGTACTAATATCTGTGCAACAGTGTCATCTTTGTAATCTTCCATGACTTAATTATATATATTTCTCCAGGATTCAAAACATGTCTTGTTAGATATCATTCTTTTTATATATATATGCATTTATTTTTTTAGGTGTAGATGGACACAACACAATGCCTTTATTTTTATGTGGTATTGAGGATTGAACCCAGGTCCCGCCCGTGCTAGGCAAGCACTCTACCGCTGAGCCACATTCCCAGCCCCAGATATCATTCGTTTTTTGGGGGTAGGGTGGGACTGGGGATTAAACCCAGCGGTGCTCTACCACTGGACTACATCACCGTCCTTTTTTATTTTTTATTTTGAGACAGTCTTGCTAAATCACTGAGGCTGGTCTCAAACTTGTGAATCTCCTGCCTCAAGCTCCCTTGATGCTGGGATTACAGGACATATGTCACTCACCATTTAACTTACTCCATTTACTTTGAAGCAAATTTTGAAGTATTATTATAGAGAAACTGTCTTGTCCAGATCACAATTCCTTCTCTTCAACAAAACAATGCAGAAAAAGAAGGTAAATAAAATTTCACTTCTTTGCCTTTCTCTCTTATCCTCTTTTTTTTTTTTTTTTTTGAGAGAGAGAGAGAGAGAGGGAGGGAGAGGGAGGGAGGAGAGGAGAGAGAGAAATTTTAATATTTTATTTTTATTTTTTTAGTTTTCGGCAGACACAACTTCTTTATATGTGGTGTTGAGGATCGAACCCGGGCCGCACGCATGCCAGGCTAGCGCGCTACCGCTTGAGCCACATCCCCAGCCCTTATCCTCTTTATTAATCTCTGGTCTCTGCCAAAACTCACAAACTTAGATAAGCAATTCTGAAAAGCTTCTTCTCCTGCTGTGGTTCAGGTAGCTTTATCCCCCTAAGGTCTGTGCTTTGTTGAACTGAAAGCTGCACTTAAAATTAGATTAGGGCTGAAGGTTTGGCCCTAATAAAATAAATAAAGTGCATGCCTAGCATGAACAGGGTCCCTAGTTTCAAAGGAAGAAAAAGGGTAGGAGGGAGGAAGGGAAAAGGAAAATAAAAGAAGAAAGAAGAACAGGGAAGGATGGAGGGAGGGGAAGATAGTAGGCAAAAAAAGCCAAACAGAAACAAAACAGGAAAGCCAAACAGGACATGAAAGGTCTCTGGTCTTGTGTTGCTCATCTGTTGCTTTAACTCTCCAGAGACTTAGCTATAGGAGGCTATGGTTTGGGATTAAGCTCCTGTATTGGGCTCCAAAAGACCAGGCTAAAAATCAAAATGGAGTCATACTAAAGTTCAAGATCATCAAACCCAAACTAAATTGTTATCTTCTTTTCCCAGCAATCAAGAGACAGAGAATAACCAAATATTTCAAATAGACCATTTTGGATTGGCATAATAAACATAATAAATGTTTTAACCACCCCCCCCAACACACACACAAAACCTGGTGATAATCAACCAGTTATTTTACTGTTGTTCTGTCTTCCTATGCCTGCCTTATAAAAAAGTAAAATAACTAATAGTCTTTGTTCTTTGCTTCTACTTTCTTTGGCTTTTCTCTATAAAATCAACTCCTCTGCTCAGTTCATATGCTTAGTCTACTTTATGGAATGAAGTGTTTTTCAGTTTAGGATCACAAAATAAAACCAATCAAGATCTTTAAATTTGTTGTGTTTTTTTTTTTTAACATCAGTATTTCAAATAATGGTCAATATAAAGTCAGGATATATAAATATAAATATATTTTTATTTATATATAAATAAAGTCAATATAAAAAATAAACTTATTATTTTGTTACTAATTGTTGTTCTGAAAGCTTTTTAAATTTCCTCTAATAATTATAAATTCCTTAAACTCAGCTTCTTTTTCTGCTTCTATTTATTTATTTACTATATGCCTTTCATTTGTCATTGGTCTTTCTGCATATGGTCAGTACATTGTATCTGTTGGCCTTTCCTCACCTAATTTTAAAAAGAGGATAATATTAAAGTGGATTTTATTAGATTAATTATGTTACTTGATAATAGTAATTTCTTCAATATATGATTTAAGTTTTTTAGGTCAGCTGGTTGATATACACAGCTGCCCTATTCTTTTCAAAAAACACATTCAGTAGTTTAAAGAATTTTTAATTTCAAGTAAGGATTACAAAAAAAAGTTAGGAGTCAGAGCCTAGGAGAGTTGGTTGGGCAAAATTTTCTCAGCCCCACCTACCTCTGCAAGTAGATCATGCAGCTCTCCTTCACTAGGGCAGCATCCTAATGACCTGATAATTGTCCCAATTTCTCTACGGGGGAAAAAAAAAACAAAACACTGTCAATAGTTTGAGAATAAACTCTTAAACGGCAAGTATTATATAAATTACCCAGTTAAATAATTATCTCAATGATTTCAGATCATAGGTAGCATAGAAAACCAAATCACTCTCAAATGGGGCCTCCATTTATTGCCATCCATCCAAGCTGACAACCTATGCTGGGTTCACAAAATCTGACTACTTCAATAACTTAAGAAAACTACGAAAAAAGCACACAGAGTTACCTTTTCAAAATCCGGGGATGGCTCTGTGACCTTAGGGGTTCATAGAAAGAGAAAGAGCCACAGGAATTCTTTATTCTTATATAGGGGACACAGTAGGGGAGTTTTCATGAAACATTCTATCCAAAAAAGGGCAAAGGGTAGGATTACAAAGGGACAAGGAGGCAGCCCACTCCAGTTGGGCAACACCAACTCCCAGAGCTGCACCTTTCAATCCGAGCAGAGGCAAGTCCACTTGCATTTCAATAGGTGTGATACCAATCCAGTACCTCTTTACTCAGGACTTAAAGGTGTATGCACAGCTCCTGTCCAGGGCGGCCCCCAATACTCATGGTTATAAAAGAGATTTTCTGGGGAAAGGAAAAGGCAAACAAATGAACCAAAGAGAGATGAAAGAAATGTTTTCACTGACTGGCGTCAGTGAAACCTTTCCTGGGCCAAAATTAAAAAGTCCTAGAAAAGGAATAAAACGAGAAAGAGGGAGAGCAAGAATAAGAAATGCCCACCTCTTGCCAGCTGATTTTAATTGTTACTTACTTAACTCTTTGGTCCTGAGTTTTCACATCTGTAAAATTAGGATGCTGATATCTACCCCCAGAAGTTTGTGGTGCAGTTTACATTAGTGACAGAAGTAAAATGGAGGAGTATTTTAAAGGAGGGTCTGTAGTGCCACACTGCCAGGGGTCAAATCCTAGTTCTACAACCTGCCAGAGCAGGTGGGTATCCGATTATGTCTCCTAGTAGGTAGAACACTGCATCTTTCTCCAAACACTTAGAACTGAAATGAAGACACACTAAGACACACTAAGAATCAAATATAATACTATATAACCATATATGTAATATATATTATATAATACATACAACATAGCATATATAATACTATATAGATAGATAGATAGATAGATATAGATATAGATAGATTAACTACTATAACATGAAGCACAGCTCTTGGGAGAGTAGCCATGCAAAAAATTACTCCTTTTCCCCTCCCTTACATTGTTGTATACAATGTAATTCAGTTCAACAAATAATCTAAGAAAAGCATAAATTCTATTTAATGCTCTCTGGATATAAAGATCAGAATTTGTATTCAAATTTAATAACTTCCACTAAAAATTATTAAAATTAAGGTCATAGTATTTGAATACTAACTTAACACAATTTCCCTTAAATAGAATATTTCTTTATCATTCTGGATAAATTTAGTGGAATTTTATTTACTCCCTATTTTACTGGGAAAACATTTTAAGTAAGAATTTTTGAATTCTTCAAGAGGTTGCAGGATGAGTACAAACTTAACAGAAAAACCTAAACAATAACTATGGAGGACAGGATTATTTTCATTAATATTTTCCTTTATAATAAATGAAGGGAAAACAAAACATAAAGGTCAACTTATTTCATACCTCCTATGAGTAACTATAGTCATAGTTTTTGTGTTATTTTTTATGTCTATATCCCAAACCTAAGCAGAATCTGAACATGATGGTATTACCGGAAACTAAAAATATTTCTAAGATTACACTTTCTCTCAATACATCCCTAAAGGTGTTCTGTGAAAATGGACAACAGCAATGAAGTAAATATGCTATGTGAAACATCAGACTGGCCACTGTATACATGATAAAACATAGATAATGAGGCAGGGACAAAAAATGTGATTTTTGTAAGGATAGACTTTCCCCTTTACAACATTCTAGGCCTCTTAGCACATTGACTTAGAGAACTGCTTAAAACTTCAGAGTCAGAGGGACAAGCTAAAGCTGTGTCAACTTACACACAAAAGGGAGGACAGGAAAGGTAGGTGGGAAAGAGACCTGATAGGCCTTGCAGGCAAGAATTTTGAAAGGGGTAAATGGAAGAAAAAAAGTTCTAGGGGCTGGGGATATGGCGCTCGCCTGGCATGCGTGAGGCACTGGGTTCGATCCTCAGCACCACATAAAAAAATAAAATAAAGATATTGGGTCCACCTAAAGCTAAAAAATTAACATTTAAAAAAAAAAGGAAGAAAAAAAGTTCTAGGCTTGTGCTTTCCAATATACTAGCCACTAAACTGTATCTGACTATTTAGCATTTGAAATGTGACTAGTCCAAAGTGAGATGTACCAGAAGTAGAAAATGTGCACAGATTTCAAAGATAATATAATGTCGGGTTTCTAAAAGGCTCACGGGTCACTCCAGTTGAACTGCGCTGACTGGGCTGCACAAAATAACCACACAAGAGACACAAATACTTTTTTCTTTGGGGTCACTGTGACAGCTCCTCTGACCTTAAGAGTCCGCAGGAAGAGAGAGAGGGAGCACGCGCTGACCCCTTTTATTGAGGAGAAGCTATTCAAATGAGGCAAGAGGTCAGATTTCTGGGGGGCTGAGTCTATCTTGTTGATGTTCACTGTCAGCAGGTTGACTGACATCTAGGTAGACCACACCCAAGGGCACAGTAAGAAAAGGGGACACACACAAAGCACTTCCATGAAACATTCTGTCCTAAACAGGGCAAGGGGTTATATTACAAAGGAACAGGTGAGCATATCTCCACCCATGGGGATGTAGGAAGGCACGCCCAGGCACAAAGACACAGTCACTCGAACCCTAGAAGAGCGGGGCAGTCTAGCAGCATGGGTGCCTGATTCCACATCGCCCAGAAGGGGAGTTAACTCAGTCAAGTGCGAGGTTAGTCTCCCACATATTCCCCCTTTCTTAAAATTAAAAAAAAAAAAAAACTGGGAAATTATCTTTCAGTCACTGGATTCTTGGTCCGAGGTTATCATGATCTGCTATTGAAACACAAAAGGAATTAGTAGAAAACATCTCATTTTAATAACACAATCAACTTGAAAGATCCAGGTTATTATTATTACTTTGCCAAACACTCATCAGAAGATTCTTAATCTTTTCCCAATTTTATTGGGAAGCATTGCATTTGGCCATAGTAACATAGACATTTTCATTGGCATGGCATTTAGGCTTCTCCATAAACCACAGAGCAGAGGGCTCATTCACATTATTCATTACATTGTCTTGTAGAGCATTATTACTTAGTTCTCATCCTTCCATCAACACTTATCTGACCATGAAGAATTTTGGAAGTAATTTAAGTCAAACATTAAGAAAATCCATACTGGGGCTTGGGATGTGGCTCAAGTGGTAGCGTGCTCACCTGGCATGCATGAGGCACTGGGTTTGATCCTCAGCACCACATAAAAATAAAATAAAGATATTGTGTTCACCTAAAAAACTAAAAAATAAACATTTTTAAAAATTAAAAAAAAAAAAAGAAATTCCATACATTGTAAGTTTTAAGACATAGCCACAAAGGCTGCAATTTGAAAAAAAAAAAAAAAGGAATAATATTTAAAGTAGTCATTTGGGGCTAGGGATGTGGCTCAACCGGTAGCGCGCTCGCCTGGCATGCGTGTGGCCCGGGTTCGATCCTCAGCACCACATACAAAGATGTTGTGTCCGCCGATAACTAAAAAATAAATATTAAAAATTCTCTCTCCCTCCCTCCCTCTCTCACTCTCTCTTAAAAAAAAAAAAAAAAAAGTTAAAAAAAAATAAAGTAGTCATTTTAGGGATTATGAGGCCAGCAGCTTGCTTAGGTCTGGTTAATTGACATACACCTGTTTTAAAGCCTGAATATTAACCTCAGCATATTATAGCTCTGAAATATTAGCTGGCAATAACTAATGATACAGTAAGTTGTATTCTTACAGGTTACAGGATATTTATCATCTTTTCTCTTAATTTTCACATTTAAAGAGTCTATTAGGTCTGTCAGTAATGTAAATACCCTTGGAAAATCTATTTTAATAATCTTTCTGACAATTGTCCATATATAGTGTTAATCATTAAAGACCAGCATAATTGGCTGGTTTAGGTCTTTCATATGCTGTCTTGCATACGTTCCTGTCACTGGTGTGGTCAATTAGTTGCTAGGCTATCTCAGTCATGGGGAGTAGAGATGCGGGATCAACACACAGACTACGGGAGCTGGCGAGAACTGGCTGGTGACAAACCTCAAGTTAACGTCCAGTAGCTCAGTCTCTTTTTGGAATGCACACAACTGTTACAGGGTTCAAGTGGGGCGTGCCTGTCAATCATACATAAACAAGATAATATTCATAAGCCAATCATCTTCTGCCTAATGTACCCACATGTGAGGAAACTCTAAATATTGCTGTCATGGTGGAAAGTAATCTGGAAGAGTCTTTGTCCCTAAGGGAGGGGGCTTACTGAGTCAGGAATTTCATGCCCTGAAGCTCCTGACTCTCATGCTAACCACAGGTGCTGAGGATGTGGTTTCATTGATGGCTGGCTAGAGCAGAGCACCCCATCTTGCAGGTGTTCCCGTCAGGCCTGAAGGACTGTGGATTCCTCAAGTACTCCAAGATGCTCATAGCTGCTAGTTGCATCTAAAAGTTATTCCAACATTTCCTTCCCTTTTATTAAATTTGTTGCCAAAGGATAACCATGATGAAAGAAAGGAAAAGGGAAAAGCATAGAAAAAAGAGGTAAGAACCAAGAAAGAGAAAAGAGGAAACATCCAGACATGGCCCATTCCTGTAGCTGCAGTTGTTTCCTGCTGTGGTGAGCTGGCAGTTGCTGTTGACTAGGTCTCTGTCTGTCACTTGGGTTCCAATCTGAGCTGGACGTGGGGAGCAAAGCAGTCATGGGGGCAGGAGACCTCTCTCAGAAAGGATAAAGAAGAATTAGGCCTTTGCACAGGTCAGGGAGTGAGATTCTGTGCCTCACCTCTGTTGGTCCCCAAGTTTTCTCCTGATGGCCCCTCTGTGGCTGTGCCTGACTTAGGTTGTTCCTCCCTTGAGGAATCTTACCCATCTTTGACTAACCAGCCATCCTCCAGGGCCAAACAGGGTAATGTGGAGTGTGCAAGGCATTATCCCCAAGAGGGCTCTCTGTCTCCTTTATAAATAATGCCCCCGTGGTCTCCACACCGGCATTTACCTTAGGATCAAAAAACTCAGGTTTCTTCTCTGTGGAGGGCCCAGTTCACAGCACTGGGCTGGTGAGGCTGTGTTCAGGAAGGAAGGAAGGAGAAAGGCCACAGACAAACATTAATATTGTGACAAAGCTGAGAGGGACAGATAGATGAAGAGGAGAGCAGTGCTAAAACTCAGGGCATGATCCTTCATACAGAACTGGCCCTTAGTTGGTGTTACTTACATCTGGTCTATATTCGCCATCCATATGGATGCGGGAGAATCTGTTATTCTAACACTGTCTTTTTCTTAAAAGATACTTCCAGACAGCCTGTTTATTAGAATCAATATATAATTGACCATTACAGTCAGTACAATTATCTAGTTATATGAGTGGATCTTCTAGTCCACACTGTAATGTACATTACAGATGGACCTGGGAAATGGGTCCATACAAGTCTTTTCATAATTTTTACTTACCTGACAAGCTCATGAAGCTGCATGTTTGTAAACTCTGTAGTTGGAAATTGACCTTCCTGTGCCAGGTTTCTCAGTCATTATCATGATGACTGGTTTAAACTCTCTTTTGATATCTGACTTAATTTACTGAATAGTGTTTAATAACATTAAGACTCTCAATATTATAATTTAAGAAAAAATTTGAACTATTTTGTAAGATCTAGTATGTCTCTGGGGTCCTGTATTCCCCCTTTTTTTTATTTAATAAAATTGAGTAAAGGCTTGGCATAAGTTATAGCATCATTACTTTAAGTTATAGATAATAGTACAAGTATTTAAATGATAAAAATAGATTTACATTTTATTGATTATTATAATTTTTTAATATAGACTAGTTGATCCATCCTAATAATTTAGCTAAGAACTCTCAATCTCTTTTTGAGAAGGTCTCAAAATCTCTCTATATTTTAGAATATTACTTATTAATTAGGTGTCTCTTAATTTTTTTTTTTTTAGGTGTAGATGGATACAACGCAATATCTTTATTTTTATGTGGTTCTGAGGATCGAACCCGGGTCCCATCCGTGCTAGGCAAGCACTCTACCACTGAGCCACAATCCCAGCCCTCTCAATTGTCTTTTAAAAAATATAATTAAGGTTATTTCCCAGCGTAGGGAACAGTATATAAATCTTACCATATTTTTTATGAATAAGAGATCCAGTTAGAATTTATATAATATCAATGAATTTTTAAAGTCTGTCACCTTTATTGCTCAAAAGTAACATATGACTTTAATTTGGAGAACCTCAGTCCTAACAAACAAAAATGTAAGAATCAACAGTGCCTCAGTGTCTTTGAATCAATCAAATTTATTCTCAAAGGACAATTGTCAAAATTGGGATCTAAATTAGCAGTTTAATATACTCAGTGTTTAATTACGGATGTGAATTTATTTACCAGAAAAAATCTTTGTCTTAAACAATAAGAATCAGTAGGCAATAAAAACTTTTCTTTAAGGAAATAAACTTAACATTTCAATAGGTTTTTATCATGTCAAAATATGGACAAAATCTTAGCTCACATCAGTATAGTCAAATTAGAAAAATAGCCTGAAATATCCTTGAATTAATCATTTAAAATTTTTATAGTTAGTCCTGTACATGTAAATCTCTTTTTTATTTGTTCTAATTTTTTTTGGTTTCTGTTCTAATTTTTTATATCATCTGGTTAGATAATGGTATAAAGATCTTTCAATTTAGAAAAATATTTTTATCATTAAAATTTAGAATATAAAGACCTTTTTGTTTTACCCAGAGATGATTTTTTTTCTTCTTCTTCTTTTTTGGATCTCCAATGTGTGCTTCCTCTCTGTTGAAGCATCTTTGTCTTCTAGAATTTTTCCTAGCTATACTTTGGAACAATTTCTGAAAACCTTAGAATCTATAAATAAATTATTGTACTTTGATAAGAAATATCAATGAAAATATAGTTAAAATCCTTAGATATTTATGCAGACAGAATTATTTTTGTTTATGATCTTATAAGTTTGTTCAATAACTTGAGAATTAGAAACTACTTGAAGATTTTATTTTGTCTTAAAAGCAAATTTATAGTAAATACATTTATCTCAAATATCTGTAACTAAAAAGCAGTGTATCAGATAAATGTACATATAAAACATAAAAATTAGGGGTTTTATGTTGAAGAAAAATATTAGACAAATATATATTAACTAAACAATTAGACATATATCCTAATTATTTTATAGATTACACTATGGGTTATCTAAATGCCTAGAGCATAACTTATAATTGTTTTAACTTTATGTTACCATGTGGTTCTTAAAATATTTGGATCCATTTTAATTTATTTTTAACTAGGAGAGCACTCTTCTATGTGACATCACTTGATGTAAATGAAATAAGATCCTTATGCATACATATTTATTTCTGTAATTATATAGTCAGGAATTAGAATAAGGATTTTTTGTTCATCACAGGAACATTGCCGGCTTTTGTTCCTGTGGCGAGCAAATGCATCCCCATAACCTCCAAACTTAAAAGTAAAATACAAAGAAGCATGTTTGATATCTCTCATCAATAGAACATTATTTAGTAACACAACTATAGAGAAAAATAAGGTTATTTAACTCAAAACTAACTTAAATTTAGGGCTGCAAAGTAGAAACCTGTGGAATTAAATTTTGTCTGAAAAAGATATCTTTTGTTAGCATTTACAGGTAAGCATTCTTAAAAATGCAGGCTCCGGAAGGTCTGAAACAGGAAGAACAGATTAGAGGCTGGAAGGCAGGACTAGAAGTCCTATCTGAATGGACAGTGGAAGAACCAATGGGAAGCCACGAAAATGCAGGAGGCAGGACCAGGAAGCCTGCTCCTCCAGACAGGCATCACGTGGTTACCATGATGATGCAAACACCATGGAGTACATTGCCCATTATCAGGCAAAAGTTCCGAGTTTTCCTAGCTTACTGCATTTCCTTTGGTTTTGTCTGCATTCCCCACGCCTGGCCAAGATCCTACGGCTGGTAGCAGCTTGCTTTGTCTTTGCGACCTGCAGTTGCAGCCTGTGTCCTCTTATATTTTCTATTTTTCCTCATAGCACGTGGGTGCTTTAAAAGTTTTAGTAGCAGATGCCAGCATTACCATCAGATATTAAGCCAAGCTGCATTCGGCAATGAGGTCAAGTCAAAAGGTTTAAAAGGTTAAAAGGCACTGCTAGCCCCACGGGTCTAGTTACAGACCCCATGGGGCGCAGCGACTAAAGTCTTTTGTCCCTAGCAGCTGAATTCTAGCCATTTTGATTCAGTAAGACAAGAATGTAGCAAAGAAGTCAGTACAAACTTTCTGAGTATTCACAAAAACAATAGAAAATTGAAATTTACTTCTCTCCAGGTAAACATCATAACATTTTCTCTCCCTTTTTCTCACTCTCCTAGTGCAAATGTCTAGAACATAAAGCCCAAAATATCTTTTATAAAGATTCATAAAAATAATAAAATAAAATTTCACTAAAGTGCTCTTTCCATGGAAGAGGACTCAACAACACAGCCTATTAATCATCTTAATAATTCTTTACATTTATTTAGAGTCTCTAGAATTATACCCCAATATTAAAAATTTTAACATCACAGATTTTCGTTCTAATTCACTTACTTTCTAAAATTCCACCCACAATATTCTGAAATCCTATGCATGCTTAACTTCTGGAGAGAACTTTCAATTTCACTAAACTTTCTTTAATTTTTATACTGGAGATCCCATACGGGCCACTATTATTTTGTCCCTTTTGTCCCAGCAGCTTAAAGACTCAGACCTTTTGCCCCACGTTGGGCGCCAATTACCGGATTTCTGTTGGTGACTAAAACACTCAGGGGTCACTCCAGTTGAACTGGGCTGACTGGACTGCGGCAAAATAACTACACAAGAGACACAAATACCTTTTTCTTTGAGGTCGCTGTGACAGCTCCTCTGACCTTAAGGGTCCGCAGGAAGAGAGAGAGAGAGCATGCGCTAACCCCTTTTATTGAGGAGAAGCTATTCAAAATGAGGCAAGGGATCAGGTTTCAAGGGGCTGAGTCTATCTTCTTTTTTTTTTTAAGAGAGAGTGAGAGAGAGAGAGAGAGGGAAAGAGAGAATTTTTAAAATATTTATTTTTTAGTTATTGGCAGACATAACATCTTTGTTTGTATGTGGTGCTGAGGATCAAACCCGGGCCACACGCATGCCAGGCGAGCACGCTACCGCTTGAGCCACATCCCCAGCCCTGAGTCTATCTTCTTGATGTCCACTATCAGCAGGTTGCCTGACATCTGGGTAGGCCACACCCAAGGGCACAGTAAGAGAAGGGGACACACACAAGGAACTTCCATGGAACATTCTATCCTAAATAGGGCAAGGGGTAATATTACAAAGGAACAGGTGAGCACAGTTCCACCCATGGGGCTGTAGGAAGCCATTCCCAGGCACAAAGACACAGTAACTCGAACCCTAGAAGAGCAGGGCAGTCTAGCAGCATGGGTGCCTGATGCCACATCGCACAGGGGAGTTAACTCAGTCACGTGCAAGGTTGGTCTCCCACAGTATAAAAAGACAATGTAAAATATTTCATTAATATTTAATAGTGATTACAATATTAAAATGACATTTTAGTCATTCAAATTTTAGACCTATTAGGTTAAACTAGACATACTGTTAAATTAACTATGCCTATTTCTTTTTTTAATTTTTTTTTTAAAATTGCTATTAGCAAATTTAAAATTCAATGTGTAGTACTCCTTTTGAATAGCGCTTTTTTAGGGAATAGCTACCATCCTGAACTAGACTTTGAGAAGAGTGATAAAGAGAAAATTATAACATCATGCTGTGTATGCTGTGTAACAACATAATCCCCCTTGTGCCTCTCTGAGAAACTTTAACCAATATTTTAATTGTCCATGGAAGGAGTGGAATAAAATTTCTAAGTAGTGTAACTACAGTTGATAATAACTGATTGTTTATTTCCAAACAGCTATTAGAGAGGGTTCTGAATGTTCCCAACATGAAAAAGTGATATTTGAGGTGGTATATATACCAATTACCTCCATCTGATCACTATACATTGTACACGTGTGTTGAAATATCACACTGTATCCTATAAATATGTATAATTATTATTTGTCAATTAAAATTTGGTTTTTGTGGGGCTGGGGATATAGCTCAGTCAGTAGAGTGCTTGCCTTGCATGCACAAGGCCCTAGGTTCAATCTCTAGCACAACAACAACAACAACAACAAAATTTTCTTTTTTTAATTTAATATAAAGCCTAGCTTTGTTGCGTAGGCTGGTCTCGAACTCCTCAAGTGATCCTCCTGCTTCAGTTTCCTGAGTAGCTGGAAACACAAGTACATACTACTGTACCTGGCTCTATGTCAACTAAAAATTTTGATAATTTTTTTAATTTAAATTGTTTTTAATGCTTTTTGTATACTGGACTGTGATTTCTTTCTAATATATTTCTTTCTAATATATTCATATAGTGAATTCAACATGGCCATTCTATATGAAAGTTAAGTACTATATATGAGATTATAACACAAATTTCCATACTTTAACAACTAATATTTTCTCTTTTTTAAAATATTCTTTTAATTGTTGATGGACCTTTATTTTATTTATTTATTTATATGTGATGCTGAGAATCAAACCCAGTGCCTCATACATGCTAGGCAAGCACTCTACCACTAAGCTACAAGTCCAGCCCCAATATTTTCTTAATATCTGATTTGTATAATATTTGGAAAGTACTTTCACATATACCATCTTACCTGATCTTCAGTCACTTCTTCTTCATCCTAGGTATCTAGGAATATTATCTCAATTTACAGGTAAAGAGATTAAAATTAAGTATAAATGATTTAACCATGGTTACATAGCTAGTGAGTAGCAACATTAAAGTTAAAATGCATTTTTAGTAATTCCAGATAATATTCATTCAACATAATGAATATGAGTACCTATTATGTGCCAGAGACTAGGCTAGGTGCTAGGGATACAGAAATGAATAAGATAAAAATTATCCTTGCTCTCATGGAATTTATGTTCTAAGGGAGAAAACTGACAAACAGGCAATTATAATTAAAAAAACAAACTGGGCAAAGGGCAGTGGTTGGTAAAGGGTATCATGGGCATGCAGAGAAGGCCCCTAACCTAGACTGGGATTGTAGATCCCAGGAGTAGCTTCCATCAGAATTGACTTTTGAACTACTTAAAAGCATACATAGGGAAAGAAATGTTTCAAGCAAAGGAGACAGCATACTTACAGGCCCTAAGTTCACTGAGATCACTTGCCATTCAAGGATCAAAAGAAGTTCAGTGTGGCTGGGATATAAGGTTTAAGACAGGGAAGAACAAGAAAGTAAACCAGGGTTGGGGTTGTGGCTCACTGGTCAAGTGCTCGTCTAGCATGCATGAAGCACTGTGTTTGATCCTTAGCACCAAATAAAATTATAAATATTGTATCCACCTAGAACAAACAAAAAAAAAGTAAATCAGAATCCTGACAAGTGGCCAGATTACATGAGACCTTGAAAACCATGCTAAAGAGTTTAATTTCTAATGCTACAGAGTAACATTGAAGGATTTTTAAGTAGCATGGCAACATGATTAGACTGAAGTAATGACGTAGTCATACATGTGAGAAATGATGTATGTTCAAAGTTTTTCACTACAGTATTATTTGTAATTATTTTTATAGGCAAAAACAAACCAAATGTCCAATAATAGACTGATTAAATAAGTTATGTTTTATCTATACAATGGGATAACATTCTGAAAACAAAAGATATTCTTTATATTCAGACTTGAAATGATGCCCTAGACACTTTATTATGTAAACAGGGTAAAGTGCAAAAATATTTGTTGTCGGAAGCCATTCTCACACGTGACTGGGTGACTCCCGGTTAGGGTCTGAGGCGCTCTGGCTGTGTCGGAGCTTTCCCGGCCCTCTCCTGTTGAGAGAACCTGTCCGTGTGGGGGTGTAACTGACCACTGACCCCGGAGGCCCAATCACTGACCCTGACCTTGGAGTGCGGCCCCCCTTCAACCTTCATTGGATGGAATTCTCCCCTGAATTTCTTGCTCCCCAATAAAAGGCTACTCCCTGGCGTGCTCGCTCTCTCTCTCTCCTGCTAGCCCTGAGTAATCCTTGCTGCCCTGCCGGGCGGTTAGAGGAGGGAACCAGAGAGGGGAGCCGTCTCGGACCTGGTCATAGAAAAAGGTAACTGAGTCTGTGTGTTTATTTCGATCTCGCTAGCTAACTTTTATGCCAAGAACCTCATTAATGAAACCATTGCGCTGGCCTCATGGTAGAATTTGTTACCATTAGTAGGGCTTTTCTCTATGCTAGAGATGGAGCTCAGGGGCTCACACATGCTAGGCAAGTGCTTTCCCACAGAGCTACATGCCCAGTCCCATTACTATTTAAAAGAAAAACAAAGGAAAGAAGAAATGTATCTCCACTCTGGCAGTCTGCACAAGGAGTAAGTAACATTACCTGGAAAGTAGGTAATGCCTTGGGGAGAGTTGGTGGCACAGCAAAGACTGGAGGAAGCTTTACAGTATACCATTTGAACCTTCTGAATTTCAAACAAATGAATAAATAAATCTTAAATTAAATAACTTAATAAAATAAGATGAATATCCTAGTTGCAAGACATAAAACTGCTGCCTTAACCAAGAAAGACAAGTACAGTTGGACTGACCAAAGGGCAGTAATGAAGGACAAGAAGAGTAACTAAAAAGCCCAGATAGTAGAAATCCATCAAACCTCATGAACTACTAAATATAAGAAGGGAAGAAGATCATAAAAGAGGTAAGGGTGAATTGGTAATGAGTTAGAAAAAAGGTGAGAAACAAATTTAGGAAAGAGGGAGGTGAAAAGTTTCATTCTGGATATGCTGAATTTCTAAACATGCATATATATTTTTGCTTCTATTAGTACATTATAGTTGTACATAATAGTTGAGTTCATTTTGACATAACCATACATGCATGGGATTTAATTTACTCTATTTCAGTCCCTGGTTTCCCCACTTTCCTTCACCTCCTCCTTCTCCCTACTCCTCTTCCTCTGTACTATTGGTCTACCTTCCATTTATTGATCTATTTATTTTTAATTAGTGCTTTTCAAATACATAAAGCTGGAATTCACTGTCATAGAGTCATACATGTACACAGCATAATTTTGTCAAATTCATTCCTCATATCCTCCCTTTTCTTTTCCCAATCTCCTTTTTCTATCCCACTGACCTTACATCTATCTTCATGATATCCAATACCCTCCCCACTTATTCCCCTTCCTTTGCTGTAGCTCCAATATGCACATTCTTGCTGGCTGCCAAGCTCTGACCATGTTTCAGAGTTTTATTTGCCATGAGCAACCGTGAGGGATAAGATAACATCTTCCTGCCAGTAAAAACAGCAGGCCTGTTTACTGCTTGCTATAAAAGCAGATGATTCCCTAAGCTCAGTATTGCTTTCTGCAATGCTACCCATTTTTTGTGCAAGCATCCATCTGGGTCCATCACTGCAGAACTCTGAGGGCAAGGGTAACTGACACCCATAAGATTAAGCACATGTCCCCTGCTATGCCCACCATGATGAGGTCCTTTGTCACTGACCTGGGAGTGTCATGCCAAGGAAGATATTTTAAAACTTTAGGACCTGAGAGATGTGAGCATGTCTTAATACTAGTGAGAATAAGCCAGTGCACAGGAGGCAATTCACAGAGTGAGTGGTCTCACTGAGGAAGGGCAAGGTCTGGGCCAGGTGCTTAGTGTTGGGTGTCCACAAGGCCACCCACATCCTAAGACCTGCCACCTGCAAGTTGCTACAGGAGAGAGATGACAGGGTCTTTCTTATAATCTTATGAAAATTCAGTCTCCCTCCTTCTGCCTCTCTTTAAAGAACCCATCACCCAAAGGTACCAAAAACATACAGAGAAGGAAAAAAACACCCTTTCCAACAAATGGTGCTGGCAAAACTGGATATCCATATATAAAAGAATGAAAGTAGATCCTTATCTCTTAACTCTACATAAAAGCCAACACAGAATGGATCAAACACCTAGGAATTAAACCAAAAACTTTGCCACTGTTAGGAAAAAAAAAAAAAGGCCAATACTCCAACATATAAATGCAGGCAATGACTTTCTCAATAGAACCCCTCAGTTAAGGAACTAATACCAATAATTGAGATGGGATGGCCTCAAATTAAAGATTTTGCACAGAAGAAGAAATAAGAGTATAAAGAAAGAGCCTAGAGAATGGGAGAAAATCTTTGCCAGTTACTCTTCTGACAAAGGATTAATATCTGGACTATATAAAGAATTCAAAACAACATAAAAATCCAATTAATAAATGGATAAATGAATTAAACATACTTCAGAAATCCAAATGGTCAGCAAATGTATGAAAAAAATATTTAACATGTTTAGCAAACTGGGAAATGCTAGACTAAAATTCCATCTCACTCCAATTAGAATGAGAGTCATCAAGAATACAAATGGTGGTACAAGCCTGTAATCCCAGCGGCTCAGCAGGCTGAAGCAAGAGGATCACGAGTTCAAAGCCAGCCTCAGCAAAAGCAAAGCATTAAGCAACTCAGTGAGACCCTGTCTCTAAATAAAATACAACACAGAGCTGGGGATGTGGCTCAGTGGTTGCGTGCCCTTGACTTCAATCCCCGGTACCAAAAAAGAAGAATACAAATAACAATACATGCTTGTGAGTATGTGAGGGAAAAGACACTTTTACACACTTTTGGTGGGATTGTAACTAGTACAACCACTATGGAAATCAGTGTGGGTTCTTTAAAAAACTAGGAATGAAACTACCATGTGACCCAACTTGTTTATCCAAGAGAATTAAAGTCAACATACTATGGCCAAGTTATGGAATCAGTCTAGGTGTCCATCAACTGATGAATGAACACAGAAAATGTGATATATATAATGGAGTTTCACTCAGCCATAAAGAAAAATGCAATTATGACATTTGCAGGAAAATGGACAGAACCGGAGAGCATTACGTTAAGCCATATAAGCCAGATCCAGAAAGTCAAGGGTCATATTTTTTCTCTCATATGAAAAGCTAGAGGGAGGAAAGAAAAGAAGGAAGGAAGGAAGGAAGGGAGGGAGGGAGGGAGGGAAAAGAAATGAAAAGAAAAGGATCTTGTGAAAACAGAAGGGAAGACAATAGGGTAGAGGAAAGGAATTATAGGGAGGGAGGAGGGGAAGTCAACAGGAGGTACTGTAGAATGAAATTGATCAAATTATGTATATGAACAAATATGTCACAATTAATCCAACTATTATGTTGGAGGTCGGAGGGAAAGGGAGAGAAAAGGGAAATTGCATGGAAATAGAAGGAGACCCTCATTGTTATACAAAATTACATATAAGAGGTTGTGAGGGGAATGGGAAAAAAAAAAGGAGAGAAATGAATTACAGTAGATGAGGTAGAGAGAGAAGATGGGAGGGGAGGGGAGGGGGGATAGTAGGGGATAGGAAAGGTAGCAGAATACAACAGTTACTAATATAGCATTATGTAAAAATGTGGATGTGTAACCGATGTGATTCTGCAATCTGTATTTGGGGTAAAAATGGGAGTTCATAACCCACTTGAATCTAATGTATGAAATATGATATGTCAAGAGCTTTGTAATGTTTTGAACAACCAATAAAAAAAAGGAAAAAAAAACACTTTTTTAAAAAGAATTTGTTGCTATCCTCTTCTCTTATGAGCTAATCTAGCAAGAGTGGCTATCTTTGCCTAGGTGGACCACAGAAAACACTACCTTCTTTCTCTCTAGTCTGAAAACAAAAAGGCCTGACTGATATAAGGGGGAAAAGGCAAAATCCTTTTGCTGATGAGCCCACAATAGGCTGAAGAACAATACAATTCTCTCAAGAACTTTTTTTGTCCACCAGCACACTGACCCACTAGGTCTGCCATCTTTTTTTTTTTTTTTTCCTTTCTCTATTGACCAAGGTTCCCCTCCTCCTGCAAGAAGGAAATATCTTCACGTATGCTCTGGAAGCTTCAGTGAGGTCCCCTGTGCTGTCCCTGTTTCTGGCCTAAGATCTCATCAGCACAGTAGTTTTCCTTTCTCCCATTTCTCCTCAAGACATGCTGCACTGGCCTTGGCATCCCAGTGCAATACAAGAAAAGAAGAGAAGGAGGCACAAAATTTGTTAATTAATATTGAACTTTTTACTGGTCTTGGCAAGTAGGGGAATAAATTTTGATTGGGCTTATAAAAATGAAGAGACGTGACTTATCTGTTGCCTTCAAATTGTTATCATACAATTCCTATCTGTTTTCATTAGTGGTTTAGAAATGGAATGATTAGGAAATTCTCACATGAAGACTCTTCTAAGTAGTACGAGGCAAGATCTTTGCTGAGAGTGAATGGGAAGGAAGAAAGAAGCCAAGATTTGTCATTCACTCAACAGTACTTGCCTCCACAGGGCCCCACATCTCAGAATACCAAGCCCTGGCCTTGCTCTCACATTCTACAGCCTGAACTTAACTGGATGAACTGCATTTTTGCATTTTTTCTGTGTGCCCCTCTAGAATCCCTCTCCATTATTCTCTACCCCTCCAAGTTTCCCCAGGACCTAGCTCTTTGTCTTTTTGTATCCAGCTGTCTTGCCTCAGGTTTCCTGCCATGCTTAGTCAACAGAGGCAGAGCACTGCAGTCTTCTATTACTGAATAACAAGCTGCCTAAAATATAACTGGCTTCATAAACAACGCTTTATTGTTTTTCACAGTTGTGGGTTGGCTAGGTGGTTTCTCAACTGGTTTTGCCTGGGCTCACTCATGAACCTGTGTTTAGCAGTTAATTAATCTATACATGGTTCTCAATGTTCCACAGTCAGCCCTTCAAATTTTCCATTATCACCATCCTGAACTCTGGGCCCCTTCACCTTCCATCCTGCCTGCTCTGTTAACACATAACCCTGAACAACTCTAATTTTCACTTTCTTTGTTCCTACAAAGCACTGCTGGAAGAAAACATTTAACAGAAAAAAACATGGCCCACCACAAATTCATTCCATGCAACACCAAATGTATCTTAGATGGTGCCTAACAATTCTTCTATTCATCTCTGTTGATTCCTAGTAAACTCCCCCACAATACCTATTCTCCATCATCTCTGCCTCAAGCTCCAAAGCACTACTCTGTTCCCCTCAGCAGAAGGTCTATCATCTTCATTACTGAATAGATGTAAACTGCACCATCCCTGGTATCACTATTAACTCCATACCCCCTTTACAGTCACTGTCTTTGGAACAGGAATTGTGAGGTCCACAGGGGATATAAGGAATTGCTGAGAATGAATGGGAAGGAAGATGTGGGCACCTGATCTTGTTAAGACCACATCACACAAGCAGGCCCCAAAGGAGATCCTTGGGGTGCAGTATCCCATCAGGGAAGGCAAGTGCTATACCCCACCTCTAGGAGCTCTGCCTACAAGACCAACCTTCCCACCCAAATAACCTTCACCATCCTGAGGGTGGAGATACAAGCAAACACCAGACAACACCACCCATTGGATGAGAATGGAAGCAGGAAAGACACTGATCTCCAGCAAAAACAAGACTTGAATCTTCCTTGAGATTTCCCTCCCTCCCCCCACCCTCTCCCGCCCTCACATCCCCAACATTTGTGAAACCAAGAACTTTTCATGAATTAGGCTATTGAGGACTGGGATGTTTGAACAGTATTTATAGTGGTGTTGTATATTCTTTCACCTACTATTTTTACACTTTTTATTTTTCTTAATTTTTATGTTTGTTTTCTGTAGTCTACTGTCTTCCCACTTACTTGTCTCCCCCAAATCACTTTCTCTCTCTTCTCCTGCTACTAACCAACTTCTTTAGATTCCTCTTTCAACCTTCCTAAGATCTACTAACTCTATATCTTTACCTCCTACCCCCTCAACATCTCATCCGACACCTCACCTGGGTTTTTGGTTCACCATCAAAAACTGTAGATAGACCCTATTGCAAACCTACTGTTTATACTGTAGATAATAACTGAACTTACCATTTCTGTTTCTTATGACAAAAACCGTAAACATCTTAATAGTAGCTATTTAGTTTAAGGCTGTATATTGTTTGTATTTGTATCTATTAATATTGTTCGTCCCCCTAAAGAAGAGGTATTGGAACCCTGCAGGGACACTAGAAGTTTATAGGGTAAAAACTATAACACCTTGGATCTGCAGTGCTAGAAGGGAAAACACATGAACAACATGAAAAAACAAGGGAAGAAAGTGCCCCAAACAAACCAAGAATCCATGGCTAGCACAACAGAAGAAATGACAGAGAAGGAGTTCAGAATGTATATAATTAAAATGTTCTGTGAATTAAAGGATGATATAAGAGAGCAAATACAGCAGCAACAGATCATTTCGATAAAGAGCTACATAAGCAAATACAGTAAGCAAAAGGAGATTGAGGTTCGAAAAAAACAGAAATCCTTGAAATGAATGAAACAATAAACCCTCTTGGTGGGTGTTAGCTTCACTGTTGGCTCAAGAGTGTTCCTGACAAACCTTCCTCCACCTCTCAGTATCTTCATTCTTTCCTAAAGGAATAAATCAGTTGTTTCCTCTTTTGCATTAAATATTGATGTCTTCCTTACCTTGAAAAAATATTTTGATGCATGCTTTACCACTCCTAATCATTCTACTTCCCTGATTCCTTTCAACAATATCAATACTAATACTTCTTCTAAATTATTTCCCTCTCTCTCTCTCTCCTTTTAAATGTGATTGAACCCAGGGCCTTGCATATGCTAAGTGAGCCTCTATCACTCTATCCCCAGCCAGAAATGACTTCTCTTTTAACTGCCAACTCCTTGACCCACACATTTAATCCACACCTAACCTTTGCAGAATCCTGCCATCACTACTCCAAAGTTAGACCATTCTCTCTTACCTATTTCTCTCCTTCTTTATCTTTTCTCCCTCCTTCTCACCATTCCTTTCTTCCACATTTCTGTCTCCCATTCTTCCTCCCAAAGCCACTTGCAGCCCCCTGCGCCTGAATCCCTGGTTGCAAGATTACCTTGATTATTTAAAATATTACAGAACAAGCAGTATAATAGATTTGGAAAAAAAGATCACTGGTGGGGCTGGGGTTGTGGCTCCACAGTAGAGCGCTCACCTAGCACATGTTAGGCCCTGGGTTCAATCCTCAGCACCACATAAAATAAAATAAAGATACTGTATCCATCTACAACTAAAAAATAAATATTAAAAAAAAAAAGATCACTGGTGGCCTTAATAAAAACACTTGCAGTGAAGAAGGGAAGAAAAACTCCAAAGAGTACTGTTGGCAAGAAAATTAGATCCCAGTGACAGAATACGCAATTGAAGAACATGGCTATTTAAACAGAATGCATGCTGGGCGTATTGGCACATGCCTGTAATCCCAGTAACCTGGGAGGCTAAGGAAGGAGGATTGTAAATTCAAGTCTCAGCAACTTAGCAAAACCCTGTCTCAAAATAAAAAATAAAAAGGGCTAGGGATGTAGCTCAGTAACAGACCACCCCTGCTCAATCCCCAGTATGGGGGTGGGGGACTGCACACCACAACCAACTATTGTTGCACCATGTGGTAGGTGCAGTTCTAACACAGTGCATGTACTAATTCAATGAACCACACAAAACCCCGTAAAAGAGGTCCTACAATTATCTTCATTTTACAAAGGTGGAAACTTAAGCTCAAAGGCACTCCATAACTTGAATAGGATCATATATAGTCAACATATTCAACTCCTAAGAACTAGTGAAATCTGACAGAGGAATGGGGATGAGAACAAACAAAAACTTTCATCATGTGAGAAAGGTAGATTAATTAGCTTTCTGAGTTAGGAATGGACATTTCCTCCAAGTCTAGAAAAAAAAATTCTCACACCTCTCTCATATCTCTTTTGCCAGGATCATGATCTGTGTGGATGTGAGAAAAAAATACCTTCTGACTGTCAAGTTAGTATTAGTGGAATACAATCATACGGTGTTTAACCATGTATATCAGCCTCTGTTTTAAAGTGCTTTAAATATTCTTATTCACTAACTCCTCACAGCAGCTCCCTGGGCAGGTAGTATTGTTTTACAGAGGAGGAAAACTGAACCACAGAGAGGTCAAGCAATTCTTCCAAGATCGATAGTAAATAGTGGAAATGGAATTCAAACACACACAGCCTACAATCTATGAGATTCACCATACAACTGCTATCTCTCAAACGTTCAATTTTAAAAAGCTTAATTAAGTATTTAATTCGACTTAAAAGAATCTTGCAGGGGGAAGGGGTACTAGGGATTGAACCCTCAGGTGCTCTACCAGGAAAGGTTTATTTTGACTCAGAGTTTCAGAGGTTTCAGTCTATAGCCTGAAACCAAAAGGCCAACCAGGAGCAAACTGTGGAGGAGGCCTGTTCACATCATGGTGGCTAAGAAGCAAAAAAATAAAAATAACGAGCCAGGACCCCAATATCCCTTCTAGGACATGCCCCCAGTGACCTAACTTCCTCCTACTAGGCCCCATCTCTTAAGGTTCTACTACCTAATATGTTGACCAGGATTTCAACACATGGGTCTTTGGGGAACACTTATCCAAATTATAGCAATGTTCTTTAAAATAATGTTGGAATCAGAGCACTTGGAGAGAGTCTTAAGAGGTCATTTGGTTCATCCCCAGTGACCTAACATGCTCCTACTAGGCTCCATCTCTAAAGTGTCTAAAATACTTATAATGAAGTAAAAGTTGAGATCAGGCTGGATACTAGTCTACTATGCCTTGGAGAAAAAAGTGCATAGAAAAGAAGGAACCACTGATAGAGGCAGCACTGTGAACTGTTACCTGATGCTATATGATAAGAGCTGGTTTTATGTTTGGTTTTTATGGAACATGGGGTTCAAGTCATCAGAAGCAGAAATGCCAAGCTCTCTGAGGATGAGCAGCAGTTCCTAGCTGAACCGGTCAGACTGACCTCTAGCCTAGAAGGCAGCTCACCAGGCAAGTACCTTTAGGGGCAACCAGTTGATTACACCACTCAGTAAAAGCAGGGTAGAGGGAGACTGAGAAGAAAAAATATAAGGGCAAATGAAGTAGGGGCAAGGAGGTAATGTTTAAACACTAACAAGTCCCTTATTCTTGAACGTCTGTTTCTTCAAATACAATAAAGTGAAATAAATTTATTTCAAGAAGCCTCCAAAGAGCTAGGGTGAAGTTCATTGGTAGAGTATCTGCTTGGTGTTTTCAAGGCTCTGGGTTCCATCCCCAGCAATGGAACTCCCAAGTTCCTGAGTCCTTGAGATAAGAGTAAAGGGCAATTATAGCAGAAGCAAAGATGACTCAGAGCTTCCCTTGTTTGTTCTCCCATGAACTGAAATATAAGGCCAGAGGCAAGGAAGAACGAATGATCCTCTGAGCCACTCTTACATCATAATTCTGGTGCCAAGAACATGGAAAAGCAGCCTAAGGGACCAGGTAGGCCCTGAAAAACTCCAGATGGTACTCCAAATAGTATCTGGATGAGCTGGGATGCTGGCCACTGTAGAGGGAATTAGGGTTCACAGCTCAGCCTTAGGAGTAGTAAGGCTCCCAGAGATGAGCTAAGGAAAAAAGAGAAAGGCAATGAAGAACAGCAGCCAGAAGAAGTTCAGGCCACTAGTTATGAAAAAGAGTTAGAGGTTTGCCAAGGGAGAAAACTGGAAGGGAAAATGTTGAAAGAGATAAAAATATAGTTTCAGGAGGCAGGGACTAGAAATGTCAATGCTTAATGATGAAAGTAAAGAAAGAAGTTCAGGGACTAAGGGTATGTATAGCCAGTGGCAGAAAGCCTGCACAAGACCATGGGTTCAATCTCCAGCAAAAGAAAGAAAGAGAAAAAGAGAAAAAGAAAAAGAAAAAAGTTCATAAGAAGGGGGAAAAAAAGATAATTGACAATAACTAGAAAGCAAAGCAAAAGCCAGGTTCAGTGGTGCATGCCTGAAATCCCAGCAGCTGGGAAGGCTGAGGCAGGAGGATTACGAGTTCAAAGCCAGCTTCAGCGACTTAGCAAGGCCCCTAAGCAAGTCAGTGAGACCCTGTCTCTAAAAATAAACATACATAAAAAGGCTGGGGATGTGGCTCACTGATTAAGTGCCACTGAGTTCAGTTCCTGGTACCAAAAAAAAAAAAATGAAGCAAAAATAAAAAAGCAATTCATAGTCATATATAATATTGCAGTTGATTTATCTATTTTACTTAATGAGATTTTGAATCGAGTGAATTTATTGCAAATTATTTTAAAATAAGCTTTTTAAATGATTTTATTATTATTAAAGTATTTAAAAATTCCTAATGTAACCTTTTAAAACAACTTCTTTGAAAAGTGAAGCCAGTGTAATAAAATTAAATTAAATTTTTTTTCAAGTTTAATAATTCCTTCTTTTTTGTCAGGCTTTTGGAAGAAAGTAGAGAGAAATGGTATAAATAAACTCATCTGCAGGCAGTAGCCTGCTGGTTATTAACTGGCTCCTCACGAGAAAACAGTCCTGACTTGTGGCATTGATTTGAACAGTGTTGATTTGAACCATGTAAATATGCCCACCATACCCGGTTCCAAGCTATTGACCATCAATTTGAAAGTCACTCAAGGTGGCATCTGGGAGAAATGCATAAGTAGCATTCCACTGTAAAGTATGTTCACCAAGCATACACTATACATACATGACCTCAACTGCATAAATAAGAGTAAACTGTAGTAAGGTAATTGGGAAATGGTAAATTTTGAGTTTTTATAAACTTGGGGTTTTTTCATTCTTAACAAAAACATTTATTTTACATTTTATCCAGAATAACCTGAAAAAAATACGGGGCACTTCATGAGTTAGTGTGTAATCACTGTTTAGGAGACATGCTAATCTCCATATTATTCCAATTTTAGTATAAGTGCTACCAAAGTGAGCACCCTTGTTTTTAATACATTTTCATTAAGTTTTTATAACTTGAAAAATATAAACTAGTTTTTAACAATGGCTTGGAGAATTCCTGAAAATTTAGCACTCAGCTCTTATGAGCTGGTACAAGTCAGCATAATTTGCCTCCAGCACACTCCTGATACTCTCCCCCACACCCCCGCCTCTATACAACATAGATACAAAACAGAAATTAAATACAACTCTTTTTTTTGGGGGGGGGGTGCTTTAAAATATTATCTTCCTCTTTTTTAAATCAATTTTATAGGATTTTTAATAAATTACCAACATGTCAATTTTGATAGGGTTTATAGAGAAAATGACTGTCTCATACAAAGATTTTTATTTTTTTCAAAGGTTTTAAATATGCAGATGGGTACTATTTGTCTTTGGCAAAGTATGGAGATGCCATAAACTGATAAGAGGTACAAATTAACACCAAAAGCCTTTATAATTAAGTATATGTTTATGCACTTGCACCACACAGAGAGTAGTAAACATACAAGTAAAATTATTTCAAAACAAATGAGTCACATTAATGGCCCAGAAGTGGCATCATCACTTAATTTGGATCACCTAAAACACAGCATTTGGATCACTTAAAATGTTTGACCTAGTGAAAGCTGTTTTTTTAACAGGCATTCAAGGGTGTAGTAGTATCACGTTCCTGACACAAGGTGGAGCCAGTGCCACGAAGCTAGGCTAGGAGTGTTCAGTTAAGGGCAGTCTAAGGTCAAAAACATCCGGAAGCAAAGACATGATTCAGGACATCTGATGCAATCCTAAGGGGCAAAAGAATAGGCAAAACATTTTACTTCTATGAACTAGCTGATATATCATGCTAAGTATGAAAGAATATTTAAACAATTCAATTTCCAGGAACAAAGCAGAATTTGAAAATGATTTTCATTCATTTAACAAATACTTACTGAGCTCTACACTATGTGATGAGTAGTATTTATAGTAGAGAACAAATAAAAAAAGACCTTGCACTTATTTTCTCTGAAGCATTTTTCATAGATCAACCTTATTTTGAAATTAAATAATGAAATGAAGCTAAAATAATGGCAAAATCTATTCAGCAGAACTATTCTATTCTTAAAAGGTCTTTTTTCCCAAGGAACCTCAAATCAAGTGAAGATCATTAAATATATGTGTGTGTGTGTGTGTGTATTTCCCCAAAATCTTTTGTTTCTAACTTACTGCAATGCTATTTCTTATATACGCCTATGTGCTATAGTCCACAGTTCTCAAACACAGAACTCAGGAACTCCCATGCATTATAAAAAAAATTTAAAAAGTAAAGTAAAATACTAGGCATTGCAGAGTAAAACAATAAATAATTTAATGGCATAACTACTTTTACACCTACTATGGCTCAGGCACTTCCCTACACATTATGATTACCATGATACATTAGAAAGACAAGGTCCCAAACTGGGCTGGGATTGTGGTAGAGTGGTAGAGTGTTTGCCTAGCATGTGTGAAACTCTGGGTTCAATCTCAGAACCACATATAAATAAATAAAATAAAGGTATTCTGTCCATCTGTAACTAAAAATATTTTAAAAAGAAAGAAAGAAAGAGACAGACAGACAAGGTCCCTGCTGTAACACCATGGAACTTACAATCAGGTGGGAAAAAGCATGAACATAAATAAATATGAGCTAACTTTAGGCCGTAACAAATGCTATGAAGAAATCACCACCCTCACCATTATTTTCATAACTGTGTTAGTTTGCTTGGACTGCCATAACAAAATCACACACATTGAATGGTTTAAACAAAAGCAATTTGTTTTCTCACAACTGATGACTGGAAGTCTGAAATCAAGGTGTCAACAGCTTTGGGTTTTTTTGAAGGCCTCTCTGTTTAACTTGAGAGTGCACTGCTTTCTGTGTCCTCACATGATCATTCCTCTGCACATCACCATCCCTAGTGTCTATGTATCCAAACTCCCTCTTCTTATATATAAAGAACCAGTCAGATTGGATTGGGATCTACCTTAACGGCATCATTTTAAACTTAATTGCCTCTTAAAGACTTTATCTCCAATTAAAGTTACATTCTGAGGTCCTGGGAATCAAGACTTCAAAACACACCAGGGGCCGGGGATGTAGTTCAGTGGCAGAGCATTTGCCTAACATGTGTGAGGCACTGGGTTCGATCCGTTTGTACCACACAAAAAACAAGCAAATAAAATAAAGGTATGGTGTCTATCTACGACTACAAAATATATATATTTTAATAACCCAAGGGCAAACACTTCAAGACAGCAATATAGGCAATGAATTTTTTTAAAAAACAAGACCCCAAAAGCACAGCCAACAAAAGCAGTAACAGACAAACAAATTACATCAAACTAAAAAGTTTCTGCACAGTGAAAGAAAAAAACCAAGAGAGTGAAGAGAAAACCAGCAGGCTAGGAGAAAATATCTGCCAACTTTATATATCTGACTAGGGATTAACAGCTAGAAAATATGATGAACTCAACAATAAGGAAAAAATGGTTTTTAAAATGGTTAAATGATCTGACAGACATTTCTCAAAACAAGATACACAAATGTCCTACAAGTATATGAAAAAATGTTCACTATCACACTACTCATTAGGAAATGCAAATCAAAACAACAATGAAATACACCAATTCACTCCAGACAGAATGACTTCTATCAAAAAAGCAAAAATAACAAATGCTGAAGACTGGGGGACAGGGGTCTTTTATTTTTAGTGATGGGAATGTAAATTAGTACAACCATTACAGAGAACAGTAGTTCCTTTAAAAACTAAAAATAGAACTACTATGTGATCCAACTATCCCACTTGTGGGAATATATTCAAAGAAAGTGAAATCAGCATATAAAAGAGATACCTGCACACCCATACCAGCACTATTTACAATAGCCAACATGTGGAATCAACTGAGTTGTCTCAATAGCAGATGAATGGATAAAAGAAAATATGCACAATGGAGTGTTATTTAGTGATACAAAAGAAAAAAATCCTGTCTTGCAGCAAAATGGATGAAACTGAAGGACATTATGTTAAATGAGATAAGCCAGGCCAAAAAGAAGGAAAGAAAGAAAAGAAATGGAGACGCTTATATGGAGATTTTATATATATATATCTTACAGAAGAAGAGAGTTATAATAGTAATTGCTAAAGGATGGGAAGAGAAGGGAAGGGCGATAGAGGAAAATTGGTTTTCAGGTACCAAATACAGTTCCATAAGAGGAATAAGTTCTAATATTTTACAACACAGTAGGGTGACTATTGTTTGTAACAACCTATTATATATTTTATGAAGATCTAGAAGAGTTTAAAGCCTCCAAGCACAAAGAAAAGATAAATAGTTAATAAGATGGAAATGTTAATCATTCTGATTTGATCAATAATACATCTACCAAGTTATCACACTGTACCCCATAAATATGTACAATCATTAGTATTCTACAATACTGGAGATTGAACTCAGGTGCCCTCTACTACTGGGCTACATCCCCAACCTTTTATTTTTATTTTTTATTTTGAGACAGGACTATTGCCTAGACCACTGCCAATAACCCTCACAATGTTATTCTGTTTCTGCAGTAAACAACTACCTCAATTCATTCTCCTCACAGCAACCAAAACAATTTTCTAAAAATAAGCATCACAGCATGTAACTCCCTTACTTAAAACCCTCCAATGGCTGATCATCTCACTGATCTAAACTCCTTTCCATGATCTATAAGGCTCTACATATGGCCCTGTCAACATTTTTAATTTGGTATTATACTACTAACTACATGGCGACTACACTCCCCTCTTTGCTTTTCTCTAACATTCTAAACTGCTTCCCCTTCACAGGATCTTTATATTAACTCTCCCTCAATTCTTCACATAACTGAGCTACACCCCCAGTCATTCAAATCAATCTGCTTTTGGGTGGGAGTAGGGTTACTGGGGATCAAGCCCAAGGCCACTGAGCTACATCCCCTGGTTCCTTCTAATATTAAAGATCTTAACTCAAAAGTTACCTCCAGAGAAGCTTCCCTGCTGAGAACACCTAACCTATTCCATCTGCCTAACCATCCCTTATTCTCTAATGTACCCTCCTATTTTATCTTTATAATATAAAATATTTTTATTACCTCATCCTGTTTTATTTTATAACACTTATTACTATCTGAAATTACATTTACTTAGTACTTGTTTACTTGAATAGTACCCATCTCTTTTCTCTATCTTTTCTCTAAAACATTAAGTTCCGTGAGCATAGAGGCCTTTTCTGTATCTATCACTGCAGTATTCCTACTCTTAAGAAGGAGCTCACACATAATAGGAACTCAAAAAACATTTACAGGAGAGAACAGAATAGTACTTACCACATTGGAAGGGTGTGAAAGAGTAGGGGGTGGAGAGAGGAACTGATACAGGGGTGCAGTTGGATAGAAGGAATAACTTCTAATGTTCTATAGCACAGTAGGATAACTATGGTTGACAACGACAGAATAATTCAAAAAACTAGCAGAGAGGATTTTGAATGTTTATCATTTTAAATAAATGATAAATTTCAGAGGAGTTGGATGTACCAATTACCCAGATCTTATCATTACAAGCTGTATACATGTACCGAAATGTTACACTGTACCCCATAAATATGTACAATTACTCTGTCATTTAAAAATAAAAACAGGAGTCAGAAACAGTGGAGTATGCCTATAATCCCAGTGACTCAGGAGGCTGAGGCAGGAGGATCACAAGTTCAAATTCAGCCTCAGCAAAAGCGAGGTACTAAGCAACTCAGTGAGACCCTGTCTCCAAATAAAATACAAAATAGGGCTGGGGATGTGACTCAATGGTCAAGTGCCCCTGAGTTCAAGCCCTGACACAAAAATAAATAAATAAATAAAACATATTTTCAATGTAAAAATAATATTTATTGAATAACAAATGACATTGTTAAATACTTTACAGATGGAATAATACCTTTCAACTGAAAAGCACTTTCATATAACTTCATTCAATTCTCACATCAATCTATATTAAACTCCCTATTTTAAACAATAAGGAAACTAGTTGTTTCCTTAGAGAAGTTGTTTGACTTACCCCACTAGTAACATAGCAAGTGTAGAGAAAATCAGTATTGGTCTCTGTCCTCTCACTCTTAAGATTCTGTCCCTCAGCGTTTTTTTGCAATATCATCTTCTTAGATCAAATCATGGTGGTTAGTGTGAGGTTAAAGTAGCAGCACAGAAAGAGATTCAAACAGTCTAGACCACTATGCTATTTGCATGTTTCAGAGATGCTTTGGTCATAACAAGGGTTTAATCAATGCTTACTGAATTAATTGGCTAAACCACATATGTGGCAAAAGACCTCAATAATCCCAAATTCAACACTGTCCAAACAAAACAAAACAATTCCACTGTCTTAAAGTTTCCTTTTGAAAATAATACTTGAAACACCATTTGGCAACATAACAGTAGTAGTTGTCACAGACAAGATGGACCAATAGAAAATGAACTTGTGGGCAAACAGGATAGTTATTTGTATTTAGTCTCAAAGTTATCTCCCCCAAGAAATTTCAGTAATTTCATAAATTAAAAACTTACAGTGGAGGCCAGGCACGGTGGTACACGCCTGTAATCCCAGCGACTTGAGAGGCTGAGAGGCAGGAGGATGGCTAGTTCAAAGTCAGCCTCAGCAACTTAGTGAGGCCCTGAGCAACTCAATGAGACCCTGTCTTTAATATAAAAAAGGGTTGGGGATGTGGCTTGGTGGTTAAGCACCCTGGGTTCAATCTCTGGTACCAAAAAATACTTAGTGGAGGAACTTCACACAGACACTACCTCACCAAATGATCAAAGTTAAAATCACTATTAAGACATACCAATATTATATATGCCCTTCACAGTACTTCCTGAGAAGGGTACAAACACTCTCTTGTGGTATTCTTCCCAAAAATACATTATCTCAATCTAATAATGAGATATCAAGGGACATACTAAAAAATAACTGAGGAAGACTTTTCAAAAATATCAAGTCATGAAGGACAAAAAGAATGAGAAACTTCAGTTTGGAGAATAAAAGAAATAACAAATGTAACAAAGGAATTTGCATTGAATCCCGGAAGAGAAGATATATTGTTTAAAAAAGTGAAAGTCCAACAAGACCTATAGTCCAGTTCATGATATCAACCCAATGCTAACTTCTTGGTTTTGATAATTGTACTCAGGGAAAGCTGGGTAAAATATATACAAGGACTCTAAGTACAATATTTTGAATTTCTGTAACTCTAAAATTATTTCAAAATAAAATGTGTTTAAAAGCACTGAAAAAAATGAATTTTTCAACAATGGCATTGGGCTGAGGTTGTGGCTCAGTGGTAGAGCACATGCCTAGCTAGCATGTGTGTGGGTTCAATCCTCAGTACTACATAAAAGCAGATGAAGGAAACAAAGATATTGTGTCCAACTACAACTAAAGGAAAAAATATTTTAATAAATAAATGGCATTTTAGGGCTGGGAATGTAGTTGAGTGGGAGAGCATTTGCTAGCATGTGTGAGGCTGAGTTCAATCCTCAGTACCAAACAAATGAACCAACACAAAGGTATACTAACTTTTTTCTCTGTGATCCAGTAATGGAGATGTCTGGATAACCTGATATTTTTACAAGAGTTGCCACTTTTATATATTTAGGAATATGGACCACTGGCAATTTAAGATTTTTCTCAAGTTGTCATTTGTCTCTTGATTTTTTTTTTTTTTAATGCAGTTTTGGGGACAGGGTTTGAAATTTTTTTACATGGCTGATTTTAACGATGTTTTTCTTTTTGGATTTTGAAACCAATACACATGTTCCCTACTCAAATTTTATAAAAGAATTCACTCATATATTTTTTAACACTTTTAAGATGTTGTTTTACATCTAGATATCTAATGCACATAAAACTTTATTTTGGCATGCAACTTGAAGTTCAGATCCAATTTTGTATTTTTCCAAATAACTATCCGGTTAAATCTATCCTTTCCCCACTTCCTGGTGATGTCACCTATATCCTACAATAACTTTCCATACAAATTTGAGGCTATTTCTGATTTTTTATTCTATTTCACAGATCTGTTAACGCCACACTCTTTTAACCATAGAGGATTTATATGTTTTACTATCAAATGAAGCTAAACTCATCCCCTTGCTCCTCTTTATCAGTTTTCTTGGCTATTCTTGCCTATATGCTTTTTCATACGAACATTAAAATTCAAGTTCCAGAAAAGATACATTGGTATTTTAATTGAATTTGTGTTAAGTTTATAAGTTAATTTAGGAGTACTTGACATATTTATTATTCAAGTCTTCTTATCTAAAAAAAAATATGGTTTCTTTCCGTTTGTTCAAGTCTATTTTTAATGTTTCAGAGCTTCCTAAAATAGCACTTATATTTTTTTTTACATTTTTGCCTATAAACTTTAGCTTTTTTGTTGCTGTTATAAATGGGTCTTATCTTCTATTACATCATCTAATTGGGAACTCTTTGCATAAATGAAGGCATCTCATTTCTGTATATTAATTTTATTATCTACTACTTTACTAAATTTTCTTTTTCTGTGATGGAGTTCTTCCATTGATTCTCTTGAGTTTTCTAAATATATAATCATACATCTAAGAATACAGATAGTTGTTCTTTCTTCTACCTTTTCTAATTTTTACCATTTCATATCCAATATCTATGTCTATGTTATCACTTGTCTTATTGTGTTGGTTAATGTCTCTTCTTAATACTAAGTAACAATGGCAAATGTAGATATCCTTATCTTATTCTTAATTTTAACAGAAATGCTGCTTATGCCTCCTTATTAAGCAAGAAACTGGATTTCAGACTGACATATTTCATGCTAAGGAAGTAAATTTCCTCAGTCTCTACTTGATTAAATCTTTAAAATTATCAATGTGATCAACAGTAATTTAAAATGTCTTTGGCTCTCTACTCTTCATTTTGGTTTCCTCAGCCTCCTTAGACTCTTATTATTCAACTCATTGTTTGTCTTATTTTCAATAAAGGGTTTCTAATATTAAAAAATTAAAAAATTAAAAATAAATAAATAAAATTATGAATGTGTGTTGAATTCTGTCAAGTCTCTTTGCATAAAAAGAAGCTTTATAAGACTGTATAAAGACGATCCTGTAATTTTTTTTGTCACATCTATAAATACAAATATTAACAAATTTTCAAACATAAAACTATTTTTACATTCCTGGAATAAACTCCAGTTTGCTTAATGTGCTACTGGATTTTGTTCTAATATTTTATCTACAATTTTTGTATAAATATTAATAGTTAAAATTGTTCTATAGAGGTTTTTATGCAATCTTTATTGATTATACTCTCACTTCACAAAAAGAATTTGGAAATTTTCTTTTTTTCTGAAAGAGATTAAGTACCGTTAGTATTAAATATCTTTTAAATTTAATAGAATTCTCCTATGAAACAGTCTGGATTTAAGATTTGTGGTGAGAGAGCTCTTTGAAAATTTGCCTATTGATTTTAGGAAATTTAATGTGTCTAGATTTTCTATTTTTACTGAGATTACTATTTTTTGCTTTTTTGTCAACTTAATTTTAAGTGCTTAATTTAGTGGATTTTTTGCATATCCATAAGGTTACATAACAATCACCACTATCTAATTCTAGAACACATTTATCATCCCATAAAGAAGTCTCATACCTGTTAGTAATCACTTCCCATTTCTCTCTCCCTTTACCACCAATCTATTTTCTGTCTCCATGGATAAGCCTATTCTGGATATTTAATATAAATGTCCTCCTAAAGCATGTGGTATTTTGTGTCTGGCTTCTTTCACTTTACATAATGTTTTTAAGATCATCCATATTGTAGCATTTATCAGAACTTCCTTTTGTGGCTGAATAATATTCCATTATATGAATATAACATTTTGTTCACCAATTAGCTGACATTTGAGTTGCTTCACTTTTTTTGATTATTACAACTAATGATGCTATGAGCATTCATGTACAAGGTGTTTTTAAAATTTTTAAATTGTAGATGAAAACAATACCTTTATTTTATTTGCTTATTTTTATGTGGCGCTGAGGATCAAACCCAGTACCTCACACATGCTAGGCAAGTGCTCTTCCACTGAGCCACAACTCCAACCCTGTACAAGAGGTTTTTAAATATATTTTTTAATTTCTCTTGGGTATACACTTAAGAATGAAAATGCTAGATCATAATGATAACTCTTCGTTCAATTATATGAAGAACTACCAAACTTTTTTCTGAAGTGGCTGCATTATTTTATATTCTTACCAAAAGTATAAGAGGTCGAATTTCTCCACATCCTCAACAACATTTGTTGTTTTTCATTTTTTAAATTATAATCATCATTGGAACTGGAGGGTATTACCAGTTAATATCCTCAAATAGCAAAGCATTACCTAGTATGTGTAATGGCCTGGTTTCAATCACAGTGATTGAAAAAGAAAAGAAAGAAAAGAAATAGCTGGGCGCAGTGGCGCATGCCTGTAATCCCAGCGGCTCAGGAGGCTGGGGGAGGAGGATCGAGAGTTCAGAACCAGCCTCAGCAACCAGCGAGGCACTAAGCAACTCAGTAAGACCCTGTCTCTAAATAAAATACAAAGTAGGCAGGGCTGGGGCTGTAGCTCAGTGGTAAAGTGCTTGCCTCACATGTATGAGGCACCGGGTTAGATCCTCAGCACCACATAAAAATAAATAGAAACTGTGAGTTCATCTACAACAAAATAAATACTAAAAAATACGAAGTAGGGCTGGGGATGTGGCTCAGTGGTCAAGTGCCCCTGAGTTCAATCCCTAGTATCAAAAATTAAAAAAGAAAAGTAAAGAAAGAAATAATAAGGGCTGGGGTTGTGGCTCAATGGTAGAGTCCTTGACTAGCATGTGTGAGGCACTGGGTTCAATTCTCAGCGCCACATTTAAATAAATCAATAAAATAAAGGTCCATCAACAACTAAAAAATATATTTAAAAGAAATAATAAAAATAAAAATAAATAAATAAAATAAGCTAGTGAATCTGAAGTAGGCTAGTGAATCTAAGTAGTACCTATTGTGGTTTTGATTTGCATTTCCCTAATGACTAATGATTTTAAGTGTGTTTTCATGTGCTTTTCAGCCATTAAATATTTTCTTTAGAGGCATGTCTATTCTTTTTACCCACTTTTTAACTGGGTTATTTTTTTCATTTGTTGAGTTGGAAAAATTCTTATATACTTTGAATACTGAGCCCTTATCAGGCACATGATTTGCAGATATTTTGTTCAACTCTGTGGCTAGTCTTTTTACTTTCTTGATAATGTCCTTTGAAACACAAAAGCTTTTAATTTTGGTGAAATCCAATTTATCTCCCTACCGCCCTTGGTTTGCTTGTGTTTTCAGGTTTATATATAAGGAACCACTGCCTAATCCAAAATCACAAAGATTTTCACATGTTTTCTTCTAAGAATCCTATAGTTTTAGCTCCCTATGTTGTTCTTTTTTCTATTTTGAATTAATTTTGATACATGGAATGTGTAGGTCTCCAACTTCACTCATTTGCATGTGGATAACCAGCATCCCAGCACAATTTATTGAAAAAACTATTCTTTTCAATTTTATTGAATTGTTTGACCACCTTAGTGGAACATCAATTGAACATAAACATGAAGAGTCTATTTCTAGACTCCCAATTCTTCTCCATTGATCTACAAGTCTAGCTTTATACCATTATGCAAGTTTCACATAGCCTCAATTAATGTAACTCCGAAGTAAATTTTGAAATTGGGAATGAGTCCAACTTTGCTCTCTTTTTTTCAAGTTTGATTTGGCTATTCCAAGATTCTTGCAATTCAATATGAATTTTAGAGTCAGTTTATCAGTTTCTGGATTGAAAAAATAAAAAAGAGGAAGGGATCCAAGGGTATAGTTCAAGAGTGGAAAATATGTCTAGCATCAACAAATTCCTGGATTCTATCTTCAGCACTAAAAAAAATAATAACAACAACAATAATCTGGGGTGCTTTTGTTATTGTTTGTTTGTGATACTAGAAATTGAACCCCAGGGACACTTAACCACTAAACCACAACCCCAGCCCTTTTTATATTTTATTTTGATGGGGTCTCACTAAGGCTGACTTTGAACTTGCAATCTTCCTGCCTTAGTCTCTCCAACCACTGGGATTATAGACATGTGCCACAGCACCCAGCTGGCATCTGGAATTTTCACAGGTTCTTCATTGAATCTGTTCATCTATTTGGGGGAGTACTGCCATCTTAACAATATTAAATCTTCCATTCCATGTACACTGACTAGGAATCAGTTTTGACAAATTATATTTTACTAGAAAGTTGCCTATTTCAACTAGATTTTCCAATTTGCATACATAGAATTGTACAAACAACCTGCCTTACATTTTAAATTTTCCTGTTTTGATGGTTATTTTTGCAAGTTACTTGTGCTTTCTCCAAAAATCAAAATTATATAAATACATATTTGTACACACACACACACACATCCATATAGGGTTGGGGTATAGCTCAGGAGTAGAACATATGCTTGGCATGGGGCAAGGCCCTGGGTTTAATCTCCAGCAATAAAACAAAACCAACTTTTCATTTTATTTACGAGTGTCTACCATTTCCCTGTTTTCCAGCCCCATTAATCCCATACTTATCTTCACTAATTTCTCTCTTCTGCTTTCTTTCAATTTATCCTTTTCCCCTAGCATTTTGAGTTGGATAGTCTATTCATTTTTGTTTATTTCTTTATGCTTTCATAGGTATTAAATGAAACTTGATTTGGTTGTATCTCATAGATTCTGATGTCATTTCCATTTTCAAACCTTATTTCCAATATTGTTATTTTCTAGAAGGTTTCAATTTAATTGTCCCAAGATTTCAACTTTGACCTAGGAGTTGTTTATTTAATAGACTTTTAAAAACATTTTCTGCATTGAGGTCCAGATTTGGGTATAGATAAGAGAGATATCCCAGAAAAGGGTGTAAAATTAAAAGAGATAAAGAGGGCTGGGCATGTGGCTCAAGCAGTAGCGCGCTCGCCTGGCATGCAGGCGGCGCTGGGTTCCATCCTCAGCACCACATAAAAATAAAATAAAGATGTTGTATCTGCCAAAAACTAAAAAATAAATATTAAAAAACTCTCTATCTTTCTCTCTCTTTAAAAAAAGAGAGAGAGGTTTGACTTAGCAAATTTAACAGAGAAATAATTGTCCCCAAAAAGGAGGCTGAAAAGGAGGAATCAGAGATGTTGGATGAAAACAAAAAGAAATATCACAGAAAATAAGATAAGAAACAACCTAAAAAAAAAAAATAAGCTTGGACAGGAAAATAGAGGTCAAGTCACAAATTGCATGTTCAAAAAGGAACAGGCTGAAGGTTGTCAGTAAGAGCAAACTCCTTTTTGAAATGCTTAGTCATGATGAGAAAGACAATGAAACGGCATTAGCTGTGAGCTTTAGTGGGTGGGTAGAAGTTTTTTGTTATCTTGTTGTTTTATTAATATAAATTTGTGGATGGGATATTTTGAAATAATAATGGAGTCATTTCTATCCACAACTCTTTATACTCATCCCTCAACCTAAGTGGCTAGAGTAAATGTGTTCACTGTCTCAGGAAGAGGATAACTCAGAAGAATACACATACCAGGATGTGTGTCAAGGAACACTTAGTGATTAAAAGGGAAGTGTGAAGGTGTGGCTCAGGCACTTGTGCTATCCATGCCTACACCTGTGCAGACATCCTTTGTCTGGTTTTAGGTTGTGGATTTGGGAAAGTCATTAGATCCTATCAGGTTGCAGAGCTGTGTGTGCCAGTTCTGTGCCTCCCTCACCCACCCTTCCAGTACTCGGAATGAAACCCAGGACCTTGTGCATGCTAGGCAAGTACTATATCACTGAGCTACAACCTCAGCCCTCTAGATTGCTCTTTTGCAAGCAGTTCTGGACTTATCTGGGCTATAGAGCAGCTCTGTAAGGCCATCTTACAGACAAAGTTAGATCTAAGTTTTCCTCCAACCTCTAAAATTAAGTTCCTTTGAGTAGATTATACCTGCTATTGGCAGCCCTCATATTACTTTAGTTTGTCCCTCAAGTTCATATTCAAGTCCTTTGCTCATCTTGTTATGTTGGCAACGGTAGGGCAGGGATGGGTAGTTTGTGTTAAGAGCTGCCCAGGTGAGTCTAATGTGCACCCAGAATTAGGAACCACTGCCCTTGATCACATGCCAAGAAGTCTCTCATCCTACAGCCAGGTTTGTTTTTGTTTTTGTTTTTTTCCTCATAAAAATCCAAATCATCTTACCACTTGTCTTCATTTATGGATTTGTACTGTTTATATACTAAAATCCAGGAACATTAGACACAGCAAACAATATTATTCACCAAATGGCCTTTGGTTCACCTTTACACATTCATTTCCTAATAACTTCACAAAACTAGTTACCTATCCTAAGTTAATATTATGGGCACTGTATATAGACAAAGAACCCAAATATTAAATACAATTTATCTTCAGTAAGTTTGTAAGTCTGGAGAGACAAAAATATAAGCTTAAAAACATAAGAACTCTTGGAATGGGGTGAGCAAAGGTCAGACAGCCTAAAATGAGCTCTCAGTGGAAGACTGGAAACTACTACAAAATGCACTCAGTAGTTTTTAGAAAGAATAGATTTCTCAGAAAATGAGTGCTGGGGATGTAGCTCTGTGGTAGAACATTTGACTAGCATGTACAATGCCCTGATGTTCAATATCCAGCACCACCAAAAAGAAAAGGAAACAGAAGACAGCTATGGGCTAGGAGTTGGCCAGTATTGCCTCGGTGCCTTTATATTAACCAAAAGCTTACTTGAATTATAGCACTTGAAGCCTGGCTTCTGGACTGTTTTCATTACTGCATTATACAGTGGCACCTCTATACCATGTTTCTAATTCTTTCAAAGACAAAAATAAGGATTTCCCATGCTACTTGAGACACTACTACAGTACCCAATCTTCTCCCTTCACAGCCACTTGAATAGCATCTACACAAGTCCTGTCTTTCTCACCTTCCCCCAGGCAAAGCACAGATTTAGAATTTCTTGCCTTGCTATATACAGATGAAATAGATGAAGTTTCTGTCACCCTCTCTATTTAGAGCATATAGAACACTGAATTCTATTGCTACAATTGACTATAGTGAAGATGGACGCTTAGTGTACAAGGTGGTATAGATACTATAAATTCCTTCTCCCTTCCTCTTACATACATATGGGGGAAATTTTTTTAAACTCCTGGACTTTCTTATGCCACTTTGTACAAATGTATCTAATAGCCATAGCTTGTGATTTCTGTATAAAGCCTACAGAAGACATTCTTCATCCATCCATGCTTGACAGGAATAGCAAAACAGTGATGGTAACTCTCTGAAAGGGCCCTCCATTGACTAACTTCAGCCAGAGTTCACCAACATGTTCCTTGGCTGTCTGTAGAGCAAATTCAAGAATGCAACTATGTGAGGATTATGATCACTGCTATAACAAACTCCAGCCTCCAGTGGCTTAACACAAGAGTCATAGAAGTGGCTTATATTAAATCCAAAATGGATTTTCTTTATCAGTGGGTGGCTTTCCTCCAAATAAATCATCAGAGGATGAGCCCCTTTCATCTTGTGGTTCCACTGTTTTCAGCATAAGGTTTCTAGAGTCACTCTGTATCAAGCTCTAAGGGGAAAAGCCTGAAGGATTGCACATGGGAGGTTTCCATGTAACAGGCCTAGAAGTGGCACATATCACACTTCTACCCACATTCCACTGGCAAAAACTCAGCTACATGGTCTAGCTCAACCATGATCTCCAATCCCCCTCTATCTGGAAGGAAGTCTGGGAATTACAGTGTACCTATAGACCTATAGACCACCCAGTCTCTACAGCAACAAGCACCATGACATAAGTCAGTAGCACTGCCAGGGAGGGGGTTATAAGAAACCAATAAGATTGCCAAAGTTCCAACTGCTGGCTTACAAACTGTGTTGAAATGGCATAGTATTAGGCATAGGCTACCCTAGCAGTATTTGAAAGTATGTGTCAAATAGGCACTATGGTCCCTGCCAAATCCACAGTACTTTTCTAGTAGTTTTTTGATGTATAGATTGTTATGTTCTATACAGTTAGATCTGGCTCCCTAGGGTTACGGTTAGGTGTTACTTAACCAAAATATGTCATCTCTCAACAAGAAGGACCTATGAAGCTGTCTATCACAAGAGTTCTGCTCAACAGAGGTACTCTCTACTGAAGATTAACAAATAATTACAACAGACTTTTCTTACTTCCTTCTTGGGAATTTTAAAGCAGGACATTCAGAGAGGTATACAGATGGAAGGGAGATGAAGGAGGAATAACACATGGAGAAAGAAGTCAGTAAGCAGAATCATAAGGCATCAGAAGCCCTGAGGAAGCAGAAACAAAGGGCTAAGAGACACAGTGGAGTGTAAATCAGTCAGTAGCAAAGTAGAAGAATTTGGGAGAGAGGGAAAAGAGGCAGAGTAGAGTCATCAGCATGTTAAGCAACTACAGTTGATGTGGAGTTACCAGTGACTTGAAACACTAGAACACCTATATTCCCTTCATGGCAAGTGTCATTTCAGTGTATAAGAACTTGAGTATCACTACATTGAGTTTTTCAGTTTTTATCATCCATATAAAAAATAATTACTCTTTGTATTGCTTATTTTCCAAGTAGATCCTTAGAATAAATATGCACTAATATAAGGATTATTTGGTCCCATGCAACCTGAAAGAGCAAGACCGACAGAATGATGAAAGAGAGCCAGGTTTCCAAACATGCCTTAGGCCATGTGAGTACGCTAATGAATTTTTGCTTTATGTCCTCTCTACTTTTAAAAGCTAATGAAGATCCTACCATAATCTGTTCTCTGTTCTGCATTTGCTTCAAATCTTCCACACTTAATAGGGCTTATAGTTACAAGTGAATCTAATATTATATTTCCTATGTTAAGGAGAATAGCTTGAGGCTATAGGAAGTAGGGACGTGGAAGCCACAGAGGGTACACACCCAGAGGCCACAGGAATTATATACCCAGAGGCCCCAGGAAGTACACTCCCTGAGACCACCAATCCTCAGCCTCTGCCTCCCATTTTTATAGCCATATAACAAACTGTGCTTGATCTAGACAATGAGTACAGCAGACAGTTACCTATAACCCAGAATCAACAAAGGCTGGCCTACAAAGATATCAAATACAGAAACGGTTTTCTTATCAAAAAAAGTCAATTAAGTGTACTGAACAGGACCAACTGAGTCCAAGTGTTATTTTTCTGCCACAACACCAATCTGTTAATCAACTCCAGTCTAAAAAGCCTGGAACATAGCTTATTGGGGTATCTGAGACTCCATGCCCTTTGTCTGTTTTGGTACCACGGGTTAAACCCAGGAGCACTCAACCACTGAGCCACATCCCCAGCCCTTTTTATATTTATTTTTTATTTTGAGACATGGTCTTACTAAGTTGCTTAGGGCTTCACTAAGTTTCTGAGGCTGGCTTTGAACTTGTAATTCTCCTGCTTCAGCCTCCCGAGCTGCTGGGATTACAGGTGTGCGTCACCATGCCTGGCTCCCATACCCTTTGTAATGCCCTTTAATACACTAAAACTTAGGTCACTTATGTACTTACCCTAAGTTTGAACTGTACAGCAACAACCATCCCAGACCTCTAAATGTTACCAAGAAGCTGTAAAAATAAGCTTCACCAGAGTTATCTCCACTCCAAGTAAACCGTTGCATAAGAAAGTATGCTACCATCTGAATAACCAAAAAAAATAATAAAAAAAAATATATATATATATGTATTTCCTTACAAATGCATAAAACATTTCTAAAGTGATCCTTGGAAATTATTACTTTAGTTTCTGGTTCTTTGAGAAGAAACTGAGTAGCTGGTGAAGAGAGGTTAGAAGAACTTTTCTTTGTACTTAGTTCTCCTTGGATTTTTAACCATGTGAATATATATTAAAAATATTTTTAAAAATATAATCCCCTTTCCTGATTACTCCCTTCATAGCATGTGACTGTTTTAAGTTCCAGTATGCTCTTAAATCTTATTCATCTTTAATAAACCCTTCTTTCTATCTCAGTCAGAATGAGTTTATTATTAGGCCCAACCATCATCTTATTTTCAGAACTTAACTGTGTGAGTGGGTGGGGCTGGGGCTCAGCAGTAGTGCACTTGCCTTGCATGTGTGAGGCACTAGGTTCAATTCTTAGCACCACATATAAACAAATAAAATAAAGGTCTACCAAGAACTAAAAAAAATTACAAAAAATAAAAAGAACTTAACTGTAAAGATATAACCTATCTCTCAACAAGAAAAAAAAATCTTCTTTTCAAGGAACGAAATTGGGCTTATAGAGGCTTGGGAGGCTAAGGCAGGAGGATCACAAGATTAAAGCCAGCCTCGAAAGTTAGTGAGGACCTACACAAGACCCTGTCTCAAAATAAAATATAAAAAAGAGCTGGGTTTTGGCTCAGTGGTTAAGCGCCCCTGAGTTCCATCCCTAGAACCAAAAAAAAAAAAAAAAAAGGAAGCACCCACAAAAAACATGAAATTAATTGGTTTTACAGAATATATATTTTTTTAGCAATCAGTAAAGGGATAAGGGTTTGACCACTTCCACATTAATAATTCTACATTAATAATTTTAGCTCTACCACAACTATAGCAGTGAATAGGTGAAATGATCAGAAAGTAAGATATAGCCAGAGAGGGCAATACCCCAAGTCCCCCAAAAGGCGTCTTCAAGTCGATGGAAAGTGCAGATTGCTCCATAGAAAGGACTGTTTTGTAGACACATTCCAAACAGTACAACAATGGGGTGGGCACAGACTTGAGTGGAAGCTGCAGATAATTTCAAACTCAAAGGCTAAAAGTAAAAGGTAAGTCTCAGGTGACCAGAGAACAAGTAATCTTCCAGACACCTAATTATCATAAAAGTTAGGCAACATTCCAAGAGTGTCCAACCAATAGGCTTAGCATTTTTGATACCTAGTTAGCATAAATATTGGTCAACGCCCCTACCCAACAGCTATATAAGCCCCTAGATTAGTAGACTTAGGTGGCAATCCTCTCACTTATAAGAGCTGTGTTTCTTTTCTTCCCATCTGAATAAATCTTACTCCTTTGCACTCACCCTCCCTTGTCTGTGAGCTCACTCTTGGATCTCAAGAGACAAGAAGCCAAGGGGAATCACTGGTGATCTTTAACTACCACCAAACACTAGCAGGCACTGCCAGCGGTGGAGCTAAAAGAGCTGTAACAAACCGGTCCTGCCTACTGCAAAGTAACAGCAGAAGATCCAGTTTCAGCAGCATGACATTACAAACAACCCAAATTTCCAAAATCAGGAGGTATGTTAATGTATGCTAAGTATAGTTGAGTCACACATTGGAAAACATCACAACCATTAAAAATGGTATCAATTTATAAAATGTCACTCCCATACAAAATATTCAGGCACAAAGCAAACATTTTAAACATGAAAGAAGTCAAGAGAAAACATCCATGAGCTCTTTCTGGGGGGGAAAAATTGACAAGAGACAACAGGAATAAATCAAAGAATATAAGAACAGAAAACAAACAAAAAGAACAGGAAGGGCTGGGGCTGTAGCTCAGTGGTAAAGCACTTGCCTTGCATACATGAGGCACGGGGTTCGATCCTCAGCACCATATAAAAATAAGTAAAATAAAGGTCTGTCAACAACTAAAATATATATATTTTTTTAAAAAGAACAGGAAAATAGTAAGTACCTATAATTCCATTAAAATATGCAAAAATACACTAAAAGATTATGTGAAACTAAACAAAGCATGAATATTCTACCTTGTAAGTGTAAAAGTAACAACATATCTAAGAAAGGGTGGGTGGAAGAAATTGTGAAAGTGCTAATTTCCTTATCCTTCAGAGCAAAGTACTGACACTTTTTTTTTTTGGTATGGGGGATTGAACTCAGGGGCACTTGACCACTGAGCCACGTCCCCAACCCTATTTTTGTATTTTATTTAGAGACAGGGTCTCACTGAGTTGATTAGCACCTCACTTTTGCTGAGGCTGGCTTTGAACTTGTGATCCTCCTACCTCAGCCTCCTGGGCTGCTGGGATTATAGGTGTGTGCCACTGAGCCCAGCTTAACTGACACATTTTATACCTGAAACATAATTTTAAAAACACAAAGACTACAGCTTCTTAATGTTTTTCACAATATTTTTGACCTTTAACAAATAATGTCTCTTACTATAAACATTGAGATTATACAATTTCTTCAATATAAATTAATTTTTCTTTTGTTAATTCAAGTAAATACTTTTTTATTTTTAGAAAGTTTGACTATTGTGATCTTATTTTTATATGAATACTATCTTCATTCATTACTGGGCACCTACTACATGCCAAAAACAGTTCTAGGTGCTGAGATACAGCACTGAATAAAAGAGAAAATCCTGCCTTCATGGAAATTATATTCTAGACTTTTTTCTTCCATAATTTCTTTCTTTCCCCCTTCTTTCCTTCTTCTTCTTTCCTTAATTATTAACTCCCTACCCTTCCATCCATTTATCCTATTACACAGGTCTGTAACAACAGCTATCTAATGACAATTATTATTTCAAGAAGTAAGATTTGTGATGATTTTTAAACCTTCTTTAAGAGGCTCTTTTCTTTAATTACAGTTCATCAAAAGGGCTTTATAATAAGCTATCCAAATTTTTATAAAACAAATGCAAAGTGAACTAGTGAAGAGACAAGAGTAATTGTGAAATATTTCTGAGAAACTACAGGAAAAAATTTGACAGGCATATATCCAATACCAAGATTTAACAGATATTAAAATTTTACCACATACTTGTTCAGATATTTTCCCCTGATAACAAAACACTACAGAAACAGTTGAAGTCCCATTCCACATCCCTTTTCCCTCCATCTTCAAAGGCAACCACCATTTTGAGAAGACAATGTTTATAATTTCCATGGATGTCTCTATATCATAAACAATATATACAATTATTTTGTGTGTTTAAAATTTACAGATATGGTACCATAGTGTTTGATTTCTTTTGTAACTTTTTAAAAAATATACTGTTTCTTATGTTGATTTTTTAAAACATTTTTTAGTTGTTATGGACCTTTATTTTATTTATTTGTATGTGGTGCTGAGAATCAAACCTAGGGCCTCATATATACTAGGCAAACACTCTACTACTGAGCCACAACCCCAGCCCCTTTTGTAACTTTTTTAACTTAGAGTTGTTATGAGATTTATCCAAGTTACACAATATAGTCTAATTCAGTATTCAATTCATTCATATTCATTCATATATGTGTACTGTCACTGTATGAATAAACCTTAATCTATTGACAACCAAAAATTTTTTTAAAAAGGAGGCTTACCATATTAGCAAGAGGATACTTGGGGTTGCAAGAATGCAAAACTTTGGTCAAAAGAGTAAGAAAATATTAGGGGAAAAAAATCTCCTATACATAGCACAGGTATAAAGTAAACAGAAAATATTTTGGAATACTAAAAGAACAGCCACTCTGCAAAGGCACTGAAGCATAGGTATGGGACAGATGGGTATGGCTGGGAATAGGAAAAAGATGAAAACTTCTTTTCCAAAATTGGACCCTGTATCATTTTAGTGCACCAAATCCTTGAGTATCAATTTGTTCTGAAATTGACTAGAATGGAATGTTAAAAAAAATGCAAGTTGATAATAACCTTATAACACTTTGCAAAATTCATCTGTATTTTTTGATACTCTTAATACTCTTGAGGCTTAAGCAATATTGGTATTATTATTTTACAGATAAAGAAAATGAAATAAAAAGAAGATACAATATAGAAAATCAATAATAGAGCTAGCTACCAACGCTGACTTCTAGTATACTTTTTAATTGTCACAAATGAAAAAGAAAGAACATAGATTATAAAAGAACACAGATTGTTAGTATATAAGATTAGAGTTACTTTCAAATTCAATTTGAAAAACTAGCTACATGGGAAAATTAGCTTCTTGACTTTAGAGGCATTATTTGTGGGATATATATTTTTTTTTAACAAGCTAGTTTTATTCAGGATAACCTAAGTTTATTCTATTAAAATTACTCTCAAAATGAACCCACCACTATCTATAGCTATAAAGCACTATTTTGGAGGGGTGGGGTGGTGTTTCCAGTGATTGAACTCAGGGGCACTCCACTGAGTCACATCCCAAACCCTATTTTGTATTTTATTTAGAGACAGGGTCTCACTGAGTTGCTTAGTGCCTCACAGTTGCTGAGGCTGGCTGTGAATTTGTGATCCTCCTGCCTCAGCCTCCCGAGCTGCTGGGATTACGGGCATGTGCCACCACACCCAACTATAAAGCACTAATTTTTAAAAAACTACCACTCTCAGGGCTAGGGATGTAGAACCTAGCATGTGAGAGTCCTAGGTTCAATCCCCAGAGAAAGAAAATAATCAAAAAACAAATCCCAGAATCTCAGAAGGCTCAGTTTTTCAAAAGCTACTCTAAAACACTTTTTAGTTTGTTTTTTAAAATTAAATTCATACTCAAAAGGTGTGTGTTCTATTTTTTAAATTTCTGCAAGCCAGAAAACAAAAATAGAGTGAAAGGATAGATAATATATATCACAAATAACTTAAATACATAAAAAGGTAAATAGTTCAACGGGAAAATGAAGAAAGATCATAAACTACTTGTTAAGACAAAAAAAAATTAGAGATACAAAAGAGGTACATACTGGGCACCATGACACATGCCTGTAATCAAGAGGCTCAGTAGACCCTGAGGCAAGAGATCATGAGTTCAAAGCCATCCTCAGCAACTTCGAAGTGCTAAGCAACTCAGTAAGACCCTGTCTCCAAATAAAATACAAAAAATAGGGCTGGGGATGTGACTCAATGGTCAAGTGCCCCTGAGTTCAACCCCCTATATTACCCCCCAAAAAAAGAGGTTCATAGTTCAAAAAATGAAAATTAACACTGTTTCTATTTTTTTAATAGTAAAATTGGCAAAAATCCCAAAGTTTAGTAATTAAACTTTGCTTAAGAGGGAGAGGAGAAAACAGGCAACCTCATATGACAGACTATAGTATCAAGATAGCAACATGTACCAAATACTATGCACTTTGACATACTTCCAAAAATTTATCCTAGAGAAAAATTCTCACTATTATAAAATGACATGCATACCAAGTTAGTATCCAAAAAATCAAACAGAACTATCACACTACCCCACAGTTCCATTTCAGTGTATACTTTCAAAAGAACTAAAAGCAGAGGCCCAAACAGTCTCTGCAACATGTATTATTATAGAGGGCCTAAAAACATCTTAAATATCTATCCATTAATAGAAGATTACTTCAATATATTATAACTCATCATATAATGACATGAAAAAGATCCTTATATACTAAAAGAATAATCACCAAGATAAACTGATAAGAGAAAAAAATCAGGGTGCAGAATGACTTACTTTGTGCTAAAAATACACACACATCCTACAAATCAACAATAAAAAAACCAAACAGCCTGATTAAAAAATGGGCAAAAAAAAAAAAAAAGGACTGGAATTGACATTCCTCCAAAGAATATACAAATGAGCATGAAAGGATGTTCAACATCCTTTTATTACTAATTATTACTAATAATTAGGGAAATGCAGATCAAAGCCACACTGAGATATTACTTTGCACCCCAAATAAGACCACCACACACAAAAAATAAATAAATAAATAAAACCACAAAACAAGTATTGGCAAGGATGTAGGGAAATTAGAATCTTTGTGCATTGCTGAGGGATGTAAAATGGTGCAGCCGCTATGGAAAACTGTGTGGAATTACTCCAAAAAATCAAACAGAACTATCACATAACCCCACAGTTTCACTTCTGTGTATACTTTCAAAAGAACTAAAAGCAGGGGCCCAAACAGATATTTGTACACCAATATTTGTAGCAGCATTATTCATTCACAATAGTCAAAAAGTAAAATTAACACAAATGCCAGTCAACAGATGGACAGATAAACAAAATGTGGCAAGGGTAAGTGAAAAGAGCCACACACAGAAAGACAAAAGACTGATATTTCACTTACACTAGGCACCTAGAGTAGTCAAACTCATGGAGATAAAGAAGAATGATGGTTGCTAGGAGTAGGAGAGGGGAGATGAGCAGTTATATTAAATGAGTAACAGAGTTTCAGTTTGGGAAAATGTGAAAGTACTAGAGATGGACAGCAGTGATAGTTGTACAAATAATGTAATATTAATGCCACTGACCTGTATACTTAAAAATGGCTAAAATAGTAATTTTATGTTATAAATATTTTATCACAATAACACACACACACACACACACACACACACACACACACAAACTATCTCTAGAAGAATTAGAGTAACTTATAACAAAGTTTGCCATTAGAAAGGAGAACTGGATAGTCAGGAATTAGAGGTGAAGAAATTCACTTGTCACAATAGATTCTTTGTACCTTTAGAATTTTCTTTCATGTACCACCTATCATCTATGAAAACTTCAATTTTCCATTATTTTTACCAATTGATTTCTAAACACAGAGAAGGAAAATATACATAAGTAAAAGTGTATTGTGGTCTATATTTTGTATAAGGCAAAATCAAAACAACACTTATTAGTGATAGTAAAAATCTACCCAATGTTTTTCAAGCAGCTAGGTTTAAAAAATTCTTTAATGAAGAAAATGGAAAGGAAAATGAAATGCTTTAGAACTTAACAAATCAGCACAAAATACATAAAAATAAGTAAAAATTTCTTTTGAGGGTTTTATGAAGTACAAAAGACACTGCTCACCAAGATTAAATAGGGGAAAAAAACTTTTTAATTATTTACTTAAAGATTAAAAGAGTGCAGGAGGCATAGTGGCACAGGCCTGTAATTCCAGCAACCAAAGAGGCTAAGGCAAGAGGATCAAGTTCAAGGCAACTTAGCAACACCCTGTCTCTAAAATAAAAGATAAAAAGGTCTGGGGATGAAGCTCAGTGGCAGACTGCCCTGGATCCAGTCGCTAGTACTGAAAAGAGAGAGAGATAAAGAGAGAGAGAGAGAGAGAGAGACAGAAAGAGAGAATATAATATGGAATTATTATTATAATAGCTTGTAATAGCTAATATTGTTCTAAGCTTTAAATCCCATGCAAATTTGTTTCAAGCTAACATTATTCTAAGAGCTTTAAAAAAAGTCCACTGACAATTGTGGTCCTCACAGACTATTTGGTCTATTTGATCTCAGAACTTCTTTTATACCTTTAAAAACTACTAAGGTTTTCAAAGAGCTTTGATTTATGGGAGTTATATGGATCTCTCTTTACTATGCTAGAAATTAAACCTTAAATTTAAAAAATATGTTTTCCTTAATTGTTTAGAAATAATAAATAAGCCCATCATATTCTTATGTAAGTAACATAATTTCTATGAAAAGAAATTACTGTCCATAGAAAAAATTTTAATTAGAAGACTGGTATTGTTTTATATGTTTGCAAATCTATTATTGCTTAGCATAAAAGAAGACAGTTGGAGACTCATATCTAGTTCTGTTCAATCTATTGTAGTATCACACCTCATATAGACTTTGAAAAACTCCAATATACACTTGTGAAAAAAAAAACAAGAAATAAAATAGCTAAGACTGCCCAAGCTTTATTATGAAAAGAGTGTTGACTTCACAATTTCCTAAAAGGGCCTTAAGGACATACGAGGGTCTCCAAATCACACTTTGAGAACCACCTACACTGCCAAGGCAAATGTAAAAGCAGAGGCATAAAGAAAATAAATAAATTACTACTAGTCACAGAGCTCTGCCTGGAACCCTGGGAGTCTGATTCCAGACCTCAGGGCCACCTTTCCCAGGTCTGAGGAAAGCACACAGACCAATCTGTATGGCTTTTAGATAGTGGTGAACAACCTACTTTGTTCTATTTAATGTGATAAAATTTCAAATTAAATCTCTCAATTTTTGCACAGCAGAGATAAGGAGAAAGGAGAGAAGCTGCCCTATAGGAAAAATAGTACTATAGCTTCTCCTGAGGAATAAAGCACAAGCTAGACACCTCTGAACAACTCTCAAAAATTATCTCTCTTTTCCTAACCAATCCAAGCCATTTGTATCTTCCCAACACTCTCACTCCATTCCAAGATACTTCTTTATACAACCCGATCCTTACACAGAAATTGCCTTCAATCCTTAACTAAAAGGTTTAAAATAAGAGTCTAGTTTTATCAGCTATTAAAACATTTTATAAATTGACAGCAGTTAATATAGTACTAAACTAGTATTAAGATTGAAAGTAAAGCAATATATCAGAATACAATATATAATTCAATTCAATTACACAAAATGTAACATGTTATAAAGTAGGTCTAACAATCCAAAAAGGAAATAAACTGTTTAGTAAGTGAAAAAAAGAAGTCGACTTAGACCTTCACTTTTAATCATACGCTAAAATAAATTCCAGACAGATTAACTGCTTTTACAAATGCAGTCTCAATTGAGTCTGGGAAAGGTAGGAGCCAACCCAGCCCATAATCGAATTTCCAGAGCCTCCCCTGGGGCTGGTGTACAGTCAGCTTGGAAAATGCTACCCTGAACAAAAGAAATTAATTTGACTTCCAGCCTTGCTGCTAACCTATTGTGAGATCTTGGGCAAGTCATTTTGTTTCTGTCCTTAATTTTCAATTTTGAAAGAGAGGATGATAATGATACCAGCAGCATAAGAACATTTGTTATAAACTCTGAAGTGACTTACAGATTATCATAAGGAAAGAAGATTAGAGAGCTGCATTCATTCATGTTGCTACTCCTCAAATGTTCTTAGCATTGATACTTTAATGCTAAAAACAATGCCAATTTTTTTCCTAACCATCTTTAATAAAGTGGACCACTTAAGTTGTCCCTTAGGGCCTCAGTAAAGTTATTTTAATTTGGAATGGGAAAAAGATGTAGCTCATAAACATGTTTATTTTTCCTGAACTGGCCCTTTTACCAAAAAAGGCCTGGCTGGCATCACTGCTGTAAGGGAGGTTGTCTTGCTTCGTTCAGAAAGCCCAAGGGTAGGAGAGAAGCCCACAAAGTACTTAAAGGAGAGGGTTGGGACAGTGGGCATAAGCACAGCAAAAGACTTGGAAGGAAGAAAGCTCTGATTGACACCAAGGAAACTATGTACTTTCTCTCTGTCTCCAAAGACTGGAGATGACAATATTTACCACACAAATAACATTAAAATGAAGTAATGTACATGAAGCCCCATCCTCCCAACTAGCAAGCCATTTAGTTAATGCTTTTCTTCTCTCTTTCCCCTTGCTCATAAAGCTATACTCTCCCGGACTTCTCTAACAATACCTGTGTCCCCTCAGGAGAGCCCTTCGGCTTCAACCAGAGGTCTGCAGTCAAGGCACCTTCCATTCATATAATTTAGTGGTGTGAATTGCTGGCAGGATTAACAAGCTCTGTACCCCATCCAAAACTCTACCACCATCACCATCCCCTCACCCACTCATTTTCCTGCTAAAACATTCATAGAGTGTCATACCCATAGAATGCAATGTGACCAGAGCCACTTGGAGCTATGCTGCAGTCCATTTACCACATTTCCATGGCAATGACTAAGCCAAAGCTTGCACAATATAGTTAAGGTGTAGACAAGACAAATTGAACCCCATTCTCCACTCTATCCATAAACAGAGCTGTGGCATAAAACAATACTTTATAAAGTGTTACTATAGGGCTGAGGATGAAGCAAGAGCACTTCCCTAGCATGTGTGAAGCCCTAGATTTAATTCCTAGCACCACCAACCATCATCAACATAAAGTAAAATAATGCACTTGTTAGTCCTATATCTTCAGGTATAAAAAACTAAGGAATACATATAGTTACAACTTATCATAAAAATATAGTTACAACTATATTACAAAATACATATAGTTACAACTTACCAAATAAAGCCTTATATTGCTCATTCAGTTTAGCTCAGGTTTAAAACACTTAGTCTCCTGACTAGTATTAGAAGTGATGGCACTGGTTTATAAGTATCAAAACTGTTCCTTCCAGTACCATTTTTAAATCATTTCCAACTGCTTTGCTGACCTCTATACCAGGTACTAAGTCTTGAGGTTGTGATTCCCACCAAACAATCCCCATTTTGCCTGGCTTCCTAGAACAATGGTTTCATTGCCTTTCTTTGCTATATGTGGCACAAATTCTACAATGTCTATTAAGACTTATGTATAGTGTCCTTTACCTTTTGCCTTTCTTTGTCTCCTATACTCTACTCCAGGTCTACCAATATTCATATTTTTCATTTTTTGTGTGTATATATGTTCTGTTTTGGTTCTTTTGGCAGTTTTACTTTGAAGTGTACCATTGTTTAGGTATTTTGTGTGTGTGTGTGTGTGTGTGTGTGTATACATATATATATTTCTTTGTGGTACTGAGGATTGTGTTTAAGCATTATTATTCATTCTTTGTGATAATCCCTTTCATGGATTGATAATACATATCTATTTATTTTTTAAAGCAAATTCTATTCAATTACTTAACAACCATTTATTGAATATCAACTATGTGCCAAGTATTAAAGCTACAGAATTCATCTCAGAGTTTATATAATCTATAGGTTGGAATAGACAATTAGAAATATATTCTATCCACTAGACTAAAGAATATGAAACAGAATTTACCTGAAGCAATAGCTAGCAAAAACATTTTATGGGGCACAGGAAAATAAATACTTTAAACAGCATAATAAATCCAAGGTACAGTGTAAAAAGAAAAGATTCCTCTTCTGTTTTATGAATTGTATCAGTAATTTATAATTGGAACAACAATGAATTTTTCCAAACCTCACATCCACTGTATTATTCGACTCATGGTCAAACACTTCAAATGCTTCTTTGATTTTTTTGTGAAATTCTGCTAGTGCTAACTCTGCAAAAGAATAAGTAAATAAAATTATTTTACTTTAATTTTGAATTCAAAACAAAAATCTCAATAACCAGACTAGAAATCTTAATAAGGAAGAACATGAAAGATTCTTTCTTGATCTTCTTTATGTATCATTTAGCATGTTTAACTTCCTCTGGAGTTGTCAAAGAATAGGATAGATTATTTTTTCAAAATTCTGAAGAGTGATATAAAGGCTTTTTAATCTCAATCTTAAATGCACAGTCAATGAGTTTTCACATATGCATATACTCATGGGACTACCACCCATATGAAATTAGTAGACTATATTTAGGTATCTTCCTTCCCAAGTAGTTTATTCAGCCTGACAGGCTGAGTAAATCCAATGCAACAAATACCACTGTCTTATCAATAGTGTGTCTTGCCTACGCTGCTTTATTCTACACTTGAGGAGAGCTGAAGTTGTGGGATATAAGGCATTAAAAACCAACATATGATACTGTCTCATCATACAGTTTTCAAACAAGTTTGGGACTAAGGCTAACTTATATGAAATAGTGATGTACCCACTATGTCCTACACATTACTCTAGTTGATAGAGTTATAGCCAGGAACAAAATAGGCCAAACAAAACAAACAAACTTGCCTGTATAGAAAGATATTTTTATTGGGAAAGATACATAACCTTGCACATACTTAGTAAAATATATAGTAAGTCAAATGGGCTTAAAAATAGGGCAAAAATGGGGGCTGGGATTGTGGCTCAGTAGTAGAGCACTCACCTCGCACATGTGAGGGCTTGGGTTCAATACTCAGCACCACACAAAAACAAATAAGTAAAAATAAAGGCATTGTGTCCAACTACAACTAAAAAATAAATATTTTTTTAAATAGAGCAAAAATAACCAGAGGGATGGGGGGTGAGACTGGGGTGATCTAGTGATTTGGAAAGGCCTGTCTCCGTGTAAGGTGATATTTGGGCAGACACTGACGGAGGGAAGAGAGCCAGTCTTGTGAATATCTCTAGGAAGAGATTTTTGGGAAGAGAGAAAGAAAAGTGCAGAATAGTAGAAAATAAAATCAGAAAGCATGGGTTTGAGGGTGGGGAAATAATTATCTAAGAATTCTGTAGCTACTTTAAGGATTTTGGCTTTTGCTCTGAATGTAGTGAGACACTACTGAAGCAGCAAAATGACTTCATAGGCTTATATTCACTTTAGTCATTAAGTTGAGAAGACATTGAACAAAGATGGAAGCAGAACTGTTAGGAGGCTATTCCAGTATTGTAGGTAAGATACTAATGGTGGTTTGGACCAGTGTGGTAGCAGTGGAGACAGTAAGGATTCTGGATATATTCTAAAGAAGAAAGTCAGTAGCATTTGCTGACAGATTTGAAATTCGGTACACAGAGAAAGAAAGAGGTGATGGCTGAACTCCAAAGTGTTCAGCTAAGTGAACCAATAACAAAAAACATGCAATCAAACCTCAAAATTTATTAAACAATAAGTACAACAGAACACCCAGGAAAGGAGAGAGGGATTAAAGATGAGTTTAGATAATTATTTTAATTGTAAACATAATACCACCAAATAGAAAATCAGTCATCCCTGCCTCCCATTTCAGATGTAGGCAACATGACAAAATAGTCATTTAAGATTTTAAAAAAGGGGCTGGGATTGTGGCTCAGTGGTACAGTGCTCGCCTAGCATGCACGAGGCACTGGGTTCAATCCTCAGCACCACATAAATGTAAAATAAAGATATTGTGACCACCTAAAACTTAAGAATAAACATTAAAAAAAAAAGATTTTAAAAAAATGGACAATTTTTTAAATCACTCCATTCTCTTCATTCTAACATAACCACTAATCATTTTGCTGTATTCTTCTCCAATCTTTTTTCATAAACATTCTTTTATATACAGCACTTAGTAACTACCATTTATTCATTCAACAAGTATTAGCAAGTATTAATAAGCACTATATACCATGGTCTGTATCATCCGGTTTACATATATTTACAACCAGAGAAGTAAGTATACCATTCTTAGGGAAGAAAAGAAACTAAAGCTCAGAAAGGTTAAGCAACTTACCCAAGATTATACAGTTATTAAGTGCCAGAGCTAAAATGAACCCCAATCTTTCTCACTTGAATAACCCTGCTCTTCCCCCAACCCCACTCCAACACCTATGACACTGTTAATATTCATAGTACAAAAACTATTACCCTCGTTACTTCACTCAAACACTGTATTTTTTCAGGTTGCAATATTTTTTAATATTGCAATTTGATATGATTAATATGTCTTTATTATGAATAACCTAAGTGGAAAACTTGCTAATTTAAAAAACTTAAAGTAAATGTTACCTCAATCCTTAAATTTACACTTCTTTGATAATAAACAAGTATGAATAATGATCCATGTTGTTTGTTTACCACCTCTATTTTCTCTGTTATGTGTCTGCTCATGTTCTCTGCTCAACCCTACTGGTATCTTCAATTATTTCTTAACAATTTGAGCTCTTAGAAAAGTAAAGAAATTGAGTATTCACCAAACCTCAAGAAAAAGGCTGATTCTGTTCTCTCCCTCATCATCTTTGAAAAAATAACTAGCTAAATTTTAAAGGATGAGAAAAAGTCTCAACATATGTTGACTGCCCCCCCCAAAAAAGATAATGTACTTTAAATATGATTTTAGGGGTTGGAGTGTGGCTTACTGGTAGAATCTTTGCCTAGCATGTTTGAGGGCATGGTTGGATCCCTAGTACTGCAAAAAAGTTTAAAAATTATAAAACAATCTTCATGCCGGGGGTGTAGCTCAGTAATAGAATGTTTGCTAGCATGCATGAGGTAAAAATTACTGCAAACAATTTCCAATGTCAATTGTTTGCATTTGTTTTTCTAAAATGAAAACAGTTTCATTTCCTTTCTGATCATCAAAATCATAGATGATTACTGCAGGGGGAGAAAAAGAATGTGAAAGAATTTAGATTAAGCAAAAATCTTTAAACCTCTTCCATGCAGAATTAACCACTCTTAAGGTTGATCTCTAATCTTTCATTCAAAAATAAGTTGTAAGCATCCTTCATTCTCAAAAAAAAAAAATCAATTACGCTATCATTTCTATTACACTATCATTTCTTGGAATTTAAGATAACTTTATCAAAATTTATTTAAATAACACCCTAACTATAGAAGTTTAGGTTGTTTCCAGTTTTTCATTATAATCAATTATTTAGTGAACAAGCTTGCCCAATTCATGTTTGTACATTTGTCTTATCTCACCAAAATTCAGAGTGGAATATGGTAGACATTTTTGAAGGGTGTAGGGAAGATCCTTATTAATCATAGTACCTTGGAGGAAATCTCACTAGTTATAACACTGCAAAAAAGCTGATGTTTGCTTTTTTAAATTATTTTTTCTTTTTGGTCCTAGGGATTGAACCTAGGACCTCATGCATACTTGCAAGCATTCTATTACTAAGCTACACCCCCAGCACAAAGATTGTTTTATAATTTTTAAACTTTTTTGCAGTACTGGGGATCCAACCCATGCCCTCAAACATGCTAGGCAAAGACTCTACCACTAAGCCACATCCCAACCCCTAAGATTACCTTTTATCACATTATCTTTTATTTTGGGGCAGTCACATTGTTGAGACTTTTTCTCATCCTTTAAAATTTAGCTAGTTAGTCTTTTTTTAATATTTATTTTTTAGGTGGAGATGGACACAACACAATGCCTTTTTTATATTTTTATGTAGTGCTGAGGATCGAACCCAGGTCCCGGCCGTGCTAGGCGAGCGCTTTACCGCTGAGCCACATCCCAGCCCCTAGTTATTCTTTCAAAAGACAAAGAAAGTAAGAACAGAATCAGTATTTTTCTTGAGGTCTGGTGAATACTCAATTCCATATTCTTCTACAATTAAAAAATATATTTACTCTTGAATCCATCTGAAATTTATTTTGACATGATTCAAAAGTGAAAGATTAACTTTTCTGAATTTACTAAGCACTTATTTTCCTTCTATTTTATTATGTATTGTAGTCTTTTATAATTGATTGAGACTACTTATTATTGATTGCTTATTCTATTGATTCAATTCTGATTTGCATTTCTGTCACTACTGTACTATTATAATTATTGCCACTATATTGGTCCCTTTTTTGGGAATGTTCACTAACATTCTCACCAGTTTATTCTTCCAAATGAAATTTAGAAATCCAAATAAAATTTTAAAAATTCAAAGTAAAATACCATTGGGAGTTTTTGTTTCTGTAATCAATCTATACACTGAAAAATAAATAACATTTTAAAATATTAGTTTTCACATCTAAGAGCAATGCTTAGTTATATGTCCCTTTTTACATATTTAAATTAAATGATACACATTATAGGTTTCCCCATACAATTACATACAATTCTCCAAGATTATGCTTGCGTATTTTATGGGATTTATATATACTATGATATTTATCTTTTTTTAATAAGAATGTCCATAGAGGCTTAATATAATGAAAAATTCAAAAACAGAATAAATACATTGTTATGATGTCATATGAAAAAATATTTACAACATAATGAGTAAATAACAAACACCACCAAGAACATGCAAACAATATTTAACAAAGAAGACAGATTAAAATTCATACTGTATAATTCCACTAATATTAAGTGCAAAAAAGAAAAATTAATCTCCATCCAGAAAGATCAGAATAGAGGTTGGATGAAGGAAAATACATGATGGAGACTTCTGAGAGGCTAGACAAACTCTATAGAGTGATCTGAGTGGTGTATACATATATAAAAATTAACCTCAATTTTTTTGTTTTTAAAAATTCAAATAGTTCAAAATTTTCTAGGCTTTGTTTTATTTTAATGAGTTTTACTGAGGCTAAACTTACAAATAATGGATTAACAAATGTTAACTGTATAATTTTACAAGTTTTGATAAATATGTTCATGTTTATAATCATCACTATGTCATAGAACATTTCTATTACCCCCAAATTGTCCATCGTGCCCTTCTGCAGTCTAGTCCGTCTCCTTCATTCATCCTGCTCCTAAATAAATGGCATCATACAAGGTAGTCTTTGGTGTCTAATATCTCTCAGCTATAGCAACACTTGACATTTATTCATCTTATTTTGTTTATCAGGAATGTATTCCTTTTTATTACTGAATAGCACTCTATGAACATTTTTATCCATTCAGTAATTGATGGCTATTTGAGGTACTTTCAGTTTGGAGTCATTATGACTATGGCAAAGATGAACATCTGGGTACATGTAGACATGTTTTCTCCTGACCTAGGAATGGAAAGAGTGGATCATAACATAACATAACTATCAAATATTATAAGACACTGAAATGACTTCCAAGGTGATTATATCATTTTATATTTCTGTCACTAATTATATGGGAATCCCATTTGTCCCACATTCTCACCAGTCCTTGAAAGTCAGTATTTTTAATTTCATCATTCTAGTGGGATTTTTAATTTTCATTTTCTTAATGAGCAGTGATGCTGAGCATGTTCTGATATGCTTGTTTGCAATTTGTATATCTTTTTTAATGAATTGACTGCCAAATGTTTTTACCCATTTCTAATCAGTTTCATTTTTTTAAATTTTTTTTAGTTGTTGGTGGTCCTTTATTTTATTCATTTATTTATATGTGGTGCTGAGCATTGAACCTAATGTCTCACACATGTGAGGTAAGCACTGTAACACTGAGCCACAACTCCAACCCAATTTGTTTCATTATTGATTTGTAAGAATTCTTTATATTTTTTAGGTATAAGTCTATTATTAGATATGCATTTCGAAAAATATATTTGTCCATGTCTTGGATATTTATCTTTTTAACCCCTGTAATTTCTGGTATTTGAAGTAAATGTTGATTGTTTAGTTGTTGTTGTTGTTTTGGGGGGAGGGGTACTGGGGATTGAACTCAGGGGAACTCTACCACTGAGCCACATCCCCAGCCCTATTTTTGTATTTTATTTAGAGACAGGGTCTCACTGAGTTGCCTAGCACATTGCTTTTTGCTGAGGCTGGCTTTGAACTGGAGATCCTTCTGCCTCAGCCCCCACCCTGCCACCCCCCCCAACCCCATGGTTGGGATTACAGGCCTGCGCCAGCACACCCGGCTTATTTTTATTTTTGCTATTGATCCACTTCCTGAAACCTTTTATTAATTAGAATCCTTCTTTGTTTGATTATACTGTATTTTCTGAAAATATACTTTGTATTATCTTCTTATCCTCTTTTTCTCCTTCATGATTTATGGCATAAAGCACATGCCAAGCATATGCTCTATCTACCACTGAACTATAGAGGAAATTCTGAGGTACCAGTTGAGAATAAAAGCTTGGTACTTTGTAGAACTCTAACCTGGATTAAGATACATATTTTATATTTTCTAAATTTTTTTTTGTATGTGTGTGGTGCTAGAGATCAAACTCAGGGCCCTCTCTACCAACTGAGCTATATCCCTAGCCCTATTTTCTGAATATTTTGTGTCATCTTATCAAGAACTATAAAAACAACATTGATTCATACAGTGATAACAATTATTTAATAGACTATAACACTAGTCTTTCATCAATAAATGGAATGCTGACCTTCACTCTGAAATAGCTAAAACTTTGAATTTAAGGCAGTATCCTTCCATTTCTATTATATTAAGAATAGACACTAACTTTTAACAACCTCTTATCAATATTTTATAAAATATGTTCTGTTTACCATTTGTTCCTTAAGGCGCTTCTCAATAAAAGGTTTCAGTGATCAAAAAATGCCTAGGAAACTTTGAATATAATGTTTATATATAACATTTATATATATAGTTTTATAGACAGATTCATAATGAATATTAGTTAAGTCTTTCAGATATTCTACAGTGTAAAAAAAAATCTTGTTAATTTTAACACATTATCCAAAGCTAGTTAACAACGGATTCCCTTCTTTTCAATTATCATCAATCAGGAATAATCAATGCCTTAAAATATAGGACTCACAAATCCTCACCCATGGGACACTGGTATAATGAATGGCTGCACTCCTAGCCTCAAGACTCAAGAAAGAAAATCAACATACAAAAATCAGTCACAAGGCCGGGGTTGTGGCTCAGCGGTAGAGTACTGGCCTGGTATGTGCAAGGCCCTGGGTTTGATCCTCAGCACTGCGTATAAATAAATAAATAAATAAATAAACAAAATAAAGGCATTGTGTCTATTTAAAAAAAAAAAAGCAGTCACATATCTAGATATAACAACAAATAATCAGAAAAAGAAATTAAGTAAACAATTCTATTTACAATAGTATAAAAAAGGAAAATAGTAATAAATCTAATCAAAGAGGCAAAAGACTTGTAAACTAAAACCATTGTTGAAAGAAACTAAAGACATAAATAAATGGAAAGACATGCCATGTTCATAGATTGGCAGACTTAATATTGTTAAGATGGTTAACCTATATGTTATAGGTTAAACAGTGATGTCCCCCCAGCCTCGAATTCATATGTTGATGTCCTAATCCTCAGCACCTCAGAATGTGACCTTATTTGGAAATAGGATCATAACAGATATAATTAATTAAATTAAGATGAGGTCATACTGCAGTGGGCCACTAATCCAATATTACTAGTGTCCTCATAAACATGGAAAATTTGAACAGACAGACAGACAGACGTGCACACAAATACACCACATAAAGATGAAGACAGAGATCAGAGTAATGATGCAAAAGCCAAGGAACACTCAAAAATGTCCAGCAAACTACTAGAAGCTAGAACGGGAAGGAACATGGAACAAATTTTCTTGATATCAGATTTCTAGTCTTCAGAACCATATAACAATAATTTCTAATGATCAAGCCACTCATTTTGTGGTATTTGTTATAGAAATCCTAGCAAATGAATACATTAACAAAAGAGATCTATAGATTTAATATAATTCTTATGAAGATCTTGATGGCATTGTTTATAGAATAGGTAAAATCATTCTGAAATGCACATGGAATCCCCCCACAAAAAGAGAACATAGTTGAAGGATTCATACTTCCTGATTCAAAACTAACTACAAGCTACAGTAATCAAACTGATATTAGAACAGACATATAGCCTGTGGAATGAAAAAGAAATAAACCATGTATGAATGGTCAACTGACTGGGGGTGAGAGGTGCTGTGGTCTGAACCCATGGCCCACGTATACTTCAGACACACTCCACCATGGAGCTACATACCCAGCAAGGTCAACTGACTTTTGACAAGAATGCCAAGAACATTCAATAGGGAAAAACAGTCTTTTCAACAAATAGTACAGGTGAGATTGGATATTCATATGCAAAAAATAAAGTTGCATCCTCCTGATACAATACATACAGAAATTAACTCCAAATGTTTGGTCTCCATTTCTCTTCCTTCCTTCTCATTCATTTCTGCCGCAGTCTGGCTGGGCACAATTCAGGAGCCACTTGTCAAGCAGAAACGAACTTTATTTTTAGAACACACACGCCACACCACACGAGCTCTTCAGGAATTCCCTCAGAGCCCAACTGCCACCACCGGCTTCCCACAAGCCTCTCAACCTCCCCCACTCCTCCTGTTCTTGAGGCCGATTGGCTGGGTTGCGTGGGCGGAGCCAAAAAAGTCCCCCAGTGAGCAGCTCCGTGGTCTGAAAGGGCGGGGAAACAGCCCAATGAGCATCACTGCAGAGGAGCCAATCAATTGGCAGCTAGAAGTTTGGTGGGGCCACTGTGAGCCAATCATCAGCTGGCAGCTGGAAGTTTGCTGGGGCCCCTTCAGCTGTGACTCTCAACATCTCCCCCTCTCTGTTTAAACAACAAGCATGTGGCTTAGGGACCGTGCCTGCCTTAGGTTGTCCAATACTACATATGGTTCTTACCCGTCATCCAATGAGCTGACCTCAAGGCGTCAGCCTCCTGTCTTAGGTTGGTACCATTGCAATTGGATCTTACCCATCATTGACTACCGGTCCAGCATACAGCCATATCTGTGAATAGGTCTTTGTACCAGCGGGGGTGGGGTGGGGGGGTTCTTTGCCTCACCTCTGTTGCCCCCAAATTTTAGCTGAAGGACCATCACAAGCAGAAGGGAGGAAGATACACCAAGCCAATTGACGGCTCCTTTTGGAAAAATTGTACCACTGATAACACCATCAGCAAAAATACCCCAACACTACCACAAGTCGCTGCACCAACAGATAGTTCACAATGCATACAAGTGAGTTCACAATGCATACAAGTGATACATAGTCCAGGCAAGTTCTGCAAGCAGTTCAGTGATAGCTATTGCAGAAGTTGTAGATTGGTTTTATCTTTGTCTTCACAGGCACCGGGATGAAGATAGGAATTCTGGCAATAATGGCTAAAGAAAAAATTATGTAACATTCCAGAAGGCACTAAAAGAAAACAATTTTCTGAACAATTTATATTATCTTAAACAGAATTATTAAATATAATGAAAAGGAAAGGTGAAAGTAAACAAACAGATCTGTTAACCTCCTTTTTTGTTCACATATTAAAACAATCCTCAACAGCTGTTTACCCAATTTAAATTAAACCATTTAAATCACGTGAATAAAAAAAAATTTGGATCTGAATTTGTAGATAGGCTTATTCAAACAGCTACCAGAGTTTTTGGGAATACAGAACAAGCAATACCATTAATAAAACAACTGGCTTATAAGCAAGCAAAGTCATTAGACCATGGAAGATTTAAACACATATATTAAATTATGTAGAGACATTCATGAACAAGGGCAAGTCGTGGCAGCTGCAGTACAACAGGTTTTAGATGCCAGGCCAAAAACATGCTACAATTGTGAACAGGACATTTTAAAAGGAATTGCCCCATAGGAGGAGGGTTTAACAAAACTAGGTATCAAAGGAGTAGAATACCGGGTATTTGCCCACGATGCCATAGAGGGAGACATTGGGCTAATGAATGCCATTCTCAAACCACCATAGAGGGTACTCCATTATTAAAAAACAAACAAGGACCAGGTGTTTATCCACGATATCATGGAGAAAGGCATTGGGCTCCATTGCCAAAAAATGGACAGGGGGGCCCAATGCTCCGGGGCCCAAGACCACAAATATACGGAGCACTGGAGGAACCCAGCAACCCCATCAGGGTAGTGCCCAGGACACATTGTCCATTAAATCCCTCACTAGACAAACCAGAGGAAGCGCAGGATTGGACATCTGCGCCTCCGCCAGAACAGTACTAACTCCAGAGATGGGAATTCAAATCATTCCCACAGGGGTAAAAGGACCTCTTCCCAAAGGAACAGTAGGCTTATTATTGGGACGCAGTTCTTCTACTTTAAAAGGACTTATGATAAGTCCTGGGGTAATTGATCCCGATTATGAAGGTGAAATAAAAATTATAGCCAGTTCTCCAAAGGGTATATCAGTAATTTCACCAGGAGATAGAATAGCACAGTTACTAATAATACCCAGCCTACATGATAAATTTTCCAGTCATACTGTAGAAAGAGGTTCCAGGGGATTAGGCTCCACAGGTGTAGATTGGGCTATGCTTTCTTTAAATTTAGATTCTCACCCCATGCTAAAACTAAATATTCAAGGACATGAACTTAATGGGCTACTGGATACAGGTGCAGACCTTAGCATCATCTCTCGTCAAGAATGGCCAAAACACTGGCCATTACAACAAGCCACTCAAACGCTTCGAGGTCTAGGAGTGGTGACTAATCCCCATAGAATTGCAATGGTATTAGATTGGAAGGATCCTGAAGGATGTGAAGGAACTATACAGCCATATATATTGGATCATCTTCCCATAAATTTATGGGGACGAGATGTCCTAGATCAATTAGGACTAACATTAACAAATAACATCAATCCAAATGTGCCCACTATTATGGCTAGACAAGGTTTTAGGAAAGGAAAAAGATTAGGAGAACAAGGACAAGGTATAGCAGCACCAATACAAATAGATCAAGGAACAAACAGACATGGATTGGATTTTCAGGAGGGGTCACTGAGACAATAAAAATTACTTGGAAATCAGAAAGACCAGTATGGGTTCCTCAGTGGCCCCTGACTAAAGAAAAGATACAAACAGCCCAATGAGCATCACTGCAGAGGAGCCAATCAGTTGGCAGCTAGAAGTTTGCTGGGGCCGCTGTGAGTCAATCATCAGCTGGCAGCTGGCAGTTTGCTGGCAGCTGGAAGTTTGCTGGGGCCCCTTTGGCTGTGGCTCTCAACAATATTCATTCATTTTTTCTCTTTTCTCTCTCTCTCTCTCTCTCTCTCTCTTTCTCTTCTCTTCTCTTCTTCTTCTTCTTCTTCTTCTTCTTCTTCTTCTTCTTCTTCTTCTTCTTCTCTCTCTCTCTCTCTCTCTCTCTCTCTCTCTCTCTCTCTCTCCTTCTTACCTTCCACAAAGGGATGACATAGCAAGAAAGCCCTCCTCGGATGTTGGTATCTTGATCTTGGACTTCCCAGCCTCCAGAATATTGAGGAAATAAGTTCCTGTTCTTTATAAATTATCCCATCTCAGATATTTTGTTATAAGAGCACTTAAACACAGAGCTGAAACTATAAAACTCTTCAAAGAAATCATGGAGAAAATCTTCATGAAATTAGATTCGGTTATGATTTCTGGGATATGACATGAAAAGCACAAATTGAAAAAAAAAAAGGTAAGTTCGACTTTATCAAAATTAAAGAACACCATCAAGAGAGTGAAAAGATAGCCCACAGGATGGAGAAAATATATGCAAAGCATATATCTGATGAGATTAATATTCAGAATATATTTTTAAAAATTCTTATAACTCAACAAGAAAACATTCAGATTTTAAAATGAACAAAAGATTGAATAGACAATACTTGAGGGAAAGTATACAGATGACTAATAGGTACATGAAAAGATACTCAACTTGCTAGTCATTAGAGAAATAAAAATCAAAACCACAATGAGACAGCACCTCACACCCATTAGAATGTCTATTATTATGGAAATGGAAAATAAGAAGTTATTATGGGTTGAGTATTTGTCCCCTCCAAAGCTCCTGTTGAAATTTAATTGCCACTGTAACAGTATGAAGCAGTGGGACCAAGAAGAAGTGATTAGGTCATATAGGCTCTGCTCTCATGAATGGATTAGTGCTGTTACTGTGAGAATGGATCTATTACATTAGGAGGAGTTTGATCTCCATTTCTCTTCTTTCTCTCTCCATCTCTCTCTCTCTCTCTCTCTCTCTCTCTCTCTCTCCTTCTTACCTTCCACAATGGGATGACACAGCAAGAAAGCGCTCCTCAGATGCTGGTGCCTTGATCTTGAATTTCCCAGCCTACAGAATGTTGAGGAAATTAATTCCTGTTCTTTATATATTACCCAATCTCAAATATTTTGTTATAAGAGCACAAATAAACTAAGACGTAAGTGTTGATGTGAATGTAGAAAAACAGAAATCCTTGTGAACTGCTGTTGGCAATGTAAAATGATACAGATGTTGTAGAAAACCGAAAGAATGATGGTCCCTCAGAAAGTAAACTTCGAATTACTACTGAGCCAGCAATTCTACTACTGAGTATACACCTAAAAGACTCCAATTAGGCACTGAAATTCCCAATGGTCAAAAGACAAAGACCAAATGTTTTCTCTGATATGCAGATACTAATCTCATAATTGGGGTGGGGGTGGGTGTTAGAGAAGAACAGAAGTACTTTGGATTAGAAAAGAGGGAATGAAGAAAACAAACGGGGAATGGAAATAAAATAGTAGAATGAATCAGACATTATTATTCTATGTGCATATATGATTATATGACCAATGTAATTCTACATCATGTACAACCGAAAGAATGAGAAGTTACACTCCATTATGTGTATAATATATAAAAATACATTCTACTATCATGTATGACTAATTAGAACAAATAAAATAAAAAAGATGGAAACAACTTACATATATTCATAGACATATAAGTGGATACAATTTGATGTATATATAGCCAATAGAATATTATTCAGCCTTTAAAAGGAAGGAAGCTCTGACACACATACTACAACATGAGTGAACCTTAATGACTTTATGCTAAGTGAAATAAATCAAAAACAGGACAGATATTGTATGATTTCACTTACATAAGGTATCTCCGATGCTCAAACTCATTGAGACAGAAAGTAGAGTAGTGGTTGCCAAGAGTCAAGAGGAGTAGGAAGTTACTATATATTGGAGAGAGTTTGGGTTTGGGATTTTTTTAAAAAGTCTGGAAATAGTGATTTTGTACAGCATTGTGAATGTACTTAATATCATCAAACTATACACTTAAAAACAGTTAAAATGATCTTAAAATAAGATCTAAGAATTAAATGAAAGTTTAGAAAAGGAATTAATTATGATAAAAATTTCTAAAATTTATAGTTAATAATAATTCTACATATCTATGAATATACTTAAAACAACTGTATTATACACAAATGAGTGAATTACATGGTATGTGAAATAGATCTCTTTTTATTTAAAGCCCTCCCAGTCGTAGGGATTGAATCCAGAGCCTCAAGTGCTTGGCAAGCATTCTACGCCAAGTTTCATCCCCAGACCTTTTTATTTTATTTTGATATAACAGGATATAAAACTAAGTTTATAGCCCAGGCCATTCGCAAACTCCTGTGTCAGCCTCCCAAGTAACTGGGAATTCAAGTGTGCCCCACAGAGTCTGGCTTCTGAAATATCTTAATAAAGCTGTTATTATAAAAAAATTGTATACGATGAATTGAAATGCATTTTGCTGTCATGTACAACTAAGCAGAACAAGTTAAAAAAAAGAGAGAGGGGAAGGTACATTATAATTCTTAGACTCACAGAAAGGACAAGTATGTTGAGTATATATTTCTAATAAAAAGAGTGCATGTTGGGCTGAGGATATAGCTCAGTTGGTAGAGTGCTTGCCTTGCATGCACAAAACCCTGGGTTTAATCCCCAGCACCATGAAGAAAAAAAAAAAAGTTTGAAAAGAGTGCCTGTTTTAAAAATAAGTTGAAATTTTTATATTAAAAATCATAAAAATATGCCAATTGCTTAACACAAATTTTCTTCCAGAAGAATCCCAATAATACATTAACATTTTTATGAAGGCAATCCATTTTATTAAGGCAATATATATACAGGCAAGCATTAAATCAAATGTATCCTTGAAATATAAATGTTTTATTTGGCAGCATTTTAACAGCTCAAGGGTAAACTTCCAGAAATTTATTTCCCTGTCAAATGATTCCAATATGAAAATGTTTGCTTAAATTTTTGTAATGAAATCATGTTGATTTTAAAGTATTAATAATATCCCAAAGTTTTTCAACTGTTTGATAATTTCCTTTTTCAATGGTTATTTAACTGATTAGAAACCCATATGAATGAAGTAATCTAGGGGTAAAAATATTTTAAGCCTCCAGAGAGCTGAGACTATAGGCATGAGCCACTGTGCTCACCTCTATCTGCATCTTAAACGTATGATTTGGGGGATATGGCACAAAAATATATTCTACATGATGCACAATGAAGACATGGTCTACAATATGGTATGTAGCTATTCCTGTCAATGTTAAAAAGGGAGAATAGAATGCATGTACAGAATTTTGATGAGAACACTTCTTTCAATTTACTAATTAATTATAGGTTAGATAAGTATCTCTTGTTTAGCTGATTTATAGCAATTTTACTTGTGATTAATATACTTTAGCTACATGGAAAATATTAACAAATCCATCATTTGTAGGACATGAAATAATGGCAACATATTTATTGAGTAGCATTTAGAAAAAAAATTTTACTCTATCTTTCCCATCTCAAAAAATAAAAGATGCAAATTTATATATGGTAGCACATCAAAAATGCCCTTCTAAAAAATGTGAACAAGGAGTTGGGATTGGGGTTCAGTAGTAGAGCGCTCACCTAGCACAGGCAAAGCCCTAGGTTCGATCCTCAGTACCACATAAAAAGTAAATAAGTAAAATAAAGCTATGTGTCCAACTACAACTAAATATATATATATATATATAAATTTTGAACAAAAGAGAATTCTTGGACCGAGGCTGTAGCACAGTGGTAGAGCACTTGCCTAGTATATGTGAGGCACTGGGTTCCATCCTCAGCACCACATAAAAATAAATAAAATAAAGCCATGCTGTCCATCTACAACAATAAAAAAAAAAAAAGCCTATGTATGGAACATCCCGTTAAACTATATAATTCTAAGTTTTGTAGTGAAAGTACTTTGAATCAGACTTCTTAGTTTGGTTTCATCTAGTTTTATAAGATGAGTTCTCACAATGTTACCCAGGCTGGCCATGAACTCCTGGCTCAAATGACCCTACCACCTGACCATCCTAAGTAGCTGGAACTACAAGTACATGCCACCCACCACAAAGGATAGGATTCTTGCCAGGCTTCTTATTATTGGTACCAGGTACCAATATCCTTTTGTTGCTGATGTTCTTTTTGTTTTACAAATTGCTAAAGTTTCCTGTATACTTATTTATTACTATCCTGAAAAAGCTTAATGCATGCATGCTGCCAGTGAGCTACATCTCTAACCCCCTGAAAAAGAGTAAAACTATAACAACTTAGTCATGGGGAAAAAAAAAACAAAACAAGAAAGGAAACATTCTTAAGATTAGAATAATGGTCTGATATAGTCTGATTGGTCTGATATAGTCCAATTCTCAAACTCCATATGCTATCAGTCTGATACAACAGAGGCAGTTGGTATAGCGTATTTGTTCAGAGCACTGACTTCGTGGTGCCAGAAGTCATATTTGACTAAATGGCATAGTAACATGTCAGAAAGCTACATTAAACTATTAACATTTTTATGTTAACAACCTAATAAAAGTTTTAGAAAGTGTTATTGGAGTCAGAAAAAATATTTAAACTCTTCAAATAAAATGAAAATATAATAAAGTGTCTTTGTAATAATAGATGTGAATGTTTGAAAAAAAAAACTATTTAGCTCAAATTATATTGTTATATTGTATACAAATATGTAACAACAAATTCCATCATTATGTAGAACTATAATGCACCAATAAAAATGTGCAAATCAACATTTCAAAATAACTGAAAATATATCTCTGATGTTAAAATAGTCCATGAAAAATAATTTATTTTGAAAAAAAAAGTTGATTTACAACATAACAAATGAGGCACTTAAGGAAATAATCATATTTTTAGAAATGTATTTTTACAAATATAGTGGGTTTTTTGAGGGGAGGGGTACTAGGGATTGAACTTAGGGGGCAACTGACCACTGAGCCACATCACAGCCCTATTTGATATTTTATTTAGAGACAGGGTCTCACTGAGTTGCTTAACACCTTGCTTTTTGCTGAGGTTGGCTTTTGAACTCACAATCCTCCTGTCTCAGCTACTGGGATTACAGGCGTGAGCCACCGTGCCCAGCTACAAATAAAGTTTATTAGAATGAAATATAATGTGATATCACCAATTTGTAAAAATATTTGGGTAATGAACTTGCTTCCCTTGGGCTAGGAGTGTACTCAGAAGTACAGCATTTGCCTACTATACTTGAGTGAGGCTCTGGGTTCCATCCTTAGCATCACAAAAAAAGAAAATAATTTGGGGTTGGGGCTGTAGCTCAGTGGTAGAATGCTTGCCTCACACATGTGAGGCACTGGGTTAGGTCCTCAGCCCCACATAAAAATAAATAAATAAAGATATGTGTCCATCTACACTAAAATATATAAATACATTAAAAATTAAAAAGAAAATAATTTATTTTTTAAAAAAAAGGTACTTCTTTCTACATATTTATGTAATGCAACATTGTAAATTGGTACTGTTCATTATGTTTTTATTAGTTAACAAACTAATTTTACAGAAATTTCCATAAAGTATTGAGCTGATGACATATTTAGGTCAGGAGGAGAAAAATTAATTAAGAGACAGAGAATCTTAAGACTTGAAAGAGGATTTAGAAGTCATTGGGCCCTATCTCTAACCTATTGGAAGAAGCCCCTCACCTAGATGGTCAGGGTTTGGTTTGCTCTTCTCTGCTACTAAGACTAAGCTTGTTTCTAAGAAGCTTTGAATTGATTATGACTACTGCTAAGTAAAAATGCATTAACAAATGTCTTCTAAAAAATTATTTTAAAGTCTGGGCAACTTTGCAAGACCCTATCTCAAAATAATTTTTTTTTATTAGTTGCTCACGACAATACAATGATCTTGACATATCATACATTTGATTCAAATGGGGTATGAATTCTCATTTTTCCACATGTACAGATTGCAGGATCACATTGGTTATACAGCCACGTTTATACATACAGCAATACTAGTGTCTGTTGTATTCTGCTGCCCTTCCTATTCCCCCCTCCCCTCTCCTCCCCTCCCATCAAAATAATTTTTTAAAAAATACTGGGGATGTAGTTCAGTGGCAGAGCACTTGCCTGTTTGTCTAATATGTACAAGGCTCTGGGTTCAATCCCCAGCACCACAAAATCAATCAATTAATTAATTAATTAACATAAAATTTAAATTTAAAAAAAAAATTAGTTGTAGATGGACACAATATCTTTATTTCACTTATTTTTTTTAATGTGGTGCTGAGAATCAAACCTAGTACCTCACATGTGCTAGGCAAGTGCTCTGCCACTGAGCTACAACTCCAGCCCATAAAACAAAATTTTAAAAATTTAAAAACCTATTCAAAGTTCCCCTTCCCACACTAAGTTCCCCTTCCCAAGTCACAAAGTCTTATTCAAATTTAACTCTGCATTAGTCATGTCAATAGAAATGTAAGCAAAGCCATAATTTGTACATTTGACCAGATATAATCAATTTTCTTGCTAATAAGTACTTTTACAAGATGGTCAGATGGTAAAAAAAAAATACCAAAACTACTAGCTAACTGGAACATTTTTATAACAAAACCACTGCAATATATGCTTGATTTCCAATTGCCTTGTATATTTTTAGGTATACTGCGTACTGACTGAGAGCTTATCTATTCTAATAAAATAACAATCTTAGTAGCATTTTTAAAGAGTACTAACAAGTAGGAAGTTTTCAATTATTGCTAAAAATTAGATTCTTAATTCTTGGGTAAGCTTTTTAGAACAATTAGCCTTTATATTAACTTAGACAATTTTTTCATACCCCAAAATAATTCAAAATATTAAAAAGCAAAACTGTACTACATTCAATGTGGTTTCAGAAAAAAAAACTAAAATCATGAGGAAAAGTTCAAGTTTTTGCTCCTTTACTTCCCTATAATGACATGTAGCTAGAAGAGAGAATTCAAGCAACATTCAGGAACAGTCTTTAAGTTTTTTAATAAAACACTTTAAAGGAGTTTGAATTTTTATCTCAGGGCAATAGAGATCAGCTCAAGATCAAAATTATTCTTCCGATGAAGGTTAACTCAAACAGAGGGAAGGGGGCAAGGAAGGAGGCAGAGATAGTTAGGAGATTCATACATGAATATATCCACACTGCACCTGTGTTTCCCATAACATTGTAATTGACCATAAGATCAGTAAAGTCATATGCTTCTGCTGAGAGCCATTAGCCAAGTAGGTATGACAATTTCCTTGCCAGCGTACCCCATGTTGCTTACAGGAAGGACTCGTGGTAAAATGGACTTGCCTTAGACATTTTGCAGTGACACTGCATGTAAGGTAACCTTGCTCAAGGACCAGGGCGGATCCGGGTTTAGGGCGGATCAGGGTTTAGGGCTCTCCTTGGGTTTAGGGCGGATCCAGGTTTAAGGTGTACCCTGCTGGGAATAGGGCATATCCTGCTGCCTCAGGCGTGCCCACTCCAGTAGTTCCCATTGAGTTCTCACTGGATTCAGAGAGTATTTGGGCAGAGAACGTGGATTTCCCCAGAGGGTGTTTGTAGAGGGCCAGTATGAGTTCGGGAATAAAGAATTGCTGTTTGAATCTACAAAGCTGTGAGTGGCTCGTGATTTTGCGCCCAGCCAGACTGCAGCATTTGGTGGTCCGTGCGGGGAACATCTGAAGCTTAGAGGTAAGTGAAATTGTTCGCCCCTGAGGAAGAGCAAAAGAATGGGTGACCATTTCAAAAAACAGTGCGTTCTTGTTTTGATTTATTTTGTTTTTGTTTCAAGCTGCCTATCCCTAGAAATTTCTCAGGCAAACTGGGAAAAATGGTTGGCTAAAGGTTTGAAGTTTGTCAGCCCCGAGGAAGAGAAAATTGATACAACGATTTTTTATTCCGTCTTTGTTTCATTCAGTTTCAGTTTTTTTTGTGTGATCTTATTGGGTTGCGTTATCTTTATAGTAGATTAGAAATTAGTAAAAAACAAACCGAAAAGGTGTTAAGTAAATTGTTAGAGGTTCAGACCATGGAGAAAGATATTTTAGATCAAGCAAAAGAGAAGGTCTCTCGAGCTAGCCAGACAGAGGAAGAAAATTTAAAGGAAAAGGGGTTATTAGGAAAAAGGCCACAACAGGAGGCTGTTACTAACTCCGTCTTATCACCAGAGGGCGTAATTCAACCAACAGCCCCACCGATGGAGACAGCTGAGTGGCCCTCAAACCCCGTAGTTGATAAATGGGATCCTGACACAGGACCTCAAAGATTAGCATGCCCTGTACTTGAACAGGTAGGAGGGCAGCGAATTCACCGTGCTTTAGATTTTAAAACAGTGAAGCAGTTAAAGGAGGCTGTAACAACTTATGGTCCCCAAGCTCCCTTCACGGTAAGCATGGTCGAGTCCATTACTAACATGGACATGACGCCAGCAGATTGGGCTAGCATGTGTAAATCTGTGCTAAATGGAGGACAATATTTGTTATGGAAGGTTGCCAACGAGGAATTTTGCACGGAGACAGCTAGGCGAAATGCAGCAGCCGGTTACCCTCAAAGAAATCTAGATATGTTGTTAGGAAAAGGACCTTATGAGGGTCAACGGCAACAAATTGAATATGATCCTGCAATATACGCACAAATTGCTGCAGACGCAGTTAGGGCATGGAAGACTTTACAAGGACATGGAGATTTACAAGGTCAGCTATCTAAGGAAATACAGAGAGCTAATGAATCTTTCGCTGACTTTGTAGATAGGCTTATTCAAACGGCTGCCAGAATTTTTGGGGATACAGAACAGGCAATGCCATTAATAAAACAACTGGCTTATGACCAAGCAAATCGTTGCTGCAGAGAGGTTATTAGACCATGGAGACATGAAGATTTAAACACATATATTAAATTATGTAGAGACATTAATGAACAAGGGCAAGTCTTGGCAGCTGCAGTACAACAGGCTTTAGATGCCGGGCCAAAAACATGCTATAGTTGTGAACAAACAGGACATTTTAAAAGGAGTTGCCCCATAGGAGGAGGGTTTAACAAAACTAGGTATCAAAGAAATAGAATACCGGGTATTTGCCCACGATGCCATAGAGGGAGACATTGGACTAATGAATGCCATTCTCAAACCACCATAGAGGGTACTCCCTTATCAAAAAACGGACAAGGACCAGGTATTTACCCACGATATCGTGGAGAAAGGCATCAGGCTCCATTGCCAAAAAACGGACTGGGGGGCCCAATGCTCCGGGGCCCATAACCACAAATATACGGGGCAGTGGAGGAACCCAGCAACACCATCAGGGTAGTGCCCAGGACACATTGTCCATTAAATCCCTCATCAGACAAACCCGAGGGAGCTCAGGGTTGGACATCTGCGCCTCTGCCAGAGCAGTACTAACGCCAGAGATGGGAATTCAAATCATTCCCACAGGAGTAAAAGGACCTCTTCCCCAAGGGACAGTAGGCTTATTACTGGGACATAGTTCATCTACATTAAAAGGACTTATGATAAGTCCTGGGTTAATTGATCCCGATTATGTAGGTGAAATAAAAATTATAGCTAGTTCTCCAAGAGGTATATCAGTAATTTCACCAGGAGATAGAATAGCACAGTTGTTAATAATACCCAGCCTACATAATAAATTCTCTAGTCGTAGTGTAGAAAGAGGTTCCAGGGGATTAGACTCCACAGGTGTAGATTGGGCTATGCTGTCTTTAAATTTAGATTCTCGCCCAATGCTAAAACTGAATATTCAAGGACATGAGTTTAATGGGCTACTGGACACACGTGCTGATCTTAGCATCATATCTCGTCACGAATGGCCAAAACATTGGCCATTACAACAAGCCACTCAAACACTTCGAGGCCTAGGAGTGGCGACTAATCCCCATAGAAGTGCAATGATATTAGATTGGAAGGATCCTGAAGGATGTGAAGGAACTATACAGTCATATGTATTGGATCATCTTCCTATAAATTTATGGGGACAAGATGTCCTAGATCAATTAGGTTTGATGTTAACAAATAACATCAATCCTAATGCGCCCACTACTAGGGCTAGACAAGGTTTTAGGAAAGAAAAAAGATTAGGAGAACAAGGACAAGGTATAGCAGCACCAATACAAATAGATCAAGGAACAGACAGACATGGGTTGGATTTTCAGAAAGGGCCACTGAGACAATCAAGATTACTTGGAAATCAGAAAGACCAGTGTGGGTTCCTCAGTGGCCCCTGACTAAAGAAAAGATACAAGTAGCCCATGATGTGGTCAAACAACAATTAGCGGAAGGACATATACAACCTTCCGTATCTCCCCATAATACTCCCATTTTTGTCATCAAAAAGAAATCTGGTAAATGGAGATTATTGCAAGATTTAAGAGCCATTAATAATGAGATGGTTATTATGGGACCTGCTCAATCAGGGATTCCTCAATTGTCTGCTTTGCCAAAAACCTGGCATGTTTTAGCTATAGATATTAAAGATTGTTTTTTTTCAATTCCAATTCATCCCAAGGATAGTCCACATTTTGCACTTACTATCCCTGCATTAAATCATGAAGGTCCTGATCAGAGATATGAATGGAAAGTACTCCCTCAAGGGATGGCTAACATTCCAATTATGTGTCAAATATATGTTAACAAAGCAATCCAGCCACTTAGAAATCAAAATCCTGAACTACAAATATTTCACTATATGGATGATGTATTATTAGCACATAAAGATAAAAACATATTGCTGGAATGTTATGCCACACTTACAAATTTATTAAAAAATTATAATCTAGAGATAGCAATAGATAAAGTACAATTAAATTTTCCAATTAATTATTTAGGAGTTCTATTATCCTCAACCATGGTCCGTCCACCAAAAATTCAAATACGAGTAGATCAACTCAAATCACTTAACGACTTTCAAAAGTTATTGGGAGACGTAAATTGGATAAGGTCTTATCTAGGCATACCAATAGGAGAGTTGGGACCTTTACTTGATATTCTAAAAGGTCCATCAGATCCAAATTCACCCCGCATGTTAACTCCTAAAGCAAGAAAGGCATTAAAAATTATTGAAACATATATGGAAAATATACATTTGGATAGAATTGATATAAGTTTGCCTTTATTATTTATTGTACTACCAACAAAAAATATTCCTACAGGAGTATTTTGGCAAGAAGGTCCATTATTGTGGATACATTAATCTTATTCTCCTAACACTATTCTTACTAGATATCCTGAGGCTATAGGACAATTAATACTCAAAGGAATAAAAGCAGCGAAGGGAATGTTTGGAATTTCTCCCAAACACTCAAATTGGATCAAATTGATAAGTTAGCTAATGAGTTAAATACTTGGGCAATAATCATGTGTAAATCTAATGTTACATTTGATAATCACTTACCATCTAATCCTTTGTTGTCTTTTTGGTCTAAGCATCCTGTAGTTTTTCCAAAACTGACAAGAAAAACCCCTATCATGAATGCTCCAAATATATTCACTGATGGGTCAAATAATGGTACAGCAGCAATAGTTACCCCTGATCAAACTTTTACATTTTTAGTACCCAAGCAATCAGCTCAAAAGGTAGAGCTTAATGCAGTATTACAAGTTTTTATGATGTTTAAAGATTCTGTATTTAATTTATTTTCTGATAGTCAGTATGTAGTTAATGCTATAGTATCCCTTGATGATGCTGGTAGGATTTCCCCTTCTTCTACTGTTTTCTCTTTGTTTTCCACTATACAAAGTCTAATCTGGGACAGAAAAGATCCATTCTTTATAGGACATATTAAGGCACATACAGGATTGCCTGGAGTCCTTAGTTTGGGCAATGATTTAGCAGATAAAACTACACGTGACATACATATTTTCTCTACACTAGAAGAAGCTACAAATTTTCATAAAAGATTCCATGTTAATGCTAATACTTTACAAAAGCGTTTTAAAATAACTAAGGAACAAGCCAGACATATAATAAAACAATGTCAAAATTGTGTGATCTTTTTACCACAAGTTAATCTTGGAGTCAATCCTAGAGGACTGATACCTAACCATATTTGGCAGATGGATGTCACACACTTGGCAGAATTTGGAAAATTAAAATATTTACATGTTACAGTTGATACTTCTTCTGGATTTTTGATGGGCTCCCTTCATGCTGGAGAAAAAACTAAAGATTTATAGCTCATTGCTTACAAAATTTTGCCACTGTGGGTGTTCCTAAACAGTTAAAAACAGATAATGGTCCTGGTTATACTTCTACCTCTTTAAACAATTTTGCTCGTCATTTGGTATTACTCATATAAAAGGAATCCCATACAATCCACAGGGACAAGGCTTAGTTGAAAGAGCTCATCAAACTATTAAAACGTACTTATTAAAGCAAAAAGAGGGAATTGGAAAGGGGTATATATCCCCCAAAGATAAACTTAAAATAACGCTTTTTACTCTAAACTTTTTAAATTTGGATTCATCAGGACTTAGTGCTGCGGAAAGACATATGTATCCAAAAAATGTACATAAGCCTAAGGTACTTTGGAAAGATATTCTAACAGGACAATGGAAAGGTCCTGACCCAGTGATTGTCTGGAGTCGGGATTCTGTTTGTGTTTTTCCACAGGGAGAACAGCAGCCGATTTGGATTCCAGAGAGATTAACTAAAACAATTTCTACAGATCAAAAAGAAGATGATTTGACTCAAATCCATAACAGCCGATATCCAGAACTCCAGCTTGGCTATTCTTACATCTGCGACAGTGATTAACGAGGGTACTTTTTTCAATATCTATTTTATTATTGCATTTTTCCACATCATAAGGTTCTATTTTTATTTTTGAGCTCATACAAACCTAGGTTAATGTTTTTCTGATCAGTTTTATTTTTTGACTGTGGAGTTTTTAAACATTGCAATGGAGATTTCACCTAGGTAAAGCTACAAGGCTTGTACTATTGTCTTATGTGTTGTACGTTTGTGTGCACATTTGTGTTTTGTGCTGTATGTCTGTGTGTGCGTATGTCCATATACCATATATGAGGAACGCTCATGAAAAAATGGATCCGAATTATTTTTTTTTATTCACGTGATTTAAATGGCTTAATTTAAATTAGGTAAACAGCTGTTAAGGATTGTTTTTAAAGGTGGTTAACAGATCTGTTTGTTTACTAATTTAAATCAGGTAAACAGCTGTTAAGGATTGTTTTTAAAGGAGGTTAACAGATCTGTTTACTTTCACCTTTCCTTTTCATTATATTTAATAATTCTTTTCAGGATAATGTCATTTTAGCATCACTGCCAGAATTCCTATCTTCATCCCAGTGCCGGTGAAGACAAAGATAAAACCAAACTACAGCTTCAATGATAGCTATCACAGTAAACTGTATAAACTGATGCATCAATGAATATAACTCAACAAGTAATGCTCAATCAAGGAGTCAACTTACTTTGGGAGGAAACGGACTTTGGGAGGAAATGGACATATTGATAGATTCCTCCGCTTTGAACTGCTTGCAGAACTTGTCTGGACTATGTAACTATCGTTTGGTGCAGCGAATTGTGGTAGTGCTGGCATATCTTTGCTGATGGTGTCACCAGTGATGCAATTTTTATTTCCTTGCCAGTGCACCCCATGTTAATTGTGGTAGTGCTGGCATATCTTTGCTGATGGTGTCACCAGTGATGCAATTTTTCCAAAGGAGCCGTCAATTGGCTTGGTGTCGAGGCATTTCTGTATCCTCCTCCCTTCTGCTAGTGATGGTCTAAAATTTGGGGGCCAATGGCTATATGCTGGACCGGTAGTCAGTGACGGGTATGATCCAATTGCAGTGGTATCAACCTAAGACAGGAGGCTGACGCCTAAAGGTCAGTTTTCCGATGACGGGTAAGAACCATATGTTGAATTGGACAACCTACCAGGCATGGTCCTTAAGCCACATTGCTTGTTGTTTAATTAATCAGAAGGGGGGAAATGCTGAGAGCCATTAGCCAAGTAGATATGAAATTTCCTTGCCAGCGTACCCCATGTTGCTTACAGGAAGGACTCGTGGTAAAATGGACTTGCCTTAGACATTTTGCAGTGACATTGCATGTAAGGTGACCTTGCTCAAGGACCAGGGTGGATCCGGGTTTAGGGAGGATCAGGGTTTAGGGCTCTCCTTGGGTTTAGGGCGGTTCCAGGTTTAAGGTGTACCCTGCTGGGAATAGGGCATATCCTGCTGCCTCAGGCGTGCCCGCTCCAGTAGTTCCCACGGGATTGAGTTCTCACGGGATTCAGAGAGTATTTGGGCAGAGAATGTGGATTTCCCCAGAGGGTGTTTGTAGAGGGCCGGTGTGAGTTCGGGAATAAAGAATTGCTGTTTGAATCTACAAAGCTGTGAGTGGCTCATGATTTTGTGCCCAGCCAGACTGCGGCATGCTTCATGTGTTCTCAGCACTGCTGAATCTACAGACCCTAACCCTGACCAGAAACATGAAGACTACTTTTTGCTTAATAAAATCTGTTATATGAAGATTAAATGATGAAAATATAAATGACCAAGGTATTTTCATTTCAAACCTTTCAATAAATATTTTTGCTCACAACTTTCAATAAATATTTATTGCATGAAGATGACATTAGGGAAGACAATATAATATAGTGGAAAGCTAAATTGTAAGGGTGAAGCAGTGAAGAAAATCAGAAGAAATCTTTATTGAACTGATTAAAACCTGGCATTGACTTTTAACTGTTTCTCTCAAGATATTAGGTAGGAAAAAAAGAAACCCACACAGTTGAAAGATCGATAGGACCAAGAAAAAAGAATTGAGAATGTTTGTGAGAAAAAAGAAAAAAAAAATTAGTGAAGACAGCAATCTGAAGATGTAAGTAAGTTCCTAGGGCTGGGGCTGGGACTCAGCAGTAGCGCACTTGCCTGGTGTGAGTGAGTCACTGGGTTTGATTCCCAGCACCCTATATAAATAAATAAAATAAAGGTCTATCGACAACTAAAAAAAAAAAAAAAAAAAATGCTGTAAGTTCCTTTGCCCACAATCTTGTACCCTGACTTCCTTCACATTGCTGCCAAAGTGGTGTGCCTAAAATGAGTATCTGATTACATTCCTTATCATCCACAGGATAAAAAGTCAAAGAAACTTAGCAACACAGAAGAAAACCTTCCTGGCTAATCAGCTATTCTGCCTTGCTCTCAACACCACACGTAGCAATTCTCAAGGGTGAGGTAACCCAAACCAGATCAGTTATATGAGAAACACTCAAGGACTTGTTTAAATAGGTATCTAGATGCTCTGCCTTTGGAAATTCTGATTTGGAAGGTCTGGGATAGGACCAGGAATCTGTATTTTTACAAAGTTCCTCATAGGATTCTAATTAGGGGCCAACTTAGAAAACACTACATTAATATAAAATGGTATTTATAAAGAGCACCAGGCTTTGTATCCAGAAAGACTCCAAAAAAATCTCTGGTATACCCTTTATGAGTTAAGTGGCCATAGGCAAATTATTTATTCATTATTATTTATTATGTAGAGATTTTCCTTTTGTGTTTGTATGTGTGTTATGGGGGATCAAGCCCAGAGGCCTCACAAATGCTAGGCAATACTCTGCCACCAAGCTATACCCCAGCCTAAGGTTTTTCTTTTCTAAAATGGCACTGTGGTTCAGTGGTAGAGTGCTTGTCTAGTATGCACATAGTCCTGAGTTCAATCCCCAGCACCACAAAAAATAATAATTTTAAAAATGAGAAAATACAGATAAAGTACTTAACATAAGTACATAAGTGCATAAATACTTAATAAAAATGCTAACTGTTAATAACTGACACCTAATACTTTAAAACATCTCCATTTCCTCCCCATTCCCAAACTTAATTCATGCTCTTCTCTGCCTGGTACTCTCCCCTCTTACTCCCCACCTCCTTGCTGCCTTTCAAACCCATACATTTCTACTCCTATAGTCTCTTCCAGAATTCCACCAACGCATTCCCCAATCTTCCTTCTCTACACAGAATCAAGTACCCATTCTCTGGGATTCATTAATTCAATAATATTTATTAAGTAACAATTATGGGCTAGACACTGAAGTCACAGTGGAGAATAAAACAGACATGTGCTGACATTCTAGTGGAAAATCAGATATTAAACAAATTACACAAATAATTATGCATGTGATTAAATCATTGCACTGCTATCAGTTATTTGTATATCTTTCCCCTACTAACATGTTCCAATCTTTTTTTTTTAAAGGAAGGATATTTTTTAAGAGAGAGAGAGAAAGAGAGAATTTAATATCTTTTAGTTTTCGGCAGACATAACATCTTTATTTGTATGTGGTACTATAGGATCGAACCCAGCACTGCACGCATGCCAGGCGAGCGTGCTACTGCTTGAGCCACATCCCCAGCCCAGGACTTCCAATCTTAAGAAGGTAATCAAGGGGCTGGGGATGTGGTTCAAGTGGTAGCGCGCTCGCCTGGCATGCGTGCGGCCCAGGTTCAATCCTCAGCACCACATACAAACAAAGATGTTGTGTCCGCCAAAAAAACTAAAAAGTAAATATAAAAAAATTCTCTCTCTGCCTCTCTCCCTCTCTCTGCCTCTCTCCCTCTTTCTTTAAAAAAAAAAAAAAAAAAGAAGGTAATCAAAATATAGGAGCTCATATCCCACTTGAAAGCTCATATCCCACTTGAATCAAAGTGTGAAATATGATATATCAAGAACTATGTAATGTTTTGAACAACCTACAATAAAAATTAATTAAAAAAAAAAAAAAAAAAAAAAAAAAAAACAAAATATAGGGACATTTGTAATTTATATATGGGTATGGCAGAGGCAATAACAACCAGAATTTAGCTGCAGTGGTCCAGGGGCAGTGGTTCCAGCAGTGGCACATGAACCAGGTTGTCCCTGTAGCATGGCATTAGATGTGGTACATGCTGTCAGGTCTCCTTTGGTCTTGTCCAAGGTGGTTCTACTTCCTGTTGATTTTGTGAGCACCCCTTTATCTTTTAATAAATTACTTTTTCTTCTACATTAGTCAGAATCAGTTTTGTTTGGTAAACTGAGATCAAGGAAACTAGGATTAGTCTTTATAAGATCTAATACAAGTATTAAATATGTAGAAGAGCAGAACAACCCTTGGAATCTAAGAGATTAGCACCCTCCTAGAACAAAGGAGTAAAGATTTCAAAATGTCTCACAGAGATTAATTGTAAAAGTAGGATGCTGTAAAGGAGTGAAAATGAAAGGCAGTGGAGTTAAAAAAAATTAAGGATCATGAAATTAGTGCATTAGATAGTGGTCTACATGATTACCGAAGTCACCCAGAAGGTTGACAGAATTTGGGAAGAACAGAAAATTTATACAGAAGTGACAAAGTCTAACCAACAAGGAGTAAACTAGAGGGAGACTAAAAGACAACAAAGTGACAAAGGATAGGTGATTGAGATGGTAAAATTTCAAAGGAAGAATTTTTATGTGAAGGTAAAGAGCAATAATTTAGAATTGGAAATAGGCAGATTAAACTTACTGACTTGAAAACAAAAAGACATGGGAGAATGAAAAACTTTTATTCAAGATCCCCCAACACACACCAAAGGTGATATTCTGTAAAGAAAAACAGGTTAAGTAAAAATAAGGAAATTAGAGGGGTATTCTATAAAAAGAATATTTGTGAAGAAGTTTATTTACATTAGAAAAAAGTCTCAGACTCCTTAAGAACTCCACAAAAAAGTGCTGAGAGGAAAGTCATCAATTAGAAGGAGGATGCAAAAACAGAGGTTAAAAAAAAATAGTCAGAGGTATATAGAGAAGGGAATATAAAAAAGGAATTGACAAGAGGTAGAAGTCAAGCAGCTGCTAACAAGAGGAAGTCAGGAGGCTGAGGCAAGAAAATCCCAAGTTCCAGGCAAGTTCAGCAACTTAGCAACACGCTCAACACCAAATAAAAATGTAGTTAAAAAGCAAACAAAAACCCTAAGAAAAAATAAATTTTTTTAAACCCAGGGCCTCATGCAAGTATTGATTGATTGATTGATTGATTGATTGATTGCAGTGCTGGGTATCAAGCTCAGGGACCCACATGTTGTGCAAGCACTGTATCACTGAACTATATTCCCAACCCAATATTTGTTGTAAAAGTCGCTAAATTTTTATGGTAATTTTGTTATCACAAAACAAAAAAACTAAAAAATAACAGTAAACTAATACAGAATTTTGGTATCTGAAAGTGGGATGCTGCTATATCAAATGCCTAAAAATATGGGAGAGGTTTTTTTTTTTTTTTAAGATATTTTTTAGTTGTTGATGGATCTTTATTTTTTAATATTTGTATATGGTGCTGAGAATCAAACCCAGTGCCTCATGTATGCTAGGCAAACGCTTTACCACTGAGCCACAACCCTAGGCCCATGGGAGATATTCTGATGTCAGGAAGTATAAGCCTTTGAGTAAGGCAGAGCCTAAAGAAGGTGAGTAAAGCCAGGTGTGGTGGCACATACCTGTAATCCTGGCATCTGGGGAGGCTGAGGCAGGAGGATTTGCCAGCCTCAGCAATTTAGCAAGGCCCTAAGCAACTCAATGAGACCCTGTCGTAAATAAAATATTAAAAAGGACTGGGGGTGTGGTTCATGGGTTAAGCGCCCCAGTACCCCCCCCAAAAAAGTGAGTAAAGTCACATTAGAAACATGCCTTTGCTTCTGAAATCCTCGTTGCTTAACAAATTTGCTCAATTCCTTTATCTTCCCTCTCTCATCTGTCACTTTCACAATTTTATAAAGAATTTAAGGTTTGAAAATTATTTTGAAATTAAAATAAAAACTTTTACTCAGCCAGGCATGGTGGTACACACCTGTAATCTCAGTGACTCATGAGGCTGAGGCAGGAGGATCCCAAATTCAAGGCCATTCCCAGCAATTTAGGAAGACCCTCAGCAACTTAGTGAGACCCTGTCTCAAAATAAAAAACAAACAAGGACTGGGGATGTACTCATTGGTAAAGTGCCCCTGGGTTCAATCCCCACACTACCAAAAAAAAACAAACAAAAGCAAAACAAAGCAAAAAACTTCTTACTCACTAAACATATACTTAATTGTATTCTGGTGATATTGTCCACACACTAAAGGAAATGTGATCCAACTTAGTTTTAAAATGAGCAGGGTGGGTTCCTGTCTTGTCATACTTTTCTCTTTTACTGTAAACAGTTTTTATAAATTTGAAGATTTTTCTTTCTGAAAAAAAAATCATCAAGTCTAAAAACAGTATGCAATCACAGATATGTCTATAAAAAGATGTCTGTCAACTGTGTTTTATAGTTGAGAAGAAAGCTTATTACCATTTTCAGCTCCCTGTCAGCTATTCCTATCTATGCTTTTTTAGTGTGGTTTAAAACACAGTCATAAAATGTTAAAGGCCTTCTACAAACCAACTTATTTTTCCTTGATTTAATCAATCCAGCAAGTCAATTTTAACAACTTCCTTTACATTCTGCACTATGAAAACTTTTTTTTTTCTAAAAGATTTAAAGTACATGAAACTAACTTGATTTATATTGAATGTCAAGAAAACAAACATAGTTCATGGATATTTTGTTTACTGATTTTAAATAAATGTCAAGATCTTTACATGACTTTCCAAAAACTGATTTATTAACATAAAAGTTTAAAATAGCACATAATAGTAAAATGGTGAACAAACAAACCCTGTCTATTACTAACTATGTATTTAATCACACAGGCCCTGCCTCCTACTAGCCTATTCATCTGTAAAATAATATCTCATATGGTTATAATAAAGATTAAATGAAATAATGTATATAAAGGGATTAGCACAAAGTTGGTTCATGGTAAACAAAGTAATCAGAATAATAATCAGGAAGACTAATGCCAAAAAAGAAATTGTCCACTAAAAATTCAGACTCATCCTCTAATTTCCAAGGAGAGAAGAGGAGCTGGGAATTGAGTTAATCACAATGGCAAGTGATTTAATCTATCATGCTTAAATAGTGGAAACACCACAAAAACCCTAAAGATGAGGTTCAGAGAGATTCTGGGTTGGTAAACATCCACATACCCAGAGGGTGGTATACTCCAACTGCATGGTCACAGAAGCTCCAGTCTTTCCAGACTTCAACCTATAGATCTCTTCATTTGTTTGTTCATTTATATCCTTAACGTTCTTTATAATAAACTGGTAAATAGTGTTTTTTAAGTTCTGTGACTGATTATACCAAATCATGAAAATAAAAAAGGGGTTGTGGAAAAGCCCAATTTGAAGCCAAGTCAAACAGAAGTCTCTATGTTTTTAGCATTTGGCATACTTTGGGCAGAGGGGAGTCTTATGATATCGAGCCCTTAACTTCTAGGGACTGTACTAACTCTTCAGCACTTAGTGTCAGAATTGAGTTAAAAATATAAATACTCAGGGGCTGGGGTTGTGGCTCAGCGGTAGAGTGCTTGCCTAGCAAGTATGAGGCACTGGGTTCGAGCCTCACTCAGTACCACATAAAAATAAACAAACAAAATAAAGGTATTGTGTCCATTTACAACTAAAAAAAAAAAATAGATTAGACAGATAGATACTCAGTGATGTCCACAGAGAAATAGAGAACTGGAGAACCCACACATTTGGTGTCAGAAGGGCTGTAAGGAGAAACTCCCTAGTACTAGTAGTAACAGCAGATAGTAAAAGTGCTTTAAAACACACACACATCTGCAGAGCTATGTCAAAGAGACACAGAAGCCAAGTGAAAGAGATTCCAGTGACAAAAGTTGAATAATTCGCACTACAAAATAAATAAAGAGAAGCATAACTCCTCACTCCTTAAATTACATAGTGACGGCTTCCACAGACTTTAGTATGAAAAATGGAAACAAAGAGCAACTTTATGGTAGAGAAATCTGACAAACACCACCTCAGTCAAGTGATCAAGTTAAGATAAACTGTGAAAAATTATATTGATAGTATATATTATGGTTTGGATATGACATATCCCCCAAAGTTTGTTAATATAGGAATATTCAGATGTGAAATGATTAGATTATGATAGCTATGATCTAATCAGTCCATTCTAATGTGAATAGACTGACTGGGTGGTTACTGTAGTCAGATGGGACATGAAGGAGATGGGTCCCTGAGAGTGTGCCCTGGATGGGTTCATATTACCTGCAACCTCTTCTTCCCCTTTCTCTGCTTCCTAGTAGACATGAGGTGAGTAGTTTTGCTTCACTATACCCTTCCTCCTTGATGTTCTGCCTCAGCTTGGGCCCAGAGCAATGGAATCAGCCAACCATGGACTGAACCTCTGAAACCATGAGCTAAAATAAATTTTTCCTCCTCTAAATTTTTTCTGTGAGGTATTTTGGTCACAGTGACAGAAAACTAACACAGTATTTAGCCTTCATGTTACATGATAAAAATGACACTCTACCTCTGGTCCTCTTTCACAAATTTCATGACCCCAATCTAATCATGAGACAAATAACACATAAATTTCACTAGTGGGACATTCTCCTCAAAACTGTCAAAAAGATCATTAAAAACAAGGAAAGTCTGAGAAACCAAACTGTAACTGTCAAGAGATGCATAAGGGGACAGGAAAGCTATAATAATGTAGTATTTCTGATGGGTTTTTGGAACAGAAAAAGAATATTAGGTAAAAATTTAAAAAGTCTGAATGAAGTATAGACTTTAGTCAATTAAAAAAAATACTTTATTGTCAGGTGTAGTGGAGCACAGCTGTAATCCCAGCAATTTGGGAAGCTAAGGGAGGAGGATCACAAATTCAAAGTCAGCCTCAGCAACTTAGTGAGGCTCTAAGCAACTTAGTGAGACCCTGTCTCAAAATAAAATATTAAAAAAAAGAGCCAGAGTCGGGGAAGTGGCTCAGCAAGTTAAGTACCTAAGGGTTCAATCCTCAGTATTAAACAAAACAAAACTTTATTAACAACTTTAAATAAATGTTGCTACAATTTTTTTGGTTAAAATACAGTGTAATTATTATGATTATAGGCATTTTAGAGGCAGAGCAACAGGGCTGAAAATCTAATTCTCAGGCTGGGGCTGGGACTGGGGCTCAGGGGTAGAGCACTCGTCTTGCAAGTATGAAGTCCTGGGTCTCCCAAGTGTGAGGCCATGGGTTCAATCCTCAGCACCACATAAATAAAAAATAAAGGTATTGTGTCCACCTACAAAAAAAAAAAAATCTAATTCTCCACTTAACAGCACTGTAGCCTTTTGGACAAGTTATTTAACTGCTCAGATATTTAGTCTTTATCATCTGCAAAATAGACAATACCACAAGCATCTAAGGTTGTTTTGAAGGATACTGCAAAAAGGTAGTAACAGTCAATAATTTTGTCTAATTTGGAGAAATTGCTTAGTACCCAAGAAAATAAGTTCTGCAGATTTTATTTTTTTAAAAATTATTTTTTCTATTACTCATATACATGAAATATATGTAAAAAAGGGAGAAATTGAGCAAAATCTAATTTCACACTATTTGGGGTGTACCACCTTCCTGGCAATGTGGATGTCTTCACCAACTCTGAATCTCTCTGAACCCCTCTCTGCTTATGTTTCACTAATAATATATTTGGACTAATAATAATTATAATTTTCACATCAGATTAGATATATAAATCATCTTTCTTAAAATTTTTTTTTAATTTTGTATTTCACATATTTCTCTAAAAACTATTCTTGGGATAGGGATATAGCTAAGTGGCCTAGCATACACAAGGACCCTGAGTATGATTCTTAGCACTACAAAAAAAAAAAAAAAACAATCAAAAATAATTTTAGTTGTCCTTACTCTACTAGGCCATAAAATACAGCAGACTTGTTTAATAAAAAATAAATATAACTAAATTAATATAATAATCAAATGCTTTTAAATTGATGAAATACCAGGTAGGGGTAAGTTATATCAATATATAGTAATTCTTTTTTCTCTATAAATCCATACTAAAACTATTAATGCCAGCAATTTCACATACTGTTTGTTTTCTGGCAATGGATATGCTAAGAAAGCTATGGACTTGATCCAAAGTCAAACCATAGGAAAAAAAATGTTAAATTTAATTTCAAAAGAAGAAATTAATGATAACACAGAGGGAGTAGTCATAACCAAAAATAAAAGGTCATAAAGAATTTTTAAACAGTGCAGCTGGGATTTTTCTAAAGCTGAGATATCTGTATACATATTTAAACATTTAACTGCATTCAAAACCCTACTTACTGAAATCAAGATAAAATAATAAGCCCCAAGAGAAATAATTACCATGATAACTGTTTAAAGTATTCCACAAAGAAGGTAAAGAATGCCCTCAAGGTTAATTAACTGGAAGTGTAAATAATGTCATTGTTCTGTTTGACTCCAGTAATGCCAATACCTTTTCAGACATATGCTGTTTTAAAAAAAAAAAAAATTGTTGCCTTTTTTGATGGGAGGAGATAGTTATTATGAAGTCTTATAAACAGCTTGATCCAAAGACAATATGCAACCAAAACACCAGACTTAAAAATGAAATATTATATTCCAATCATCAACTAGATTTATGATTTGATAGCTTTCCTCTATCAAATGTGTATTGATCATTTACTTTTAGTAGATGCATTCTAATTTAAAAGTAAAACAAAGCTGGGGCTATTGCTCAGTGAGAGACTGCTTGCCTAGCAAGCACAAGGCAGTAGGTACCATCCCCAGTACTGCAAACTCTGTGTTAACAGACCAGCTACAGTAAATTATAACATATTAGAGCTAAAACTCAGCAAGGTATTTAGATGGTACTATAGAAGCACAAGAGCAACATCTATCTTAGACTTGAAGATGGTACTTAGAGACCAGAGGAATCAGAAGTTGCACTACAGAGGTATTAATTCATCTCTTGCTGTCTCCTCCAAGAAAAGAGAATCACCAAGAAATCCAGAAGCTCTTGACTAAAACTTTCTTAACTATTTCCTGTTGTCACCTAATCTAAGAAACCACTGTCAACATCTGCTCTTGCCCTGCTCCAGTGTTAATTTCAGACAAATGACCCCCTTTTTTTAATTAAGAGACTAGATTTTTTTAAAATCTACACAATCAGAAATTCAAGAGTCAAGGTCATTTGCATGGATAAACCCGACTAATGACATGTTAACTCCAAATACACAAAGTAAAATTTCTTCCACACTTGGTGATTCCCGTCAAACCCCACATTTAAAGTATAGTGTGTGAAGTAAATACCTTTTCTAGGAGAGAGGAGGAAAGGGGAGATGGAGAAAGGCTGAGCAATGGGCACAAAGCTACGGTTAAGACACAGCAAGAAGCTCTGCATGGTATGTAACTATAGGTAACAATAATGTACTATACTTTGCAAAAAAGCTAGAAAGTGAAATAATTTAAAAAAAAAAGAAATGATAAATGAAGAACTAGATATGTGACCTTTTAGGAGATATAAACTGAGAGGCTAGGGGTATAGCCCTGAGTAGAACATGTGTTTTGTATGCAGGAGGCTTGCCTTTTGCCAGCCACACTGGCCCTTACTCCAATAAGCCTTTCTCCTTTCTTGCTTCAGACTTCTGTGATTTTGTTTGGTTGGTTGGGTTTTTTTTTGTTTTTTTTTTTTTTGGTTCTAGTAGTTTTGGTTTTTGCTTCATTCTTTTGAATTTACAGTTCCCTCTGCTAAAAACTAGTTGGTTTTCAACAGAACACAAGCCACACTCAAAGTCCCTAAAGTAAGAAAAAATTAAATCAGATGTCCCTCTTCTGGAACCCTGAACTTTTTTGAACTATTTATCCCAAATGTAATTAAACAATTATGTAGGGGCTATGGATGTAACTCAGTCATAGAGAGCTTGCCTAACATACAAGAAGAGGACCTGAGTTCTATCCCCAGAACAGGGGAAAATAAATTATATAATTATTTGTTTTCTTCTCTATAGTAAAAAATCTCTGAGAGCAAGGCCCAAACCTATTTTATTCCCCACCTAGCACATTTCTTAAAATAATAGCAATGGTTAAATGATTGTCATTTACAGAGCTTGTACTGCCAGTGAAGTTTTTGCCACATGCTTTGCCACTGAATGAGAAAGGTTCTGCTATGCTACACTCACTTGACAGTTAAAGAAATTCCAACAATTAGGTTCCTATACTAAAGTTATCCAACTCTTTTAAGTGGCAGAGATAGAACATGAACCCATGAGATTTACTATAGATTTCATGTTCTTAACCACTAAACAATACTATTTACTAAATGAAGCCCAGAATGAGGAAGCAATATGTGCACAGGATACTACATTCCTTATGAGACCAACAAAAAATTTGTTTCCTGTGATTAAGTATAGAATGCATGCATGTTGCTACCAAACACATGACTAGGCGGAAAAACCTGGAAAGAAAGAGAAACCACACAGACAGAATAAGAAGACATTAGAGGGTTTTAGGTAGAGAATTCATAACTAGATAACCAGATTTTCAACATGATAAATGAAAACAACTAAACCAGTTAAGAGACTTTTGGCAATAATCATCCAGTAGAAGCAGACAAATGTGTACATGTCAAGAAATTGAAGGAGTCTATATTTTATGGCTTATATTTCCTCTGCCATATAATAAAAGAAGTTGGCAATTCATGGAGAAGCGAGAGGATTAGAGGTTTGAGGAGATCATAAACTTGTACAGATGATAACTCTTTCTGAATCAATGTTGATCGATGCCGTGACAGACAAAGAAAGACAAACATACTGCTCTAGATTAAATGAGAGAAAAGAGACATGACAAGTAAATGCAATATGCAATTCTGGACTGAAACGTGTACTATGGGGATATGCTATAAAAGGCATTATTGACAATTGGGATAATTGACAAAATTAAAATGTAAACAGTAGAATTCGATTAAAATATATTATCTGTGCTAAAATTCATAGGGATTACATAAGAGACTAACTATATTTGTTCTTAGGAAATATACACCCAAACTTTTTTTTTGAGGGGGGGTGGGGTTTTTGTTTTTTCATTTTTAGTTTTGTTTTGTTTTGGTACTGGGAATTGAACCCAGTGGCACTTTACCACTGTGCCACATCCCCAGGCCTTTCTTTACATTTTTTAAGACAGGGTCTTACTAAATTGCCAAGGCTAGTCTTGAATTGCCATCCACCTGGCTCAGCCTCCCAAGCAGCTATGATTATAGCCACATGCCACCACGCCCAGAAGTATATCTAAATGTTAAGGGACAAAGTGGAAAGACTATATGTAACAAACTCTCAAATAGTTCAAGGAAAAAAAATTATAGATATGTAGGTAGGAAGATACATAGAATATAAAAGCAAATATGACAAAAATGTTAAAATTAATGAACGTGGATAATGGGAATATGGGAATTCTCTGAACAATACTCACAATTTTTCTATAAACTATTTCACAAAGTTTAAATTATTAAATGATTAATGTTGAATAAGGCTATAGTCTGAGAAAAGCATATCTGAATTTAAGATTTCAGAGGTGGTACAAGTTTAGATGATGGCAGTATCCAAGGTTTGACCATGGAAGTGAAAAGCCTCAAGTATAATGGGTGAAAGTCATTGAAATTGTAGTCAAATCCTAGACATTTTTTTTTACTCATTTCATTATAAGGCACAGTTTCATATGAAATTTCATTTTACTTAATGATTTCACCTGAAGTTCTTAATATCTAAATTCCTTTTTACTTTTCTTTTGAGAGTTTTAATGTTTAAAATTATTTTATATTTTATTTGCCATTTCAAATCAACTAACCAAGAGGTACATAACTCCTCTTCCTCATTACTAATGAAGATCTGAAGAGAATTTCAAAACCTCTATTTTTCGGATATCAGTTAGATACACGGCCATTTTTCATCTTTATTACTTTGGGACCTACTCAGAATACTTCATCTATGTGATAATACTAAATTTCAAGCAAATTTTAATAATATGCCAGCTACCACTTCAAAGATAGCAATAATCATAATAATAGCACTTCCAGTCTTCTGCAAAAATGGAAAGGGAGTGGTCACATAGTTATCCAGGGGGTGAGAGATGTTAACTTCTTGCCTTAGTTAACATCTTTTTAAGTAAGATGTTACCTATTTGGACTTTCATCCAAACCTCCTATATTTAGCCTGACCACATTCATGCCTTTACAGCTGGCTGCTGCCTCTAAGGTGGTGCCTTGAAGAGTTTTTACAGTTCAAACTGGTTTGTTTTTTTTTTTTTGGCTCCTTCCACTACAGACTTTTATATATTCTCTTTGGTTCTGCTAGGTTAGTTGCCTTTCATCTGTCCATTTAGCAATGTATTACCTTCTCTCTTAATGTCTATTTAGAAACTACAATTATCTTCTCTTATTCTCTTTGTCCTATGCCTTTTATATTCCTTTACTGTAATTTTAGTGAAGTTTCAGGAAAGGTAAACATAAATGTGTGCCCAACCACTATGTTGAAGTGTAAGTGCCATTCTAGTTTTTTAAATAATAAGGTTGAATTAAGTATGTGATTTCCAATCTAGTGCATGAGCAAATTTAATGGGAGTAACACTGAGCTAGTTTCAATATTTTTAGAAGATTAACAGAAAAATACATTCACTCACAATAAGACAGTGCAGAGTGACATTAATTTTCTTTACTCAATGTTTTACTCCTGACTTTTTCATTGATTTAACATTTATACCGATTATCCTATACGTTTTCTAAATTTCATGGATTCGGGCAATAAATGAAACAATGGCTGTGGCCTCATGGACTTTCCACTGTAAGAGGATAGATGGACAATAAGCAAATATGTATTTTACTCTGATCATAAGTTCTGATTGGTAATCTTTAATAAAAAAATTAGAAAGGCATTAATGTAATCAGTACAAAAGGATCATAACAAGATACTCAGAGAACTTAGATTATTCTTCTTAACCAACAGAAATAATGTTAAATGTAATCATTTTTCCAAAGCGGGCAGATAATAAGAATCAAAGCTGGGTCAAAAGATATTTGTATAACATTAATTGCAGAATTATTTATAACAAAATTTGGAAACAATCTAAATATTCAACAATAAGGGAAATCTTAAATAAAGTATAGTTCATAAATATAATGAATTCAGCTAACATACAAGTTCTTAAAACTTAGGACACAAAAAGATATCTATAACAGTAAATTAAAAAAGCTGGAAATAAAATTATTTTTAATATAATCTCAAGTCTATAAAATAAAAATCTGCCTAGGAAAAGCCTGAAAGGAATTGCCAAATTTACTCTAGATTCCAAATCAATGTTTTTAAACAGTATCTTCATCTTGTAGTAACTTGTTAGAAATGCAAATTCTCAGATTCCTGAGAATTTACCTATTCTTCAATACCTTAAATATTTCATTCCTGTCTCTCCTGGTTTGCCAAAAGTAGATTCCAGATCTACTTTTGTTCAATAACTGGTGGGGGTGCTGGGGTTGTGGCTCATTGGTAGAGTGCTTGCCTCATATGTGTGAGGCACTGGATTAAATTCTCAGCACTGCATATTAAAAAAAATAAAGTCCACTGACAATTGAAAAAAATACTTAAAAAAAAAAAAAACTGGTGGGGGAGCCCAGAAATCTGAACAAGCTCTCCAGGTAATTCTGATGCATACAGAAGTTTGAGAAGTACTAGATAATGAGATTGTGGGTCAATTTTCTTTTCTTCCTCTTATAAATTTTCATTTGACTTTGCAGTATGGTGTCACAGAGGATTAAGAGCATTAATTTAAATGAGAACCCATGCTTCACAAACATTTAGTAGTACGGGATCTTTGAAAAACTGCTTTACCTATTCTTCAATACCTTAAATATTTCATTCCTCTCTCTCCTGGTTTGCCAAGAAATCAGCTGTAATTGTTACACTTTTTCTACAAATTTATGATCTCCTCAAACCTCTAATCCTCTCGCCTCTCCATGAAGATGTTTTATACACTGGTTTCTTACAAGATTTTTTGTCTTTAGTTTGAATATAAGCTTATATAGATTTTTTTTTTTTTTTTTTTTTTTGGTGGGGGACAGGTCTGAGGATTGAACCCAGGGGCACTTAACCACTGAGCCACATCCCCAGCCCTTTTTTTTTTTTTTTTTAATTTTGAGACAGGGTCTCACCAAATTGCTAAGGCTGGCCTAGAACTTGCCATTCTCATGTCTCGGCCTTCTGAGTTGCTGGGATTACAGGCATGCCCCACTGCACCCAGCTAGATTTTTTGGTATTAATCCTGCCTGGTGTCCTGTCAGTTTTTTGGATCTTTGGTTTGATGTCTGTCATTTACTGTGGGAAAATTCTTCTTTTTTCTATTTTTTTTTAATTTTTTAATTTGTTTTAGTTAGTTATACATGATAATAGGATGCATTAATGCATTTCGATATATCATACATAGATGGGATATAATTTCTCATTTTTCTGAGTGTACATGTTATAGAATCACATTGGTCATGCAGTCATATATATACATAAAGAAATGATGTCTATTCCATTCTACTTTCCTTCCTATCCCCACATCTCCTCCCCTCCCCTCCCTTCACTTCCCTCTACCTAAACTAAGATAACTCTATTCTTCTCTAGTGCCCCACCCAACTTATTGTGAATTAGCATCTGCATAGTAGAGAAAATATTCGGCCTTTGGTTTTTGGAGACTGGCTTATTTTGCTTAGCATGATAGTCTCCAACTTCATCCATTTACTGGCAAGTGCCATAATTTCATTCTTCTTTAAAACTGAGTAATATTCCATTGAATATATATATATATATATATATATATATATATATATATATATATATATCACATTTTCTTTAAACATTCATCCATTGAAGGACATCTAGGTTGGTTCCATAGTTTAGCTATGTGAATTGAGCTGCAATAAACATTGATATGGCTGCATTACTGTAGTATGCTGATTTTAAGTCCTTTGGGTATAAACCTAGAAGTGCGATAGCTGGGTCAAATGGTGGCTCCATTACAAGTTTTCTGAGGAATCTCCATACTGCTTTCCATAGTGGTTGTGCCAATTTGCAGCACTGTGGGAAAATTCTTAGACATCATTTCTTTCAAACATTTCTTCTGCTAACTTCTTCCTTTTCTTTCTGGTAATCAAAGTACATGTATTTCACATCTTTTGAAATTGTCCCCCTGGTTCTTAGATACTCGGATTTTGTTTTGGTTTTAGGTTTTTTTGTTTTGTTTTGTTCTCTTTGCATTTCAGTCTGTCAATTTTTCTACTAGTACATGTTTAAGTAATTCAGTGATTCTTTCCTCAGTAACGTTGAGTTTACTGACAGGTCAACAAAACCACTCTCCCTTACATTATATTTACCATTACACTTCTAATTGCTAACATTTCTTTTTTAGAATCTATGTACACAGCCCCTGTATTCTTCCATGTTGTCTACTTTTTCTATTACACTCCTTAACATACCAACAATAGTTAATAATTACAAAATATGTATCACGTATGAGAGTCTTCGGGTTGTTTTTCTTGCCTGTTAACATGCCTTGTAATTTTTTTATTTTAGTTGTAAAAGGATACAAAACCTTTATTTATTCATTTATTTTTATGTGCTGCTGAAGATAGAACCCAGTGCCTCACACATGCTAGGCAATTGCTCTACCACTGAGCCACAACCCCAGCCCCATGCCTTGTAATTTTTTTTTGGAAGTCAGACATGATATGATGCAGCAAGTAAGAAGAACTGAGATAAATAGCCATTAGTGTGAGGCTTTACATCAGTCTAAGCAGTAAGACTGTGTTTAAAGCTTTCTGTAGCTGTCAGAGCTAGATTTCTCTAGTGCCCTTGTTTTTGTCTCTCTGTTATCTTTGAGTTTCCCTGCAACCCCTCCTTAAATAGAGTCTGCACCTTGCAAGTCTCTCAGCTGTAATCCATTATTATTGTATTATATTATTGTTGATGCGGTGGTAATCTTATGATTAAATCTCAGCCTTCTAGTGGAGCCATGTCCCATACTGTGACCCTCACAAGTGTTTTTTCAGCTTCTTCCCATCCTCTTAGCTGTAACAGGAAGGATAGTGGGCACTGGAGCTGGCTAAATGTTGTTAGATAGGATAAATCTAGTAAAGTATTTTGCCTCTTAAGAGTAGACCATTGCTATAGAGAATTTTCTTAAGCATTTTTCAAAATTTGTGCTTTCTTCTTCCTCTAAACAACAAGGTGTTCTTTCTTGCCTCTTCATGATGATACCCTGAAAGAATGAGGGAGATTGCCTAAGATTGAGGTGAAAGTATGAGGGAGACTGCCTAAGATACTGGAGGCCTCCAGGAGTTACTCATTCCCAAAGAAGCCTATACTTGTGCTCTAACAGTTTATCAAAATTACTAAATGCTGGGCTGGGGATACAGCAAAATGGTAGAGCACTTGCCTAGCAAGTATAAAGCCCTGGGTTTGATCTCCAGCACCATAAAAAAGTTTCTTCCAGGGCTGGGGATGTGGCTCAAGTGGTAGCACACTCGCCTGGCATGTGTGCGGCCTGGGTTCGATCCTCAGCACCACATACAAACAAAGATGTTGTGCCCGCCGAAAACTAAAAAATAAATATTAAAAAAAAAAAAAATCTCTCTAACTCTCTCTCTCTCTGTCTCTCTCTTAAAAAAAAAAAAAAAAAGTTTGTTCCAGTTTATGGCTCCAGCAGCAACAGGAGTGATAACTCCCAAGCTCTTACCTGTTGCAGCTGAAACTAGAAGTCTGCTTTAGCTTTCTGATTCCTCTACTAACTTATATTTTATTTTCTTTGGTTGTAGGATAGTTGCACCTAGTCTATCCATTCTTTCTCTGTTCCCAAGCAAGAAATTCAAGAGTCATTCTTGTCTTTGACTTGACTCAATATTCATACCCAACTTATTACCCTCATTTGTAAAAAGATGATAGTAGAGGCACCTTTCAAAATGGGTGTGTTAGATTAAATGACATAATAAATGGAAAACATATAGCACCCCCCAGTATCTATTTTACAGTAAACACTCTATAACTGTTAACTATTGAGGGTTTTTTTGTTTGTTTGTTTGTTTGTTGTAGATGGACACAATACCTTTATTTTATTCATTTATTTTTATGTAGTGCTGATGATAGAACCCAGTGCCTCACATGTGCTAGGCGAGTGCTCTACCACTGAGCTACAACCCTAGCCCCTACTGGAGTTTCTTTTCCCCCCACCAAATTTTTTGAGTATGAAATTCTCTTTTAACTTTGGTTTTCATTATTTCATTTTCTCATTTTCCCATGACTCTATAATTGGCTCTTTTCCTCAAAGCAGTTATTAATTTTACCCATTTTTTTAATCTTAGTCCCTTCTCATTTCAGTCAATATCTTTTCATTCTACCCATTTTCTCAGGGCATTTTCAACCACTCCCATGGTTACTGCCACTACTGTACACATTCAAACAATTCAGCACAGACCTTTTTTTCTCATATTTCATACAATAGATATTTAGGTATCAAGCACACATTGCTACCTACTTTATATCTCAACCTGGATGTCCCACAGGCACCTAAACTCAACATGTGCAAGACTACAAGCATTATTTATATCTCTACTATTCCTCTTTATTCTCTTGAGTTTGTGTTATCCAAACATTTTTGCCTCTGACTTGATTCAACATTCATATCCAACTTATTACAAAAACTATTAAGTCTCTCTAGCCTCTTCCTCCTTTTTTCATCCCTGACCTCCATTATCTGGGTTCAGAATCTTATCTTTCTGGACTAATACTGGAACTCTAATTTTGTTCCACTCTGATTCATTCTAAACACTTGCTCAAGTGACCTTTTTCCAAACAACAAATATGATTGTCTCATGAAAAATTAATGCCCCATCAATACTGTAAGAATAAAAATTTAAGGGCTGGGGCTGTAGCTCAGTGGTAGAGCACTTACCTCGTATGTGTGAGGCACTGGGTTCAATCCTCAGCACCACATAAAAATAAAACAAAGTTGTTGTGTCCACCGAAAAGTAAAAAATTAATATCAAAAAAAGAATAAATTTTAAAACACTACCACATCTCCATTATGATTGGATCAGAAATGAACCCCAAAAGTTCATGTGTTGGAAGATTTGGTCCCCAATGCAGCAGTGGTGAGGTGGAGTCATTAGAAAATGATTGGATCATGTGGGCTCAAACTTTATCAATAGATGAAGCCATTGATGGATTCATAATTTGATGGGCTACTGGGAGGTGGCAGAAACTCAGGAAGTGGTAGAAACTCAGGAGGTGGAAAAAGTAGGTTCTTGGGGATGTGCCCTTCAAGGCTATAACTTGTCCTTGGCCCCTTCTTTCTCTTTCTGTTTCCTGGCTACAGTGAAATGAACCACTGTGCCCCTCTTTGCCATGATGCTCTGCCTCACAACAGGTCCAGAAATAACAGTGCCATGGACAGAAACCTCTGAAACTCTTGAGCCAAAATAAATCTTTCCTCTTTTAAGTTGTTTTTCTCAAGTATTTTATCATACCAAGAGAAAGCTAACACACCACCTCCTAACTGAACTAAAATTCTAGCCATATTAAATACCCGTATAATTACTGAGACTAATCTTCATGACTTCAAGCTCATTATTTCTTCTCTTTCTGAAATTTTCTTCTCTTCTTGTTCTCTGGGCTATTAACCCTTCAAGATAAACTTAGAGTTGCCTTTTTTCAGGAAGCCAACTTTTATTTAACATTCAGTAAATACTTACTGAGCTACTATGTGCCACATCCTGGGTATATTAAATATTAAGAGCAAATAAAGCTTGACCCCTATCCTTCTGGAACATAAAGAGTCTAGAAGGAATAGCAAACACACATACACAATTATAAGTTAAAATGAAGATAGAAGAAAATTAACTACAAAAGGGAATAAAAGAGGGCTTTAACGTAAAGGATATATGTGTGAATCAGGTGACTCTTCCAGAATGCCTAATCACTATATAAATATAGATAGCATAGCATTTATTAGATCATTATATCAGTATTATCTTAACTGCCCATCATCCTCATTAGACTGGAAATGCTTTGAACTGAAATTCAGAGAAATTGACACATTCAACTAAAATCTAAAAAGAAGCAGTGTCCAAATTCCACCCCAAGTCTTTAGACTCCAAATATATGACTACATTTAAAAAAATAAATTACAGGACTGAGGATGTGGCTCCATAGTAAAGCACTTGTCTAGAATGCTCAAGGTCCTGGGTTTGATCCCCAACACCACCAAAAAATAAAAAGTAAATTACTTATTATACTCTTAGTAGCTATAAAACCCAAACTACATGTTTATAATATCAAATATAGGATTTGATAGACATATTTTTAATAGATGCCATCCTAATGGGTATGAGGTAGTATCTCATTCATTTTATTTTTTAAATCTTGAATATTCTTCAAAAATATTTATAAACTGATATAAATTTCAGTGCATTTTTCTCTTTTTAAAATTCTGAATGAGAAGAAGTAAATTAGGTTTCAGTAAGTCAGTTTTCTTTTTTGTTTAGACTTACCTGGATGTTGCTTTAAAAAAAAAATAACAATTGTAGATGGACAGAATGCCTTTATTTTATTTGTTTATTATTTTTTTTATGCAGTGCTAAGGATCAAACCCAGGGCCTCACACATGCTATACAAGCACTATGCCACTGAGCTACAGCCCCAGCCTTCACCTGGATGTTTATGTCGGTCTAAAATAGGGAGAAAACTTATTAAATGGCTCCAAAAATATGACAAATGCATCATGTATTATCAAAAACTGGTTAAACTTTAAATTTTTCTCAACCCTATGATTTCATGACAAACATACACAAATAACCACTAACTCCCTAGAATGTACCAAGCACTTTTTTTCCTATTTCACTCAGCATTCCTTTAATGCCAAGAATTGTGGTGGATCCTGGGTACATAAGTATGAGTAAGAAGACACTGTTTCCATAATAATAAAATAGGTATAACTAGCCCCACTTTACACTGAGGAGCCTGAGGCTTCTTAGATTTAGCACTTTCACTAAGATCAGATAGTTAAGGATTAGGGAAGATGAAATTCAAATTCAAGTCTAAGCCCAAAGCTCACCCTTTGGACTATACCACAAACTTCAATCTGCACTATCTATGGCAACTGGTAATTTGTGCATTTCTATTTAGATTTCCAAATACTATGTTTTCAGAGGAGTGGCACAATGCAAGGAATCAAAAAACAAGTAAAACTTCCCTCATAACTGAACTGGAGGTATTTTACCATGTGATGTTATCAAAGCATGCAAAGTAACAAAGAACATTTTAGTACAAACAAAAATAGTACATCCTAGAGCAAGCTTTGAGTATCTGAAGCTTATTTTAAAAAAAAACAAAAAACTGATATACCTTCTAAAGCTCACTGGCCTATCAAAAGTTACAATTTCATACCTAAATAGTTTATTTCCTAGACATGTTTCTAATTACAAAACATGATACTAGTTACAAACAGAAGATCCTTCTAGTCCTACATAAAATTCTCTAAGAGACAGAAATAAGGTTTAAAGATCCAAAGACTCAACAATTGCATTGGTTTTTCATTTAAACAAAAGAAAGAAAAAACAAAAATGTTCTGGCTAGAGAAACTTCAGAAAAACTTCAAAAAGAATTTGTCCTATCTCATTTCAAATATTCTTTTTTTAATTCTTTTTTAATATCTCCATTTTATTTTATTTTTATGTGGTGCTGAGAATCGAACCCAGTGCCTCATGCATGCTAGATGAGCACGCTACCACTTGAGCCACATCCCTAGCCCATCAAATATTCTTTCAGTAAAGAAAAAAGAAATTAAGTGATTTAAAATTAACCTTTTTTCAACTTTAATTTTTAGCTTACTATGTAACATCTTTAAACTAGGAAAAAGTAAATTATATGGGGTTAAAGTACAAAAATGCTACACATAAGCATAACAATTTCAATGCATATACTCTTACAAAAAAACTTTTCTAAATTGAGCACAGTAGCGCCCTCTAATAGAAAATCCTAAGAAAATTTTTTTTTTTTTGGTACCAAGGGTTGAACTCAGGGGCACTCTACCACTGACCCACATCTCCAGCCCTATTTTGTATTTTATTTAGAGACAGGGTCTCACTGAGTTGCTTAGTACCCCACCATTGCTGAGGGTAGCTTTGAATTTGCAATCCTCCTGTCTCAGCCTGCCAAACCACTGGGATTACAGGCATGAACCACAGAGTTGGGTTTAGGATATTCTTAAGACTTGTATCAAAGCTAATCCCCAAGTGTTCAAAGGAACCAAAAATTATGTTACCCAGAAAATTTTTCTACCTTTACAACTTTAAAAAATCTCAAGATTAAAGATGGATTATTTACAACATATATATATTTCTACAAAGAGGTTTTTTTGTTTTTTTTGGTAGATGTTTTTGTTTGTTTTGAGGTACTGGAGATTAACCTTGGAGTGTTCTACTACTCACTAACATTTCCAGCCCTTTTTATTTTTTGAGACAGGATCTCACTAAATTGCAGAGGCTGGCCTCGAATTTGTGATCCTCCTGCCTCAGTATCCAGAGTAGGTGGGTTACAAGTATGTACTACCATTCCTGGCATGTAGTTTTTAAAGAAGTGTGAGTGAACACCTTGCACTGTGAAAAAGCATTTGTTGAGCCTGGTGAAATAGAACGATACCTGTAAGGAGGAGAGGAACCAAAGCCTAAAACTGGTTTTATATATTTTTAAGTATAAAATGTTTTGGGGAAATTAATAGTAAGGCTTTGATTAAACCATAACCTGTCCTCAACAAGTATTTATTGTGCTTATTAGCAAGAGACAGATCAGAAATGTCCTTTGGAGACTGACAGGGTAATGCGTATGTCCTTCAAAACTATTATTTTTGTGTGTGATTCCCTGTCCCTCAAGCAGCTTTTGAACTATAAACAACTGATGAACCGAGCATAATTCCATTTTAAGATTGGGAGCCATCTCATCACAAAATCATGAAAAGTTAATTTCTGTTTTACTATAAATTACTGAGATTTCTAAATTAGTTTGGAATTCCTGCCCATGCCTTGAACTCACCCATGCCTAGCTCCCCTTGATCAGATAACAACCCGCTCTGAAACCTCAGAGGCGCTTTATAAATTCTGATGTTGGGATCTGAATTTACTCCCTACCTTGAAATATCATGTCATGTAGACTATTAACCTACTATCTGCCTTTGTATTATGCTTGTCAAAATCCTGTTATTTGTAAGTTCTCAAGACACCCCCTTTGCAAGTTTTTGTGCTATAAAATCTCATTCTTGCAGAGCTGGAGGGCTGGTCTCTAGCTCAAGTTAGTGGAGACAGTCACTGATCAGCTCTCTTTAAAGCTTGCTTTAATTCGATCTAAAATTGGAGTTGGTACCTTTTCTTTGCATTGGTGTTCAACCCAATCTCTCACAAAGCTTAACACTCATAAAACAATATATTCACTGCTGTAATCAGTTTTTTGGTCAATATATCAATACATCAACTACCTCTAAAACAACCCTAATAAATCATTCTATTCTGCACATCAGTTTTTCATGAATTTAGTTAGCTTGAGTAAATCCCCAAAAATCTGATCAATTCTGATTAATTAGCTAGGTACTAGGGATTGAACCCAGGGGCACTTCACCCCTGAGCTACATATATCTCCTGCATCCTCAGCTCTTTTTAGTTTTTTTGAAACAGGGTATAAATTGCTTAGGACCTTGCTAAATCACTGAGGCTAGCCTTCAACTTGAGATCCTCCTGCCTCAGCCTCCCAAATCACTAGGATTACAGGTGTGCACCACCCACACCCAGGTAGGTGTAATTTCTGACACTTCTGAAGTAAGAATCAAATACAGTAATTATATTCATATGAAGAGCTGATCACCAAAGTGAGTCTCCAGTTTATCCTCCAACAAAATACCTTTATTTCCTCATGCCCTTCATGCAATTTTAGTTAACTCATTAAACTGTTAAGAATTAATGAAATAAACCAAGTAAAGTGGCACAGGCATGTAGTTCCCAGAGATGTCCAGGACTGCCCACAGACTTCCAGGGTATATAACTTGCCTGGCACAATGGCAACTGAGTACAGTTAACTAGCTCCCATTTGTATATGTCTTCCTTAGTGATGGCACACTTCTTGAGAGCTAATACAATTTTTTTCCCATTTTGTATCCTCCAAAATGCTAACCAGAATGCTTTCCAATCAAAGGGCATTAAACATAGGCCAGAGGGCTGGGGCTGTAGCCCAGTGGCTGGAGCACTTGCCTAGCATGCAGGAGGCACTGGGTTGGAGCCTTAACACCACATAAAAATTAAAATAATAATAATAAATTAATAAACATAGGCCAACTTACTAAATGGCATTAGACTTTTAACTTCTATGGTCATAGATAGAATTTTTTTCCTCTGCATTACCTTATCCTAAACACAAAAATATTTTTTGAAAATTGAAAAATTTGGAATGCTTTTAATGGTTTTTTAAAGTAAAAATAAAAACTGGAAAAATCTGCCAAAAAAAAAAAAAAAAAAAAAAAAAAAACAGTGCACATTTCTCATGGTAGCCTAATCAAATCTTTTAAAAAAAAAAAAAAAAAAAGACTCTCCTTTTTGTTCTTAATAAACAAGAACTTAAATAAAAAATAAGTCACTCAGCTCTCTGGGGAAGTTTTTTAATCGAAAAAAATTAAGATTTTTTGCCATTTTTAAAACAGCACCATTAAATTATAAGGACATCTTAGTAAAGGTAACACCTATAAAATAATCTTGACTTCTCAGATTAATTATATCATTTTAAAAAAATCAGTATTTGTTATCCCTAGGTAGATCTTTGGCACAATTTCATGTTTCTCTGCTTATTTTGTAATTACTATGAGTGACTAAATCTCTCCTGTAAATATTGATGTTAACCTGAGTACTACACTTCGATGTTCCAAGCTAAGAAAAAAAAGGCGGGGGGGTTGTTTTCAGCGCTCTGGAAAGGAAACAAAAGGTGGAATATTATTTTCACTTCCAAAATTATTTTACCTCTACTGTTCCATGGCTGGCGGGTATTTTTTTTTTTTTCTGGAGTTAAGTAAGGACAATAACTAAGGGTCGGATTTTAAACCATACCGCTGAATCAGGAACAATTTAAAGGCCTTGCAATTACACGTGGATAATCGATTTTTCGCACAAGAAACCCATCAACCCCTCTGATGCGGCCACCTCAAGCCTCACCGGCCAGTCCCGCCTCTGCCCAGGGCGACCGGGAGGTCGGGGTGGCGCACAGCGGCTCCAACGCATCATTGCGGGATTTTGCTTCTTCGTCTTTACTAAAATTATCGTTTGCTTTGTTTTGTTTTCTTAAGACCCGACCCAGGTGGGTAGAGCGGAGCGGGCAGGCATTTCGCAGGCCGGAGACACCCGGCGAGCGGCTGTGACCTGGAGGCCGCATTCTCACTACGGAGGCAAAATGGTGGCGGCGAGCGCCACCAGGCTGAGCCCGGGCGGGGTCTCAGAGCGGCGGGAGAGGATCCCTCCAGATTCCGGCGGCCAGAACCCGTCCTCGCCCAGACGACCTCCGGGTGTCCACCGCCTGGACAACTGCCGGCCTGGCGCCTGCGGCCCCGAGACCCAGGACGAGGGTGTGGAGGCGGCGGTGGCGACCGCGCAACCAAGAACAAGGACGCCATTATCAGCCTCCCAGGCTGGCGGCCCGCGCAGAAGCCAAAGCCCGGCCTCTGAGGGGGAGGGGAGGACGCGGAGGGCGGGGAAGAAGAGGGCGGAGGATGGGGAGGCGGGGCCGAGGTGCCCGTGCTTGTGGCTGCGAGGACGCGGGGAAGGCGGCCCTCCTCTGGCCACCCTCTCCCAGCTCGTGGGGGCTAAAGATGGGGGAATGACCTGTCCCCACCCGGCACTTCCCGGGGTCGCGGCGGGCGGCGAGGGCAGCCGCTGTCTCCGCGCTACCATCCATACCTTCCTTGTCTTTATCTTCCGCCATCTTGATGCGGAGCCGGTCGCCTGGGAGATGCCAGTCGTTAGCCCGGGTCGCCCCCCTTGGGCCCCCGCGACGCCGGGAGCCCGGGCTGGGGGAGGGGCCGCCCAATCGGGGCGGGGCTGGGGGCATAGAGCCGCCTCCGCGGCTTCCCGCCGCGACCACCCTCCCCCCGCCCCTCTCCCCCGGCCCGGCGCGCGCGCATCGGAAAACCGTGCCTGTCTCCCTGGACCCGCGCCACCGGGTCTCCGGCTTTTTCTCTCCGGGCTCTGGGTTTCTCCGTGTCTAGGGGAATCATTCCATAATAAGGTTGTGAACCCCTCCTTTCCTTTGTTTGTGATTGACTTGGGGACATCATACTGTGCTCTCTCTCTCTCTCACTCCCTCGTTTGTACGACGTGGCGTGCTCGATTTTTTTTTTTTTTTTTTTTTAACTGCGGATTTAAAACGCAGCCAGAGAGCTGGGTGAAGAGCTCGGCTCCCCAGGGCGTAATAGAATTAAACTGCAATCCACCCTCCTCCCGCTTCCCATTCACAGCCCCCTGGCGCTGGGAAGCCGCCGGGCTGTGCAGAACCGCCTTGCTGGCTCCATCCCTGTTTTCTCCTGTCCAGTCCTCCCAGAGAAAGTGACGGTACAGCCTGTGAGAACTGGAGCTAAAACGGACATGGGCAGAGTGCAAGAGGAAACCAGAGCCATTCAACTATTACTAGAGAGGAATCGCTGTAGAAAAACATGTGCAAAATAGGCGCAAACACTGCGTCGTCAAGGCTGCGATTTCTGATACAAAATAGAAGGTTCTCATAGCAACAGAAACGTGCCCATGTTGTGCTCAGTAGTACATACATTTTCCTAGTTGTAAAATTTTGACATAACCTCAGGTTAAAGTTATAATGGAAGTTTTAAATTCTGCTTTCCTGAAACTTTGCAGCTATAGCATGGTGTTAAATTGTTATTTATCAATAAGCTTACCTATTACGATACTTTTTAAAAAAGCTTTGAATAAAATGCCTAATGCTGTGGCTATTTTTAAGCTAATGTTTAATGATATGTCGGTATATGTGTACTAGTTTAACGACTTAATGCACATAAGAACAATTTATAAACTGTAAATTTTAAGAGGCCTTCAAAAATACATGGTATTGCTATTTAATGATTTTATTAAAACAGTTTTTAATGCTCCTTTTATTAATTCTGGTTCTATAATCCCTTGGAACCCTAAAGCAAACTATACCTTATTAAAATATGTATTTTCTTCTAGAGAGAGATCTATTTAGTGCTCTGATCATCATTCTGCTTGAAAATTATGTTAAATGCTTGAATCGTCACCAAATGGCTTATATTAGAAGATAGATATTTTATAAAATTAATGCAAGTGTGAATAAAGAGAGAATGCTGTAATTTAAAAAACAAAAACGGAAACTGGATTTTTCCTTCAACATTGTCATTTACGTCAGGAGCAAGTCATGTAATCTCTTTATTTTATTTATTCACTTATTGCATTGCTGGGGGTTGAACCCAGGGCTTTGTACATGCTAGGCAAGCTTGCTACCACTGAGCTAGATCCCTAGCCCAAGACATGTAATCTCATTAAAATTTAGTTAACTCAAAAAAAAAAAAAAAAAAATAGAAATAGCATTATCTTAACTCCCAAAGAGTTTTCATGAGACATAATAGCTTTGAAAATTTTTAAAGAACTTGCAAGGAGGTTCACTGTCTTTAAGAGAAATGAACTCTGAGTTTTTTGTAGAAAGAAACACATAGAGATCAAACCCCATCTTCTCCTCTGAGATTCAACTTCCACTTAGAGTGTTTACAAAAGAGGATGGTTTGCCTCCAGTAATACACTCTCCATTACTATAGTCTGCTGACTATGTGACATATGATCTAGTTTATATTTTATAGCTGATCAACTTCAGTTTGTGTTCCCTTCCTGGTTTCTCATTGCCATTTTTAAACCTTTCCAAGCAGAAGTGGCTTTAACATAACTAAAGTCCTTGAGCTGTTGGCACAGGACAATGAGAAGGAGGTAGTCATTACTGTGGTCTAAGTCCCATAATTCCCTAATTCCCCAACTAAGGGTTCATCTCTTCCCTGATTGATCAACATCAAGAATGTCCAGTATTTGCTGAGTAGGTAGTGCATACCTTTAATCCCAGCAGGAAGCTGAGACAGGAGGATCACAAGTTTGAAGCCAGTGTTGGCAACTTTGTGAGACTCTATTTCAAAAAGGACTGGAGATCTAACTTAGTGGTAGAGCACTCCTGGGTTCAATCCCCAGAAGAAGAAGAGGAGGGGGAGGGGGAGGAGGGGAGGGAGGGGAGGGAGATCCAGCTCTTCAAGGAAGAAACCACCCCAATCCATAGGTGAGTTGTCCAACCCTGTGATCACAAAAGGAAAAATCAGAATACAACAGGATGAGTCTAGAGCTGTAGTTCTGTGGTAGAGTGTATGCCTAGTATGCTCCAAATCCTGGATTTGAGCCCCAGCCCCATAAAAAAGATAAATGCAGCAGAGTAAGGATATAGTTTCATGACAGAATTATAATAATAATTTTTTTTTTTTTTTTTTTTTTTTGCCTTACTAGCTACATCCGCAGTTCTTTTCTTTTTAATTTTATTTTGAGACAGGGTCTCACTAAGGTGCCCCTAGGCTGGCCTTGAATTTGAAATCTTCCTTCTCTACCTTCCCCAAGTAGCTGGGATTACAGTACTATTGCGCCTGGCAAAATAGCTCTTTTTGTGAACTACATAAAATACTTTGTGTACATTATCACTTTTAATCCTCAAAAGGTTGATATAATATAGATTGATACTGGTATTCCTGAGAAGTTAAAAAGAAAAAAAACCTACACTTTACATAAATGATTTGCTGAAGTGCTGATATCTAATTAGGCATCTAGTTCTGATTCCAGAGCTACTGTGATATATTGCTTCTTTATAAATATATCATTGTTGGTTCCTATTTATTTATTTATTTATTTATTTTGGATCCTATTTAGTAACCTGAGTATTTAGAGAAGAATGTTGAGGGCAAACATTTTCCACAGAATTAGTCACCTCCCTCCTGGCTGTTTTTTTTTTGTTTTGTTTTGTTTTTTTTACTGCTTCAAAACATCATTTGGAAGAGACTCTAAAGGAAGCAGATAACAATGTGTACTTTTTCTTTGTCTGAATGAAGGTTTAAACTAAACTCCTGGCCAGATGCTGGCTCTTGGATGGCAGGAGAGGAAGCCAAACTTATTCTTCTTTTATGACCTAGAGGTCTGCTCACCTTTTACTTCTCTTTCCTTCCTGTCTTGCTACTGATTGAGGTTTCAGACCACTCTATCATGAGGAAGGATTCTGTGAAATTCTTGGCCCTGGACAAGAGCATTTGCAGTGCCAGGGCTCCTTCTAGTCTTTTCAGAGAGAGCCAGCTCAGGAAGCCGTGATGGCAGCCCTTGTGGGCAGCTTGAAAGTAGATCTTACATGAAACCACAGACCTTAGAGCATTCAGAAAAACCCCAGCCTGGCCCGCTTCTTTCAAAAGCACATGTTTCTTTCCATTTCTCTTTAAAACACACATTGACACAGCAAGTGACTGTTGAATTCATTACTTAAACACTTCCTGTCCCTAAAGCAGCACTGTTCAGGGACACTCATTGCTAAGCCTCCACTCTTTATTCATTGAAAATATAAGAGAGCCCCATCTCCTCTGCTCTCAGGTGGATGAAGCCTAGAGAGGAGTGAAATTGGAGACTCCCTAACAAGTACTAGGTCCCATGAATTAGGAGCATATTCCACCAGAAATACCCAACCACCTCTCTCAGCTCTTTGAATAAGAGACTGTGGGTCCAAGTTATTTGTTTAATAGGCTTTACTACTAATTGCCACTATTAACTGCTTCTATTATTTTTGTTTAAGTAATCATCTATTATTATTATTATTTTTTTGATATAAACAATAAATTACACAAATAAATTATATTTATAAAAAAAGACACTGTGGATCTTCAAAATAATAACAACAGGGATTATAGCTCAGTGGCAGAATGTTTGCCTATCTATCATGTGTGAAGTCAAGTACTGAAAACTTTTTTTTCTTTTTAGGTAACACAATGCCTTTATTTTTATGTGGTGCTGAGGATCAAACCCGGGTCCCCCCCCGCCCCCCCCCTCCCCGTGCTAGGCAAGCGCTCTACAGCTTGCCACAATCCCAGTCATAAAAAAAAAAAAAAAAAAAAAAAAAATATTTAAAATAAGAAGAAGGTGAAGGATGGTAGCTGACCCAAAGATTCAATAATTGTTTATAATTGCTCACACAACCTTTTTCCTCTTCAGTATGAAAATAGATGAAAACTATAAAGTTACCCTGGCAATTGAGTTTGGAATGTTTTATTCATTCTGGCTCCAAAACAAAATCTTTGAAATAAAATTTTATTTGTGTTAACATGTACATTAGAAGATGATGCTATACGGAAAAGCAAATAAATAGTTGGGGTGAATCTCATTTTACTATAACTCATTAGTTATATCACTTTTGTGTGTGTGTGTGTGGTGCTGCAGATTGAATCTAGAGGCTTCCACACATGCAAGGCAAGTGTTCTACCTCTGAGCTACACATCCAGCCCTGCTATATGTATGACTTTGCACATGAAACAACTTCTTTGTATTTGGGGGTGCGTGTTTGTTTTGGTTTTAGTTTTTGGTTTGTTTGCTTTTATTTTTGTTTATGGGGGGGGGATGCTGGGGATTGAACCCAGATACACTTTACCACTGTGCTACATCCCCAATTCTTTCCATTTTAATTTGATATAGGCTCTTGCTAAATTGCTGAGGTTGGCCTCATACTTTCGATCCTTCTGCCTCAGTCTCCTGAGTAGCTGGGATCACAGGCATGTACTTCTGTGCTCAGAGAAACTTCTTTGTAACTTCAGTTTTCCTATCAATAAAATGATTTTTTAAAAAAAAGATTAAGAGATAGATGATTTGCCATTTTGGACATGAAAGCAATATGTAGTTCTCCCTTGACTTGTGACCTGATTTAGTTTCTTTGGACTATGTCCACATGACCCTCTAACGACTCTAAGACCAAAATAATGCTAACATTTGCAGCACTTGCTATGTTCCAAGAAATATGTTAAGCATTTTACAAGGGCTATCTTTCTTGACCAGCACAGTAGTGCTATAAGAAATACATAATATTATTTCCATGTTAAAGATGAGGAAAACAAGAGTTAAGATCCCCAAATTACTTCTTTGAGAGGAGAAACCTCTCTACTGGTCAGTCCCCAGAACTTCTCCTGAAGTTCTGCCTCAGCATCTTACACCATTTTTTTTCCTGTCTCAAGCCCCAGGGACTAAGCTTGCTCTCCTCCCTTTGGAGGGAGGCATTGTCCATCCAACAGGCTGGAACAAAGCAATCTTTCTAGCTTTTACCTTTCTTACTACCCTTGACTAGCCATGTAGGCATTTTTAAATGAAGGATTGCTAATTTCTGGGAAAGAGCTAGAAAAATAAAATTTGCAGAGATGTTATACAAGTTCTGAAATCTTAGAAAAGATTTAACAGATGTGGTCCCTAATTCATAAAGTTTACAATTGGAAGGGTAACAGAGTATGCCTGGAACATGGCAAATGTGGCTCTAATGTCACCCTACCATTTCAATGCTGCTAGTATTAGAATTAATTTTTCTTTCCAGAGTTTGTACAGACAAGTGGTAGTACATGAAGCTCCTATAGGGCATAGGAAAACATCTTAGACAATGAATAAACGAATATATGTATATACCATATGTTATGTTTTAGATGTAAGGTGTCCCCCAAAAGCTCACGTGTGAGACAATGCAAGAAGGCTCAGAGGAGAAATGATTGGGTTATAAGAGTCTTAACCTAATCAGTGAATTAATCCCCTGATTAGGGATTAACTGAGTGGTAACTGAAATGGTAGGATATGGCTGGAGGAGGTGGAAATTAGGGTGTGGCTTTGGTGTATATATTTGTATCTGGAAAGTGGAGGCCTCTCTTTGCTTCCTGATATGAGTTGCTTCCCTCTGCTACACTCTCTCTCCATGATGTTCAGTCTCACCTTGAGCCCAGAGGAATGGAGCCGGCCTTCTAAGGATTTAGATCTCTGAAACTATAAGCCCTCAAATAAACTTTTCCTCCTTACAGTGTTCTGGTCAGATCCTTTAGTCACAGCAGCGAAAAATTGACTAAAACACCATATAATGATGGATCACTATATGATGATGGACTCATAAGATTACAACACAACAAAGCTGAAAAATCCTTAACATCTAGGGACTTCATGGCCATCTTGACATCATAGCCCAATTCATCCCTCACAATTGTGTTGATGCTGGTATAAATAAACCTACAGTGCTGCCAGTTACATAAAAATGTAGCACATACAATGGAACATGCCTGTAATTCCAGTGACTTGGGAGCTGAGACAGGAAGATTCAAATTTGAGACCAGGCTCAGCAATTTAGTAAGAGCCTGTCTCAAAAATAAATAAAATAAAAAGGACTGTGGATGTAGCTCAGTGGTAAAGTGCCCCTGGGTTCAATCTTCAGTACCAAAAAGAACAAAAACAAAACAAAACAAACAAAAAAGCATAGCACACAGATGCGGTGGCTCATGCCTGTAATCCTTTGAGGACCACTTCAAAGCCAGCCTTAGCAATTTAGTGAAGCAATTGTGAGACCCTGTCTCTAAATAAAATATGGAAAGGGCTGGGGATGTGCCTCAGTGGTTAAGTTCCTCAGGGTTCAATTCCTGGTGCAGAAAAAAAAAAAAAAAGCAAACCACATATAATTAATTATGTATAGTGCATAATAGTTTGTAATAACTATGTATTATATATAGTAGTTAATAAATGTAATGCATAGATCTTGATAATGAGAATAAACATTAGTGTACTTTTACATATAAAAAGTTTATAATAAACAATCTGTCGTGTTACATTGTAATGCCAGATTTGTGGGACCCCAATAGACTTCCAGGAGTCAAATCCGATGCAATCACACAACAGTCTTTATTGCAAGCTTGAGCCTGGACTCACAACCATTTCTGATGCAGCGGTCCCAGGGAATGAGTCCTGGTCCTTTGAGATGTTATAGGTTTTGGGGGATTTCTCTATGTGTCACAACATCACACAGCAAATCACTTCACACCGCAGGAAAGTCAAACAACAACTCTTAACATTGATTAGCACATTCACTGGCGGGAACAAGTTGGGTAGGGGTGATTGGTTAGTACAAGAGGGGGATTCCTTTGAACTGATTGGTTTAAGCTACGAGGGGAGTATGTGCTGAACTACATGGTTTCCCAACATGTTATCAACCACCATAAACTACTGGGGGTCATCTGGCATCTCAGGTATCTTCCCTGTCTCATGCTGATTGGAGGTTGCTAGGGGGTTGCCCTGGGTCCTCACCTAGCCTAACTGAGTCAGGGACACCTGGCACCGCAGATCTCTCCTGTTATTTGCAGACAAACAACTCAGCAGGGTGGGTATGTGCCTAGGAGCTCTCTGTGAGTTTTTCCAAGGACAAGGGTCATGCCTTGGACGGGCTTTGAGGTAGAAGCTGTTTTCGAAAATGGAGTCACATCAGTTTCTCAACATCAATAGAAGGAATATATATCTTATGTTTACCATGTCTCTCTCTTTTGTTTATAGTATGTATTTTTTTTAGTTGTAGGACGACATAATACCTTTATTTTATTTTTATGTGGTGCTAAGTATTGAATCCAGTGACTCACACGTGCCAGGCAAGCGCTCTACCACTAGTCCCAGCCCCAGCCCATCTCTCTCTTTTTTTATTTTTTTATTTTTCTTTCTCATATCACAAAGATCATATGTTAACATCATAATTAGGTTTGAGGGAGGCACATCTCATACAATGGCATGAAAACTAGACATTATGCTTCACCAGTCTCTTGGTCACATCACATCTCTTGAATCACATTCAGTGATTACCTTACACATCGAGGTTTGTGTAAATACACTCTTTGATGTTCACACAACGATGAAATCAACATATGTCACTTTTCTCAGCATGTGTCCCTATTATTAAGCAACATGTCTTCAATAGACAGGTTTTTTTGGGGGGTGGGGGTTGTTTTTATTTTGTAGTGCTAGGGATTGCACCCAGGGCCTCACACTTGTCAGGCAAGCACTCTACTACTGAGCTATGCCACCAGGGATATATGAATTTTCAAATGCTGTATATAATTAACAAACATACTAAAAGGCAGAATTTATTCAATATTTTGTATTATAGACAATCTCAATACTATTTTCATCTTTAAATTTTAGCAGAAAATGAGTCAGTGATGTGCCTTACCTTAACTGTGTAGGCCTGGTTTATGGCTTTAGACGCTTAGAATTAATAATAAATTGAGGGTAAATATTCTTTTGAATTGGAAACTAACTCCTTGATAAAGCTCCAGATTACCCAGTAACTACCTTAGAATAAAAATCTGCAGCCCACTCCTCACCAGTGAACATCACTAGTGTAATACAATACAAATATACAAAGAAAATTCAAGGTTTTGCTGAGTTTTTTCTTTGTATTCCCCTCCCCACTTCCCTTTTCAGGTCAGCTATATTTTTCAGGAGGTTAGAGGAGGTGTGAGATTGGAAATGAATCGTGGTGACAGGAGAGAGAGGTTACAAAAGGAATTTATTTTTAGGAAGGTTTGAATGGGAAGGAAAAACCAGTTACACTTGGGGAATGGGGGTAGAAAAGGTCAAGTCAAGGGAAAACTGGTTAACTGGTAAAGGGTTTACCAAATTCTCTAGTCTCTCTCTTTTCTTCTTATACCTTCAAAGTTGTTCTTTGCCAAGTAATCAAAAGAAGGCAGCTTCAGAGTCCTGGACAGTGCTTACTCATTTAAGCCTTTCTCTGTATTCTTGGAGGAGGCTAATCCACTCAGCATTCACAAGTTTTTTAACTAGTTTTTTTGTTTGTTTGTTTTGGGTACCGGGGATTGAACTCAGGGACTTGAGTATGCTAAGCATACCCCAGAGCTACATCATCCCCAGCCCCCAGCATTCGGAAATTTTTTGCAGGGGTGGGGGGGCGGCTGGGAGGTACTGGGGATTGAATCTAGGGGCACTTAATCACTGAGCCACATCTCCAGTCCTTTTTTATATTTTATTTAGAGACAGGGTCTTGCTGAGTTCCCTAGGGCCTTGCTAAATTGCCAAGGCTTGTTTTGGACTCATGATCCTCCTGCCTCCAGCTAGAATACCAGGCATGTTCCACTGAGCCCAGGGACATTCAGAAACTTTTACAAAGCACCTACTTGGTACCAGGCGGTCTGTTAGGTACCCAGGGAGGACACCAATATGATAGCTCTTCTGTATTCGCTGAGATTTTTAGAGTTCATAGGTTTAAGCCAGCAGTTTGTGTTTTGTTTCGTTTTTTGTTACCTCATCCCTTTTGACCCAAAGTTTACTAAATAAACGACCCTCAAAACTGAAATACTCTCCCACTAAAGTTACTTCCCCTTTGAAGGATATACAGTGCATGTTACACCCTTTCTGTGGCCACATCACACCCAACAATGGTTTCTATCTACAATATGTCAACTGGCAATTCAAATTGTCACAGAAGTAGGTCATTAGATCAGACTAAAGGGGTCTTTCCCAGGAGACAAGTGGCAAGCTACACTTATTTGTAAAGAGTAAAGAATTGTAATATTAAGCAATTTGATTAAGTTGTTTTATTTCATAGTCTTAAATGGGACTAAAGACATTTGAATTCTTATATCTTTAAGTAGAATATTAAGTTTAATACTTGTTATAGCTCATGTCAGACTAAATAACTAAATGTTGTACTAGTTATTACATGGTCATACAAGAATGTTTTACATGTTGTAGGATAAGAAAAATGCAACTTTTTAAAAAAGATGCAACCAATAATTTAATCAATGCTTTTTAAAGTAATGACCACAAACACAAAACCTTTCCTGAATCTTCTTAAATAACCATACTTATACAGAATCAAGACTCATAAATATCTTCTTCTTAATACCTTTCTCTTTAAAATGTGAGTTCTTGAGAGACTGTGACCCTGACCTTCTTTGTATTAGTTATTTTTAAAAGAAAGGTCACTTTAACAATGAACATCATGATGAGACAGAGTCCTAGAATCCTGAATATTATTGCTATTTCTGCTCTGTGGCCATTTAGGAAGGGAAGACCTCTTTGTCTCCATATCTTTAAATAGCTATAACAAACCAAGGTGGTTGACTCTACGTGCCTGCCGCACCTCCCTCCATATCAAAAGACCAAAACAAGGGGGAAAAAAAACCCAGTAGCTGTATCACTGGAGTATTTGAGGCAGAGCACCGCAGTGCAGTGGGGATACAGCAGAGACGTTGCAGAGCACAGGGATACACAATAGCCTTATAAAGAAGGGAACTAAACACACAACACTATGGTTCTGTCTCTTGAGATCAACCCTGAACCCAGAGGGACTTTGCTTGGCAGGGAGAGAGTAAGCAGAAGGCCTACTGCACTTTCTACTTAAAATACAGATACCTGAAGCATTTGCTGCTGAAGAAGCCTGTAGCCCTTACAGGCACTGAACCCAGTTTGGAGAAATGGCAGGTTACAATGCTCAGGAGACAAAAGCCCATGCCGCATTGTGGCCTCCCACACCCAGCCTCCTGCTGCACAATGAGACCCACTCAATGAAGGTCTTGTGAAGCTTGGCACAGTTGCCCCCTGCAGTTGCATCCTGAGCCTCAGGAAGCAGCCAAGTGGCCCCTCCCAGTCTCCTGATACCTCCGGAAGTAGTCAGACAGCCCAATCACTTACTGTGAGACCCCAAAGCAGCCCAGCAGCCTTTCCTGAGTGACTTGGTCTACATGGTCCCTTGGAAAGCAACTGGATGGCCTTGCCCATCCTCCAAGAAGCAGTTGAGCAGCCATTCTCAGAAGCTTGGCTCACTGAGACCTCTAGAAGCATATGCTTGGTTTCACCCACCCATTATTGGCCTGGCGAACATCTGTTGCAAAGATCCCTATGCAGGTCCATCCCTGGAGTCCCCATGAAGTCACCCATTCAGCCCTTGAACACTGACAGGTGCTTTGTCTGCCCCCACTTGGTATAGCCTGGCCCCCTATTTGGCCCTCAGAAAATGTAAGGTACCCCATCCTGCCACAGGCATACTCCACTATACCCCCTGGGCATATTGGGGTGGCTCTACCCTCACATGACCTGCTCAGAACTACCAGTGAACCCACTCCACAAAAGATCTCTGTATCCCAGCTGATGGTACAATCCTGCCTGACTCCCAACTCGCAACCTAGGCCACCGAGACATGCACAGATATCACCAACATTGATGACAGCTGAAGAAGCTATACAGACATGACATTAAAGTGCTTGCCTGGAACCAAAGCCAATGCAGCATATCTAGCAAATACTCTAGGATGCATCACTGGAGAAAGACTTTTACAATGAAAGGCACCCTATAAAATTAGAAGAGGCAATTGATCCACCAGATGCACAAATACCAAGGTGGAGATGCAAGGAACATGGAAAAAAAAAAAAGGTACATAATGCATTACCTGTAGCACAGACCCCCAAAGAAAATGAAACTGTCCAATTGTCTGACAAAGAATTCAAAAGAATAATTTTAAGGAAACTCATTGAGATACAAGAAAGAATTCCATGTAACAAAATGAAGAAGACAATTCATGATAGAATGAAAAATTTAGCAACAAGAGATCATTTGAGAAGAACCACATATAGCATGGTGGTACATACCTATAATCCCAGCAGCTCAGGAGGCTGAAGCAGGAGGATTGTAAATTCAAAGCCAGCCTCAGAAATTTAGCGAGGTCTTAAACAACTTTGCGAGAACCTTACCCAAAATAAAAAGAGGTGTGGATATGGCTCAGTGGTTAAGCACACCTGGGTTCTTAACAAACAAAACAGAACAACAACAACAACAACAACAGCAATAACACATGGATAAATCTCGTAGTTAAAGAACTCAAAAAATGAAATTGAGGGCTGGGGTTGTGGCTCAGTGGTAGAGCACTTGCCTAGCATGTGTGAGGCCCCTGGGTTTGATTCTCAGCACCACATATAAATAAATAAAATAAAGGTCTATTGTCAACAAATATATATATGTTGAGAAACTTAACGGTAGAATTATTTAGTGAGAAGAAAATTCCTGAGCTTGAAGACAGTTGTTTTGAAATAACCTACTTAGAAAAAAAAACAAAAAAACAGAAAAGGAATAAAGAAAGCCTTTGAGACTTTAAGTAAGCAAACAATTGCATTATGGGTGTTCCAGAAGGAGAAGAAAAGGGGAAAAGACATATAAAATCTATTCAACAAAATACTTGCTGAAAACTTTCTCAATCTTGGGAAAGATATAGACATCCCAGTCTAGGAAACTCAAAGGATACTGAATAGAATTGATCAAAAATATCCTCTCCACGCCATATTACAGTCAAACAGTCAAAAACACAAAGCTAGGACAGAATTCTAGAAACAGCAAAAGAAAAATATCAAGTCACTTTCCCCCTCCCAATACTGGGGATTAAACCCAGGATCTCCTACATGCTAGGCAAGCATTCCACCATGAAGCTGCATCACCAGTCCTTTTTATTTTATCTTGAAACAGGATCTTACTAAATTGCCCGGCTGCTCAAACTTTTAATCCTCCTGCTTTGGCCTCTGGAGTAACTTGGATTACAGTTGTAATCATGTGCCACCATGCCTGGATCTTCATTTACAAGGAAATTTATATTAGACTAATAGCAGACTTCTTGAAACCTTACAGGTCAGGAGAGAATGAGGTGATATATATATATATATATATATATATATATATATATATATATATATATCAGAGAGAGAGAGAGAGAGAGAGAGAGGCAGAGAGAGAGCGCCGAATGAGAATACTATACCTAGCAAAGCTATTCTTCAGAAATGAACGAGAAATAAAAAGATGTTCCAAGATAAGCAACAACTGAGGGAATTTATCACCCCCAAAATGGCTCTACAAGAAATGCTTAAAAGGGTCCTACTATCCAAAAAATCAACTTCCATCATGAAAACACATGAAAGTACAAAACTCAACTGTAGAGAAGATATATTAAAGAAAACAGAAATAGTAGAAATATGTTTTTAGGCTCTTTTCAGAAACTCCATTCCACAAATTCACAATCTGACAAATAAATAGGAGTCCCTCCATATTCTCTGCTGGGCTCCCCTAGTTGAATCACTTGAATCCCTATTTAGAGAACTTCCAGACTAATGTCCTCTAAAATCTCACATGTTGCAGGCTTTGGCCCCAGGGCAGCAGTGTCCAGAGGTGGTTCCATTCTTCGAAAGTGATTGGATCATGAGGACTCTGACCTCATCAATGGATTAGTCCATTGATGAGTGTATAATTAATAAAGTAATTAGGAGGTGTTGGAAATTTTGGGAGGTAGAACCTAGTTGGAGGAAGTGGGTCATTGAGAGCATGCCCGGGAGGTTACAGTGTACTCTCTCTGTCACTTCTCCTCCATGTCTCTTTGCTTCCTGGCTGCTGTGAGGTTAACAACTCTGTCCTACGGTATCTTTTTACTTTGATGCTCTATCTCACCACAGATCCACAACAATAGAGTCAGATAACAATGGATTGAAAACTCTGAGACCAGGAGCCAAAATAAATCATTCTTCCTTTAAAAACAAAAACAAACTTCTAGACCATTCTCAAGGATGGTGAGTTAGAAGGTGATATGAAGGTGTTGGGTCAGCATTAGTACAGCAGGAATGCAACTAAGTCAACCTTGGGCACCAGGGACAGGAGGAAGCATGGAAAAATCCCAGCGCAAGCAATGGAGGTGGGAGGTGGGGTTGGTGGAGAGATCAGGGCAGCTGGGTCCATTTCCAGGAAGAGGATAAAGGGGTATGAGCTCAGGGGAGAGTGGGCCATGGGAGAGGAAGCTTAGCTAGGTGGATTTTTTAAAATCACATTTAATAATTTTTGCTTCTTTAAAAAGCAAAGATATAATTGATATACAGTTACTTGTATCTTCTAAATTTTTATTTATTTATTTATTCATTTATTTTGTGGTTCTAGGGTTTGAACCTATGACCTGGTATGTAGGTAAACAATCTAATACTGAGCTACATTCCCAAGCCTAACAGTAACATTTTATTTTTTTTTTTTTAATTTTTTAATTTAATTTTTTTTTTTTAGGTATAGATGGACACAACACAATACCTTTATTTTTATGTGGTGCTGAGGATCGAACCCGGGTCCCACCCATGCTAGGCAAGTGCTCCACCGCTGAGCCACAATCCCAGCCCCTAACAGTAGCATTTTACACTATACAGTTTGATCAGGATTTTTTTTAATATAAAAAAACTTTACTATTTCTTCTTTTTTATATTTTTAAAAATTTTAATCCACATATTATAATTTTAAGTATTTGATGTTTCAGTATATGTATACAATGTGTAATGATAAAATCAGAGTAATGGATATATCCATAACCTCAAATATTTAACAGTTCTTTGGGCTAGTAGTATTCAAAATTCTCTCTACTAGCTATTTTGAAATATATAATTAAAGATTGTCAACCTCACCAAAAACTGGGTATATTTTTACTACTTGATAATATTTAAGCTTTGAAATCTTAGGATGATAATTATGATCTTTGAGTATCTTGAGAATCAAACAGGTCAAATGGGATCGCCGTCTTAATTCACTTTGTATTGCTAAAACAGAATGCCTGAGACTGGATACTCATTAAAGAATAGAGATAGCTGGGCACAGTGGCACATGCCTGTAAATCCCAGTGGATCAGAAGGATGAGGCAGGAGGATCTCAAATTGAAAGCCAGCCTCAGCCACTGGAGAAGATAATACTAAGTGAAGTTAGCCAATCCCAAAAAAACAAATGCCAAATGTTTTATCTGATATGAGGAGGCTGACTCATAGTGGGGTAGGGAGGGGGAGCATGGGAGGAATAGATGAATTCTAGATAGGGCAGAGGGGTGGGAGGGAAAGTGAGGGGGGCAGGAGATTAGCAAGGATGGTAGAATGTGATAGATATCATCATCCAAAGTGCATATATGAAGACACGAATTGGTGTCAACATACTTTAAATACAACCAGAGATATGAAAAATTGTGCTGTATACACGTAATAAGAATTGTAATGCATTCTGCTGTTATTTATTTTTAAAAAATCAATTAAAAAAAGAAAGAAAGCCAGCCTCAGCAATTTAGCAAGGCCCTAAATAAAAACACAAAAAAGGGCTGAAGATGTGGCTCTGCGATTATGTACCCCTGGGTACAATCCCCAGTAGCCCCCTTCCCCAAAAAATATTTATTGAGATATATTCAGCTCATTGTTCTAGAGATTGAGAAGTCCAGGACCATGGTACTGGTATCTGGTAAGGGCCTCTATGCTGCATCACAACATGGCAGAAGGGAAATCAAACATATGCAAGGCAAAGGAGAGAAAACTGGGCCAAACATCATGCTTTTAACAGAAATTTACTCCTGAGATAACAAACCCACTCATCTTATAACAGTTTAATCCATTCCCAAGGAGAGAATCCCCACTACTTTATCACTTCTTAAAGATCCCATCTTTTTGTTTATTTATTTGTTTTTGTTTTTAAGGTGTGAGGAATCAATCTAGGGCTTTTTATATTCTAGGCAAACTCTACCACTGAGCTCAATGCCCAGCCCAAGCCCCACCCCTTAACACTATAATGATGGCAATTAAATTTCAACATGAGTTTTGGAGGGATATTCAGACCATAACAATCACTATTTTCAGAATGTTAAAGTCAAATTTTATTTCTTATCCAGGGCCAGATGCCTATATGCCATCTAAGTTTCTAGTACATGTGTCTCTGTAGAAAACCATAAATGGCCAAACTGTCCAACCCTGAGCTTTCCTAGGACTTAATGCTTAATGGTCCATTACAAAACACTACTGCTAAAATAACATGGATGGAAAATCAAGTTGATTACATCAACTAGATATAATCCCATTTTAAATAGGATTATGCTTTAATATCATTCTTTGTTTTATTATTTAGAGTCATTTTAGCTTCATAGAAAAAATAAGCAAAAGTTAGCCAAGCATGGTGGTGCATGCCTATAATCCCAGCTGCTCCGGAGGCTGAGGCAGGAGGATGGCAAGTTCAAAGCCAGCCTCAGCAAATTAGTGAGGTCCTAGGTAATTTTGTGAGACCCTGTCTCAAAATAAAAAATAAAAAAAACTGGAGGTTTTTTTTGTTTTGTTTTTGAGACTCTGTCTCAAAATAAAAAATAATAAAAAAAACCTGGAAGTGTTTTTTTTGAGACCCTGTCTCAAAATAAAAAAAATTTTAAAACTCAGTGATAAAGCACCTCTGGATTAAATCTCCAGTACCAAAAGAAAAAGGAAAAGAAAAATTAAGCTAAAGTAAAGTTCCCATATACTCTTTCAGCCTTCTTATAACCTCCCCTATCATCAACATCTTGCATTAGGGTAATTCCATTTTTTTTAATAATATTTAAATAATTAGAGACTGCCATTGTTTTGGCAAGTAAGTAAATAAGTATTCTAGTGATCTTAAGCAGTTGGACCTATTAGTTACTGACAGAATTACTTTGGCATCATTTTTATATCCAGACTAAAATTATTTTATTTGGAAGAATTTCCTCTATTTAAATAGCTGTTTAGCTAGTTGGGGGCATAATATTGCAACCAAATACGGTAAAGAAAGCACTTAAATTGTAACACTAAACTGTAGATTAATGTTCTACTCCCAGTTGTCCTCTGGGTTGGTGACTTGCTGAAACTCTGAAAGTCTGGGTTGATTAGAAAATATAAAAGAGGGCTTTTCTGTTGAAGATTTTATTAACTGACCAACCTATTGTTTCCCAAACTGGATGCAAAACTATTTTAGATGGCTTGTAACTTTTATTTATTTACACAGTTCTGTGTTTATTTTGAAGTACATTTTAAAGTGTATTTAAAATCTTATACCTTATATTGATTGCACAAATGTTATTGCTAAAAATGAGGCTAAATTTTAAAAATTGTATAATTGGTGTCAAATTAAAGGAAATATTAAGTATCTAATAGTACCAGTAACCTAGATATAAATGGATAAAGGCAACCAAAAAAAGTTCAGGAAATACTAGATTAATTTAATTTTTTTTTTTTTTTTTTTGTAATGGGAATTGAACCCAGCAACACTTAATCACTGAGCCACATCTCCAGCCCTTTTTTGTATTATATTTAGAAACAGGGTCTCATTGAGTTGTTTAGGGTCTCACCAAATTATTGAGGCTGACTTTGAACTCACAATACTCCTGCTTTAGTCTCCCAAACTGCTGAAATTATAGGCATGTGCCACATGGCTGGCATGGATTGATTAATGTATTAATCTATTCAAGAAATAATGTCAGAGCAAGAGATGTGGTTCAGTGACAGAGTGCTTGCCTAGAATGTGAGAGGCCCTGGACTTGATCCCCAGCACTAGGGGAAAGATTGTGTCAAATAGGGCTGTGCCCCAGACTTATTTTTAACCTATATTCTACACATAATTTGGTTCAAATAATGAACAAGTACATTAGAATTTAAAAATGAAGATAATATCACGAGAAAAGTATTTTATCAGAGAAATGCCCAGAAGTTAGGGAATACAGAATAAGAGTAATTAAATCTGATTCCTAAACACCGTCAACATTTCCATATATTTATCAAAGACTACAAGGCCAATTAGTGAATTGAGAGAGGGACTGATTAAACCTGCCTTAATATTTCTTAGGTTGTAATAATTTTCTCATATTATATGGTATATTAACTCGAGATATTAACCATGAACTTACCCTAATGTTTGGGTTCATTTGTGGCTCATTCTTAAAATGCTGCATGATTCTACCTGCAGACAACTCCATTCTCCACAACCCCAGTCAACCATCCATCTATGAGGACAGTAAAAAATTGCTTCTATTTTTATAGGAAGTTTCTTTCCTTCACCTCAAGTATCTAAGGCATGTGGCTCTTTCTTTAATCCATACTTGGAACGTATAAGGACAAAAGGAGCAATGTCTTATTCATCTTAATAACCCTTACATCTTTGTCCAAAGCCTAAAACAAACACTGAGACAAAATTTTAAATCATTTAATAATGAACAAGCCAATGAGCCATTTTGCTAAAGACATTCTTAAGATATCCATCGTTTATAAGTTTTTTATCAGTCCATTTTTTTTTCTGGATTTTTCCATGCCCTACCCATATATCTAAGACAGCAAAGAATTTGGAGCCTATGTCTCAGTTTTTTGACATGCATTACATCTTCTGTCCTTTTAAGGAGAAAAATATTGCTCTTCTAGAGAGTGGAACAAAGGCATCTCACTTAATAGTTTCTGTGTTGTGCAAACTTGCCCTTGAAGATACCTGCTATTCTGGGTAGTGTCCTGTATTCAAAGATTCATTTTCTAACCTCCTATTTAAGTTTAGATAGTCTTCATTGATGAATGTTTATTGTTTCATTGCCACAAAGTTTTTTTTTTTTTAAGTTTTTTCTCAGCTCTTGGGAAACTGAGTCTTCAATTAACAGTAATCCACTTATCTCAAGTATTCAGTAATATCTATTACCTCTGTTAGTTTTAGAAGTGATAATAGTTAATAATTAGAATCTTATGTACAAAGTCCATAACTAATATACAGGACCTTAACACACAACCACTGTATAGAATATGTACTACAGTTATACCCCTCATTATTTTAGGAAATCATGGCCAACACAGGTGATATTTCTTGGCCAAAGACCCACAGTATGTATTGACCAAATGCAGATCGCTTGACTCCAAAATTTACACTATTAATCTCTCTCTTGTGTTCTCATCCTCATTTTTCTTTTTATGGTGTTTTGCAAGTATAAAACTCTTTCAATTTCTTTTTTAAGGAGAAAAGTATTGCTCCTAAACTTATGAATGAATTTTGTGGCAAGTCCTTCTTCTATAATTTTCTTTCTTTCTTTTTTTAACATGGGACCCTTCATCAATTTGTGTGCCATCCAATCTTCTGTATTGCCATGCTAATCTTCTCTGTAGTGTTCTAATTTTAGTATATGTGTTGCCTAAGAGAGCATTGTTTTTTTAATCCTTTATATGGTACCTAAAATAATTAATTCCTCAAATATATGTTTTTATATTTGTATTTTTATGGAAAGCTTTGTTTGAAGTAATGTGCCACTACTTTGGGTTACAATCTATAACCTAGCTGTCATTATCATCTTAATGTTCATGGAATAAGATTAAATGATTTACAGATAAGCATTTTCATGGCTTTCTCCCTAAATAATCATGCCCAGAGCTGAAGCACCCTAGCAACTGAGAGAAAAATAATTGTATGCTCCAAACAACATTTTAGAAGGAGGAAACTGAAGGAAAACCTGAGCTTCATCCCTTTCTTGCCAGTTGAGGTCCTGGGGAATGAGTCCTTGGCACAGTGATCAGAGTTCTTATCTGGCATATCAGCTCTCAGGGTTTCAAATGACAAAATGACAGCGTTAACCCAACTTTCTATGTCTGCCACTGTAAATTTACTGAACACAGAGGTAATAGTTATAAATGTAGTGTCTGCCCCCACCCCATTTCTAGTTATCTACCAATCTAGCCATCTGTTTATCTGCACTCCAAATATTTGAAACATTAAAGATCCTCTCTCCTCCCCCTAAAGATTTTAAAGAGCTGCATACTATTATAGTATGTTTTGTATGTGTTAGTATCAAAGCCTCAAAATTAATTGATTTGTAAATGATATTATTGAAGATAAATAGGAATATATTATCTTAGTTTTATTTATTTGCATATAAATGTGTATATATATATATACATACACACACACACACACACACATATATATATATATATACACACAAATATATATGCATGTATGAATGTGCTCTCTGCTGTAGAGAAGAGAAGTGAGACAGAAATGGACATGGATAATTTTATCCAAACGCATAATCAGTTTATGCATGTTCCTCTTTTTCTGTTGCAACCACTGTCATTGCTTTCCATGACTTGATATCTTAGATTGGATTTCTGCTCTTGCTATGTTTAGAATCTATTTTTAACTTGGCCAACTGACTTACTATGAAACCATGTGAGTGTTGCTATTTTTAAATAAATAATAGTTGTCCCTAGCTCCCAGTAAAAACCCTCCAGAAAATCACTGTGTGCCTGTCCCACTCCACATCACGTTTCAGGATGTAAGATAATGATTTTTTAAAAATAAATATTAATTGAACTTCTGCTGTAAGTCAGGCAATAGGCTGTGTGCTTACATAACTTTCTCAGTTAATCCTCAAAAATAATCTTGTGTCAGTAGGAACTTCTTGCTTTGCCAAGCACACTGAAACTTATGTAAAAATTAGAAAGCTGTGTGCTGAGTGCAGAAATCATGGATATTTACATCAGTTCTGAGTTCAAATTCCATCTTTGCCACTTTTTGGCAAATTACTTCTTTCTCTGAGTCTCAGCTTTTTTGTTTATAACATGAGGACAATACTTCCTTGCCAACTGTTTTGAAGAAATATTAAGTTGAGGTAGCATATTAAGTGCTTCTACAGTGTCTAGTGCAAGAGCAGCACAGTAAAATGTAGTTAGTTATTTTTTATTATTCTCAGATTTTTTTTTAATGTCCTCAGGAAGAAGAAATTCAGAGTTTGAAAGACATATGTTAGTTAAAGCATCACTCACTATACAGCTCCTAGAACTCTGACCTGAACACTTTGAATTTCAGCAGCTAGAAATTGATGCAATAACCCAATGTGGCATTTGAACAACTGCCAAGTCTTTCGGTTGGAGCCATTTGCCCCCAAGAGTCTTCAAACATCTGCTGGAAACTCCAAGTGATTGTTCCTGGTGATTGTTTAACAGAGTATTAGCTTTAAACAGGTGTGTCTTTGCCTGTTGGGTCTGGAAACGTCTTATGAAGAAGCTGTTCTGCCTGCATCTACAGGGGGAATTCTTACCACCTACATCCAACTGGGTCTGAGTTAAAACTATATGCACTGGGGCTGGGGTTGTGGCTCAGTAGTTACAGCACTTGCCTAGCATGTGTGAGCACTGGGTTTGATCCTCAACACCACACATAAATAAATAAAATAAAGGTACATTGGCAACTAAAAAAATTTGAGAAAAAAGAAAAAACTAGGGCTTGGGTTGTGGCACAGTGGTAGAGCACTTGCCTAGCATATGTGAGGCACTGGGTTCAATTCTCAGCAGCACATATAAATAAATAAAGTCCATTGACAACTAAAAAAAAAATATTAAGAAAAGAAAAAAACTACATGCAATGATTTCAGTCTTTGCAATGTTCTCTGGGAGACCAACTGGATGCTTTCTGGACCAAACAACTCAAGGACCTTTTTTTGGGTAGTCTGAGGGTTATGCCTTGTGACTTGAGTTTTCCCTCAATGCCAACAGAGATAACAGATTGGGTACACCTACTCCTGCTCAAGTGGTGACTTTCAGTATGGTCTTCTCTGCTGTCTGCTATAGGAGATATTGATATAGTTTCTTCCATTTGGGCCCAGGAGTTAAGAGATCTTGGTTACTGAGGTCGGTGTGGAAGAAGGCAAGAGGTCTCACATTTACTGACTTCTATTCTTGTGTCAGGAATTTCACAAGGGAGATAATTTGGGCTTTCATTTTTTCTTTTCCTTCCTCCCTTCTCCCTCCCTCCTCTCCTTCCTTCTTTCCTTTCTTCTTTCATGTAGTGCTAGACATAGAACCCAGGAACTCACACATGGTAGATAAGTGTTCTACCACTGAGCTACACCCCTACTTTCAGCTTTTATTTTTATGTCATTTTCCAAATCACCTTATACAATTTCTGTCATAGTGTTTATTTCATAGCAGTTGCTGAAGCATTGAAAATTGCAATGATGTTTTCTAATACATCAAGACTTAAAACACTTTCCTAATAAATATTTTCATAAAATTTTACCAACTGGAGTACTCTCATTTTGTATCATAAGCTAAGGGACCTAAGAAATCTTCAGGATGGTTGATGTTTTTAATCTCTCTCTCTCTCTCCCCTGCATAATCCTGTTTAGAAAATTCATGTTTTATTTGCCTTAAATAGGCAGTCCAGGTTTATGTAAATTGTCTATTGTTCATATGATACAATTTTGTCAGCAAAACTCAAATACACCATCACAAAAGTTATAAGTTGCCCAGAATATTTTGAAAAATAGATTGTGATATTTTAATATCTAAATCAAGCTTACCATCCTGTTCATTGTGTTTTAAAAGTTTCTGTGTTTAAAACTGTGTTCTCAGTGAAGTTTTTACAAAGGATTAGGTATCTTTGTAGAAACGATTTAGTTTTTCATTTGAATGCCCAGCAGGCAGAGTTTAGGGGTTGTTATGAAGCAGATCTATTTTAATGTGGTTCATTTAACTGGTTTAACTCGTATATATTATCAGACTTGAATGGAACTTTTGGGGGAATTTAGTTTGGTTTCTATGTATTCAGGCTTTGAGATTTCATAAAAAAGAAGCTTTCAGTGAAAAGGATAGTGCTATTTAAAGTTCTTTTTCTACAACTTAAAAAGGATTAACTGTTGTTTGAATCAGTAATATATGCAAGCGGTGCAAAATTCAAAAGTTACAAAGGCTACACTAAGGAAAATGTCCTCTCCCTCCCTTCCTTGACCCCCAACCATTTAATGTCACTCTCAGATACATTTGTCAGTTTTTTGACTCTCCCTATGTTTTAAGAACCAAATGCAAATATTTAATTCTTTGGTTAGTGTCTTATTACCTTCCTTTTAAAATAACCAGAAAAATGACATAGCGTATAATTCTTCCAGAACCTGATACAAAGTCCTTATTTTACATATGAAGCACAGAGAAAATAAAATTTGCATATTTTCCGTAAGCCTTGGGAAAGTCTTTTACTGCAGAGCAATACAGTGATAATTGTAAATTCTGCTACAGATTATGTGGGAAATAACTTTACAATGATCATATAATATATTTTAACTAAGTAAAAGCTAGTTTCATTAAAGTTAAAGAATATAATAAAATATTTTAATTATTTGATAATTATTTTTGTGTATACTGTTTCTCTGAATTACAAATACCTGAATTAAAGCTTTTCATGAATTTATGTAGGATTTGGGGAGGGGGATCTAATTTCCTCCAATTGGAAATCTTTCTCCCCAATGTTTTTTGTTTGTTTGTTTTTTGTACTGGGTATTGAACTAAGGGGCACTTGACAACTGAGCCACAACCCCAGCCCTATTTTTTTGTATTTTATTTAGAGACAAGGTCTCACTGAGTTGCTTAGCAACTCACCGTTGCCAGGCTGGCTTTGAACTTATGATCCTCTTGTCTCGGCCTCCAGAGCCACTGAGATTACAGTCGTGCACCACCACACCAGCTCCTAATGTTTTTTCATATGCAAGTTTAAAAACTAGTATTGGGGGTTGGGGACTGTTTAGTGAGGCTTTGCATTACTGTGACCAAAATACCCAACAAGAACAGCTTAGAGGAGGAAGTTGATTTTGGAGCTCACAGATTCAGAAGTCTCAGTCCCTAGATGGCTGACTCCATCACTCAGGGCCCAAGGTGAGGCAGTATATCCTAGCAGAAGGATCCAGTTCATTGCAAGGCCAGAAAAGAAGAGAGAGAGAGGGAAGGAGGAAAAATGGACCCTTCCAGAACACACACACAGTAACCTTCCTCCTCCAGCCACATCCCACTTGCCTACAGTTACACCTAATCAGTCCATTCAAACTAAGATGGACACTCTAAGTTATATATCTCATATCTAATCATTTCACCTCTGGATGTTTCTGCATTAACAGAAGCTTTTGGGCGACACCTTATATTACTATAAAGGTGTAGCTTGCTGTGTACAAGGCCATGGGTTCATCCCCAGTACCACTTAAAAAAAAAAAAAAGTAGTATTGTTAAATAAATGTATTGTGTCTAATCTTCATAACTACGTTACAAGATTGAGTTTGTTGTCCTCATTGGAGATTAGGAAACTGATACCCTAAGAATTGAAGTGACTCCCAGCTATTTGGGAGGCTGAGGCTGGAGGATTGTAAATTTGAGGCCAGCCTGTACAACAAGCATAACAAGACCCATCTTAAAAAAAGAGAATCAAAGTGACTTGCTTCAGGTTCACAGCAGTAGATGCAAAGCTGAAATGCACACCCAACTCAAATGGTTCACATCATGGCCAACAATGTTGTTTGAAACACAGAATCTTCTAGTCTGGAAAAAGATGGGATGCTTGACATCTCATTTCATTTAAGGCACGTGCTAGAAGCCCGAAGACATTTGTAAACAAAATGGAATCAGGAGAACTAGGTGAAAATAGACGGTAAAGTGACAATGGGTAAAATAACCATATTCTCAAAAGTGTTGATTAGCTGCCAATGTATTTATGGTCATGTTCTAATCAACATTATATTAATGCTTGGTATCAGAGCAGTGACTATAATACTATATATCTGTAAATAACTATTGAACAAATAAATAAATGAAAGAAGACACTGTACTTTGATGATCATATTTTTTGGCTGTCACAAAGTTTGAAGTCACAAAAATTACACCAAATAACAAATTTAAAATTAAAAAATCATGACATGAGGGGCTGGGGTTGTGGCTCAGTGGTAGAGCACTTGTTACGTGTGTGTAAGGCACTGGGTTTGATTCTCAGCACCACATGCAAGTAAATTAAAAATAAAGGTCCACTGACAACTTAATTGAAAAACAAAACAAAACAAAACACAACATGAGGGGCTGAGATTGTGGCTCAGCGGTAGAACCCTCACCTAGCACGGGCGGGACCCGGGTTTGATCCTCAGCACCACATAAAAATAAAGGCATTGTGTTGTGTCCATTTACACCTAAAAAAAACAAAAAAACAAAAAAAAAATAACATGAACTAGGGGTATAGCTCAGGGTTAGGGCATGTGCTTAGCATGCCCAGTCCTGGGTTCAATTCCCAACACCAAAACAAAACAAAACAAAAATCACAACAACATAAAAATGTCAAGACTAAAACAAGGATAAATGTTAAATCAAACAATTGTACAATGACACACTGTACAGTGAACATTAAGGCTTCAAGTGTAGAAGGAAGAGAGGTAAGAAGGAAGAAGGGGGAGAGGAGAAAATAAGCCATCTTTGTACTTAAGCACATAAGCACTTCAAAATGAGGCTAATAGTATAGTTACTGAATGAAATTAATAGACAATTAGAGGAAAATTTAAAGGGAAGTTATTCTTTGTATTTGCTCTCCACTAGTCAGATTTCATCTGCAATACCTTTCAAACTCTGGATTCCATGTATTAACAGGAACAGTAACAATCTGTAGAGAATCCATAGGAAAGTGACTAGAGTGATGAGTGAGATTAAATATGTAATTTTAATCTAGAAAACTAATCTGAGGATGTGTGATAGCTATTTTTGGGAACTAAGATGACATATGGAAAAGAAATTTTGTTTACAGAATAGTACTGGATTCATAGCCTTTGGAGAATCCTCAGAGATTATCTTGCTCTTAAACTTTCACAGAAGAGTTGTTGGTCAAAACCAGGTGCAGTGGCACACACCTGTAATCCCAGCAGCTCAGGAGGCTGAGACAGGAGGAAATTGTGGGTTCAAAGCCAGCCTCAGCAACTCAGTGAGACCCTAAGCAACTCAGTGAGAAAGGTCTCTCTAAAAAAGTGCCGTGTGGTTCAGTGGTTAAGTGCCCCGAAATTCAATCCCCGGTACCAAAAAAAAAAAAAAAAAAAAAAGAGTTGGACTGAAAACTAGATTAGTGATTCTCAGAGTGTGGACCTAAGATGTATCAGCATTATCTGGGATCTTGTTAGAAATATACAACTCTTAGACTCTACCCCAATGTATTCTGAAGATAGAGCCCAGCATTTTATACTATAACAAACCCTTCAGGTGATTCTAACATGTTAAAATTTGAAAATCGGGCTGGGGATGTGGCTCAAGTGGTAGCGCACTTGCCTGGCATGCGAGCGGCCCGGGTTGGATCCTCAGCACCACATACAAACAAAGATGTTGTGTCTGCCAAAAACTAAAAAATAAATAGTAAAAAAATTCTCTCTCTCTCTCTAAAAAAAAAAATTGAAAATAATTTTGACCATCAGGTATAAATGTTTAGACTAAAATATTTTTTTTCTTTTGTGGTGCTGGAGATTGAACCCAGGGGCCTTGTACATGTGAGGCAAGCCCTCTACCAACTCAGCTATCTCCCAAGCCCTAGACTAAAATCTTGATTGCAGTAGTATTTGAAAATTACCTTTTCCTCCTTAATTCTTATTCACTTATCTTTCGACCTTGTCCAACCAATAACCCAATTCAACCTGCCCAGTGAATATAATATGTCCAGGTTTTTGGCTACACATATTTAAATATGTTTTCTATTAGAATTGACCACCTATCTTTTAATCTTAAGGGGAAGCCAGTGTCCCACTATGGATGCCATAAAGATGCTCCCTCTTCTAACCCACGGGTTAGAATGTCCGGCAGAGTATGGACATGTGCTATAGTATGGATGTTGAATGTTCTGTAAAGGCCCATATGTTAAGCTCCCCAGTGCCTCGACAACTAATTTTGGGGTGTGTGATAGCTATTTTTGAGAACTAAAATAGCACTATTGGGAGGTGGCTGAATCTTTGAGAGATGGGGCCTTGTGAGGCCTTTGGGGTTGTGCCCTCAAAGGGCATTTTGGGACCCCATCCCTTTCCTCTTCCTCTTTTTCTTTCCTCACCATCAAGTGAGTAGTTTGGCACCTAACATTGTGCAATTGGGAGGTGGTGAAACCTTTAGGAAGTGGGGCTTTCGGTCACTGGGGGGCATCCTTGAGGAGTTTTGTGGGACCCCAGATTTTCTCTCTCTGCTCCAGTTCAAGATGTGACTATTATGCTCCTACACATGCTTCTACTATGATGTTCCATCACCTGCCACCCTCACTAGAGGCCAAACCAATCCTCTCCACCCACCCTGCTTATGGACTTCGAACTTCCAAAACTAGGAGCTAAACAAACTGTTTCTTTTTTTATAAGTTAGCTGCCTTAGATATTGCACTGGTAATGCCAAGCTGACTCCCCTTGGAGTCCTTGTCCTTCCCAGCTCCTACCTGCCCAACTGGTACATTTGAGCTGATGCTGCATGGCACGTTATGGAAGGAGTCATCCCTAGAAACTCCCTCACGATCTATGGGGCAATCCCAGGACATGAACAGGTTCAGAGTGATACAGAATGGCACCATCTCACTGCCCTCTGGGGTCAGATGATGGAGGAAGGACTCTTTGGTATTCATAGGAATCAGCTATTTCTCTGGGATGGTGGAATGGAATGTAAGGAAGAGTGTCATAGGGCTGTAAACACTACCCTCCCAACTTCAGACACTCTTGGTGAGATTCTTGTTTGCTTCTTTTTGGCCACAGGGCTTTTGAATATGGGGATTGAACCAGATCTTGAGGCAGCTATCAAGAATCTGCATTTCCCCAACCTACTCCTGTGCCACCCCACCTGGGTATCCACCAAGGCTGCTCAGCTTCCATCCAACTTACACCAACTAAAATACACAATAGTGTTCCCACCCTTGCTTTGCACTGCACTGTTCACTTTTCATTTGTTACTCTATTAGAGTACTTTTCCACCTGTTTGCATTCTGACCTCCCATCTGACTGAGAAAAGAAATGCCATCCTAGCTCTTCCCATTCTTCTGAGCACAGTGGACACTAAATTACTGTTGACTATCAGTGGAAGCTATTCTTATCAGACTTAGCTATCTCATTCCATAACTTCCAGGTCATCTAATATCCACAAGATCCCTATGACCACTCCAGCTAGCTTGCCAAAGGCACAAGACAACATGGTCATGATTAGAGCATGGCTCTGCATAGCTAATGAAAACAACCACAACAATCTCCATAGAATGCATAGTGAGCGAGGTGGGTTTACCTGGCTGTCTACAGATTCTAAATCCCTGCCCAGTACTCTTGTGTCAGTTGGTTGACTGGCCCTCTGATGATGTCCTCCATCCCTCACATGAGCTACTTGAGAGGTACATTTGTCTCCATCTGAGTTGATTTGGATCTTCATTTAAAATGTCTTTTAGACATGAACTCTTCATCCCCCCTACTACAGCCCAATTTCAGGCCTCTATTGTCTGGCCTGCACAAATGCCAGTCTCCTGAGGGCTAGAAGCATAGCTCAGTAATACAGATCATGCTTGGCATGCATGAGGCCCTGGTTTGATCCTCAGTACCATAAAAAAAGAAGAAGGAAGAGGATAAGGAGGAGGAAGAGGAGAAGAATGAGGAGGAGGAGGAGGAAGAGGAGGAGGAGGAAAAAGTAAAAGAAGAGTCAGCCTCCCAACTGGTCTCTCTGCTTTTAGTCTTGCTCCTCTTGAATCCTTCCCTACTGCTGCTATCTTTTTTAAATCACAGATGTGGCTGAGTCATTCCTCAGCTCAAAAATATTTAACATTCTCCATAAGCTGTAGATGAAGTCCAAAATCCCAAATGCTCTATATTACATTTCATAAATCTGATATCAATAAAACTTCCTAGCTTCCATAGAGTAATACTCTTGCCCTGTCACAAACTTTCTTCCCCTAAAAACCTTTAGTATAAAGGAATTTCTGAATAGTTTGAAATTATGTGACTTTTCTCATAACTGACCCCTTAACATCAGAAGCCCTCTTCCTTGCCTAAAATAATAATTAAGATTTGTGCAAAAAAAAAAAAAAAAGATTTGTGCAAGGCATTGCAATTCACAAAGAGAGGTTTTCTGGTGAATGCTCATTGGAGATGTTTATGTCAGTGTTTAAAAGTTGCAGCCAGTTGAGTTTTAATTCACCACTTATTTGCTGTGTAACCAGGGGCAATTAATTCAACCTCAACAGGTTCCTTATCTTTAAAATGGGGATAATAATAGTATCTTATCTCCAAGGGTTGTTTTGAGGTTTAAAGCTTTTAGATCATTGCCAGACACACAATTCACATGTTATTTCATGTGACATTTATTTGTGTCAGCTATTATTTGTCCCCATGACACTTCCACTGGTAAGCAACAAACAAACCAGAGTTTCTAAAGTAGGATTTCAGTCTTCTGACTATCAGCTTATAAGTAACGGATTCTACCCCTGTAATCCCAGCTAGTATGGAGGCTGAGGCAGGAAGATGGCAAGTTCAAGACTAACCTGGGCAATTTAGAGAGTAACTTTCTCAAATTTTAAAATAAAAATAAAAAGGACTGCGAATGTAGTTCAATGATAAAGGGCTCCTTCCAGTACCCAGTACTCCATTTCTATAAAGAGGAGGCGGGGAGACAGCTGTCAATAATAATTGTGAGATAACATCTATTGTAAGATGTGTCCTGATTTCAGATACATTAATCTGCATTTTAGAATAGATAAAACAAAGTAATCCTTCCCTTAGCAGGGTTAAGGTGGCAGACAACATCTATTTCTAAAAAGCACACATTGACTCTATTGTAGTTGGTCGTTAACAAGCTTGCTCTTTCCCTACTAAATATGAGTAACTTTAGGGTAGGGAATATATCTTACTTCAGTATTCTGGTACCTGACACCCCGGGCATAAGACACATATTCAATATCTATTTGCTTAATGTAAAGTGAAATCCTAATACTTAGTATCAGACACTTAGAGGGGTACACTGAGAATATGATAGACTTTGCACAATAATAACATTTCAGTGATCCAACAGCTCAATCAGACATACTTGGCAAATTGGTCTTCCTATTTTAAGGCAAAGAGAAATGAATGATGTCATAGGTTGCTGTCCATCTTGATACTATTTTTCCACAGGAAAAGTTGCAAATAAACATACTTCTTATATAAGATTCCAAAGGTAGATGAACTTTTGGCCAGCAAGAATAAACTAACAATATTCCTAGTGACCTGAAGATATCTGCTTTTAAACCCAATATAATGAAGAATGTATTCATTCCTACAGTACTTTTCATTCACCTATTCTTTTGCTTTCTTTCCTCCATTCCAAAAGGCTTGAATGACCTGTCTTTTAATGCTTAAAATAGTCTCAGACAAGACTTTGAAATAGTTCAAGAAGACAGCATCACAGGAATCTCAGATTCCATAAAAATTTCAGATGCATTTTTATCCCTACAAATACTGTGACTTTTGTCATTGTTTAGAAAGCAATCACACTGTTCTTTTAAGCTATGTTTTGTTTTTTTCACCAATCTTTCAGTGAAAAGAAAACTTAAAATATTGCAGAAAAATTGCTTCTAGAATTCACTTTGTTGATCTTGAGCATTCATGGTGCAAACTTGGGTCTGGGAAAGACAAACCAACTCACTTGGAAAACATAAATAATGGAGTCTCCGCTCCACTGTCCAGGATATCTTTAAAAGAGGTTCTTGGCTGCATTTTATAATGGCATAGCAACAACTGTTAGGTGAATTTTAGTTCTGCTTTCCCTCTTTCTCTTTAGATATATAAAACCAAAGACAGGATAGCAAATGGTCCAGCTAATGCTACATGTGTGTCTTTCCCATGTTTTCCTTCTAAGATGCAGGTACTCTTTGTGTGTGTCACCTTGATTTGTATCATGTAACTCAGTAACCTTGGCCACACCTGTGAAACAACTCTACCAAAGTGAGCTACAAAGGAAGATGTTGGCTCATAAGGTGGCCTAGGGTAATAACCCTACCCAGCAGGAGAAATCCTGAGTGATTGATGATGAACTGTGTTAGTCAGCTTCTAGCTATTATTTTTTTTAAAAAAATGGAGATAATCAACTTACAAAGAGAAAAGTTTAATTTTGGCTCACAGTTGGAAGCTTCAGTTCATGACCAGTTGGCTCCATTGCCTGTGGCAATGCCTCATATTATAGCAGAAGTGGTTGGTAGAGCAAAATTGCTTACTTTATAGCCAGGGAGCAAAACAGAGTCAGAAGGGAACTGGGGTCCTCATGCTGTATGTGTGCCTGTAGTCCTAGAAACTCAGGAGGCTGATGCAGGAGCATTGCTGAAGCCAAGGAGTTAGCGACCAGTCTGGGAACCACAGTGAGATCACATATTATAAATAGGAATATACTACCCAGTGACCTCACAACCTCTCACTAGGCCCCACTCTTAAAGTTTCCACTACCTCCCAATAATGTCATACTGGGGATTAAGCCTCTAACACATGGGCTTTGGGGCCCATTGAAGATCCAAACTATAGCATGAACCAACCTAACCTTATTCTTGATCTTGGGGAATTCTGGATGTGAATCAGAGAGAAGACATTAGAAACTGAACCTGAGAACTAGTAGTGGGCACAACATTAAAGTAGGATACAAAAGGCTTCTGCTTCAGAGGAGAGAATAAGATGACCAGGCCATTGAGTTGCCACTGCTTCCAATTAGTATTTTATAAGAAACCTGGGTGCTGGAGTTGTAGCTCAGTGGTAGAGCACTTGCCTCACATGTGTGAGGCACTGGGTTCAATCCTCAGCACCACATTAAATAAATAAATAATAAATAAATATAATAAAGGTATTGTGTCCATCTTCAAAAAAGAAAGAAAGAAAGAAAGAAAGAAACCTGGGTTTTTTGCTGAGATATTTTCCTTTTTTAAAATTTTTTTAACTTTTTTGATATTCTTATATATTTAAAAATAACTTTCAAAATAATAGGTGCAAGCCATGCTGGTGGCCCATGCCTTTAATCCCAGCTACTACTCTGAGACTGAAGAAGGATTGCAAGTTTGAGGTCAGCCTTGACAACTTAATGAGACCTTGTCTCAAAACAAAAAGTAAAAAGAGTTGAGGATGTTGCTAAGTGGTAGAGTGTCCCTTGGTTCAATCCCCAGTAACAAAATAAATAAATAAATTTGTAGATATGATACATGCGTGTTGAACCAACCAACCACAAACAATGAAGAACTTTAGGTTAGTGAAAGTGAAAGTCCATTCTTTTTTTGAATATTTCAAAGATAATCATGATTAAGCTTTGCTATAATGTTCTTTCATATTTATTTTAATATAATGTTAGTCAGCTTTGTGTTGCTATGACCAAAATATCCAAGAAGAGCAAAATTAGAGGAGAAAAAGTTTATTTTTGCTCATGCTTTCAGAGTTTCAACCATGGTCAGCCAAATCCACTGCTCTGGACCTGAGATAAGGCAGAACATCATGGCAGAAGGGTGTGGAGAAGGGAAGTTGGAAGCCAGGAAGCACAGAAAAGCTTGAGGAACCAAGGACAAAATATACAATCCCAAGATATGCCCACAGTGACCCACTTTCTCTAGCCATGCCCCACCTGCCCACAGTTACCACCCAGTAAACCATTCAAATTATTAATCCATCTAATAGATCAATCTACTGATTAGATTATAGCTCTCATACTTTAATCATAGTTTGAACATTCCGGTATTAACAAGGAGTTTTTGGGGAATACCTCATATCCACATCAAAACATATAGTATGCTATCTAACTTGTTTTATTCATTCAGCAATAAATAATGGAGACATAAATAGTTAGAAAGATAGATAATATATGTGGATAATTCTTTGCAGTATCTGTATAGTATTACATTGTACAGAATACACCACATTTTACTTAACCAATCTGATACAGATGAATGTAGGAACTATTTCAAGTTTTCAAAACAACAACAACCAAAAATACAAAGGCCACCCTTTTCCACACAGTTATGTACTTATGCAATAAATTCCTAAAAGTGGAATTTTAAGATCAAAGGGAATTCATACTTAGAATTTTCATAGATGTTGTCAAATTGCCTCCCTACTTCTTGAGAAAACCTAAGCCTCATTTTGTTTCCTGCCATCTACAGCATGTAACCAGTGTGGATTTGGTTGCACTGAAGACCAGTTAGTCCATCACCATGAACATAACTGTGCCCAAGTAAATCATACCTAATGGGATCTATTCCACATCACCTGGAGAGTGAAGGTGCTCGTAACACTGACATTCTGTTTTATAGCACCTTGTTCAACAGATACAGATAACCCATGTATTTTGAGAAGTCTCTGTGATTGTCATTCAAGAATTGCTATATGATGGTGTCAGTCCTCATAAATGGTAACAGTCAAGAAGACCCACACACAATTTCAAATGTTCAATCTAGAGCAGCAGTATGCTCTGATATTGAGCCTAAATAAGATGAATATTTTACACAAACCTGCACCAGGCAGATTTTATGTATGGGAGGCTTAGAATTAGAACACTGCAGTTGAGAAGGTCTTGTCTGATGGAATTTGTCTATTTAAGTAAACAAAGCAAAAATTAATTTAAGGGGCTGTAGCACACTTGCCTGGAATGTGGTGAGGCACTGGGTTCGATTCTCAGCACTGCATATAATTAAATAAAATAAAGGTCTATCAAATATATATATATATATATTTAAGAAGGCTGAGCAGGTACTTTTTAAATGTAGTTGATAAAATGTCAACAGAGAAGCAAGTCCAGGCTAAACTGAAGGTCTTCTTCATTCAGTACCTTTCACTGAGAACCTATAAGGTAGCATGCCATGTGTGGGGATCCAGAGACAATTAAGACATAGTCCTCAACCTCAAGGAAATTATAGATCTATGAAAATGTGAAATAACTGGATACTGTTATGCACGCATGTGATCCAGTGACTCTGGAGGCTGGGGTAGAAGGATCATATATTAGAGACCAGCCTCAGCAACCTAGAGGGACCCTCAGCAAATTAGAGAGAACCTGTCTGAATAAAATAAATGGATCTGGGGATGTGTATCAATGGTAAAGCACCAGGGGGCTCAATCCCCAGCACCAAATAAAAACAAAAACATGAAAGAAGAGAGAAGAGTTGGGGGCAATTAACCAGGCCTGAAGGGTTGAGGGACCTGGGCAGATTTATCTTGAGTGGACACTCAAAAAGTAGATTGATATTTTCCAGGTACGAAAAGAAGTAAGAGTGCATTCCAGGCAAAGGGGCAGGAGATGCAAAAGGATCTGGCAAGTCTAGGGAATGTGAGAAATGAGATAATTCCACGTTTTTGTAAGACAGTGATAATATCAGTTTTGACCAAAATGTTCCATCTGAGGATCACCTTTTATGAGCCATATGTCTCAAACTAGAACCTTTCTTTCTGTCTTCGTTCCCTATCTGGAATGTGTTGTCTAATATGAAAACCACTGGCCACATATGACTATTGTGCACTCAAAATGTGGTATGACTGAGGAACTGCATGTTTAATTTAATTTTTAACTTAAATTTAAAAACAGATACTTCTATTCAGTTGTTGAGAAAATTTTTAGTATGTGTAGAATAACTTGTTGTGTGAATCTACTTTTTTAAAAATATTTATTTTTTAGTTGTAGTTGGACACAATACCTTTATTTATTTATTTTTTATGTGGTGCTGAGGATCGAACCCAGGGCCTCACATGTGCTAGGCGAGCGCTCTACCACTGAGCCACACTGCAGCCCCAGGAATCTACTTTTTTGATTATAAATTTTATACAAGCTAAATACAGCTCCCGTATTTCTGATGAAAATTTAACATCTGAATCGAAATGTGCTATAAGTGTAAAATATGCACTAGATTTCAAAGACAGTACAAAAACAAGAATGCAAAATATCTCATTGATCACTTTTTATATTGATTACATAATGAAACGATGATATTTTAGATAGACTGGGTAAATAAAATCTATTATTAAAATTCAAGGGCTGGGGACATAGCTCAGTGGTAGAGCGCTTCCTTAGAATGCACAAAACCCTGGGTTCAACCCCTAGCATGGCAAAAATAAAATAAAATTTGTTTCTCCTGTTTTGTTTCTTTTCTTATTTGGTGCTGGGGGTGGAACCCAGGACCTCAAGCATGCTAGGCAAGGGCTCTACCACTGAGCTACACCCCCAGCTCATTTTTCCTTTTTTAAATGTGATTCCCGGAAAATTTGAAAGAACATATGTGGCTCATATTATATTTCTACTGATATAGTAGTCTGGAACTCATCATTGCATGCCTGAATCTCTGAAATAGCTCTTTACTTGTTCTTTTTGCCTTCCCTTATTTAATCTGTCCTCCTCTCAAAGCACTGATTTTATCAAACTAAAATGCAAACTTTCAAGTTATTCCTCAAATCCCAGGACATGAAGTCTCTGTTCTCTCCTGAGCCCTACTTTCATGGGGCTCCTCCATTTCAATCTACTCTCCCTTCCAATCCAGTTGAATCTTCTCTTCTCCTAGTCTCAAACTGCAACTCCATCTTCTGGGTTTTACCTGAAAAGCCAAAAAAATCAGATTTCTAACTGAAATTTTTGAATTCACAAAATGTAGGAAATTCCTACAGAGACTACCCAATACTCATTCCCCACTTTTCCCCTTATACCTCTGTTTTTAATCTGCGCAGCAAGGATCCCAGATAAAAGAACATCTTTTCAAGTCATACTTGCACCTTGAGTGGAAAATTAGATATAAAGGAAAATTGTACTGGATTTCCAGGTAATCCTCAGCGGGCTAACTCAACTGGAAAAATTTCCCCCTTTGCTCTCTTCATCTTTGTTCTTGAGAGACTGCAGATGGTGAGTCCTAGCAGCCACTTTATACAATAACATAATATTGAAGTTGGAAGCCATATGTTAACAGTGGTAGAGCAGAAAGATAGGTGCCTATATTTCTAATGACTCTGGATCCATCACCTTAAATTGCCTATCTTTGTTTTTTCTTTTATACAAGACAGAAATCCTCTATCTTATTTAAGCCACTAAGTTGGGTTTTCTATTCATATTTGGATAAACTTAATTTGGCTGCTATTTCAAAAGCACTGTATAGACACAAAGGAACAAAACAAAACAAATAGAAAACATGCCACTGCTTACCTAAAAGTATCTGGGTCTCAGTTTTCCCATTTGTTTTACTAAATTATCTCTGGGGCCATTTCCAGGATTAAAACTTTGTGTATACCTGCATTTATTCATCACGTATGTGAATATCTATCATTCGCCAGTCACTGATTCAAGTAATAGGATGCAGCAGTGAACAAGGTATAGATCATTTCTGATGAACTGCAACGTGAATGGTTAGTACAAATTTTTGTGCCACAGTCTGCCACCCACACACTATACTCACGAGGCAATTCACTTGACTTCTAAATCTGTTTAATCATCATCCTGGGTTCATAATGCTGCAGATCAGTAACAACAGCTAACATATACATTGAGTGCTGGACTTAGACTGTTATATCTAATCCTTACAACTATCCCCTGAAGTGATCCTCAATTTCTTTGAGAAGCAAGACAAAAGAAATTAGATAATGTGGACAAGTAAGCCACTAAAAAGGTAGACTTCAAAATGAACTTGATATTTTGGGTACCTTAAGAATCAAATGATAATAATGAATGTGAAAATACTTGGGGAAATTAGCAATTGCATACAATTCTTTCCATAACAAAGGTCATTGGACAGCTAGAATGAAACCAAAGCTTCTAAGTAGATGATGTATATTATACATAGGCAAAGCTAATATTCATTAGTTACTTCATGTCAGGGACATTGCCAGAGGCTTTGTGTCCTTTACCATGAGGAATCAAATAATGGTTCATATGCCAGAGACACAGAGATAAATAAGAACAGGTATACTGTAGAAATGAGCCCAGTGTCTTTGGGGAACACAATTTAATGTTAGTGTTAAACCTCAGCACCAAACAACATCTTGCTTTCCTCATTCTTGTTTACCAACTTAATTAGCTGGCACAGTGCCCTAATCAATATCCCTTAGTGATGATTCACTAAATCATTTCACCTTTAGGTTATTTTTTTCAGTCTTAGAAGGAGATAGCTTCCACAAAATTACTATGAGAAAAATTACAATATATTAACTCTGTGATCCTTGTTTTATATGGCAGTTTGGACATAGGTTTATCCCATCTCTCCCCAAATCCTACCGAAATGAGAAAAACTAACAGCAAACACATATAAATTTCATATGTATCAGAAGCTATTCTTAAGACTTTTGATATGTTAATTGATTTAATCCTTACAGTTAAAGTACTAATCCAATTATTAGTACTTCATTTATCATTTATTTTTAAATTATTTCCCCTCCCTCCATTTTGGGGGGAGATGCTGGGGATTGAACCCAGAGCCTTGTGAAGGCTAAGCACACACTCTACCCCTGAGCTACACCCCTGGTCCCAATTGTCCCCATTTTTAGAGATGACTCTAAAACTTTCCAGAGATAAAACAGGTCACACAAAAAGGATCAAGAATTAGAATGACATACTATTACTCTACGACAACATAAAACCAGCATTAGTTTTTTTTTCAACAGAGGAAATGGAGAGATGCCTTTAATATTCAGAGGAAATGGGATTTTCAAACTAAAATCACATCTCAAGCCTATAAAAAGAAGAAAAATATATAAAAAACATTTTTGCTCTTGCACAGCAAAAACTTCATTTTCCCCCTTTTTTCAGCAAGTTCCTAGAAGACATATGCCACCAAAAAGATGGAATAATTCTAAGACAGGAAAACCTGACATCCAAGAAGTAGGAAACCCCGCACAGAGAGAGGTCGAGAAAATTTCCAAGTTGCTGGTGATGTGAAACTTCAAGATACATGTGTGTAGTCACCTAGAATTGGAGGATGAGGACTCTAGTAGAAATGTGTCTGTGTTAGTCAGTTTTCCATCACTATAATAAATACCTGAGATAATCAACTTATAATGAGAAAAAGGTTATTTTGGCTCATAGTTTTAGAGGTTCCAGTCCATGATCGGGCAGCATCATGGTTTTTTGGCCTCTGCTGGGTGTGCAGGATAATAATGGTGGAGAGCGTGTAGCAGAGCAAAAGTGCTCACCTTATGACCAGCTACCAGAGACAGAGAGAAAGAGTGAGAGAGTGAGGAGAGACTGGTGTCCCACAAGTCTCTCCAAGGTCCAAACTATAGCACAGTCCAAGAAAAAAATCAATAGGATATTTAATGTCTTCAATAGGTTTATACATTTATTGGAGTCTTTTGGTTGATTAAGTACATCATTTTACAACAAATGATGTAAAAAAGTAAGACCACTATTAACCAGGAAAAAAAGCATTAAAATATATAAACTTAAAACATTAAATATCAAGAGCTAAAGAAAATTAGTAAAACCAAAACCTACACAGGAAAGAAAATTTAATTAGCTATGAACTTTATTTATATTTTCACAATGACATAAATGCTGAATATCAATTCAACAAAAATTATGTTATGACTACTTTGGGAAGATGAGGGAAAGGTGTTGGGAATCACCCTCCTGAAAGTAAAAATGTTAGTTTCAAATAACCAAGAGGTTATTTAAGTTGATCACTATTTCCTTTGGGCAGTAATAATGGGGGTAGGGCAGGAGATTGCTGTTTTTAATTATTTCTCAAATGACTCTAAAATAATATACAAACCTTAACTCTTTAATGTGCAAGAATTAAATTTAAAAACTTTTATAACATATGTAAACAATCCCCTGACTTTTCCAATTGCCCAATGTGTCAAGTCAAATTCTTACTTAGCTATACAGTTTCTCCACAATCCATTTTCACTCTTCCTCTATAATCTTATCTACATTCCCCCCCCATCTTTTTTTAAAGAGGAGAGAGAGAGAGAGAGAGAGAGAGAGAGAGAGAGAGAGAGAATATGAATCTTTTTTGTAAATGGACACAACATAATGCCTTTATTTTTTTTTATGTGGTGCTGAGAATCGAACCCGGGTCCCACCTGTGCTAGGCGAGCGCTCTACCGCTGAGCTACAATCCCAGCCCCCCAAATCTTTTTATACTCTTGTTCCAGTTAACAATTTACTTGGTCTTCCTCGACTTCTAAAAAAATATCATTCACCCGATCTGGGATGTTTTTTCTTCTGTGTGATCCCAAAGCCTACTAGTGGATGAAACAAAAGGCACTGAAGTGAAAATTATCCTCTGAGAACAATATTAAAAAGCACCAAAGTGGGGGGCTTGGAGAAAGCACCATAGTGTAATGGATGAGATCAGTCATCAGCAGATTGAGGGTTTGATAAACTGTATGGCATTTGCAGATAAATGGATGGAGTTGGAGAATATCATGCTAAGCAAAGTAAGTCAATCTCCAAAACCAAAGGCCAAATGTTCTCTCTGATAAGTGGATGCTGACCCATAATGATGCGGGGTGGGGGGATGGAAGAACTTTGATTGGGCAAAGGTGGGGGGAGGAGGGAAAGGAGAGGGCATGGGGGTAGGAAAGATGGTAGAATGAGATGGACATCATTACCCAAGGTACATGTATGACTGTACATATGGTGTGACTCTACATTGTGTACGACCAGAGAAATAAAAGTTGTGCTCCATTTGTGTACAATGAATCAAAATGCATTCTGCTATCATGTGTAACTAATTAGAAGAAATAAAAAATTTTAAAAAGTTAATAGAAGGTGGATGGTCTATATGCTTCTATGAAAAGTAAGTTAATGAATTATTGAACAAAATTTATTAAGTGCCTACCATGTGCCAGGGGTATATTACTTTGGGAGCATATAACAAAAAGTGATATAATTAAACAACAACAATCCAGAGGGATGAAGATATTACAATGAGTCTAGAGGAATATAGCTTTCTAGAAAACAGGGGTCCTTGATCACCTACAAATGTCACATTTACTAAGCAGATGTGGTCTGTAGAGAGGGACACTCAGTCTTAGTGCTTGAAGAGAATGGATTGTGACTTAATTTGACTTCATACATTGGAAAAATGCCCTGCTTACTCAATATAACCTTACTTTACTAGGCAGTTATTAGTAGTAATAAAAATATTAGCTGCTAATATACAATAATATTTGCTGTGTGCCAGGCTCCTGCTAACGACTCTTCACTACCTGAATTAGAAACGATTAACCCCATTTTTCAGATAAGAAAACTAAGGTATAAAGATTATAAATAATTTGCCTTTGGTGAGCCCTTAATTGTTCTATGTACTACCACATAAACATAATGTATATTGGAAATATAATCTATTCATTTAATAAATATTTAGTGAGCACCCACACCATAGTTTGGGGTTACTGGGAGATTATCAGTAAAGTAGAAAACCTAGTCTCTGTTTTGCAAATATTTACAATTTAAATGAAGAAGCAAGATATATACAATAAAATTTCAGATCATAATTGAGCTGTACATATAATTAAGTGTTAAATTGATTAATGTGACTAATAAAGGCCCTGAGATTTCAGAGAAGGGGAGCTTACTGAGAGTTGAAGCAGAGATGAGGTAAGTGTTCAACAGAATCCAGTAGAAGAGAAAGAAAATTCTAGGGTAGGAGCAAGCATGGTGTCTTGGGAGATGGACCCACTGGCCCCAGTGGTGGAAGTTTGTGTTGTGAAGCAGTAGGATCCATGGGCAACTTCCTTCAAAGCTTTTCCTCTGAAAATTTTAGGTCCAAAGAGCCCTTCTTGGGCTGCTGGTCCAGGGTTCTTTCCAGTTCAACAAGGACATTCCCATGAGGTGGCAGGAACTTCTGAGTTTAAACCCTTCATCTCCTATTCAGTTTCTTAGATTTTCAGGCTAGAAGATCATAAGTTACAGAAAGGCAAAGAAAAAGAAAGTCTTGTTTACCACTATATTCCAACATCTCTACAGAGATTGTCTTTTATAGAGCCCGATTCGTTTTTGTTAGGATTGGGAGTGTAGCTCAGTGGTAGAGTACTTGCCTAGATTGCACAAGGCTCTTCATATTGATATCACAATGTTCTCATCTGTAAAATGGATCTCACAAGAGTATCTTTTGTGTGAGGTTGTTGTTCCTACCATTAAATGAATGAATAGACTTACAGTATTTAGAACAGGGTTGGCATCTATTAAAAGATATTTATATGGCTCTTACTAATAGTAGAGACTTTAGCTGGGGATATAACTGAATGGTTATATCCCCAGGGATATAAGGACGTTTGAGGCTGGCTTTTGAGCACTTGCCTAATATGTGCAAGATTCTGGGTTCAATCCCCAGCCCTATATACACACACCGGGTCTTCAAAGCCAGACCACATGGTTTAGAGCCTAGTTCTACCAATTATCATTGAGTAGTCTCTCTGAATCTCAGTTCTTCCATTTGTTAAATGGGTACTATAATAAGAGCACCAATCTCCCAAAGTTATTGTAAATTAAGTGAGTTAACAGTGTGCAAAGCACACAGCACATGCCTGCATATACAGTAGTATTTTCCTTCTTTCTTGGCCACAGGGCCTTTCCTTTAACTCTCCTCTGCAGCTGGCAGGTGGCTAGCACACTTTTGAATTAGGCAAGACTTTATTTATGGACTCAAATGTAGTTCTACCACAATCAGTTCCTTTTTAGCTTCCTTCTAGGGCAATCTGTATTTTGAAATAAATTTTAAATAGCTTCTTTTGCAATTTTCAAACACATATAAACTCAGAGAGAGAAACCTAGAGAACCCCCATGGGCAGATAAGGTCACTTCAATTATTACAACTATTTTATCTCATCATGCCGCACCTACTTTCTCTTCCCACCCTAACTAGATTATTTTGAAATAAATTTCAGCTATAATTTGATCTGTAAATAACATTTTGGTATAGGTATATAAAATATGTTATAAAATATATTATAGTGCTGATTATTAAACCCAGGGCCTCACAAACGCTAGTCAAGTGCTCTACCATTGAGCTACAATTCAACCTCATTGATAATCTTTTTTTTTTTTTTTTAAATACCAGGGATTGAACCTAGGGGCATCCAAAAACTAAGCCACATCCCTAGCCATTTTTTATATTTTATTTAGAGACAGGGTCTTGCTGAGTTGCTTAGGGCTTCTGAGGCTGGCTTTGAACTCGCAATCCTTTTGCCTCAGCCCCCCAAGCCACTAGGATTACAGGTATGTGTCACAGTGTCCTGATCATTAATAATCTTTTTTATTAACATACCAACAATCATACCACCACATCTAAAAAGAACTTATGGTGATTCTTTATATCATTAAAAAGCCTTATATCATCAATGTTCAAATTTCCTTGATTTTTCTAATTATTTTTAAATAAATTGGGTTTTGTTGTAGTAAAATATACATAACATAAAATTTATCATCATAAGCATTTTTAAGTACAGTTCACTAGTATTAAATATGTTTTTAAGTTGTGAAACCATCACCATCATCCTTCTCCATTTTTCTTTTAAGTATCAGGATCTAAGGTAGGCACAGTGGCACATGCCTATATTCCCAGCTACCTGAGAGGCTGAGGGGTAAGGATTACTTGAGTTAATGAATTTGAGATCAGCCTAGGCAAAATAGAGACTGTGTCTAAAAAACAATTTAAAAAAATCAAGATCCAAACAAAGACCAGACAATGCAATTTTCTGTCTTTCTTGATATAAGTTTCACACTCCATTTACCACCACCCCCCAACCTTGTAAATCATCACTGAAGAAAGTGAATGATTTGTACTGTAGAGTTTCTCACCTTCTTTATTTTGCTGATTGCTTCCCCATGACACCACTAATTATGTTCCTCTGAACCCTGGATTTTGTATCAGGAACAAGGAGGTGGTCAATGATTTTGGGGGGGGGGTTATGTCAGAAGACAGGAACAGTGGCTGAGGGTGTATGTAATATTTTGAGCATCAAATAAAATAAGTATATAAATAACTACAGCATAATGTTCCTGGTTCATAGTAAAGCTCCAAAAATAGATTCATTGATCACCTTGAAGGATACTAGGGAAACAATTTTTTATTTCAAAAATAAAGAATCAAGCATCTATTCTGTGTTACATCTATTCCTGTATGTACTCTATCTTGGAGTAACCAAAAAATTGATGAGAAAAAATCCTGCTCATAAATGAACAAGAAATGGAAAGATTAAAACATTGTCACTGGTATGGGGCTGTGGCTCAGTGGTAGAGCGCTTGCCTAGCATGTGTGAGGCACTGGGTTTGATTCTCAGCACTGCATATACATAAATAAAATAAAGGTCCATTGACAACTAAAAAATATTAAAAAAAAAAAAAAACATTGCCACTTTGCAACCTGTAATGAAATCAGTATATAAGCCATGATTATCAATGATTGCCAAAAACCACAGCTGAAAAACTGATGAGGAAGTTTATAATGGACATACCAAGTTGACAGTATCTGAACCTGCTAATCCATCTCAACTTCACTGAAAAAGAGGCCACCAATTATTATGTGCAGTTGGTGTGACACTAGGAAGTCCGCAGCCCATGAAGCAGTCAGGCCAAAAATCAATTCTGAACCTGACCAAGCCTCTACTTGTAACTACCAGCTTAAAGATACTTTGCACTATTCCCCTCCCCCCCCCACAATGAGCAAATGCTAAATAAAAGGCCATCAGAAATCTTTACATTTTTAGGTATCTCTTAATGGTGGGTGTGGCAAAACAGTCCCAGTAAGTAAATGCTCCCCCCACCCCCAGTTATAAACCATCACAGTCTGAGGTAGGAATAGCTCTGAGTACAAGTCAAAATTGCAGAACAGATGGGGCTTTGGACTTTAGGATAGCATGGTTTATTTGTTTGTTTATTTGATCATGATGTTGCTTTAGGCATCCCCCCTCCCCCAGGTATGGAACCCAGAGCTTCCAAAGGACTAGGCAAGCACTCTGCCACTGAGCTACTCCTCCAGCCCAAGAGGCTGTTTAATCCTCATCTATAAGGTGAACCTGTTTTCACACATGAACTGGCTTTCAAATATGAGGTCCATGTGTTCAAGAAAATGATGATTCATAGCATGGAAATGGCATAAAGACCAACAAAATAGAATAGAAGACATAGAGACAAATACAGATACAGACATCCATCCGATCCTTAACAAAGTTGCCAAAAACGTGTTGGAAAAAAAGACAGTAAAAAAGATATCAAATGGTGCTGGGAAAACTGAATATCTATACATAGAAGAATCAAACTAGACCCTGTCTCCCACCCTGCACAAAAATCAACTCAAAGTGGATTAAATACCCAGAAACTAGACCAGAAACACTACAACTGCTAGAAGAAAACTGAGTCAACACTCCACTGTGTTGGCCCAGGTACCAACTTCTCTAATAAGACTCTTAAAGCTCAAGAAATAAAGCCAAGAATCAATAAATGAGATGGCATCAAATTAAAAAGCTTCTGCACAGCAAAGGAAACAATTAAGAAGTTGAAGACAGAGTCCACAGAATGGGAGAAAATCTTGGCCAGCTACTCTTCTAATAGGGGATTAAAGGATTAATATCCAGAATATACAAACTCAAAAAACTTAACACCCAAAAAAGAAAAAAACCCAATCAATAAATGGACAAATAAACTAAGCAGACATTTCTCATAAAGAAAAAATATGAATAACCAACAAATATATGAAAAAATTCAACATCATTAGCAATCAGGGAAATGCAATTTAAAACCAAACTTTCACTGCAGTTAGAATGCAATCATTAAGAACACACATATGCCTGATTTGGTGGTACACATCTGTACTCCCAGTAGCTCAGGAGACTGAGGCAGGAGGATTGTAAATTCAAAGCCAGCCTCAGTAAAAGCAAAGCACTAAGCAACTCAGTGAGACCCTGTCTCTAAATACAATACTAAATAAGGCTGGGGATGTGGTTCAGTGATCAAGTGCCCCTGAGTTCAATACCCAGTTCCCACCTCCACAGAAAAAGAATACACATAACATAAATGAATGCAAAGTAGTACAACTACTTTGGAAAGTGGTATGAAGATTCCTCAAAAAACTAGGAATGGAAACACTGTATGATTCCCCCTATACCACTATACCATTCCTTGGTATTCATCCAAAAGAACTAAAATCAGCACACTATAGTGATACATACATACCCGTGTTTGTTATAGCAGTGCAATTCACAACAGCTAAGTAATGGAATCAGCCTAGGTGTCCATAAACAGAATAACAGCTAAGTAATGGAATCAGCCTAGGTGTCCTTCAACAGACAAACAGATAAAGAAAATGTGATATATCGCCTGGCATGGTGACACATACCTGCAATCTCAATGACTTGAGAGGCTGAGGCAGAATTGCAAGTTCAAGCAAGCCTCAAAAACTTAGGATCCTGTCTCAAAATAAAAATAAAAAAGGGCTGGTAAAGCATGCATTATTATTTTTATTGTTATTTTAATTAAGTAATGCATTTTCCTTACACATATAAGCAGAGGTTAAATCTCTAGTAATCCCTGTCTCCCTCCCAAACACACAAATGTGGTTTATATACAAAATAAAATTTCACTCAGCAAACAAGAATGATACTGTGGCCAGGTACAGTGGCCCACGCTCCTAATCCCAGCAGATTAGGATTGCAAATTCAAAAACCAGCCTCAGAAATTTGAGGGAGGCCCTAAGCAACTTGGTGAAACCCCATCTCAAGATTAAAAATAAAATAAAAAAGGGCCAGGGATGTGGCTCAGTGTTTAAGGGCCCATGGGTTCAATGCCCAGTACAAATAAATAAATAAATAAATAAATAAAAAGATCAAACGTTCTCTGTCATATGCAGAAGATAGATAAATAGATAAATTAAAAAGGGAGGGGAATCTCACAAAAATAGAAGAAAGACCAATAGGGTACAGGAAAGGGAGATGGAGAGAGAGGGAGGAGGAGAGGACATGGGGAAGTATTGAGGAACAAAATCTACCAAATTATATGTCTAGGTATGAATGCACCACAGTGAGTCCTGCTTACATGTATAAAGAAAATGCATTACTTAATTAAAATAACAATAAAAATAATAACAGAAGGGAGATCAGTAGAGCAGAGCAAGTACATGAGGGGAAAGGAGGAGGGAAGGGCAAAGAAAGGAGACTTAGCAAGTGTTATGTGTATATATGAATATGGCATAATGAATCCCACTATTATGTACAATCATAATGCACCAATAAAAAAAAAGCTGAACGTAAAAGATAAAAAATTAAATTAAAATGTCAAAAAGAAAGAAAGGGAAAACAAAATGATGTTTCAGAGGCAAACGGGCGTCTGACACCAGAATCATCAGCCAAGAGCCTCTTTTGGTGGGAAAAGAGAGCGGAGGTGGCTCTCCCGAGCCCACGCTGCTGGCGGCACTCTACAGCCCCCCCACACACACGTGATCCGGCGGTGGGCGCGCGCCCGCCCCAGCTGTAGGCAGGGCGTCTGCGCAGTTGTCGGGTGGGGCGGTGCCTGTCCTTCACTGCCTCCCTGGGACCTGCCCGGCGGTCCCCGGGACGCGCAGGGCGAGTCCGACACGCTGTTTTCCTCATTATTTCCTTAAGCTTGCATATTTTTAATTGTACCTCTCAAAATCCAAGCCCATAGGCTTCCTCCTCTCCACCAGCGTCCAATTCTGCATTCCTGAATAAGGCCACACAGATTCGAATATCATTCTGACAGATAACTACATATATTTCAAAAAACACAACTCAAAGATTACCAGCTGGCCGGCAGTACCTAACAGATTTTACATTTTGGAGTCATTTATTGCACTTTCTACTTAAGAACACGAATACTTTTTTTTTTTTTTCAGAGATCATATGAAAAGTACATGAATTACACAGAATGAAATTACAATACATAAGTGAGACCTAGATTCTTACTTTATGGGACTGTAATAACTGTGAACATATAGGAAGATTTCAAGGTCCACTGGATTCTTTCATTTCCTTTTCATTTTTCGATACAAAAAAAAAAGAATAACCAAATAGTTCTTTTTAAATAATTTTGAAAAATTATTATTTGATCCCAAAGAATAGAATTCACACCTTTTGCTTTCTGCTCTTTTAAGTTCTTCCATAGCCTGACAAATTGGTAAGAAAAGATCCAAAACGTATTTCTGGCCTTTATCTTGGTTCTCTGTGCCATTTTCATGGAAATGAAGTGAATACAATTCCTTCTTAATAGTGGTGTTTAACCTGGGTTCTGTGAATTCGGTTTTTTTTTTTTTCTTTTTTTGGGGGGTGGGGTGGGATCTTTGATAGAGTGGGATACACATGGGAACTGAGTCTGAGCCTCTTTGACTTGTGTGTTGAATTCGAAGGGATGCTTTCTTGTGTTGAATGAAAGGTAAAAGATTACTCTCCTAGTTTACCATCAGCTCTGGGCAGAATAATTATTTGAAGCCTGACATTTAATACAACAGTGATCACAGATATTGCCACTGAAAGCTTTTCCGACAAAGCAGGAACCAAAGAACCTTACACCAGTTTCTAACTTTAATTCACAAAAGTGAGGGACAGAGCTGGGAGATGAGGGTAAACTATCAAGTGTTTCTTCAACACAAGGGAAAGAACAGTAGAGCAAAGAGTACCATCCATGTGTAGTAAGTATGAGCTTACAAGGCACATGGAGTGTCCAAATGCAATGGAAGAGTCTGGCTGTGAAGAATTAGATATGTTATTTTACCCCACCCTGTGGGACCTCATCTCCTGGGAATAAAGTCTGTGCTGAAACCTCTGAGCAAGGAATAGACTGGGATGAAAGGAAAGGTAAGACAAAATTCCTTTTGTATATTACCTGTGCATTTGGTTCTCCCTCTCAGTTGCCTTACCCCAACAGATCTTTTTTATAATATACTCTAATAGAATTGGGGGATATGATTTATCATGCATAGCAGTTGTCATTTCCATACACCTGTCTTTACTGCTTTTATTAGTGATGCTTATACAAAAATGTTATTAATTACTTCAGTGAACTCATTATCTTGTTTTTGAATTTGTTTTGACAACCACAAAGGGATGTTGCTAGGACTCTGTTTCAAATCAACACAATTGTTAAAGTTTCAAATACCTATTTCCACAAGCAACTAGGGAATTTTCATTTAAAAATTCTAAATTATCATTCATTAAAGAGCATTCTTATCCTGACAACAATATACTGGATATGGTTTCCACTTTCTTCAGTACACTGAGAAGGCTGTGAGCTTCTCAAGGTCACAGCCACCCCCTCTCCTTTTTTGTTTCCCATGTCCTAGTACACTGGTAGGCCTACAGGATGTGCTCTGAGGTTGTTTGCTAAATAGATGAAAGGCTTCTGATTCAGCTTAATTCATTTTTGTTATAAGCAGTGGGCACTGGTGATAAATCGTGGAGCACAACTAAAAAGAAAGCATTTAAAATTTCAGCTCTACTATAGAGATTGTGGGAGGAAAGGAAAGTCCTATCTGGAAAAAGAAAACTTGTCTTGAAAAAAAAAAACATACATAAGAGAACTAAAGCCTACAGTGAAAAAATGAGATACTGGGTTTGATTTAATGTGTCATCCTTGTCCACAGTAAATATTTTCTTTTATTTTTTTTTTCTGTCCTAGGGATCAAATTAGGGCTTTATGCATGCTAAGCACTTGCTTTACCACTGAGCTATACTTCCAACCCAGGAAGTTAATTTATCATGCTGATGTTAAAAAAACAAGCAAATAAAAAAATAATTAAAAAAAACAAGCAAATATAATTGTTTGTTTAGGTTACCTTAAAATAATTTGCTATTAATTATACATAAGAAGATAATTTTATGTTGAATTAATTTTATAATAAATTAATTCAGGGCATTATTCTATGTCTGATAATTAGCCAAATTTTTTCCTTGGTTATGACAGATAGCCTGAGGTACCACATTGGGTACTAATGTAAATCTGTTGGAGTCTTTGACAAACAAAGAAGTTGTCAACTTTTAGAGCTAGAAGGAATCTTGGAAATTATGCTACAACACCTTTAATTCATCAAAGAAGGAACCGAGACAGAGTGCTGAGAGGTAATGATTAGAGAGTTCTGCCCAAAACTCTAGCTTTTGCCAGTGTTCTGGCCCCAGTTTCTTAGGACTCCCTTCAGTGGGGCAGAGACTACATTAACCACCCCTTCATTATCTCATTTGGGTTTCTTTCTCTTCCAAAGCTTTTTAAATACAAGTTTTAGGGGCTGCGGCTGGGACTCAGTGGTAGAGCGCTTGCCTAGAATGCGTGAGGCACTGGGTTTGATCCCCAGCACCACATAAAAAAATTAAACTAAATAAACACAAGTTTTAGGACTGGGAATGTAGCCCAGTGGTAGAATGCTTATCTAGCATGCCCAAGACCTTGGATTCCATCTCCAGCCACACTTTAGAGAATTTCTAATTAATAATAATGACAGTAAAGAACTATAGAATGCCATTCAGTTTGTAAAATAATTACATAAGAGAAATGATGGTCTTTACTATAAAAGAAATTTCATTTTTTTCTAGGTTCATAATTTATTGTACAAATTGACTATTACATGATCAGTTGACATTTGCTTCTCCAGGGATGGGAACTTAACAGATGAGGTCACACAGATTAGAATCCATTTATGTTGCTTTCACAGTTGGAGATTTTTAGACCTTAGCTTAATGATTTAATGTGTCAGCCTTGTCCACAGTAAATATTTTCTTTTATTTTTCTTTTCTGTCCTAGGGATCAAATTAGGGCCTTATGCATGCTAAGCACTTAAGTATGTAAGTGCTTACATACTTAATACACAAGTATTAAGCACAAGACAGCCAAAGCAATGCCTCCATATGTAGCCAGTATATAATTTATTCTACCAGTGAGCATGTATGAGTTGAGAATTTTGATGCATTTCGCTGTCATTTATTTATTTAAAAAAATTAATTTAAAAATTTTAAAATATTTTTTGTAGTTATAGGTGGACACAATACCTTTATTTCATTTATTTATTTTTAGTGGTGCTGAAGATCAAACCCAGTGCCCGTACGTGTGAGGCGAGCACTTTGCTGCTGAGCCACAATCCCAGCCCCAGTTAAAAAAAAAAAAAAAATACCAGTGAACTAGAATTGGGCATCAGTTTCTGGATCTGCCATGATTTCAGTGTTGCCAAAGCCACAATTTGACAGTTGATATCCTTCAATGTACACAGCTACCTCCTGGGCAACCCGAAAGAAGCTACCAGAAATTTCATATTTTGAGGCATATATATTAAGAAAAATGTAAAAGGGGTTATGTCAAAAAATTTCAAATCAATTATTTTTGAGTTTGAGTCACATGCACCAACATAAATGATCAAACTCTATGGTAAGATTAGGATATTCCTAAAGGTTGTAAATAAATAATTTCAAACTTGGCTTCAGGGTATAGCTCAGTGGTAAAGTGCTTGCCTAACATATGCAAGACCCAGAGTCCCATCCCCCAAATAGAAAAAAAAAAAAAAAAAGAAAAAAGAAAACTTCAAACATTTCTCCTTAAAAATATTCTTGAGGGCTGGGGATGTGGTTCAAGTGGTAGCGCGCTCGCCTGGCATGCGTGCGGCCCGGGTTCGATCTTCACACCACATACAAACAAAGATGTTGTGTCCACCAAAAAACTAAAAAAAAAAAAAAAAAAAAAAAAAAAATATATATATATATATATATATATATATATATATATATATATATATATATATTCTTGAGCCCTTCAAATATATAACACATAAATGTGGAGCTACTCTCTCCTTGAAGCTGAAGAAAGTCCAGGAAGCTTAGCCTCTTTTCGTTTTCCAGGAGGCTGGATGGCAAAGTTGAGAAAAACCAATGACTTAAAGGGATTCCTAGAAATGGCCAGAACCATATCTAGATGAAGATAGTGAGTGAGTTGTGACTGATCTATTGCATCAACCAATTTAATCACTATAGCATGATGAATTTAGCTGTTACTCTGTGATGATAAGTTCAAATACACTCATCTCTCTCTTTTTTTTTTTTTTGAAAGCTCCATATATCTTACTTGTTCTTTATTCTCTGTGCCAGAGTTTTACTTCAATTTTGCTGAATTTGTTTTTCATTTATTCTTTTTTTTTTTTTTTGAGACAGAGTCTTTCCATGTTGTTCAGGCTGGCCTCAAACTTTTGGGCTCAAGCGATCATCCTGCCTTAGCCTCAACCTCCAGACTTGCTGGGACCCACAGGTGCACAACACAAGCAAAACATGTATCCCAGAGTAAGAACTATTCTATTGAATTTTTTTTTTTTTTTTTTTTTTTTTTTTTTTTTTTGGTGCTGGTTATTGAACTCAGGGCCTCGTGCATCCTAAACACATACTCTCCTGCTGAACTATACCCCAAATCCAACGTGGAAAAGTTTTAAACTGCAACTGAAAGGTGCTTAAGAATCATCTAGGGAATTCAGTGAAAGTACAGCTTCCCAGTCTCTATTCTGTTGCTTCTTTTTCAGAAGCCAATCCATCTGTACTTCTAACAAGTGCCTTGAATGAATTGTGGACCTTTCTTTAAGAAACACTACTCTGGAGCATCTCACAAAATGCCTTACATGTGTTACTTGTGGATAAAAATTATTTTTTTGGTTTTAATTTCCACCATATTGTTAAAAAAGGACTTCACATTTTCAGATCCTAATGAGTGTGCAAATTATGACAGTACTAATTGACAATCCAATTAATATATATTCAATTGATTTGGGTCTATAGGCTTTTGACTAAAATGAGATATGTGGGATCTTATGGAAACACCTTGATTTAAGTAGGAATTCTAACAAGTAATAAATTGGAAAACCATTAGAAGAAAAATAGAACAAACATTTCTTGTCATAGGTTTTTCTACTTGAAATCAACAACTAACATGGCACTTTGTGGTAAACCCTGTAGACCTTCATTTGAAAATCTGAAACAGAAATGTCAAGTGTTCCCCAATCACTACCATTATTCAGTGTCATTCCAATAGTTTTAGTCAATGTAAAGAGATGATGATAGGGCTAGGGTTGTGACTCAGTGGAGGAGCACTTGCTAGGCAAGCATGAGACACTGGGTTCAATCCCCAGCACCACAACAAACAAACAAACAAACAAACAAAACCTAACAAAACATAGCCCAAGGAAAAAGATTGGTGCACGTCTATAATTCCAGAGGCTTGGGGGAGGCTGAAGCAGGAGGATGGAGAGTTCAAAGTCAGCCTCATCGAAAGTGAGGTGCTAAGTAACTCAGGGAGACCCTGTCTCTAAATAAAATACAAAATACGGCTGAGGATGTGGCTCAGTGGTCGAGTGCCCCTGAATTCAATCCAGGGTACCCCACTCCTGCAAAAAAAAGATTAAGATAATTCATAAAGCACCTGGTTATAAAAATCAATATTGAAATGTAGCTCAGTGGTAGAGCACTTGCAGAGCAAGCACCCTGGGCTCAATCACTAGCATGGCAAAACAAATAAATAAATTTAAAATAAATAACTACTATGAGGATGTGGGGGAAAAGGAATACTCATACATTGCTGGTGGGACTGCAAATTAGTGCAGCCAATGTGGAAAGCAGTATAAAGATTCCTTGGAAAACTGGGAATGGAATCACCTTGGTTTATAACCAAAGGACTTAAAACAGCCTACTACAGTGATGCAGCCACATCAATGTTTATTGCAGCACAATCACATTAGCTAAATTTGGAACCAATCTAGATAACCTTCAGTAGATGAATGGGTAAAGAAAGTGTGGTATATACACAATGGATATTACTCAGCATTAAAAGAGAATAAAATCATGGCATTTGCAGGTAAATAGATGGAGTTGGAGAATATAATGCTAAGTGAAGTAAGCCAATCCCAAAAAAACAAATGCCAAATGTTTTCTCTGATAAAGGGATGTTGATTCATAATGGGGATGGGGGGCAGCATGGGAGGAATGGTGGAACTTTAGATAGGGCAAAGAGGAGGGAGGAGGAGGTAGGAAGCATGGAGGAAGGAAATATGGTGGAATGAGGTGAACATCATTACCCTAAGTGAATGTATAAAACCACGAATGGTGTGACTCTACTTTGTGTACATCCAGAGATATGAAACATTGTGTTCTATTTATGTAATATAGATTGAATTGCATTCTGCTGTCATAGATAACAAATTAGAATAAATAAAATTAAAAATTTTTTAAAAATAAATAATGGATTTCCTATAAACCAGTTCCAAAATGTGATTTAAAAAATGTTCAAGTAGTACAAAGTGAGAAATGTAAAGAAACTTTAGGAAGAAAAGTAAAAATTTCTCCCAAAGTACACTAAAGATTTGAATAAATGGAGAGGCATGCCCTGTTCCCAGGAGGAAAGATTTAATACTAAAACATTGTCAATCTCTCTCCAAATTAATTAACTCACTTAAGTCAATTTCAACTAGAAATCCAAAAGTTTTTCTCTTTCTTTTTCTTTTCTTTCTTTCTTTTTTTTTTTTTTTTTTTTGTTATCAGGGATTGAACTCAGGGGGACTCAACCACTGAGCCACACCCCCAGCACTATTTTATATTTTATTTAGAGACAGGATCTGACTGAGTTGCTGAGTTCTTCACCATTGCCAAGGATGGCTTTGAACTCCTGATCCTCCTATCTCAGATTCCTGAGCCACTGGGATTACAGGCATGCGCCACACCACCAAGCTCCAAAAATATCTCGGTAGAAATTAGCAAAGCAACTCCCGAATTATTCTGGGAGAGTAAATACATGACAATATCCAGATGTGTAAAAAAAATAAATGTAAGAAAAAGGGCTGGGAATGTGGTTCAGTGGTTAACTTTTGAGTCAAGGTCTCACTAAATTGCTTAGGGCCTCACTAAATTGATGAGGTTGGCTTTGAATTCTAGATCCTCCTGTGTCAGCCTCTCAAGCTGTTAGGATTACAGGCATGTGCCCCTACATCATGCCTCATCTCTATTTCTTTCATGGTAGTGTTGCCAAAAGCTCGGTCCTTCTCCCCAGTGCCAATCCAATAATGAGAACTCAGTATTGAGTAAAAGGAAAAAGAAGGTGTATTGCTTTGCTAAAAAAGGAGAAACACGGGGGATTCCTGTTCCAAAGGCTGTGATTCTGCGCATCTGCAAAAACAGGTGGGGCTTTTATAGAGGTGATTCTGAGAAAATGAGATTAGAAGAGGAGAGATCATGAAGGAGAAGATCAGGGAAAAGATCAGGTAGAAGTTTAGGGAAAAGAATATTGGGAAAAAGACAGAAAGAAACATGTAAGGTTCAAAGCCACTAGAAATATAGTCTAAGCATCAAGTAAAGCCCTGTTACACTAGTTGCATATATCCTACCCGCTGTGATTTCTACATGGCTGTACTTGCAAGGTATTTTTCTGGATCTCTGCAGATTCACCACACTTCGTTCACATTCTCCATGGTCCAGAATAACATAGCTTTCCCATCAGAAGTTATTCTTGTAAGAATTAAATTTAGTCACTTCAAACCTTTCACTGGTTTCAATGTTTATCATGAAATCAAACTCATTGAAAAATCCAAATTTCTCTTTCTTTGAAGAATTTGGTATTCATCCAAAAAATGATATATCATCCTATGATAATTTTGAAAATAGCATGGTATTACTAAAAGCACTAAATAGTCATGGCAAACTTGAATTAAGTGTCAGTTTGTATGAATTTTAATAATGATAATAAAAGGTAACGTTTGTTAAGTGTTCACTGTACACCAGCCAGTGTTCTTCAGGCACTGTATATGCATTTTCTCAGATAATCTCAACAATTCTATTCCTCACTTACATTTGTCATCCTCATATTACAGATCCAGAAATTGAGGGACAGTGAAGCAAAAATAACTTGCCTACAATAAAAAGCCAACAAATAAACAAGAACAACCATAGCAAAAATAAATCTTAAATGACTGGGCTGGCATACACTTTTCTCCTATGCAGATTATAACTGGAATAGTTGATAGCAACTATAGTGCACATTTGAGGCAGCAAATTACAGATTGCATAGTTTCTATAGACCTGTTATTCACCCAAAGTACTTACTAACCTTGCAGTTTAAAAACCTGTTATTGAAAATTAAGATCCTATTCAATCTGAAAAATATATTTACAGATTATGTGACACAGAGGTCACCACCCAGAAGTATGCTAATTTCCCCAAATTGCCTTTCAAGTATTGGAAGAGCTTCACATGAATATAAAAATTTTGTCAGAACGAGGTGCAGTAAAGCACTCCTGTAATCCCAGTGGCTCGGGAGACTAAGACAGGAGGATTGAGAATTCAAAGTCATCCTTAGCAAAAGCGAGGTGCTAAGTAATTCGGTGAGACCCTGTCTCTAAATAAGACATAAAATAAAGCTGGGGGTGTGGCTCAGTGGTTGAGTGACCCTAAGTTCAAGAGCCTGAGACAGAAGGATCTCAAGTTCAAGGCCAGCCTAGACAACTTAGTGAGACCCTTTCTCAAAATGAAAAAAAAAAATTAATTTAAAGGGGGTGGGGATGTTGCTCTGGTAGAGCACCCCTAGGTTCAAGTCTCAATACTGGAGGTGGGGTGGGGGGAAGCTTGTCAGACTCATTTTCTCTCCTAGAGAATGACCTATCTTTTATATTTTTCCAATAATTCACAGTGGATGCCTCTGTTCCCACCTCATGCAAGAGATTGCTTTTTAGTCTTCCTGCCTGGCCGTCATATTGGATTTCTGTGCAGATGCTGCTGTTGTGATTCTTCAACCAAGCATTCAAACAAGGTATGTATGTCTGTCTGTCTGTCTGTATGTATGTATGTATTTATTTTTCCCAGGATTGAATCCAGGTGTTTAACCACTGAACCACATCCCTAGTCCCTTTTTATTTTTTATTTTGAGAGTCTCATTAGTTACCTAGAACTTCTCTAAATTGCTGAGGCTGGCCTCAAACTTGTGATCATTCTGCCTTAGCCTCCTGAGTCACTGGGATTACAGGCATTTACTACCAAGCCTGGCAGAATTTTCCTATTTATTAAAATGTGTCTCCTATATAGTTGCAACTCAGTATTACTTTCCTGCATGGAGGGTTGGCTAAAGGAATGAAAGGATTAATAAACAACCTCATTTTTCATTGTGTACATGTTATTTATCATCTTATTTCAAGCAGAGGGTGAATTATTAGAATGCACAAGAAAAATGGTCTCTGATTGCAAAGAAACTGTCTTAATTAGGAGACCATAATAGAAAATGTAGTAATAGGTAGTGTTGTAAGTGTGAGCATATTAAGTAAAAGAGAAAGCATAAAGTAGTATCAATATCAATGTATGTACACCTGTGAATTCTGGTATTTGATAACACCTGTTCCTTACATTGGTCTTGCTCTTCACCCAGTCTCACCTCAGCTTGGTTATAAGAATCTTGTCTCTCTAGACTTATTATGCTGATTCTGATTGATGGTGACTGCTATAGTTTGGGTGGTGAATTTACTTCAAAGATCCGTATGTCCTCATGTGAATTGGAAAGTGGTGGAACCTTTAAGAGGTGGAGCCTGGCGGGAGGTCTTTAGGGCATTGGACACATGACCTCAAAGTGAACTGTGAAACCCTGGCCCCTTCCTCTTTCTCTTTTTGCTCTCCAGTACATATTGTAAATGATTTTGTTCTTCCACCACCGGCTCTCACCATGATGTGCTGCCTCACCATAGGCCAAAAACTACAGAGCCAATCAGTCATGGACTGGAACTCCAAAACTGTGAACTGAAATACAAATTTCCTTTTTATAAATTCCTTACCTCAGATATTTCATTACAGTGATGGAAGCTGACTAATACAACCACCTCCCCCTACTTTAGATATCCAGAAGATCATTTAGTTCATAACAGCATAAAATCATTCCAAATGGATAATCACAGTTTTTGCCCATCTGAGCAAAATGAAGATCCTGGCAGTAATTTTTCTTAATACACTTCCTGGAAAGGTTCTTTGAGTAAATGAGAAAAATGGCAACTGGATGGCTGACCTCCTTCCCACACATTATATATGAATGTAGTCTGCCTTAATATTTCTTGTGAATGTACTAAATGCCACTGAATGCCACGGAACTGTACCCTTAAAACTGGTTAATTTTACATCAAATGAATTTTTTTAATATATCAGTACATTATTTTTATTTGTTTATTTTTTTATATGATGCTAAGGATCTAACCCAGGGCCTCACATGTGCGAGGCAAGCACTCTGCCACTGAGCTACAATTCCAGCCCCTTACATCAAGTGAATTTCACCTCAATAAAAAATAATTCACATAATTAGGAATGATGGTACATGCCTGTAATCCCAGTGACTCAAGAGGCTGAGGCAGGAGGATTGCAAGTTTGAGGCCAGCTTTGGCAACTCACTGAGACCCTGTCTCAAGATTAAAAATACAAAGGGTTATGATTGTAGCTTACAAGTAGAGTGCCACTGGGCTCAATCTTCAGTATTCCCCCCAAAGATATTCACATAACAAAATTCACAATTTTAAGTGTTTTTAAAATGCATATTTACAATATTGGGCAAGCATCATTACTAATTCCAGAACATTCTCATCACCCATCTCTAAACTCCATATTTATTAAAAGCAGCCACTTCTCTTCTCCCCTTCTCCTACTCTGTGTCAACTACTAATTCATTTCTGTCTTTGCAGATTTGCATCTTTTGGATATTTCATATAAAGGAAATCACAATATGTGGACTTTTATATCTGGCTTCTTTCACTGAGCACAATGATTCCAGGGTCTACTCCTGTTATAGCATATACCAATCCCTTATTCCTATTTATGGTTGAATAATATTCCCTTTTTAGAAATACCACCCTTTTTATCTGTCCATTAGCCAGTGAACATTAGAGTTGTTTCTGCTTTTTGACTTTTATGTATAATGCTGGTATAAATATTTGTGTACAAATTTTTGTGTATGCTTTCAATTCTCTTCAATAGACACTTAAAATGAAGTGCTGCATTGTATGGTAAATCTAGACTCAACTTTTTTATTTTAGTTTAGTTTAGTTTTAGGTGGACACAATATTTTATTTTTATTTTTTAGTTATAGGTGAACACAATATCTTTATCTTATTTTTATGTGGTGCTGAGGATCGCACCCAGTGCCTCATACATGCTAGGTGAGCGCGCTACCACTTGAGCCACAACCCCGGCCCTGAGGCTCAACTTTTTGAGGCTCTGTCTAGTTGTCCCCACAGAAGCTGCACCATTTTGCATTCCCATAAGCATTTCACATATTTGCCAGCACTTATTTTCCTCCCCACCCCCTTTTATTTAATCATAGTCATCCTGGTGAGTGTGAAGTGGTATCTCATTGAGCTTCTCATTTATGTTTCCCTAATGACTAATAATGTTGAAATTTTTTCATGTACTTATTGGCTGGTCGGTTTCTTTCTTTCTTTCTTTTTCTTCCTCTTTTTTTCTTTTTCTTTTTCTTTTTTTTTTTTTTTTTTTTTTTTTTTGCAGTGCTGGTGATGGAACCCAGGGCCTCATGCATGCTATGCAAGTGCTCACTAAGCAACATCACTGTCCACAGTTGGTTCTTCTTATTCTTCAGGTTTCATCTTTTCAGAAAGAACTTTCCTAATAATTATCAAAATTATCAACAATACCCCCATTTCTTATGTTTTGTATTCCCTCTGTATCTTTCAGAGCACTGACCACATTTTACTATGATTTGGTTGTTTGTGTACTTCACTTTGCCAAGCACAGTTTCTGGCACATAGTGGGGGCTCAATAAATATTTATTCAATGTACAAATCCATCAGTGAGAACAGAGACATGGAAATCAAGCAATGTGGTTGCCAAATGGCAAGCAGTAAGAAACACAGGAAGTCAATAGATGAAGCCAGAAAAGGAGCAGACACAGAAAAAGTAAAGGGTGGGCCTAGAGTGGGGTAGGATAATTTTCATGAACACGGAGTTGAGTGTGGGAAGCAAGCTGAAATATAATGGGACAAATCTGGATGAAATATGCTCTTGGTCTTAAAACATGTGCATACCTTTTCACTTAGCAGTTCTATTCCTTGGAATGTATCCTGAGAGAAGAATGAGATGTGGAAAAATGTATGTCATGAAGATCTTTATTGTGGTATTCCCCCCTCGGAAAGTTGGAAACAACATAAATGCCCTCAATAGAGAATGCTTACATAATCCACCATGGTACCTCCATGTGGTGAAACACTGTGCTGCCACTGTCAACGAGAATGTTGAGTAAAATGAATCAGAGTTAGTTTCAAATAGCCTTGGGAAGAAAGAAAACAGAAATCGGGATGGGAAATAGAAGTATGATTGAAAAAAATTTTAAAGGGTGGGTGTTCAGAGACCGAGTCCTTGATCTGAAGGAAGATCCTTGGGAAAAGCTGAAAATGAGAACAAAGAGAAAAATTAGGAATCTGGACTCAGAAACTAGATAGACACAAGCTGAGTTAATGAAGAAAGTATCTACTTTTGCCCCATATTTAGCCAAAATCAAAATCGGAAACCCAAATAAGAATGCCCTACCTCATCCAGACAGCCAGATGATTTATGAGCACCTAGTCTGTGCCAGGTGCTCTTGGGTGCTGGAAACATTCTATAACAAGTACATGGAGGTGAAGGAGACAAAAATTAGGTTGTCACTAATGATTAGTTGGTTACAAGTCGACAGAGTGTTGAGGACTTGTAATTAAGTATAGGAATGAGGAACAATAGTGTAACGGGAATATAACAGAATGTAACAGATATACCTGAACACTGGGGGTAAGGAGATAACACTAAAGCCGAGACCTAAAGTGGCCACAGGAATGCTATGTTCTGAATGTTTGTATCCCCTGCCCAAATTCATATGTTGAAATTCTAACCCAGAAAGGTGATAGTATTAGGAAGTGGGTCATTTAGGAGGTGACTAAACCAAGAGGGTAGAGCCCTCATGAATAGGATTAGTGCCCTTATAAAAGAGATTCCTGAGATCCCCAAGTCTCTTCCACCACGTGAGGACATAGTGAGGAAGTACCTCTGGGAAAGAGGAATTGGACCCTCATTGACACGGAATCTGCCAGGGCCTTCACCTTGGATTCCCAGCCTTCATTCAGTACTGTGAGAAAAGAAGTTTTTGTTGCTTGTAAGTTGCCTAGTCAATGGCATTTTACTATAGCTGTCTGAAGAGACTAAGCTAAAAGGGATAATTATGCCAGGAAGTGTTATAGGTGGTGGGAATTATGTTTGCAAAAGCCCTGAGGAGGCAGAAGGCCAGTCTGACTGAGAAATGGGGTGGAGTTGGGGGAGAGTATTATGCAAAGTATTTTGCTGTCAAGATGGGCAAAATCAGATCATGCAGGGTTTTGGGAGGCCATGATAAGGACTGAGGATTTGGGACTTTATCTTAAGAGAAAGAGGATATCACTGAAAAACAATTTTTGAGGGCTGGTGCCTAGCTCATGGTAGAGAGCATGCTCCACATACTCAAGGCCATGAGTTCTATCACCAGCAGCATAAGAAAAACATCTGTTTTTCTCTTATTGACGAATGACATGGCAAGAGTCCCCTTTTTCCCAGAGAACCTTTTAGGGTGTTCATCTAGCTTTTAATATTTGCTTTCAAGGTTGACCACAGTTTATGGGACCAGAAGTATCAGATTCTAAATTTCTAATAGGATCTTTTTTTTAAAGTAGACTTTAAATATGGGGCTGGGGATGTGGCTCAAGTGGTAGCACGCTCGCCTGGCATGCGTGCAGCCCCGGTTCGATCCTCAGCACCACATACAAACAAAGATGTTGTGTCCGCCGAAAACTGAAAAATAAATATTGAAATTCTCTCTCTCTCTCTCTCTCTCAAAAAAAAATGATAATCTGATGATTAACATCAGATTATTTATAAAAAAAAAAGTAGACTTTAAATAAATAAAAAAATAAAAGTAGACTTTTATTAGAATGATTTTAGAGTTTAAGATAGTTATGTCAAATGTTAACTTTTTTTAAGTTGATAGATGATAATTATACAAATTTGTGAATGTCATAGTTTGGATATGAGGTGTCCCCCCAAAGCTCCTGTATTAATGCAGGAATGTTTGGAAGTAAAATGATTGAATTGTGAGAGCTGTAACCTGTACAGTACATTCTAGTTTGAATGGACTGACTGGATCGTAACTGTAGTAGGTGGGGACTAGCTGGAGGATGTGGGTCACTGGGGACATGCCCTGGAAGGGTTCATCTTGCCTGTGGCCCCTCCCCATTTCTCCCCGCTTTCTGGCCATGAACAACAGAGCAGTGTTCCATCATGTTCTTCCATCATGATGTTCTGGCTTATCTTGGGCCCAGAACAATGGAATTGGCCTGCTATGGACCAAACCTCCAAAACAGTGAGCCAAAATAAACTTTTCCTCCTCTAAGTTGTTCTTGTCAGGTATTTTGGTCACAGCACAAAAAGCTAACAGTAGGGTACGGTGTGATGTTTTGATACATTTGTACACTGTGTATTGATCATCTCAAACATCTATCATTTCTTGTGATGAGAACATTAAAAATCCTCTTTTAGCTAATTTAAGTTATATAATATAATTTTGTTGACAATTATCATAATAATCCCCCCCCCCTCTCTCTCTCTTTTTTTTTTTTCTTTTCTGTGGCTATGGGAATCAAACCCAGGGCTCTTAGACAAGCACTCTACCACTGAGCTACCCCAGCCCCTAATAATCACCCTTATGTATGATAAAACATCAGAACTTATTTCTCCTATCTGGCTATAAGTAGTAGCTTTTAATTCTTAAAGAGAGCAAACATTTCCCCCTTGATGAACATTTATAGAACATCTAAATAGAACCAATCTATTTTCAGCTCTAGAGAGGACCCGTAAAGAAATCTCAGATCATGGGTCCCGGAACTCTCCTTTCAGGCATTGAGGGAAAACAACCTCTTCCTTTTTCTTCAGCTTTATAATCTGACTTACTAAGGTACTGTCCAGCCAAAGGGTGACACAAGTTGTTGTGCGAGATTAAAAATCCACATTATTGCCAGGTACAGTGGCACATACCTGTAATCCCAGTGCCTCAGTGGGCTAAAGCAGGAAGATTGCAAGTTTGAGGCCAGCCTCAGCAACTTAGCAAGACCTTGTCTCCGAAACAAAAAATAAAAAAGGGCTGGAATGTGACTTAGTGATGGAGCACCCCTAGGTTCAATCCCCAGTACTACAAAAAAAAAAAAAAGAAAGAAAAGTCTGTGTTCTTGGTCATCCTCTAGGGTCTTTGCAGTAACTCCTCAGCCTTTAGTATTTAGTCTTGCTTCTCCTTACCACACATTTTAGGTGATCAAATGTTTCAGAAATAAATGATGACATACAAACATTTTTGAGCTTTTCTGACACAGTTTGGGTGTGCCGTGTGGACCAGGGGTTCTCAATGAGAATGATTTGCACTTGGGGACATTAGGTAATGTCTGAGGCATTTTTCGATTTTCACAACTTGGGGAGGATAGTCTCCCCCAGGTGTAGGCCAAGGATGGTACTAAAACATCTTATGAGACACAGGACAGCCCCCTCACAGCAAAAAAAAAAAAAAAAAAAATTGATCTAAAAGATCAACAGTGCTGAGGCTGAGAAATCCTGTTGTAAAGAATGAGCCAGTAATTTTTTTTTAATAATTTTTTTTAAATTTTTGAGTTGTAGTTGGACACAACACCTTTATTTCACTTATTTATTTTTATGTGGTGCTGAGGATCGAACCCAGGGTCTCACAGGTGCGAGGCAAGCGCTCTACTGCTGAGCCACAACCCCAGGCCCTGAGCCAGTAATTTAACAGCCATGGGAGTGGAAGAGTGAAACTCTCTCTCTCCCTTTTACTCATAAATACAGTAAAATTTAACAATAAGAACAACAACAAGGACTTGAGGGGAGGGAGGAATGAATAGGTGAAGCACAAAGAATTTTTACAGCAGGGAAATTATTCTCTATGATATCATAATGGTGGTTCAAAGCCATAGAATGTAAACATCAAGTGTGAGTCCTAATGCAACTATGAACTTGGGTCATAACAACACGCCGATGCAGGTTCATCCACTACAACACTTGTAACGTTGTGGTTGGGGGATGCTGGTGAAGGGTCATGGGAACTTTCTAATATTTTCTCCTTAATCCTGTTCAAACTACCCGTAACAACAAAGCTGTTTTTAAAAATAAAGCTAATTGGAAAAACAAATTAGGATTTAAGAAACGTGATGGATTTTCCCACTGGTGTGTTATTTAAGAAAAGGAGATTTAAAAATTCACAACTAACATTTATCACCGAACATGTGTAATTATAACTAAATCTCTCACTATAAAATTCTGAAAGCCATGTCATTACTAAAGGCGAAGGTCAAGTGTCAATGCTGGGGTAGAACAGGGGTCACCATTTTATGGTCCAGGAAACACTAGCTCAGCAGATGTTAATAGGCCTGACTTGAAGGAAAGTGTTTGGGAAACCTTGAAACTGTTTTTGTTTTTGTTTTCTCCTTCCATGAAGAGCTCCTCAGGGTCTGTCAGAGGCCAATGTTCCTTTGAATCCCTAAGGAGGCTTATAATAGGCAGCATTTCCCAGACTTCTGTGACCATAGGTCATTTTCCTTAAGGAACTTCTCAAGGGACTACTTTTTTTATACACTAATGTTGAAGACACAGGAGAATCATTCATGTTGGTTAATAAAGTGGTCTTCATGGCTCAGGTCTCACCTCTGTCCCCTTATTTCTTTATTTATAGGCATCTTGCTTGCTTGCTTTGGTTGCTGCTATCTTTGCTCTCAATACTGTCACCTCCAAAGCTTGCCCCATTCACCTGGAGCTGAGTGCCATGCTTGCTGTGGAGCCTCCCAAGCCCAGGTGATGGCCTATTCCTCAACAGTTCCATCACAGTGTGGCCGAGGGAACCTTCCTTGGTGCTCATGGGTGGCTAGTCCCGAGTCTCTTGCATGCGTATATGCTTCCTGTGAGTTTGCATTCTTACCTCCTGAGCCCAGAGCTGGTCTCTGAGACAAGGTGTTGAATTTCATTCTCTTCCCATTACAGAGGAAATTCAAGTCCTTTTTGATGGGCTTGGGTAAATTTTCCAAGTGAGCTTCTCCAGGCCTGTCTCCTGACATTCCCTCCTTTGCCTACAGTACAGGGGAGCTCCTGTGTTTTTGTGAGTGGGTGAGCCTGTGCTATTCTGGGTCTCTCCTTCCTGGCTGCCAACAGAGCAGGTGTTTTTCATGGAACACTAGAGCTGCCAGGATCCACGCTGCTGCCTCCCCCTTTGTGCTTAACACTTGTGTCTGGGCTGCCTGGTGCTGCCAGGACTGTAGCTTTATTTCTCAATCTATCTTTCGTCTCCCATTGCATGAAAAGATGAAGCAATCTGTCAGACAGATCCTCAGTTTTCTCCTTTGTCTTTAAAGGGGAGGAAAAAAAATTCTAATTTTTATTTTCTTAATATTTAAAGTGGAGAGCCGGACATAGTGGTCATGCTTATTGTCCCTGCTTCTTGGGAGGCTAAGGCAGGAGGATCGCAAGTTAGAGGCCAGCCTGGGCAACTAGTGAGACCCTATTAATAAATAAATAAATAAACAAACAAACAAACAAATAAATGGAATATCTAGCCAAACCCCTTAGAACTATTTCTCCCAGAAGACTAAAATGTGAGTGTGGTTGTCTGCAGCTTTGCACTTTATCAAACATTTAGGAACTACTGAATACCCGGCACCCTGCTGGTTCTGGCAATAGAAAGATAAATAAGACAGTCTACACTCCGAGAAGCAAGAAACAAGCAGTTTCCATGGAGTGGGCAATACTGTGTGAGTGCTCTGTGCACAGGGGCCCCAGGATCCCAACCTACCCACCTGGGGGTTTTGGGTAGGTCCCTCCTAGGAAGAAGATGCCCTGAGTCAAATCTAAGAGACTGTGGCCAGAACTTCTATTGAGACATAGTTCATTTAGCTTTTTAACTAATATTCTATTTTCAACTTCTTTTGTATAACACATATAATTGGGAACATTTTATTTATTTTCATTTATTTTTCTTTTTTTGCCCTAGTGGGGATTGAACCTAGGTGTGTTTTACCCATGGAACTATATCCCCAGCCCTTTTTATTTTTAGACAGAGTCTCACTGAGTTGCCCAGATTGGCCTTGAACTTACTTTCTTCTTTCTCTCTTTTTTTCTTTCTTTCTTTCTTTTTATTTTTTATTTTTTTGGTATCAGGGATTGAACCCAAGGTTAAGCGCAAGGGCACTTAACCACCAAGCCACATCCCCAGCCGTTTCTTATTTTTTATTTTGAGACAGGATCTCACTAGGTTGTTTACAGCCTCACTAAATTTCCGAGGCTGACTTTCAATTTGTAATCCTCCTGCCTCAACTTCCAGAGCTGCTGAGGTTAGAGGCAAGAGACACCACACCTGGCTTTATTTTCACCTTGATTAAAATCTTAAGGATTACTGCTAGATGAATGGCTGCCATTGCTGAAGTTCTCATTTTGTCAAAAGCCCCAAGAGGGTGCCAGGTGTGGTCTCAGCTAACAGTCAGGGAAGGAGCTGAGGCAGGAGGCTTGCTTGGGCCCAGGACCTCAAACCTAGGCTCCCCCCGCCCCCCAAAAAAAGTATCAAGAGGAAAATCACAATTGAAAAATCTAACCAAATATCTTAGGGATCAAAGAGAACAAGCCACATTTATATGACTTTAAAATTTACATTTTACAGGGGTTCCAGCACCACACAAAAAATAAATAAATAAATAAAAGAGGCATAGTCAGCACATATGTTTATTTTTACACTCAGGCCTGTGGATGGCCTCTTGAAGCTCTACTAAAATGACAGGAAAGAAAAGAGAAATTGGTCAAAGAGAACAGAAAAGGATATAATAATAGATGAGAGGTAAGTCACACACTTTGTGACTATGAAAATCAGATGAAGCATGTGACTCATACAGAGAGGGGATTAGCCGCACTACATCAGAGGAGGGTACAGATGTATTTTCAGAATCCTGGAAAGGCTTAGAGCTGGGAGAAACCAGGTTCTGCTGAGTGGGGATGGAAACCAAAACTGGTTTGAAGGGTGTAAGTTCCCCTTCCTCTTGTCTCCACAAAGCCAGGTGAAAATAACTCTCTACACTACCCCAGCCCTTGCTTGGCCACGAGGTCCACAAGTTGATTCTGGAGCAATTAACTGTAGCAGTGCAGACTCAGGGAGAACTGGCATTCTGGGAGACTGGAAGCGAGTTATGTAAAAGTGCATGTGGATCCATCCCCACCTGCTCCAGGGGGCCACCATCCAGGTGTGCAATAACCCCATCCTGCCTTCAGGGAGAAGAATGAGTCTTTCTTGGAGAAATCGTTCTGCTAAAATACTGACTAGTTGCCTGGGGAGGGATCTCCCTGTCACTCTGGAGTGAAGCTCAACATGGCTACATCTCACTTGTGTTTCCTTCCAGCTTTGTAATGAGTTACTGTTTACTGTGAACAACCCTGCAGAGATTGCTGGACATTTGAGTGAGGCCTCCCTTAGGAAAGATAGAAATTAGAATAAGCAAGCAGGGGGAAAGAGTGAAGAAAAGAAAGACAATGCAGAAAATGGACAAAAAATTAGCAGAAATAAGTGAAATTGGTATCTTCAGAGAGAGGAAATAAAATGACAGATATTTTTTAATAAGTAAATCTTCTATAACATAGAAAAATGGGAAGTAAGAGAGAAAAGAATTTAAAAACTAAAGGATTAATCCAGGTAGTCTATAGCCAATGCTAAGTAGGAATTTTAGAAATAGAAGGGGGAGGAGAAAATTACCAAAGAAATATAAATTTCCCAGTGACCAGGCCTCTAGGTTCAAAGGGCCTGCCCAGATAAATGAATAAAAAGAAGATCTAGCTAAGTCATATCCGCATAATATTTCAGGACACCAGAGACAAAGAAGAAAAATACTAAAACTCTGGATAGAAGTGGGAAAAATCTCATGTGTACCGTTATCCCTTGGTATCTGTGGAGGATTGATTACAGGATCACCAAGGGTGCTAAAATTTACAGACTCAAATCTCTTATATAAAATGGTATGGTATTTGCAAAGAACCTACAAGCAACCTTCTGTATACTTTATTTTTATTTTTTTTTAATTTGTTCTTTTTAGATATACATGACAACAGAGTATTTTTGCATATTATACATACATGGAGTATAATTTCTCATTCTTGTGGTTGTACATGATGTGGAATTACACTGGTCATGTATTCATATATGAATATAGGAAAGTTATGTCTGATTCATTCTCAATTCATTCTACTGTCTTTCCTATTCCCATCCCCCCTTTCACTTCCTTTTGTCTAATCCAGTGAAATTATATTCTTCTCCCACCCCTTATTATGTGCATCCCCATATCAAAGACAACATTCAGCATTTTGGGGATTGGCTTATTTCACTTAGCATAATAGTCTCCAGTTCTATCCATTTACTGGCAAATGCTGTAATTTCATTCTTCTTTATGGCTGAGTAATATTCCAATGTGCTTCTATATATTTTGAATCATCTCTAGATTACTTACAATACCTAATATAATGTACATGCAAAAAAAAGTTATTATACTGTAGTTAGGGAAAAAAATCAGCAAGAAAAGAATCAACATGCATTCAGTACAAATGCAATTTTTAAAAAATGTTTTCAATTTGTGGTTGGTTGAATCTGTACATGCAGAACTTATGGATATGGAGGGCCAACTGTGCAGGTTCTGGAATCAGAATGGCAATGGAATTCTCAAGGGCAGCATTAGAAACTATCAGATAATGAAACAAAGTACTCAATATTGGAGGGAAAAAAATAACTTTTCAACCTAGAATTCTTTTTTTAAAAAAATGACTTTATTTTGTTTGTTTATTTTTTTAATGTGGTGCTGAGGATGGAACCCAATGTCTCACACGTGCTAGGCAAATGCTCTACTACTGCACCACAACCCCAGCCCTCATCAAACTAGTAACCAAATGAAAGAATAGAATATGGACATTTTCATTTCCAGGCCTATGCTTGCTCTGGAGCCACTGAGACAATGTTCCTCAAAATGAAGGAGTAACCTAAGGAAAGTAAGATGATTGCAGAGTGAGGAAAAAGGAGATGGCTCATAGGAGGGAGGGGGAAGGAGTCTCAGGACAGCAGCTGCACCTAGAGAGCAACCAGTCCCTAAAAGAAACCAGACCAGATAGCCCCAGTAGGTGTTCTGAGGAAAAAAGGAAACTGGTAGGTAGGCTTCTTGTTGTGTTGACCATGTAGAAAATCTTATGCAAGGGCTGCGGTGTGTGTGTGGGGGGGGGGGGGGGGGCGGGGTGTGTGTGTTGTGGCTCAGTGGTAGAGTGCTCACCTAGCATGCATGAGGCACTGGGTTCCATCCTCAGCACCACATAAATGTAAAATAAAGAAATTGTGTCCACCTATAACTAAAAAAAATAAATATTAAAAAAAAAAATCTTATGCAAAGGATTTTGCAATTCAGATGTAGAATGTAGAAAGAAACAGTAACAATGACACGGGAAATTGAACAAATGAGAAATTAAACAGTATAATAAGGTGAATGTAATGGGAATGTATTACTTAACAGTGAAGGAGTATTGTGGTTACTATTGTTGTGGGACCACTCACTCCCAAACTTGGTGGCTTTAAACAAGAACAATCGTTTGATTTATAACCTCTCAATTTCAATGGGTCAAGATTTCAGGAAGGGTTCTACTGGGCAGTTCTGGATGGAGGTCTCTCAGGTCGTTGCTTTTGGTTTCAGGAAATGGATCTAGAGCTTAGACAGCAAGAGGGGCTGGAGCAACTGGGTCCTGGCCAGTCACCTTTTCTTCTTTGTGTCGTCTCAGGGTTTCTTTATGTAGTCCTCCCTGGTAGGCTAGTTGGTGCTTTCACATAGCTTAGCGACCTCAAGGCAGTTGGACTGTTAGCACGGCAGCTGAGGTCCCGGGAACAAGACGTCACATGGCGTCTCTGAGGGTTAATTTTATGTATCAACAGGACTGGAGCACAGTATGCATAGATATTTGTTTCACGTTATTTCTGGGTGTTTCTGGAAGAGATTAGCATTGGAATCAGCACATGGAGTAAAGCAGACTGCCCTCCTCAATGTGTTGGTGGTGGTAGTACTTGTCCAGTCCACTTAGGACCCAAATACAAAAGAAAGGTGGAGGAAGGGGAGGCATTGAGCATAGCTGCCTTCCAAAAAGGTAGAGGAAGAAAGGAGGATTTGCTCTCTCTGCCTGTCTGCTCCAGGTGGGATCTTCTCTTGCCCTCAGTGCACCTGATTCTTAGGCCTTCTGACTCAGACTGGAATCTACACCAGTAACTATCTCTTTGCCCTCAGGTCTTTAATCTATACCAGCTGCCTTCCTGGGTCTCCAGCTTGCAGATGGCAGATTGTGGGACTTCTGAGCTCCCATGATCATGTGTGCTAATACTTAAAATGCATCTCTTTAGATACATAGATAGATAATCTTTTATTGATTCTGTTTCTCTGAAGAACTCTTGAATAGTACAGCATCACGTGTGCTATACTTTAAATAACCTAAGCATTTACAAAAATACATCCAGGTTGAAGAAGAGGAAATATAGACACCGCCAATTCTATGAAGTGTCACAATCTCACTCAAAGAAGAGCTTTGAGATAGGAGCTATCACTGCAGCCACCTATAGAAAGTGCAACAATCCATCACAGGCAGGGGATTGCTTTTTTTTTTTTTTTTTTGCAATAAGCCTAATAGTACTATTTGACTATTTTAACAATGTGTGGGTACTCTTCTTATGAAAATAAAAATGAAGTGGGTATAGAGAATCTTACTACCTTTTGGCAAATGAGAAAAATGCTGGCAGATATGTCAAGAGAATACTTGAGGTAGGGTTTAGGATTAAACCAGATCCATTTACCTTAACTCAGAGCTCCTTTTCTTTTCTTTTTTTCTTTTTTTTTTTTTAATTTTTTAACATTTATTTTTTTTAGTACTTGGCGGACACAACATCTTTGTTTGTACGTGGTGCTGAGGATCGAACCCCGGCCGCACGCATGCCAGGGGAGCACGCTACCACTTGAGCCACATCCCCAGCCCAGAGCTCCTTTTCTTTACTGCTAATCCAATAACTAAGGGAGTCACTGTCATGTATATGACAGCCTATCTCAATTATGGTAGTTAACAAATGGGCTGGCTCCCCAACTTCAGCATTTTTAGCTTTACCTGCTAGCTTGAATATTAGTATTAACTTTGTAAATCATCAAATCTCAACTAAGCAAAGATTAAGCAAAGATGCTGTTGCTGTCTAATGTGGGGCTCAGGGTACCTGAGAAGTGAATTTGGCTTTTACTGTGTAGACTATAACTAGACTTGAGCTTAGGAGCATTCAGTCTTAGGATGGGACTTTTGAGTAACCGCTTGAAATATATACACAATAGCCAAATTAAAACACAAAGCAAAAACCAAACTCTTTCGAACAAGATAATAGCCAAGATCAGGAATGCTCCCTTTGCCCATTCTTTACACACCCACCTGCACAAACCACCAGGAGAGGACATTGAACTTACACCTGTGATAGCCCAAGACATGAACCACCAGTCTCTAAATCTTTTCCTCTAGTCTGTTGCCATTGCCTGCAAGTTGCATCACTCTGCCACTCACATCTATGGAGCAGCTACCACTACTCCCAGACCACAGCCAAGGACCAGGACATAGCTCCTGGGTGGGCCAAGTATATTGTTCAAATTTGTACATGGTCAATGGAGCATAGAATGCACCAGGCAAAAAAAAAAAAAAAAAACATGAGATGTAAATTGAAGCAGGAGGAAGAAGAAAAAGAGTCCCCAAACTGCATAGTTAAAATGTTGAACAGAAGTTGATCCTGCTTATTTCATTGAAAATGATCTTTAAGGGGCTGGAGAAGTAGCTCTATGCCTAGCAAGTGCAAAGCCCTGGATATAATCCCCAGCAACCCTCCACCCTACCCCACTCTACCCCCCCCCCCAAAAAAGAGAAAAGATGATCTTTATGACTTTCTGATTAGAAAGATAAAGTATCTGGCAATTTTATGTTCTTCAGAGGCAGTTTCCCTCCTTTTTGTGTGTATGTGATTCTGGGGATTGAACCCAGGGCCTTATGCACACAAGACAAGCGCTCTACCAACTGAGCTATATCCCCATAGCGGGATAGGGAGAGGGAGCATGGGAGGAATAGATGAACTCTAGATAGGGCGGAGGGGTTGGAGGAGAAGGGAGGGAACTTGGGGTAATTAATGATAGTTGAATGTGATCATCATTATTATCCAAAGTACATGTATGAAGACACAAATTGGTGTGAGTATACTATGCATACAACCAGAGATATGAAAAATTGAGCTCTATATATGTAATAAGAGTTGTAATGCATTCTGCTGTTATATATTAATAAAAATAAATAAATAAATAAGAAAAAAAGATAAGGTATCTGGAAACCTGGATTGAAGCTCTGAGGTAAGTGAGATTTTAGTGCCATATAGCAAAAAGTCATTTATTTCTATAATCTGCTTTTAATTTATTCATTTATTTTTGCTGCTCTGGGAATTGAATCCCAGGTGTTCTACCATGGATCCAAATCCTTTTTATTTTATTTTGAGACAGAGTCTCACTAAGTTGTGCAGGCTGGCCTTGAACTTGTGATCCTTCTGCCTCAGCCTCCTGAGTTGCTGGGAGTTGTTCCCAGTGTGCAACTGGCTAAAAGCTGCTTTTAAAGAAAACAAGGGCATAAGTCAGGCAAAAAGGCATGTGCCTGTAACCTCAGGTTACATGCCAGCCTGGTGACATAGTGAGACCCTATTAAAAGAAAGAGAAAGGAAGGAAAGAAACAAAATGAAATAAGGTTTGTGAGGTGGGGAGCAGAGAGGCAAGCAAGAGTGGAACCTAATAACTCAGAAATTCTGTTGTAAATATAATGGCACAGAATGATCTTCAAAAGAGTCCAAGTCAGAAATATCACAAAGAAGGGAAAGGAAAGAGAGCTCCTTTGGCAGTGCTAGGGAAGCTGAGTTGGTTTATGATAGCTGCAACAGGTGGAGCAGTTCTAACCTCAGAACAAAGGCTGAATGTTTCCATTCGTGGCTGAAAAGATGTGATTCCTCTAGCCACTGAATTAGGGCTGCAATATAGAGCCCAGCCTTGAGATGAGAAAGTGGACATATAATATCCAGAGAGAAGGATAACAGGGGCTTTGAGGTGTTTCTAGGAGGAAATTGTTGGAATTCAGAATCTCTGCAAAGCTGAGTATTGAAAGTAATATAACTTTGTTAGGTGGGGTATTATATTCCTCCAAAATTCATGTTGACATCCTAATATCAAGGTTCAAAGAATGTGACTGCTATAGTTTGTGTTCCCCCATGTATTAAATCTTGTCCCCCCAACCTATGTATTAAAGACTTGTTTTCCAGCTTGGTACTCTTGGGAGGTGGTGGAACCTTTAAGAGATGAGGCCTAATGGGGGTTCTTCAGGTCATTGTGGATATGCCTTTGACAGGAATAGTGGGACCCCAGCCACTTCCTCTTTCTCTTTTTCATTTTCCAGCCATGAGGTAAGCAGTTCTGCTCTGCCATGCACTTCTGCCATATGCTTCCACCATGATGTGGTACCATAGCCTCAGAACAACAGGGTCAGCCAATCATGACTTGAACCCTCTAAAACTATAAGCCAAAATAAACCTTTTCTCTTTATAAGTTGATTATCTCAGGTATTTGTTATAGTAACAAAAATCTTACTAACATAGAAACATTATTTGGAGACAGGACCTTTAAAGATTAAGGCCAGGCATGGTGGTATACACCTATAATCCCTGTGATTTGGGAGGCTGACGAAGATTAGCAAATGCCAGGCCAACCTCAGCAATTTAGTGAGGTCCTAAGCAACTGAGTGAGAACTTGTCTCAGAATAAAAAAGAGCTGGAAATGTGGCTTTAGTGGTAAAGCGCTTCTTGGTTCAATCCCCAGTATCAAATAAATAAATAAGAGGTAATTAAGGTCAAATGCAGTCATATGGATGGGACCTAATCCAATCTGATTAGCGTTCTCCTAGGAAGAGGAAATTTGGACACACAAAGAGAGACATGAAGGTACAGAGAAGAAGACCATCTAAGGATGCAATGAGATGACAGCCATCTACAAGCCAAGGAGAAAGACCTCGGGAAAACCTAACTCTGCCACCATATTGCTCTTGGACTTTCAGACTCTAGAACAATGAAGAAATAAAATTCTGTTGTGTAAGCAGCCCCATATGTGGTGTTGTGTTACTGTGCTCCTAGCAGACTAATAACACACTGTTTTACAGCATTTCCTAGTTTGTAATCTGAAATTTCCTCTGGCTACAGAGAAATTTAATTGTGTGCCTGATCTGACTTTGTGGACCAAACTACAGGGGCCAGAATAGGGAAAATGGCAGCAAGGAAATGTGTCCTCATACATGATGTGTCCTCATAAAGATTCTAGGAGAATCTTTACATCTCATTGGAAGAGTTTGACTGTCACTCTAAAAACTTCGACTTTATTCCGTAAGTATGATGAAGCATCAAAAGCACAAGAGGTAATGATATTGGTAATTTAGAAAGTAAACTGAAAATCACAGGGAAGAAGAGGTGGGACAGAAGGAAGTCCAGAAGTTAGAAGTAGTTGGAAACTTTTGCAATTCAAGACAGATAAATAGGACCTGAATGAGGGCAAGCACCATGAAAATTGGGAAAACATGGATTTTTCCTGAGATACGCAAAGGTAAAAGGACTAGGTGACTTATTGAATGTGTGGTGTAGGGAACATCAATGTAAAGTCAAGGTTTCCGGCTCAGGTAATGTGTTAGCTTTCTATTGCTGCTATAATGAATTACCATAAATCTAGAGCCTTAAATAATACAATTTATTCTCTTACAGTTCTGGGGGTCAGAAATCTGATATGAGTTTGACTGGGCTAAAATCAGACTGCTGCAGGGCTATGTTTTTTCTCTGAAGGCTCAAATGAAGAATCTGTTTTCTTAGATTTCCAGTTTTTAAAGGATGAGCATATCCTGGGCCCCTGGCTTTCTTCCACCATGTTCAAAGCCAGCAATGGCATATGGAATTTTTCTTATTTTTATTCCTTGACCTTTTTTGGGCAGGGGGTGGGGAGTGGGCAGGGATTATACATCTTTATGGTTTCTTTTTTTTTTTTTTTTGGCACTGAGGATTGAATCCAGGGGTGCATAACCACTGAGCAACATTCTCAGCCCTTTTTAAAAATATATTTCATATACAGACAGGGTCTCACGGAGTTGCTAAGTGCCTCGCTAAGTTGCTGAGTCTGGTTTTGAACTTGGAATCCTCCTACCTCAGCCTCCAAGCCACTGAGATTACTTGTGTGCACTGCACCTGGCTGGTTCTCCATTTTTAAGGATTCATTTGGGCTGAGGATGTGGCTCAGTGGTGGAGTGCTTGGCTAGCATGTGTGAGACCCTGGCATGTGTGGGTCCTAGCACTGCAAAAACAAAACAAAGCTACAACAACAAAACAACTTTAAGGATTTATGTGATTAGACAAGACCCACCTGGATAGTCTAGGAGAATCTTTACATCTCATAGTCAGTAATGAATGATGAATCACATCTGCAAAGCCCTTTTTGCCATGTAAGGTAGCATATCCATAGGTTCTATGAAATTAGACTATAAATATATTAGAGGTACATTATTCTGTTTCTCATGGGTATTATAGAGCAGAGTTTTTCAAACTGGTCCATTTATTGGGTTGTGAAATCAATTCAATAGGGCACCCCACCATTTTTTTAAAAAAAGGGACTTAGAAATTGAGAGGATACAATGCATGAAGTAAGAGTATGAATGTTTTGTGAAACCTCAATTTAGTTTTATGTGTGTATGTACTGGAGTGTGATATAGGAAGTATTTTGTACTGAAGGTCACCGGCAAAAATATCTGAAAGCTATTGACTTGAGAAGAGAATGATGAGAGTTACACAAATAGAACATGATGCTATTAACTAACGTTTACTGAATGCTTGCCACGAGCCATGCCTGTTCTAGGTGCTTCCCATGCATTAACTCATGTAATTTTCCCACCAACCCAACAAAGTCATCATTTCTATGTTGTAAATGAGGGCACAGAGAGAGACTGATCTTTTTGAATAACATCACACATCTAGAAAATTGACAGCTGGGATTCATCCCAGACAGTCCAGCTCCTAGCTCCTAAGTCTATATAGATACTTCTGCAGTTTCTAGAACCCCAGGACCCAAGGAGGAAGTTAAGTCTGTCTCTCTGGTTCATCCAGCTATCCTGAAAATTACTGCTTATGCATACTATCCTATTTAAAATAGGAAATACCAATAACTGCAAAGCAGAAACCAAACTTCTTACATAACTCCAGATGCAGCTATTTTCTGGAAAGATGGAGAAAACTCAATCCAGAATCTACAGTGAGCTTCTGTCTGAACTTTGTCTAAGAAACTGGAGTGTATGTGTAACAGCCACCATTAAAACTGATCTGTATGAACATAATATTGTTCCCTAAATGTCTTTAGCAATAAAAGATTTATCAATACATAAACATTAGTAAGAGAAAAACATGCAATATGCCACATATCATAAAAACACATGTACAAACCATATTGTACTTCAGTGGAAGATGTTCTACTTATTATCAGTGATCAAATAACAATTACAGATTAACCACTTTGCTTTTTTACCATGGAAACAGGAAAAAAAAAGTGTTGACCTCTTTCCCTTGAAGAAGGTATAGAAATAAAAGATGAAATATTCATTTTTCTTTATGATCCACTTTGTCCCAAAGTCATAAACTTAACAAAGTTAGGAAATTTTCTTTTCCTTCCGTCCCTCCGTCCCTCCCTCCTTCCTTTTCTTCCGGTCTTTTCCTCTCTTCTCTTCCTCACTTCTCTCTTTTTTTCTGTCTCCCTCTTTTTTCCTCCCTCCCTTCCTTTCCTTTTTGGTGCTGGGGATTGAGCTACACCCCTGGCACCAGTAAACTTTATTTCATGAAATGTAAAATGGAAGTAATGATTCCTACCTCAGAATTGTGAGAATTTTTTGAGGTAATGTATACCAAAGTTGATTTGTAAACTATAGGGTGCTAAGATATGAGCTAACTACATTTGCAGGTTTATTTGTTTGCCAAACACTGATACAATACTTAATAGGAGCATGGCATTGTTTTGCAAGTATTGCAATATTAGTTTTGCAAGTATTAATCTATTTAATACTCACAAAAACTCAACATGTCTTATTTTTATAGGCAAGGAAACTGAGACATAGAGAGGTTAGGAAACCTGCCTGAGTTCACAAAGCTAGTAAAGAAATCAGGATTCTTCCTTTGGCAGCCTAGTTGTAGAGCCTGCTCTTAACCTCTATGCTGTGTTGCATTATTATTCTAATGAGACATTCTTCTGGATGTCTAAGGCATCAGACATATGGAGACCAAAAATATCTCCAACTTTTTACCCAACTATTGTCACTCTCCATCTCTTTTCATGTTCCCTATCCATTGAAAACCAGGGTTCAAGGTCTTTCCTCCATTTGACCAATCTCAGCTGGGCACTGTGGCACATGTCTGTAATCCCAGCGATCTGGGAGGCTGAGGTAGGAGGATTGCATGTTTGAGGTCAGCTTCAGTAATGTAGCTGAGACCTTTCTCTAAATAAAAGGTCAGCTTCAATTAACTTAGTGAGACCTGTCTCTAAATAAAATATTAAAAAGGGCTGGGGATGTGGCTCAGTGGTTAAGCAACCCTGGGTTCAATTTCTGATAACAACAACAACAAAAGGAATATTCTTTATTACTCTGATTAACTTTTTAAAATATTTTTTGGTTGTTGATGTACATTTATTTATTTATATGTGGTGCTGAGGATTGAACCCAGTGTCTCATACATGCTAGGCTCTGCCACTGAGCCACAACCCTAGCCCTCTGATTAACTTCTTAACCTCATAATCTTGGTGTTCCCTTTCTTTATAATGCCTTCTAATATTTCATTCTATAGTATTATTCCTAGTTCTTTACTTTATAAAAGACTGAAGCTTATTCAATAGAAAATGAAAGTTGAAATCAGAAAACATGAACACCCTTCAAATTATAGTAGTGAACAAATCGTGTACAATTTCTCTTTCTCACCCTCTCCTCCCCGCCGCTGCCCCCAGCAATGGGAAAAGAACCCAGAGCATGGCATATACTAAGCAAGTGGTCTACCACTGAATTGATTTCTCTTTGAAATTATTTGAATAATACTTGCTATTAAGGATGCCAGAGGCTTTGATTGATGAGGGGTTCTCAGGATTATTGGGCATGTCCCAATTCAATTTCTGCTGAACTGTCCTTTTTTCCCAGTAATGGTCTTCTACCTCAGAGTCAAGTGTGACTGTTTTCTGGGACCTGGGCCTTGTCAAGTGGAAGGATATTTAATAGCAAAATTTGCTTAGACATGAATTATTGGAAATATTTATAAAAAAACAAAGAAATTAAGGAAGTTGTGTTGATTCTGCTCAACAAAGAATGGCTGTTAACATGAAAAGGGAAAAGAAAAGAAAAGGTAAGAGTAAAGGAGACTTCAAAACAACATGAGATGTTTGTGGAAACATTTTGTAACGGGGAAAGGCCTAGACAAACACTGTGTTTTTTGACAATGTCTTTTTTTTTTTTTTTTCCCTAGTGCTGGGGATAGAACTCAGGGTCTGTGCATGCTAGGCAAGTACACTACCACTGAGCTACATTTCCAGCCCAATGTCTTATTTTTTATTTAACAAACATTGAACAGATATTAAATGCTAGCTGCTTAGAATATAGATAAATAAGACCTATCTATCTAGTTACAGTATATTTTACATGCAAAGGGTGACTGGTTTGAATGCTGAGTATATTTTTATACTATTTTTTTAATTCTCGGCAGACAACATCTTTGTTTGAATGTGGTGCTGAGGATTGAACCTGGGCCACACGCATGCCAGGCTAGCGGGCTACTGCTTGAGCCACATCCCCAGCTTTTTATACTATTAGGTAAGTTCAAGAGTGCACCTTTTTGTTTTACCCATTCCAGGTACTCTACAAATAGTTATTGAGTTGAAATATTAGATTTGGGTAGGTTCTGATTCAAAAGTATTTCTATATTTAATCATCACTTTCCCCCGTTTTTTATGGTGCAGGGGATCAAACTCAGAGCCTTGAGCATGCTCACCTCTCAAATTAGCACTTTTAAAAAATTTTATGTAAAATATGCATAACAAAATTTATCATTTAAAAAATTTAAGTGCACATTTCAGAGGCATCAAGTACATTCCTGTATTGTGCAACTGGCCACCACCATCCCTCTGCAGAACTTTATCATTCTCCCAAATGGAAACTTTGTACTCATTAAACCATAACTCCCCATTCAACAAAAATTTTTATATTCTTTTATTCAGCATGTATTTCAGTGATAGAATGCTTGCCTGGCATTCGTGAGGCCCTGGGTTGGAAACCCAGCAACACACAAACACACACACACACACACACACACACACACACACACGGTGAGCGCGGGTGCAGGCACACAATCAAAACAAAACAAAAAACACTATAAGCGTTTATTGAGCACCTATGATTCAACCTGGTGTCATTGTGGAAGGTCTGGAAAGAACAAGAATGTTTGCCTGAGGGTACCGATCTAGGGAGAGAGACAAACGTGAAGTGCTAACTTCACCTCTAACTGTTCCCACGTAGCAATCATTTTGCACTGATAAGACTCCTATGAGCAGGTAGACTTTCCCAACAATTCCAGTGTAATAAGCACTAGGGAATAAGGCAGGTGGGGGCTGCTGAGGAAGAGGAATACTCGGTTTGGAGGACACAACTTGGTCAGGGCAGTAAGAGTTACACTGAGATCTGAGGGATGAGTCGAGTCCGTGGATGGAGTATTTCCTGGGCTGGAGGTGCATGGTGCGGCTCAGTAGTAGACAGCTTGCCAAGCTCGAGGGAGGCGCTGGGTTTCATCCCCAGCACTGTGGGGGAGGGAGGGACAAAAGGTGGAGGAGGGAGAGAAGGGAGTCCGGGAGGGAAGAGATTTCCAGCAATAAGGACAGCTCGGCAGGAACTGGGAACAGATGGGTTCCCTCAGGGCCGAGGAAGCACCGAGAAGTTAGAGATAGGACTGGAAACCTAGCAGACCCCCCAACCCCCACCCAGTCAGGGCCCTGTGCCGAACACAGTGGAAAGCCACTTAGATCTGGAAGCAGGGGCACCAAAAAGATCAATCACCCTGGCGCCTTCTTAATGACTGATTCATTTTTTTCTGGGGTTCTCTATTATCATGCTGATGGCAAGTGCGGCCATCCACAATAGAAAGATCACAACTATTTAGGTCGCAAAATCCTTCTGTATTTACATTTGCAGTTCCCCATTTTGGGAATTCACATGTCTCGGAGAAAATGGTATCACCCGACTCCGAAGACCTGACAAAGAGAAAAACACTGCAAAGGAGTCCCATCAAACCTTTCTCACGTCAGGAAGAAAAATCATACCACGTCTCTGATAGATCAAAAGTGCAAGCCTAAGACTGTAAGCCTCACTGCCCCCCCCCCCCTCTCTCTCAACTTGTTGATTCATATCCTCCCTGGGGGCAGGGCGGCAAATTCCCTCAGTTCCTTCTCGACAGGCATAAATTACGATTCTATTTACAGAGTGCTTAATTAGCTTGCCTAGGCGATATTATCCATCATAATTTGGGAGAGAATTTGCTGTAAACTCTTCTGTTGTAGGGATAACTGGGCTGCCCCAGTGTTTATGTGATAAAGGCCAAGTTTGGAAGTTCAGTTTCTGGAGGGGAAGACGAGGATCAGTTAAGTACACCCTTGACACTCTGCAGCTCACAGCCCAGCGCCAGGGATCAGGGAGTAGTCCCAAGCAAGAGTGGGTGGCCACGCAAATTCATCCCCTTTACTATAAAGAAAATGATCCCTGCTTGATGGGTAATCGGTGACATTATCTCATATTTTAAAGCACTATACTCATTAAAATTTTTTTTTTTTGTTTTAGTTGTAGTTGGACACAATACCTTTATTTTATTTTTATGTGGTGCTGAGGATCGAACCCAGCGCTCCGAACGTGCTAGGCGAGCGGTCCACTGCGGAGCCACAACCCAACGCCCCCCCCCCACACACACACACTTCTCGTTTTTTTTGAGCCTTATCGCTTTCTCTCTCTCTCTCTCTCCCTCTTTCTTTCTTTCTCTTTCTTTCTTTCTTTCTTAAAATTATCTATAGTAATTACAGTGCTTCTGCAAAATACTATGAATAAAGAACCCAGGTATCTTTTTTCTTTTGCAGGAGTGGTGGCTTTGAACCGTGTGCACAAGATAAGCATTCCAGAGTCAAGAACTTCTCAAGATCATTTGTTTAGATACGACTGTAAAATTCCAAGAAAAAAATGAGCTGAGTGTGGTCTTGCCTTCTGATGGAAATAAGGTGTAGTTTATGAAACAACAACTATGGTCAACTTATTCCTAGAGTTACCAAACTTAAATTGTAAAGCCTTTTATAATAAGTACTATGTCATCATTCAATTTCAAATTGAGATGGGTAGAAAAGAACTTTCAGCCCTTTTCCCAAATGCCCGTTTGATGAGCAGGTAATAACTAGATGAATTACTAGGCATTTTTATAGTTTAGAATGTTCACATATCTGATTCTTACCCCTCAGGGACAGCAGTAAGTCTCATTTTATAGATTAAAAAGCTGAGGTTGAAAATGTAAAGCAAGTTTGCCTCAGGTTACCTGGCAGATAATGGGTGTAGACAGCCATTTGCTGAGACCTGTTGGATACACAGGGGCTCACTTAGGACACCAAACTAGTCATCCAGCATTCCCCCTTTGAGAAAGTCAGTCAGTGAGAGAGACATAGAAACGGATAATTATAAAACCAAAAGGCAAGGATATCAGCGGAGATTTTGAAAGCTCAGAAGAAGCCCACCTAATCCAGACAGGGATCAGAGAGGGGAGTAGAGGGGGAGATAAGGAAAATCTTCCTGGAGGAAGTGGCACCTCAACTGAATCTTAAAACAGAAGAAGCCTGGCCTCACACAATCTCAAAACCATTTGAGGATGAGATTATGAGATATTATTTATATTTGCAATATATGTTATTAATAGGTGATACAGCTAGGCAGGAACCCAGGGAGAAAGCTGCTAGAAAATACAGAATCATTACTTCTTGCTAAAAACCAAAAAAGTTCTAAAATTCTCATGCATTCTCTCCTTGCCCCCTTGCTTGTGGTCCTGGAACTGTCCTACCCCTGGACAGGTGAAACTACCCGAAGGGGAATCTGCCTTCCTTCTTTCAGGTAACACATTTCCCTTTGTGATTTCATTTCACTTCAGAACTCTCGCTGGTGTTCAGTTTGACCCTGTTTCAACAGTATAAAGATGTAGGGGAAATGGAAGCAAGTTTCCAGGCAGGCATTACACACCTTGCTAAGGTTGACTTTGCTTCTGTTTTTGTTTTTTTTTTTTTTTATGTACTTTATAATCTGAATGGGTCATTTTTATGGGCGAAAGGATGAAAGGAACTGGTTCAAAGTTGAATGACTTCATATTCACTTATCCACAAAGATAAAAAGATGGGCATTGTGTGGCCCTTTCGCTTAGTAATGACTATGCCCACTCTGACAGCATATTCTATCTTCATTCCACTGTGGAGAATTAACCCAACTGGTTTTTGGTTATATTTTCTAAGATCAGATGGTTTTGTCAAAATCCAAACAAATATCACTGGGGTGTAAGGAAATCCTAGGAATTACCATTTTTTCTTTCTTTCTTTCTTTTTTTTTTTTTTTTGTTTGATACAGGGGATTGAACCCAAGGGTGCTTAATCACTGAGCCACATTCCTATCCCTCCTTTATATTTTATTTAGAAACAGAATCTTGCTAAGTTGCTTAAGGCCTGGATAAATTGCTGAGGCTGGCTTTGAACTCCATCCTCCTGCCTCAGCCTCCCAAGCTGCTGGGATTATAGGTGTGCTCCATTGTGCACAGAACCATTTGAGGATGAGATTATGAGATATTATTTATATTTACAATATATGTTATAAATAGTTGATACAGCTAGGCAGGAACCCAGGGAGATAGCTGTTAGAAAATACAGAATCATTACTTCTTGCTAAAACCCAAAAAAGTTTTAAGTAATCTTTCTTCACAGCCTCTTTGTCCTTCTTAAGATATAATCGATCCATTTGACCTGAGTTGCTGTGGCCTTCATCACTTCTTAACTATTTAAATATTAATTTCCTAACTGGTTTTTCAGTCTGTGTCCCCTTCAAACCCTTTACTCAGGGCTTCCAAATACATCGCCAAAGGTATGATTTTTTGTTTGTTTGGTTTTAAGATCTAATACTGTTGGTCCTATCTAAATTTAAAGGGATGTCACATAAAAATGAATTTTTTTCTATTTTCCTTAAAAAAATGGGAAAAAAAACCATGAAGGGCCCTATTTTCAAATGACCATAAGTGATTACCTCCTTTAAATAGGAGCCCATGCTCCAGTTCTCCAAAATTTCTATCACTTTCTCTGGTGTTCATGACCTGAGGCCAAGTGTCAATTGCCATGCATCATCGAGACTACAGTTTTTATTACCCCGTTCCTCTTCATTTATGTTTTCTGCCTACAACGTGTAGGTGTATGAGTTTTCAACACTGTGATGCCTACACAATTTTCTAAAATTCAGACCTGATCATGCCACTTCTCAGCTTAAAATGTTTTAATGCCCCCATTCCCCACCTCTTTATCAGTAGATGAAACTCCAACTATTTAGCTTGCCCAGATTCTTCTCAATTTGCCTATTTATTTGTTCCACTATACCCATTTCTACCCCTGCTCAAGCCCCTGCAAATTTATATCATTTCACACTTCAACCATATGAATGATTCTCAGCTCTGTGTGTTTTCAGAGACTGTTCCTACTGCCTAGAATGCCCTTCTCTCTCTCAGTCCTGCCCACTCTTTGAAGCCTCAGCTCAAGTGCCTTTGCCCCCAACAAACCCTTTGTTCCATTTTCTGTACCAAATACATACCTCTCTCATATCACATATTATTCTTGTAGTGTAATTATTGGTTTACCTGTCTCTTACTCCTATACATAAGATCTTACTGGAACAGAGCACACCATATTTAACTTTAATGATTTAATCTTTTTGGTGCAGAAAGAAGAGTTTGTGCATGAGAGGTAGGTAGACCTGATTTGATATCTCAGCTTCACAATTTACCAATCTTGGTCAAGTTCCTTAACCCCTCTGATTCTCAGTTCCCATATCTATAAATTGGCAATAATAATTCCTACCTTGCAAGATTGCTATAAGAATTAGAAGAATTAGAAGAATTTTGTATAAAATGCCTGGCATAGTGAATGGTACACACCAGGCACTCATTTACTAGCAGTTAATATCACAAATAAATAGATTGGAGCAAAACTATGCCACACTTAAAAGACAGAATACATAAAGTATACCTGGATGAAACAGAATGAAAGCAGGAAAAAGTTACATAGGCCCAGAATATACGAAGTATCTTGGCATTTACTTCCTGCTTAATTCCTTTCCCCTATAACCTGTCAGCTTTTCAAATTAAAAAATAAAATTTAATGTGTTGAAATTTGAACTTTAGGGCCTGCAAACATGCTACCACTGAGCTACATCCCCAGCCTAACTCCACCACCACTAACAGCTTTTTTTTTTAAATATTTATTTTTTAGTTGGACACGATATATTTATTTATTTATTTTTATATGGTGTTGAAGATCGAACCCAGGGCCTCACACTTGCTAGGCAAACGCTCTACCACTGAGCCGCATCCCTAGCCCCCACTGAAGCTTTTGATGAAGGACTTATTTAATTACTAGCTGACAGAAAGCTGCAAATGATAGGCAGCTCTGTATATAGAATAATGAATATAAGACAATCTTTGCTAATTATTGTTTACTTAGAAGTGTCATGCAACTGGCTTCTTAAGTGTGTGTGGGGGGTTTGTTTTATTTTTGCATGCATGAATAGTTGTGTGTGGGCAAGCATGTGTACAAACCTATAGCATGAGAAGCCTGCAGATAATGGCTCAGCAATTGATGGAGATGTCTGGCTCTGCATGTAGTTGTACTGGTGTCTCATAGCACCCTAGTTATATAGCATGTCTTTCTCTCTGAACTGCAAGCTTCTAGAGGCCAGTGACTGTGTTGTTCATATCTTTTTTCTCTATACATAGTATTGTACTTGGTACATAGCAGATAATCAATAAATGCTTGTTATATGGGTAAATGAATGAATTGGGGGTTGACTATGTAAACACACACACACACACACACACACACACAGTTCCCCAGATATTTGTCTATCAATCTGCCTATTCCCAGTCAACTTGGGTGTCAACTTTCCATTTTGTCTGTTTACTGAGTTACAGCTAGACTACCGACCTCCTTCCTTTGAGTAAGTTGTACTTTCAAAACTGTCTAAAACAGTGCTGTCCCAAATAACTTTTTGTGTGATGGAAATTTATTCTATTCTGCAATATCCATTAAGAGACCAGTGGCCATGGAAGCACTTAAAATGTGGTTAGTGTGGCTGAAGAATTGGGTTATATTTTAGTCAACTTAAATTTAAATAGCTACACATTGTTAGTGGCTACTGTATTGATCAGCAGTGGCCCATAGTCTCTTATGTTTGCCATCTCTGTGTACTTTTCCAGATCACAGTCTTCTGTCTGCTAGATCCTGCAGTTGGAAGACTTTCTTTGTAGTCTAATACCACCTCCTAAATAAAGGAAAAAAATATTTATTTAGCATCTGGCACATTGCAATTTAGGGATTGTGGAGGATTATTAAATCTCTAATTTTGTGTTGCTACTTTCTAACAAGGAAATGGATTAGGAAACATGAAACATTAAAATATATATAGAGAGATTATGTCCTTGATTATTGCTATTCTCAACATGAGTATGAAATCACTTTTTGACACAGTCCTGCTTCACTAGATGTAAGCAATTGCACAATATATTGTCAATGTAGGGAGGAGAGTACTTGAACTATAAGAAATTGGTTTAATAGCTCTATCAGGACTCCTGATAAAATTTCATGGTCTTCACTAACGGTACTCCCAATTATGATAACCATGTGCAGAGCAGAGCTTTGTAAGGCAACTATAATTTATTTATTTCTTTGCCTGGTATTATGTCAACAAGGTTCTAGCTGGGTAAGGTGGCACATGCTTGTAGTCCCAACTACTCCGAGGTTGAGACAGGAAGATTGCATGATTCCAGAAGTTTGAGACCAGACCAGTTTGGGCAACATATCAAAAGGTTTGGTAACTAAAGCTTATGTCAGGGATTTTATTTGATTTTGAGATTTTTTTTCTCCCCCTCTAGTTCTAGGGATTGAACCCAGGCTTCACATGTACTAGTACATGCTGTACCACTGATCTACACTTTGGGCTCCAAGACTTCTTTCTTAAAATTAAGTATTGTTCAGCAGGCATTTGGGTTTGTGGTGCAGTTCACAGGGGGTTAAAAGCTACTTTTCATTACTGAGTGTCCATCTTGTTCCCCAGCACAGTGCTGAGCTCTGGGTGAAGACATTGTCCAGGTGCTGCACAAATTAAGTCTGTCTTGATCTTGCTCCAAGGAACTCAGACCAGCTCTAAGAGAGATGATTGTGTGGGGGGACAAATGCATGGAGTACTGCATACATGGCATACGTTGAGGACATCTGAGTAGCAGGCCACTCCCCTTGTGCTAGGCGTGAGTGACAGGATGCTTACCCCATAAGCACAGCCCTGGGAATGAAGCCATGTGTTGCAGTCCCTGCACTTGCTCTGGCCCACTCCTCTATTGGTCGCTGCAAGGACAGTTAGCAGAAATTGCATTGGTGGCTGCCTGTAATCTGCTTAGCTACTGCCTGAGTATATATACATGGTAACTGTGCAATAAAATCAGATCTGCTTCCTGCTTGGTCTCGGGAGGTCTTGATTAGCGACTCCACAGCCACACTCTTCTCTACCCTGTTCTGTGGGTCTCCTCACTAGACGAGAGAGAGAGCCACACAATTGTGGCATAGCTAGAACGTGAAAGCTTATGAAGTCATAATCAGTTCAGTCTTGCATATTTTTTTTGATCATGTATCTCAGGATGGTCTATAGATTTTCTTTCACTATGAGATGCTGTGATACTGGCCAGGCCCGTATACCTGTACTAGAGTATAGTTTATAAACTCCCTATCACTCAGTTTGCTACTTCTTCATATTGGTATTTTTAAAAGAGATGCTATTAAATTTGGTAAATGGCACTATTCTTTTTTCCCAGTGCTGAAAAAAAGAATAGTGCCATTTACCAGTGGAATCCAGGGCCTTGTGTATGCTAGGCAAGTGCTCTACCACTGAGCTACACCACTAGCTCAAATGCACTATTTTATTATTTTTTTCCCCCAATACTGAGGACTGAGCCCATGGGTGTTCTACGAGTATGTTACTTCCTCAGCCCTTTTTTATTATTTATTTTGAGACAGGGTCTCACTAAAGTGCCTAGGCTGAACTTTCAATTCTCCTGCTTTCAGCCTCCTGTGTAGCTGGGATTACACACATGAACTATTGTGTCTGACTCCAAAGGCACTCTTCTTAAAACAATAAAATTGTTTTGAGGGAAAAAGCCTTCCTGTGCCTGTGTTTTTTTTTTTTTAAAAACTTTAGTTCAGCCTAGCTTATCGAGATGCACAAGTGCTGGTTCCTTCATGAGCTTACATGCTTCCCCACAGCATTCTGAACATAGTAGTCATTTTTCCCTCCATGGCTGGTGGTTTATGAAACTTTTTTGCTTATTCACTTTGGGTCAAGCATCACAGCATATTTGCTAAAACAAGTTGGGAGGTTAGTAAGATCAAAGAAAAGGAAAAATGGTTCATTTGGCCTCAAGAAACATAAACTGAGTAGTTATGAGGAAATGGAGGCCAGGGAAGTATAAGCCTATTTTCAAGAAGTTTATCTTCTAATGGGAGAGATAGTAGCATAAACTAGACAATTTGAAAATAATGCATAAGGCTGGGGGTGTAGCTCAATAGTAGAGTGGCTGCTGAGTATGAACAAGGCCCTGGGTTTCATCTTCAGTACTGCAAAATGATGATGATGATGATGATGATGATGATGATGATGATGATGATAATGCAGCAATAGGTGCAAGGGCAGTAGTATCACCCAGTGTTTGCCACAAGGAGGTCAACAGCTTGTCAGGTGTGGATAATGGTGAATGTACTAGATGTTGTACATAGAATGGTTGCTTCCTTTGCATGAGGTTCTTTTTTTTTTTTTTTGGTGCGGGGGAGATACCAGGAATTGAATTCAGGGGCACTTAATCACTGAGCCACATCCCCAGCTTCATTTTGTATTTTATTTAGAAACAGGGTCTCAATGAGTTGCTTAGCGCCTTGCTTTTTGCTGAGGCTGGCTTTGAACTTGGGATCCTCCTGTCTCAGCCTCCTGAGCCGCTGGGATTTCAAGCATATGTATGAGTTTTAGTGAATGTTATGTCTTCATTTGGCAATTTTTTTTTAAAGACATAGTCTCACTAAGTTGCTAAGGTTGGCCATAAAAATCCTCTTGCCTCAGTCTCCAAGTAGCAGGGAATACTGGTGTACATCACCATGCCTGGTTTAAAGATTATGCCTTTAATCAGATATATTGCGTCCTCCCTTTCAAGTGGGCTTTCCTGTTTGTGTCAAAGTGTCTACTTTTAATACCTAATAATTTGAAGGTCCTTTAACTTCTTTTATATTTTTGTAAAATACATTGGAAAATGTATCTCAGCATATTTCATGTTTCTTTCATTAGTTTAGATTGGGCTTTATTATACTATCAAAAAAAATAGTCAAATGGAATATCATCATGAATCCATCTAATTTACCATTCCTGTCAGTTCATATCATTCCTCTGCTAATAACCCTTTAAATGTCTTCCTTCTACTGGAGGTATTTTAGTCCATTTGCACTGCTATAACAAAATATGGTGAGCCATGTAGCTTAGTAGTAGAGCACTTGCCCAGCATACACAAGGCCCTGTGTTCAATCTCCAGTGCTACCAAAAAATACACACACACACACACACACAATACATATATAAGTAATGAATTCATTAACTTGTAAACAGGGACATGTCTTTCTCACTTCTAGAATTTGAGAAGTCTAACATTAATGCATTAGCAGATTCGGTATCTCCTCAGGGTCCATATCTTATAGAAGTTAACTTTTTGTCATGTCCTCACTTGGTAGAAGTAAATTGGTCTTTTGGGCCCTTTACAAGGGTACTAATCCTAGTCACGAAAGCCCTGTTTTCACAACCCAGTTAACTCCAAAGGAAGGCCCCACCTTCTAATACTATCACATAGGGGATTAGGTTTCAGCATACAAATTTTGTGGCGACACAAACATTCAGTCCACAGCAGGAGGCAAAAGCCAAAGTCTTTGGGAAACTACTAGAAGGATGGCAACCACTCTCTCTCTCTTCCCCTTTCTCCCTTCTATCCTCTCTCTCAGGGCCCTGCATCTGCTGATCTTCTGCCATCCCTGTTCTAGGTATTTGCTCAAATGTTTCCTAGTTTCTTTTTGTCTATACCTCTGTTTTATTGAGGTATAATTGGTATATTAAAAAGGGCACCTAATTAATGTATGCAATTTGGTGAGTTTGGGCATTTTCAAATGCTTATATTAATTACCACCACCATAATAGGCACAATGAAGAGCTCCAGTACTTCTAATGGTTTTCTAATGTTTATCTGTTTGTTTTTCTTTTTTGGGGGGTAAAACATTAGTTAAATTTATGGTTCTGTGTGTGTGTGTGTGTGTTGTGTGTAGTGCCGGAATGCAGGGCCTCTTGCTACCACTGAGCAGCATCCCCAGCCCTCATAGAAAAAATTTAAGTGTATAGTATTTTATTTTTAACTGAAGACACTTGTGGTATAGCAGATCTCTCGCATTTATATATCCTGTATAACAGTAAAATGTTACCTTATTTCTTAGGTTCACCTGGATACCCCATGTATAACTGAAAAACTTACCACCATCACCATCACCACCTGTCCCTTTGGCATGCTCTACGTCTCCCCTGCTTATTTTTTCTGGTAGTGTGTGTCATCATCTCTATTTTGTTTGTTAAGTCTCTCTAAGAGAGTAAAGGCATAATGACATAGTTTACTGTTACATTCCTAATAGACTACTTGTGCTGTCATGAAGAAGGTGCTCAAAAAATATTTGCTGAGTGAATTGAGTGAATTATGTGACAAAGTATACTTTGCTTCAACATCAAAATATATGTATTACATACAGAACTTGCTTTGTAATTATCTTACAAAGCTCTATTATTCATGGACAATTTGTGAATCACTTCTTGTTATTGAGAATTAATTTGTCATGTCTCCCACTCTGTATTCACTGCAGTCTCTAGGATTTCAAAAAAAGGGGAGTTTAAAGTTCCTTGTAGGATCTCATAGATTTAGGGGAAGTAACCTGAACTTTTAGTGGTCTCTGTAGAGCAAAGCTATGATGGCAGCATTAAAAATATAAGAAGCAGGAGGCTGGGGGTGTGTAGCTCAATGGTGGTGTGCTTGCTTAGCACACAGGAGGCCCTGGATTTGATCCCCAGTATTGCAATAAAACAAACAAACAAACAAACAAATAAATAAGAAGCAGGGCTGCGGGTATAGCTCAGTGGGAGAGCACATGCTTAGCATTTTAGAGCCCCTGGATTTCATCCTTAGCAGCACACATAAAAAAATAAATCAATCTTTAAAAAGTATATATATATTGGGCTGGGGTTGTGGCTCAGAGGTAGAGTGCTTGCCTAGCATGTGCAAGGCCCTGGGTTCGATTCTCAGCACCACATAAAAATAAATAAATGTATTGTGTCCAACTACAACTAAAAATAAATATTTTAAAAGTATATGTATATATATATATACACACACACACACACACACACATACTCACACACACACATATATATATGAAGCAAAAATAATTACTAAATTAGATCACTATTTGAACTTTTAGGTGGCAAGATAAAACATGGAATGGCACTTTTTTTTTTTTTTTTTTTTTAAAGAGGACAGTGAGATGATGGTTCTTGGAGCATTTAGAAAAACCTTTTCTTTAAATATTGTTTAGAGCAACATAATGGAACAGAAGGAGCACAGGTTGGGAGTGTGGGTCTCAGCTTCCTGAGTTGTACCATGAGCAGGCAGTAGATTATCTGATCCCATTAAGCTCTAAAAGTCTGCAAAGCTCTTGGAGATAAAGCCATGGAAACTTTCATGTGCATCAAAAGCTATATTTCACGTCTATTATTACAACTGATTTAATATTCTGAGAATGGTTGTTATAAATCTATTACACTTGGATACATAAACCTCTTTCATAGTTTAGTTTTCTTCCCAGCTACATGAAAGTTGTTTCCATATCCCTAATATTTAAAAAAAAATGTGAATAATGACTAAGGACATTTGCACATTTAAAGAACCATCACAATAATAATATTTAATAATATTTAAATCTGATTCATTAAGGGATTATCCAGTTTGTGAACATGTAAGCCCCCCATAGCTCTCTTCCTGTTTTTGAACAAAGAGCAAATAACAGTTTGTTCATGAGTATCAAAGACATTATAACCAAAAGGTAAAATAGGTTTTGGCACCATTTTGGGGGCAACCCTCATTAACTTAAGAATTATCAGTACTGTACACAGTTTGTTAATTTCCATTTGAACCATTTTACAAGTATTAATAGTTTATCTTTATACATGACTGCATGTTAAGATATGATGCTTCTTAAAAACTATCAAACAGAAACTATAAAATAAAAACTGCTGGGCACCATGGCACATGCTTATAATCCCAGCAATTCAGGAGGCAGAGGCAGGAGGATCACAAGTTTGAGGCCAATCTGGGTAACTTCGTGAGACCCTGTCTCAAAATAAAAATAAAAAGAACTGGCAAAAGTAGCTCAATGGTAAAGTGCCCCTTTAATCCCAGTACAAAAATAATTTTGTAAATAAAATAAAATTTATTAATCAGCTAAATCGTATTAGCCAATAGGAGAAATTTAACATTTTTACACTTCGAAATTTCAAGTAAGCAGTGGGGCACAGTATTATGGTGCCAGCTAGATCACTAAACCCCTGGTGTAACTGAACTCCTGAGACACTAGCTAGTCACTAAGTAGATTCTTTGAGGTTTAAGACATTAACTTCAATCACAAATCTAAATTCTGGCCCCCTTCCTAAAACTTCAAGAACATACCACAGCTTTTATATATTAAAGATTAAATTTAACTTCTAAAACTCAGCAACGTCATAGATTTCTTTTTGAGAATGACACTTTCTGTTCTTTAGACTAAATCGCTTTCTTTTTTTTAACAAGCTCTGAGTTTTAGTATGATTTGGTTAAGAATATTTCTAATAGGAAAAGAATATAAAAGTATATAGCGTAGCTGGGTCACATCTTTATTTTGGCTGCTGGGACCTCCTAACCAGACTACCAGGTAAAAAGCTGGAGAGAATGTCTTATAGTAGGCGTGCGTCATTTGGTAGAGAAAACTCAAGAGATGCTATCTAAAGCTTATTTAAAGGCTATTAAAAACTGAGAATAGCTGCCATGAAAAGGCTCATAATGTATGCCATGCAGTATGGAGTTAAGTGGTACAACAAATCTCTATTTCTCAGGCCTTGCTCCAGGGGTTGTGGAAGAAACAAAAGAAAGGCTTTGCCCTCGCCCTTCCTGAACTTAAAATACAATTCGCAAGGCAGGACTTGAAAAATTAAGCCGAATATTAAATAAGCAAACGAAAAAACTCCCTGCGTAACATAATTGCCAATTTGTGTTATGCACGTCAGAAGTGGACTTTTTGAGGAGATCAAACGAATAGCTGGAAAAATAGACAAAAAAGCAAATCTAAGATGGAAGGTGAAGGATTCGAGTTGAAAATGCCAAGTTGAGGACTGAAAGCTTTTGGAGAAAGCGGCCTCCTGGCAGGAAAAGGAGCAAAAGGTGTATTGCCACTAAAGAAGAAGAAAGGCCAATACTTTTTGCAGTGGATCGGTTTAACCGAAAGGCGGTTTCCTTTTCCTCCATTTGCTGGGTCCCAATTGGAAGCGCACTGTACGGCCCGCGCCGCGCTCTCGGACGGGCTCGGCGTGGGGGCGGGGAAATAGGGCTGGGAAGGGGCGGGGCCGGGCGCGGGCGCGCTCCGGCTCTCCTCTGGCGCAGCGTCTCGTCACGTAGGAGGCGGGGCTGCTATATTACGTGCGCGGCGCCGCCCCTGCGAGAGGACGTTGCGTGCTCGCTCGCGCCAGGCGAGTCTCCGCGTCTCCCTCGCGAACTCGGTGAAAGGATTTGGCGCCGTTCGACAACCAGGCGGGTCCGCTCTGCAGCACGAACCCATCTTCAGCCGCAGCTGCCGCCCGGACCGAGGAGCAGCCGCCGCCACCAGTGGCCGAGGGAGCGGAGCCGAGGTTGAACCAGCACCTATCGGTGAATCGGGGCCCTCACCATGAGTTCCTCGCCTGTTAATGTTAAAAAGCTGAAGGTGTCGGAGCTGAAAGAGGAGCTCAAGAAGCGGCGCCTTTCCGACAAGGGCCTCAAGGCCGAGCTCATGGATCGACTCCAGGCCGCGCTGGACGACGAGGAGGCCGGCGGCCGCCCCGCCATGGAGCCCGGGAACGGCAGCCTAGACCTGGGCGGGGATTCCGCCGGGCGCTCGGGAGCAGGCCTCGAGCAGGAGGCCGCGGCCGGCGGCGACGAGGAGGAGGAAGAGGAGGAAGAAGGGATTGCCGCGCTGGACGGCGACCAGATGGAGCTAGGGGAGGAGAACGGGGCCGCGGGGGCGGCCGACTCGGGCCCGATGGAGGAGGAGGAGGCCGCCTCGGAAGACGAGAACGGCGACGATCAAGGTTTCCAGGAAGGGGAGGACGAGCTCGGAGACGAGGAGGAGGGCGCGGGCGACGAGAACGGGCACGGGGAGCAGCAGCCTCAACCGCCGGCGACGCCGCAGCAACAGCCCCCACAGCAGCGCGGGGCCGCCAAGGAGGCCGCGGGGAAGAGCAGCGGCCCCACCTCGCTGTTCGCGGTGACGGTGGCGCCGCCCGGGGCGAGGCAGGGCCAGCAGCAGGCGGGAGGTAAGAAGAAGGCGGAAGGCGGCGGAGGCGGCGGTCGCCCCGGGGCTCCGGCGGCGGGTGAGTGCTGCGTTGTACGTTGCGCGCGGCGGGAGGCCCGCGTGGGGTGGGGACCGTGCCCTAGGCCAGCCGGAGCCCCGCAGGGGGGAGGGAGCCCTGGGTGGGGGCTGCTGCGCGATGGGGGAGGGGCATGGGGAATCCCGGATTAAGCTCGAAGCCTCGGGCTCCGTGTGACGGTGGTGGCAGTGCCTCCATTATGTGGCTCGGGAGCCGGGGTGGGGGGGGGAAGCTGCAGCTGCCGCTGGAGTGGGGGGGGAGCCCCGTCGGCCCGCGGTGGCGCCGCCGCGCTGCGTGCGCGAGGTGCGGGCACATGTCTCGGGGGGGGGGGAGGGGAGAGGCCCGAGGTCCCGGGGCGGGCGCGCTTTGGCGGCTCTTCGCCGCGGTATTGTGCAAGGAGCGCAGGGGCTCGGCGTGACGTCACTTCCGGCGGGAGGAGCCGGGCGCGGAGAGTGGGGCGGAAGATCAGTACAATGCGGCGGCGGGGCGCGCGGGCCCGGGTAGAGTGGGGGAGGGGAGGGCGGGCCGCGCGAGCCCCGCTTGGCCCCTCCCCCCTTCCTGAACTCTCGTCGGGATGCACGTGGACTCCGAGCTTGGGCCGCGCTCTTTTTCTTTGGCTTTCTCGAATTGTCTAGTAGACTGGTAAAATTAGTAACGTCTTTAGACTGCGTCACTAATCTCCAGTCCAATTCCAAGCTGATTGTTCTTTGAATTCACATTTGGTTCGTCGATTAAAAGGTCCTAAAAAAAATAACAGGGTGAAGTCGAGGACTTTTGCGCCTTGAAACAGAAAAGGTGGTGGGTTATTTTGTATTGTTTTGATTCTATTTTTAAGAAATTTCTTGGCTACTTGGCATCTCAAAGAGTGTTGTATGTTATAGGAGACGGCAAAACAGAACAGAAAGGCGGAGATAAAAAGAGAGGTGTTAAAAGACCTCGAGAAGATCATGGCCGAGGATATTTTGAGTACATTGAAGAAAACAAGTACAGCAGGTACAGGAAACGAACCTAGTTTTGCTTGTACCCATTCTTCATGCTTTGGTAGGAAAAGCTATATCAGGAGACAATTCTGTCTTTCAGAGCCAAGTCTCCTCAGCCACCTGTTGAAGAAGAAGATGAGCACTTCGATGACACAGTGGTTTGTCTTGATACTTGTAAGTGAAGCTGATACTCTTATCCCTCCTGCCCCCGTTATTGAATACAGTGGTTTTTTTAGAAAACTTAATGTTGAACTTGTGAAGAAAGCGTAGGTTAGTGTTTTCTAAAGGCAGGAAGATAATGGTTTTTATTTTGGATTCTGGTAGTATTTAATGTTTAGTACGATTGCACTTTCATTGATAATTTAATAGGTTGTAGCAATTTGATAACATTTTATGACTTAAACTCATTCTTAATGCCGATTTTTGACTAACAAAATTGTAAAAACTACTTATCACTGTCCTTATAAGGCTTCTACGATAATTTCTTTTGTGTGTGGAATTATATTAAGTGAGCTATTTGGGTTTGTTAAGTATTTACTAATGACTTTTCCCATTAGCACACAAGTATATTCCCTATTCTAAAAGATTGTAATATTACTTTTTCAATAACTGCTCTTTTGTTCTCAATTCCAGTTCAGTAGCTGCTGCTTTAACATAAGTTGATTTCTTCCAAAGACCTGGGGCAGCAGCAGTGGGCTATCACTGGGCCACTAGCTTTCTTCAGCAGCGAATGGTATCAATGGCAGCGCTGTAAATACTGCTACTTTACCCAGTTGGGCTGCAATTGAGTATGAGGAAGTATTGCAAACCTCTTAAGTGGGCCTTGGTTGTCAGACTTGCATTTTTTAATTATAAAAGAATTATATTGATTTAGTGTTTGGTCAGAATGCACAACTCTTTGAGATTAATAGAATGAAGGGTAGAAATAAATTCTTGAGGAGGAGGAGGAGGAGGTAAGGTAATAACCTGTTCTGGTAGCTAAGAGGAGTTGAAGCTTAGATTTTTCATGTTTCCTTTTAGGATTGTGGATTGTGTTAAGTGTGAAACTTGATTTCTTTTTGAATACCCCTTACAGGTAGTTGAGTCTTAAAACTGCAAAGTAGTTGAATTGAAAGTTTTATGTCAAATTCAGTTGCTTAAATACAAAATTGGTAGGAATTGGCAAGGAGCTGAAGCAGTGATTCAGAAGGGGTAATGTCATTGCATAGGAATTGGGTTTTTATTGCCTATTACCAGGAGTATCAGTTTATTAAGGGTGATAATGGGTGTAGACACAATTTAATTATATATCAATGATGATCAGGAATTTTAGGAACAAAGCTTATTTAAGGAGAATTCTAAACAGATTAAACTCTGATCAATTAAAACTAAATAAAACTGCTTTCTAAATTGAGGTTAGTTGTCTTGTTAAGGGAGAACTCTTGAGAAAATACATGTTAATGAGCTAGTGACCCAAAGATAGCTAGGTAAAAGACGATTTGGATAATCCAGGAAGTGGTTAATCTCCAATTGTTATAACTGGAAAGCTCCTGCAAGGGGACCTAAAATGCTGTAGTAAACCTTTAGATGACCAGGTTAGTGGGTTCAGGCTGTCTGATGCACAAGTTGTAGAAACGAATTAAGGACCTGGAACCCGGGTGTTAAGTTACAAAGTGCAGGATCAACAGCTCATACTCTTTATTTTAAAACATTGGCCGTGGCCTCCCTTCAGTTTTATTGTGGCACTGGTAAATTCTACCTGGTTCTGGCATGCTTCACTTTGATTTCCTGCTATCCTCTACTGCTTGCCTCTAAATCAAGGTAAAGAGCAGAGCAGGTATGTATTGTCACATTGTCTCAATTTTGCTTAAAACACATTAAGCCTTGGTTAATTTAATAGGAAGTTTATTCTAGTACATAATTGACAAGTGACTTGGTGGGTGTGGGGTTTAAATTGAAAGTTGGAACAGCATGACATATAAAAACTTTTATGCAGCATTAAAATACTTGTAAAAACTTAACCAAATTTTGTCTACATAGCAGAAATACATATATTAGATGTTAAAGGAATAATTGGTATTTTATATAATTACAGATAATTGTGATCTACATTTTAAAATATCAAGAGATCGCCTCAGTGCTTCTTCTCTTACTATGGAGAGTTTTGCTTTTCTTTGGGCTGGAGGAAGGGCATCTTATGGTGTGTCAAAAGGCAAAGTCTGCTTTGAGATGAAGGTAAATGCAATTTTGTGGTGTGCTCCCCACCATCTTGGCTTTTTGAATCATACATGAAAAAGCTACCAAGGATTTTTTTTAAAAACTTGCTGAATTTTAAAGTACAAATTTTTAAAAAAACTCTTAGCTAATTGAAACCTTTTTTGCTCTGAGTTAAAAAGTGCTCACTTTCAAAGTTCTTATAAATAAAGGATAGGGAGTGGGGAAAGAAGGAGAATTGGATGTCTTCTCCCCAAGTGAGAGAAGTCAGGATTCAGGAGTTTATCCTTGATTTACAGTTTGGTTTAATGATTTCACTTTTCAGGTTACAGAGAAGATTCCTGTAAGGCATTTATATACAAAAGATATTGACATTCATGAAGTTCGAATTGGCTGGTCACTGACTACAAGTGGAATGTTGCTTGGTAAAGTTTCCATTTGAGTACTGAGGGCTCTGATTAGAGTCTGATTTCACTTGAAGATTTAGAAGGCTTTCTAACTATAGTTATCCATTCTGTTATTTTATAAATGGGTAATGCTAGCATGTAGCAGACAAGCTGAATTTTAGCTTTTATCAGTGATTTTTAAAAAATGTAGGACATGGTTAAATTTTATCCATTATTCAGTTTTATTTATATATTTATATTCAAGCTTGCTCTGGTCAATTCTACATCTGGTAGATAAGTTGAAGATTGTTAGGTTATTTGTACTCTACATGTTAAGTAATAAAACAGTGGGGCTTTGGACTGTCATCAGTTTCATGCAAGTTATTTTCTTAGGTGAAGAAGAATTTTCGTATGGGTATTCTCTAAAAGGAATTAAAACATGCAACTGTGAGACAGAAGATTATGGAGAGAAGTTTGATGAAAATGATGTTATTACATGTTTTGCTGTAAGTTATTGCTAAAATTCGCTATATAAGTGAAATTATCGTTTAGAAATTCTAAAAAAAATTAAGGTCTGGATCAGCTGTTAGTATGATAGATAAAAATGCATGCACTGGTTTTTGGGTTAAAGACTAGTAGAAGTTGAAAACTGGAAAGGTAAGGGAAATTTTTAAGGAAGCATTTTGACAAATTATTAAATATAAAATTGGCCTGAAAAATCTAATGTGTCATCTGGGGCAATGTTTTTGATTCTGTATGTTTCATTCTAATGTTCAAAAAGCTCTTAGCATTTAACCTATAAAAATATTTTCTAAGGGTAAGCTTATTCCTTATTTGAATTTTGATTTTTTTTTTGAAAGATTATAGGACGAAGATTCAAACTGGTAAATTTTTTTTCTTCTATTTAACAGAACTTTGAAAATGATGAAGTAGAACTCTCCTATGCCAAGAATGGACAAGATCTTGGCGTTGCCTTCAAAATTAGTAAGGAAGTTCTTGCTGGACGGCCACTCTTTCCGCATGTTCTCTGCCATAACTGTGCAGTTGAATTTAATTTTGGTCAGAAGGAAAAGCCATATTTTCCAATACCTGAAGACTATACTTTTATCCAGAATGTCCCCCTAGAGGACCGAGTTAGAGGACCAAAGGGGCCTGAAGAGAAGAAAGATTGTGAAGTGAGTCATTTTATTTTTTGTAAATGTGGCATTTGAAGATTGCTTTTGTTTGACAAAAGTTTTATTTGCTTTCATATGTTATACCTATTGCTCTCAGCCACTGATTTTTCTTTTGCCTTTATAGAAATTTGGATGTACTTAAATGAAATTTTTTCCACTTGCAGGTTGTTATGATGATTGGCTTGCCAGGAGCTGGAAAAACTACCTGGGTTACTAAACATGCAGCTGAAAATCCTGGTAAATACAACATTCTTGGAACAAATACCATTATGGATAAAATGATGGTAAGTAAAAATGTTGGGTCTGATTTCAGCATTTAAAGGAGGCCCAAAAAGGGGGATAGTGGACCGCAGCTCAGTGAGAGTCCTTACCAAGAATGTGCAAGACTTTGGTTATTGTCAATCCCTAGCACTTAAAAAAAAACCTTAATACTTATTTAAGAAGACATTGAAGGTATTCTGTGTAACTTCCCCCTCTTTTTAAAATGTATTTTGTTAACATCTTAGGGGGTTGGGCAAAACAAAATTATTGGGTTACTTCCATTAGCTCTCAATCTGTAAGGCAAATTGCATTCTAGTTGATAGGCGTAGTCATCTTTTTCATAGATTTTTAAAAATTTTTTAGCAATGAAAAGAATTCAGTGGTCTTACAATATGATAAAAAGTTCTACTTTTTGATAGCAATGAGGGAAGTACAGTGTTCAAACATTTAAATTATAAAGTGTTACTTGTTGCTTCCCATATAGATCTAAGCTGGTATTAAACACACGTGGCTTGATTCACAAATCCAAATGAAAATTTTAAATTTTGAAAATAGGTGGCAGGTTTTAAAAAACAAATGGCAGATACTGGAAAACTGAACACACTGTTGCAGAGAGCCCCACAGTGTCTTGGAAAGTTTATCGAGATTGCTGCCCGCAAGAAACGAAATTTTATTCTGGATCAGGTGAGTTGTAGCTTAGAAGTTGAAAAAATGTTTACTGATACTTGGTTTGGTATGGAATTAATGTTTAAGGTTATAAACTTATTATTTTTTTCCTTACAAGACAAATGTATCTGCTGCTGCCCAGAGGAGAAAAATGTGCCTGTTTGCAGGTTTCCAACGAAAAGCTGTTGTAGTTTGTCCAAAAGATGAAGACTACAAGCAGAGAACACAGAAGAAAGCAGAAGTAGAGGGAAAAGACCTACCAGAACATGCAGTCCTTAAAATGAAAGGTGTGGAATTCAATTTTATTGTTGCTGCCTTGTTTCATTTGTGATCTGTATCTGAAAAATTAATATTTTGCAAGTACTTTTGTTTGAGGAATTGCCATTAACTCTTGGGAATATAAATGTGTTTGGCTCATTGTAATAATTTTTAGAAAATTCATTAAACCACTAAACCATGAGTAGATATAGTAATCTGATAAAAATTTTAAGCTATTCAGGAATAGAAAGTTCTAGGATTATGGATACTTGCCGTGAGTTTCTGACTTAATTTGATTTTATTCTTGGCAGGTAACTTTACTCTGCCAGAGGTGGCTGAGTGCTTTGATGAAATAACCTATGTTGAACTTCAGAAGGAAGAAGCCCAAAAACTTCTGGAACAGTATAAGGAAGAAAGCAAAAAGGCACTTCCACCAGAAAAGAAACAAAACACTGGCTCAAAGAAGAGCAATAAAAACAAGAGTGGCAAGAACCAGTTTAACAGAGGTGGTGGCCATAGAGGACGTGGAGGATTCAATATGCGTGGTGGAAACTTCAGAGGGGGAGGTAAGTTAAATTTGAATATTGTGTTTAATTCAAGATTGAAATGGGAGAATCTTGTAACTTGGATCTGTAACTTAAACAGAAGTTTGTTTCTCATTGATCTATGCTGCCATCAAAGTAACTAATTTAAAATTTTAGTGTGATTTAATTCTAAACAAAAGTAGGTGTGTAAATGCTTAAAATTATCTTTTAATGCTTTTATCTTAAAATATTTATAACTAAAATAAGAAATGGGCCAGAAGAGGCCTAACTGGGTACCTACTTCCTTGCTTTTAGCTCCTGGGAATCGTGGTGGATATAATAGGCGGGGCAATATGCCACAGAGAGGTGGTGGTGGCGGTGGAAGTGGTGGAATTGGCTATCCATACCCTCGTGGCCCTGTTTTTCCTGGCCGAGGTGGCTACTCAAACAGAGGGAACTACAACAGAGGTGGAATGCCCAACAGAGGGAACTATAACCAGGTAATGATAAAGCGGCACTGATGTCTGTAATTTAGTCTGTAAAATTATAGGCTAATGTTGAGGAACCTCAATAAGCAACTAAGGAAAATGGTGTGTTTGCATTGATGTGAGAAAAAATTTAATATAGTAATGGTAAAACAAATTCATTTATTGGCTTTTCAGGTACACTAAGTAGCAAAAACAGGTGAATTTTTACAAAGATTTAAAAATCTATGAGAAACTTGCAGAAGGGTACCTAGGGCTGTTTCCCCAAATTAATGTCTAGCAAGTTGTCCATTTTTGCCCACTCCCACTTCCCAATCAGGATCCCTGCAGGCATGATAAATTCTTCTTAAAAGATTTTTTTCCTTTTTGTAGAACTTCAGAGGACGAGGAAACAATCGTGGCTATAAAAATCAATCTCAGGGCTACAACCAGTGGCAGCAGGGTGTAAGTAATTTCTTACATGATTATGTACATTAATTGTATTTTGAGTAAAAAATCAGTCTCAAAAAGATCTTGTCCAGGGATTGAAGTGTTTGTAAACCTTAATAAGGCAAGGTATGAATTGTGTTGTAGTCCATAAATAGATTTTGAGTTTGCCATAACTTACTATTTTTAACGAAGTAATATTTTAATATACAGTTCTTTGCTAGCGTTAATTGTGTAAACTAACCAAGTCATGATGTGTTTCTTTTTGTAATGTGTATTGATAAATAATGGGATAATAAAACTAAATCTGGTTTGATAGAAATCAGAGGTATGACAAGTATAATTTATTTCCAGCATTTACTCTGAATTAGATTCATTGTCATTTCCTAAAAGCAATTTGAGTGGCTTATTGATGTTTTTTCTTTAAAAAAAAAATTTTCTCTTACAGCAATTCTGGGGTCAGAAGCCATGGAGTCAGCATTATCACCAAGGATATTATTGAATACCCAAATAAAACGAACTGATACATATTTCTCCAAAACCTTCACAAGAAGTCGACTGTTTTCTTTAGTAGGCTAACTTTTTAAACATTCCACAAGAGGAAGTGCCTGCGGGTTCCTTTTTTAGAAGCTTTGTGGGTTGATTTTTTTTCTTTTCTTTTTTGTACATTTTTAATTGCAGTTTTAAAGTGAATCGTAAGAGAACCTCAGCATTGTGCACGATAAGAGAATGTGTCAGTATTTCAGGGTTCTACATTTTATCTGTAAAATGTGACTTTTTTTTTTATCACAACAAAAGTAAAATGTTGCTTTGTACCTGGTGTCTTTTATTAAGAATTTACTCCCCTATTTCTCACAGAGAATAACAGTCGGGAGTCATTGTCACAATATAATAGAAATGTTAGCAACCAGATTCATGTAAGGACTAAGTGGTCCTCATGAATTGCATTAAGACTCTGTACTGCTCAATATTACACTCCATCCTCTCTCTAGTTTGCTGGGTAGTAGTGGAGGGGATAAGCTAAACAGTAATTTACATTAAAGACTGGGAAGGCTTTTTCAGTTTAAATGACAATGGAATTGGCGTAATTGGGAATGAAGTTAAAACTTGGAACCAACATGGAGAAGATGGAGTGTATGTAGAAGGGCTGTTAAAAATGTAAAACTTGGTTGCATTATTTGTGGAGGCTCAAACTTGTGAAGGTTAAATACCATAATTTTTCCATTTGTTCTGCATTTTGATTCTGAAAAGAAAGCTGGCTTTGCCCATTTCTTATTAAAAAACTTGTTGTAAATCCAGTTGTCTAATGGGATCTATATGAAGTTAGCTATGTCTGTATGCCCTTCTCCCACAAAATACTGTATAACTAGTGTGCTTGTAGTAGTTAACTCCACCATCTTTGTAAGCTAATGAAATTGTGAGTCACCCATTTATATCTTAATTTTTAATCATGTCAGTTCTTGAATGGGTATCTCCTTAGCCTGCTGATTTCTTTTTCTTTCTAAAGAAAGTGGGTGGAGAAATTAATTTAGACGTTTGTTTGCAATAAAAAGAATTCATTTTACTCTTGTTTTGGGATTCTCGCCATCAAGGTTCAAAATCCCTTTATACAACTCCCAAGAGGAGAAATTTTAAGTGTGTGCTTTCTGGACAGCTTATTCTTTACTCTGTACTTGGAACATTTAGGTTTTAAAAACTTAAATGTGTACTGATGATTGATAATATGAATTCTTCCCTTCCCCTCCCCCCCAGACGGCTTTTAACATTTAATGAGGGGAAAAGGTACTGGCTGGGAGAAGTTAACGCTCACTGTATCATCTTTATGAAATGCTAACGGCTGTCCTCAACTGATAATTTTATATACATATTTATGATACATGAAACTCCAGGAACAGATGCTTTTAGAAGCCATCATGTAAGCCAGTTGTTGATTTCACTACTACACAACACTGCTAACTTAACTGTAGCTATGTGATAATATTAGATCCCCTAATTGTAATTTTATTGGGTTTGCACAGAACACTTAATCTTCTAAAGGACCCTCACTGTGAAGTGAGGAATCAGGAGTCAAACTGTAGAACTAAAATTTGACTTCAGTGTAGTTTTATTTTTTATTTTTGTGTTTTAGGCTGTTTCTGGTAAGTTCAGGTTTGCTATATTTGAGTGTTTAGGATTTTGTTTTAGCTTCTGTAAAATCAGATTTTTAAACTTCATTTCATACTCCTAGGAATTTTTTTGGTACAAGTAAGTTTTTAGATGGTGATGTAGGTTCACTTGAAATTTTTGGGATAAAGGTTTGATCACAATAGAGATATTTAACAATATGAAGTAGGTTTTTGTATTTTTAGCAATTACTGCTAGCAATCACTGGCACGAGTTAACTTTTCAATATACATTGTGAAGGAAGATTGCATATACTTAAATCAATGAGGAAGATTCCAACTTTAATGCTCATCAGTTTAGGTGTCCTACAGTTTATTTGTGCCTTTCAAAGAGTCTTGAGTATACCTTGTAGTTAAATTGCCTAAATTAATAACCGCAGCAGGAAAAAATGGTCAGATAATACTGGGCAGGCCACCATAGCTCCCAGATTAGGAAGGAGTGGGACAGATGGGAGAATAAAATGCTATCTGGATATGTGTTAGAAGCATATTTCATGATTAGGGTTGTTTATACTTGTATGAAAAATAATCTTAGTTAAATTTAGAAAAGGGGATGTACCAACTAGGCAAGCAAAGGGGAGGAAAATAGGTAAGTTAATTTCAAGAAATGTCAAGTTTTGTCAGATATGACTTTGTCCTTCACCCCTCCTAGTTCCTGCCTCCAACCCATGGCAATACAAAAAATAAAAAAACCTCAAACAACACCTAGTTCTGAACAAATCCTGACTTGGGGGAAAGCTTGACCTTGCTTTTGGTTCAAGGAGTGCTTTTATGTAGCAAGTTTTGCAGCTCTTAGAATGTAATGTGTTGAGCCAAAAATGCGGGGGGAGGGGGGGAAACAGCTCAGTGGAATAGAGCACTTGTCTTGCATGTGCAGGGTCCTAGGTTCCATCCCAGAACCCTTAAAAAAAATGTTCATATAAATATAGACATTAATAGGGAAAAAGAAAAACCAATAATGCAAGATAGAAAATAACTCAGCATAGATTTCCTTGGTAGCTTATAATCATGTCTAGCTTTGAAGGGCTCTGGCTCTGACCTTTACAAGGGCAGTGACCAACTTACAGCCTTAGTGGCCTTGTGTCCAGACAGCAAAATAAAATCCTATAATGGAAGATTTCAACGGCAAATGACAAGGGAGCAGTCTTAAAAAATTTGAAAGCAATTTTTTTTAAAGAAACGTAGGTAGTAGTATTTGGAGAATTTTTTTCATCTGGGTATTTTATAATAATTTATGAATACACTTAAAAATTTGTTCAGTTAGGTGAATTGGATAACATTGTCTATGAAGTTCTGTAAACTTAACACCTTTTTATCTCAGGACCTTGTTTAATTGGCTCCATTGCACAAAAACAAAGTATAGCACCTTTTAAGCTTATTGGCATACACTTGGATAAAGACTTAATTGTGGAACTGAGAATTTTTTTTTGTCAACTAGAATGAGCATATTTCCTTCCCATATATAACTAAAATCTTGTTTTCTAAAAAGAGAGAATGAAACTTGTACCCAAGAATAATTCAATTAGTCACTCCCTAGTCTCCTATCAGATGTTTCCTCTGGGAAGATAATGCAATATTGTTTCTGGAGTTTTTTTTTTCCTCCTCTAAAGTTTTTGAGTCTACAAGTCATAATTCTGCAACTGAGATTGATTGAGGTAGATCTTGAAAAAATGGGTTTAAGTTTTAATGTTTTTAGTAATAAAAGCAAGGATATATATGTTACATTATAATACCTATGCACTGGAACTCACCTAAGCATAAATTATAAAGGAACCGTTAGTAATTTCTATTGGCAATAAAAACTAAATTATGAATTGCCTAAGTTTACTTAAAATGCTTAGTAAAACTGCAGTGTTCTTCATATGTGGATGACTTTTAGCTTGGATTGGGGAGAGGCACCGTTGTCATTCCTCCCAAGTTTTTATATAAAAAAATAGATTTAGCCAGGCTACTAATTTTTGTTTTTTAAACTTTTTAATACTCAAGTTTTGTTTTTTTTTGCTTAATACTAACACTATTAACAGGTACCTTTGTAAGAAAAGCATAAAAACACTTTGCATCAAACTAGTGCTTGAGTCACCTTTGTTTTAACCTTGGTATTAAAAATAAGCCCTTTGAGAACTTAGAAATGAACTATAGTACTTTCTGAAGTAATATTCATCCCTTAATATTGGGTAGACAAACATTAAAGCTAGAGGTCACCAGCTATCCTTTTGCCAAGTATATACTAGTTTATTTGGTGTTAACACATCAGTCTGAGATTGTGCAAGACAGGACCATGGGAAATAAGAACTGAGGTGGGAAATACCAGAAGTTTGGCACTTAACATTAAGAACATTTTCACATCTTTGCTCCTTGGCTAAAAATATAGGTGATTTAAGTTTGAATCATTTCTCTAGAAACTTATTTATTTAGATCTATATAGGTTGGAGATTGAAAGGATTATATTAATAAAGCTAACCTTGAATTAACCATAAAACCCCTTTGTATCTTATGGGGTTCCCATTGTTGATAAAATAACACTGAAGATAAGTGATAGGTTAGGGCATCAGTAATCCTTGCTTGGTTAGGTGAGCTTTTAGCATAACTTAGTTGTTAGAGCAAGGAACTTAAGGCATTACTTTAGAATAGCCTAATTTCCTTTAGAATATAAACCTAAGGTTTCTTTTTCATGCCAAGATTCAGCATACATTTGAGGTATGGGGTTTTGGCTTTTTAACATCTTAATCTGTGGGTACAAGAAAATATACTGTAGTTGAAAGAGATGAGGTAATGACAGATGAGGCTAGCCTCTGGAAAAATGTCTTATAAAGGCTTAGTTCCTATGTTGCACTGTTAAAAATCACCATGCTTGGTGATGGCATAATCACGAGCATGTTCTGCTTGATAATATGCAGTACTGAAAGTTACTCAGGGATTGCAGGCTAAAAAGCTAAAAGCATCTTATATGTACCGAGTTACTTTTTTTTTTTTTGTAGTGGTTTTTTTTTTCTTGACCGTCCCATTTCATTGTACTATGGGAAATAGAATTAGTTTTGCCTAATAAAATGTATGTAGCAAGCACTTGAAGCATTGCTACAAATGGATATTAGCCAAAAAATTTAAATGAAACCACCACTAACAAAAGATGGCTAGAATATACAAAAGTGTGATGTAAATAATGTTAAAGCCTACAGAGAAGACGAAATTAATACTTAATGATCAGAAATTATTTCTAAAGGTACCTAGTTAAGAGATAGTCATGGACAAGTACAATAATAAAAGGTTCCAACGTACTTTATTTTTTATTTTGGAAAAGTATAATAAAGAAAAAAATGCTGATTTAAATTTCATCTCCTTTTCCTTAGTCTGTCCATGTGAATGTGCTGTGTGGAAGAGTAAAAGGGCCCAACTAAATGTGTTCCAGTGATTCTAATAGGTATTCCAAATTAATTGATGCTTGTATATTTAACAGTTGTTATGTTAGGATTCTGGGATCAACCTTAAATAAAACTTATTAAAAGATGGGGAAGAGTAATTGGTAACTTTGATGTACAGGTTATATAACATTTCCCAGTTTCTCCCTTGAATACCTGAAGTGAAATACTTGGTATTCTCTTTGCAGTTGATGGTCCTCTTGCATGGGTTTACAGGAATACATGCAAAAGACCCAAGTCCTTTCCTTCTGTTAAACTTTTTATATGACATTCTCCCTACTTGTAGCAGTTTATTTCCAGAGTTCAAATGTGAAATAAGTTTAGTATACTTTTCTGTCCTTAGATTCCCCAAATATTGGTTCTTTTTATACTAAATAGACAAATATACTTGTTTTAGGAAAACAGATTTGAGGTCCTTTTTGGATAATGAAGTGATATAAATTCATATTTCAAAATGTAAAATCAGCTTAGAAAACTAAATTTAGAACTTAAGATGAAGAAATGGGGAAGACTTGGTATGAGTTTTCATTATGCCAGTACAGAGCATATAATATACTGTTGTAAGTCTGAAGTTATTAAAGTCTTGATAAGCTTAGAGGAAATTATTTTTTCCACTATGTTCTCCAGAAAAATGTCTTTAGGTGAAATGAGAGGACTTGGATACAGGTCTGATAACAATGTCACTATCAGGATTTGCTCAATGCAAAACAGCTCTACTCTAAAAAGTTGACCTAATGGCTTCTAAAGAGCAGGCACCTCAAGGTTTCATGACCATTTCTGTTTACATGAGGAAAAACAAAAACTAAAAAAATAAACTTTTTTCAAAAATGAGCTTTGAATTTATGTGGTAAGGCACGTTTTATTTCACATGACTTCATGGTATAGTGCAAGAAACGTTACTTTGGAAATTCATCCTTTAGGAAATCAGTATATGCAGAGAATGAATTACTTTGAGATCCCCTAAGGGGGTGTCATGATAGCTGGTTTATTAAAATTTAATTTCTAAAAACATGGTGGAAGAGATGCCACTTTTTAGGTTGACCTACACTTAAAGTGAACAAAAGAAATCTTTCGTCTATTAATATAATCTGATAATCTTGAGATATGACTACTCAGTGTCATCCTTATTCTAGAAAAATAGAAGAATAAAGTGAATGCAATGGTTGAAAAGCACTCAAAAATATTTGAAACACATTGTAGTGCTCACATTATAAGCTTCAAAATGGAATTCTGAAAAAATGTCCTCATAATGTAATTTTTCTTGTTCCAGTAGCTTTCCCTTACTAAGAAAAAGTTTTAAAGCATTTAAAAAATGGAACTTAATGTATGTAATAAGCTGTGTAAAAATACCAGTATTTGGGTGGTAGTGGATATATTTACACATTGAACTGCTGATTACTGGACTAATTTTTAAGTTGCTTCCAAAAGTTATTTCATTCTAGAGGACCATTATAAAACAGAATTGTAGCAATTGTTTTTAATTTTTCTACTTTCCTCATTAAGGTCTGCTTTACCCAAAGAATAGTGTATATTTTAACATGACCTAAAGGGGTGAGTTTACCCCTGTCACAGATTTTTATCTGGGAATAGAAGGATTCAAACCCTATTTGATCCCTAGCTCTTTGCTGAAAGTGCATAAACAGGAATCCTGAATTTATTATATAGACCTCCTCGCATTATGTAATCGAAGCAAAGGGAAACCAGCGATGGAGTTAGAGGTACGTAGACTAAAGAGATGCTTGCAAATACAACAATGGTTCTAGAGTAGTCAAGATTTCTTGTTGCCGAACTCAATATAAATCACAAGTTCAGAGAAAAACTTAAAATAAATTTAAAAGCCCTGAGGTCCTTTTACTGAGATGGAAAAGCAAGCAGTCCAGCCAAAAGGAGGGGTGAGGGAAGGGGAAAACACATAAATCACATCTTAGAAAGTATCAAAGCAAGTATAATAGATGAGCTATGAAAAATTTTCAAAACTAATAACTGTAATTCTATTTTAATCAGCTATTTAGCTGGTACCCACTGCTATATCACCTAGTATGAAATTTTGGAATTACGGAGCAATGGAGGTACGCTGGAAGCTCCCAAGTGGGCGTGGAAGGTAGGTTGTTTTGAGTTTAATAAAATTTGCAGTGTGTGAAAGTGTGGATCGGGTATAAATCTTGAATCCTACCTGTTGGTGAACACTTAGTAGTTCATTTACTTTTTTGTGCCATATACTTTAGGAATGTAATAGGAAACACTGTAGCACATACCAGTGACACAATGAAAGTGCCTACTGCAAGAATTAAAGCACAAAATACGTGAAAAGCTAAAGGAAAAAGTGACTATGATTCCCAGATGGTGTAAGCAAATGGAAAAAACCCCAGAAAGTTAAGGAGGTAGATCAGAAAGGCATTGAAAGTGAAAAATTTCTGATTAGAGGCATGGATTAATTTGTAATGGTCAGTGTGACAGATTGGGCAAAACATCAGTTAGGATTTGAAGATTATTGACTGAAGTAGAAGTGTCAGGACCATTTTGTAACATTTTAGTAGTTCAAGAAAAATGATCATGTAAATGTATGTAATGGCATTTTAAAAGTAATTCAACTAAATTAAATACTTTATTATAACTTTGTTTTTAATCCAGGTCTCCAGTTTGTGCAGGCATTCTGCTGTGAAAATGAACTGACCTTATTTAATGGTGAAGTCATTGGAAATTTTACCAATCCAGAGGTTTCTCTTTCAGGGTAAGATGTAATTGAAGTATGATAGAACTAGGACTTAATCCAGCTGCCCAATTATACAGGTTATATGTTAGTAAACTGAAGCTGTGAGCATAAATAGCTGCCCACTCAGTTTGTTAAATATCAGATTATTGATGAGTGCTCATCTTAAAAACATCACTGAATTTTTAACAAGTTGGTCATGGCCAGTTCAAATAATGTAGAATGTTGGTTTGTGCCAGATTTATGGAGGTAGATCAGAAAGGCACTTGAAGTGGTCAGATTTTACAAGCTCCTTTCTAGTAACTTTCCTTTATTAATTATCCAGGTCCTCCTTAGAATGTGTTTGACATCACATAGCCTCTGCACCCTAACCACTGTAACCGTGATAGCCACAAGGTGGGGAGGGAGGGGGAAAATTTTTCTGAACAGAACTAGAGTAATTGCACCTTTCCTTTGAAAAAGAATGTAGAACAAGATAACTAATACTAAGACATCTGAGTTCACTGGTGTCTCTCCCTCTAAGCCACCCCCATGTTTCTTTTGTATTTAAAGAAACTGTCATTTAAATAGGTATTTTTCCTCAGACAGGGTCTTGCCATGTTGAGCAGGCTGGTCTTAAATTCCTGGGCTTGTTTTTTCTGCTTAAGTCTTCTAAATACTGACTACAGATGTACTGTATCCATCTTAACAGATTTTTTAAAGTAATGTTGACACCAAAAATAAATAGCTTCATTCCATAAGAAAGGGAGTTTTCTCCTCGATAAGTAAATATTGGGGGGTGGATTTTTAATGGTCACCGATTTTAACAGGATTGTCTAAATGTATGATTCTGCTATTCTTTTTCCACACCAGCTTTTTTTTAATTTTATTTTTTTTGGTGGTGCTGGGGATTGAACCCAGGGCCTTGTGAATATAAGGCAAGCACTCTACCAACTGAGCTACAACCCCAGCCCCCCACACCAGCTTTTTTAACTGAAATATTTTCATATATAACATGTGCTTAAATTAAAAAAATTCACTTAGAAGTGAAAGCCCTGTATGCATTGTGATGAGCAGTTGAGAGATCGGGAGTCTTGCTAATAGAATCTTGGATTACAGACTCATTAAATTTGTTACTTACACACTGCCAATAAATTCTGTTTTAGAGGTGATATACCCACTTCATCTACTATATAAAACACATTACCTAGGAATACCATGTTGGCAGTAGGTAAGGGCCAGATTATATTGGAAGTTTTCATTCAAGTAAAGAAAAAGACTGCAATTTACACATAATTTATTTGAGTTTTATTGTACATAATATGTGGCTGGTCCCAGTGCTCACACTGACTTGAGGGAGATGTTTTGAATTTTTACGCTCAGAGTTGCTCAGTTGCTGCTGCTGCTGCTGCTGCTGCTGATTTGTTTTCTTTGAGGATCAAGGTGGGTGCTTTCATATAAAATCTGGTTTTTAATTCCTTCTCTGGCAATTCTTTCCTGGATTCTTTGCTTTGCATGATTATACCTACAGGGAAACCTTGTAAGAAAAGATAGATTTCTGTAGGAATTTAACTATATATAACACAATTTCAAAATGCTTACAGGTGACTACCCAAGACAAAATTATAAATAGTCAAACTTTAATTTGGAGTGTTTTTGGGTAGTTTGGAGTCAGTATAGTTGTACACATACTTATGAAGAATAAGGGACAAGAAACCACTGGGAATAGTTGAGGCCTTATTAAATCTGTTCAGGCATTCAACAAACGATGATAGTTAACAGATATTGTTTTGTAAGGCAGATTTCCCTTTAAAATAGTCTTCAATGACTTCTGGAATCTTCGATATTTCTCTGAAGAGTGTGCATTTGAATTTTAGGTAACCTATTAAAATCATGGAATTTCAGGAATACTTAGTAACATACCAGCATCCTAAAGTCACCAAGATAAATCCTCCCACTCCAACATCACATGATCTTCTAATTCTACCTGTCAAAAATAAGCATCACCACTAGAATATAATCATCATACACGCATACCTTATAGACTAGTTAATCCATCTTGAAAAACTGCTCAAAGAAATGTTTTTATAGAGAAATAAATATACTCACTAGTTAACAAAAAATGTCCAAGTCCAGCCACAACAGATCCCAATGAACCATATAATATCGAATCCCGTGCACAGGGAATGTTTTCAACATCTAAAATTCCTAGGAGCTTAAACGGCTAGGATAAAATAGAAAAGAACCTAGATTGAACAACAAAATGTTTTAGTCCAGGGTGACCTGGCAAGATTATAATGTGAATAGTATTCTGTTATAAAGGGATTAACCTAGAATATGTGCTATTCAGCAACTTGAATCAGTTTACATTGCCTTATTATGTCTTTTAATTTGGAAACCTTGAAAATTTGGCCAGAAGGCCCTCAGCAATTGGCTGTTTTAGGAAACACCAGTGTACATTGTATTATGAGCTCTTAGAAACAGCAAGACTTTCAGATTTTGATGTTAACTAAAAGAATATCAATTGTTAGAACAACCTTTCATGTTAATAGGAACATTAACTCCCAGAGGAGTATACTGGGCCTGTACTATCACATCATCTTGGTGTGATGGAACAAATTGGGAATCTGGTTTTATATTTAACTGGGATGTCTGTCACTCTTAATTTAATTCTTTTAGGGTTTTTGGGAGAGACATTGACATTTCGACATTTCTTATAAACAAATCTAGAGTTTCAGTACCCAGTGCCACCCCCCCCAAAAAAGTCTTACAAAATGAAAAATGATAAGTTTTCAGTAACATTGCTTTTTAAAGGAAGCCAGCCACTGTCCATTTCACATGACTTTTTAAAAAAAAGGTTCATATGGTGTGGGGCCATTATGGGAAGATTCTGTAGGATGAAATAATAAAGGAAAGGACAGGAGTCGACATCATGATACATGATAACTCAATTGTATTGATCCATGTTTGCTGCTTTGGCTCAAATCTGCTGGAAAAGACAAAATGCCTTGGTTCATATTAAAGTAAAAATTGCACACTCTTGATGATTGTCCTTTTTTACCCCTCTTGCCTCCTGTATCCCTCTACTCTCACACATGATCTAGAGACTTGTTTAGTGTGTGTGATATTGATAGGGAATGCTGGACTCCAGAACATATGTTACCCTCAAACAAGCCTACTCCTCTAGGAATTAGATTAAGATGGGAGGGGGGCTTGCTGATAATGTGTGGTAACAATTATTAAAGCAGCAAGCAGCAGTTTCTAATATCCATCCAACTTACACGAAGCACAGGTTCCTTCAAGGCCCCCCCCCCTCCGCATTGCCACCTATTTGGATTCCTTTTTATGGCAAATATTTTTAGAATTTGTTAAGTTTTTTACTAAATGTGTTAAATTGTACCTGCCAAATAAGTTAGTAGGTACCTTGAACTTTAAGTCTGCCCTCATACTTGGATTCATAGGTTGGATTCATGGAGCATAAGGGGTGCCCCTTTTTGGTATCAGTGATTGAACTCTAAGCCATATCCCCAACCCTTTTGATCTTCTGAGACAGGGTCTCACCAAGTTGCCCAGGCTGACCTTTGGGATACTCCTGTCTCAGCTTCCTGAGCTGCTGGAATTACAGGCATGTCCATAATGGAATAAAATGGTATTTTAAAATTAAGTGAGCCAAAGCTGATTCTAAGAAACACGATAGTTCTTGAGCTCCACTCTCAACAAAACTGGTCTAAAGTGTCAATACTGGGAACTTGAGCTCAAATCTAACTAATCGGTAATTTAGGGGCAGGGGTCATTACTGGCAGGCCCATAATATCACAACGTGGAAACGTGGCTTCAGGTAAATATGATGGAAGTCTGACCCCAAGGCCCATGTCATTTCTGTTGCACAAAACTAAACTCACAGATTGAACTCATGCATGTTACGGTCTACCACTGAGCTGCAACTGCAGTGATATATTTAAGGCTTTTTTTTTTTTAAAGTTGTTGATAGACCTTTATTTGTGGCGCTGAGAATTGAACCCAGTGCCTCATATGCCAGGCAAGTGCACTACTGCTCAGCCCCAGCATTAAAGCTTAGATTTTATTAAAGAGTTTATCAGTTCACTTTGGAACTGCTGAATGCTCTAGAGATTTTCAGATCAAATTGGACCTACATTTGTGCCCATGTTTTTTTCCTCTTGTTGCAAAGGTGATCTAGATGATCTAGAACTAATCTTCAATACTTATGCACCTGATTCCCTTATGCCTACACAAGAACTTTTCTGTCCTTTTCACGTGTATGAGATTTTTCTATTATAATCATAACAAAATTTTCTCATTTCCCAGCAAAACTACTTGAGTTTCCTTGGTGTGCTTCTCCATTTAGAAACCTTATGCTCTTTGCTGATACACTGGACATGAATTTTAAATAAAAGATTAAGCAAGGATGAAGCATTTACCTGTACTCCAAGGATACCCACTTTGTAGCATCCATCTTATCAGATGTAGAACAGATAGTCATTTTGTTATTAAATAATTTACTGTCTCCTGGGTACTCCTAGCAGCTTTGTTTGTCTCCTCTACAGATCTTAAATGTTGGAAGTGCTGCCCTTTTCTGGAAAGAGACTCTGCCTACTGATACCTCTCATAATTGAAGTCAATCTTGATCTTAATATTTCCATAAAACATAACTTTCCATCTCAAAACCTTCCTCTTTTTTTAAACATCATTTTGCTTTTATGTGGTGCCTCATGTATGCTAAGCGAGCACTCTACCACTGAGCCACAACCCCAGCTCCCAAACCTTCCTCTTAATGACGTCTCTACTCAAATAATTTTCCAGCCAAAAAAAGAATCATCCTTTCATCTTCAAATCCATGTACAATGTATTTGCAAGTTCAAAATATGTGCTGAACCTACTAGTTCTCAACTTTTAGTATATACCAAACTAACATCTGTCAACAGTATCTTAGATCTTTCTGCAATCACTCTAAAAATGCGTGACATATTCTCTTAACTCTTCATGGCTTCTGAATATGCTCAGAATAGCACATACTCTTTACCACTACTACAAAGGCCTCCAAGTGATCTCATACCTGCTTGCTTCTGTTTTCTACTCTCTTGTCCTCCACTCTAGGCACACTGGCCTTGACATTTCTCGATAAACCTAATACACACTGCATTTCTCTTGGGTCTTTACATGGTTGACTCAGTAAATGAAATTCTTATTGTTGGATTCCCCCACTAGAAAGTGAGCTCCATTAAGGACAAGGACTTGGCCTGTTTTGATGAAGACTATATCCCTACTATATATAAGTTTGACGCCAGATAGTGTAGGTAACTTTGTAAATATTGTTTGACTTCTTGGAATTCACACTTCACTTTTGGTGAATAACTACCAAATTTTACATTTTCAAATTTCTTGAAGGACAATAATGAGTAAAATTTAAAGGGTAACTCTGGGTTTTACCTTAGGTTTGCTAATTCTAATAAATAGTTATTTTCCCTGGGTTGTACTGGAACAATCACTGACATATCCTTTAAAAAAAAATAACTGCAGGCTTCCTTTTCTGACTTCCTGGGCTGTTATTCAGACACAGCTTATTACATAATTTCCGTCATCTCTGATCAATTTTGATAGGTATTACTTTTTTCATGAGCAATTTGTGGGGTATACCCGCCACCCATAAATCTGGCGATATTGAGGTTAAGGTCTATAGCCACCTTTCATTCACTGACTACTTGAGTCAAATAAATAGGTCCATACTTATCACTTTCTCCCTTCATTCTTATTACCTATGTACATCAGTCAGCAAGGCATGGTGGTGCATATCTTTTAACACAAGCTACTAGGGAGACTGAAACAGCAGATCAAAAGTCGGAGACCCGTCTGGGCAACTTTTTGAGACACTCTGAAAAATACTGTAATGGTGAAGCTACGTACAAAATGCCAGATAGGGAAACACCTCAGTCTGCTTTTGGGGAATGCGACAGAGAACGTAATTCAGCTTTACTACACCCAGAATTTGGATTTTACCCTGAAAGAAATGGGCGATTAGGACTGGATTTTAAATAGGCTGAAATTGTATAGTTTATACTACGGGAAGCTCTTGCAAACAACCGTGGAAGTGGACTCAATAGGGGAGAGCGCCAAGAAACAGGGATGTCGGTTAGGCAGGCTATTAGTTACACCACTACGTTGCACTCTTGCCGTTTGGTCCAGAGAAAGCTAATGGGAATCCCCCCCGCCGCCCCCTTCATCTGACCTTTCTGCTCTGGACATAACCGGAATATAGCCACCGGTTAACATTTACTGAATCTGTTTAATGTGTAGAATGCCACATTTAAGGCAAGGTACCTGTCCTCGGAGCATTTTCATCTCGCAACAAGCAAAATTCAATGTAATGTCCTCGTCAGCAAAATTTTGTCAAAGGATTCAGTGCTGGCTGTTTCATAACAACCTGCAAATCATTAATATTGCTGATCGCTTTCCCCTCGTTTAGGACAGGGTTGTCTAGGCCACTAAGCGCGGGAGAGGACTAGTATTAGTTATGGTTTCTTGCATTCGCCTGGTGGAGTAACAGGGGACCCGTGATCCAAGCCTAGGAAACTCAGGACGCCGGGACCTTACGCGCTTCCCGCCCCACTCTCCCGTCTGAGATCGTGCGCCCCGCCACCCCCGCGTTACCTTCCCCTTCCCGGACTCGCCCTGCTCCGGCACGGCCGCCATGGGGACCAGTTGGCTCCTCCAGCCCCACCTTGCGTCCGCCCAAGGCCTCAGGAGCGGAAGCCAGGCCAGCTGCGCCCCGCCCGCTGGCTCCCGCCCGCCCCCGCGCGCCGGCCGCCATTTTAGGGAATGTTCTTAATGCTACGCAGAGGCCGTGCTGGCGCCTCGGCTGCCACCTTTTTAGTTCAATCGGACGGATTACGCTATCTTCCATGTCCGGCAACCAGCTCGAAGGGCCGGGAGCGTGGGAGGCGGCGGGCTGGCGAACCACCTCCGGCTCCCGGCTTCCAGGCAGGGTGGGGGAGGCTTGGAATCCTGGGTGAGCGACTCGGCCCTCTTTTCGCCTCCCCCCTAACCGCCATTTTTAACCGTCCTCGGGCGCGCGCGTTTTCTCAGGCACCCGGGCGCCGGGCACGCGTCGAGGGCGGTTCGCGGCTGAGGGAGCGCGCGCGCGCCGCCGCGGCTTTGTCCTGCGGGGCGGACCCCTGGCAGGGGTTGGCTGAGCCCTAAGCGCTCCCAGTCCGGGTCCCTGGCCCGGAAGTCGCCTTTCGCTAGTTGGACGGCCTTCGTCCCCTACGTGTCCTTTGTTCTTCCGGACCCCAAACAAGCCCTCAGTACTACCGGCTGCTGCTCTCTGCGATAGCAGCCATTTAGTCCCTCGTGCCTCCCTCCAGCAATTGTGCTCCGACGCCCCCACCTCCACACCACCTCTTCTTGGTTTTAATACTTATTGTCTTTAAAAATAGCACTGCTCAGTTTGCTTAAAGGAGACTGGGGACAAAATGGAGGGAACAGCTCGCTTTCATCCTAGTCAGGACGTTGGTGTCCACTAGTAGTGGGTGGGTGGAAGCAGGGCCGGGGAGGATGAAACACTTTCACGTCCAAGGAGAGAAATGCTTGCGATGTGAATTTTTGATGTTCCAAGTTACCCTTCCTACGACTGCGACCTGACGTGCAGTCCTGTGTAAGGCACGGTCCGGCCAGTTCGGCAGTCAGTCCGGTTCCTTTTTTGTGTTAAATTTTTCTACTTGACCTTGTGCCTCCATTATCTAAGTACCTTTATATTTCTCGACTTGGCATTTGAAATGTCTCGAGTTTTTCTTTTGAAAGTATACTATTCTGGGGAAAATATTCAGACTTGTCATTGTGCAGAGTCACGCTGCTTCCAGTTATGCTGCAGCCTGGCACATAGCGCCCAATTGTGTTAGAGATGGTGATTTAACCATCATGAACTGAGAGCTTTCGTTTTTTTTTTTTTTTTAATCTCATACCTTTCACCAATCACGTGAAACGCACAATCTCAGAAAAAGAAAAAAAAACCCACACACAATATGATTTATATTTATGTGTTTATGTGTGACAGGTTTATTTTTAAAAGAATTAGGAACCTGGACAGTTAGAAATTACATACTGCTGTAATAATTATTAGGGCATGGAAAAAAGTAAACCCGTCGGTGATATCCTTGCCAGCTTTGGATTCTCTGCTAAAATTTTTTATACACTATTCTTTGAACTCTTGGTCCGGAAGGTAATATTTAAGGTAGTAATATTCCATAAATGAATGAGGAATTCTTTTGAAGTGATTTCTAATTATGTTGTAAAGGAAGGAAAACTGGAAAAGTACCAGGTAAAATACCATTAAGTCATCCTGCTTTACTTTTCATTGTGACTGAAAAAAATGCCAGTAGATTTAGTGGAGATCCATTTCATTAGTCTTTGAAAATATTTTCATATGTATTATTTTATGTTAAAATAACTTCACAGTAATTTGCATGTTTAACATTTTATATATGTACATATATAAAGTGAAAAGTAAAAATCTCTTTTGCTATCCTTCTCAAATATAATCAACTAAGTTTGATGTATTTTTCCCAGCTCTCTTCCTTTTTCTCAATTAAAAATTATTACATGAGCCTGACATGGTGGCACAAGGCTGTAATCCCAGTGGCTCAGGAGGCTGAGGCAGGAAGATTGCAAGTTGAAAGCATGCCTTAGCAATTTAGTGAGACCCTGTCTCAAAATAAAAAAATTAACAAGGGTTGGGGATGTGGCTCAGTGATAAAGTTCCCCTGGGTTCAATCCTCAGTACCCCTTCCCCTCAAAATTATTACATGAATGCATATATTTTGCAGTTAACTCAATCCTGTAGGAGTCAAGGGTATAATTAATTCAGTGGTAGAGCACTTGCCTAGTATACATGAGGCCCTGAGTTCCATCTCCAGCACTGCAAACAAAACAAAAGAAACACTGGAATATATGGGGTAAAAAGTCTGCTATGTCCCATACATCTACATATGATATATACTGAGGTGGCACTGCACTGTCATTTGCATTCTATAATTTACCTCTTGCCATTCAATCTTGTAATGCTTTTTTTGTGTAAGGGACTTACATAGATTTATTAATTTTACTGGCTGCTTAGTAATCCTTTAACCAGTTTTCTTCTGATTGATATTTTTAATAGTTTCAATTTTTTTCACTAATCTGAAAGGCATCCTGCTTACATAAACCTTTTTGAGTCCCATAATAAAAAATACTCTCATAGTTCTGAAAATAATTATTAAATACTCCCTTTCTCATTCATAATTTTCTTTTTCTTTTTTTCCCCCTTTTCTTAAAAGATCAATTTTTGGTCTTTATTAAGCAGTCTTTTAAAAAATTTCTTATTTTTTCTGCTTATCTTGTGTCTCTTTGTTTTTTAAATAGCTTTTTGAATTGGCTACAAGTTTTTGATCAGCTACAAATTTTCTGAAAACTGCTTCTGCCATGGGTGATTGACACACATTCCCTGCTGTCTATTTCCTCTGCACACTGCTACCTCCTCCTGCACCATCTAAATCCTCCCCTACCCTCAACACAGGCTCTCTCCTCCATGAGTCCTCCCAAACAATCCTAGTTTAAGATTATCCCTTCTCTTCATCTCTTATGCTTCCAGCTATAAAGTGAGGATAGTAATAATTCCCTTTATATAGTTATTGTGAGGATCAAATGTTATAAATTGTTCAGTAGAGGGCTGGGGTTGTAGCTCAGTGGTAGAACACTTGCCTGGTGTTCATGAGGCCCCTAGATCAATCCCCAGTACTGCAAGTAAATTTTAAAAATAAATGTGTTCGGTTGAGTACTAAGCATTAGCTAAATGTTCAGTTAATTATTGTCTCAACTCCTATAGTACTTACTTGAAATGCTCACTTGGAGGTTATTTTTGGTTTGAATTTATAAGTTACCTTGCAATGTATTTGTTTTCTCCCAGCTGTTTTGAGAGCTGGAACCATATTTTTGCCTTTTATTTTCAACACACATATCTGATACAAAGTTGATTTTTTTTTTCCAGCATTGGGATCAGTGATGTATATTAGGGCCCTGCCTCTTTTGCATGTCAAAGGAAGACATGAAGTCATATCCCAGTTCCATCTTTCTGGCCTCAGCTTTAGGTTGACGTATTTTCCTTCTTGATTATCCCCAGATATTGCATTAGATGTTTTTTTTTCTTTTTTTTTGCAAAAAAAATGAACCTTACCTAATGATTTTTATTCTTACATAATTTAGAGGTGAAATTCTTTTTTTTTTTTTTTACTTTTTTTGTTTATATATGACAATGGAATGCATTACAGTTCTTATTACACATACTATAGAGCACAATTTTTCATATCTCTGGTTGTATATAAAAGTGTATTCACACCAATTTGTGTCTTCATACATGTGTTTTGGATAATAATGATCATCACATTCCACCATCATTAATAACCCCATGCCCCCTCCCTTCCTTTCCAACCCCTCTGCCCTATCTAGAGTTCATCTACTCCTCCCATGCTCCTGTTCCCTATCCCACTATAAATCAGCCTCCTTATATCAAAGAAAACATTTGGCATTTGTTTTTTTGAGATTGGCTAACTTCACTTGGCATTATCTTCTCTAACTCCATTTACCTGCAAATGCCATGACTTTATTCTCTTTTGCTGATTAATTTTCCATGTGTATATTTGCCACATTTTTTTTAATCTATCTATTGAAGGGCATCTAGGTTGGTTCCACAGTTTAGCTATTGTGAATTGTGCTGCTATAACGTTGATGTGTCTGTGTCCCTGCAGTATGCGGTTTTTAAGTCTTTTGGGTAGAGACTGAGGAGAGGAATAGCTGGGTTAAATGGTGGTTCCATTCCCAATTTTCCAAGAAAACTCTGTACTGCTTTCCATATTGGCTATACCAGTTTGCAGTCCCACCGGCAGTATATGAGTGTACCCTTTTCCCTATATCTTTGCCAACACCAGGCCAACACCATTCTAAATGGAGAAAAATTGAAGGCATTCCCTCTAAAAACTGGAACAAGACAGGGATGCCCTCCTCCACCACTTCTATTTAACATAATTCTTGAAACACTGGCCAGAGCAATTAGATGAAAGAAAAGGATACACATAGGAAAAGAAGAACTCAAATTGGCACTATTTGCTGATGGTATGATTCTATACCTAGAAGACCCTAAAGATTTCACCAGAAAACTTCTAGAACTAGTAAATAAGTTCAGCAAAGTAGCAGGATATAAAATTAACACCCATAGATATTGGTTTATTGTTTTCCTTCCACAGATGCTTGGTCATAAGCTCTTTTAGTGCAGGGAGTTGATTATTTTCATGCTTTGCTTTTTTTCCAGGACCTAGAATAGTGTCTGACACATATTAGGTTCTCCATAAGTATTGGTGGGATAAATGGATGAATGAATCAGTGAATGAACAAGCCTGGAAACTTTACCTGCTCTGGTGAGCTGGCCACAGTTAATTTACTAATTGGCAGATCACTCTGGAACAGATCACTCTGGAACAAATTTGACATATTTTATTACCAGTTTAGAAACCAATAGGGACTGATAAGCATACTGGTCATTTAGCATTCTTAGACTTTATGAAATTACAAAGTTATTAAATAGTCAATTTTTCCATTATACAGTAGAACAAATTTTGTATTAATAATCAGGGTTTATACATTTACAGGAAAAGATTAATATTTTAGTGTTCACTATGTTTTAGGCACTGTGCATAATGATGACTTCATTCCATTCCACACCTCCCCCCCACCCGCCCCCCTGCAGTTTTACCGGTTAGATGTTTTCATTTGGTAAAGAAAAAAATTGAAGCCAGGCATGGTGGTACATGTCTGTAATCTGAGTGACTTGGGCGGCTGAGACAGGAGGATCCCAACTTAGAGACTAGCCTCAGCAATTTAGCAATATGCTATGTCAAAATAAAAATAAAAGGGCTGGTGACTTAGCTCAGTGGTTAAGCACTCCTGGATTCAATCCCTGATACCAAATAAATAAATAAAAGAAAATAAAAATTAAGGTGCAGAAAGATAAGAATTTGCCTGTAGTCACTAAGTTGGCCCTATAATCAACACAGTCTCACATGAAGTCAAGGTGAAGTAGTACATTCCACATTTATAGGAGGATCATTAAATGTGTTATTGAATGCTACATCTGGGAGGGAATGTACACCTCACATAATCTCATCTTCTCCCTTCTCAAACAGGAAAACTAGAGTGACTAGGTTCTTGTCTACTGGCTTATGTAGGAAAGTTAATATGAACGTTCCTGGGGCCCCCTCCACATTGCCTTTCTTCTTATTTCAAGTATGTACAGTCTACTCTGATCATTTTCAGATTCTGTCTTGTGAATTTGCCTACTCACTAAAATGTGTTTAATACCTCCAAATCAATACTCAGCACACTTTTATGATCCTTTGCAGATATGCACAGAGTAGCAACAATATGAGCTACCCAATTTGTACCTTCTCAGCTGAAGCTGAAAAGGCAATGCTTGGCCTTCTCGTACTTAGTTTTAATACTACAAACAAGTAATACTACTTCTGCTGTAATATTCAACAAAGGAAAAAAAAATGTCAGTTTTCATCAGAAAATAAACCAAGTTGAGCTCAGAAACTCTGGTCCTTTTGGTCTTTTTACTACTATTTCCCCCCCCCCCCCCATTTTTGTGCTTTTGGTGGTGGTTTTTCTGTTTAAAATGGCTTCAAGCTGAAATGGCACCTAGTGTTCGTATATGTTAGAAAGGCTATGCTGTGCCTTACAGAGAAATATGGTAAAGCATGAATTATAGCACTGTTGACTGTGAGTTTAATGTTAATGAACCAACAATGAATGTTAAATAAGGTGGTTTTTTTAAAAAAATATTTCTTTATTATTATTATTTTTTTAGTTATCGGCAGATACAACATCTTTGTTGGTATGTGGTGCTGAGGATCGAACCTGGGCCGCACGCATGCCAGACGAGCGCGCTACTGCTTGAGCCACATCCCCAGCCCAAAATAAGGTGTTTTTATGTATTGACTGGTTGACCAGTGTTGTGACCAGAAGCTCACAAGAACTTCTGTGAGCAGTGGTTCAGTATTTTTTAAATCTGTTTGTAACAACTTTATAGAACATAACTGTGAATAATGAAACCCTACTGTATATTTGTTTTTGTTTTTTAATTTTTTATATATGAAGTTGTAGATGGACACATACCTTTATTTGTTTATTTATTTTTATGTGGTGCTGAGGATAGAACCCAGTGCCTCCTCTGTGCCAGGCAAGCACTCTACCACTAAGCTACAACCCTAGCCCTGCCAGGATCTGTTCATGAGTTGCATGTGGGTCACCACTCATGGAAGCCTAGTGGATGGAGACATCTGGTGTCTGGAAATGACCAGTGGAAATTTCCTCTGGTTAATTGCCCAGGGATAATGTGAATTTCTATCCCACTCTGCTGTGGCCCACACAGCACTTGAGATGGGTGTGACCTGCCAAGATATCAATCAATCTGCTGACTGCAAGACATCACAAAGTAATACTCACCCTTGGAATCTTATTCCTTCCTTTGATGTACCCCCTTAAATAAACCACTGGAGCCATCTTTTCTTCGTCTAGTTCCAGAATCCATGTGGACCAGATCTATCAGGGGCTTCGCCTTTTGTAAATATATTTCTGAGTATTTGTATTTTGTTATTCACTAATTATTTGACACTTTTAGGGTGGCTTAGATTCTCCTGGACAGGAAGAAGAACCCCCCAATGAGAAGCTGGCTGTCAACCCCCATTATAGCCCTGTTTTTCTTTTTTGGTACTGGAGATTTAACCTAGGGGCAATTTACCATTGATCTACATCCCCAGTCCTTTTTATTTTTTATTTTGAGACAGGGTCACACCAAGTTGCTTAGGGCCTTGGTCAATTTCTGAGGCTGGCCTTGACCTTGTAATCCTCTTGTCTCAGTCTCCAGAGTTGCTGGGATTATTGATGTGTACTACCATGCCTGGTCCAATTGTATATTTGTAACACTGTAGTTTTTTGTTCTTCTTGTGATGCTGGGGATGGAACCCAGGCCCTCACACGTGCTAGGCAAGTGCTTTACCACTGAGCCACATCCCCAGCCCCACAGGTAAATTTCTTGAACAAGTTTTTTTATTGTCTATATTCATTGGTTCTTGCCTAATCTCTATTTACTCCTTACTCCATTCAGTATGATTCTGTATTCATAGTCTACCCAAACTGGCAAAGGTGATCTCTGTGGGGATAAATCCACAGACCACTTTGTATTATGGGAGAATAATAAAAATTTTCCATTCTGGGACATTTTGAACAAATGCATAGGAGAAAGAAGAACAGTGAACTCTCAAGTAATCTCTGCTCACAGGTTCTCACAATCACCAGGATGGCCAATCTTGTTAGCTCCAACTGCTTCCTCTCACCACATTCCAGGATTATTTGGAAGTAAATTCCAGATATTCTACCCAAATATTTCACTATATTTTTCAAAAATATAAGAACTCAAAAGTCATGTTTCAGTCTTTTTAAAAATTTAACCTTTAATTAATTAACTAATTAATTAAGTGGTGCTGAGGATTGAACCCAGGACCTCACCTGTGCTAGAAAGTGCTCTACCACTGAGCCCCAACCCTAGCCCCCCCAGATTATTTTTGAATGATCAACATTTAACAGTATGAGTCATTCCTCCCTTGAAACATTTTTCTCCTCAAATTTTGGTGGCACCATTTTTTTTTTCTTACTCTTCTTGGTTGTTCTCCAATTCTGAAATTTTCTTTGTTACCTTTTTCTCATGGATTAGCCCTCCATTTTCTTTGGGACTTTGCAGGGCTCTGGTCTCACTTCACATACTGCCCAGCTGGCCTCTCTCTTTCCAAGGCTGTGCTTCCAGCAGAAGCCTGGCACTCTATCCTTTTTTCTGGTCTCTAGATGACTCTCCTTACATCTCTTAAGGTACTTCAGCTTGACAAAGTTGAAACTGAGTTTGTCATCTTCCCCACTTCTCTTCCTCTGCCGTTTTATTTCTTATTAAAAGGCACAATGCCCACACAGGTTCTCAGTCCAGAAACCTAGGAATCATTTCTATTTTTTCTCATCTCTCCCCATCACTTCTTCCCACTGCTAATCATCAACAAGCTTCTACAGATTTCATTATTGAATCCATCTATTTAGATTTTTAGGTTTATGTAAGCCTAACTTCTTTTCATCTTCACTAATGCCAACAGTATTACCTTTTGTTGGATTACAGCAGTTTCCTAAGTAGTTTCCTGCTTCCACCCTCAGTTCATCCCACTGTAAACCTTTGCCTCACTGCAGCCACAACATTAAAATCCTATCACAGGGGGCTAGGGTTGTGGCTCAGCAGTAGAGCGCTCACCTATCATGTGTGAGGCCCTGGGTTCAATACTCGGCACCACGTAAAATAAATAAATAAATAAATAAAGGTATTGTGTCCAACTACAACTTAAAAAAAAACCTATCACAGGGGCTGGGGTTATAGCTCTATGGTAGAGCACTGTTTAGCATGCATGAGGCCCTGGGGTTCAATCCCCAGTATATCCCCACAAATTCTATCATGTAATCCACCACTGAAAACCTTTTGGTGGCTTTTCATTTTTTGTAGGATAGAGACTAAAATCCTTAGCAAGGCCCTGGGTACCTGGTCTTACCTAATTCTTCTATCTTATCCAGGCCATTTATCCCTGACTCTCTAAGCTTTCAAAAATAAGTGATCTGTTGAAAAAGTTGGTAGTTAAGTATAAAAGAAATCTTAATTGTTAAATCTCATTCTGTGGACCCATTCTTTTTCTCCTGGATAAAATGAACATGTCCCGTAGCTTTTTTAGTTTCTGTCATTTAAATAGCCTCATCTCAGAAAATGTTTAGTTTCATAGAGATTACCTCAAAACTCCAGCTTTATTTAAATTCTATACTTGCCACCTTTCCAAGCTTGGGCCTATGTCACATTTGGAAACTAGCAGCTTCTTCTGAGCCTTTTGGGGTTAGGCCCAACAAAACACAGTTATCCTTTGGCATCTGGGGTAATTGTTTCCAGAACTACCCTTTACCTGAAAGACCAAAACCTTCTGATGCTTAAGTCCTTTATATAAAATGGTGTAGTATTTACATGTAATGCATACACATTTTCACATATATTTTAAATTATTTCTAGACTATGTATAATACCTAGTACAATGTGAATGCTATGCTCATTAGTCAACTTTCTGTGCTGGACAAAATACCTGAAATAAACAAATTAAAGGGAGGAAATGTTTATTTTGACTCACAGTTTCAGTCGATTGGAACATAATGGTGGAAATGCATGGTAGAGAAAAGTGCTCACATGCTCACATCAGGGCTGCCAGAAAGGAGGGGAGAGGGAGGGAGGGAGAGAGAGAAAAAAAAATAAAGGGAGAGAGGGAGAACTGCTAATTAGGGAGCAAACTGTCAACACATGAACTTTTGGGGGGGATATTTAAGATTCAAACCATAACACTATGTAAATGATTTTTATTTAGGGAGTAGTGACAAGAAAGAAAAAGTCTGTACATGTACAGCACAAATGCAATTTTTTTTTTTTTTTTTTTTTTTTGCGTTGGGGATTGAACCCAGGAACTTTACCACCAAGCTACATTCCCAGCCCTTTTTTTTCATTTTTATTTTTATTTTGAGATAGGCCCCCCTTTTAATCTTCTATTAAATTGCCAGGCCCTGGTTTTGAACTTGATCCTCCTGCCTCAGTTGATCCTCCTGCCTCCTCCTCATTAAATTGCTTAGGGCCTTGCTGAGTTGCTGAGGCTGCCCTTGAACTTGCAATTGTCCTGTCTCAGCCTCCCAAGTTGCTTGGATTATGGGTGTATTCTACTACACCTGGCTCCACAAATGCAATTTTTATTTTTTTAATTGATTTTTATTTTTATATATTTTTTATTTTTTGGTACTGGGGATTGAACCTAGGGGTGCATAACCACTGAGCCACATCCAAGCCCTTTTTAGGTTTTATTTTGAGACAGGCTCTCCCTACATTGCTTAGAGCCTTGTTAAATTGCCAAGGCCTGGTTTTGAACTTGATCCTCCTGCCTCAGCCTCCTGAGTTTCACAGGCATGTACCACCATGCCCAGCTCAGATTTTTAAAAATCTTTTTGATATTTGAATGATTTGAATCCCTTGGATACAGAGGCATAGTAGTTAAGAGAAAAAAACACTATTTCGCATGACCATCCTGATTGTAATCTGAAAATGGTGGTCTGGGATGGTTATCAACCACCATCTAATCCTCCTGCTCTCATGGGGTCCCTTTGCTAGTCTAGACAATGCTCTTAGATGGAGTCCTTAGGTGGCTCCAGGCAGTGACCTATTGTGGGGTCCACATATGGCACCAGAGATGGTCTAGTCAGTAGTGTCTCAGTGGACAGAATGGAGTAGCTTGGCACCTGTTGTTTACTATTTGACGTTTACACCCTAGCTGAAACTTTGACAATGAAACGGCTTATATCTAATATCTGGATATAATAATTGATAATTTACTTGCAAGTTATATAAAATTTCTAAATCCAAGTACCTTTTATGAACTTATAATAATAAAATATTATCTGTTAAAACAAAACATAACTATTCTAAATTTAGAAAAATAGTAGTTGTGTGTGTGTAGTTCACTGGTAAGTGCTTAGCACTCATGAGGTCCTTGGTTTAATCTCAGCACCCAAAAATAAATAAATAAAAAGAAATAAAAGTAGAAATGTAATTTAAAAAGATAGCCTGGCCTTCATTTCCATTAGCCAAAATTAATGAGATTTTCATGTGATTTATACCAGTGCCAGACATTTAAATTCTGGATAAATTTTTTTTTGAAATTTTCAAATATTCCTCTAAATTCAGGGAACAACATAATGAACTTTCATGTCTCCTTCAGGTAGCTTCAACAATCAATGCAAATTGCTTATTTTATTAACTCTATCTTCCTCCATTCTTATTTTACTAGAGTATTTCAAAGCAAATCACAGACATTGTATCATTTTTGGGGAAAATACTTTGGTAGCTATCTTTGAGAGAGAGGGCATTTCAAGAAAATAACTTCAATGGCATTGTCACACCTAATAAAATTATTGATAATATCAACGAGAACCAATCCATGTTCACATTTCCCTGAAATCTCAAAAGTATATCTTTTACAATTCTTTTGTTCAAATCGTGATGCAAATAACGAACTATCTTTGGTTTAAATTTCTTATATTTTTTAATTTTTATTTTTTGTTGCACTGATTGAATCCAGGGCCTATCAAGTGTTAGGAAAGCTCTCTACAACTTATAAGTCTATCTTAATCACTCTCCTTAACTTCCATTTTCCCCATGTCATTTATTTGTTGAAGAACTCAGGTCATTTGCATATAGAATTTCCCCTACATTGGATTTGGCTGATTGATTTCTGTTGTGTCATTTAACTTGCTCCTCCACTCTTTTTATTTCTCGTAAGAAGCTCCAGAGGCCTGATTAGATTCAGATTTAATTTTCTTGGGGAGAATACTTCAGAGTGTGCTATGTACTTTCTGTTTTTTTGAAGTTGATGGGTAGTTGTAAGGGCCTTTGCAGACGCCTGGTGTCAGCCTGATCCTCCATCACAAAGTTCCTCATTGACATTTTACTTGATGATTCTGCTGTTGATGACTGTTGCTTAAATCCATTATTTCATTAGTTACTACCATTCCTTCTGGTTTTGCTAACTAGAATTCTGTAAAGAAGAGCTCCCCTTCCTCAAACCTGAAGTTTAGGAAGAGAGGATAAATGCTTGATTCTCTCCCTTCATTTGTCAGTTTTCAGCATAACATGTTGTCACTTTAGCAGCTTCCAGAGAAAAGCAATGAGGGTTTTTCTGGGGGTGGGGTTATATTACTATGAATGCTTGGATTTTTAATAATTTTTATAATTTTGTTGTTTCTATTGTACTCACCCCTCACCCCTGATACTGGCATGGAACTTAGGGCCACTGAACTATATCACCTGGCCCTGTAGTCATTCTTTTTTGACACTCAAATAGTTCTAATTTTGGCCTCACACTGGTTCCTGTATGTTTGATAAGATTCCAGAGGTCTTTGATAGTTTCCTTACTTTCTGACACATACAATGTCCCTAACATCTTGTTCGTTTTCTGCTGTGAACTTGGACTCTACCATTTCTCCATAGTCCTAGATTTTTACTAGTGTATACAGTATTTAGAAACCAAGTACTGATTGCTAGGAAAGTTCTCCAATACCAGGGTGCTATTGATTTTAGTCTCTTTCAGGTGGGCAGAGGCAAAAAGAAAAAGTACTTTTAAATCATGAATTCGTATTAATATTCAAATTAGGATATATGTGATGCTAGTACTAGGAATATTCATTGTGCAATATCTTCTTGGTTTTTCTTTCTCTCTTTTCTTCTTTTTTTTTTTTATAATACTTTATTTATTTATACCAGGGATTGAACCCAGGGGTGCTGAACCACTGAGCCACATCCCCAGCCACCCGCTGCCTTTAAAATTTTTTTTTTGTAGTTGTACAAAAATGGACAGAATGTCTTTGTTGATTTTTATATGGTGCTAAGGATTGAATTCAGTGCCTCACACATTCTAGGCAAGTGTACAACCCCAGCCCCTCCCTAGCCCTTTAAAAAAAATTATGTGTTTTTTTTTTTAGTTATACATGACAGTAGAATGTTCTTTGACATATCATACATACATGGAGTATAAATTACTATTCTTGTGGTTGTACATTATATGGAGTTACACTGGTCGTGTATTCATATATGAACATAGGAAAGTTATGTCTGATTCATTCTACTGTCTTTCCCATTCCCCTTCCTCCTCTTTTCCCCCATTGCTCCCTGTCCAATCTGATGAACCTCTACCCAGCCCCTCCACTGTGAGTTGGCATATGCATATCAGAGAGAACATCCAGCTTTTGGTTTTTCAAGGGTGGCTTATTTGACTTAGCATGATAGTGTCCAGTTCCATCATTTACTGACAAATGCCATAATTCATTCATTCTTTCTTTCTTTCTTTCTTTCTTTCTTTCTTTCGTTGGTGACATAGGTATATTCACTTTGTAAAAAAAAAATGACCTATTTGCACATTTTTGATTTGTATACTTTTCTGTATGTATACTTCATTAAAGATTTCTTTCTTTCTTTCTTTCTTTCTTTTCTTTTCTTTTCTTTTCTTTTCTTTTCTTTTCTTTTCTTTTCTTTCTGGGATTGAACTCAGGAGATGCACTCTACCAATGGAGCCCAGCCCCCACAATTTCATTCTTTATGGCTGAGTAATATTCCATTGTGTATATATGGCACATTTTCTTTATCCATTCATCTGTTGAATGGAACCTAGGTTGGTTCCACATCTTAGCTATTGTGAATTGATCTGCTGTGAATATTGATGTGGCTGTATTGCTATAGTATTCTGATTTTAAGTCTTTTGGGTATATGCGGAGGAGTGGGATAACTGGATCAAATGGTAGTTCCATTCTAAGTTTTCTGAGGAATCTCTCTACTGCTTTCCACAGTGGTTGCACCAATTTGTAGTCCCACCAGCAATGTATGAGAGTACCTTTCTCCCCCATACTGCCAACATTTATTGTTTCTTGTATTCTTTTTTTTTTGTTTGTTTGTTTCTGCTTCTTGGTCTTTTCAATAGACAGAATTAACTGTCTACTAAATAAAGTACAATGCATATTAATGGGTTTCAGGGTTTTTGCTTTTCTGGATTTTATACTTCTGTCTCTTTTATGCTGAAAACCTTGGTTCATTATTTGCTTTATTCATACCTATGTATCTAATTATCTCTGTGTCTATATCTGTTTATCTATCTACCTAGCTAGCTACCTACCTACCTACTGTCTGCTTTTTTCCCCGGTAGAGTATACCTTGCTTACTAGGGGTGTGTAATCCATACTGTGTTTTAGTTTTTCTCTGACTATGCTACCAACTGAATATGCAGTTAGATTCATTTGTTTCAATTGATCAAACATTTTGAAATTAATTTTTTTCTCTACCCTTTGCTATTTTATAATAAAAACATTTCTAGAGGATGTGTTTGAATAAATATGTTGAGTAAATCATCCAGGAGAGAAGAGACTTCTTCTTTTTCACCTGTTCTCTTCTTCTGCTCCTAAAATGCTATGAGGGCATGTGTAAACTCACCTTTCCCGAGTGCTCACTTGTCCCAGGCACTGTGCTGAGGCCTTTGCAGACACGCCCCCCACCCCCCACCAATGTGTAACCACCTTTACTCCCCTGAGAGATTGATAACTTTATTACTATCTTGAAGACAAAACAGATTCTCAAAGAGGTTAAGTGACTCCCCAAGTCACACAATTGTCAGTTGAAAATTCAGAATCTAATCACAACTGTCTGTCTAAAACCATATTCTTTTTCATTCTTCCATGTTGTCAATGATAACCCTATACACATGTATGACAGTTAACTCTAGAACTTAATGTGACAATGTGGGTGAATCTTAGACATAAAAATGTAAGCAAAAAAACCAAAACAAAACAAAACAAATAAACATAAAAGTGCATACTGGGTTGGGGGCGTGGCTCCGTGGTAGAGTGCTTGCCTACTATGTGTGTGGCCTGGGTTTGATCCCAGGCACAAAAAGAAAAACCATCTCTACTCTGTAGGTTACCATTTTTATTAAGTTCTAAAACAGGCAGATATATGACTGAGGAGTTGAATGGGAAAGGGCAAAACAGAGCTGGGCATCAGTACGTTATTACATGATGTTGGTGACATAGGCATATTCACTTTGTAAAAAAAGAACACAAAACAAAAGACCTATTTGCACAGTTGTGATTTGTATACTTTTCTGTATGTATACTTCATTAAAGATTTACTTTTTACTTGGGAGGCTAAGGCAGGGGGATCATAAATATGAGGCAATTAATAGTAATTGTTATTAATAAACAACTGACTAAATTATTACATTATCATGATCTATATTTGAGACATCAGTTAGACATGGAGGGCTCTGTAAAAGGGTTAAAAAATGGTTTCTCTCTTCTAGTAGCTTGTATTTAATTATTTCTATAATCACCTTCATGGAGACATGACCATCACATTCTCTCCTTTACCCATTTGTTTATCAGCATTTATTAAGAATCTAATTTCTCTGTGATTTCCTTACCATATGTACAGTGCTGTCTCCCATGATGCCACTTAACACATCAAAAGGAATAGTGTTACTAAAATCTAGAGAAAAGGTCAGAGCTACCTTTTAGCATTTACTGGCCAGGAATGACACTGAACTTTACACACCTTTTCTTAACTAACTCTCAACAATATAAGGAAGCCAGCATTGTTATGTTCATCATCCATGTTTAATAGAAAAGAAAACAGATGCTTAGGTTAGAAAATTTGTCTGCAGTTACATGAAAGAGGCTGAACTGGGACTTAAACTCAATTCTCTAGAAGACCAGAGCCCTTTTGCCTAACTACTGCATGTGCATTGGAGGTGGGGGTATCCTGACACAGGAGTGAGACTCTGGGATGTGAGTCTGTCAGAGGCAGGAAGAGGTTTAGAAGTTGGGGAAACCGTGAGGAACTTGAATCAGTGGCAGGCCCAGAACAAAATGCATTCCCAAAACCCCCGGGAATATCTTTGAATGCGACAGCCTGGATTTTGGCTCTGGAGGTTTGGCATGGTGTGTACAGCGAAGGGGATTCTTTAGCTGAGACCCTCCAAAAGTGGTTCCGATTACTCCTCCTTCCTTCCTTCACAATCAGTCAGCATTCTACCTCTGCACAAATGGAGGGAATTCCAGGGAGTCTCTCATGAATGAATATGTGAAATTCCAAAAAATAACCAGGGTGAGTAATGTTAATTTATTTTAACTAATGTACACACATGTATTCACATGGACATGGTATCACACTTTAGGGCTAAAGTTTAAGATTGCAGACTTGTGGAAAAATTTTAAAACTCATCTGCTATAGTTTGAATATTAAATGTCCCCCAAAGGCTTGTCCAGCCTGTGGTATTGGAGGGAGGTGGGGCCTACTGGGAGGTCTTCAGGTCATGGGGGCCATGCCAGAGGTCATGGTCTCTTATTTCTTTGCTTCACAGTTGCCATGAGTTAAGTGGCTTTGCTCTATCACACACTTCCTCCATGAGGTGCTACCTCGGCATAGGCCCTAAAGCAACAAGACCAACCCAACCATGGATTGGAAGCTCTGAAACTTGAGCCAAAAGAAATCTTTCTTCTTTTTGATGGTATTTTGTCACACTGACAGAAAGCTGACTTAACACATCAAGATATATTTTTCTCAGCCTGTGAACAATTCATAATCTTCTTATTTCCTTAGCAAAACAAAGCATCTGAGACCCATGATTTATTAGCAGGAAGACTTGATTGCCTGTTCTTCCCATTTGAGAAAAGATAACCTGTAGGAGAGGCACCTCCCCTTCCCCCCGTACTGGGGATTGAACCCAGGGACTTTAACCACTGAGCTACATCCCCAGCTCCCTTTTTATTTTGAGACATGGTCTTGCTAAATTGCAGAGGCTGGCCTTGAACTTGCAATCCTCCTGCCTCAGACTTCTGAATTGCTGGAATTACAGGTTTATACCACCATACCTGCGGAAAGCTGCTTTCTCACCTAGAATATAGATCCATCAAGCTTAGCCTAAGTGATATCAGTACAATTCTGGGAACATCCCCCACCCCCACACTATCTGTAAGGAATGATGTTACTTACATTAGCAGTCACAACTGGTCTCACTTTAAAAAAAATATTTATTTTTGCTGCTATAAACATTGATGTGGCTGTGTCCCTGTAGTATGCTGTTTTTAGGTCCTTTGGGTATAGTCCAAAAAGAGGAATAGCTGGTGTCAACATACCTTATATATAATCAGAGATATGATAAATTATGGTTTAATGGTGTATTAAGAATTGTAATGTGGGCTGGGGATGTGGCTCAAGCGGTAGCGCGCTCGCCTGGCATGCGTGCGGCCCGGGTTCGATCCTCAGCACCACATACAGACAAAAATGTTGTGTCCGCCAAATACTAAAAAATAAATATTGAAATTCTCTCTCTCTCTCCCTCTTTCTCACTCTGTCTCACTCTTTCTTTAAAAAAAAAAAAGAATTGTAATGCAAAAATAAATAAATTAAAAATTAAAAAAAACTGTTAAAACAACAAAAAATATTTTTTAGTTGTAGTTGAACACAATGCCTTTATTTTAATGTGCTGAGGATCAAACCCAGGGCCTTGCACGTGCTAGGCGAGCACTCTACTGCTGAGCCACAACCCCCAGCCCCCTGATGTTACTATTGCTCCAAACCTGGGCTCTTCAAAGAACATCTGTCAGTCTTCCTCAAAGTCAGGCCATCCACTGTGCAGAGTGACATGTTTGAGGAGAGAATCTGAATAGCTCCACAGTAGTGGGCTACCCTGTCTTATTATAAGAACACTTCTTACACTTTCTACCTTCCATTTTCCACACTTTAAGTCCAGAGGGTTTTTTAAAATGATGGTTTATGAAATTTTATTATCACTTATTAAATAAATTAGAACTTATTTTTATTAATTAATTAATTTTGGTGTCAGGGATGGAATCCAGGGACTCATGTATGCTCAGCACTTGCTCTACCAATAAGCTACATTCCTAGGACCAAAACTAATTTTAAAGAAGGAGAAAGCTATGGTATTTTCATCTACTGCATTGTATTTACATGTTCCATCCAACTTTCCAAACAAAATTTGTCAGTTTGCTTTGGAAACACATATACCAAATAAAATTTGCCAGCATTGTTACTCACTTATGAAGATCCTGACAAAGGGCAATGAAAAATCTTGCTTTATGCTGCTAGTAGGTGGCATCACATAAGGATTGAAAATCCCGCTTTGATCAGCAGGAGCACATATGCAGTGGGCAGCAAATTGCGCTCCCTGGTGGCCAATACAAGTACTTCTTATTAGAATATTAATTGAAAAGGTAGGTGTAAAACCAGTTTAAAAAACCCACTGTACTTGTTGCTGTGAGAAGATTTCATAGATTTTTGCCAGCTGATTTTCTAATATTATTATTATTTAGAGCAAAATGCATGAGTGTATTGGGAGGGATGGGAAGAGGGTAAGGGAAGGCTTTAAAGGGAGAGAGTGAGTCCTCTCAGAGAGGAGAGGGACAGCATGCCTTTTCTGTCCTTCAGTATCACTGGGGGTCCCAGGAAAGTTTCCAGAGACTCCCATCAGGTCCACCACTTGACTTTTGACTGACAGAAGAATGACATCAGACTTTCAAGTCCTTGCTACCATGACCACACTAGGTCACTTTGGCCCATGCTGATCAGTTTAATTGTTATCTTTTCTTACAGGTTTTATGGTTGGGGGAATTATCCTCATCTTCCTGAGTTCCAGATTTTGGTCTGTGAAAGGGTCAGAAAAGTCCCGCCTTCAGGCTAACTTGTGTTATTCTTATGGGAATTATTTTAGGCCTATAGATAATAGGTAGTTCTCTTATATTATTTTTAAATTTTTGTTTAAAACTAGCTCAAACACAGATACAGAGAATTGCACTAAACAAAATGCACAGCTTAATGAATCATAGGAAAATGCCTTTTTAATTACCATCCAGCTCATGAAAGGCAATGTTGCCAGCCACTGAGAAGACCTCCACGTGTCCCACCCAATCATATCCTCCTCCCACCCCTCAAGGAACCATTAAGACAATCACTTATTTGTGTTTTTTTTTTTTTTTTTCATCCAAATGAACACTTGGATCTATATAGTTGTCCACTTAAAAACTCGAGGGCTGGGGTGGAATTCAGTAGCAGGACATTTGCAGAACCTGTGTTCCATCCCTAGAACCAAACCAACAAAACTGATATGATTTTAAATCTGTGAATCAATAACTTTCCCCTCAATCCTCTTTCGTCCTTATCTGTTGAAAAATCAAATCCTTTGACATGTGAGATTTCCCATAGTCTGGATGTTGCTGACCAAATACTCTTGGTGCAAGTCAGTGTGTTTCCAGATTCCTATGGTTCAGTAGTTGGGCCCCAAAGTTTAATGAGGCTTATGTTCAATTCCTTTGGCAAGACTATAGGTCAAAATCTGATCTTGAATCAGGAAGCACAAAACATCTGATTAACGTTTTTTTTTTTTAATGTTAGCAGCTATGGATGCCAAATACCTAAATTTATTTATTCACTTGGAATTATGAAATGGTAATAGTCTATTGTTAATCTTTTTTATTTATTAGTTGCATCACTTTTTTATAAAGTGATGTCTCCTCTCATCTGCCATTTAGTTATTCAGTGGTGCAATCCCCATAGGAAAGGCTGGAAAAGTGCTTTTAAAAAATGTTCTATTATCAATCTCTCTTTTATTTGAAAACACGAAAATTTGAAATATATAACATTTATTTAATGAGCACTTACTATACCTAACTACTCGAAGTGCTTTTATACATTCTCTGATTTGAGATGCTTGATTCTTTTCTATTATTCACCATTTTTCAAGATAAAGAATTGCTTCCCTACCATTCTTCAAATGTGCTAATTTAAATTGCAAGATACATATAATTAGAATTTACGGATTTAACGATACATATTTTCAATCCCTTGGAATGACAGCCCCATCTTGGGCAAATGGATGCCCCTTTCCGTGGGCTCCTGAATCCTTTTTACATGACCCCAGGGATCTTCCACCAGGAAGACAGGTATGACAAGATGACATGACAAGGGTTAACCTGTACATTTTTCTGCCCCAAACCAGATAGCAGTCATTTCTTCAAGAAGTCTTGGTTTCTTTGAAGGTGATGGTATTTCAGGACAAAAATCTAGATTCTAAAGACTTTCATTCACTATTCCTGTGGTTAGTCATTGTTTTGTTTCTGGGCCTTTTGAGGAAAATAATTTTTTTTTTTTCCAAACAGGAGTTTGTTCCTGGGCCTATTTTTGGGAGATTGTGTGTATAGTCCTTCACCCCCATTCATGAATTCTGCATCCTTGGATTCAACCTACAGCAGATCAAACTATTTGAAAAATGTTGGCATCTGTGGAGGCTGGTGGTGTGCCTGCTGTTCTGGCTCACAGGGAGGCTGAGATGGCAGAATGGCTTGAGCCCAGGAGTTGGAGACCAGCCTCGGCAACAGAGTGAGACCCCATCTCTCAGGAAAAAATGAGATGTACTTAATTAAAAGAAGTACTTAATTAAAAATGAGATCTACTTAATTAAATTCGAACTGCAGACTCTGTGAATTTGCCTGCCTGTGTTTATTGAACAATGTCACACTTATGACCCACGATCCTATGTTGGCTGTGCTGGTGAGAAATGTAGGAAGGAACGAGAAGGCTGACTTCTTTCTTCTGTTACTCTAGACTAGGGTTTCTTGACCTCAGCACTGACATTTGGGGCTGCATAGTTCTTTTTTGTGGGGGTAATGTCTATGCCTAATAGAATTTAGCCACATCCCTGGCTTCTAACCACTAGATGTTGGTTGGTGGCAACCAAAAATTATTTTAGATAATGCCAAATATTCCCTGGGGACAAAATTACCCCTGGTTGAGAGCCACTGAATTGGGTACCTTGTAATTTAAAGTAGTTAATTCCTGAGTATAAGAGACTTGTAAGGTACAAAGTACAGACTAATGCTGTCTCATCTTTGGCCAATATTAAAATTCATTGAAAAGAAAGTGTGGCTGAGAACTAACATTTTTTTATTATTATGTTTTAAAATACTTTTTTTTTTAGTTGTCAATGGACCTTTATTTTATTTATTTATATGCAGTGCTGAGGATCAAATCCAGTGCCTCATGCATGGTAGGTAAGCACTCTACCACTGAGCTAAACTTTTACCGATTATCTCTGTTATAATAACAGTGAACTTTTGTAAAACATAATACTCATGCATACCTTTCACAAAAGACTCTTAACTTATATTATTTAATGAACTAAATGTTCCTATTTTATAGATGAGAAAGCTGAGGTCCAGAGTGGTTAAATACCTTGTATGAGCTCAGAAGGGGGGTGATTAGCAGAACTACATTCTCATCTTTGTTGATTGTGTCTTGGATCATTTCCATCCTTAATGCACAAGGCCAAACAGACACACATGCACACAAATGTCAATGCATATGTCCTCTAATTGTTGTTTCTAACTTTGGAATGTTTCTTAAAATTTTTATGTTATTTAATTTTTTTTCTAGGGATAAACCAGCAATCAGCCATAGCAGAAGGCTCATGGTGTTATTGCATATTTTACCACAAGGTGTCGCTATAGCACACTTACGGATTTCTTCCATTGGTGAATTTCCTAATTTACTAAATGCTACAAGAATTGGTATTTTGACTAATTTTAAGAAAGTGTATCATGGAACTTGAAACAGCCCAAGAGCATGATGAGGATTTAAAAGGTGAAGAGATCATGTTATGAGAAGACAACTGATATAGCTACTGTAGAAAGGGGAATGTCTCCCCACCTCACCAGGAAGGCTGACTCTTGACTTTCTTTGCCATGATATTTTTTGCCAAGCAGAGTCCCCATTGTGATTTTCAAATGCTATTCATTTAAAACATTTTAAAGCCCTTGAAACGTTTCTTTTGGATTCCTGAACTACTTGAGTTTAATTAGGAAGAGTCCTGAGATAGAGTGTGGGCGTCTAGATACAGAGAGGTAGGAGACAGTTTGGACCAGTCTACTTGTGGAGATAAGAACACCCTGTGTAAATAAGGTCTGCAAGGCAGTTTAGGGTTGAGGACCAAGTGACTTCTGATTATAAGGTCTGTTGCAGCCTCTGAGATGGAATTTGACATGCAGGATGTTTAAGTATTGCCCTTGGGGTCACCAACCATGGAGGAAGGGGACAGAAGCTAGGGTGGGCAGAGGAAGAAGCCAAGCTGTGACATAGGTCCATGGTGGCCTTGGCCAACCTAACAGGGAGCTCTGGAACTAGAATGACCCTTCAGAGTTGTCTTCAGTTGGGTCGAGATGGCGGGACCTTTATACTGCCACATAATCAGTCAGGATTGTGGGCCACCCCAGAAAATGGGTGAATATTGAAATAGTAATATTCAATTGAAATGCCTTGAGTATTATTGCTAGATGAAGGGTCATGGGATCATTGATTAGTCCCCAGTTTATGGATACCGTAGACATAAATGACAAGGAAGTTCTATTTGTTTTTCAAAGATGAAGATCAAACCAAAACCAGTTAGCAGATTTGGGCCAAATGTCAAAACAGAAGCCCAACTTGCCTGATCTCTAAACTTTTGACCTGGAAACCCCTTTTCTAGAAGTCTAGGGTGCATGTTAACCGTTTCAAGCACCATCCTTGTAAGGACAGAGGCACCTTTCCTTGGGAATTTTTCACCTTGGTTTAGGAGACTCTCAGTTGCTGAGTCCCAGAGCAGGGAGACTGGGTTGGGGCATCACAGTGTCCCCAACTGGCTGTAAGAAATTATCACAGAAAGGAGGGAGCCATGTGGGCAGGATGAAGGGGAAGCTCACAGGTGTAGAGGTATTAAATAGGAGGGGAAGCATTCCAAGGGGGAGGGTCAGGTGCAGGGAGACCGTAGCAGGCATAGGCAGGAAGTGTTTGAGGAGGCTGACTGAAGAGGAGCACATGTTCTCAGTGGACCCCTCCTGTTTTGCTCATTATGTAGACATTGAAAAAATGGATTGAGTTGGGAAGAAGAGAAGAAACTCACACAGTTTGTGTCTCTGGCTGTCTGTCCTATCCTCAATGGCTTATTTTATTACTAACTCATTAAATAAATCTAACTCTGTAACAAACCAGTCCCCAGAAACAAGCTGTCCAGCTGGATCTCTGGTTTCTTACTAGTTTCCTGAGGTCCCATGCCCACTGCTGACACATAACAGGTAAACGGTATTACGTTTGCTGTGTCTTCCCCACTCAAATTGTGTTGACTCAGTACCCTCTTAGAGGTTGCAGTGGTCTTAGAAGTAGCCATGGTTCCTGCTGAGTGGGTTTAGATTACAGTCACAGATACCCCTCTTGGTGAGCATGCACTCCCTGGAGAAGGCAAAGATGAACCGTAAACAATTATAGCTTCTTTTTTATTTTAAAATTTGTTGTGAAAATAATATATTCTAACGTTTAATGATAAGGATGAGGGTGTAGCTCAGTGGTACAGCAATGCCTGCCAGTGTGCCGGGGGCCCTGGGTTCCACCCTAGCATCACAAAAACAAAGAAAGCAGCAAGCAACCAGACATGGTTTAATAGACCCGTGTTCTTGGCATACTTTAGCCATTGGTTCATGCAAGACTCTTCCTCATACACACATTAGTTTATTTATGACTTAACATCTGTGAAAACACCTCCCAACACCAAAGCTGGGTTCCTGACATTGCCTTGCTGCTCCCCAGCTTCCCTCTCCCTTCCCCTCAATTTAGGAAACTACTCTTCTAAATCTTATACTCACTGTTCCCTTAGTTTCCTTTCTATGTTTATGTAATCCTAAAAGTCTCCCCACCTCCCATACTGAGGATTGAACTACGGCCTTGTGTGTGCTAGACAAATGCTCTACCCACTGAACTACATTCCCAGCCCAGGTAATTCTTTGTTCTCATTTATTTTTATTTTTTATTTTTGAGAAGGGGTCCTCAAACTCCTGGGCTCAAGTGATCTCCCTTCCTCAGTCTCCTGAGTTAGCTGGGCAGACAGGTATGTGGCACTCCAACTTGCACTGTGTAATTTCATAAAAAGGGAACCCCGTGGAGACAATCTTTAGTACTTTTTTTTTCACTCAAAGAGATTTATATTTGGAGAAGATTGAAGAGTCACTAATTCTTTAATAATTCTCCCACCAAGAAGGGAAGGCCATATCCCCCTCCTTGAATTTGTAGAGGCTTTGCCTGTTTTGACCAATAAAATACAGTGGGAGCTGGATGCAGTGGCGCATGCCTGTACTCCCATCGACTTCGGAGTTTGAGGCAGGAGAACTGCAAGTTCAAAGTCAGTCTCAGCAACTTAGCAAGGTCCTATGTAACTTAGTGAGACTCTGTTTCAAAATAAAAATTAAAAAGGGCTGGGGATGTGTCTCAGTTGTTAAGTACCCCTGGGTTCAATCCTAGGTACGGAAAAAAAAAATATGTTGAGTGTGCTGTGTCAGTTTCTGGGTCCAGGATTTAAGAAACACAATTCTCACTTCCTGTCTCTCTTTTGGAACACTCTGGGAGCCCTAGACGACCACAATAGACTCTGAGGCGACAGTGCTGAAGAAGCCACGTGTAGGCTCATTGTGGACAGCTGAGTCCAGCCTTCCCACTGTCCTTGTCACAATGCCAGGCATGTGAGAGAAGCTGCCTTGGCCCCTCAGATCAGCCTGTGTACCAGCTGAACGCCACTGAGGGAGCTCAGTCAGTACCACATGCAGCAGCATTGCCAGATGGCCCTGCCTGAATTCCAGACTCACAAAATGATGAGCTAGTATAAAATGGCTGTTTGAGGCAAAAAATATTTTGCTTTAAATGGTCATTTTGTTATATTGATTTATTAGTATATTTATTTATATATGAAGCATACTAATAAGTATATAAATAATAGATTAAATGTATTTCATTAAATATATTCATTAGTCTTATTAAATATACTCATTAATATACATGTATTATATATATATATATTTGCTTGTTTGTTTTTGTTTTTACAGTTCTGGGAATGGACTCCAGGGTCATTCAGATTCTCTACCACTGATCTATACCCCCAGCCCAGCAATTTTGTTTTAGTCCCAATCCTTTTTATAGCTTCTTATTGATTTGTTGGAATTCTTTTTTGTTTTTGTTTTGTTTCACAGTACTGTGGATTGAACCAGAGTGCAGTTGGTAGTACATTTTTCAAGTGAGTTTCATTATTTACCTACTAATTTTTACTTTATTTTTTTTCTTGGTATGGGGGATTGAACCCAGGGATACTTTACCACTGAGCCACATTCCCAGCCCTTTTTATTTATTTATTTTTATTTTGAGACAGGGTCTTGCTAAGTTGCTGAGGGTCTTGTTAAATTGCACAGGCTGGCCTCAAACTTTTGATACTTTTGCCTCAGCCTCCTGGGTTGCTTGGGATTATCATCATTCCCTGCTTATTTTTACTTTCAGTTGTGTTAAAAGACACACAATGTAACATTTATCATTATAGTCCTGGGTGTGTGTCTTTGTGTGTGTGTGTTTGTGGTATTGGGGATTGAACCCAGAGCCTTGAGTGTACTAGGCAGCATTCTACTGCTGAGTTACATCTCCAGCCCTATAACCATTTTCAAGTGTCGGGGGACATGGCTCGGTGATAAAGCACCCCTGGATTCCATCCCTGGTACCAAAAAGAAAAAAAAAAAAAAGAACGAAAGACATTTCAGTATTTCTGGGAAGAGAATTTTGATTTTTAGTCACAAATTCAGAGAAAAGTGTTCTACTGCAGGTGTTCTGTATTTTCAACAAAATGAACTGATGAAGACCTGTGTCAGCACAAAAGATAAATTACCGAGTGATGCTCCAGTAAAACTCATCGTTAACAGAAGAGCAACTTTAAGTGGTAGGCTCTTTTCACACACTGACATATAATTCAGCTAATCAAAATTCTACTCACTCATTGGTTGTGAGTAGAAGGTAGATTGTGAGGCAGAAAGGTTTGGGCTAGGTAGAAGGGCTCATCAACCTCGAGTGTGGAATTGTTTTCTTAATTTCATGTTTATACTGTTCTTTGCTAGTGTATAGAAATACAATTGATTTTTGTCTAACAGTTATTTTAGTAGATTCCTGAAGACTTTCTATCTGCAAGATGATGTCATCCTCCAGTAGAGATAATTTTGCTTTTTCCTACCAATCAGATGCCATTTATTTCTTTCTTCTTGCTTGATTGCGCTTATGGCCAATTTTTAGAGCTGTTTTTATCACCTTGATTGGTCCATGTTTTCAATTACGGACAGAGGTTTGGGCTTCTGGCTGAGCAGAACTTCTCTTTTAATAATCTATTGGCTTTTATTAAAGTGGCAGTATCAGTTTTTCTTCCAAGTTCTTCTAATTAATGCTTCTGTGGAGGAGAAATTTGAATTGTCTTTCATCAAGTAGAAGGTCTCACACCTGTAAACCCCAAAGCCTCCTGCCCCACCTAGTTCCTTTTTGAGGGTCTCTCCATCTGTGATGGCCTTTAGCCATCTCTCAGTCTTCTTTTCAACAGTCTTTGCTAATCCCTGCCATCCAACAGTTTGCACAGGACCAAGCTCCTTTTCTCTGAATACCTAAAAGACATTTGGACAGTTTTAAAACTTTTTATAGTAAGGGAATTCTTAACTTGCAGGAAAGATGTAGGATCAGAGCAATGGTGCTAGTCAGCTTTCTATCACCATAACAAGTACTTGAGATCATCAGCTTCATAAGAGAAAAGGTTGATTTGGGTCACAGTTTGGAGGGTTCAGTTCACAGTCACTGGCTCCATTTCTTTGGGATCTGTAGTGGGGCAGCACGTTGGGTGGTAGCCTGTGGTAAAGCTGCCTTCTTTATAGCAGGGAGAGAAAAACAGAGGAAGAGGAGGAACTGGGAGTCTTACTACCTCCTTCAAGGGCCCCCAGAGACCTCTGACTGGGCCTACCTCTTAAAGGTTCCCCACCACCACCACCAATCGATCCGAGCTAGGGACCAAATCTTTAATACCTGAACCTTTGAAAGACTATTAAATCAAAATGCAGCAGTCTCAAAAATGCACGTGAACACACGCAGGTACATAGGTACACAAAGTTGGCTGGGTTTTCTGCTGACAGGGAGCAGAAACCCTCTGTGATTGTAATGGGAAGGGCTAGGGATTGTTTCCTCTCTCATTTTGAAGCCTTCTGCACAGGACTTGCTGCTGTGATGTGTGGGCAGAGGGCCCAAGCCTGGAGGGTGGATTTCCTGAGCAATGGTCTGTCAGCCTGTGTGCCTGCTTTCCTGGGCTACCCATGAGCAGAGCAAGCAGTGGGGCTCAGAGTTGTGCTGCCCTCGGGAGGAAGACAGGGCAGAGCAGATCAGGTGGCACCTACCCCTTCACTATTTGGGAATCTTGCTCTTCAGCAGAGCAGCAAGGAATATACCAAAGGTGGTAATTTTCTGGCACTGACAATTGTTTTGGTGAGCAGTGAACTTCTTTGCATCCAGCTTGATGGACAAACAGAATTCAGATCAGTGTCACTGAATTTTAACACATGGCACAAAGTAGTTAAGTTAAATATCCATCAACTGCACCAAGTTGGGTTCTTTTTTTTTGCTCTGTTAGAGATTGAACCTAGGGATACACCCCAGCCCTTTCGTTTTGTTTATTTACTTGTTTACTTGAGACAGTCATAGTCTCACTAAGTTGCCCAGGCTGGCCTCAAATTTGTGATCCTCCTGCCTCAGCCTCTTGAGTAGCTGGGATTACAGGGGTGTGCCACCATGCCTGTTCCGTGCTGGGTCATCAAGCGCAGTAGCATTTAGTTATGAGGAGAGATTAGAGGGTCAGCTATGCTTTTTTTCTTACTGTCCATTGTAAGAGTTTATTTTCCTGGCCAATCTCTGCAGCTCTCCTGATCATATTGCAATCTGCACACTGACAGAGAGGTGGAATTTTTATCTGACAGATTCATAGAATAACATTACTAGCACTTGGGGAAAAAGAAAGGCCCTTCACTTCCATCATCACCTCATTTATTCCTCAGGTCCTAAGAGTTTGCACAGCTAGTAACTAGGGGAGTCACCCTCTAAAACAGTTGCTTCCACCTTAAGTACCACGCTCTGTGTACAGCACTTTGCTCCCCTGCAATAGGGCCTTCTACAGACAGGTGGTATGTTGGCCCTCTGTTTTCCATTGACATCCAGGAGTAAAGCAATATGTAGTTGTGCAAATTAAGCCATGCTCTTCCATCTAGTGCCATTACTTTCTGCAGTAATGGAAATGTTTTATATATGCACCATCTAATACAGTTGCCACTGACCACATGTGGCTGCTGAGAGCTTGAAATGTGGCTAGTCAGACTGAGAGACTTAATTTTTAATTTAATTTGAATTAATTTAAAGAGTCATGTGTGGCCAATGGCTAAAGTGTTGGACAGCATAGCTCTATATAGAAAATAGAAACAGACTCTGAAGGCCACCCACATCACAGATACCTCTTCTCCTGGGGAAAGTGCTGCAATAAAAGACAGTATTATCTTAGATCTAAATAAATTAAAGTAAGCTGAGGATGGGGGAGTAAGCTGAGGATCAGGGGTGGAGTGTTGCCCAGCATGCATGACCCCTGAGTTCCATCCTCAGCATCATGGGGAAAAAAAAGCCTTTTCTGCATTTGCTTTTATAAAGAAAGAATGTCAGTTACTTTAACCAATTTTAAATACCAAACAAAAGTCTCATTGCAAAGGAAGTTCAGAGTGTTTAAATGAAAAATCTGAAGTTTTAAATTGTTTTCTAAAAATAGGATTTGATGAAACAAAAATTTAACACCAAAAAAGGGAATATAGAAATAATATTAAGAAGAATTATAGTTTCAAGTGGCTTGAAATAATGTAATTATGTCTTACAATAATGTAAGAGTTTGAATTAATCTAATAGTCTCTTTCTTGCCAATGGAGCCTTTTGCCTTTTCCCTGATAAAGGAAATGGTGACACTCAGTTCCAAATGCTTGGAAATGTCAGATTGGGCACACAGGTGGTTCCCAGCCCTGGCAGCAAATTAGAATCATCTGAGTATCTTTTTTGAGGGGGTGTTCAGTATTGAACCCAGGGCCTTGTCCATACTAAACAAATGTTTTGTCACTGAGTCACACCCCCTGCCATACCTGTGTTTTTTTTTTTTTTTTTCTTTCAGAAACAGACTTATTTAGGAAAGCAGATACACATTCAAGAGAGAATGTGGGACATCTCCAGAGGGAGAAACAGCCCTGGGTGTCTTCTAATAAAACACTGGTACCTGGGTCCCATCCTTAAGAATTTGGATTTAATTTTAATTGGTTCAGACTGGGGCCAGTTCAAATTTCCTGGGTGATTCTAATCACAAATCTACCTAATCACTACCAGGAGATTCTAATATGCAGCCAGGGTTGAGAATCACTGACCTGTGAGGCAAAGCCAAGAATCTGGTTATCCCAATCTTCTCCTGGTATTGATTCAAGTGAGATACAGACTCTCAAACTCTTAACTAAAAATCCAGATAGTCCAGAGTTTTATTTTACTCCTTGTGTGTGGGGGATGGGGATGGGGGTGGGGAAAGTAATCTTGCTGAACACAAGACTCACAAGTGTTTAGAAAGTGAGATGGAAATTTTAATGGTATTATAACCAAGGAACAAATTAAATGAGTTAATCAGTATTCCAGACATTTTAAAGACTTTTTAAAACAATTGCCCAAATCCCAGGATTTTATCAGCTCCTTTGCTAGAAATAATATTTGCAAGGGTGGTTTATGATGCAGAAGAGCATTTACTTTCTCTGCTTTCACCTTGTCTTTTGCGATTGCTTTCACCAGGCATTAGAAGAGCCTATAGTTTTTGAGGCTAAAGACTTGAATTCCATCAGTGAGCATTGGAGGTGGGGAGATGAGAATAAGCCAAGAAACTGAAAACTCAAAATATGGATGTAAAAAAGTGTGTGGGGGGGGAGCAGAGAGGAGTATTAAAAAATGGAGTATGGAGCTTGCAATATTTTGCAATTGCAGTGTTAGCCCTGTTAGTTCACAGAGATTTGGTCAGCTGCCCTATTTCATTATGGAGTTTGCAGTCCCTTTGTGGAGGTGCCATTGTAGTGGCTGTATGCCTGTCCTGGATTTACAATCCAGAAAATTCCAGGAAGTCTGTAATAAACCAGGATACACCATTTTTTTTTTTTTTTTTTTTAAAGAGAGAGTGAGAGAGGGAGGGAGGGAGAAAGAGAGAGAATTTTTTTTAATATTTATTTTTTAGTTATCAGCGGACACAACATCTTTGTTTGCATGTGGTGCTGAGGATTGAACCCGGGCCGCACGCATGCCAGGCGAGTGCGCTACTGCTTGAGCCACATCCCCAGCCCACGATACACCATTCTTTAAAGATCTGTATCATTGAGATGTGACAGTGTCTTTGGATAAGGCTACCTCCATGGTTACTTCTCCTAATTGGACAAATGCTCCCTAGGTTGGACTTGACCCTTCCCTATTGTTAATCAGTATTCCAGATATTTTAAAGACTTTTTAAAATAATTGCTGAAATCCCAGGATTTTATCAGCTCATTTGCTAGAAATAATGTTTGCAAGGGTGGTTTATGATGCAGAAGAGCATTTACTTTCTCCACTTTTAGCTTTTCTCATCTTGTGAGGTTTCTTTCACCAGGCATTAGGAGTCTGTGATAAACCAGGATATACCTTTCTTTAAAGATCTGAATCAGTGAGATGTGACTGTGTCTTTGGATAAGCCTGCATCCATGGTTACTCTTCCTAATTGGACAAATGCTCTATAGGTTAGACTTGACCCTTCCCTGTTGTAGTTAAATCATATCTCTCCCTGTTGTAGCATCTATGGAGATTGTGAGCAATGAGTCTGTATCCTTTCAGTAACAAATAAGCTGCTTTTTGACCATAAATAATATTATTTCCTAGCCAACACCTGTAATTCCTGTAACTTTCCTAATCCCAAAGACTGCTATGGGTAAGGCACTGTACAAAGTCACAGACTGCTTCATTTAATCCATCAGTAGTCTCATGAAACACACAGTATTAATAAAATGGTATTGTCATCAGTAAAATCTTGATTTAGGCACTATGGTGCATACCTGTGATCCCAGTGACTCAGGAAACTGAGGCAGGAGGATCTCAAGTTCAGAGCCAGACTCAGCAACTTAAAGAGGCACTGTCTCAAAATTAAAAATAAAAAGGGCTGGGATGGGGCTTAGTGGTGCCCCTAAGTAGAATCATCTGTGCTGGGGGAAAAATGGGTTGTGTCAGGAACCCAGGCCAAGGGGGTAAGAAGTATCAGTCCAGAAGCAAATGCCTGTGAGTGGTCAGGGAGGCCAGCATGGCTGCAGCAGAAGGGGAGAGAGTTAAGGGGCAAGGTCAGGTGGAGACTGCTGGTCTGTGTTGATGTCCATGGCTTTTATCTAAATGAAATGGAAATGCATGGGAAAGGTTTTGAGCAGTGGAGTGACAAGAGTTTAACCAGATCATTCTGAGACCTGTGGTGAGAGTAGATTGAAAAGGGACAAAGACACAACCGCGAGACCTGTTAGGCGATTGCAACGACCCAGGTGAGTGATGACAGTGGTGGCAGTGTGGGAGATAAAAAGTAATTGAGTTTCGCTACGAGACAAAAACATAGGGAAACACTTCAAGACATTACTATTGCCAATAATTTTTTTTTTTTTTATAAAATCCCCAACGCACAGACAAATGGAATACATCAAACAGAGAAGCTTCTGCACAGCCAAGGAAACATTGAACAGAGTGAAGAGACAACCAGTGGAATGGGAGAAAATATTTGCGAATTATTCATCAGACAAAGAATTAATATTCAAATGTATGGGGCTGGGGCTGGGGCTGTGGCTCAGCGGTAGAGCGCTTGCCTAGCATGTGTGAGGCCCTGGGTTCAATCCTCAGCACCACATAAAAATAAGTAAAGATATTGTGTCCAACTATAACTAAAAAATAAATATTTTAAAAAATATTCAAATGTATAAGAAAGTAAAAAAAAAATTAAACTACCATGAAGAAGGAGGAAGAATAAACAATCAGCTAGCCATTGTGGCACACACTTGTAATCTCAGCGGCTTGGGAGGCTGAGGCAGCAGGAAGATCACAAGTTGGAGGGTTGACAACTTAGCAAGACCTGGTCTCAAGAAAAACAAACAAACAAACAAACAAACAAATAAATAAATAAAGGACTGTGAATGTAGCTCAGTTCAGTGGCACAATGCCTAACATCCCTGGTTTAATCCCCAGTACTGGGGGAAAAAAATCCAGTTTAAAAAATGGGCAAGTGAATATGAATAGATATTTCTCAAAAAGAAGAAATACAAATGGCTGAAAAATATATGAAAATATGATCAACAGAGAAATGCAAATCAAACCCACAAATGAGATTTTTGTCTCTCCCCATTTAGAATGGCTGTTATCAAAATGACAAAAATATCAAATGCTGGTGAGATTGTGGAGAAAGGGGCGTTCAGATGTACTTTTAATGGAAGGTAAATTAATACAATACAGCCATTATAGGAAATAGTACAAGTTTTCTTAAAACAAACAAACCTAAAAATAGGGACTGGGGGTGTAGCTTAGTGGTAGAGCACTCTTTAGCATGCAGGAAATCCTAGGCTTTATCTCCAGCACCACAAAAAACAAGAACCCAAACACTCCCTTGACCAAAAAAAAAAAAAAAAAAAAAAAAGCAACTAAAAATAAGTGTACCATATAATTCAGAGTTCACCCTCTCCTGGTTGTATATCCAAATGAAATGAAACCAGAAACAGCGTAACTATTCCTCTATAAAATTGTGATATTTTTAGTTGTCAATAGACCTTTTTTTTAAAAAAAAAAATTTATTTGCAGTGTTGAGACTCAAACCCAGGGCCTCACATATGCTAGGACTGGTGGTCTGAGCCACAACCCCACCCCGTGATTTTTTTTTTTTTTTTTTTTCATTTGCAGCAAAATGGATGGAACTGGAGGACATTGTGTTAGGTGAAATAAGCCAGACACAGCAGGTTCTCTCTCATATATGAGAGTGAAAAAAAAAGTTGATCTAAATGTACAACAGTGATTGCTAGAGGCTGGGAAGGGAGGGGAGAAGAGGCAATAGAAGGAGGTTGGGTAATGAGTACCAAAACACAGAAGGAATAAGTTCTGGTGTTCCACAGCACTGTGAGCTGACTAGTTCACAATAACCTAGTATTATTCATTTATTTTTTGCAGTTCTGGAATTAAACCCAGGGCCTTTTGCCTACATATTATATATTTTATCAAGAACTAGGAGAGAGGATCTCAATAGCTCCAACCATAAAGAAATGATAAGGAGATGGTAATGTTAACCACCCTGATTTTATATTCTGTACACATGTTGAAAGATCACACTGTATCCCATAAGAATGTATAAGTACTACATGTTGTTTTAGTTAGCTTTTTCATTGGGGGGAACAAAAGACCTGACAATTATAGAGTAGTAAAAGTTTATTTGGGGCTCACAGATTCAGAGGTCTTAGCCTCTAGGCAGCAGGTTCCATTGTTCTGTGCCTGCGGTGTGGCAGCACATCATGACAGAAGAGTGTGGTAGGGGAGAACAGCTGAGGCCATGGCCACCAAGAGCAGAGAGAAGGGCTCCCTTCACCATGGAAAAAATATAGACCCCAGAGGCACACTCCCAATGACCCACCTCCTCCAGCCACCCCCTACCTGCCTACCGGTACCGCCCAGCTACTCTCTATCAGAGGATTAATGCTGTGATTAGGATTAAGGCTCTCATAACCCAATCCTTTCACTTCTAAGCTTCCTTGCATTGTCTCATACATAAGCTTTGGGAGGACGCCTCATACCTAAACCATAACACATGTTAACCAAAAACATTTAAAATAACAGAAAAAAGCAAGTGGGTTTTGAACACATTTTGAAGGAATAGGCAACAAGATTTACTAATGAACTGTCTGTGTTGGGATGAGTGGAAAAGAATCAAGGCCAGTAGCAATGTCTTTGATCTGAGAAACTAGAAGAACAGAGTTTTCTTGAACTAAAATGAGGAAGACGACCAAAGGGCTAGAGAAATGGAAGCTCAGGCTGGGGTTGTGGCTCAGAGTTAGAGCGCTCACCTGGCATGCGTGAAGCAATGGGTTCCATCCTCAGCACCACATAAAAAATAAGGATATTGTGTCCACCTATAACTAAAAAATTAAAATTAAAAAAAAATTGGAAGCTCAGCCAAGCCCGAGACGCCCAGGAATCAGTCAAGTAAAGGTGGGGTAGCCGTTGGGTATATGGGTGTGGAGCTCAGTGGAAAAGTTCTTGCTGAAAATAAATATTTAGGAATCATCATCAAACATGTCATCTACATATATACCTGCCATACACATAGTATCCAAAAGCCATGGACTGGATGAGAATTTCCTTAGAATTGAATATAGATATGAAAGAGAAAACATCCAAATATTGAGACGTGGAGCACACTGCTGTTTAGAGACCAAGGATATTAAAAAGAACCAACAAAAGAGCTTGAGAAAGGGTGGCTAGGAAGGTAGGATGGGAGCCAGGAGAAGGGTGTTCTGGAAGCCACAAGAAGAAAGCAGTTCAAGAAGGAGAGGACACAGTTGTGCCAAGACACGTGTCGAGCAAGAAGAGGTAACCATGGCATTCTCTGATGACCTTGAGAAGAACTCTTTAGTAGAGTGTTGCAGGCAAAATCCTGGTTGTGGTAAATTCAAGCAAGAATAAGGAAGAGAAATTGGAGGTGGCAGAGGGAGAACATTCTTTAAAGGTGTTTGTTCTTTGGGTGGTGGGGATGCACCAGGGCTCAGTAGGCAGATGTTTTATACTGAACTCCAGCCCCAATCCCTCTGTCAGTGGAGGGGGCTCAGGAGAGAAGCTGAGCCCCGGCCAGGATGGCACTAGAAAGCATGGCCACATCATGAAGATATATCTACCTGCTTACCTTAAGTGGCTCCCAGGTCCAGACATTGTTCTCCGTTTGCTGGCTCAGCAAAAAGTTTTAGAATGGCTTCAAGTCTTGCTTGGTGTTATTGGCTCTAGTTGGCTATCTTGCACTTTGTTCATTTGTCTCCAGGAAAAACCACAGAAGGACAGATTGATTAATCTCAAAATACAAAAGGAAGACCCCAAAATGGCAAATGAAATAAACATTAGGGATTTGTGCTGTGCTACAGCAGCTTATTATAGTGTTGGCACTGGGAGAGTTTTCTGCCTTCCATGGTTCACAGAATGGACAGGTAAATTGACAGGTCATTTCATGGGTCTGCTCCTAATGAAGAGGAAAGCAGCATAATAGTAACAAACTAGTATTGATTCTCTGTGTTGTAAAATCCTACAATATTTTCTGATTCTTTATGTATAGAAAATCTTTGAAATGATGGTCCTATTACTTGTTGAGTAATTATTTCTACCACTTAATCTTCTTGCTATACTGCTGTGTGTATTTGATACTTTGTAAATTCAAATCATCATTTATATAGAGGTCAAATTGCCAAGACTCATTCTGAACTCAGAGAATGAATGTACCTTCTTCCAACAATGAAATTAGTGCTTCTGATAATATTTATTTTTTGCATTGCTAGGCAAGTGCTCTACCACTGAGCTACACCTCCAGCCCAATACTTTTTTTAAAAAAAATTTATTTGTTTTAATTAGTTACACATGACAGTACAATGACCTTGACATATCATACATTTGAATCAGATGGGATATAATTTCTCATTTTTCTGAGTGTACAGGTTGCAGAATCACATTGGTCATGTAGTCACATATATACACACAGCAATAATAATGTCTATTTCATTCTTCTGTCCTTCCTTTCCCCCATCCCCTCCCCTCCCCTCCCTTCACTTCTCTCTACCCAATCTATGGTAATGCTATTCTCTTTTTTCCCCTCACATCTTCATACATGTATTTTGTATAACCATGAGGGTCTCCTTCTATCTTCCATGCAATTCCCCTTCTCCCTCCTTTTCCCTCCCACCTCTCTTCCCTATCCAGAGGTAATCTTCTTCCCATTCTCTTCCTCCCTACCCCATTTTGAGTCACCCCCCTTATATCAGAGAGACATTCAGTATTTGCTTTTTTGGGATTGGCTAACTTCACTTAATATAATCTGCTCTAATGTCATCCATTTCCCTGCAAATGCCATGATCTTGTTATTTTTTAGTGTTGAGTAATATTCCATTGTGTATAAATGCCACATTTTTAAAATCTATTCATCCATTGAAGGACATCTAGGTTGGCTCCATAGTCTAGCTATTGTGAATTGTGCTGCTATAAACATTGATGTGGCTGTGTCCCTGTAGTATGCTGTTTTTAGGTCCTTTGGGTATAGACCAAGAAGAGGGACAGCTGGGTCAAATGGTGGTTCCATTCCCAGCTTTCCAAGGAATCTCCATACTGCTTTCCAAATTGGCTGCACCAATTTGCAGTCCCACCAGCAATGTATGAGTGTACCTTTTTCCCCACATCCTTGCTAGCGCTTGTTGTTGTTTGACTTCATAATGGCTGCCATTCTTATTGGAGTGAGATGGTATCTTAGAGTAGTTTTAATTTGCATTTCTCTGATTGCTAGAGATGGTGAGCATTTTTTCGTGTATTTGTTGATTGATTTTACATCCTCTTCTGAGAAGTGTCTGTTCAGGTCCTTGGCCCATTTGTTGATTGGGTTATTTGTTTTTTTGGTATTTAATTTTTTTTTAGTTCTTTGTATACCCTAGAGATTAGAGCTCTATCTGATGTGTGAGGGGTAAAAATTTGTTCCCAGGATGTAGGCTCCCTATTCACCTCACTTATTATTTCTCTTGCTGAGAAAAAAACTTTTTAGTTTGAATTCGTCCCATTTGTTGATTCTTGTTTTTAATTCTTATGCTATAGGTGTCTTATTAAGGAAATTGTGGTCTAACCCCACGTGATGGAAATTAGGGCCAACTTTTTCTTCTATTAGGCGCAGAGTCTCTGGTTTGATTCCTAGATCCTTGATCCATTTTGAGTTAACTTTTGTGCATGGTGAGAGATGAGGATTCAATTTCATTTTGTTGCATATGGATTTCCAGTTTTCCCAGCACCATTTGTTGAAGATGCTGTGCCAGGGGGGCGACGAACTACTTGTGTACGTTGATGCAGCAGGAATAGGAGCCGTTTATTGTAGGATAACAGAGGTATTTATACATTTTGCACAGCTTATCTTAATTAGCATAAACTAGATACAGCAGTCAACCAATCAGGAATCTCCACACTTAATGGCTCGCTTTTGTTACTTTACAAACCACTCCCTCTGTCATTTTGCCAGGCGCCATCCAGACTTGTTTACAGACTCTAACAATGCTGTTCTTTCTCCATTGCATGCTTTTAGCACCTTTGTCTAATATAAGGTAGTTGTAATTTTGTGGGTTGGTCTCTGTGTCCTCTATTCTGTACCATTGGTCTACCAGCCTGTTTTGGTGTCAGGATCATGCTGTTTTTTGTTACTATTGCTCTGTAGTATAGTTTAAGATCTGGTATAGCGATACCACCAATTTCACTCTTCCTGCTTAGAATTGCTTTAGCTATTCTGGGTCTCTTATTTTTCCAGAAGAATTTCATAATTGCTTTTTCTATTTCTGTAAGGAATGCCAATGGGATTTTGATCAGAATTGCATTGAATCTGTAAAGTGCTTTTGGTAATATGGCCATTTTAATTATATTAATTCTGCCTATCCATGAGCAAGATATATCTTTCCATCTTCTAAGGTCTTCTTCTAATTCTCTCTTTAAAATTCTATAGTTTTCATTGTATAGATTTTTCACCTCTTTTGTTAAGTTGATTCCCAAGTTTTTTTTTTTTTTTTTTTTTTTTTTTTGAGGATATTGTGAATGGGGTAGTTTTCCTCATTTCCATTTCAGAGGATTTGTCACTGATATACAGAGTCCAATACTTTTGATTTATTTTTTTTTCAAAAAAAAGAGGAAAATAGTAGTAGTTGGAGAGGGAAGTGGAGACTTTTTCTTTCTAAGATGGGAGCATAGTATGCTTATAAGTTGATATGACTAATTCAATAGAAAGAGTGAATGTGAAGGTGCAAGAGTCAGAAGACAGAGCTGCTGGAATCATGGGGTTTGGGGGCTGCTATCCCATGACAGGGTTGGCTTTGGCAGGGCAGGGCACTTGCCCAGCAGAGTTGGCCAGGGCCAGGGACACAGATGCTTAGAGATGCATGGAAGTGGTGGTAGGAGCATGTAGTCCCTTTCTGATCATCTCTTTGATGTTCTTGGTGAGGTAAGAGATGTGGCCACTGGGAGGGAAAGTTGGGGGCTGTTTTCCAGTTTTGGGGAGAGAACAGAAACACTAGAGAGAGTGGGATTGGGTGTTTTTTGTTTTTCTCTAACCATGATGAGATACAGGACAGAGCAGATGGAGAGTCAGATTTAACCAGGGTTGTAGTGTCACTGGGAGAGAGCCTCAAAGTGAGAAAGGGACAAGAGAGTCAAAGGTATCCACCAACGAGTGCTCGTGGAGATTGGCTGTGGAGTAAAGAACACAAGAAGGGAGGAGGGGACACAAGATGGTGAGGGATCTACTCTATAGGACTGTGGGTCTCAGGGGGTCATAGAGTTGTTGGAATTGGGGTTCTGGGGGAGTGAGCTAGACAGAGGATATGGTCTGAGAGTGGCTCCAGAGTGGGCATGGGGCCAGCAGCGGAGGGTTTTTCTAGCATACGCCAGGCCCAGAGTTTATTTCCCAGAACCAAAAAATAAAACAAACAAACAAAAAACCCAAAGTGGGGTATGGAGGAGCTGCAGGTGTTGGTAATGATTTGAATTTAAGGTTAAAGGCATGACCTTAAGGTTAAAGGCATGACTCCAAAGGCAGCTGAGGAAGGAGGAGAGGAGGTCCCGGCTGCCCAGGCCAAGCTAGCCAGTGCTCCTATAGATCAGACTGGACCCTTGGTCCTCACAGAGCATCTAGTAAGCATTATGTTGTCCAGGTACAGGTGCTGGCAGCTTTGCCCGGGGAAGGGGCTCCATGGGGACATAAAGGATGAGAAGAGAAGGGAGAAGAACAAAGAACCTTGTTTCACATTGAACTTTGAATTTTGACTGTTTAATTCTATCTCCCACTGTACAGTCATCAGCAATATGGAATGATTGCTCTACTCAATCAGATATTTTGTGTGAGTGTGCAACCTTGAAGCCATAGCCAGTCTTGAGGCCAGGGCCTGCTGAAGGACACTGTGACTGTCAAATGAATTTTCCCTTTATTTGACTTCATGGGACTTTGTTTAGCACTGGTAAATTGCAGGTGGAAACACAGAGGTATTTATTCTGTTCCCTATAGACAGACAAGGCCGGGGAGGGAAGCATGCCTGTGTGCCCTTCTAGGACAGGAATAGACAGGAATAGCCCCACCCTACTCTGTAAGGATAGCTGAGGTGAGCTTGTGTCTCTTGAAACCTTCACTTTGCAAGAGTGTTATGGTTTAGATATGAGGTGTCCCCACCCCCAAAAGCTCATGTGTAAGAGAATACAAGAAGGTTTTAAGGTAAGTTGGGCCCATGGTGCATGCCTGTAATCCTAGTGGCTTGGGAGGCTGAGATAGGAGGATCTCAAGTTCAAAGCCAGTCTCAGTAATTTAGCGAGGGCCTAAACAACTTACTGAGACCCTGTCTCAAAATAAAAAATAAAAAAGGGCTGGGGACATGGATCAGGATTAAATGCCCCTGGTTCCCCCAAACCAAATCAAAAACAGTTTAGAGGTGAAATAATCGGGTCATGAAAGCTTTAATCTAATCGGTGCGTTAATCCATTGACAGGATTAACTGGACAGTAACTGGAGGCAAGTGGGGAGTGACTAGAGGAAGTAGGCCACTTTGAGGTTTATATTTTGACCCTGATGAGCAGAACTCTCTGTGCTTCCTGCTTACCATGTCCTGAACCATTTTCCTCTGCCACACTCTACTGCCATGATGTTCTGCATCATCTCAAGCCCAAAGCAATGGAGTCATCTGTCTATGGACTGATACCTCTGAAACTGTGAGAGCCAAATAAACCTTCCCTCCTCTAATTGTTCTTATCAGATCTTTTGGTCACAGTGATGAAAAACTTACTAAAATAACAGATGTCCTCCATGGCTGTCCCTCCCTGGGAACCTGCAGACCTACGCAGCTCCTAGCTCTTCTTGGGAGTTGGGTGTGTTGTTTTCTGCAGTATGTGATCATCTCTTAAGTTTCTTTGCCAGGAAAAAAAAAACTGTACTCTCACTGTGTGTGTGTGTGTGTGTGTGTGTGTGTGTGTGTGTGTGTGTTTTCCCATCCCTTTCTCCCATCCCTTTCTGCCAAGTCGACTGGTGAGCATCAAGCTGTCCAGGGATTTGATTTACTTTATGGGGTACAATGGGGTGTTAGATCTTAGATGAATGGGTCATAGTCTAACCTCTCTTGACCCTGAATTTCCTGGTGTGTAGAAATGAAAATTATTTATATATTTTTTGAAGTGGTTAAAATGCTCAAATGAGATATTTATGAAAGTGCTTTGTAAACTGTAAAGCTCTAAAGTATGGTACTTATTACTTTTTGTTATCATAGTAGAGGTACAAATGAGTTCAAGAAAGATGAGAGAGAGTGGGGTGGGAAGGGACTCTATTTAATAGTGTAATTCTTAGAGGAGCCAGCCATTCTAGACCAGATTCCCATAAAAATCAAAATGGGAAGAAATAAAGAAAAGAAGTTAAAGTTCATTGCTGAAAAACCATGTTTTTTGTTTAACCTCTGTGGGAGGGTGGGTATTTTTTTTAGTGCAGGAAAAGGAATATAATTCTGTTTTTCCTATCAAGAGTCTTTTGATGTGTTGCCATGATTCACAGACTATGACTCACATGTTACAATTCTCTCTAATATATTACTAATAGTTTATATTCCTTAAAAAGGAAATAAGATGAAGGAGAGAGATTGCATAATTATTTTTTATTTCAGCTGATACTTTGGGTTTATTTGACACAATAATTTCAGGAAGAGAAAGTTTCTCACCCCTTGCAAAGAAAAAAAAATCTCCTTGCTTTCTTCAGAAATTACATTTCCAAAATGCTTGTTAACCTTAGTACATATTTTCCCCTCCTGGTGTTAGAGATGGAGCCCAGAGCCACGTGCATGCTATGTAAGTGGTAAGTTCTCTACCAGTTGAGCTATACCCACAGCACCAACTTCAGTACTTTTGTGATTATGCTTTATAAACTACCATGTAAGAAATTAATTTTTCTAAGGCTAGGAAAAAATCAAAATTGATATGAGCACTCATCTCCAAAGATTTCATTATTGTCAATAGTAATTCTAAAACATATTTATTATATATTTTAAAATTAAAATTATATTTGTTATTTTGAATTACATCTATCAGGTTTTTTTCCTAGTATTGAAAAAACAAGATTTTTTTTTCCTGGCATTGATCCTAGGACCCTGCACTTGCTAGGCAAGTACTCTACCACCAAGCTGTACTCCTAACTCTGTCAATTTAAAAAATCAGCCAATTCATTGAAACACAATACACTATTTTCCTCCCACTCTTTTCATGTTCCAAAAGGATCAAACAAATATAATACATTAAGCCAATCATATTAAATTACTTTAAAGTACATTTCATCTATTCCATTTTGTTGAAAACTTAAGCTTATGTACTCATACATATTCTAATCTGGTAGATTCAAAACCTGTTAGTGATTTGAACCTTGTAAGATTCTCTGTATGTCTCCTGTTGAATGTAAACTGTGAACTTCCTGAAGAATGAAGGAATTCATGCACATTTTTAGTTCAACTGTCTTGACTTCATTAGGCCAGATCTACATTGACTTCACACATATGAGGAGGAGGAAGAGAATGAATGTATACTTATCCAAGGAAATACAGTGGTTATTCACAGTGGTTATATGCACTTGAAATCCATTCTAAGATATGGCAAGTTTGAGGAAACAGCCTCAAAAAGGTTAAATGACATGCTACAGGTCACTTAGTAGATGACTGACGAGTCTGATTTCTTTCCAACTTATGATATGACACCTAAATAAATATTCCACCAAAAAGCTTAATTGGAAGGGTTTTAAGAAGACATTCAACTGGGGCCAAAATTTTAATTTGGAACCTCAATCATTTAGATTGGCATTCTGTCTTGATTAACCTAACCAGTCAATTTCTATTTCACTGGGTACCTATGGATTTGGGTTTTAAAGAACATGCACTTGGAAGGGAAAAAAAAGTTCCTTTGAACAACACAATTTCAAAAAAATATTCAAAGAGCCCTTTTGGATTGTGGCTCTCTCTCAGTGTCAGATATGAATCAGGCCCTGAATCAATTTCTCTCCACCTGGAAATTTCCAAGAACAACATTTGGAAGGAGACTGCAAATGGGCAGCAACAAAAATGGGAAAGCTCGATTGTAAGGTCCTCACATGATGTCACCTCCACTGGGTCAGCTCTTCCTAGATTTCCCAGTCACAGCTTCTACTGTGGTTGGCCTGGACTCCTGTGCTTTTGACAGTGACGCAAGTGTCCATAGCCTGGACACTTGCCATTGTCCTTCCTGTAAGGGACTCCTGGAAGCAAAAGAGGTGCCCTGAAACCAAACTGGGTTTTAATTTAATGGAACCAGTGCAGAAGCCATTTGATTTGATTCCCTATGCAGGAATTCTGAGAACTGAAGGGCAATTGCCAAGAAAATCTTAGTTTCTTGGAAGGAATTTATGGTAGCACTGTCTTCTAAGAGATTTCAACAGAAGTTTTTAATAAACCAAGTACTCATTCTTCTCTAAAACATATTAAATACTTCATGTAAAATGTAAAATATGGTGGGTTTTCAATAAATTCAGAAAAGGGTATAATCCCAATTGTGCAGCTCAATAAGTTTTCACAATGTAGACACACCTGTGTAACCAATGCGAAAGCAGGAAACAAGACAATACCACTAACTCTACCTTCCCTCCAGGGTAGCCACTCTCTGACTTTGTTACAGAAAGATTCATGTTGCTTCTTTTTTAAAAAAACCTTGTTCTTATTAATTATACATGACAGTAGAATGTATTTTGACATATTATACATATAAGGAGTATAACTTCCCATTCTTCTGGTTGTACATGATGTGGAATTACATTAGTTGTATATTCATCTATGCACATAGGAAAGTAATGTCTGATTCATTCTACTGTCTTTCCTATTCCCATTCCCCCTTCCCTTCCCTATATTTCACTTTGTCTAATCCAAAGTACTTCTAATCTCCTCCCACCCCCCATTTATTGTGATGTAGCATCCACACATCAGAGAAAACATTCGGCCTTTGATTCTTTGGGATGGGCTTATTTCACTTAGCATGATAGTCTCCAGTTCCATCCATTTACCCTCAAACTCCATAATTTTATTTCTCTTTATGGTTGAGTAGTATTCCATTGTGTAAATGTACCATATTTTCTTTGTCTATTCATTTGTTGAAGGGCACCTAGACTGATTCTCAGTTTAGCTATTGTGAATTGAGCTGCTCTAAACATTGATGAGGTTGCTTCACTGTAGTGTGCTGATTTTAAATCTTTTGGGTATAAACTAAGGAGTGGGATAACTGGGTCAAATGGTGGTTCCATTCCAAGTTTTCTGAGTAATCTCTATATTGCTTCCCAGAGTGGTTGCACCAATTTGCAGTCCTGCCAGCAATGTGTGAGTGTACCTTTTCCCCCACATCCTCAACAACAGTTATTGTTACTTGAATTCTTGATAATTGCCATTCTGACTGGAGTGAGATGGAATCTCAGTACACTTTCAATTTGCATATCTCTAACTGCTAGAGATGTTAAACATTTTTTCATATATTTGTTGACCAATGATATTTCTTCTTCTTTGAAGTGTCTGTTTATTTCCTTTGCCCATATATTGATTGGGTTATTGGGGGATTTTTTTGGAGGGTGTTAAGTTTTTTGAGTTCTTTATATATCCTGGAGATTAGTGCCCTGAGGTGCAGGTGGAGAAGGTTTTTCTCCCATTCTGCAGGCTCTCTTCATGTAATTGGAATACTGTGTTGCCCTTGCAATTGTTAATTTTATGTGTCCACTTAACTTGGATACAGGATGCCCAGATATTTGATGAAACATTATTCTAGTGTATCTGTAGTGATGTTTCTGGATGAGAATATTTGAATCTGTAGATTGAGTAAAGCAGGTTGCCTCCCCATTGTGGTGAAGTTGAAGGCCTGTGTAGAACAGGCGGATCCTCCTGGGGGCAAAAGAGAATCATCCTGGCTAACTGCCTTAGCACTGGGATGTAGGTCCCCTGTCACCCCCCACCCCCCACTGCCTTTGGGTTTGAAATAAAATATCAGCTCTTTCTGGGTCTTGAGCTTACTGCCTTTTGGACTAGAAAACACCATCAGCTCTTCTAGATCCCCAACTTTCCAACCACAGATCTTGGTACTTTTTAGCCTCCATAATTGCATGAATGAATTGCTTATAATAGAGGCCCAGCGGCCCGCCGGCGTGGTAGACACATCACCCCAATTGGAGTAGGAGCAGAGCAGAGCCGCCACACGCGCCCGCAAGGTAGGCAGACCTGCGACCAACCAGAACAGGTCCAGTAGCCCCTCGGCGTGGTAGACACATCACCCCAATTGGAGGAGGGGCAGAGCAGAGCCACCGCCCGCACCCGGAACAGGCCCAGTGGCCCGCCGGCGTGGTAGACACGTCACCCCAATTGGAGGAGGAGCAGAGCAGAGCCACCGCCCGCAGGTAGGCAGACCTGCGACTGACCAGAACAGGCCCAGCGGCCCCCTGGCATGGTAGACACGTCACCCCAATTGGAGGAGGGGCAGAGCAGAGCCACCGCCTGCTCCTGCAAGGTAGGCAGACCTGCGTCTGACCGGCAGAACAGGCCCAGCGGCCCGCTGGTGTGGTAGACACACCACCCCAATTGGAGGAGGGGAAGAGCCGCCACCTGCACCTGCAAGGTAGGCAGACTTGCAACCGACAGGGAGAACAGACCCAGTGGCCTGCTGGCATGGTAGACACATCACCCCAATTGGAGGAAGGGCCCAGCTGCCGCCCACAAGGTAGGCAGACCATGAGTCCCAGAGAAGGGGCCCAGCGGCCGGCTGGCCTAGTTGAAAGATCACCCAAATTGGAGGAGGGGCACAGCCGCCGCCCGCGCCTGCAAGATAGGCAAACCTGCAACCTGGAGAACAGGCCCAGTGGACCGCCAGCATGGTAGACAGATCACCCCTATTGGAGGAGGGGCCCAGCCATTGCCTGCAAAGTAGGCAGACCACGCGACCTGGAGAAGGGGCCCAGCGGCCCGCCAGTGTGATAGACAGATCACCCCAATTGGAGGAGGAGCACAGCTGCTGCCCGCCCCTGCAAGGGAGACTTTGCAACTATACAAGAGCAATATAAATATATAGGGGGAAAATTCAATAACACAACAGTTTCACCAAGAGAAAGAAATGTGAGCAGTATGAAAAGACAAGGAAAGAAAGGACCACAAGCAATGCAGGTCAACTCAACTTTAGAAGAGGTAATAGCTGCAGCAGATGGAATGTCAGATAAAGAATTCAGGATTTACATGCTTCAGATGATCTGGAGTCTCAAGGAAGACATTAGACAGCAAAATCAGACAATGAAAGATCACTTCGACAATGAATTACATAAACAAATCCAAGAAGCAAAAGATCAACTAAACAGGGAGATAGAGGTTATAAAAAACAAACAGAAATCCTAGAAATGCAGGAAGCAATAAACCAACTTAAAAACTCAATTGAGAATACTACCAGCAGAGTAGAACACTTAGAAGATAGAACATCAGACAATGAAGACAAAGTATTTCAACTTGAAAAGAACATAGACAGCTCAGCGAGACTCTTAAGAAACCATGAGCAGAACATCCAAGAAATATGGGATAACATAAAGAGACCAAACTTAAGAGTCATTGGGATACAGGAAGGTATAGAGGTCCAAACCAAAGGAATGAGCAATCTGTTCAACGAAATAATACGAGAAAACTTCCCAGACTTGAAGAATGAGACAGAATCCCAAATATTAGAAGCCTACAGGATGCCGAATGTGCAAAATCATAAGAGACCCACACCTAGACAATTATAATGAAGATGCCCAACATACAGAATAAGGAGAGAATTTTAAAAGCTTCAAGAGAAAGGAAGCAGATTACATTTAGGGGTAAACCAATCAGGATAACAGCTGATCTTTCAACACAGACTCTGAAAGCTAGAAGATCCTGGAATAACATATTTCAAACGCTGAAAGAAAATGGGTTCCAACCAAGAATTGTGTATCCAGCGAAATTAAGCTTCAGGATGGAAGATGAAATTAAAACCTTCCATGATAAACAAAACTTAAAAGAATTTGCAGCTAGAAAACCATCTCTTCAAAGCATCCTCGGCAAAACATTACAGGAAGAGGAAATGGAAAATAACAATGAAAACCAACAGTGGGAAGTAGTACCGTAAAGGGAAAAAATAATCAAAGAGGAAAAACAAACCATGTTAAGTAACATAAATAAACAAATATGGTTGGAAGAACAATCCATATCTCAATAATAACCCTAAATGTTAATGGCTTTAACTCACCAATTAAGAGACACAGGCTAGTAGAATGGATCAAAAAAAAAAAAAAGATCCAACAATATGCTGCCTACAGGAGATGCATTTGATAGGAAAAGACATACATAGACTGAAGGTGAAAGGTTGGGAAAAATCATATCACTCATATGGACTTCGGAAACAAGCAGGAGTGTCCATACTCATATCAAATAAAATAGATTTCAAGCCAAAGTTAATCAAAAGGGATAAAGAGGGACACTACATACTGCTCAAGGGAACCATACACCAATAAGACATAACAATCGTAAATATATATGCTCCAAACAATGGTGCGGCTATGTTCATCAAACAAACTCTTCTCAAGTTCAAGAGTCTGATAGACCACCATACAATAATTATGGGAGACTTCAACACACCTCTCTCACCACTGGACAGATCTTCCAAACAAAAGTTGAATAAAGAAACTATAGAACTCAATAATACAATTAACAACCTAGACTTAATTGACATATATAGAATATACCACCCAACATCATGCAGTTACACTTTTTTCTCAGCAGCACATGGATCCTTCTCCAAAATAGATCATATATTATGTCACAGGGCAACTCTTAGACATTATAAAGGAGTAGAGATAATACCATGCATCTTATCTGATCATAATGGAATGAAACTGGAAATCAACAATAAAAGAAGGAAAGAAAAATCACGCATCACTTGGAGAATGAACAATAGGTTACTAAATGATCAATGGGTTATAGAAGACATCAAGGAGGAAATTAAAAAATTCTTAGAGATAAATGAAAACACAGACACAACATATCGGAATCTATAGGACACAATGAAAGCAGTGCTAAGAGGAAAATTCATTGCCTGGAGTTCATTCCTTAAAAAAAGGAAAAACCAACAAATAAATGATCTCACACTTCATCTCAAAATCCTAGAAAAAGAAGAGCAAAACAACAGCAAAAGAAGTAGAAGGCAAGAAATAATTAAAATCAGAGCTGAAATTAATGAAATCGAAACAAAAGAAACAATTGAAAAAATTGACAAAACTAAAAGTTGGTTCTTTGAAAAAATAAATAAGATCAACAGACCCTTAGCCATGTTAATGAAGAGAAGAAGAGAGAGAACTCAAATTACTAGCATATGGGATGAAAAAGGCAATATCACAACAGACAATTCAGAAATACAGAAGATAATTAGAAATTATTTTGAATCCTTATACTCCAATAAAATAGAAGATAGTGAAGGCATCGATAAATTTCTTAAGTCATATGATCTACCCAGATTAAGTCAGAAGGATATAGACAACCTAAACAGACCAATATCAATTGAGGAAATAGAAGAAACCATCAAAAGACTACCAACTAAGAAAAGCCCAGGACCGGATGGGTATACAGCAGAGTTTTACAAAACCTTTAAAGAAGAACTAATACCAATACTTTTCAAGCTATTCCAGGAAATAGAAAAAGAGGGAGAACTTCCAAATTCATTCTACGAGGCCAACATCACCCTGATTCCTAAACCAGACAAAGACAATTCAAAGAAAGAAAACTACAGACAAATATCTCTAGTGAATCTAGATGCAAAAATCCTCAATAAAATTCTGGCAAATCGGATACAAAAACATATAAAAAAAATTGTGCACCACGATCAAGTAGGATTCATCCCTGGGATGCAAGGCTGGTTCAATATACGGAAATCAATAAATGTTATTCACCACATCAATAGACTTAAAGATAAGAACAATATGATCATCTCGATAGATGCAGAAAAAGCATTTGACAGAGTACAGCATCCCTTTATGTTCAAAACACTAGAAAAACTAGGGATAACAGGAACATACCTCAATATTGTAAAAGCTATCTATGCTAAGCCTCAGGCTAGCATCATTCTGAATGGAGAAAAATTGAAGGCATTCCCTCTAAAATCTGGAACAAGACAGGGATGCCCTCTATCACCACTTCTGTTCAACATAGTTCTTGAAACACTGGCCAGAACAATTAGACAGATGAAAGAAATTAAAGGCATAAAAATAGGAAAAGAAGAACTTAAATTATCACTATTTGCAGATGACATGATTCTATACCTAGCAGACCCAAAAGGGTCTACAAAGAAACTATTAGAGCTAATAAACAAATTCAGCAAAGTGGCACGATATAAAATCAACACGCATAAATCAAAGGCATTCCTGTATATCAGCAACAAATCCTCTGAAATGGAAATGAGGACAACCACTCCATTCACAATATCCCCCCAAAAATAAAATACTTGGGAATCAACCTAACAAAAGAGGTGAAAGACTTATACAATGAAAACTACAGAACCCTAAAGAGAGAAATAGAAGAAGATCTTAGAAGATGGAAAAATATACCCTGTTCATGGATAGGCAGAACTAATATCATCAAAATGGCGATATTACCAAAAGTTCTCTATAGGTTTAATGCAATGCCAATCAAAATCCCAATGGCATTTCTTGTAGAAATAGATAAAGCAATCATGAAGTTTATATGGAAAAATAAAAGACCCAGAATACCAAAAACAACTCTAAGCAGGAAGTGTGAATCAGGCGGTATAGCAATACCAGACTTCAAACTATACTACAGAGCAATAGTAATAAAAACAGCATGGTACTGGTACCAAAACAGGCGGGTGGACCAATGGTACAGAATAGAGGACACAGAAACCAATCCACAATATTACAACTATCTTATATTTGATAAAGGGGCTAAAAGCATGCAATGGAGGAAGGATAGCATCTTCAACAAATGGTGCTGGGAAAACTGGAAATCCATATGCAACAAAATGAAACTGAATCCTTTTCTCTCGCCATGCACAAAAGTTAACTCAAAATGGATCAAGGAGCTTGATATCAAATCAGAGACACGGCGTCTGATAGAAGAAAAAGTTGGCTACGATCTACATACTGTGGGGTCGGGCTCCAAATTCCTCAATAGGACACCCATAGCACAAGAGTTAATAACTAGAATCAACAAATGGGACTTACTCAAACTAAAAAGTTTTTTTTCTCAGCAAAAGAAACAATAAGAGAGGTAAATAGGGAGCCTACATCCTGGGAACAAATTTTTACTCCTCACACTTCAGATAGAGCCCTAATATCCAGAGTATACAAAGAACTCAAAAAATTAAACAATAAGAAAACAAATAACCCAATCAACAAATGGGCCAAGGACCTGAACAGACACTTCTCAGAGGAGGACATACAATCAATCAACAAGTACATGAAAAAATGCTCACCATCTCTAGCAGTCAGAGAAATGCAAATCAAAACCACCCTAAGATACCATCTCACTCCAGTAAGATTGGCAGCCATTAGGAAGTCAAACAACAACAAGTGCTGGTGAGGATGTGGGGAAAAGGGTACACTTGTACATTGCTGGTGGGACTGCAAATTGGTGCAGCCAATTTGGAAAGCAGTATGGAGATTCCTGGGAAAGCTGGGAATGGAACCACCATTTGACCCAGCTATTCCCCTTCTCAGTCTATTCCCTAAAGACCTAAAAAGAGCATGCTACAGGGACACTGCTACATCCATGTTCATAGCAGCACAATTCACAATAGCTAGACTGTGGAACCAACCTAAATGCCCTTCAATAGATGAATGGATAAAAAAAAATGTGGCATTTATACACAATGGAGTATTACTCTGCATTAAAAAATGACAAAATCATAGAATTTGCAGGGAAATGGATGGCATTAGAACAGATTATGCTAAGTGAAGCTAGCCAATCCCTAAAAAACAAATGCCAAATGTCTTCTTTGATATAAGGAGAGTAACTAAGAACAGAGTAGGGATGAAGAGCATGAGAAGAAGATTAACATTAAACAGGGATGAGAGGTGGGAGGGATAGGGAGAGAGAAGGGAAATTGCATGGAAATGGAAGGAGACCCTCAGGTTTTACAAAATTACATACAAGAGGAAGTGAGGGGAAAGGGAAAAGAAAAACAAGGGGGAGAAATGAATTACAGCAGATGGGGTAGAGAGAGAAGAGGGGAGGGGAGGGGAGGGGGGATAGTAAAGTATAGGAAAGGCAGCAGAATACAATAGACACTAGTATGGCAATAGGTGAATCAATGGATGTGTAACAGATGTGATTCTGCAATCTGTATATGGGGTAAAAATGGGAGTTCATAACCCACTTGAATCAAAGTGTGAAATATGATATGTCAAGAACTATGTAATGTTTTGAACAACCAACAATAAAAATTTAAAAAAAATAAAATGCAAAAAAAAAGAATTGCTTATAATAAATATTTTTCTATAGCTATATCTACATCTATATCCATGCCTTGTTGGTTCTGTCCCTTTGGAGAACTTTCATATATACCTGCTTGCTTTTGCAGTACAGCCAGGAGTCACTTAATGATGAGCATGCTAGAAGGTACTCACACAAACCTGGATGGTACAGGTCAATTGATGTGGCCTCTTTTCTTTTGGTTCTGGGGATTAAACTCAGGGGTACTTTATCACTGAGCTACATCCCCAGGCTTTTAAAAAATTTTCAGACAAGTTCTCACTAAGTTGCTAAGGGTTTCATTAAGTTGCTGAGTTTGTTCTTAAACCTGCGATCCTCCTGTCTCAGCCTCCCAAGTCAATGGGATTACGAGCATGTGACATCATGCATGACTTAATGTAGCCTCTTGATACATCCAAAAGATGAGTTGATCACAAGGTTGCTGCTGGTGTAACACGGCAGGCTGTTTTATGTAAACATTTTTTTTAAATAAGTAAAAGCAGTACATTCCAAAATAACAATAAAAGATATAATATAGGAAAAACAAAAACCAATAATGTAGTTGCTTATTATTAAGTGTTATTTACTGCATACAATTTTATGTACTCTGGAAGCCCTGTGGGCTTGTTTACACATCCATCATCAACACAAATGTGTGAGTAATGTTTTGTGCTATCAAGAGACAACAGCTACAACATCACTAGATGATGCGAATTTTCATAGTTCTATTGTAATCTCATGGAATCACCATCATATCTGTGGTCCTTTGTTGAATGACAAGTATGTGGCACATGACTGTATTTTTATTTAATGTAATGAACAAAGTCTGTGCAAATTAACAGACATTGAACAGAGCATCTTCTGCCACGTGACCAGCGCTGGCTTCATGAAAGAAGGTTCAGTTCATTATTAATTGCTAGGGAGTTTTAAATTAAAGAGACAAGACTCTAATTACCTTTAATACCAGCTCCGGGATGGCTTCTCCTAGCTCCCACCTCCAGCCACCTAATGCGGTGGCGAGGTTTACAGAAGAGACTAGCAAGAGAGGGAGAACACGCCAGGGAGTGGGTTTTTATTGGGGAACAAAAAAATTCCAGGGAAAATCCCATTCATGAAGGTTAAGGGGGGCAGCATCCCAAGGTCAGGGGCGATGATTGGGTCTTCAGGGCAGTGGCCAGGCACGCCTCTGCACGGACAAGCACTCAGACCTGGAAAAGGGTGGGGAAGGCTCTAACACAGCTGTGTCTAAGCGCCTCTCAATCAGCCAGGGAGGTAACTCAAATCATGTGCGAGGATGGCCTCCCACTGCATCTATGGTATCTGGAGTACTTAGCTGGTATCTGGCATGTCTTATAAATAAAATATTTATTTTTCCTAGAATTATAATATTGCTGAAAATCAAAGCCTCTATAGACTATGCATTCCATTTTTCAATCAAGCTGAGTTGAGATGACAGAATCTACACCTTCACACATGAGGATGATTACAAATGACTGAACCAGGGAATGCCAGATTCTACAAATACCCTGAATAGACCTGGAGCGGCACCCTGAATCCAAGCTAATAGCCAGAGGTACACCTTTGGAGTGGATGATTAACCTACTTATAGAACAAATTTGAAATGAGTTTTATCAAATAAAGACTTTGTGACTCCCTGTCATCCTGTAAGGTCCAGCTTCAGTTTAATCCTTCCTCAAATAGGAGTGGGGTGGAGGAGGCAGGAGGGAAATACATCTGGGGCTGCTAGGCCACCACAGGCATTTCCATGATAATTCCCCACACTAATCAACTAATCAATCATTTACTGAATTACAATCCAAATGCCAGCCAAGACCTCCCTGTCCATCTGTCCCTGCATACATATAATGTCTCAAAACCTCACACTATCCTTGACACAGAACTTGGCCTCTTCACTAGTTCCCACCAGAAAACCACCTATGCCAGGTGTTTGTGAGTTTTAATAGAATTTCACTGAAGGTTTGGGGTAAAGGTGGTGGCTCATTGTAATATCGTGCACAGCAATCTTGTCTCATCCTCATTCCCTTTTTGCTTTCTCTTTTTTCTTAGAAGCCCTATAAATTATTTTCCTGGTGTTAGAAATGAGAATACCCTGAAAGGTCTCACTCTTATCCTCCCTCTTTTTTTTTTTTTTTGGTACTAGGGATTGAACCCAGGGGTGAAATTAGGAAGGACACCAAAAGCCAGAGAGATGTGGACCCTGGGGCCAGCGATAATGGAGGTTTCCTGAGCAGATTCTCTGAGCAGAAAAGTACATGCAGGAAACCACATCTGGAGGCCTTGGGACAGCTGTGCATGATGCCCTGGAGGGACAGGGAGGCTGCCACAGCCCATCAGCCAAGCAGATGGATCAGGAGGAACCTCTGCAGATGACAAGCCAAGTTTGGGGAAAAAGAGAAGCATTGTCACACTCGACCTTCAGTTGACTGCAGGAGTGAAGAAAAGGGACATGTTCCAAGAATGACAGTCATTACTTAACAAATATCTGAGGCAAATCAGCTAATTAGAGAGAAAAGTTTTGTTTTGGCTCACAGTTTTGGAAGTTTGAAGTTTTGGAGGGGGACATGATCAATTGCTTCTTTTGCCTGGGGCATGTGGCAGCATGTCATGGTAGGAATAAGTGACAGAACAAAGCCATTCACCTCACACCTCACATCTTGGAAGTGGAAAAAGGGGAGGGAGACGGAGCATGGGTGCCTCTACCTCAGTCACAGACACGGTCACTGTGACGGAAGATCTCCCACTAGGCCCCATTTCTGAAAGGTTCCACTACCTCCCAATAGTGCCAAGTTGGGGGCCAAGCTTCTCGTTACATGGGCATTTGGGAGACACTGCAGATCCAAACTATAGCAAGCAGGGAGATTAAAAGGCAACCCCGAGAGAAAAGGAGGCATTGTCAAACTCAATGTCTAGTAGGTTGCAGGAACGAAGAAAAGGGGCACGACCTTAGTGAGGTGGGCCCTGGGTGGGTTTAATGTGCTTCTTTATTGAGGTATTCATCTTTTCCTCTGAGTTCCTCTCTTGCCCTCCTATTGTTATCTTCTGAGTTCATTCTTACCATAACCTCTACACACCACCAGCCGTATGGCCCCCTGAAGCTCTGCCTAGACAAGGGCTGAAGGGCTCCTGGTAATACTGAGGATAAATAAGTGACTTGAGCCTGTGTCATACTGGGAAGGAAATCCTCTCTGTGTTATGGAGAACCTACAGTTGTTTGCTCTAAAGAAAGGATTCACCTCCCTCCCTTCTTCCTTCTCTCTTTCTTCCTTTCTGGTTTGATCTTGAACTCCTGGGCTCAAGGGATCCCCCTGACTCAGCCTTCCACGGAGCTGAGACTACAGGTGTGTGCTGCTTGTGCTGGGATTTTAAAATTTTACAGTGCTGGGGATTGAAACCCGGGCCCATGCATGCTAGGCAAGTACTCCATCCACTACTGAGCCACGTCTCCAGCCTAAGAAAGGGATTTTAAAAATAATTAATGAATTTATTTCAATTAGGTATATATGACAGCAGAATGCATTTTGATTCATTGTACACACCTGCAGCACAACTTTTCATTTCTCTGGTTGTACACGATGTAGCATTGCACCCTATGTGCAGTCATCCATGTCCCTAGGGTAAGAAAGGGATTTTTTAACCAGGAAGCAGGGATGGATTTCAGGAGGTCTATAGACTTAGGAAATGTACTAACTTCTAGCATTATCAGTCTCTGTGACTTTGTCACTAGTAGACATCACAGATGTTTCTGTCACATTAGTTTTTTTTTTTTTGATACCCTGAATTATCCTTTGCACTCATTGCTCCTTTATAATACCCATAGTTATATTAGAACTGATGCACAATCTTGTTACTTAATGTGTTAATTAAATACAAAAATTTAAAACATATTTTTTCCCTTCTAATTCTATATGTATTTTACTTTTAATTCATATAGAAGCATCCTTAAGAGGCATATAGGCAGATGTAGTGACATGTGCTTTAGCCCCCGCTACTCAGGAAGCTGAGGCAGGAGGTTCCCTTGAGCCCAGGAGTTCAATGCCAGCCTGGGCAACATAATAGTGGTGAGAAGGTCTGTAGACTTCACCAGACTACCAAAGAAGGTTAAGAAACCCACTAGGTTCTCATCAATTTGATCTAAACTGTGTTCCTTTGCATGGAGTTTCTGCAATACACTGTAAATATGACTCACTCATCAAAGAACTGTCAAAACATGGGACTCAATGGAGTATGGTTGCCTGGAAACTGAAGCCCAATGAGATTATTACTTTTTTTTTTTTTTAAAGGAAAAGAAAGCATCTGTGCAATGCCGATATAAGGATAAGGTAGGCTTCTTGCTGTCACATACCTCAAAAGACCACCCTTTGGAATCTCCAGCCTAGACAGAAGTCAGAAGGCACTCTTCCCACCCCACATCAGGGGGATCAGCACACTTTGGAAGAGTTGTAACAACCCTCCTTGGCTTAAAATATTTATTTATTTCCTATTTAAAGGGCATGTGCTTGGTGCAAAAAATATCATGATGAGCCTCAGTTTCCTCATGAATTCGTACAATCTCACTTTTCATTTCAGCTAACAAAGTACTTTTACACTTGTAATTTAATTCTCACACCTCTGAAGTTGTTAAATAACCCCTGTTTTACAAATGAAGAAGCTAAGGCTCAGAAAGGGAAGAAACATGTCCATGGCTCATGGCAGAACCTGGCCTTGAAAGTGAACCCCATGTGCTGCTTCTGTGAGTTTGGGGACTTGTGCCATGCCTTGGTGTGGGGACAACCCCTCTCACCTGCTGCTGGGACCAGTTTCTCTGGTGCCCATGTTATTGGCTTACCCCAGGTAGTGGTTGGGTACAGGTGTGGTTTGTGGCTTTGTCAGGGCCCCAACTTTCTTAGTTAAGCCACATCAGAGTAGCCCAGAGGTCACATGTGACGGAGACAACCACCTGGGAATTTGGAGAAACTCATGAAGAACTCTGAAGAATGAATCCTCAATATGTAGTGTGAAATTACTAACTCTGTTGGCACTTTAGGATCTGGGGAGGTAGCACAGCCTCCAGAGAGGTATATCATAGTGGAAGAGATACATTTCTCTGGGCCTACTTCAGTCTGGGGAAAATATTTTATTTGACTCTCTGCTATAGTTTAGATCTTAAATGTCCCCAAAGGCTCATATGTTAAAAGCTTGACCCCTAGGGTGACACTATTGAGAAGAAGAGGAACACTTAGGAAGTTCAGCCTTGTAGAGGATCCTTAGATGATTGAGGGAATGCCCTTGAAGGGAATTGGGGAATCTCAGTCTTTTCTCTCCTTATTTTCCGGCCACGAGGAGAGTGGTTTTGCTCTGCTACACGCTTTGCTATGTTATGCTTACTGTCTTGCCACAAAGCAACAGGACCAGTTGATCATGGGCTGGAACTCCAAAATTGTGAGCCAACAAAAACCTTTCCTCTTTATATGTTGATTATATTATCTCAGTTATTTTGTTGTAGTGACAGGACACTGACTAATAATATCATTCAATTCATTTTTGCCTCTCAATTAACCTTCTAATTGCTATTTTAATTTCCCTGAAACAGTGGTTGACTTCTATAGACTGATTATCTGTGTTGATGTGGCTGAAATAGAAGAGGATTAATTCAGCTTGGGACATCTGAATTTATGGAAATTCTCAAGTGATTTGCCCAGTAGTAAGACAGATTCAATCACATTACATAGAGATACTAAGACAAATGTACTTAAAGAAATCTAAGTTGCCAACTTGAACCTTGTTACAAACATGATTCTGTGGTGTTTTTAAAGTTTGGATGTTCAGGAAAACTAAATTCAATTTTTTGGTTGTCTCAACAAGATCAGACCTATAAAAAGACTAAGTGTTAATGATTTAATTGCAGACCTTGAGGAATGTTCCAGTTACAAAGAGTGCTATGTATTCTACTATGAAGTAAAAAATTTAAAAATCAATTTTGTTGCCTTCTAGAAAAAAGAAAGTGCAATCCTAGAAACTGTACCAACCCTGTCACTGAAATACCAGGTGAGCAGTTCACACTTAATAGATTCTATCACGGAGGTTTTCTCTGTTCTTGCAAATGCTTTTGCAGGATTGGAAAGCTAAAAATAGAGATGAAATAACATCCATCACTTAAAATATACAAAATTGTGAAGGTCTGCTGGGTACAGTGATTTCAAGGGCTGGAGATTTTCTGCTGAATGCTAGCTATTTTAATGATCCTCTAGATCTTTCAGGTTACAGTGCTGCTTAGCACATGACACTGTCAAGCATTTTAACTCATATCTTATCTTAGTGGTTGAGACCAAATGCCGTAGTCCCTCAGTATCCTCAGAGGATTGGTTCCAGGACCCCTGCATGAATGCTCAAAACCCTTATGTAAAATGGCACAGTATTTGCATATAGCTTCTATCAGTTATTTGTTTATTTCTATCAGTTATTTATATCCTTCCATATACTCTAAGTTATTTCTAGATTACTTATGATGCCTTATACAATGTACATGTTCTGTGAATAGTTGTTACACTGGATTATTTAGGGAGTAATGCCAAGAAAAGAAGTCTGTACATGTTCAGTACAGATGCAATCAGGAAAAAATTTAAATCCACAGGAGATGGAATCCATGGATCTAAGCCATGGATATAGAGGGTCAGCTGTATATGTGGCATTCCAAGGGAGGAAGAAAAATCTCATTCATAGAGTATAAGCTGCCTTTGATTTGACAAAGCTAAATTCCAGTTAAATTTCTAGTGTATCATTATATGACCTTGAAAATTGTTTTACACACACGCACACACGCACACACACACAAACATATATATATATATATATATATATATATATATATATATATATATATATATATACACCCCTCTGTCTGTTCTACCCAACATGATGAATATTTTTTGCTTGAAAAGGTCTTGAGTACATTTAAGGGATGAAAACCTCTGTTATTCTAGTTACCCTCACATGTGTGAAGGTTGGCTATAATGGGGGGTCTAATGGTGAGTGCGAAGGTGTCCTCACCTTTGAATCAACATGACCCTCAGCTTCTGCATTTCCACTTGTCTATATCCTAATTCCTGGTGTCTGAGACAGAACATTTCTCTGTTGCAGTTTGGGTTCTGTCCTCTGGTCTGGGAGAAGCAGGTTATTTAGATGAAGGCTGAGGACGTGGGGTAATTCTTTGAGGAGGGAGAATGGGTTGAATAAGAACCAAATTGACTCCCTCCTGCTGGGGGGCTGTTGGTCTATGGAGGCCTGCAGTAATTTCAAGTCACTCACCTCCTCAGCTGAGAGAACAGGGCTTTTAGAGGCAAACGAAGTGGTAAGAAGGTGCCCTCCAGAGTCTCTTGCCTCTCCACACCTCCACGGGTGGGAGACTCCTAGCATTTTAGGGGCCACCATCTAAAACACAGAGATGGAAGCCTTGGTTTCTTTACAGAAACAATACTAAGTATCCACCAAATATTTTCTTTTGAAGTTGTGTTGACTGTGGCTTATTCAATATGGAATTTGTTGACTGAAACAAATGTTTCAGGTTCTCTCAAATAAAACATTTGCCAAAATAAATGCATCCTTTGGTCAAAATTCTTTCAAAAAAGCAGTTGGAATGGAGTTTCTTATCTTATTGGGATCACCTAGACATTCTGTGCAGACAGCTCAGGGGTGCTGACAGACCCGTGCAGCAAATGGCCCACTTGACTTTGGCAGCAAAGACTTTGATCTAACTGTCCCAAAAGGCACCAATGGCCACGGGGGAGGCAGCTGGGCTGTCATGTGACTGGGCATCATTTTCCAGTTTGCTGCTTTGGAATCATGGCTATGACTGGGAGATTTGCTGCTGTCCTTGGAAGAGAGCAAATTTGTTTATTCCCATTTCGGTTGTTACGTCACTCCCCCCAATCCCCCCACAAGATGTGGAAAATGAGACACCAAGAGAAAGTAATGTGACTTTATAATAATAATTTTTATTTTGTCATTTGCTGGATTTCTGGAAGTAGGCTGGCTCAGCCCTCATGACCTGTGGCCCTCCTGTGGTAAAATGTGGAGGATACTATTCCTCTTCTGAAATTTTGCCTCTTGGAATTTCCTCTGGGCTGCAGATTCTGCCAAATTAGGTGGAAAATTGACTTAGGTTAATAGCCTAGGCAAATCTCTTTCTCCTGAAATGGCTCAAAGTTAAGGTAGGTAGTTTCAACCTTATGTCAAATCACTGGGATAAATGTGTCTATTTCCCCTTCACTCTGCACTAGATGGACATAAGGATAAACTCTTTTTGCTCTCCAAACTCTCTTGTTTTTGGAAAGTTTCCAAATATGCTTAACATCACCTCAGCTTCAACAATCATTAGCATTCTGTCAGGCTTGGTTCATCTATCCATCCCTTTTCCTTTTTGCCCTGAATAGTTATAATTCTAGACATTGTGATGTTTCATGTTTAAATTCTTCAGTATGCTTCTAAAAAAAAAAAAAAAAACCCTTTCTTGGGGAAAGTTATAATGACATTATTCCAAAATTAACAATAATACTAGCCATGCTACTAGCATCCCAGCCTGTAGATGACCTGTCATGGAACTTCTCAGCTGCCATAATTCCAAAGAAACACAAGAAAGATGGTTTCCTGTCCCCCTCACGTGCTCTGCCATGTGAAGTTACAATGAGAAGACAACCATCTGGGAACTAGGAGGAGGGTCCTCACCAAGGATTCAAGCATGTTGGCACACTGATCCCAGGTTTCCTGCCATAAGAACCATCTGGAACATGAGGACTAGAGGGCTGGAGCCCTAGGTTCACAAAGCTTTGTGGGAGAGGCAGAGACATTGGAATTTTGAACACTAGCGAACAACTACTGCTTTGCTGCATCTCTGAAAAATACATCTCAGTGTTGACCACTCCCAAACCAACAAATAAGAATAGTTCCTTAGTGCAATCTATACCAAGTCCCTGTTCAAAAATTTCCCCTTTACAGTCCATTTATTTAAATTGGATCCCAACAAGACCTATTCATTATATGCGTTGTATAACCTTGAAGTCTTGAATAGGAGAACAGAGGCCAGAGGGCAGAGGAGTGTGGCTACCTCTTTCTCAATGAGTTTTTCCTTTTTAAAAAAGAAATTCTTGGGCTGGAGTTGTGGCTCAAAGGTAGAGCGTGTGCCTAGCACGCGCGAGGCCCTGGGTTCTATCCTCAGCACCACATAAAAATAAGTAAATAATCAAAGGTATTATGTACAACTAAAAAATGAATATTAAAAAAAAAAAAGAAATTCTCTGTGGATTCCCTCTGCCATTACTTTATCTGGATACAAGTTACCCACAGTTCCCATTTAAATATTTGTGTCCATAGCTATAGAAAAGTCTCCTCCCTTTTCATGTCTTCCTTATTATAAATGAAGTAGCTGGCATCATTTAAAGAACATTATGGACATCAAAAGAAAAATAAAAAATAATAAGCTACAGAAAAGAACTCAGAGTGTACAACATCATGTTCACAAACCAGTTATTGACCCTACAATAGCTAATATGATTAGTAAGCTAACAGAGGAGTATTCTTTGCACACCCTGGTTTAAGAGCTATTTTCTATTTCCAGGAACCTGATTCAACTTTGTCTGGGTTTCCTTCCTTCTAGCTACCTGTCTCCATGTGGCCAGAGCCTTCCTTTTCCCAACACAAGACAACATCTAACTGTGCCTCTCACCCTTCCCTAAGAACAATACAAGAACTTTCCTCATAAAAATCCCATATTTTTGCCTGATTCAAATCATCCTGACATCCCTCTTCCCCTCCCTGGGAATTTATGGCTTTTCATCTGGGAGAACAAGTCAAACTCTCAACTGATTCATAAGGGAGGACTTATCTTGGCCTAGTCTGTCATCTTTTCTTAGTTGTGAAACATTCAGTGGCAATTCATAGCTTAGTGTCCTCATCTATGAAATGGGCATCTGTTGCAGTTTATGCCATTGTTATAGTTTGGATTTCAAATGTCCCCCAAAGGCTCATGTATTTCAAATGTCCCCCAGTGCAGTGGTGTTCAGAGATAGGGCTTTTGGGAAGTGATTGGATGATGAGGGGGCTAACCTCATCTATAGGTTAGGTTTTTTTCTTTTTCCCTCCCTCCCTCCCTCCCTCCCTCCCTCCCTCCCTTCCTTCCTTCCTTCTTTCCTTCCTTCCAGAGCTCCCATTTGTTAGGCAAGTGCTCTATCACTGAATTATGCCTCTAGCCCTCATTCATGGATTAGTCTATCAATGAGTTCATAACTGAATGGATTATTAGGAGATGGGGCCTAGTCAGAGGAGGTGGACCTGTCCTTGAAGGGTATATTGTTCCTCTCTCTCTCTCTCTCTCTCTCTCTCTGCTTCCCAGATGCCATGAGGTGAACAACTTTGCTCTTCCATATCCTTCTGCCATGATGTATGTACTGCCTCACCACAGACTCATAGCAATAGGACCAAAGATCATGAACTGAAACCTCTAAAACAATAAGCCCAAACAAACTATTCTTTCTTTAAGTTGCTCTTATCATTTTGTCACAGTGATGGAAGCTAACTCAGTCACAGACTTGCTGTAAGGCTGAAATGAGATCCTCCATTTAATGCTGTCATACTACATAAAGTGGCAAGAGTCAATGAATGGTAGCAACGCTGATGGTGGTGGTGGAGGCGGTAATGCTGATGATACTGATGATGCCCACTCAAGAAATTCTCCCCACTTATCCACCTACTATCTGACCTTACATGGAAGTAATCCTGCAAAGGTCTACTGCTATAGTTTGTGTTCTAAATTTGTGTTCCCCCAAATTTCTTGTGTTGGAAACTTAATTCCCAAAATCATATGTATATTTTTTAGTTGTAGATGGATACATACTTTTACTTCATTTATTTATTTTTATGTGGTGCCTCACACATGCCAGACAAGTGCAATGCCACTGAGCCACACTCTCCACCTCCTCTAAAGTCATATATTATTGGTATTTGGAAAGTTAAACCTTTGGGAGGTGATTGAGTCAATTAAACAGGTTAATCCATTCAAGATTAATAGACTATTACAGGAGTCACTTTTTTATAAAATTGAGCTTTCTCTGCTTCACTTATTCTGCTGATCCATGCAATGCCCTCTACCATGTTATGATGCAGCATAAGGCCTTCACCAGATGCTAATCTGATGCTGGCACCATTATCTTGAACTTCTCAGCTTCCAGAATCCTGAAATTCTTCTATTCTTTCTTTCTTTTTTTGTTGTAGATGGACCCAATACCTTTATTTTATTTATTTATTTATTTATTTTTATGTGGTGCTGAAGATCAAACCCAGAGCCTCACACATGCCAGGCAAGTGCTCTACCACTGAGCCACAACCCCAGCACCAATTCTTCTATTCTTTAAATAACAAAGTCTCAGGAATTTTGTCATTGCAACAGAAAACATGTATATTATAACAAGAAAACATAAAGAGGTAAAAGAGAATTTCTGTTAGGTAGAAATATTTATTGCAAAGAAAACATGAAGCATGCTTGAGATGGACAAACTCCTGGAGTCTGTTGTCTACAAGTGTCAAGATAATCAGTGAAATAGGAAAACTCCTTTGCCATGAAGAAGGGGGGGAATATATATTTTCCTTCTTAAAAAAAGGAGTGTGGCCAGGTACAATGGCACACTCCTGTAATCCCAGCTACTTGAGAGACTGAGGCAGAGGATCATCGTTCAATATTATCCTTGGCAACTTAATGAGATCTTGTCTCAAAATAAAAATAAAAAGTTCTCAGGGCTATAGTCACTGATAGAGTGTTTGCCTAGTGGGCACATGGTTCTGGGTTCCATCCCCAGCACTGCAAAAAAAAGGAAAAAAGAAAAAAAAAAAGAATGTCAGCTTCCTGATACTGCAACAAATACTGTTGATAACCAGTTTATAAGGAGGAAAGGCTATTTTGGCTCACAGTGTCAGAGGTTCCAGTCCATGGTCGTTTGTTCCATTGCTTTGGATCTATAGTAGCTCAGTACTTTTTACCAGGAGTATGTGATGGAAGAGACTGCTCACCTTATGGCAGCTAGAAAGTGAAGAGAAAAAAGGGGAAGGGGCTGGGGTTCCAATACCCCCTTCAAGGGCATATCCCCAGTGAGCCGACTTCTTCCCGCTAGGCTCCATCTCTTAAAGGAACCACCCTCCAAAGCCCTTTACACATGGGCCTTTATGAGATGTTTATCCAAACCATAACAGGAAGAAAAGAGAAATAGGAGGCAGAGGAGAGTGCCAAAGTTGAAAGGAGCCAGGGAGAGTGAGAAAGTCTGGGGTTTGATCAGGGAAGTTTGCCAAGGTGAGAGAGAGAGAGAGAGAGAGAGAGAGAGAGAGAGAGAGAGAGAGAGGGGGAGGGAGGGGGAGAGGGAGAGGGAGAGGGAGGACACCTCGAGAACTGTGATTTTTAGTGTTCTTCTGGAAGTTGTTGGTATTTTTGTATTGTGAGGTCTCTGATCCATTCTTTTCCCTCCCTTCTAGCCTCCATTAAAGTCTACTGATTTCAAAATGTTTTGTGTTTTATATAGGAGGGATTTTGAGAATGTTAGAGTGAAGTGGGGCAAAGAGAGAAGTACATATAAAAAGAGGGATTAGGAGAACAGGATTTGCATAAATCTTTAGATTTCTTTCTTTGGAAATATGTTGGATTTCCACAGGCCATACCAGCGTATTCTAGAGGAAGGCTCTGCTGACATGACAATTCAGTAACCTTGAAATACTGATGAAGGTATCTACCTATGCAGTAAAAGGGAGGGAATCTGGTTCCCTCAAGATCACTACAATAACAAACAAACATTTAAGAATATAGTCACCAATGCCCTTGGATACAGAATTCACTTTCCTAATATAGTAACCGAGATTTTTCTAGGACACATTAATTTCCTCAACATTTTATCTAAAAATTTCTGAAGAAGACAGATTCTTATAACAAAGAGCAATTATAAAATGTTCCCCTTGCAAAGTCTGTATACTAGAATGAAGGCAATATCTGTAAAGAGCAGAGGCAAAAATCTGTTCTCTTTTGTTCCAGTTCCATGCCCCTCTTCTGGCCCAGATATTTGAGTAATGATAGGTATCACTGTAGGTGCTCTCCTCTCTCACCTCATGTCTCTGCTTACAAATGTGTCCCTGTTCATATAGGAATGATGTCACTGACCCCATCTTGCTGGGACCCAGCACTGACTGAATCTCCTAATCCAATGGCATGATTGTTGCTGCTGCACCTGATAGAAGGGTCAGCAGGTGCCTGAGACAGGGGCAGGGATTGCCCGTAGAGGTGGGGAAGGCTGCCTCCAGAATCAGATCCCATTGGCACTGGGCTTTCTCCCACGGAGCTCACTGATCTTTCACCATTCAGACCACAAAAAGCCGGAAGCCATCTGTTTTCTTCTGTCACTTATCTCTGCATTCCAAGTTTCCTGGGAGAGTTTCCAGGAGTTTCAGATCACAGAGCTTGTCATTAGCTCCAGGCACTGCTGGGACTCATGAGACCCTAAATGGGCTGGGGACTGTTTGGGACAGGAGATGCGAGCAGGCAAAAATGGAGAGTATTCCATAGCCACAGTGACCACCATCTGTCCAGCATTTGCCTTGTGCCAATGTTTTAAACCCGTGTTTGCCTGGTCTTTTTTGCTCCTCACTATAATACTGTAAGTGGGAATAGCAATCCCATTCTCTGATGAAACAACTGAAGTTTACAAAGGGTCCACGACTCACTCCATCACTGGTTAATTTAGAACAGGTCGGTTTGATCCTGAAACTTATGCTCTTGATTATACTATCTGCCTCAGTCTCTGGCTGGGCACAAATCACGAGTCTCCACACAGCTTGTAGATTCAAACAGCAGTTCTTTATTCCCGATCTCACACCGGCAGTGTACAAACACGTTCTGGGGGAATCCACGTTCTCTGCCCCAAATCCACTACTCCTGGGCTTCTGTCTCCCAAATATACTGTCTGACCCTAAGAACTCAAGAGGAACTCAGCAGCAGGATATGCCCTATTCTAAAGGGGGAACACCCTAATCTCCTATTATGCTAAACCGCCCTATTCTAAAGGGGGAACACCCTAAACACGGATCCGCCCTGGTCCTTGAGCAAGGTCACCTTACATGCAATGTCCTGCAAAATGTCCTATTTCCATGAGTCCTTCCACTAAAGAAACATGGGGGTACGCGGGCAAGGAAATTGTCATACCTACTTGTTTGATGGCTCCCAGCAACTATCCTGCTTCTTTTTCTGGATTTGGGGGTGCCATGTTCAAATCTGCTTAAAATTCTGAGAAGGAAGAATGGGGTTCCCATCACCATTATTTTATAGGGCAAGTTCTTCTCAACTTTCAAGACTCTAGGTCTCTGGTGCTGTTTTGGGTTCTTTGGTTGGGACAAGGTGGGCTGGGAAATCTGCTTCTGCTAAGAATTAGGGGATGTGGAGAGTTCTCCAACTTCTGGACAGCTTTTAGCCCAGGTGATCCTCCAAGGAACCTGGAGGAAAGCTCCCCCAAGTGCTTTCACACACTGAAGCTCCCTGTAATGTTGGTAGGATCACAAATAAAAATACCTGATGTCCAGTTAAATTTGAACTTCAGGTGAGTGTGTATATATATAAATAAAATATTGCATTACATATCTAATTTGCCTCCTAGCTTATTTTGCCTCATAACCCTCTCTCAGTCCTAGATCACTCCATTCTCAAGACACCAGAAGGCACTTTCTTGGCACAGTGTTCAGGTTTCTCTAAGCCAAAACTCCTTCTGTGGGTACTCTCGGTGTACCTCCTGCCAGGCTTGTACATCTGCGGATGCTTGCAGCCCACTTTGTCCCCAGTCTAACAGTGAAAGTCTGGGCAACCTCAGATAGAGCTGGAGACCTGGTTTAGAGATTTGCCATTGTGGTGGTGTTGGGAGGTAGGGCCTTAAGAGGTGATTAGGTCATCAAGAGGGATTAATTTCTTTCTCCTGTGTCTAACACAAGGTTTCCTCTTGCATTATCTGTCATTTGCAAGTGCCACTTGCCCTTCTGATTTCTTCCATCAGTTGAAGCAGCATGGGATCCTCACCAGAAGCTGAGTAGATGCTTATGTGATGCTCTTGGACTTCCTGGTCCTCAAAACCTTAAGCAAAAATGAACCTCTATCCTTATCAATTTCTCATTCTATTTGAGCAACAGAAAATTGACCAAGAAAAATACCTATGCAATATTTGAGATATAGCTATACTAAAACAGTATGTATTGTTTGACATTCAGATTCAACTGTGCATCCTGTATTTTATCTGGAAATCTTGGACACAGGGTCCTCTAGGACTAGTTTGAGCAGCTGTGGATGCTGACGGGTGTCTGAAAACTCAGGTGCATATTTTGGGATGACATTCTGAACCTCATCATTAACTGACAAGTTACACTCTCTCAGGTGAATAATTTACTCTCCTTAGGTTTCAGTTTTCCCAATTGGCCAATTGGGACTATTACTTTACTTGAGAACCACTTCATTTGTGTTGTGAGGACTGCATAATAATATATTACTATGTGCTAAACATATGCTATTACTTTGCACATATTATCTCATTTAATCATCACAACAACCCTCTGAAGTAGAGTATTTCAGTTTTATAGCTGAATAAACTGAGGCACTGACAGTTTAAGTAACTTGTCTAACATTAAATCTAGTAACTGTTGGAGCCAGAATTCAAGCTCAGGAAGACTTGTGCCAGGGCCTGCTCACTTGTCAGTGGGCTACAAAATTAGGGAGAAACATTAGGCAAAATGGTAAGTAGAATATTTAACACACAATAAGCATGACACATAGTAGCTATCATTATTTTAACTTTGAATTTGAGAAAATTGTCAAGTGCAAAGATGGTACATTGGTTGGGTGTACCTCAATTGGTAGAACTGATGATTAGCATGCAGGAGGCCCTGTGTTGGAAAAAAAAAGTATATAAAGAAGAAAAAAGGTGTTTTCTTTCTTCTTTGTGTGAGTGTTTTTCAAAATTTCCACAAAATCTTATACTTGTAATCAGGAAAAAATAATTTGAAAAATCACAATCCTACGGAAGAGATCTTAGGAGGGTGAGGCCAGATAAAGAAAATCAGGTTTGGGGATTTAGCCTGAAATTTGACTTCCCTGTTAGCGAACAAACGAAGTACAGAGTATCTGAATATATATATAAATCTCTGGGGCAGTGCAAGCCTGGGGCTGAAATTCAAGTCTTGATGAAGATGCTGTTTATTGCAGCCACCTCTGCAGTCGATGCTTAGTACATTAGCAAGGGGGAGGTCGGCCCCTAGGAAATCCAAGACCCTCTGCCTACCTAGGCCAAGTCTGAAAGTCACTTGACATTGAGCACTGCCCACTTACGTGTGGCCTGGGGCATTATTTGGGTGTCTGGATTCTGGTGACTCCTTCGGTGGCTGAGGGTGGGTCCCAGGCCTGGGCTGGCCTTTGCTGGGCATTGTGGGGTCACCGTTCCAGTCTCCTTGGCAACCTAAACCCGAGGGAGCGGCCGCGGGGCACAACCTGTCGGGAGGCCTTGGAAGAGGACGCAAAGGGCCCTTTCGTGCCCCGAGGCCGCCGCAGAGTTGCCCAGCTCATCAGCTCCCGAGACTTGGGCCCTGGCCGCCCGCCCAGCGCGCTCCGCGGAGAGGTCGAGGCCCAGCATGGCGGACGAGGGTCCCAGCGGCCCTCTGCGCGGCGGCCTGCAACACGAGCTGCTGCAGAAGATAGTGCGCCCCAAGCGGAGCGGCCCGCAGCGCGGGGAGGCCGAGGCGACGGGGCGGCGTGCATCCTCCAGCGACGGCGGCGCCTGCTCCGGATGCTGGTGCTGGCGGCGGCTCTTCCGGATCTCAGCGGCGCGCGGCCCGCGCAGGAAGAAGAGCAAGTACGCGCGGCCGGGCAAGGCGACCTCAGAGCGCGGCCTGTGGGGCCACCCGAGCCTGCAGAGGCTGCTCCAGAGGCTGGCGTCGTGGAGGCGGCGCTACCTGCGGCGCAGGGAGCGGCCTGAGAGGCTGGAGGAGATCCCGCTGCTGGTGCTGGATCGCGCGCAGAACCGTGACTAGGCCGCGGCCGGGCCGCAGACCTAAGGGTTGGTTTTGTTTTGTAAACAAAAGCAAGAAATGAAAATAAACCCAACACGGTATGAACAAAAGAACGTGGATCATTGGGGACCGTGCACGAGGAACCCAGGGTGTCGCGTTGTCTGGGATGAGGTGAACTGGCCTCCTCCCCATTCCGCCCTTCTTCCCATCTGAGCGCCTCCATGCAGTGGCCCCGGCCAGGACCCTCCTGTGGGTGTTGTGGGTCAGTTATTGCCAGAAGGAACAGAGCTCAGTGGACAGGCCTAGATTTTTTCCAAACACTCCAGAGAAGAGGGTGGGAGCTGTAGTTTTCAGTCCCTGCAATGCCCTCAGGTCTTTTTTTCTTTTTAATGCAGAACTAGGAGCTCCTCAACCCCTATCTATGTGAGCTAATTCTTTTATCTTTGTTTACAGGCATATAGGAAGCAGTAAACTACTAAAAGAACATCAGAACCAAGGCTTTGGGTGCAATGGTGGTGTATGTGGGGGTGGGGGGGTGGGCTAAAAATAGAGATAAAAGCAAAAGGAGAGGATTCCAGGAGACATGGGTGCGTTCTTTTAACGTCTTCCTTTTCCTCATCAATAAAAACCTGCTAATGATACTCCGGCTCTCCACACACCTGTCAGGATGAAAGTAAAATCTTAGAAGTGAAAGTGTGCTAAGTACCCTGAAAGGGCTGTATGCCTTAGAAGTATTTATTAAGCTGTTAAATGATCATTGCTGGGGCTGCTCCCAATCCACACCTACCTTCTTTCTTACTACCCTACCTGACCTGGACTGCCCTTTGTGCTAGCAGGCTAATCAGGCTGATCAAGGGGCTGAGAAATTTTCTGCCTCATGTTGCTGCTACCAGTGTCCACTGGCCTTGGAGTTCCTGAAGCCTTCCCAGCAGGGGTCAACCCCCTTGACCTAGAGAGTCAGTCTTTGGGGAATGGGAGGATCATGATGCTGGATCCTACACTGTGGAGGGGCGAGTGCAGTTGTAGGGGAGTGTCAACGACAAAATTACAACATGTTTAGTTTAAAGAATTTAATTGGCTTTATTTTCTATACTGGAATCAGACAACACTTCATTCCAAAAACAGAATAAGTGTTCCATGAGCTCAGCAAAGAAATTTGGTTTTATATATAGAAAAGAGCTGAAGAAAGAAAGAGCAGAAAGAAGATTGGTCATTTCAAGGTTACTCTGGTTGTTAGAGAAGGAAGACAAAACTTAAAAAAAAAATTGGTTAACATCAGATTATTTTTTTTTTAATAAGAATTAAAGCAGGGGGAACTTCATTATCATGCTTGATTGAAATAGGCCTGTTTGGGAAATTTGGGCTATTCTCCTGTTTTTTCAAAAGGTCAAGTGATAGTTTTGCTTTGGTGGCACTGAATTTTAGAATAAGTGACTCTGTTTTTATTTTTGATCTGGCCTTTGGGGACTAGTGCATGAGCTTAGCCTCAAATAATTTTTTTTTTTTTTGTTTGTTTAACAGGAGCTTCCTGGACAAGAAACCTAGAAAACTGAGAAATACAGAAAATAAAAAGAAAATAGAAGAGAGAGAGAGAGAGAGAGAGAGAGAGAGAGAGAGAGAGAGAGAGAGAGAGAGAAAGGAAGGCATAGGCTGGAAATCTGGGTCCATGAACCAAAGCCCTCAAGGGAAGAATTCTTTGTAATTCTGTGACTTGGGGTTGAGTAGTGTCTTTTGCATTTCTGTTATTTTTTGCTAATGTCCAGATAGCCTAAATTATTCTATAAGGCAGTGATAGGGAAAGACATTTTTATCAGAAAAGCCATTAAATCCCATTCTTATAAAGAAACCAATCTTATTATCTTACCTATAGCTGATCAGGCCAGGAATATTGTGATGCCTGAATTAAAAACTGTTCTGGGGGCTGAAGATGTAGCTCAGTAACGGTTAGCATGCTTACCTACCATGTAGGAGGTTCTGGGTTGAATTGCCAGTACCAAAAAAAAAAAAAAAAAAAAAAAAAAAACCAAGAAAGAAAACAAACAAAAATATTGTATAGGCAATAGCTTGATTAATTGAATCCTCTGTTAGAGATGTTGAATCTAAGAGGCCCAAAAAGAAGAGACCACTAGAAAAATACCAAATTCTAAATCCTCAAGTAACAGAAAGGAAGTGTTATTGAATAATATTAACAAATTCCAACTATTTAATATTTTCTGGATTTATTTCTTTCTGAAAGGAAAAAGCCAAACTAAATCACAGCTAATTCTCTGACACTTGATTTGAATACACCTGTGCCTTTTAATTTTGACTATTTCAGGGACTTCATAGTACTTCCTCTTCCCTGAGTAAAGAAATTTGCCAAGACCGAGTCTCAGTCTGTGTGGATTCATCTAACACACACACACACACACACACACACACACACACACACACACACACCATAACACAATGCTTAACTTATTGAGAGGACCTATTATCCTATTATGTTAACTTTTTTTTTTTGTTGTTGTTGTTCTAGGGATTGAACCCAGGGGTGCTACCACTGTGCTATGTCTCCAGCCCTTTTTGTTTTGAGACAGGGTCTTGATAAGTTGTCCACGTTAGTCTTGAACTTTCTATCTTCCTGTGTCAGTCTAGTCACTGGGATTTCATGTGTGCAGAACCATGCCTGGCCTACGATGGTAACTTGATGTATGTCCTCTGACTTCCTGGTTCCCTATTAGCTATCCACATAAAGCCTTACATTTTTGGTACTGCTGCCAGCCTTCCATCAGTTCCTCCTATTGATTATAATGGATCCCTCTCAGAAATGGTGGCTTCTACTAGCTCTGGTTTGTTACACTGTTAATTGTCTCCCACTGAAGCCCCAGTTCAGCAGAAACATGGATTTTGGGTGCAGAGGCTGCATCAGGCTGTTGGGACTGAGTACCTGCTGTTGTTCCCTTCTCTTCTCCCTACTCCCTCAATTCTAGGAATTGTCAGTATTTCCATCTTCCAGGGATAGTATCAGCATGCAACTTGTTCTTTCTCCTATACCCATCTTCTTTTTAGCAGAAAGTCAATTAAAAATATTTTTTCAACGCAGTGCCTCATTATTTAGCCATTTTTGGTTGAGTGTAGATATTCCAGAAACACATCTCATGGCCAGAGGAGGTAAGTCAGGTTGAATTTTTCAGAGACTTTTGTATCTAGTCTTGGATTACCACTAAGCTTCAAGCCACTTTAAAGGCAGAAATGCTGGTTGTAAGGAAATCCTGTACTGGAAAATAGAGCCAGAAGACAGGCCCTGAGGCAGCTCTGGAATGGGCTCTTCCCACTGACTCCATTGAGTCTTCTGGGTTACCCACGTTCAGGTCTGTCCTCTTCCTCTTTCATTGTGTGTAGCCAGTTGTCATGAGCCATGTGTGGGCTGTGTGTGGACTATGTTGTACATAGCCAGTCACTCTGTATTCTCCTGTCTAGAACTGAAGTACTTGGTCTGATGGCCTTAGATAATTATCACCATTCCTGCTGGTGAAGCCAGGTTACTTCATGGGTAGATAGCTAGCTTGGAATTTAGCTGCCTTTAGATCAGGACCATATTTTTGGTCTGAGCCACTGGTTAAAAGATGCCTAGATGGTGGTTCCATTCTTAGTTTTTTGAGGAATCTCCATAGTGCTTTTCAAAGTGGTTGTACCAATTTGCAGTCCCACCAGCATCCATAAGAATGGAGTCCTAATTAGAATAAGATATACTTCATGCTTGTATAATGGTATCTGAATGAATTCTAGTATCATGTATCACTAAAAAGAACCAATAAAAATAAAGAAAAAAAGAATAAACATGGAATTCCAAAATTTAAAAAATAAATAAAAGATGCAGAAAATTGCTTCTTTGAAAAAGTTGGGGAGAGGTTGATCAAAGGGTGCCAAGTGACAGTGAGATGGGAGTAAGAAATTTTGGTGTACACAGTGCAATAGCGTGACTACAGGCAATGATCATGTACTGTGTATTTAAAAAAACCAGAGAAATGATTTTACCCTAAAGAAATGATACAAGTTTGAGGATATAGTTTTAAAAAATTTTGAGGATATATATTTAAAGATTAAGCAATGTATACATGTATGGAAACATCACATGATATACCAAATAACAGGTACAATTTTTATATATCACTTAAAAATTTTTTAAAAATTAAAAGACAGTGAGGGTGGGTTGGGGGCTGCATAGTTTTTGTTAGAACAGACTGTTGGGTCAGGCAGGGACCCTGATAGACATGTCCAGTTTGTATTAATAAAATTCATGGTTGTCATTGTGTTTAAGTCCTGAGGTGGACACCTAGAGTGGAGGGAGGATAACCTTATCAATTCTGCATCCTGTGCCTTTCTGTCCTGCTTTGTCACTTCTCACTTTCTATCTAACACTATGTATATTTCAGAGACTTTTGTATCTAGTCTTAGATTCCCACTAAGCTTCAAGCCACTTTAAAGGCAGAAATGCTGGTTGTAAGGAAAGTATGTATGTGTGTGTGTGTGTATATATATATATATATATATATATATGATGCTGGGTGGAGCCCAGGGCTCAAGCATGCTAAGTAAGTGCTCTGCATCCCAAGTCCCAACAATAAATCTTTAGCAGTGACAACATTACTTTCATGTTCTTTTCTAATTCTCAGGTGAACATAATCTTGTGAATTTAGCAGGAGAGAGAGAGTTACTGTATTTTAAAACAAGAACTACACCGCTGAGAGAGGTTGCAGGGATTTAGATGTATTTTTTTATTTTAAGTCCAGTGCAATTTATAGATCAAGAATGCTGCAATGCTGGAAAGCTTTGTAACTAGAAAATTTTATGTCTGAGTTACCTGCGCATGGTAGGTGTGCCTATTGTGTGAATCAAGAAATGACAGAATCCTGGGGAAAATGATAGGCCTTCTTCCCTGTGGAAAGCTCCCTTTCCTGAAGGGAGAATGTCATCAACATCAGAGCTTTTTCTCAAGTAACAGAGCTGCCACTTGCCAATTGAGAAGGAAGCTCTCTCTATTACACTTAGAGCAGGGAAGACATTGTGTAAGGGTCCACAGTTTTGGAAGCACATTGACTCCAGAGACAAAGTGAGGCAAATTGGTATGTGAAGAATTACTTCCCTTTTCAATATGGCTTAGATTTTTTCATCTTAAAGGAAAAAAATGAAAGTGCTATCTGTGCTTTATTAAATAGATGCCATGAGCCTCTGTGTATAAATAAAAGAGCCCTGTCTTAGCAGGATTCTAGCGCCTACCTGACCATGGGACCCACATAGTCTGGTGTGGTAGTCTTGGGGGCCCAAAGAAGGGGTTGATGAGGGAGGCCTGTCCCACTTCACCCCCTTATTGTCTCCAGAGAGAAGGACATCAGCGTTTCGGTTACCCTGAAATGAGGGTGGTGACTGCCAGCAGTTGGGGCAACTCATGTGGGAGTGGGAATAATAGGGGAAGCTCCATGATGCTGAGGGTTCTTCTTGGAGAAGAGAATTCAGGAGATAACCTTTGTGAGAGAGGGCACTGTCCTCTGAAGAGAAAGGAAGGGAGGTGATCCATCTGTGTCACCACTGATGAGGGGGAGCCTTGGCTCTTCCCTTAGGTCAACCTGGTTGCTCTGCCATGTGCGCCTGGGTATGGACTTGGGACCAGGTCCCAGCAGTAAGGGAGCTTCTGCCACCAGGGAAGAGAGGCAAAATTTAAGATATCCTCCAAATTTGATTTTACAGGTATAAGTAGGCTTGACTTTATATAACACTATACTCCTGGTAACTACTATGTAACTTGGATCATTTTTTAAAAATATATTTTTATAGAAGGAAGACCAACAGAAGATGGGAATGAAGTTGAGAAGAGGAAACGGGAAGGAAAGGTACTGGGCAATGAATTTACCAAATTATGTGTATGTAGGAAAATATCACAATGAATTCCACTATTTTGTACAATTATAATGCACCAATAAAATATTTTTAGTTGTGGTAAAATACATGCAACATAAAATTCACCATCTTAGTCATTTTAAGCATGCAGGGCAATGGCATTGTGTTCCTTCACACTGTTTTGGCTTTGTTTTGTGAACCCAGGGCCTTGTGTGTGCTAGGCAAGCCCTCTACCACTGAGCCACTCTCCTATCCCTTAGCACTGTCCCCACCACCCACCTCCAGAACTCTTTGACTTCCCAAACTCAAGCTTCACACCTGTTAAATAACTCTATTCCCCCTTCAGCCCCTGCACCCAACATTCTACTTCCTGTCTTCTGTGAATTTGACTCCTATAGGTGACTTGTGAGTGAAATTGTACAATATTTGACCTTTTCTGATTGGCTTATTTGATTCAGCATAATGTGCCCGATGTTCATCCATCTTATAGCATGTTAGAATTTCCTTTTCAAGGTTGATACTTTTCCATTTTAAATATATTGATGGACACATGGATTGCTTCCGCCTTTTGGCTCTTGTGAACAATGTTGCTATAAATATGATGAGTGTACAAATGTCTCCTTGATTGTGCTTTTCTTTCTTGCATTGGGAATTGAATCCAGATGCTTTACAACTGAGCCACATCCCCAGATATTTATTTGATTTTATTTAATATATTTTACATTTTTGAGATAGGGTCTGGTTGCTGGAGGTCTCATTAAATTGCTAAGTCAAACTGGTTTTATTGAACCATGACTCAAAGAAAAGAACATTGACTCCAATTTTAAATCAAATTAAAGCAAGTTTGTATTATGTACACAAGAGCTGGCCACCAGCAACTGTCTCTCCCAAAACTGGGCTAGAGATCAGCTCAACTCTCAGGGAAGAGAAGGTTTTTATAACACAAAAAGTTATAGTTGGGGTGTCTTGGGAACTTAACTAACAGGGTTATGGAAAACATAATACAAGAGCAGATATCAGATTAATGATCTGCGTGGCATGATATTTCAAGGTAAGGAATAAATTTAGATCCCAACATCAGAATTTATGAGGTGCTGCTGAGGTTTCAAAGAGGGTTGTTATCTGCTCAGGGGGAGCCAGGATTTATGAGGTACCACTGAGGTTTTTAGAGAGGGTTGTTATCTGGTCAAGGAGAGCCAGACATGGGTGAGTTCAGAGCATGGGTAGGAATGCCAAACAAATTTAGAAATCTCAGTAATTTATAGTAAAACAGAAATTAACTTTTCGTGACTTTGTGATGAGATGGCTCCCAGTCTTAAGATGGAATTAGGCTGGGTTCATCAGTCAACCTGGTTCTTTCTTTCCTTAAGGTAAATCCTTCTTGTCAATAGACTTTGACTGTTCTTTCCTATAAGATGGACCAGAGCTTGTCATAAGGACACACATTTATGAGGAGAAAGCACAAGTCTGAGGAAGGGAAATCTCTCAAATTGCAGTAAAATAAATAGAAACGAATCCTTTGGGGCCAGTGAGCATTGTGATCTGGAGGTGGCCAGGTGGACACAGAACTTTGGACAAGAACTGTGCTCTGCAAGGTCACGTATGAAATGGAGTAACAGAATCCCTTACTAAGTTGTCAGGAGGATTAGAGTCCTCGTGTATGGTAAACTTTCTACTCATAGTTGTGACAAGGTCAGATCCACCAACATGAACCTCCTGATTCTCAATGGAACTATCACCAAGAGTTACTTTAAATATTTTCTCCTGTGGACTCTATTTCAAAGCCTTTAATCTACCTGGCTGTATTTATTCATTTGCTCTTTCATATTTAAAAATATTCAACTAAGGTTAATTTCCTCATTTTACTAATCAAGGGCATTGATGATCAAGGACTTTCAACGAATACAAAGTAACCCGTGTTATTACACTCATTTGCTGCAATTTGAATGAACACAAATAACAAATAATTATATGAAATAATCATATGAAGTAATTATATGAAATAATTATATGAAAAAACAAACCTGAATTGTTTTTCCTACTCTCTCCTCTCCATTCCACACTCTGAGACTGCTAAGTGATTCTCTGGCAAATACCAGCTGGGAATCCTCTAATTCAACTCAATTCTGATACTGTCTACCTGAGGAAAGTAGAGGTTCAGGGCTCAGTCCCACAAGACTGTCTCTCAATTCAGATGACAATTGCAAGCCCTAGGCTGCGGCTTGTGCTTGGAGCCATATATTCACTTTCCATGACTCCCTACCTGGACTCAAGGAAACACTTATGTTCTCTGGTTTATTATGAAGTATATTACAAAGGATACACATGAACAGCCGGATGGAAGAGATGCGGAGGCAAGGTATGGGAGAAGAGGTGCAGAGTTCCATGCCCTCTCTGGGCCTACCACCTTCCATGAACCAACTTGTGTTCAGCAATCCGAGACCTGTCCTTTTGGATATTCATGGAGGATTCATTACATTGGCATCAAAGACTCTATCCATGGCCATTGGTGACCAACTCAATCTTCAGCCCTCTCTTTTCCCCAGAAATTGGGGATGGGATTGAAAGTTCTAATTCTCTGATCTTGTAGGGAGTTTCTATGGGAACCAGCCCCGTCCTGAGGCATATAGGAGTCCACCAAGATTTGTTTCAGTAAAATGAAAGATGCTCCTATCCTGCTAGGAAACTCCTAGGGCTCTGTATCAGATATTCCTATTACTCCAAAAAAAAAAAAAAATCAAACAGTCTTAGGAGTACTGTGTCAGAGACCAGGAAGCAGAAGCCAAATGTACATTTTTTGTTATATCATGATATCACATAACACAATTTTCTGGACTATGATCACACAAAAGCAGCAGTGCTTCTTTAAAGAACATGGGGACACAGTTTGAGAAGCTTTATTCCAGATTGTGCAACATTCACAACACTGGTTGGCATTTACCTGACACATCAGGAGGTCCTAGCACTTTTGTAACTTAAGTCAATTGAATGTTCACCATGGCCCTTTAAGTGAGATGCCATTATCATGCCTGTGTTACAGATGAAAAGCTGAGAAGTGGGAAATGGCAACATGTGCCGGTTAGCCACAGTGGCTGGTGGAGTAGGTGTCCCTTCCTCCTCCCTCTTTTAATTTGTGTCTTTAGGAGGGAAATGGGTCTTTCTTTTATACCAGAGGATGACATTGCCACTTCCTCCCAAATGATCTGCACCTGTGGATAATATTACACAAAAATTTTGTTACTGTAGGTTCAGAATTAACTTTGAGGAAGTAGTGACTGGGTCATGATCTATGAACCCTTCAGATACTTTATTAACTATATTTGAAGATCTATTTTTTTTCTTTTTATAATCGTAATAAAATGCCTTAAAAAACTACTCCTTAAATTTTTCTATTCCTCCCTTCTTACCTTTGCCTCTGCTCCCTGAGCCTTCATATTTCTAAATACTTTTGTGATGGAAGCCATGTGTGAAATGTGCGTGAACCCAATCGACATGGAAGCCATTGGGTAGGAAAGTCTGGTATCTGGGAACTCACAGGGTCACTCATGCTGGTTTGAGATCACCCAGTACACATGATGTCCTACCTAACTCTGCCATGGTTTTGCACAGCACCAGAGATGGGGTGACCTTCTGGAGCCACAAAGCCACACAGCCTCTCAGAGATTGGTGTGGCTTGCCAAGATGCCAATCAAAATACCATGAAGCAAGACTCCACCCTCTGAAAAGTTATCCTTGCCTTTGATGCACTCTCCCTTAAATAAAGGATTGGAGTCTTTTTTCTAGTTGGTTCTGTTCCAACTCCTCCAGGGACTGGAGAATCTATCAGAAGCTCTGCTCTCTCTTTTAAATCTAAATTCTGGCTCTGTCTAAATATTTACTAAATATTTCAGACTTTCATTTTTTTTTTCAGGTGACTTATTACTTCCTGATCAGGAAACTGCCCTGGCAGGTGCTGGCCACTCTGTGATACTTTTGTATCTAATGCAGCAGTGTGAATTAAAAAAAAAATCAGGTGGAGAATGTTAGGTCAGTGGCAAAAAGTGATCCTGAATGGGTTGTTCCCACAGGCAACTGACAGAATTGCATACAAATGCTCTAGGGGAGCAGCACAGTTTCTTCTGGGCCTGAAAGAATCTCTATAGGTAAAAGGAAACATAAACTTAGCTAAGCATGGTGGTGTGTGTCTGTAATCCCAGTGACTTGGGAGGTTGTGGCAGGAGGATCTCAAGTTCAAAGCCAGTCCACAACTCAGTGAGACCTTGTCTCAAAAAATATCAAGGACAGGGAACTTAGCTCAGTGGTAGAGTGCTCCTGGGTTCAATTCTCAATACAAATAAACAAGCATAAACTTAAAAATTAAAAAAATACAGGGTTGGGGGTGTGTGGCTTTTTGGTAGTGTAAGTGTAGTGTATGGCTTTTTGGTAAGAGTATGTGCTTAGTTATGTGCAAGTTCCTGGGTTTGAAAAGGAAAAAAAAAGATTATAAACTACACAAACAAACCAGGAGCTATGAAAGAGAATGAAGAAAGGGCCGACAGCAACAAGCACAAAGAGATTTTAAACACTTAAATGGTTAGATAGGGAATAAAAAAAATGTTTACTATGTTTAAAGAAAAAAATTTGAAGAGGTTGAAAATATAAGCAAGATGATAAAGAATGATCAAACACATGTGGAAGGACCAAATAGAAATCCCTGAATGAAAACCTAATAACTGAAATTAAAAACTCAATGGATTAAGTAGCAGATTGGAACCAATTAAAAATAGAGATAGTAAACCTAAAGACAGACTCAAGTAAAATAATCTGAATGAAGAACAGAGAGCTAAAGAAGTAGGAAAATATTTAAAAAGTTAAGAAATACAGAGAATAGGGTCCAAACAGAAGTCTAATTAGAATTCTAAGAAGAGATAAGAAGAAATATTCAAAGGGATTATAGCTGAGGATTTTTTTCAGAAATGTTGAAAGACATTGCTCTTCAGATTTGGAAAGAGAACTCTCTACCTAGACACACTGTAGTGATGCTGCAGGACACCAAAGATCTGTCAGCCAGAAAGTGGCCACCACCAATAGAATGTCAACTCCATGCAGACAGGGGTTTTGCCTTTTCTGTTTGTGATATACAGCTAGAAGAGTGACTGGCATGGGGTATATGCTCATGGATGCAAAGAATGAATGAGTCAATCAATTGCCTACAGAGGAAAAGCAATTAATTACACTGATGGTTGATTTTTCAACAGAAACCTAGTAAAGCAGAGGAGAACAAAGAAAGGGGGAAACTTTAACAACTGGGGGAAAGAAAAAAAGCACAAAATAAAAGGATGACATATAATAAATTATGTGTCATCACAAAAAATGTATTAAACTTTGCTAAAAGACAAAGATTCAGGATTAAAAACAAAACCCGACAATCGAACTACACGAGACACTTCTATAAAGGGGAAAATGGGAGAGATGAAAGTCAAAGTATTGAAAAGGATGTGCCAGGTTATCGCCAACTATCTGAGCTGGTGATCTATGCTCGCTTCACAAAATCTGACTACTCCAATAACTTTAGAAAATGGCAAAGACAGCACACAAGCAAACCTTTTCAAAATCTGGGATGGCTCTGCGACCTTAGGGGTCCGTTGTAAAGAAAGAGAGCACGCCTCAAACCCTGGTTTTATTGGGGGAGGCTGTTTGAAAGAACATTCCATCCATATAAGGCAGAGGGGCAATGTTATAAGGGGCAGCCCACTCCCAAAGCTTTGCTCCCCTGCTGAGCAGAGATGGGGATTCACCTGCTTCCCGGCCAGGGAAGCCACTCTCCACATTTCCAACGCTCAAAGCTAGGGGGCGCCGAGCTCCTATGCGGCAACTTCCAACACCAGGCAAATACTACCCCAAAAGAAGCCTGGTGTGTGTGTGTGTGTGTGTGTGTGTGTGTGTGTGTGTGTATGTGTGTGTGTGTTTTGGGAGAAGAGGTTGGAGACTGAACCCAGGGTCTTGTGTATGCTATGAAAGTGCTCTGCTACTGAGCTACATCCCCAGGCTTTTTAATTGTATTTTGAGACAGGGTCTCACTAAATTGTCCAGGGTGGTCTCAAACTCATGGTCATCCTGCCTCAGTCTCCTGAGTAGCTGGGATTACAGGTGTGTGCTACTGCATCTGCCAGTGTAGACTTTCAAGCAAAGAAACTTCATAAGAAAGAAACAGAGTATTATGTAGAAACAATCCGCCTATTGATGAAGGGTGTATTTCACCAGAAAGTTATAAAAATTCTAAGTATGCATGGTGCTTAATAACATTTCCAAATATATAAAGCAAAATCTGGCAGAAAAGGTTTAAAAAACCATCAAAATAATGGGGGATCTTAAAGACATCTATTCTAGTAATTAACTGAGTAGGTAAAAAAATTCAGTAAATTTACAGCAGATTTGACCAGCACATTTAACAAACCTAATCTAATTGACATGTAGAGGAAAATGTACCCAACAATTAGGGAGTAAATACATGTGGAACATTTAAGAATATGTGTGTGTGTGTGTGTGTGTGTGTGTGTGTAGATTGTATATATACATATTTGGTATAAGGATTGAATAGGGCGCTTAACCACTGAGCCCCAGCCCCTTTTCATTTTTTATTTTGTGACAGGGTCTCGCTAAATTGCTTAGGGCCTCTCTAAGTTGCTGAAGCTGGCTTCGAACTTGTGACCCTCCTGTCTTGGTCTTCTGAGTCACTGGGATTACAGTATGTCTCACTGTACCTGGTTCATAAATCTTAACAATTTTCAAGAATTGGTATGTAGTCAACATTATTGGGCTATGATATGACTAAATGAAAAATCAATTAAACATTAATGACAAAGAAAATAATCTATGAGGCTGGGGTTGTGGTTCAGCGGTAGAGTGCTCACCTAGCATGTGCAAGTTGCTGGGTTGGATCCTCAGCACCACAGAAAAATAAACAAATAAAGGTATGGTGTCTAATTAAAAAAGAAAGAAAGAAAGAAAATAATCTAACAATAGAGTGCAAATAAAACCAAATGCTAATTATTTGGGGAAAAAACCCCTAGTAAAACCAACCAAACTCTGTCAGGAGAGAGCAACAGAGAGCATGTTTACACCCAAACACAAATACATTGTGAATATAAATAATATAAATAAATAGTGAAAATAGGATATAACTATATATCTAGCAGAAATTAAAGTGGTAACAAAAGAATATTGTTAGTTTTATTCAATATGCAGGTTGAGTATCTCTTATCAAAATGCATGAGACCAGAAGCATTTCATATTTTGGAGGGTTCTGAATTTGGACTATTTGCATAGACTTTACTGGTTGAGCAGCCCTATGCCCCAAATCCCAAATCCACAATGCTCCAAACCCTGACATATTTTGAGCAATGTGTCAAATTTTGGGTTTCAGATTTTCAGAATAGATTCTCAGTCTGTATTTGAAAAATAAGGTAAAATGGATGTATTCCTACACAATGTAACTTATAAAAATATACTTGAGAGGGGCTGAGGTGTAGCTCAGTGGCAAAGGGCCTAGTATGTGTGAGGCACTGGGTTCTATCCTCAGCAGCACATACAAAGAAATAAAATAAAAGATACTATGTCCATCTACAACTAAAAAAATAAAAAATAAAAAAATGCTTGAGAAACAAATGGAATGTCTGAATAATCTCATAATTATTAATGAAGTTGAATCAGTTGGTAGAGTTCTTGCCTCGCATGCACAAGGCCCTGGGTTCAATGCCCACACCACCACCACCACCAAAAAAAAAAAAAAAAAAAAAAAAAAAAAATCATCAGGTTTAGTCAGCTGGACAGTCTGGTTCTACAAAACTAAATTTAAGGAACACATTCCAGTCATACACACACTTTTCTAGAAAATTAATTTTATAAGGCTAGCACAAGCTTAAATCCAAAACTAGACAAAGAATATCACAGGCCAGTTTCACTCAGACTATAGAATATCTGTAGACACCTCCATGTGTCTTAAAGTAGTACTATGTTAATATATTGCGACCAAGTTGGAAATTGGGTTTATGTCAGGTACGCAAGAAATGTGAGTTGAAAATCAATTATTTAGAAAATCAAATAATATGATTCACCATATTAAGACATTAAAGAGTGTCTGATTCAGGACATTATGGAATAGTGAGTCCTAACTTGCTCTTCTGTTGTAAACAACTGACACACGGGTCAAAGTCTGTGAAAACCTGTTTTCAGACGTTGGAAAATTACTCAGTGCAGGACTGTAATCCCTGAGAGAGGGGAGGAAATGTGAGGTGAACCCTATATTTGTCTTGGACTCCTGCCAAGTGCATTCTGGCCCATGTGCAAGGAGAAGGGACCCAAGCAGAGATTGGTGGTATTATTGAGGTGACAGTAGAAAACCAAGCTCTGAATGTAGCAGAGAATGCTACAAACTGTGAGGCAGAATCCCAGACAACTTGAGAAAGCCACATAAAAATAGAGGAGCAACAGTCTCCATAAGGAGTCCCCCTGAGACTGTTAATACTACGGGACAAAGGAGTAGGGTGAAGCTTGGTGACTCCAGGAAGAGAATGAGCTGAAAGTTTTAAGATGAATAATCCCCAGAGCTCCACAGGACTGAGATGAACAGCCAGACTAGAAAGGCCTTGCTAATTGTCCGGGGCTTTCAACAGTAACCTCTGAAGGGTCATATCTGGACAGCAGGCTAAACCAGTTCTTAGGGCAAAGGCTACTGTGAACCTGCTTCAATAAAGCTTTAAAAAGCTGAAGAAGGACTGGGGCACAATGCAGGCCTGTAATCCCAGTTATTCAGGATCCAAGTTTGAGGCCATCTCCATAATTGAACAAAACCCTATCTCCAAAAAAAAAAAAAAAAAAAGGGCTGGGGATGTAGCTCAGAGCACCTCTGGGTTTCATTTCTAGTACCCCTCCCCCCCCCCCCCACAAAAAAAAGGTCTTAGGATAAAGCTGGGCTACAATAATTTAACTGACAATCAGAAAATATCCCAACAGATCCTCTGTAATATATAGCCTTCAGCTTGGTGCTGTAGCACATCCCTGTAATCCCATGGCTCAGGAGGCTAAGGCAGGAGGATGGGAATTCAAAGCCAGCCTCAGCAATTTAGTGAGGCCCTAAGCAACTTAGTGAGACCCTGTCTCAATATAAAATATTTTTTTTAAAGGGCTGGGAATGTGGCTCAGTGGTTGAGTTGCCCCTGGGTTCAATCCCTAGTACCAACACACACACACACACACACACACACACACACACACACACCATCCAATCAAAATCGTTCTATATGCCAATCAGCAGGAAAACACAACCCATAATCAGAAAAGGAATCAGTTGTTAAAATAGATCCAGAAATGAAAAGTGTGATAGAATTAGCAAATAAGAACTTCAAGATGATTATTGTAAATATGCTTAAAGATTCAAAAGAAAACAGGAACAGAATAGGAAGACAAATGGAAGAATTTCAGAGATAAAAATCTATAATGTTTTAAATAAAAAATTCATTGTATGGGATTTAAAAAAAATTATTTGTTCTTTTTAGTTTCATTGGATGGAATTTATACAAGATGAAACATGCAGAAGAATTTATCAGTCATCATTGTGACAAGTAATAGAAAGTATCCATACACAAAGAAAAAAAAGAGATTGAGAAAAAGAAAAGAGAGCATCCGTGAGCCATGAATCTTGAGGTGGTATCAAATACTCTAATTTATTTGAAACTGGAGTTTCAGGAGAGGGGAGGCGGGCGGAGTGGAACTGGGCAGAAAAAGAACTGGATAGAGAACACTGGACATGGTAAATATGTGGGAAGGTAGGAAGGACATATTTTTTTTGTTTTTTGAACAAAATTTGCTTGAAAATTTGAAAATGTCTTTAAAAGATGGTTGACTAGAGCCAAAACAAGGAAAAGCACTGTGTGGCTTCTAACTTACGTAGAAGTCAAATGTATAAAAATGGCATAAAGACTGGAGGAGAGGACCTGAAGGACACCATTTTAAGGACCTAACAGTATCCATGAAGAGTATGAGAGTGTTTGAAAGCACAGTGATAAGCTAAAGATGTACACTGAAAAACACGGGCAGCCACTAAAACAAAGAGACTTTTAGCTAATAAAGTAGATGCAATGGAAGACTAAAACGCATTGAAGAAGTTCGGTGGAGCAGACAAAGGGGAATGAAAGGAGGGAAGGAAGGATAGACAAAGGAAAGACGATGGAATGAATCTGACATAACTTTCCGATGTATGTATATGGGTATACTACAGTGAATCTCACCATTGTGTACATACACAAGAAATTAATTAAAAAATAACTGAGTAAATGGCAGAAAGATCAGTAGAGAGCAAGGAGAAGGGGTCAGGGAGGGCAAGGGAAGGACAGGTAGTGAGGAGTGAATTAGAACAAGATACATTTTATGCTTTTTTTGGGGGGCGGGTATTGAGGATTGAACTCAGGGGCACTTGACCACTGAGCCACATCCCCAGTCCTATATTGTATTTTATTTAGAGATGGGATCTCACTGAGTTGTTTAGTGCCTTGCTGTTGCTCAGGCTGGCTTTGAACTTGAGATCCTTCTGCTGGGATTACGGTGGTGTGCCACTGTACCCAGGTATTTTATGCTTTTATAATTATGTCAAAATGGATTCTACTGTTAAGGAACCAATAAAAGAATATTGAATTAACCAAAAATAAGGCAGGAAAAGAAGAACAAAGGAAATATAGGACCATAATTATCAAGTATGATATATTTAGATTCAACTATATTGGTAACTACATTCAATGTAAATGTCTAAAGACTGCAACTAAAGGGCAGAGATGGTCAGAATGGAATAAAAATACAATATTCAAATGTGTTGTACACAAAAATACCCCGTTAACATACAGTGGCCCTCATAGATTGAAAATAAAGAATGAAAAAAAAAAAGAAAGAAATGAAGCTAGTGTGGAGATACATATATATATATAAGATAGAATTAAGAACAAGGAATATAACCAGAGATAAACATGTAGATTTTCATAATAATGAAAGGGTCACTTTATTAAGAAGATAAAATTCTAAATGTGTAAGTACCCAACAACAGAGCTTCAAAATGTCAAAAAAATTGACAAAAAGTTGAATGTTGAAAATGTTCCCCTTTTAAGATGAAGCCAGTATTGTTTTAGAGGTCTTAACTCAAGGCATAGATTAAAATAATAATGAATATAAAAGTACATAATATTTTTTAAAGGTATAGGGATTGAAATAGCACTGCCCTTATTTGCAGATGATAAAATTAAATAGAAAACTCCAGAGAATCTTGGATTACTAATCTAACAGAAAACTATTTATAAAAGTCAACTGCAGCCACAGACTGAGAGAAGTATTTGCAAAACATGTATCTTGTAAAGGACTTATATCAAATGTATAAAGAACTCAAAACACTCCAAATTAAAAAGTTGGCAAAAGATCTGAACAGATAACTCATTAAAGGAGATTTACAAAACACAAAATATATAAAAAGATGCTCAATATCATGTGTACTTAGGGAATTGTAAAATAAAACGCTACACACCTAGGAATATGTCTAAAATACAAAACACAACACTAAATGCCAGTGAGGATGTGGGGTAGCAAGAACTTTCATTGATTGCTAGTAGGAATTCAAAATAGTACAGCCATACTGGAAGTCAGTTTGGCAATTTCTAACAGAACTAAACATACCACTGTCCTTTTGTCTCCATGATGGATTGCTTCCAGGACACTGAAATCCCAGGACATCAAAATCTGTGGATGCTTAGTCCCTCATAGAAAATGTTAGAGCACTTGCAATTAAACTATGTACATCTTCCTCTATATGTTGTTATCTCTACCTAATCCAAGCTCATGTATGAGACAATGCGAGAAGGTTTACAAGTGAAATGATTGGGTTATGAGAGTCGTAACCCAATCAGTACATTAATGCCCTGACAGGGATTAACTGAGTGGTGACTGTAGGCTGCTAGGGTGTGCCTGGAGGAGGTGGGTCCCTGGGGTGAGCTGAGCTTAGCCTCTTTCTGCCTCCTGGTGTGATGTCCTGGGCCACTTTCTTCCACATTCTTCTGCCATGATTTTCTGCCTCACTTGAGATCCAAGGAATGGAGCCAGCCATCTATGGCTTGGGATATAGAACCATGGATATAGAACCTGTGAGTGCAGAGGGCTGACTGTGCCTTTACCTTAGACCCACCTGAACTGGCAACTGAACTCCTTGGTGTTTATCCAAATAAGTTGAAGACATACATAAACACAAACACTTGCAAATAAACGTTTATAGTGGCTTGATGTCCTTCCACAGGTGGCTGGTGAAAACAACCTGTGGCTCATCCATACAATGGAATATCAAGCAGTGATAAAGAGAAATGAGTTACCAAGGCAGAAATAAACATGGGGGAACTTTAAGTGCCTATTGCTCCCAGAAAGCCAGTCTGGAAAAGCTATACACTGTATGATTTCAACAATGTGACATTTTAGGAAAAGCAAACCTGTATAAACGGTAAAAACATCAGTGGTTGCCAGAGATTGGGAGTAGAGGAGGCATGAATGGGTGGAGCAGAGGGCATTTTTCGGGCAGTGAAACTGTTCTGTATGGTGAATATACTATGTATTTGGCAAAATCTATAGCACTCCATAACACAAATAATTTAATGTAAACTATGGATGTTAGTAAAAAATAATGTATTAATATTGGTTCATGCTAGATGTCAATGGTGGAAATTGTGTGCAGGGGAGAGGTGGCATACAAGAACTCTATACTATCTGCTCAACTTTTCTATAGACCTAGATCTGGACTATTTTTTTTTTTTTAAGAAAACAATATCAACTGCACTCTTTACATATAAGGGACAGCTAGAAAATATAATTAAGAAATCAAAAGTACTATTTACACTAGCAACAAAAAATATAAGAGACTTACGGATAAAGCTAATAAAATACATGAAAGCTCTTTTATAGAGAAACTTATAAAACTTTATTGAAAGACATTAAATATAAGTTTCCTGGGCTGGGGGGTGTAGCTCAGTGGTGGAGTGCTTGCCTAGCATGTGCATGGCCCTCAGTTTGAACCCCATCATCACACATCACATGAAAATCAGTTTATGTGGAGTGATACCAATATGCATCATGTTGTTGGATAAAGATGTGATACCATGAAGAAGTTGATTGTTTGCACGTTGATCTATACATTCAGTGCAGTTCTAATAGGGTGTGTGTTTAACTTGAGAAGCTGATTCAAAATTTGTATGTATATGTGTAATATGAATTGTAATGCATTCCGCTGTCATATATTAAATAAATAAATAAATAAATAAATAAATAAATAAATAAATAAATAAATAATTTGTATGGGAGAATAAAAGGCCAAGAATGTCAAAGGCACCCTGAAGAAATTTAGGGGACTTGATCTATGATATGTCGAGACTTTTTTTGTTTTGAGACAGGGATTTGCTTAGTTGCCCAGGCTGGCCTTGAACTCACGATCCTAGTGCCTCAAGCTCTGGAGTAGCTGGGACTACAGGTGTGCACTATCATTTCTTGCATCATATTGACATTTAAAAAGCTTTAAAAATTAATGATAGTGTGTCAGTGATCTGGAGATAGTAAATAGATCAGAAGGAGTACAGACAGCTCTGAAAACAGTCACACATACACGGAAATCTGACTAATGGAAAAACAGAAATTTAGATTAGTGGGTAAAGTACAGACTTCAGTGCATTATGTTAGGACAAATAGTTATCCATTTGGAAAAAAACAAGTAGGTTATATACCTACCCCCTGACCCCACCAATTTTGATCAGATTTGAGACTTAAATCCAAAATAAAACATTTAAATATTTAGAAGAAATTATAGGAGACTTATGACTTAGAAGGAGATAGATTTCTCTCTCTCTCTCTCTCTCTCTCTCTCTCTCTCTCTCCCTCTCTCTCTCTCTCTCTTTCTCTTTTTGGTACTGGGGATTGAACTCAGGGGCACTTTACCATTGAGCTACATTCATACCCCTTTTTAATTTTTATCTTGAGATGGGGTCTTGCTAAGTTTCCCAGGCTGGCCTTGAACTGGTGATCTTCCTGCCTCAGTTTCCCCAGAGAGAGATTTCTTAAGATACAAAAGTTATTTCTCATAGAGAAAATATTGATATTTTGACTACTTTAAATGAAACTTCTGTTTATCAAAACACCTTGAAGACACTAAAAATACAAGCCTCAAAATTGGGAAGAAGGTATTTGTAGGTACAGAATTGTTAAAGAGTGGTAGCCAGTGAAGAATCCCTACAAATCTGTACAAAAAAGATAAATAATCTATTAGGAGACAGGAGACACATTTCACAGAAAACATTTAAGTAGCCCAGACTTGCAACCTTATTAATAAGCAGGAAAATGTAAATCAAAAGCACAGCTAGATACCAATTTATGCTTACCAGACTGGCAAATATTAAAGACTCAGCCAATATCAGGTGGTGAGGTTATGGAGTAATGGGGACTAAAATTTGCTGGTGGGAGTGTTACAGCTACTTTGAAGAACGATTAGATTACCTAGTGTGGATCAGATGAAACACAGGTTCTCAGATGATGTGATAAATAATACATCTTGTAGAGTGTCAAGGGCTTTGATTTTTACATCATGTGTATGGAAGAAAAGTGTGCAGCCCTCTTCTGATCTGTGGGAGAAGGCTTGCAAGTAGGTTTAACTTTCCAGATGTCATTTACAACGTTATAACCAAGGCAGTGAATTATCACAGAAGATAAGCAGTCAAATGGAGGTTCCTTTTGGAGGTTATATTCACAATTATTTTTTATTTATTACTTTTATTTCCTAAAGTTTTAGGAGGCTAAACAGACTCTGTTGTTCAGGTAGAGTTGAAAATAATAACAAGCATTCACCTGGGTGTCCACTCTACATTGAAAAACAAGACATTCAGATTTTTAAAGACTGCTCATTGTTGTTGAATGTTATCTTTCCCGGTGGCTGTGTGGGAGGTTGGCATGGTTTTCATCTCTTTGATTTTTTTAGTTAATTATGAAAAAATATTTTTAAGGCAAGTCTGAGAAATTTCATTATATGACATTACAGGGGAATAACTAGCTTTGGAGCTCTGTTTGGTTAGCAGATAGAGAGAGGACTGAATGGGATTTTATTTAATAAAAGTGTCATGAGAGTATATTGTTTTTCTACATTAATAAAGTTGAACATGCATATTTCCCACCCTAGCAGCTCCATTTCCTAGAAAGATCCTCACATCTGTAGCAGGAGACATACAGTATGATGTTTATAGAACAACTGCTCATCATTGGGATAAAACATGACAATATTCCAAATGTCCATTAGAGGTAAAACATAAATAAAAATTGTGGAGTATTTATACAACAGAATATGATATAGCAGTGAAAATGAATTATAATTATCATACTCATATGCATGAATTACAAAAATAAAGAATTTTCAAATCATGGGAGAATATATACAATATGATTCCATTTATAAGTTCAAAAATAGTCATTTATTATCTAGGCATGCGTATGTGGGAAGGACTAACACAAACTTCAGGATAGGGGTCATTCTTCTGGTGGAGGGAAGAGGAAGTCCCTGGGTGCCTTAGGTGCACTCTACAGGTTCCTGCTAACATGCGGTTAGCTCATAACATTCTGAGAAGTGCTCATTTTATCATTGTGAAATTGTACATACACATTCTGTATTTAAAAAATTTTTTTTTTTAGTTGTAGGTGAACACAATACCTCTAATTTTCTTTTTAATGTAGTGTTGAGGATTGAACTCAGTGCCTCACACATGCTAGGCGAGCGCTCTACCACTGAGTCACAACCCCAGCCCACATTCTTTTTTTTGTGTGTGTGTGTGTGTGTCTATGTGTGTGTGTGTGTGTGTGTGTGTGTGTGTGTGTGTGGTGCTGGTGGTCAAACCCAGGTCCTTGGGCATGCTAGGCGAATGCTTTACCATATAACATGTTTAATGCTGATAGGAATGATCTAGTGGAGAGAAGAAATCAGATGTTCAAAGGACAGAAGAAATAACTGTTGAAACCAAGGCCTGGAGGAGAGGTGATCCAGGGGCAGGAAGGGGCTGGCTTGACAGCAGTCGGAAGCTTCTCCCATGGAAACATGCCTAGTGACTCGAGGTAAAGTCTGGTGAATTTGTAGATTGGGAGACTGGAGGTCAACTGCCTAAATTATCTCTATATTTTTATGGAGGTATAAAGTGAGGTTCTCAACTAAAAGGTATGTGTGGAACATGTGTGAGACTTGGAGAGAGAGGTCTGATTGACATCCAGGGGAATGGGAAGGCAGCCCTACCAGGGAGCTGGAGTAAACCATGGTGTTGAGTGCCCATTTGAAGCTTGTTCAAATTAAGACAGTCAGCCCCGTTGTGTGATTTTCCTCTAGCAACTTTCAGCTCATCCGCCTTAGATGCAGAGCCTGCCACTATAATTTACAAAGGGGTGCTGATGTAGATGGAGGGTCCCGAGAAGGAAATGATTTGATTATTGACTGCTGCAGTTTGGACTGGAATGTTCCTCAGAAGTTCACGTATTGAAAGCTTGGTCCCAAGTGCACTAAGGTTCAGAGGTGGGGCTTTGAGTCAGTGATGGGATCATGAGGGCTCGTCCCTCGTCAGTGGATGAACCCACTGATAGCTGAATAATATAGTGGGAGATGGGCCCAGATGGAGTGCTGCAGTCTGGCTGGGCACAAATCACGAGCCACTCAAACAGGAACAAACTTTATTTCCGAACTCCCGTGAACACCACCAACGTGGCCCTTCCAGGAACACCACACACCAACCGGAACTCCCTCCACCAGAACTCCACCAACCAACTGCGATCTCTCCAGGAATCCCCCGCGAGAGCTCAACCGGAACTCAACAACGGGAACTCTGCGAGAACTCAAAAGTAGCGGGCACCTGAGGCAGCAGGAGCCGCCATATTGCCGGACAGCAGGGGTCTAATATACAACTAAATACACAGACTGTTTCAATCCAGCATCATCCAGTCACAGCAATTATACACAGCTTAACTTAATTATCATCATCTTAATGGCTCACTGGCATCACCTCTCAACCATTACTTCTGGCAAAATGCCAGGGGCCATTCCGACTCAGCTCTCAACAATGGAGGAAGTAGAAGGAAGCCCTGGAAGGATCTTGTCCCAGCTCCTCCTCTCTCTCCTGTCTCTCTTTTGGCTTCCCAGCTGCCATGACTGATAGCTTTCCTCCTTCACACCCTTTTGTGATGATGTTCTGCCTCACCTTGGGCTCAGAGCAATGGAATTGGCTGACACGGACTGAGACTTCTGAAACTGTAAGCCAAAGTAAACATTTCCTCCTCCACTATGTTCTTACCAGGTATTTTAGTCAGTGACAAAAATGTGACTAACACATTGATCATGAAATTGAGTCTGGGGGAGAAGAAAAATAATGGGGGTGGGGAGAGAGGCGATGTTAGTAAAGTGCTGGATTTAATGAATTTGGGATCTTGATAAGGTCAAAGACCAACGTAGGGTGCTGGGGCGAACTAGGAAATTAGTGGAGCAAAATGCTTGAAACTAAAATTTCGGAAGTGGTTTAGAACTTGACTAGTTGAAATTTTCAGTGCACCACTTGAGAAGATAGACTGGGACATTGACAGTGGTTCTCAACTGAGGACAGGACTGCCTCCCCCTGGGGATGTGTGAAAGGGGTAAAGGGGACATTCACTATGGCAATGACTGTGGAGGAAGTGAAATGCTGGTAACTGAAGGACAGGGTGTAGAGAAGACAAGAAGTCTTGTCATGTGCAGGACTGCCTACTACAAACTGTCCTGCCATCTGAGAGCCCAGTTGAGAAACACCAAGCTAGAGGGTTGGGTGAGCCATCTGTGTGAATGCAGTCACTGAGGAACGGTGACAGAAAAAGGCTGGAGAAGAAGGCATAAGAGCAGGAAGACGGGGAGCAGCAGGTGACAACAATGGTAGGGGTGGGAGGAGCAGCTGGAAGAATGGGACAGCACGGTTTCAGTGGGCCTGGAGATTTTGAGGGAGAGGGCAATGCTATGGAAGCTGCGATGGAGACGGAGGGCACAGGTGCCGAGGGAGAGCGCTGCTTGGAGGATAGCCAGGTTTCAGATACAGCAGAATGTTTTTTGAAGCATTTAAAAAAGTGATTATCAGTGGGGGTATTGCCTGTCGCGGATTTAGCTTCTGGGGCACAGTGGAAAATGGGACAGTAAAGAATGAATAGAGTGCTGGCCACATGAGGGCATGTACAGAATAGGTGGGCACATGGGTTCAGGGCAGGATGGCCTGTTTGGATAGTCATTCGCACCCAGACCAAAATTACTTTTCCTAACTTGTTCTTCATTCCTATGGAGTAGTACTCTTGCAGTGCAGAGTGAGTAAAGCAGGCCTCCCTCAGGCTTCTTCAGTGTTGACTGAGGTAAAGAGGATTGGGTACATGACGTCTTTCACAGGAAGGAAGGTGACTATCAATTGAAACAATAGTCCAGAAACCTTAGAGCATGGGTCAGGGACCAGTAACTATTTTTTTTGTAGCAACTCAAGAGGGTTCAAGTTCATGCTTTGTTATTGGGGTTGTTACTTCTTTTAAGAATTTTTTATGGGTTGAGTTAAACCCAGTAGAGATTTAGAGAATTTAACCACACTTCTACTGAAATTTGGAGAGGAACCAACTATAAGGTCCTTCAGATATTCTCCTGTCCAAATTGCCTGACAGTCACTTCATCCAGGAAATTCTCTCTGGGCAGAGTTGGCTTAAGTCATATAGAATCAAGTCTTATGGAACAAAGCAGCACTGCTTGGATTATGTACACACAAGTCACTCAGGGATCTTGCTAAGATGCTGATTTGAATTCACTAGGCTTGCAGTGAGCCAGTCTCCATTTCGAAAGAGTAGTATGCTCGAATATAAAGCTTTAGAATTGCTAGATTTAGGGGCTAGGGTTGTGGCTCAGAGGTAGAGCGCTCGCCTAGCACGTGTGAGGACCTGGGTTTGATTCTCAGCACCACATAAAAACAAAATAAATAAAGGTATTGTGTACAACTAAAAAATATTTTTAAAAAAAGAATTGCTAGGTTTAAATATATGGACTCTTTCTATGCCATCTAGAGGGTCTTGCACTAATAATCTCCAACTTTCTTTGTGTAAAGCAGGGATAATGTCAGAAGCTGTTGTGCCAATTAATGATATGAAGGACCCAGCAAAGCCCCAAGCACATAGATAGCACAATACAGTCCAGACAATTTTTTTTTTCTCCTTTGTCCTCAAAACCAGCTGTTTCTAAACTTGAGATGATGACCTTTCTATATTTGTGGGGACATCAGCCTTTTGTGGATTATCAACTGCCTGCCAGGGGACAATGCCAAGGCATTTCTGTGGCACGCACTCACTGATCTGGCAGAAGAGAAAGACATGAATTTTCTTCTACCTTGGTTAGAGCAAGCATGGAAGGCCTGCTTCTCTTTAAGACATCATTCTAGCTTTGCAGTACAAAAGTTCCAAATTGTTTGGATATCCGTTTGCACCTAGACGAAAATTACTTTTCCTGATTTGTTCTTCATTCCTATGGAGCAGTACTCTTCCAGTGCAGAATGAGTAAAGCAGGCCTCACTCATGCCACTTGAGAAGTCTGGCTTTGTGACTGATAATTTTATTCCTGAGTCTACATGTTTATAAGGTGCTAAGGACAGCCTAATGTATAGCTATGGCTGGTGCACCTGAAGATTTTCCAGGTAATAAATCCCACAGACCACCTGGGAGTTTGGGATGTTTTTATAGAAACAACATGGCAGCCAATGACTTCCCCAATAAGGGCTGCTAAGGGGGTTGGAGTGAATGTATGTAGAACCATGCAACGGTTCCTGAAAAAGGGGATCTTAAAGATGGCAGCCCTACCTACTCCATCCAACAGTATAGGAGTGGGTAAATTCTTATTGGGACCTTGAAATCTTTCCAGATCAGGACAAGGCTGCAGAGTACTGGTGGGCTCATAGGGTCTCTGGAAAATGAATTGACTCCCTGACCTGGTTGAGAGGAGGTTCCTAACATTTCTTTCATGTTCCCTTTGGCCTTGACAGGAGGGTAACTATTCAAATTGCCAGTGTAGTTTTGAGTTATGATCCTCTCTGGAAAGACTCTTCCTTTGAGGAAGAGATTAAAGTGGACAGACTTGAGAAGGTTTCGTATTTCTCTGGATTCTGAATCTATAAAGAAATAAGTAGTTGTTTGTCACCAACTTACCTTTTGCAAAGTATAGCAAGAAGTCATTAATTTTTACTAGTACACACTTCTGCAAGGTTTGAACAAAGTTAATACCTGGGTGATAAGAAGAACTTCAGAAACATAATAATGGGGGCAGGGGAAGGCTATTGTTCCTCAGTATTCTTGACATCATTTCTGAAGGCAAGATACTGAAGTTGCTTTACCAGATCTGAGTTGGTAACCTTATTGCAGTCTTTTAAAAAACTATATTAGACTAGGGTGACAGGTCCCCTTTAGTTCTTCTTCCTGAGGGGAGAATTGATGAATTGAAACTCATTCTTACCTAGCAAAGAATGGATGAGCATTGACAGACCACAAGACTGCTATTTGTTTACTTAACAATACTTAGTTCAAAGGAAGTTTTTAAATTAGTGGAGACAGCTAGTACAAAAGTCAGTGGGGGAGAAAGGAAGAGAGTCAGGTTGGAGGGGTCAAGCACAACAGGTTCACAGGAAAGTCACCCAGGCTCCTACTCAGTTGCTACTTTAAGATGGGTGAGTGTGTAGGGCTCTTCCTCTGTAGGTCTCTCCTTGTGTTCTTGGGGAGTCCCAGCCTGCCCACTTGCCTCTACTCCTCAAGAAGTCTGAGCAGGCATCTGTGGCTTGTGAGCAGGTGTGGCTATGTGCTCTTTGAAAGTTAGGGTGATGGCCCCTTGGGCTTGAGGGAGAGCAAGAGGAATATATGTGAATAAATAGAGTAGGAAAACATGATGGAGAGGGGGTGGCCATGTTCCTGTAGATAGGATTCTTGGATTTTAGAAATAACCTCCACTCCACCCCCAACACAAATACACAACAGTGTAGTCTCTTGTAAGTAAGAAAGCACAATAAAACATTTCTTATAAAAGTATTTTTTAATAAATTGATGTATTTCAATGTTGTAACATGATAGCCCAATGCTATATCAAGGTAGCAAAAGTGAAGATTCCTGGTATTTTTATATAAACACTATGAATGACAGTACGTTTGCATTCAACTTCACAAGAAATTATCTTCAGGTCTATGAAGATTCTTTGACAGCTGTAACACCTTTTGATAGTAAAGATGTATGTGTATGGACCGAGTAGACAATTAAAGTCTAACAATTGAGCTGCATTCTTAAAACATACTGAAGAAAAGAGGATACAATGGCAGATGGCCAACTTGTTGAATAAATCTGAAATCTTTTAAACTTAGTCATTTAATGAAAATATAGCATGTATCAAAATTAAAGGGTATTTTACAGAAATGGAGCCATAAGACATACAGATTAGAACCCTGAAGCAGCGAATGTGTTTCTACCCGTTTTGTGATGGAAGAAGCCATGGAAATAGTCCTGCAGCTGTCTGTGGTGCTGAATCTCCCCATACACACAATGCTATCAATTGACTAAAACCAGAATTCCCTGCTCTGTACAAATGCTGGTGATGGGTAACTTATGCTATTGCTGTGGGTCAGAGCAATAGTTGGCTGGAGTTCAGGCGTCAAGTGGAGGCGCTCTAGGATTGTACACCGCCTTCTACACTTCCACAAGTCACACTTTCCAAAGCTGATGCTCCCTTCTTAGGGTTAAAGAACCCATAGGGTATTTAAAACAAACAGCAGAAACCAGAAACTTTTGACCTAATACTATTATTACCGTCTAACCCACCAGGAGAGATATGTTTCACTTGGTTACAACAAAAAGTATATTCCACTAAACTGATTGCATGTATATTAATAACTAGATTTTTGACATGAGATTTCTTCTTAGAGATCAGATTGAGAACAAGATTTGTTTCCTCTAAGGGTGAGGAAAAGTAGGTTAAATTAATTAAATTCATTCTCAATTTGAACTGTAGAGAAGGACCTTCAGAGATTTTCTGAAGTAACATATATTTCTTTCTCTCAAACTCAAGTACAATTAGATTGCAAGGAACCTCAGGTCCAGAATTTTATCTGCTGATAGTGTGGCCCAAGACCACTAATTATTTCTACAATGACCCTTTATACTATTTTTAAACTCCAAATGCTGCAGATGCAGATGAAAGTAAATACAACAAAATAACAATAAATTCATTTGTGTGCTGTGTTGCTGAAATATGGATAAACACAGATGGGATGTTTCTGTCTGTTCACCAAGAGGTATCCAACTAATGCCTAGTCCTGTGGGTCAGTACCCAGGTTTAAAACATGTACATTTGAATAGATTAGAAAACTGTAATCCGCATTGTTATAAAAATCCCAAGCCAACTGCATCAAACATTTCTTACTAACATGGGTTTTGGTACTTTCAGTGAACAACTTCCTGTTAGAGCTTTAATGTTTTTTCAAGTCAACACTTCATAAAGATCATATATTTCTTCTTTCTATCACATCTTTGAAAGAGGTGCTTAAATTACTGAGAGTAATTTGTAAAGACTTTCCTCTCTGGAAACAGAACAGTCAAAAAGTAGAGTGGCTTCATTTTCCTCAGGCCAATGCTTATAACCCAAGGTTTATTTTCCCTATTAAGAGGGTGTGCTTAAGTTGATAAAAATCAATCAAAATTAGCTTATGTAAAAGTTAAAAATGTAGTTTACTGAAAGCTATGTATCGTCACATAGAGCAATAGTAAATAATCGAATCTGAAAGTTTAAATAAATGTAAATAACTTCAAAACGAACAATATATATAAAGCTGAAGTCACTGCCTTGGATCATTTATATACTACATCCAATATTTTACCTAGGACATTCATTCTTAAGGCAGAAAAATTGAATTTGACATGTAATGACTTGCTTCTTACATCCAAGGGTCAAACTGGGAGTAGACTCGAGCAGACAGCTCTTCCTTGCTAATGAGGATTTGTCTGTGGCAACAGTTTCATTCTTAGAGTATGTTAGGTAAGAGACAGACATTTGAAAGAACATAGATTTGAGACATACAAATATGGTTTTAGTAAGAGGTCAATGAGAACAGGCATTCTATTATGAGGTGAAACTACTCCCAAGACAAACTAACAAACTATGACATACCCTTTCTGATATAGTACATAAAAAAGTATGAAATATCAAAGAATTACCTTTTTTGGGGTGTGTTTCTTTAGACTCTAGTTTTCAAGGTCTAGTATAAAAGGCAGCCTGAATAGTTAAGAGCAGTTGAATGTCAACTCAAACTGCTACTCGAAGGCTACCACTTAGGATATTCCTACCCCATCAACAAAAACCTGTGTGGGGAGGAAATTATAATGTATTAAAATGAAAGTGAAGCCCCTCCCCCAACACATGTGCAAAAACACTTGTCAGTTACAAGAAGACTATCTTCAACAAAAACATCTTAATTATAGAATCAGAGGCATCAAAGCCAGACAGACACAAGAACTCCACCCTGCCCAGGCGGATGGATATTTGGGATGAAACCAATGGTTCCATGGGCACCTTGGGAACTGTGCTACTCAGAGTGGGAGGAGTGTAAAAAGGAACTGACCCAGGGTCCCGAGCCCTCGGGGCTGTATGTGCTCCTTCATATCAGGCCAGTTTGGTTCTCTGCATCCTGGTGCCAAAAATGTTAATAAAACAAAAACAAGTCTAAAAGACAATTCTTAAGCAGGTGATGGTAACTATAATTGTGTAAGTACCTTTTTGTGTGCCTAAAATTTATGCTGTAGCTCTGGTATTTATCAGGAAGTGTACAAAGATTACCTGCCTAATTTTTGAAGACGAAGATTTTCTTCTTTCACGGTGGCAGAAGTCCATGCAAGATTTGTAAACAGCAATACAAAATACTGTAAACATAACTTAACAGAGCTTGTATAAAACAAGAAGTAACTCCAAATTTACAAGTGGGTAAAAAAAACTGAGGGCAGCTTCATACAAAGTTCTCCCTCCTGCGCCAAGTGATTTGTTTTTGATTACAAATATAATCCTGAGCTGAAAAACTGGGATTTGGGGGAGAGCCATCTTTGCATACGAAATATCCAAAGGATGCTTACTCTGTTTACTTTTCTCTAGTGATATTCAACTGCCAGTGACAGTTCTGAAGGTGTGACTTTGGAGACATTTATAGTTTAGTGTGGCGCCCGGGTCTGGAGCCTGCTGTAGCACTTGCCATGGCAGCAGATGCTGCAGCATCTTCTGCTTCTTCCAGTTCATCCTGGAGCTCTTGGCTGACACTAGACTGCAGGGCTGCAGGAGTGAGCCACTCCTTTGGGAGGCAACTCTGTAGAAAGGGTATACAGGAGCTGAAGTAGGCAAGTCGATTGATCCAGCGCGGAATCTCTTTGCCACAAAGAATCTACCGAGGAGAAAGAGTTCTGTATTAGGTAAGAGAGGTCAAGGTTATCTGGTCAACTGCCAAGGAAGCAGAGGAGAGGAAGAAGGTGAATGTACAGAAAAGCCACTGCAGACCAGCCTTCAGTGCTGTCACTCCTGGCTTTTGATGAGAAGCAGCTCCTTAACTCAGGAGCTTGGGGTCCCTTCTGTCAATTCCACTCCTTCCTTTCTGAAGAGCCTTGTCAAGCTGCTTACTTTTTACGTCTGTAAAATCTAGTTAATTCCACTGGGCTGCTTCCTTTCTTCCTTTCTTTCTTTAAAAGTACTTTGAACAACACAGAAGAGACACTCGTTAATACAAGATATTATTAGAGCAATTAAAGCTCCAGGCAGTTGGAAGAGTTAATCTTGGGTATTTTCCTTTTTCATAGATTCTTTACTACATTCCTCCAGCCTGTATCACCCCATTTTCCCCAGCCCATTTACTTCTGTGCCTGACCCACTTGTTTGAAAGAAGCTCATACTATTCCATAAAGAAATGTCCCCAGTGAATATTATGGTCAGAATAAGCCATGGTTTGTCTTAAAGCTCTAGTGCCAGGAGGAATCTCTTTCACCTGATGATCTGCTACATCTCTTTGCCCATTTATCATCTTTCTCTTGTCTTCAGTGCACCTAGAGCCCTTTCCCCTCACTTCAAACAGTAAGCTAGGTTTTTTATAATGCTAAATTTACTTTTTATTATCCTCTCCCTCTTGCACACAACCCTAATTGAGTCCCTGGTTCCACTTCCACTTTGGTGCTTTTGCCTCCAGTCATGCCAAAGATTATGATCATGTGATCTGAAATTGCCATCTTAAATATCTGTGTATCTTTAGTTAATGACCTTGCAAAGGAGTTTCAAAATATCTATGTCCAAAAATGAGTTAAAACTTAGAAAAAAGATGGGCATCAGTAATTATGCAACATTATCCCACCACCCCACCAGAGATTTAGCTGTACCCCTTAATGGTCACTACAGGTATTTTGAATAGGAAAAGTGAGATAATTTCACTTGAGGGAAGGGAATGTGTTCTGCTAATTTTTGATTATTTAACACCCATCCCAGTGCCTGAGAGTACAGAGAGGCAGACAGTATTTAAAATGTCTGAAGAATGTGTACACGGACTAGATCTGGGAGAAAAGGGGAAACAACCTTATATGATACCATTCCTGTCTACTCTTTTTTTTAAAAAAAATTTTTTTAAATTGTTGATGGAACTTTATTTTGTTTATTAATTTATTTATATGTGGTGCTAAAAATCGAACCCAGTGCCTCACACATGCTAGGCAAGGGCTTTATCAATGAGCTACAATCCTAGCCTTATCTACTCTTTTTTTTTTTTTTTAATGTGGTGTTAGGAATTGAAACTAGGGCCTTGTGACATCTGTCTATTCTTAAAAGCAGTGGTAAACCTGAAAGGTATTTAGGGATATCTACATACCTTGAGATTAATCAATTTGTGACTAAAAATATTTAATGTGTTAGCCACTGCTGTTTAAGTCATTTCCCTCATCATTCATCTTTTTGAGTGTGAATTTTATTCTTTCATATTTTTCCATGTGTTACAGGCAAAGCTGACTTCATCCCAATCTTTGGCTTGATTAGCCTGAAACAGTTACGTAATATACAGCCACCTATTTTCTAGATGAAATTTTATTGGAATAGCCATGTCTAACTCATTTAGGTACTGCTTCTGATTCTTGGACTATTAAGGCAGAGGCAGAGTTGAGACCATGAACAACAGTTCATCTATAAGCCTAAAATATTTACTATCTGGCTCTTAAAAAAAAAAAAGTGACAACACCTGGGTCAAGTTTTGAAAGCTTTGAGTCAAGATCTATTAGTAGGTCACTTAGCATTACAACCTGAATTTTTAAAACAAAACAAAAACTGTTGTTGATAGTGATGAAACTGATATTATATGTATAAACTGAGTCATAATATAAAATTTACTTCTTATATGGCTAGGATTCAAAAAGTATTTGTTTTAAACAACATGACCACTTTTGCTTTTAAGTTTCAATCCAGAAATCTCTTTTCTAGGAATCCATTTCAGAGATATACTGGCAAAAATAAAGAGTTATGCATAAGATATTCATTACAGCACTCTCTGCAATAGAAAAAGACTAAAATAACCTAAGTAACATTAATGGGAATTGGTTGAATAAATTGTGGTACATCCACATAGGACTATTCAGCTGAGAAAAGAAATGAGAAATTTCTCTGTTGCAGAATGAATCTAGGCTGTTTAGGAGTCCTTCCTTATCCATAGTTTTACTTTCCACAGTTTCAGTTATCTGTGGTCAACTGAGGTCTGAAAATATTAACATATGTCTTGAGGCCATGTTTACCTAACTTTTATTATGGTATACTATCCCAAATGTTCTATTTTATTTGTATTGTTAATCCCTTACTATGCCTAATTTATAAACCAAACTTGATCATATGGAAAACTAGTAGAGGAATTGTTACTATCTGTGGTTCCAGGCATGCACTGAGGCTCTGGGAATGTATCTCCCTTGGAAAATGGGGTATTGCTGTATTGCTAAGTTAAAAAAAAAAAAAAAAAAAAAAGTGAAGAAAACTGTGACTATGATGCTCCCAAAATATAATGTTGGGACAGAAGAACAATAACTGACATTCTAAATCAAAAAGAGAGAAAAGGAAAGGAATAAAGGAGTCATTTGTTCCAAATAATTTTGAAGTCCAACTGCATAACCTCCATAGGTTTCTCACTCTGCCCTTTTGGCCCCTGATCCTGTCCCTGGAGTCAAACTTTCTCTGGTCTATTTTATGTCTAGAATTTTCAGAGTCTCGAGTCTTGTTTTCATTTTGTCCTCCCTCTATACTTTCAGTCCAAGCTGCCAGTGTTCCTGTTAATATAAATGTAATAGGTCTCTTGTGTGTTGTTGTTTTGGGGTGGGGTGGGGTGGACGAGATGGGAGTACCAGGGATTCAACCCAGGGGTCTTAACCACTGAGCCACCAGTAGCCCCCAGACCTATTTAATTAATTAACTAATTATTTTGAGAACACTAAGTTGTTCAGGGCCTTGCTAAATTGTTGAGGCTGGCTTTGTACATGTAATCCTCCTGCCTTGGCCTCCTGAGCTGCTGGGATTACAGGCATGTGCCACTGTGCCCAGCAGACCTCCTGTTTGTCATGGGATCGCCTCCATTAGACAAGAGAATCCCTTTGCAGATCTTTTCTGGATAATTCATCGCTATTTTTGGTTTCTGCTGAGATGGTTGAAAGGATCCATGAATTATACATTTAATCCCTGTAGCAGCTGGAAAGGCAGTTCAGTATAACCTTAGACTTCTTTCTATAGCATGCTTTCCTAACAGTAAAGTTCTAGATTTTAGCATCTTTTGCAATCTGCATAGGATGAGGATTCCCAAATCATCAAGTAATGATTCCTTTTTTTGCTTACCAGTTTTCCCAACTTATCCATCTTTTCATGGTTTAATATAAGCATTAAGAAGAAAGTAGGGGGCTGGGATTGTGCCTCGCATATGTGAGGCACTGGGGTTCAATCCTCAGCACCACATAAAAATAACTAAATAAATAAGTACTGTGTCCATCTACAACTAAAAAATATTAAAAAAAAAGAAAATAGGTAGCACTTCTATATTTTGCTTGGAAATCTCAGCTAAATATCTGAGTTTACTGCTAACAAGTTCTGCTTTTCATACAACTATAAGGAAAAATTCAGTTAAGCTTTCTGCCACCATGTATCAAGGATACCCTTTTGTCCAGTTTTCAATAGCATGTTCCTCATTTCCTTCTGAGCCTTGACTAGCAGCACCTTTAATATCCATGTTTCTATTAATAGTCTATACAAGGTTAGGCTTTTTTCTGTCAAACACTTCAAACTCCAGCCTTTATATCTCCCTTAATAATTCTAAAATTATTTGTATGTTTTTAGGTATTTTTTATTATAGCACCCTATACTTCCAGGTACTGACATTTGTACTAGCACCCTATGGCTGCTTTAACAAATTACAGAAACTTGGTAGATTAAAATGTGACAAATAAAAAAAAAATACCATAAATAAATTAAAGTTCTGGAAGTCAAAGAAGGGTACAGGGGAGTGAAATGGAAGTTAGATTTCCATGAATATACTACCACATTTTTTAGATCTGACATTGGAACCATGGAAAGAATTTATATAAAACAAAATTAAACTTTAAAACCCTATTTCTTAAAAAAAGATAAACAGATAAATCTGCAGCTCAGTGGTAAAGCACTTGGCTAGCGTGTGTAAATCTTGGGTTTGATCTGCAAAAAAACAAAGGGGTAACAGAACAAAGGAGATTAATTCATTACTGAGTTGAGTTGGTGGTGAAACCAAAGAGAGAAATGATTCTAATTTACTGTGAAACATAAATTTGTATGTCTTTAATAAGTTATACTCTTAAGGACTGAATAAACTCCCCAAACCTATAACTTTCTAGAAATGATATTGTTGTTGGCTGCAGTGGTGATGCTATTATTCTAAAGCTGCTTTAGGTATGGAAAGATAAAACAAAATGAGTAATTATGTTCTTGTTGCTGACAACTTGGATTTTTTGACTTGAGATAGAGAACACACAGATATTATACTGATGAGGTTAAGTTAAAGCCCTATGGCCTGAATTTGTGGTAAAAACATTACCATGAATCTACAAAAAGTCCTACCTTCTATCTACTAGGGGAAAAAAGAAATCTAGAACCTACTAGCAATTTAGTAGTAATGAGCAGATTAAAGTTTCTAAGTATTTCTTATCAGAAATAAGCCTGGAATATCTTGTTATACTAGGAAACAAAAAGGTAATCAAAGATTATTTAGAACAAACCAGGAGCCTTCTCAAAGAGGATCCCATTGATCAAAGATGGGTCAAGAATAAAACTGGTAACCTTTGGAGAATTCTAGGGAGGGAACTGTTCCTAAAAACTACCTTTAGTTTTGATGATATGCTAAGAGTATTTGATATGCTAAGATACGTTAAGACTCAGCATGTAGTTGTAATTACAGCATGACAGTGAAAGGATATAAAAGAACATAAAACAAAATTAGCAAGGAAAAGGAACATGGGTAAAGCCTGGAGAAGCCTCTAGGTTTCCAATCAAGTTGAAAAATTGGTTGAGTCTTTGTTTCAGATAGAAAAACAGGTTGAATTTTTTTTTTTTTTTCAGATGGACTACTCAAAGGCAGTGAGTTCCAGTTCCATCTGTTAGATTAATACCCTTCAGAGTGTGGATGACATGTATAGGTGTTGTGTGGGAAGTGCAGGAGCTGAAGCCACCCTGCTGTCTTGCAGTGAGCAGCAAGGTGTGTGCACAGGGTCAGCAGTCTGTATGAATTCCAAGTCATGTAGAATTTATAAAGGCAGCATGGAAAGGTTTTCTTTAGGAAGAAGCATATTGAAAGACAAAGACTCAGTATTGAAAGACAAGTCTTCTTCCTTAGAGCCTCCTCAGGTACCAGGGTTTTGGTTTTTTGATGTTGTTACAAAAATCAGTATGTCTCATTGAACATTATAACTTCACATCTTAAAAATGGTCTCTTTACTTTCATTGAGACCTTTTGTCTGAAAGGGACATATTAAAGAGGTAAAAGCTTTTATAGGAAAATATTTTTATGTACTATAATCAGAAAAGATCCATCTATCATTCTGACCCATTAGGGATGGGTCAGAATTAAATCCTGAATTTTCAGAAAATTTCAAAATGGGTTTATAGAATCGTCTGCTCCACTTTCTTCCTGATAAATATATTCACTGAATAGCCAATAGAAGATTATTCTGTTTCTGGGGAAGTTACATTTAGTAATCATCTTACTAAGGTATATGTACCAGGAGAAAGGTAGAGGTGAAGGAAGAAAGCTAGCTATCAGTACACAGCAATTAATCTAGAAAGTCCTTAGATTAGACTGCAGTGAAACATCCATGTGAGGAGTGGGTGCAGGGGTCACAGTTCTGGTGATGTGGGATTTCCCTATTCCTTGTAACTTTGGGCAATAATCAAAAGTCAGAAAGGCAATTAGTCCCTGTACTAGAAATACCCAGCTAATTAACAGCTTGATTTCACCAGGGAAGGCCTTTCCTATGGACACCTGCAAATGGCCCAGATGGTTCAGCCAACATTCATGTTAGAGCCTCACAGAAGGGTGTTCTAAATCTACAGTGATTTCCAAATAGAAGTTTGTTCCCTGAGTCTGTACCTTTCAGTTTAATTCAGCTTGTGCTGAGGCCAAAACAATATAACAATCAATGTCAGGTTTTAGTTTAAGAACCAAGTCTAGGCAATTAGGATCTGTGAATTCAGGATACCAAACAAACAAAAAAGCTGCCAAAAGATGTGAGAGGGCTACACAGCCAAGTTTCTAAGTTCAAGTGATTAAATAAGGTTTTCCTAAGCCCTTTTTAAAATCTACTAAAACATAGGCACATCATAGGCATATTGGGATGGTCAATCACCATTAGATTTTATAAGTTTATTAACAACTGAAAACTGCTTTTAAAAACTTTTAATAATATTTACATCTGGAGAGTGTCTCTATTTTCATGTTCTTTCTTTTCCCAGTTGCTCCAATAGGCAAACAAAACAAAACAATAACAAAAGAATCCCCCCCCCCCGCATCCAGTAAAAATCATGGGTCATGCAGACATTTTTTGCTTTTAATACTCAAAGGATTTAACTTCCATCTACCCTACAGCAGCAAACAAGGAAGTTGTCCTACTAACACTTTCGCTTTGCAATATTCCTTGGTGAGAAAATCCCTCTAGCACTTGTAAAATTATAAGCATGAAACATTTTACATCAATTTCTATCATATATTCATGATTCAATAAACCACAAAATACAAAACCATTAAAAAAAACAAAAACAAAAACAAAACTTCCCTACTTTTTTTTTCCATTGCAAATGTATTCAAACCTCTAACAGTAAATTTAGTATTTACAGGTTTAACATAGCTGCTTTGGGAAATTCTACATGAAATTGTGTGGGTGGGTGTGCATGTGGATCTCAGCAGCAGCTAGGTTGATGGAACATGTTGCTAGTTCTTTTTCTGGTATTGGGGATTGAATACTCTACCCTAAGTCTTTCTAAGTTGCTGAGGCAGGCCCAGAACTTTCGATCTTTCTGCCTCAGTCTCTTGAGTAGCTGGAATTATAGGTGTGCACCATCACCCCAGGCGATATGTTTGGTTTTTTGTTCCCTCCTCCAGACTAGTGCCTAAGGTTTTTGTAGGGTCCTGGTCATATACTTTGCTAATCCCTGTGGACAGAATCTAGAACAAAATTCTAGATTCCTAGATAAAAAGCAAGTATATACCATAAACCAAGTGATTTGTGTAAATAGCTTAGGTGCAATGAAGTTACTTCCACCAGTTCTAGAAACTGAGAACCCTCCTGAAATCCAAGTTTCCAGACTGGGGGGGTCAACATTATAGGCAGGCCTTTCTAAGGACAGTAGTCTGGGATGTTAATTCACTCCTGCATAGAAACTGACTTTTTTTTCCTTTTTAATTTATTATTTTTTATTAGTGCATTATAGTTACAGATAATATGGGGTTCATTCTGACATAATCACACATGCACGGAATAAAATTTGTTCCATTTCAGTCCCTAGTACTTCTTTCCCTCCACTTCCCAACTTATTTTTTGAAAACTAATAAGTAAAGAAAAAGAAACAAAGATCTATCCTGTTTTTTCTATGTGGACTATACCTCACTCACAGTGCAGTTGAATGAACTTTGTTTAGATTCTGATTCAAACTTAACTATTAAAAAATCATGACAACTGGGGAAATTTGAACATTGTATAATTGGATAGTATTAAGGAATGAACATTTTTTTTTTAGGTCCAATAACTAACATTTTGATGTTAAAAATAATCATCTTTTAGAGAGTTATGAGTGAATATTTATAACTGAAATAAAACAATATTTGGGATTTTTCTCAAAATCTGAGGTTGGTCCTGGTATTCTGGAGTGGGGAGCTCATAGATGAAACAAAGTTAGCCATAAGTAATAATTTTTGAAGCAATAACAGGCATATAGGACTCATTATTATACTATCCTACTTTTATATATATTTAAAAGTAAAATAGATTAGGCCAGTGGCATTTAGTTATGGTAATGCTAATGACTATTTTAGAATTGGCCATTCACCCCAATTTCAGGAAATATGGCCTGTTTTTGGAAGAGGAGGATAAACAGGGTTGGGGGTGGAGTTTCACTGTTTCTGAGAGAGAACCAAAGGAAGAGACAGTTTTTTTCATTCACTGGATGTTGTGCCTAATATTACTACAGCTACCTGAAAACTGTAAGGGGAGCCACAGCCTGAGAGCAGAGTCAGTGGTCTAAGGATTGCAGTTTCAAGAGATGGAAAGACATTAGGGGCCTCTTGTCACATTAAAATTGAGACAGTGACCGTATTGACAGGAAGCCTGTCGTATTCTGGACTTCGTGTTTTGGGAGATAAAATGTTTCCTCTATGTTTAAGCCAATCTAAATCAGATTAAAATGGATCTCAGTTATTGACTAAAGGTTGGCAAACTTTTTTTGTAAAGGCCCAAACAATACATGTTCTACATTTAATGCCATAAAGTCTTTGTTGTAACTACTCAATTCCCATTGCAGCATGAGAGCTGTCAAGGTAACAGGGAAATGAATGAACATGGTTGTATTTCAGTTAACTTTATAGATACTGAAATTTGAACTTCACATATTCTATATGTGTCATTATTTGAATATCCCTGTTTTGATCTGTCAATAACTGAAAAATGTAAAAACCACCTTAGTTCATAGGCTGCACAAACATAAATGGCAGGCTGGTATTGGCTAGCAGGCTGTAATAGTTTGCTAATCCCTGTGGACAGAAAGTACCTTTACTGCTAACATTGTATTTAAATGGTGATCATGCTTAGAATTTTTGGAACGTCTACCTAAAAGTACACATATAAACAATCAAATATAATTGCCGATGATTTTGTCTCTCTGCAACTGGTTATATGACACACACCTCCTCAACTATGTTGTTAATAATGTAAAAGCACAACAGTTTTATTACCTGTCTTTAAAGGCCCTAATATTAAATTTGTTTGCTTCCATTTATATGGGGTTCACTAAAATAGCTTCTTATATCTCTTCCCATTTGAGTTCTAATTTCAGCACTGCCAGAAACAAGTTGGGTGGCCTTGGTTAAATCACTTAACTTTCTTCATAAAGAAAACATGAAAACTGTGGCCTACAACGATGGCTCCCAACCTTAACATGGTTTCAGGGGCAAGTCAGGGCTGGCTGAGGTGGTAGTATAGGTGTTCAATAAAGTTACCAATTTATTTGGGAGAGAGAACAAATCAGAATCAGAGGAAGTAATAATAAAGCCCAACAAGCACTTGAATAAGAAGTCAGGATCTAATGAGTTCTTCATAACAATCTTTGATATGTCTTTTTCTAATTGGAGCCCATTTCCTTGCCTATAAAAGGAGAACAATGAATTAGATGCTATTATCTCTGCCCATTTTAACATCCTATGAATCTTTGAATGCATTCCCTAAAAATGTAATATCTGAAGTAAAAAAAGCTTACAACTGTGATGTGACTACGGAGGCTGAGACAGGAGGATTTTAAGTTTGAGGCCAGCCTCAGCAGCTTAATGAAATCTTCTCTTAAAATAAAGATTGAGGATGTAGTTCAGTGGTAAAGTACCTGTGGGTTTAATCCCCAGTACTGGGAAGGAGAAAAAAAGCAGCTCAGATCCACCTGCCCTCCCTTTCCTGAAAATCAACTAGGTCACCTCTACGGTATTAATACAAGTACTAGATTATTGGTAGTGCTTCTCAAACTTTTATTTTCATGTGAGTCATCTGAGGATTTTGTTAAAATAAGACCTGGATTAGTACATTCATAGTGGGGCAAGGATACCACGTTTCAAAGTCATGGGTAATACTGCTAGCTAATGACACATACTTTGGCTTGCACAGTTACAGATCCCTATAGCCCTCTTCGAAAGCAAGGCTATAGAAGCCATGAGGCAAGTGAAAAAGGCCAGGAGCCAAGCATTTCAGTAGAGAGGGTCACTGAAATAGCAGCTCATTTTCTCCTTTACACCTTCCACAATTTCTGTGTTACCTTGATGCTGTCACTGTAATGATCTGAGAGATAAAGTTGGAGTGCCATCTCAAGTGCTGTTTAATTCTCTAGATCTTATTTTATAATCTTCTTTATTCCTTCCCTCCACCTTCTCTTTATGGTCCTTTAATTTTATATAGTTTTGGTCTTCTGCTTGGGATTCAAGGATTGGAAAGGCAAGTGCCTATCATAGGTTTGCAGAATAAAATCAAGATAGGAGAAATGAATTCTTGTTAATAAGAGCCAGGAAAAAAAAATTCATGTTGGCAACTAAAATTTAGCAAAATTTTAAGCCCTATACTGAATTTCTATATTATAACCTCATTTTAAAATTTATTCTTCACTTGGCAAGTGAAATTCAGCAAAACCCTAGTAGCTAAGAAACAGAAGTCTTGGCATTTCTTTTTATTATTTATTTTTTAGTTGTAGATGGCCACAATACCTTTGTTTTATTTATTTATTTATTTACTTATTTATTATGTGGTGCTGAGGATCAAACCCAGTGCCTCACACATGCCAGGCAAGCACATTATTAATGAGCTACAACTCTAGCCCGGCATTTTTTTTTTTTTTTTTTTTTTTAAAGTACTGGGGATTGAACTCAGGAGCAATCGACCCTGAGATCTCAGATCTATTTTGTATTTCATTTAGAGACAGGGTCTCACTGAGTTGCTTGGCACCTCGCTGTTGCTAAAGCTGGCTTCGAACTTGTGACTCTCCCTGTCTCAGCCTCTGGGATTATAGGCATGTGCCACTGCATCTGGCCAGCATTTCTTTTTTTAAAGTGAAAATTTCAGGTAAGATATGTTTGGATCTTAAATATCCAAAGGTTCATGTGTTTGGTCACCAGTGTGAGGTGCTATTGGGAGGTGGCAGAATCTTTTAAGATGTGGGTCCTATTAGTAGGTTATCAGGTCATTGGGGGTATGTTCTTGAAGAGGACATAGGACCTGGCCCTCTTTTTCTCTCTCTGCTTTCTGGCCACTATGAGATAAACAGCTCAATCCACTACATGTTCCCTGTCATGATGTGCTATGCTGCCATAGGCCCAAAACCAAAAGGGCTGACCTACCATGGACTGAAACCATGAGCCAAAATAAACCTTTCCTATTTTAAAGTTGTTTTTCTTGGATATGTGTCACTTCCAAGGAACATTAACATGATATTGCAATAAAATGAGTAAGAATAAGAGACAACTACTTGTACCCTGTCCTGATGGTAATGGAATGAAAAGAATTACCATTTAAAGATGTACTAACTCTGAAGTTGCCAACTCAGAAAAGATCATACAAGAGAAAGAAATACAAATACTATTTTTCATACAACAAGGTAATCAGAAAAAGAAATGAAACAAGATTGAATATAGTGGGACAGCAAGTATATTATTATTATTATTTATCCAAAGAACTTTTAGAATAAAATTTAATTTACCTCTGATAAAGCTGAAGAAAAGTGATTGCAGTTTTTATGCATCAAATGATATGCATTGCCTTTATATTCTTTTCCCAGTTCTTCTACAATTTTTTCTATATCATCTTCTAGGAAGTCAGTGCTCCCTAAAACAACAGCTTCTCTTAAAGAACAGAAAGAAAAGATAAAAATGAAAAAATGGAAGAAAAAGAGAACATAGCTGTGTGAGGTTCAGTTATTTATAAGCATATTTAAAAGCTTGTTTATTTCCAGGAATGTTATGATTGAAGTAATAAATCAGGATCAATAAGACTAAAGGTAAATGAAATATTTTTAAAATTTCAATTATTTTAGCTCCAACTTTTCCGCAACAAGCTTGAAGTACAATATTTTCTATATTATACAAATATACAAGTTGTCTTCTTTATGAAACAATATATGTCATTAGAGAACGAGTTCCATGCTAAAAATATTCTTGCTTAATTATACTCATCAGCAAAGGGCTGGCCATATTTTCACTTAGAAATAATCTTTTAACTTATCTGCTGCCACTATGCAGTGAGATGAACTGTCAAACCTGACTACGTTTTTAAAAGCATTATAAAAAATATGAAACAAAAATAACCAGAAAGTACTACCCTGGAAAATGCAACAGACATTATTCATTCAGTAAAAGGCAGAATTCTAGTCAGATACAAGGTGTCAAAGAAAGCTGAAAATAATTAGAAAGTTGTTTTATTATCAAGCAGTTTTGCTTAAAGGAGACCTAAGGAATGGATTCAAGATACATTATAGCACTTCTATACCTAAATGGTTTGATTCAGTGGTAAGCTAAGAGTTACAACCTTGCAGTAAGCCCTGTACTGAACTTCTGTATGTTACAACCTCATTTTGTTATTATTTTTCACTGGGCAAGTTAACTATCATAGGCCCACAAGTTTCTTTTCTTTTCCTTGGGTACCAGGATTGAACCTCTGAGCCACATCCCTGTCCTTTTTAAAAATTTGAGTCAGAGTCTTGCTAGGTTGCTTAGGGCCTCATAAAGTTGCTGAGGCTGGTTTTGAACTTGTGATCTTCCTGCCTTAGCTGTCTGAGTCACTGGGATTACTGTAGTTGGTCCACAAGTTTCTTTAAAGGTTCTTGAAACTAAGATTCTAAATATTAGTATAAATTATTTCTCTTTAATTAAGAAATAGAAAATTTGATTATTAGTATTTACATTTTCATTGCTGTTTATCACTTGTAAGGCTCTGGAGAACACTTATTTATTTATTTATTTTTCAAATGGGGCTTGAACCCAGGGGCGCTTAACCACTTAAGTCACATTCCCATTCCAGTTTATATGTAGAAACAGAGTTTCACTAAGTTGCTTAGGGCCTTGCTAAGTTGCAGAGGCTGGCTTTGAACTTGGGATCCTTCTACCTCAGGCTCCCGAGCTGATGGGATTACATACATCCACATGTTTGAGGTTTATCATTATACGTGACACCTGTATCTTAATTATAGTTTCCAGGCTAATCAGATGTTTAGTTATTTCAAATGTATAGTGTTACTTTCATTGGGAAGATGAAGGTATTTTAAATAATGATAGGTAGGTCACAATAAAACTTTTCCCGTTTTAGGAGATGGGGACTGATAATTGGGTAGGAGTTTTCTGAGGCAGAACCTGGGTTATACAAGACACAAATATTTAAAAACCAGACAGAATAACCTATATAGGTCCTGAAGAAAACCAATAGAAGTTTATTTTAGACACTTTATTTGACTAATTTTCACCTTTGCAAAACAACTTAAATAAATACATACACATATATTATGTCAGCAAATAAAACAAAGAAACATTTTAACTTTTTAGGTTTCAATTTTAAAGAATGAATTCTATATGCCTAAAGAACAAGCTTTGGTTCCTAAGACAGTGTAATGAAAATTATCCTCCCTACTTACTTAAATTTAAATGTTTCTCCTAGTTCAGAAGCATTTCCTGGGGAAATTTCAAATATTCCAGAAAAAGGATATGGATGGCCACCATAAGCAAATTCTGCAAAGAGAAAACTCATGATTTTTAGTATTTATTACATAAAATTTAACCAGAATGCTCAATTAGCTTTAATCAATGATGAGGATAATAACATCTAAATATTTTTCAGTTTATTAAATGCTTTCATGATCATCTCATTTAACTATTACTGGTAGACAAACAGTTGTCACAAAGATCTGAAACTTGAATAATAAAAGATACTCAAAGGTAATCTTGACTATTATATTTACTTTGTACTCACAAAAAAGGAGCGTGACTAACACTCAAAAGTGAATAGTCTCTCTGCAAAAGCATCATGCCAAACTAAGTAGATGGTCAGCTCAGTGTTTTGTCACTTTTCAAATTTACACTTGAGTGGAGAAACTGTCTAATGGCATGAGTTTTCATGGTTCCTGGGATCAAGACTGGATTTATGCTGGAGTAAAGGTGAAACATCAAACCTAAAACAGTGAATTTAATTCCCCTTGTTCCAAAAATAAGCTATCAAAATTAACATATACACCCACCCCTCATACAGTCACACTCTGCACAATAATCTTTTAGCTAGGAGGACACTGCATGTATGACCACCTCATCAGATATAAATTCTCCTCTAGAACAAAAGCAGAGAATAGTTTCAAATCAGAAAGGAGGAAAAATTTCTGACCACAGTTCTATTTTCTCAGGCAGATTTTTAAGTGGTTAAGTCTTAGTAGATACAAAGAATTCCAAACAATATTTAAATTAATCTCATCACTTAAGATTTATTAAATATAATCTTAAATGGTCTTAGATCAAAGCATAGGAAAGAACAAGGCAGATACTAAGTATACTCTGGATTTAGATCTTTCAGAAAAAAATTACATAGATGAGAAAGTATTTAGCATTCAATTCTGAAATATAAATTTTAAATTTTTAAAAATATTTATTTTTTAGTTGTAGTTGATCACAATATCTTTATTTATTTATTATTTTTATGTGGTGCTCAGGATTGAACCCATGGTCCTGCATATGCTAGGTGTGTGCTCTACTGCTGAGCCACAACCTCAGCCCCAAATTTCACACTTTTTAATGATAGAATTTTATAGAGATATTGTAGATAATCAGATTGGACATAAGAAAATCACATCTAGATTTAACTCTTTCAATTATAGTAAGGAAAGACAAAGATCCACTTATTCTTTTATAAAAGAAGCAATCATCCACTTTCAAGAATATATTTGGTCATAGTTTTGCTATGTTTACATGGACATGTTTTGAATCATGCTTCTAATTATTCCTAAATCATTTTATGAAGAGGAACAATAATTATGCAGGTAACAGAACAATGGCCCAGCATATAAGAACATTTGGGTTCAAATTTTCAAATTCTTTCAGCAGGTTTGAGCCTCAGTTACTTCATCTGAAAAACAGAAAATGCTACATGCCATCAACTACTGCACAGTAGTTCATGTGGTTCAAAACTTGATGGCACTTTAACTGTAGCATATGAACCAAAATTTCAATCAAGAAGGAATACAAGTACAATTTTGGTGAAAGCCACACAAATCAAGAGAACAAATGCACACACCATGATAGCACCTATAGCAATACTCTAATCATTAAAACTTTCAGCCCAAACATCTCATTGTTTCTTGGGATTATTTGTAGGTGCAGCCTTTCAAATAAAATGGAGCTTAAATAGAAGATCTTTATAGCTCAGATTTAATATGCTAAACTGTATCTAGAGGAAGCTAATGTGGAATAAAAAAGGGGGCAGGGCTGGGGATATAGCTGTGTGCTAGAGCACCTGCTTAGCATGGACCAGGCCGAGTTCCATCCTCACCATCAAAACAAAACAAAACAAAAAACAAACGGATTGGTACATTTAAGAAAATGGGTCATTATTTATTTTAGCTAAAGCTGACATGTAATCTCAGGAGTAACTCTGAGAAAGCCATAATAACATTCTTAGAGTTTATAAAGACTGTTTCGCTGATGTAAATACGGGCATTTCTGCTGTAGATTAAGTTTATGCTTCAAACTGGTATATTATCATAACCCTCATGAAGTGGGCAATGTGATCTATCTTAAGGACAGATCATTACTAGTTACCAGTTACAACCTGATCAGGAATAGATCATCTTTTACCGAAATAGATCATCTTTTACCGAGAGTGGGAACCAGAACAAAGAAAAAAGCTGTTGAAAACACAGCTGCTTGGTTTAAATAGCTCCTGTCATGTTTATCATAATGAAGCATAATAAAGGTAACAAGAATGAAAAAGGCTGAGTTTATGACAAAGGCCATCATTCTTGAGCAAAATCTAGATGTAATCTAAAGCAGGATTTGCTCAGCAAAGTCTTTAGACTTTATAGATGTGTATTTATAGGTTTACAAAACCAAATTTATTACTGAAATTCCCTCAGGAAATTGGTATTTCAAATTTGACATTGTCTAACACAACACTTTGTTCCAGACAAAATGATTGTTTTCATAATGCAAAGTTTCTTAGGGACTCTTAACAATACACATTAGAGCAAAACAAACTATCATAGTAAAATGATCTCAACAGGGAAGTATTTTGTTAACACATAGTATTTAGAATAAAAGATGATAAAATGAATGTACACCTCTGTATTTTGAGAACTTTCTCCCTAGATACATTCTGTTTTGGAAAATTTTCCACAACAGTACAAACAAATATGGGGATGTTCCCTCCACCCTCACTTCACTTTCTGCAATAACATATGGGAGTGGTTTAAAAAAAAAAGAAAAAAGTTATAATTATGATTTTGCAATTTTTTAAAGGACAAAATATTCAGAAAAGTATTTAAACTGTGTGTACACATACCTCTTCCATATACTTCAATTCCTGAATGAAAAACTCCAATTCCAATAGATGAGGTGTATTCATTCATCCAGTACTAAGAAAAAAAACAGAAAAGATTCCAAATATCCATTCATTTACAACTCAACTACACATTATAAGAAGCATGTAATCTCATTTCTTAGTATTTTCCTTTACAACTCTGAAACTCCCACGATAACAACTCATTTGGACCCATGCATGTCTTTAAGGTTTGTGCCACATCTCATCTGGAAGGCCTTCCTTATCTAAAGCTTCGGACATAAGCAATAAAATATAAACCTGGTTCAGGTCGGCAAAAATTTTACATAAAATCTCATCTGTCAGTGCTTTTTAAAAATATATAATGTCTGCTTTTGTTATCTATTTTTCTTTAATTCTAAGCTTTTAGTTTCATTCTCTAATGAGCTCTCTGAAGGCAGGGATATTTTATTCTTTTCAACAATCACTTTATGGCATGTGTCATATATCCTGACCTGGCCTAAACTTTGACATTGATAAAGAACAGGAATAAATAATATGAAGCACAGAGGTTAGAACAATCTTCCTATCATTGGCATAAAGAAAAACTTCCTAGAAAAGGCACTATCCAAACTGGGTCTTCAGGAACAAATGAGATTTCTCTAAACAGAAAACTGGATGGATTGGGTAGGGGAAGAGGAAAAAGAAATGCTAGGAAGCTGGAAGGGGAAAGGAAATGTATATAGGTAATACGATTCCAAATTACCAGACAGGATTAAAACTAGAAGGGGTAGTAGTTAACAGCTCATTAAACAAGAGGGTAACACTTCAACAATATTAAAAACCTATTTGATTTCTTCTGGTTTAGCAGATAGATAACACATCTTTAATTTTTATAAGTTTATTCAAGTCTTACTTAACCTTGGCTCTATATTCTAGCAAGTTTCTCCCAGGTCTGGAAAACTATACATTCTCATATTGTTGGAGGAAGCATAAATGGAAAAGTTGATTTTTCCCCCTTTTAAATGGGAATAAAATTACATGATTAGAAATATTTGACAAACAATAAGGGACTTTCCCAACTAGATATCAAAATATTCATTTCAACAATATGGTCTATTGCAAGAACATCCTCAAACAATCCTTGTATATATATAAAAACATGGTGTATAATACAGTATTTAAAATTAATGACAAAGGATAAATTATTAAAAATGTATTGACAAAACTGATGAGTAAAAATGAACTTCATGTATCCAAAAGATTTTAGTGTATCTACAAATAACCATACACTAGAATAAAAGATTAGAAAAAAATGCTAGATAAGAAAGGCCAACCTAAATAAAGCGAAAAAACCTAGAACTTATAGGGAAAAACATCAAAAGACATTTAATATAAAATGCACAACTTTTTATTGTGTAAAACTATACATATAATATCAAAACATAGAAGGGGAAAAATTTAATACATGTAACAAAGATTAATATGAGACTTCAAAGTGTTCTTCCCTATGTGAACCTATTGGATTCCTGATTTTAGACAGTCAGAATTTGAAAAGCAAGTTAGGAAAGTGAATCAAAGCAATTTTAAAGGGAGTATATCACTAATGCATATAGGAAGAAATTTCATAAAACATTTACCCAAACATATTTAATACCAGAATTTGGGCAGTAAAAGTTCAGACAGCCAAATATACCTGTAAATAAAACCTCAACTAGAAAAAAATAACTCCTACAGATGTGAGCAATCTTAGAAGAAATTAGTAGTCAACCAAAACGAAGTAACAATCTTACTAGTAAACAGAAAAACATTAAAAATGTTAATGGTGTTGGTAAAGACATGAGGAAGACCTTGCACAAGTGCAAATCAGTAAGGGCTATTTAACCATTTCACTTCTTGGGATCTATTCTATAGATCAACATGCAAAGACATCTTCTAGAATATTAACTGTAGTTGCCTATAATACTAAGAAAGTAGAAATAATCTAAATATTTATCATATCTAAATGTATCTATCATACAATTACCAGAAGGAATAAAGTAATAATATATATGGATGTTGAAAAATAAAGATCCACAAAAAGCTGGGCACAGTGGTGTATGCGCATGCCAGGTGAGCACGCTCCCGCTTGAGCCACATCCCCAGCCCCTATTCTTTTTTTACATTTTTTTTTCAGTGTCCAGGATTGAACCAGCGGCACCTAACTACTGAGTCATACTCCCAGTCCTTAAATTTTTATTTTTTATTTTTGAGACAGGGTCTTGCTAAGTTGCTTTGGGCTTCTCTAAATTGTTGAGGATGGCCTCAAACTTGCAATCCTTCTGCCTCAGCCTCCTGAGTGAGTTGCTGGGATTACAGGCATGCACTATCAGACCTAGCCTGGTGACTATTAAGACAACTAAATGCAATGAATAAACCTTGACTGGATCCTATATTTAAAAAAAAAAAAAAAGCAAACTAAGGAGACCATTATTGGGACAACTGGGGGAAAGAAGAATATAAGCTATATAGTAGATAATATTGCAGTAATTAAAAATTTCCTGGGTGTGATAAAAGTACTGTGTTTAGGCATAGATTGTCTTCTCAGAAAACACATGCTAAAGTAGTTAGAGAATTACTGTGTTTGTGATTTACTTTCTATATGACTCCCTTCTATGTATATGTATAAGAAAACGAATACAACAAAATGTTAAACACTAATCCATCAAAGTGAAAGGCATATAGGTTGTGCTTTTCTTTCACTTCTGTAGGTTTAAAAATTTTCAAAATAAAAAGGGGGAGACTAATGAGAATAATTTAGTCCTTTGTTTCCTTAAAATAGAAGAGATAACTTTCTAAGTTTCTCACTATCTTCCTATTTTCTCCCCCATTTCAAATTAAGAGAGCAGAAAATACCACAAAGAATTAGCCTGGTTCCCTCTTGTCAGTGGTTTCCTTGGCAGTCAGCTTCTAGGACTCATATCCCTCCAGCCCCCACCATGGAGAAATCCCATTGTTTATACACCTTGCAACCAATACTTTGCTACTGCCTTCCTTAACAATAACACTAACAGGATTTTTGTTCTGGGAGGAGACAGCTCTATTTTAAAGTAGCTTTTCCTCTTTTTTTCATATGTGCTTCTTCAAATACAGAATATTTCCCCCTAAAAGAGATATATACATAATGGTTTGCATGCAATAATTGAAAGGTTTCAAACTCCATTTCCATTTACTGTTTAGAATCACTTAATTTTAACAATCTTTTAATTAAGCAGTATACAGTTTCTAAAAGTGCTTTATAACATATTTCTATACAGGGATACAGGGAATCTAAAATGTTTTTTTAAAGATTTTCATGGGAAAAAATGGTGACTTTTGGCAAGAGTTGATTAGATGGAAACGCTCTTGTCAGAATGGGGACCGTGAACTCACAAAATTTTTATTTTCTTCTTTTTTTTACAAATTAGTTTCCTCTATTCTCTTCTCAGGGATCCTACGCTTAGAATTCCCTAAATGTTGCCTGGGTACTATACGACTTCAGTTGGAAATTTCCTTGCATTCAAGACCTCACATTCAGGTTGGAAGAATACAACTCAGTGGTAGAGCACTTTTGTTGTGAGTGTGGGGTTCTGGGTTCAATTCTCAGGACTGCATAAAAGAAAAAAAAGAAAAAAAAGGACTCTGCATTCTAAAAACATGGTATGTGTTGACACATCTTTCTGTTAAATGGAAGAAACTTATGCACAAGAAAGAAGGTATCTCCCTAAATTTGGTCAGTACTTTCAATTTACTATAATTAGCTCTGGCCTATATAAAGTTGCTAAAGAATTTCTGAGTCAGTACAATTTAAAAAATGAACTGTACAATAAAGTACAGTACAAAAAAAGTACAATAAGAAATGAATAGCTTTGCAAGTAGTAGTATTTTCTCCATTTTCAGATAGAAAGCTGCACAATCAGGCCAACTATTTTGTCCAAGGTTATAGAAAGCCTACAAGTTGATAAGAAAGTATTTTTAACCCAGATAATCCTTTGGGTAGAATTAAAGACCTATGATGTACACTGCCCACATCTAGATTTTTCTTTTTTGATGGCTCTTTCAATACTCTGGGCTAGGCAGAAATTAATAATGTTACTTATTCACTAGTAGCAATAATAGTTCTTTGTTTTTTCACATTTTCTTTGAATTTTCTATCTCTAGCAAGGCCTCTAAATTTTAAGAGGTAATCTTTTTTTAAAAAATATTTTTAGTTGTCAATGTACCTTTATTTTATTTATTTGTATGTGGTGCTGAGAATTGAACCCAATGTCTCACACTTGCTAGGCAAGCACTCTACCACTGAGCTGCAACCTCAGCCCAAGAGGTAATTTCTTTGTGAGGTTAAAGTAACTATTTACTTACTGGTTGGAATTAACCATCTCTATGAAGAGATAGCTCTACTAGCCTAACAAATATAAAGAATTATAAGGAATACTATAAACAATGGAATGCCAAGAAATTATATAATGAACAAAATGGGCAAATTTCCTGGAAAGACACAAACTACCAAAACTAAATTGAGAAGAAACAGAAAATCTGAAAAGACTTCAAATGAGAAAAATGAGCTAGTAATTTAAAAACTACCCATAAAGAAAAGGCCAGGACCAGATGATTTCATTGGCAAATTCTATCAGATTAATAAGAATGAATACCATTTCTTCACAAACTTCTAAAATATAGAAGCGAATGCTTCACAATTCATTCTGAAGCCAACATTAAGTTGATATTGAAGCAAAGATATCACAACACAAATAACTCTTATAAAAATAGATTTAAAAACATTCAGCAAAATGCTAGCAAATCAAACCTGGATTTGACAAATGGGATTTATCCCAAGAATGAAGGATTTAACATTAAAAAAAAAAAAAAAAGAAACCAATGTAATAGCCCACATCTCAACAGATGCAGAACATCATACTTAACAGTGAAACACTGGATACTTTCCTTTTAAGATTAGGAAGGATGCCTGTTCTTGCCAAGTTTATTAGACATGTGCTGGCGATTCTAGCCAGGGCAATTAGAAAAGAAAAAGTAAAAGGCAGAAGGATGGGAAAAATGAAGTAAAATTTTACTTATCTTTGCAGATGACATCTTATGTACAAGAAAAGAGAGAGATCCACTGAAAAACTATTAAAACTAATAAAACAAGTTCAACAAGGTTGTAGCACAAGTAATAAAACAAGTTCAACAAGGTTGTAACACAAGATCAATATTAAAAAATCAGGGCTGGGGATGTGGCTCAAGCGGTAGCGCGCTCGCCTGGCATGCGTGTGGCGCTGGGTTCGATCCTTAGCACCACATACAAATAAAGATGTTGTGTCCGCCGAAAACTAAAAAATAAATATTAAATTCTCTCTTTCTCTCTCTTTAAAAAAAAAAAAATCGAACTATTTCTATATATTAGCAAATAACCCAAAAATAAAATTAACAGTTATTCCATTTATAGTTGTATCAAAAACCAAAGTTGAATAAATTTATATAACTTGTACCCCAAACTATAAAACATTATCAAAAGAAATTAAAGAATTAAATGGAAAAATAACCTATGTGCATGTACCAGAAGGCTTAATACTGGCAATATTCCCCCAAATGAGCTGACGATTCACTGCCATCTTAATCAAAATCCCAGCTGTCTTTTTTTCCCCCCCAGAAATTAACAAACTAATCTTAAAATTCATGTGGAAATTCAAAGGACTAAGAATAGCCAAATAATCTTGAAAATACTGGAAACTCTCACTTTCTGATTTTAAAACTTGGCACAGAATTATAGTAATCAAGACAGTATGTTATTGACATGAAGAGAGACATATAGATCAACAGAATGGAATTCACAGTTCAGAAATAAATTCTTACATTTATAGATTATCTTTATAAAGGCTACCAAGACAATTCAGTGGGTGGAAGAACAGTCTTTTCAACAAATGGAACTGGGAGAATTGGATACCTACATCAAATGAATGAAGTTGGAGTCCTACACTAACACAATATACAAAAATTAACTAAAAATGGATCAAAGGCCTAAATGTAAAAACTAAAACAGAAGAAACATAAGCATATCCTCATGATACTGGATTATGCAGTGGCTTCTTAGCTCTGGTACTAAAAGCACAAGCAACAAAAGAAAAAGTAGTTAAACTGGATGCCAGCAAAATTTACTTTTTTTCAATGTTGCTATCAAGAAAGTGAAAAGGCAACCTAGGTGCGTTGATAGCGCACACCCATATTCCCAGTAACTGGGGAGGTTGAGGCAGGAGGATTGTAAATTCAAGGCCAGCCTCAGCAACTTAGTTAGATCCTGTCTAAAAATAAAATAATAAAGGGTTGGGAGTGTAACTCAGTGGTAGAGTGCCCCTGGATTAAATCTCTAGTACAAAACAACAAAAAAGTGAAAAGGTATGCACAAATTGAGAGAAAACATTGACAAATCATATCTCTGATAAGGGACTGCTAAAATAAAATGGGCAAAAGATCTAAATAAGCATTTCTCCAAAGAAGACACCCAAATCAAAAATACAATTAGGTATCATTTCACATGCATTCAGAAGAGTATAATTTTTTAAAGGGCAAGTAATAAAAAAATGTTAGCAAGGATGTTAAGAAATGAGAACCCTTACACTGTACTGGTTGGAATGTAAGATGGTACAGTTGCTTTGGAAAATGGTTTGGCAATTTGTTAAAAAACTGTACTTAGAATTACCATGTCATCTAGCAATTTTACTTCTTTGTATATATGCAAGAGAAATGAAAATAAATAGTCACATGAAAATTTGCAACCAATGTTTACAAAAACATTTATTTATAACAGTCCAAAAGTGGAAATAATAAATGTGACACATCTATACAATACAGTACCATTTCTCAATAAAATGAAGTATTGGGGCTGGGGATGTGGCTCAAGCGGTAGCGCACTCGCCTGGCATGCGTGCAGCCTGGGTTCGATCCTCAGCACCACATACAAAAAACAAAGATGTTGTATCCGCTGATAACTAAAAAATAAATATTAAAATTCTCTCTCTCTCTCTCCTCCTCTCACTCTCTCTTTAAAAAAAAATGAAGTATTGATGTATACTACAATATGAGCTAATTATCAAAGACCACATATTGTAATTCTATGTATATGAAATACCCAAAATAGATAAATCAATACAGATTTGCGGTTACTTATGACTGAAAGTTTGTGGGGCAGGAGAGGGAGATACAAGGAGTGACTGCTAATGGGTATGCATTTTTCTTCCTGGGTGATGAAAATTTTCTAAAATTCTGGTGATAATGGCTCCACAATTCTGAATATACTAAAATCCACTGGTATATGAATGCTATATGAACTAATAAAGAAGTTAATAAAAAGCAACATTAGTTTATTGAAGTAAAGGATTTACTAATTTTCATTTTTGCTTTATAACTGGCAAACTATATATTTCACTAAACAAAAAGTATTTTATGTATATCCTAAGTCCCTTCAAAGATACAATTTCCTTCCTATACAATACATTCTTTATTCTTAAAAAAATAATTTGGCATCATAATTAGGTTTTTCTACTTTCAGCAAAATGGGAACCAAGAAAGTCATGAAGAAAAAAGTTTCCATTTCCTTGTTCTTATTATAAGATGCATTCCAATGTAAACTTTACTATGAGGGGGACAGTCATGCGCTTCATAACGAAGCTTCAAAGACAGACCTCATATATAATAGTGATCCCAAAGATTTTATGAGAGCTGAAAAATTCCCATTACCAAGTGACATCGTAACCATATTAAGGTCACAGTGCAACAGATTATTCACATGCTTGTTGTGATGCTGGTATAAACAAACCTGAGTTGCTGGCTGTATTTAAGCATAGTACATATAATTATTACATTGTAAATAAATGATGATAAATGACTCTGGCTTAAGTTACTGGCTTACATTTTTATTATACTATACTCTTTACTATTATATTAGGGTGTACCCCTTTTTTAAATTTTTTTTAAGTTGTAGATGGACACAATACCTTATTTTATTTTTATGTGGTGCAGAGGATCGAACCCAGTGACTTCCACATGTGAGGTGAGCACCCTACCACAGAGCTATAACCCCAGTCCGGGTTTACTATTTTTCAAAGAAAAAAGGTTTACTATAAAAAATCAGATCCCCTGTTACATGGACAGGAGTCTTATACATCTCTTGCTTAGTTTGTATCAGACGTAAGGCCCTAGGTTCCACCTTAACCTCCAAAAGACAGGCCAGTGACTGAGTGACTGACTTGAACCATTTAGGTTTGTGTAAGTATACTCTATGATGTTTGCACAACAAAAATGCCTGATAATACAAACAGGCAATTAATTGTGTATTCCCTTGTTAAACAATGTATGCCTATATGCAGATTATGGACATGGAACTCTCAAGAAAAAAAAAATAAAGGTGAAAAAACAAAAGTACTAGGTACCCTAAAACATTTTAAAAACACAATGAAAGAAAAACCACAAGTTGTTTCTTGAATTCTCTATTCCCAGTCAAAAGCCGTTAGATAGATTACTTCTTATAGAATGCGTTTCCAATTCTAACTAGCTGCCTTCAACCTTTGCTTTTAGTTACAAGGAAAACAGGATATAATAAAAAGTAACACTTCAACAATTGCAGGAAAAAAACAATTCTAAATATATATTCTGGTGTGCCACATTTTCATACATGAATAGCAGCACATTTCTGAAGAAATTTTTAGAATTTACATTGTGAAGTGAGTAAATTAGATGCTTTTATTTGATGTGACAGATTAAGAAAAAAGAGTAAGCCCTTCAGGGAGAATTGGTCACATAAAGATATGCCCTCCAAATGTTTCTGCTCCTAGATCTATTATTAGAGAACACGCCTGGAAGGCTCAATCTTTATACACTGGGCAGGTTGCCTGCAGAAGACATGAGTTTAATTCAAGGTCAGCATGCTTCTAAGTCCTGCCAAGGCTATGTAGACAACATGAATGGTACCTATTTTAAGTAAACAAACAAAAAAAACATATGAAGACCAAGCTTTTATTGAATGATTCCAGTTGTAGAACTCCCCTAGGATAATGACTGTTGCTAGTTATTCACACCGAAGTAATTGCTATACCGTTAAAATTTGTGAAAATTAGTAGTAGTGCTTTCCAATGATGCTCTAACTTGTTTCCATTCTTTGTCATTTCATGAATTATTTTACTTTATCAAAACATTTCACATAGCACTTCTTGAGCAATTGTTTCCCTAAAAAGCTCAAAGAGCCATCTCATATTTGCTATGTGGAAATTCATGTTTTTGTAGAACACCATGTAACACCAATCTGCTTAACTCCATTTTACAAACTACAAACAATTTTTTCTAACAGAAAATATGAAAATATTATAAATATGCAAAATGAAATCATGGCCAAGAACATGTATCCACTAAAAACAAACAAACTGAAGTAGCTATGACTGGATGTTAGCAAGATTCCTGTTAATTTGTGTTGGAAGTGTCTTTATTTTGTTGTCTCAATAGTAACAGATGTCAAAAGTTTAAAAATACATACTTGGGGAAAAACAAATAATCTAGGATATTTTATCCAAATACAGTTGTTGCATTAAACACTAATCAGTGACCAGGAAAGCTTGCAGTGAGATAAGAAGGTCTCTAAACAATGTCATAATGAAGGAAATGGAGAGGGGAAGCTGGCCAATTTCCCTCATCTCCAATCTTTAGGTGAGGATCTAAACAGAGTGACTTTTTTTTATAAAGTAAAATATAAAACCTCTGCAAGAAATCTACCTGCGCAGTGTGCACGCAACAATATCTTATATACTTTCCTGCTGTTTGGAGGTACAGTGCAGCCCTCCATTGTATCCTGGTCTGTTGCTGAGGAGTAATAAAATGTACAAAATAAAAATATAATGTTAAGTCTTTCAAGTTCTTTTTTTTGGGATCAGTAATCAGTATTCTCAGGCCATTTGCAACCCTGGGGTAGAACAACAGGCCTAGAAGCTAACTTCAGGGAATGACCACTTTTATTCCTAGAGTGTGGTGGTCCAAGTTTAAGAGTACAATTAGTGTTTAATAGATTATTTTAAGGACTATTGCTCTGAAACAACTGTAGAAGATAGGATGAAGAGTTATATATAATGACAATAAGGGTGACAGTTACATGAAATATCAAGGGCCAGCCTTGCAGAAGAAATTGGTTACACAAAGGCAGCGCTGTCTGGCTGTGCTAATGTTCACAGCCCACTCATTTGGCATATGTCTGGCAACAAAGAGGCACTCTGGCATAGCAGCTTTGCCTAACCATTGTACAGACATTAACTGCCTCACAGTGGGGAGAAGTAACCCAGGACTGCAGATTATACCTTGGTTTCTCCTTTTGCATGCAGTGAAATGCAATGTTCTCTAAAGTCAAATTCTAAGTGGTTTAGAATTTGAGGTTATTTAAATAAAGAAGCATTAAAAAAAAAAAAAAAGGCAGTGCTGTGCAAAAAACAGAACATTAGGGGCAGATCCACTAACAGAGGTTCTATGTACATATTTACCCAGTACTGGCAACTATATAAACCCTCAGATATAATAAGAGAAATCATACATCTTCATATGAAAGTTAGTTTACAGTTTGACTCTTCTCAAACCCTTCTGAACATCATACCGAAGGAAAAACAGTGAACCAGCCAGAGGCTACCACAAAATAGTCTCTCTCAAACCACTAAACAACAAAGGAGTCACCACTCTATCCCATGTTAACCACCTATCTCAACCATTTGAGCTGAGGTTATCATACGGTCAGTTTAATCTAAGGATCTGTTTCCCTGGTGCTCAAACTGGGAAGTCCACAGTGTTTCTCCACTCCTGTTTAGATCACAAGGGCATTTCTTCTACAACGTTTGAATTAATCTCAAAGATTATTGCTTGGATTAAAAAATTATCTAATATTATAATGAACATGAATATAAGCATTGAACTTGCTGTAGTTTTTACATATGTTTGATAACTTTTTTAAGGTACTCAATCTGTCTTTTGGGTTAAACATTTAATCAGTAGAGCCTAGGACTCTAAAGAAAATGTGAAAGTGAAGGAAATAGAGAGGGGAAGCTGGCTACTTCCCTTATAGTGATCTTGTTTGTAAAGTAAAAGAATATACTCATAAAATATCTGAGAAAATCCATACATCAGGCATGCAACCTACTATAAATCTCTTCAGATCACACGCCTAGTAAACGGTGAAATCACAATCTGAGCCAAGGTGTTCTGGCTCCAGGATTTCGAATTAGAATAAAATTCTTTTTGAGACTTTAGTCCCAGGCCTACAAATGCCCCAGAATACTGTTTACCAGTTCCCTTCCAAAAAAAGAATTTGGAGCACTAAACAGAGATTTTAGACATTTTACTATACACTGGCAGCTTGAGCTCTCATACACACTTCATCTCCTCTAATACCAACCAGTGTCACTGAAGTCTGGAAGGTTTTAAAAAGGTATTCTACCAAACTATTAATCCAATAGGAAAAAAAGGAAACTCTTCATGGGGATAGTATGTGGGAAAGCAAGAAAAACATAAATTAGTACAATTGCTTTTGGGCTCTGTCTTGCCTCAATGGAAAAAAATGGCCTAAATATTCCTATTCTTTTTTTTTTTTTTTTTTAGCACTGTGTACAAAAGCAAATTGATTGTGTTATATTACTATCATGTTATTCTTGGATAGAGAACTTTCACTAAATTTCATTTTAGTCAATGATGTATCAATTTATAAAAATGTTATGCTTCCAGTTTGAAAGTGATAATGATGCTATCTTCCTAGTGTGGAACTTAAAATACTAACCACTTAGGGCCTAGGCCTAATTTCATATAAAAGGCAGTATTTAAATAATCTGAATAAGTAAAAAGTATGATTTATTTCCCTCAAAATACTAGAACCAGTGTTTATGTTATATACTAAGTAGGTTAAAGCATGTGATTGATCTTTGAAAAGGTACTTAGGGGACAGAACACTTTCAACAGAACTTGAGGACACATGAGAAGGCATTCGCTAATAATTTTCAACTATTGAGTTTAAAAACCTCAAATAAATTTTGAATAATGGAGATTGTGAGCTAATTACTTCATTGCTGTCTCATTTAAACTGTCCTTAAAGTTCACATTATTAATCTACCTTACGAGGTCTTTTTTGGTACCACTGGATTGAGTCCAAGATAATCTTACAGCAAAGGCTATTTAATAAATAGTAAATCATGTTAAAATGTTACCTAGGGTGTCTTAGCATAAGGCTAATCATAGATCAGTTAATAAAAAACTCACTAGTACCTTTTTGAGATGAAATCATAAACACATAGGGCTATGTCTATGAACCTGCTTTACACCACATGCAGATCCTATTCTATCATTACTATTTCTAAGAAAATGTCCAATTTTTTCATTACCAAAGAATATTATTGAAAATAAGTGCATCACTTGCTAGGTCTTAGGTGAAAATTTGTTGTTTTTGTGGTACTGGGGATTGAACCTAGGACATTGCAATGTGTAGGCAAGTACTCTATCACTGAGTAAGACCATCAGTTTTGGGGAAAAATCTTTATATACAACAAAAACCAGTCTCATTAATTTGTTATTTATATATCATTGATAACTTTCAGTACTAAAACGCCTTAATGTTTGAAAGTACTTGCTGTACTTCTGATTATAAATTATTTGCAGTAAATTTTTAGTTGATGTTATTTTAAGTTTTGCAAATGTTCTCTGGTATTTCTTTTTTTCCTTTTGAGACTACAAATGTGTGGTGTGTGTGGGTGTGTGTGGGTGTGTGTGTGTGTGTGTGTGTGTGTGTGTATCATAATCCCTTATTTGCTGGGACTAACCCCATTTACACCTGTTTTAGAATAATTATTCAGCCTGCACCCTATTTTATTCTCAAGACCCAAGTCTGATGACAAATTTGAAGTCAGTCTTCTTAAGAATTGTACCTTAACTTTGAGTCTTTAAAAAAAATTTTTTTTTAAATTTTTCAACTTTGACTCTTAATAGTGCCAAAGCTCTTGTTCTGAATTCATGAGGGGAAGTACACAAAATGACACATTATTTTTACATGATAGGCTAAAATTAAGGAAGTGGGCTCCTGTATATTTTGGGTAGAGTTTCCTTCTCTTTAGTCATTAGGCAAATTAATTTTTAAAAACCAATTATATTTGTCAAAGAATCTAATTTTTAGGACCTATAATAAACCAGACCCAGGATCATTGTAAACTGTTAAAGAACAGATTTTAAATGGTCTAATGAAGCCAGGTGCAGTTGTACGGACTGTGATCCAGTGATTCAGGAGGCAGGAGGACCACAAGTTGAGGCCAGCCCAGACAACTTAGCAAGATCCTAAAATTAAAAACAAAAAGAAGTGGGGATGTAGCTCAGTGGTAGAGAACCAATGGGTTCAAACTCCACTACTGCAAAAAATTAAAATAAAAAAAAAATCTAGTTAACAGCAAATCAAGTGTCCCTTATTTTTAAGACTAAATCTATTTGATGGAATTCATAATTTGACTCTACTAGTAATGAGAAATAGGTGGGGCAGGATATTGTCAACCAAGTTCTTGGAAACTCTTTCTCACTTTGGTTGTGTCTAGGGTTGATGTAAAATCTTTTGATAAAATCTTGAAATTTCTTTAAAGGCCTAATCCTTTGGATTAGGTGGAAAACTGCAGAAGGCTGGAGATAGCCTTATTTAAATTCTGTATCCTCCTTATTGCTTAATGCTTTGTATTATACTTAGTAGACCACTCAAATACTAATGATTTGAAATTAGCAAGAAGGATGTAATATCCCCTTGTTGTCCTTTCTCTCGCTCTCTTTTTTTTTGTGGTGCTAGGAATCCAACATAGGGTCATATGCCTGCTAACCATATGCTGTACCACTGGAGAGCACCCTGAGTCCCCTTGTCCTTAAATGTGACCTATGGAAAAGAAAACTCCCTTTTTGACCCATTCAACATATATTTAATGAATACTTGCTATGTACCAAGCACTATTAATACAAAGTGAAAATGACAAAATGTCCCTGTTCTCATGGAGCTCACTTTCTTGAGCGGTATCTTTTAAACTGCAGGTCACAACTCATCAGTGAATCCTGAAATTATTTCAGTGGGCTGCACCAGCATTATTTTAAATGAAAGAAACATAATAGAACAGAACTTGAGGACAAACAAGAAGGCATTCTCTAAACTTGTGGTTTTAGTTATGAGTATGTACAATGGGTGTGTGATATAAAATGTATTTCTTAGTTGATTCAGGATAAAATTGAGAAACAACAGTTCTAGAAGAGTCCTCTATACTGCATCTTAGTTTAAATCTCATTTTAAAGGTCTACTTACCAGCAAAGTTATAAACAAAGCAACTTTGATTCAGCAAAATATACACATACCTCCTACATTGTATCAGAGAGAGTGGAGATACAAGGATCATTAAGTTAGTCTTTTTCCATAAGGATCTCATTAAGAATATAAATAATCACAATTTGGTAACAAAGTAGAAGCATGTACACATACAGTAAACTGACAACTTATTTTCGGGATGTCATTCTAAAAGGTAGTTTCACTTTTTTTTTTTTTTGGCAATGTAAAATATATAAATTATGCTAGGGATATTTGGACAGCTTACTCAAGGTCACATAACGAGTGGTCACAATACAGCTCAGGATTCTTAGCTTTTTCTTACTGATTTTCTATAATACAGCTGTACTTTCTAATAGAAATCCTTAAATGACCCTAATTTTCTTTGTATGATCTAGAAATATCCCGAACAACATTAGATGAAAGTTAATTCATCATCATCCCTGAAATGCAAAATTATGGTGGCCCCTCATGTACCACAGAAATAAAAAGAAATTGCTATCACCTACTATTTGTCTAAATATCATATAACCTGCTCACTTTATCACTAATTTAATAATGTAGAAACTCTACTCCAGTAACTTAATTCCAAATTTAAAGGAGAAGGAAAATCTAGAAGATATGCTCCTTTTGGCAACTAGAACTTCAACTATACTTCAACTGCACAACTTTTTTTACTCTATTCAGTAAATTAGAATACAAAGATTATATTGAGACAGAATAAAGATGTTAAATACATTACCTGTTGTTCTTTTAACTTACTATTGAATAAAGAGCTAGAAATTATATCACGGTATACATGAACCAATCTCAGGATGCTTTTTGTTTTGTTTCTGCGAGATCCACAAATATTCAAAAGAATTATAAATCCCAATTAACCCTAACTTTACATACTATGGAGATTTCAGAGTTAATGTCAAACATAAAACAACCCTAATTTTACCACTTCATTTTGAGTAGCAGTATTCTCTGTTGTGTAACACTCCTTTAAATGAGAAAATTCTAAACATCAAGTTACTAAGTGTTGCAACTGTTTAAAGCATATAAATGAAAGCTCCCTTATTTTATATAATCCTGTAAATAACACTAGTGATAACAAGAGCTAACACTTTCTAGTGCTTATCATGTGTCAATTATCATTCCATGTATTTTACTTAAATTAACTCACATGATCCTTACAATAACCCTATGAGTTAGAAACAATTGTTATTCCTATTTAACTTTCCCAAGGTCACAAAGCTATAAAGCAGAAGGTAGGATAAAAATTTATGCATCCTGATTCCAGGTTATACCACTAAGAATTGTATTATACCACACCTCTTGTAACAGATAACAGAGGGCAAATTTGACGAGTGAGAAGGTCATCTATAGCCTCTTGCTGTCCCTTCCTCAGTCCTTATTCCTCTTTAGTTCTCTTACTCCGAACCCATGCAGATGGTTAAGGGCTATCATCTGCTACCTGACAGGGTAAGAAGATTTATTACAACAGCAGAGGCTAGTGGTGATGTGCTTGGGAGGCTGAGGTAAGAGGACTACTTGAGCCCAGGAGTTTGAGACCAGCTGGGGGATCATGGAGAGACCTAATCTCAAAAAAAAAAAAAAAAAAGTAAACATGTAAACACTATAGTAGAGAGGGGCAGGCCTCCAGCGGTGAGGAGTCAGCCAGAAAGGCGCTGGGGGGGGGGGGGGGGAAGATAAGCCACTGATGATCCCCATCAGCAGACTTCTACAGCAGCCTCCCAGAAGCACCAAGGGACTAACAGAAAGACACAGTAGGGGAAGGAATTGTTTCAGGATGACAAGTTCTAGGGAAAGTCAAGCAAGTGCAACAAACATTTTTAAAGCAATTACTATGCTTCTAGGGAGAAAAAGAACAGTAAGTATCTGCCTCAAGGTCAGAGTGAGAAACTTAAAAATCTGTTACTACATTATTGTTTGGTGTCCACAGATAAAGAACAACAGGTTAGGAAAGATGGAATTGAAACAACAACAGGTCTTTCTCTTTTTTGTTAGTCTTTTTAAAATAAAGACTAACATTTAACTTTTTTCAACATTTTTGAGGAAGTTGATTTAAAAAGACAAACCTCCATGTAAGCATGTTACAATATGGGGATAGTAAGTAAAGGTAATGCTAAAGTATACCACTAATTCTGTTTAAAGGGATGAGGACTGGAAAATACTACAGTATATTCAGTTGCCAATGGGATGATATACTAGAAAAGAAAAACTGATAAGGCAGATAGAGTGCTAACAATTCTGAGAAATGCTTGCATAGATATGCAAGATATGGAATCTATGATACCTTCCTGGAAGGTTTCACCCACATGGAACATGGACAATTCATTCCATATCATAGGAGGAAAGGGAGATTATAATAAAACAGTGGTGGTGAAAGCATGAGAAAATTCTCATTTATCTTTTTTTTTTTTCCTTCTTCAAAGAAATAAACTTTGAGGTCATCTCTGAAAGTAAGTTAGGTATAAGAAATGAGAAGAGGGTACGAAAAATATTGTAGTTGCTTTGGAGAGTGGGAATGTAAATTGACCACAGGAATAAAGAAGCATTGCCAGATAGCATTTAGTGCCCTCTTAGGATTTGTGGTCACAATTTTAAAGTGAGATCAGTTAGGATTGCTTGTATGTTTTTCTCTAGCTGCATCCAGCTGCTGGGGTGTAGAATGGACAGTTGCTTTTAAACTAGAGTTGCTAGATAAGTATATGATAGAAGGACTGATTATAATGGTAGACCTAGAATCTAACCCAGATAAAGAGGGGAAAATAAGGGTGTCACTATTTTAAGGAACTGGCTCACATGAATATGGGGACTGGCAAGTCTCCAATCTGTAGGGAAGAGTTGATACTGCAACTTATCTGACAGCAGAATTCCTTCTTGGGGGATCTCAGTCTTTTCTATTAAGACCTTCAACTGATTGGATGAGACCCATATAATGGAAGATTATTTGCTTTACTCAAAGTCTACTTACTTAAATGTTAATCATATATACAAAAAAAATACCTCCACAGCAACATCAGACATGGGTAACATGCCCTAGACAAGTTGACACTTACATCAACTATAGCAGAAATATTCATAGAAAAGGTTTAGGATATGTAGGACTTATCTGTTTTTGCACTGTCTATCCATGAGTTCCAAAGAGTGCTGCAGAAATTATTTCAAAGGATGTGAGGGTAGGACAAATAAAGGCACTCTCCCTTTTTCTTTTTTTGAGGTGCTGAGTTTTGAACCTAGGGCTTCATGCATGTCAGGTAAGCACTCCACCACTGAGCTACGTCCCTATTCCCTCTAATAATACTTTCTTAAGAGATGGGATGATATGAGGAAGGAGAAATATAGTGGTTAAGAGTACAGTTTTAGTGTCAAGAGCAGGTTTTTCAGCTAAGCCTCAGTTTCATCGTCTTAAAAAGGAATGAAAATATTAGGGAATATCCTAGTACAATGGCTGGCAAACAGAAAACATTAAAAAATGTTAACTGTTATTACAGGACAACTCAATATGATAATTCTATCAATTCATTCCCTCAAATTATTCCTAACTGTAGTATTATTACACTTATTATTACACTTTTTCTCCCCACAAACTGCTTCTAAATTCATTTTGAAAAAGTGAATATGAGAAAAATAAAGACAATTCTGAAAGGAAGTAAGAGAAACTGACATAAGCAGATACCAAAACACTGTAGAAGATTACTGCAATTAAACATCTAATAATAGTTCAGAAAGAGGCAACTAACTTAACAAAGAATACAGAAAATCTTGAAATAGATCTATATATCCACAGTAATTAATATAGGAGAAATGTAGTTGTGCCTCAAATTAATATAGGGAGGTATGGATTATTCAATATACTGTTGGGATAATTGGTGTTCTACTTGGAAACAAATTATTTCTGTAATTTTATATAAGAGATAATCTTCCTACGGATGACAAGAAGCTAAAAGCTCATAAAAGGCCAAGAGTTTTGATCATATACATTTTAAAACTTCTGTAATGCAGAGGATACTTGTGGTTTGTACACCAAAAGCTCATGTGTTCGAGGCTGGACCCCAATGCAGCAATATTCAGAAGTGGGGCTTTAGGGAAGAGAGCTAATCATGAGGGCTCTGACCGCATTAGCGCATTAATATACTGATAGCTGAACGGACTACTGGAGGTGGTGGAAATGGTGGAAACTGCAAGCACGCAGAGCATGGTTGAAGGAAATAGGTCACTGTAGGTGTGAATTTGGGGACAATATCTTGTCCCTGGCTCCTCCCATGTATGCTCAATGTGCTTGCTTCTTCTCCTTCTCAGTCTGTGTGTGCTTCCTGGCTGTCATGAGCTGATAGCTTTTCTTACCTGCTCCCTTCCACTATGATGTTTTTCCCTTGCAGCCAGTCAATCATGAACTGAAACCTCTAAAACTGTGAATCAAAATTAATCAATCTTCCTTTAAGTTATTTTTCTCAGGTTTTCTCAGCAACAAAAAGCAGACTAACACAGTATAAATATAATTGTACAATCTAATAGGGAATTTAAATTTATTATTGTTATTTCATAATTTAAATGCTTGGTCCTACTTGTCTTCATTTTATATTTTCTCTGTCATATGAAAATGTTTTCTATGCTCTTTCTTGGTCTGATTTTATCCCAACACTACTTATATTTTAGTGAAAAAAATTTACACATATACTCAAATATAATTTTCTAATACCAACAAGAATCACTTGTTGACTAACCTTTGCCTCTGCAGGGTTGCTCATTGCTTTTATTTTCCCACTCACTCAAGGTTTGGTCAATATAATCAGAGACTTTGAGGCTATGGTACCATGAAAAAGAAATTTAAAATTGGATTGGTTTTAATCCCTTTATAATAACTTTTTTTTGCCATTGTGTATTTATAAACTTTTTTGTTTTATTCTAGAAATCCGAAAATTAAATCAGGTCTTAATTACTTTTCCTAACTTAAAAAAAAAATTCTGCCTAGTGCTTAATCCTTTTCATCCTCTACTCAGAGTTCTAAGAAACTTTTAAAATCCTGTTTCTCTTTGGTTCTGAATAGCTGTTCACAGACTACCACTAGTTTTAAATTGAGCAATTTTTTTGTTCGTTTTGTTTGTGGAATCTACTAAATCTAATTTATGATTGTTTCCCTCTTTGGTACTGCTTGCCCTTTTTTCAATGATCCTCATGAATCTACTTGGGAATACAAGTCAGAAATTCCTCTAAAAACTTTTATTTCTTCTGTACATTTATACTTACAAGGCACCATGTGACCTGACTGAGTACCTCTGAGCTCACTTTCCCCTGACAGAATGCTCTTTTCCTAGGTACCCACATGATGCACTCTTTTGTCTTTCTTTCCTGTTGGTCAGGTCCTTCTGACTCTATTTAAAACTGCAGGATAAATTACAACTATATTAGCCTTACCTACATTGTCTCTCTTTTTTTCCTGCCCAGTTTCCTCATCAGCACTTATTGCTTCTTAATATACCATGTCTTTTACTTATTTATTAGCTTTATTTTATAACAGGTGGCTTAGATAGGGGAGCTTACATTAAACTTGTTTAACTCTTTGCATGTATTTTCTGGATTAAAATTTCAAAACAAAAATCCCATTTTCATCAACAGGGAGGAAAAGGAGTAAGATATAAAAATGCCAATGCCTCTCAAATTAATTATTGGTTTAGCCCAAGTTCAATTTTTAAAAACCTACAGACTTCTGAGCATACATCCAAATAGATATTTGTATACCCATATTCATAGCAGAATTATTAACCATATCCAAAAGGCAGAAGGAAGTAACATCAATGGATGAATGGATAAACAAAATGTGGTACATACATATAATGAAATACTATTTGACCTTAAAAAAGAACAAAATTCTGACACATGCTATGACACTGATAGATCTGAGGACATTATGCTAAGTAAAATAAGCCAGTCACAAAAGGGCAAATACTGCATGATTCCACTTATATGAGGTACCTAGTTAAATTTATAGAGAGCCAAAGTAAAATGGTAGGTATCAGGGGCTAAGAGAAAGGGGGGAATGGGGAGTTGAAATTATTTTCATGTATTCCATTTCCTCATTTCTTTTTATTGTTATTCTGCTTTTCTTTTAGTTTAATAAAATTATTTTGGAGGTCTTCCTTTTACATCCCATTTACCAATTGGCTGGAGACACTTGAACAATAATGTTCCTATGAATTTAAGTAATCTTTGACAGTCAGCAAATGGAAAGTATAATGTTGAGTCTTAAGAAAACCTATTAAAGAGTTAACCTAAACAAAAGGCTATTTAGTATTTTAGAGGCACTGAATTTTCAAGTTTTAAAAGTTCTATTTTGTTAATTTTATTCATTATCATAAACATGACATACACTATACTACTGATGCTTTAGTTACTCATAGGCTTGGACCCTATTAACATCTGAGTAGTTGCCAACCATAAAAGTTTTTATACTTTTTCAATACTTTGCATTTTCTATTTTAAGTTACTAGTTAATATTTATCCTCTACCAAGTCAAGTAACTGCTAAAAGGGAACACTAAAATTTTTGGTTTTATAATATACCTTTCATATCTGGAATGGTAGAAAGACTGACTCCAAAGTACATCCATATCTGTGAATATGTCACATTACATGGCAAAATGACTTTGCAAATATAATTAATTTTTAAAAATAGGTAAATAAAATGAAGTATTGGGCTGTGTCCCATTTGTTACCATATGCTCTTAAAAGCAGAGTACTTTCTCTGGCTGCAGGTAGAAGAGAGATGGCAGAAAAAGTCACAGATACTTGAAGTGTGAGGACTCAATATGCCATTGCTGGTTTGAAGACAGAGCCACTTCATCAGCTGACAGCCATCAAGGAATGGAACCCAAGACTTAAAACTAAAAGCAACTGACTTCTATTAACGTTTTGAAGAAGCTTAGAAGCAGCAAAGGTCTAACACCTTGATTTTGGTCTGTGAAGTCTGAAACAGAAAAACCAATCTAGCCTACCTGAACTTCTTATAGAAGTGTGAGCTAAACAAATTTGTATTGTCTTAAATCTCTTAAGTTCCTGTCAATTTAACTGTAGCAGAAGGAAAAAAAAAAAAAAAAAAAAGGAGACTGAAAGCCTTTTCTCATATACTAAACTACAAAAAAGAAAGAATAAAAGAAAAATGATAATGCCATGATGCCATGAATACGAGAGGAAGGCAGAGCAGGCAGATTTCTTATTGTCCTTTTTGCTTAGCTAGACTAATTGGTAACTGTTTCTATGGCAAGTGATGGGAAATGGCACTGGTCCAAGAAACATACTTGCTACAAGAAAATTAAGACTAGTTCCTAAGAACTAATCTATGCTAAAATTCAAGAACTAACAATATATTTTTTAGAAAGGTTACCTTTTAAGTAGGATCTAACTTCAAAATATAAACAGATTAAAAACATTTCCTTTTCCTCAGTCCACCCCTCATCCTTTGGTGGTATGGAGTACTGAAGTCAGGGGTGCTCTACCATGGAGCTCCATACCCAGACCTTTTTATTTTGAGATATGGTCTTGCTAAGTTGTCCAGGCTAGCCTCACACTTGTGATCCCCCTGCCTCAGCCTCCAGAGTTGCTGGGATTAGAGGTATGTGCCACTTCCATTGTTGTTTTTTAATCCACCAAAATGTTTTGTCAAATATTTTTCTTCCTCATTCTTTCATTTGGTCCTTCATTTCCCATAATCAAAGCTAAAGTCTAGCAGTATACTAAGAAAAGATACAAGGGTTAAAAAAAAAAAAACCTAAAACCATTCAACATAATCCTTGAAACTCTAGCCAGAGCAATTAGACAACAAAAGAAATTAAAGGGATAAGAACAGGAAAGAAGAACTCAAACTATCATTATTACCAAAGATCTAGGCATTAGACCAGAGACCCTGTGCCTGATAGAGGAAAAAGTAGGCCCAAATCTTCATCATATAGGATTAGGCCCCAACTTCCTTAACAAGACACGATTCTATACTTAGAGAATCAAAAAATTCTACCAGAAAACTTCTAGAATAAATGAATTCAGCAAAGTAGAAGGATATAAAATCAATACCCATAAATTAAATGCATTTCTATACATCAATGATGAATCCTCTGAAAGAGAAATTAGGAAAACTACCCCATTCATATTAGCCTCAATAAATAAATAAATAAATAAATAAAACACTTGGGAATCAATTTAACAAAAGAGGTGAAAGACTTCTACAATGAAAACTACAGAACATTAAAGAAAGAAATTGAAGACCTTAGAAGATGTAAACATCTCTCATGCTCTTGGATAGGCAAAATTAATATTGTCAAAATGGCCATACTATCCAAAGCGCTATACAGATTCAATGTGATTCCAATTAAAATCCCAATGTCATTCCTCATAAAAATAGAAAAAGCAATCACGAAATTCACCTGGAAAAATAAGAGACCCAGAATTGCCAAAGCAATCCTTAGCAAGAAAGGTAAAGCAGGCGACATATCACAATATCAGACCTTAAACTATAATACAAAGCTAAAGTAACAAAAACAGCATGATACTGGCACCAAAATAGGCATGTAGACCAATGGTACAGAATAAAAGACACAGAGACAAACCCACATAAATACAGTTATCTCATACTAGACAAAGGCACCAAAAACATACATTGGAGAAAAGATAGCCTCTTCAACAAATGGTGCTAGGAAAACTGGAAAGCCCTACGCAGCAAAATGAAACTAAATCCCTATAGCTCACCATACACAAAACTCAACTCAAAGTGGATCAAAGACCTAGGCATTAGACCAGAGACTGCTGAGAGCCATTAGCCAAGTAGATATGTCAATTTCCTTGCCAGCGTACCCCATGTTGCTTACAGGAAGGACTCGTGGTAAAATGGACCTGCCTTGGACATTTTGCAGTGACACTGCATGTAAGGTGACCTTGCTCAAGGACCAGGGCGGATCAGGGTTTAAGGCTCTCCTTGGATTTAGGGCATTCCCGGTTTAGGACAATCCGGGTTTAGGGTGGTTCCAGGTTTAAGGTTATTCTTGCTGGGAATAGGGTGTATCCTGCTGCCTGAGTTCCTCTTGAGTTCTCATGGGATTCAGACAGTATTTTTGGGAGACAGAAGCCCAGTGGTGGTGTGGATTTGGGCAGAGAACGTGGATTTCCCCAGAACGTGTTTGGAGAGGGCCGGTGTGAGTTCGGGAATAAAGAATTGCTGTTTGAATCTACAAAGCTGTGAGTGGCTTGTGATTTTGTGCCCAGCCAGACAGTGGCAAGAGACCCTGTGCCTAATAGAGAAAAAAGTAGGCCTAAATCTTCATCATGTTGATTTAGGCCCCCAACTCCCTTAACAAGATACCTAAATCGTAAGAAATAAAATCAAGAATCAATAATTGTGATGGCTTAAAACTAAAAAGGTTCTCAGCAAAAGAAACATCGAAGTGAATAGAGAGCCTAAATTTTGGGAGTAAATTTTTGCCACATGCACATCAGATAGAGCACTAATCTCCAGGATATATCAAGAACTCAAAAAACTTAACACCAAAAAACAAACAACCCAATCAATAGAGGGCTAAGGAGTTGAACAGATACTTCTCAGAAGAAGACAATCTATCAAAAAATATATGAAAAAAATGTTCAATATCTCTAGTAATAAGAGAAATGCAAATCAAAACTACTCTAACATTTCATCTCATACCAGTCAGAATGGCAGTTATCAAGAATACAAACAACAATAAGAATGTGCAAGGATGTGGGGGAAAAGGATATTCACATATTGCTGGTAGGACTGCAAATTGGAAAGCAGTATGGAGATTCCTCAGAAAACTTGAAATGGAACCTCCATTTGACCCAGATATCCCACTCCTTGGTCTATATCCAAATGACTTAAAAACAGCACACTATAGTAATGCAGCCATATCAATTTATAGCAGCTCAATTCACAATAGCTAAACTGAGGAACCAATCTAGATGCCTTTCAATAGATGAATGGATAAATAAACTGTGATATAGGTACACAATGAAATATTACTCAACATTGAAAGAGAATAATATTATGCTAAGCTAAGCAAGCCAATCCCAAAAAACCAAAGGCCAAATATTTTCTCTGACAAGTAGATGCTGATCCATGATGGGGGGATTGGGCAAAGGGGATTAAAGGGAAGGAAGGGGGCATGGGGGCATGGTGGAATGAGATGGACGTCATTATTTGAGGTACATGTGTGACTGCACATATGATGCAATGCTTCATAGTGTACAACCAGGGAAACGAAAAGTTGTGCTACAATTGTGTACAATGAATCAAAATACATACTGCTGTCATATATACCTAATTAGAATAAATTAATCAATTAAAAACAAAACAAAACAAATCAAAACACCCCACAAATAAGTATTTGGCATAAAGAGGAGGATCATGTGATTTTTTTCATGCCATTTAAGTACTATCAATTCTGATAAAAAATGGCTAATTAAATTTCCATTTATTTGGCAAATATTTATAGAACATCTTCTAAGGACAAGCATTATTCCAGATACTGGTGGTGATCATGATGTTATCAAGGAATTTATAGTATAATAGGATGCTCAGGATTATAATACATGCAGCAATTGAGACGTGCAGAAAGGACAACTAGGGCACAGAAATACACCCAAGTCTGATCAATGTAGCCATAGCCAGAAGGAGCAGGAGGTACAGCTCATCAATACTGGACCAAGACATTTCCAGACAAGAGGACTAGCAGTGTCAAGACACCAAGGTGTGAAGTGGCATAAGATATCCTTTTTGGATAACTAAAAACTTTCATTGTGAGAGCACAGAGTGTGTGTATACACACACACACACACACACACACAGGGAGAGAAGATGGGCCTTTATTGTCAGGTAGGGGCCCAACATAAAAAGCATTAAATTTTATTTTATAGGTGAATTTTAAGCAGAGGAATAGCACAATCATTTGTGTTTCAGAAAGGCTGCTTTGGTAACAGAATGGAAGATAAATTAAAAAAAAAAAAAAAAAAAAAAAGCAATACCAGAGATTGAAACTAGTCAGAAGGCCATCATTATACAAAGAGCAATAACAAGGGCCTGAACTTGATAAGCAACAGTGAAACTTGAATAACCAATTTAAAGAATATTCATAAAGTAAAATATGTGACAGACATCCTTACTGTCATTTCCAACAGTCTTTCTTCCTTCCTTCCTTGCAACTTACCATACAGGCCAGAAAAGCCAGATATTCACTCGCTTGAGAAGTTACATGTGACTAAATTTTGGACAATTTCTTGGGGAAGGATGATTCTGACAAAGGCTTCTGCTTTCTGTTAAAAGAGAGAGGTACATGTAGAGAAAGGCTCCACCTTTCTATCTTCCTTTACATTGTGCTGTGGAATGAAGATACCATGTTCAGTGTTACAGTAATAATTTTACAACAATGAGGGGACAAACCAAGGACAAGGACCAATAAGTATAGTTATCCATGAGTAGGAGCATGGAAAATCTTGGCTCTTAATGACATAACTGAACTACTGAAATAATCCTGGGACAATTTACCTCTGGGTTTAAGCATACTTCTGGTTTAAGGCACTGATTATAAAATTTTGTTACTTTACACAAGTGATCAGAAGAATAACGCTTTGTTAAGTAGGTGATATTTTAATATCATTCAGAACTTTCTTCTCTTAAAAAATATTGGCTTAAGTATACTCTCTAGCCTTTCCCAGTTTCCACAATTGCAATGATTTCCTGATCACAGATTACCCACTATATGCCAAGAAATCAACCAAACTAAAAGAGCCCAGGCCTGCTGACTGTGAAGGGTTGGTAATAAAGAGAAATTTAGATTTACTCCCAAGTTTCTGATTTGGGAAACTGAGTAAACCAAAGTGCTATTTATCGAGATAAAATTACAACAAAAGTGGAAGTGTTTTTGGGGGGGTGGCCTGAGGTGAGAAGCAAGAGTATGAGGTATGGAAAGGAGGGAAGAAGATTGTTCCTGACCATGTAGATTTGGAGATATTGTGGAATCACTTAGGTAATGAAAATATTTACATGTATGAATCTGGAACTTGCTCCAAAGTCTGAATTTAGTTATGGATATATGAGAAATCAGACCTATCGTGTCTACATAACCTCACACTCTCTTGGAGCAGCCTAATGGAGACATGCAGGCTGAAAGAATGGAGTCCAGGTAAAAATGTCCTTACCTGAAAGTCCTAGAGAGTGTTTTCTTTTCTATTCTTTTAAGATTCTGAAGATGTATAGGTACTATTTAAAAACAGGAGGAATCTTGTTAATAGAATGAATTTAAAAACATTACCAAACACCTGTGTATTTTTAAGAAATTCACTTCTTGCCAGAATAATATGAAATGCACAAAATCCTAATCTATGAGAAATGAAGACTTTAAGTTAAAGCAACTATACCTGAGATTTGTCCCAGTAATTGAAACTAATCTGAATCACTTGCTTTGCTATGTATGTTACTAAACTGGGAATAGGTGAATAACCTCATTCCCAAGACTCAGAAAATAACTCCAGTATGTATTTTATTAATGGTAGATTATTCCAAAGTACACAGAAATATAATCACTGAGAACAGAACAAGTAATAATTTAGCAGCACTATGCATGATTAAGTAATCTTTTGAGGATTATACTCTTCCACCATGAGAAGGAAGTTAATACAGGTGACCCCAACACAACCATTTACATGTGGAGGCTAGAGAAGAAAGGTCTGACCCACAGACATTCTCTCTAGTGAACAGGAAAAATATAGCTGAAGAGGTTCCAATCTGACAAAAACGCATGAGGCTACACAGCAACAGGTCCCTATAAACTATGATTATATCTGCAAACCAATGGTTAACTTTTCATGTTAAGTTTGGAACACATGGTTGATGCACAATGAAGAATAGGAATTATATCCAAAGATGTAAGTAATTTGCCCTTGGCATCAAACAAAACTATATCAAAAACGAAAACAGATTTGAGCAAAATGAATATAACAGACAGAAATTTGTACCTCAACCCATTGGTCTTCATTCTAAAACAAAACTGATCCAGGAAAACCTTAAAATGGTTTTTCCTGGCTCACAGAGCTCCCTCAGCCCTTCACTCAAGTCCACCATCTAATAAAGTTCTTGTGTAACTTTCAGCTTGTCTTCTTTCATGCATCCCAAACTGACTCTAGTTATACTGGATCAAATAATATTTCCCTTTTCTTGCCATTTTGTTCATTCTGATTGTTCTCTGCCCCTGGAGATCCTACCAACCCTTCAGCAAGTTTCACTCCACCTATCTATCAGTATCCTTTGCTCTTATCAAAATCAGGTCAGTGTGTCTTAAACTGTTATTATTATTGTGGCACCCTTATGATATTCAAAACTCCTTAAAGAAGAATGAATAACTAATTCATCCCATGGCTTCTTCAGGGTCAAAATTAAATAAGTAATGGTAAGTTGCTGAATTAGTGAAATAAAAAACTCAACAGACCAAAATTCCTGAAAGGAACATATAAGGGCAGGTTTTCTTAAAATCAAATAATTCATCTATCATTCTGATTCATACTAAGTGTCTCTTCCAATTGATAGAAAAAGCAATATATAAAAAATAATCACCAGAATTATTCAGTAGAGAAAATAATGCATCAAGATTATAGTCTGGAAATTCTAGATCCTATTTTTAGCTATCTGGCCAACTCACCCTTTTCTCTGCCTGCTTCCTGTTTACCTACCTACTTTACAAAAGTGATGGAGAAATAAAGTTTTGTAAATTAAGTTGATATTTTAACATTGTTCGAAACACTTTTCCCCTAAAAAATAGACTTGGATATACTCTTTAGCCTTTCCCAGTTTACCACAATTAGCTATTGTTTTCCTGATTCACAGAATACCCCAATATATGCTAAGGAAAGTATAATTAATTTTATTTAAAAAGCAATACTCCCTCTAAGTTCACAGAATTTGGGCTCTGAAACAGTAGTCTCTGACCACTGATGAACTGTTTACAAAAAAATAAGACATATCTCAAGATATACTCTCAAGAGTAGAATATATACTAAAGGGTCAAGTTGCTATAGTATTTATGAATAAAAAAGGAACCAAATTCAGATGGGAAGCACTAAAATAAAGAAGAGTAATATAAAGTTTTAATAAAGAAAGGTATCCAGATAACACAAGACGTTTAAATCTTAAAACTTATTTCTTAAGCAACAACAGGCTATAGACCTTACGAAGTGCCATGCTTTTAGGATCTTTTGATTATTCTTTAATTTTCTTATCACGCTTCATTTTTCTTAGTATGTTAACCCACTATTTTTCACCTCCAGGCTTAAAGAGGTAAACCTTATGCCCCGTTGACATACTTCCCAGATGTGGCATGCAGAATCCCTTTCTATATTACATTCGAAACACAAGAACATGAGAGAATAAAAAGTTTAGATCTGTAAATAAGAATCAAGACTCGACTGCAGAGTTTCTGCTTTTCTGGATCTTTAAGCCAACAAAAATAATGACGGGAAATTTTTCATCTGTCAGTCCACTTACAAGAAATTTTATACGGTGCTGGCGGAGGTAATTCTTTACAAACAAAAACTAAGTAACCAAAGGCAAGCCAACAAACCCAAGCATGCATCCAACTGGAAAGATAATTGTCTACCGGATGCTTTTTTTTTTTTTGGAGGTACTTCAATAGCAATGATCAGGCGAACCAGTCCTTGCATTCAAGTCTGTACGCTCACAGTACTTCAAACTTGGATAACCTAATAAACAAGTTCTTCCCTTCCCTCTCCTGTGGTCACGTCATCCACCTGTTGCATCACCTGGAAAGTGGTCTTCAGAATCTAGGAAAGGAGCCCCACTGTGATCTCTAAATAATTCAGCCGGGCTATTTTCTTGATAAATTTTAGCCTCATTAATTTTAATAAGGTTGCCTTGGAGGCAAGGATGTGTTGGTTCACCCCTGGGGAGAAGCTACCAGGGATATCGACAGCTGCGACTTTCTGGACTTAGAGGGGCTCGGGAGTTTTTGAAGACTTGAGAGCATTTAGAATGTACGGTTCCGCAGAAGCAGAGGAGCAGGATGCGCTGGCGGATCAAGACCGCGGGACTGGGGCATCCCGCGGGCCAGGAGGTGGCACAAAGGTCGGAAGCACGACGGAAGCTTTGCGGAAAGGACACTGCTCAGACGCCCAGGGGTCGGGCCCAGGGCCAGGGAAGCTGAGGGGAAGCAAGCGGTTTAAGCCTCCCGTACCTGGGCAGAAGCCCTCGGCTGACCGGGCAGCACTAACAGGAGCGTCGACTAATGCAAGGATTAGAAAATATTACTACTCTCCCCTCCCCCCCCCCACCTGAGAACTAAGCTGGAGGCGGGGATGCCAGAGAGGAAGCACCCGGGGCCGGGGTCCGAACCCGACCCGCGAGAGGACGCCAGGCTGGGCCGGGGCCGCCAGGGGCCGCACTCACCATGTCGTACACGTTGAGCACCACTAACTGGTTAGCCCCCATCCTCCCCGCGGCCGCCGCCTCGTCCTCGAGCCGCTCAGTCTCCGCGGGGCGGAGGCCGCTCCCACCCCCGCGGGCGCTTCAGGGGGCCTGCGCCGGGCACTAAACGTACAGCCCGGCCCGCCGCAGCCAGGGCTGAAGCATCGGGCAGCCGGGCCGCTCCCGGGCGCCGCCGACTCTTGTGCGAGGACCGGGCCGGGCCGGTGGCGGCCCGCTCGGGCTCAGGCACCTCCCCTCGGCGACAGACACGTGGGGAAAGGCGGGGCTTGAGAGAGGGGCGGGCGCCAGGCGCCCCGGAGGCGGGGCCGGCCCGGCGCCGGGGCTGAGCCCGCCTGCGCTCTAGTTCTTGGTCGCTGCACCTTGGGACCTAAAATGGCGGCAAGCCTCGGAGCCTCTCCACCCTGGAGGCGCGAGGTCCCAGAGAGACTACAATTCCCAGCATGCAGAGCGGGATGCCCCCTTCGCTATGAAAGCACAGAGGCGGAGTCTTTACAGTCTCGACTACAACTCCCAGCATGCTTCTGGGTCCCGAGCCTTGGCAGCTCTCCCTGGGAAACTACAGATCCCAGCATGCACTGCTTTGGATCTGCTTTCGGATCCTTTTTTGCTGTTCGTCCTTGACGAGCGGTGAACTCTGCTGCCTTAAAGCTCTCAAGCGCTACCTCTGCCCCTGTTAACGTCGCATTGAGTCTGATGAAGTCAACGGAATGTGACAAAAGACTAAAGTGATGATCCTAAAATTTCTAAATCCCTTCGAACACCTCCCCCCGCCCAGGGCAGGAGTGAAGAAATAGAGGAGGCAATTTGCTGGTGTAGGGTGGGGTGTGACACGTATCCAGTTAATTCTCAGGGTGGAATTTACGTTTTGTGAGACTACTCTGCCCAATGGGAATAGTACTGCATTCGTAGATTAGCAGAATCCTAGGAAACAGAAGGCGCTTGTACATTCATTCAGCAAATGTTTGTTGTGTGCCTGACATATGTCACACAGTGTTGTAAGGCTCTGAGGAATGCAGTGATTAAACAGGAGGGGGTGGGAGCACAAGCAAAGTATCAGTGCTTTGTAGAAAATTAAAATGATAGAGAATGATCTTAGACTGGCTGCACGGGGGAAGGACTTTGTAGTGAGTTCTCAGATGAAATCTTAATGACAAAGTCAGCCCCGCACATATTCAGAGGAAAAAGTATATCAGTCAAGGGAAACAGAAATACAAAGACCTAAGGTATTAAAGTATTTTCTGTATTCAAGGAAACAAGAGACCTTTGTGACCCAAAGCTAATGGGCAAGAAAGCTATGGTATGAAATAAATTGGATGGGTAGTCAGAAACCAGATCCTGAAAGGGTTTTTAAATTCATGATAGGGTTTGATTTAAAGTGAAGATTTAGGAGAGATTGGTTAAGGGGGTGAAAGGAGTGTATTTTTAAGATTACTTGGGTTGCTGTGTTTTAGAGTCTAAGAGGAGATCAGTGTGGTAGATTGTAAAAATAACCAATGTCCCAAATTACAAGACTTTTGGTGTCTCCCCTGTTTCTGGGCTGGCATATGACATGCTTTGGTCCATTAATTAATATGATGCAACAGAGACTTGAAAAGCACTTTTGAATTGGGGCTTGCCTTCTAGCTGACCACCACCTCATGATGCAGGTTACATAGTCATTACCCACCAGCTGACATCAAACCAGTGAAATATGTAAGGCTATCTGAGTCCATCCTGCTTTAGCTGAGCCCATGCAACCATATGAAACACCCACAATGCCCCAAGAATGTGGGAAATCTTTTAAATTGCAATGTTTGGGAAGTGGTTACGTGGGAAAAGCTAATTGGTTCAACCAATTAATAAGCTATTCCAGAAGTGCATACAGAAGGTGGCTTAGATGTTGCTAATAGTGGAGGAGACTGAGAAAATCAGAATTCAAATATTTTGGAGGTACAGTCTATGGAACTTGCTAATGAGTTGGGTGCTATGTTGGGAAGAGAGGCTTTGAGAACTTTTAGATGTTTGCCTTGAGCATCTGGGTGGATGGGAATGCCATTTATAATATGTGGAAACATGGTTGGAAGGGAGTTATGGTTTGGTCATATTAATTTAGAGATGTCTTTTAGATATCCATGTCAAGGATGCATTTGCATAAACAAAGTATTATCATGGCCATTATAAATAGACTTTGAAGACTTAGGACTGGATATATGTAAGTAGAAAAAAAATAAGATCTCCAAGGACAAAGCTCTAGGACCCTTTACCATTTAGAGGCCAAGTAAAGGTGGAAGAGGAGCCATGGGGACAGGAGGGAAATCAGAAAGAACATAGTAATGAAGTAGTCACAAGATTGGGACTCAACAATATAGAGATAAATAGCCTGGTGAGCAGAATCATGGAGGACTGGGATTTAATGAAATGATTTGAGAAGCAAATTAATGGAGACAACTCTAAAACTTGGGGCAATAGCTAGATAGGGCAGTGTAGTTGAAAGAAGGTATTTTAAAGATGGAAGGTACTCAGAGCACATTTATATGTAAAGAGAAAGAAATGATTATTTAGGAAGAAGGAGATTTTTAAGGGCAACAAAGGGGGAGGGATCTAGGGAGCTAGGGAGCTAGTGGGAAAAGCTGGCCTTTGGTAGGAGGGATGCTTCATCCATAGTGACAACATAGAAGGCATATGCAGGTGCATAGTGATGGAATAGAAGGATGAAGAAAGGCAGGCTAGGAATATTGGATGTGGGAAATGGAGATGTTATTTTCTGGTTTACTTTGATTTTCTCAGTGAATTTCGAGGCAAGATTATTGTAGAGAGAGATGAGAAAAGGGGCATAAGGAATTAGAAGAGGTATTGATCTATAGTAAGAGAAATCATTCATTGTTTATTGTTCAGTCACTGAACAAGTATAAAATTATGTGTCAGCCATTGTGTATCATTATTTTATCCATGATAAAACAGAAATTCTACTATCCTCAGGAAGCTTATAATCCTATGGAAGATAATATATTATGAATATATATTGTCCCACATAAATTTATAATTTAAAATTAAAGGAGATGAGGAGTAATAGAGCATAATATGAAGACTTATTTGCGATGTCAGAAGACTGATTATAAAAGGAAAATATAAAGTTGTAAGTTGGATATTGGAAAGCTAAAAAGACAAAAAGGGATCACTAAGATATCAGAGCCAGAAGGAGCTGTCACTCCTAAGCCTGAAAGAACAAAGGAGAGAGGTTAGAATTTAAACATTTTTGTATCTGGAATTCAAAGTTCTGAAGAGGAGAACTGCTGGTATTTCTCAAGAGGCATAATGATGCTGGTCCTGAAAAAATTTTAAAACATCAAGCTAGAAACTAACTACTGCAACTGATCAACTGCTACTGCTATAATGAAGAAGCCTGACTGAATTCATGCTGCCAAGGTAGAAAACAGGAAGTCCCTCAAAATTGCTAGCTATCTGAGGAGAAGGCAGAGCTGGAAAACTCAGGAGAGAATGATGTTCTTTGTCTTAGATGTTTTTAGTTATGGGTGACTTTTTTTTTTTTTTTTTGGTACCAGGGATTAGACCCAGGGATGCTTAAACACACAGTCACAAGCTATTTATTTGGTAACTGATAAGGTATCCAAGCCATGATAAAGGAAAATAAAATTTAAAGCTTTGTTTTTATTGTGTACCAAATTACCTCTAAACACAGCATTTTAAAACAAACACTAATTATTTCATGGTTGCTGGGGTCCAGGAATCCAGAACACTTTAGGTGAATATTTTTCAACTAACTTGAGTCTCGTGGAGTTGTAGTCCGTCATGTCGGTGCAGCTATGATCATTTCATGACTTGACTGGGGCCTGAGGATCAGCTTCCAGGATTACCCATATCATTATAGGCAGGAAGCTTTAGTGGTAGCTGTTGCTTTCAGAGCAATTGATACAAAAAAAGTAGAGGCATGACCAAGAAGGAAACCACAGTGTTTTACAATCTTATCTCATAAGTAGCCTACCATCACTTCTGCTTCATGCTATTGGCCATGTTAAACAACTCTGGAGCAATGTGAGAGGAGGCTACACAAGGATGTGAATACCAGGAGGCAGTGATCATTGGAGCCCATCTTGGAAGTTGGCTGTTACAGATGGCTATATAAAACTCTGTTACCTCCACTAAATTAACAAAGTGAAGAATGGCTTATGTTTTTCAGAGTACTGCTGGTCTTTTGGATCCATCATGAGGAAAGTTCCTCAGTTCCTCTCCCATACCCCTGGCTCATTCTCTGCTAGATCAGTTGTCATTGGTTGAATACACTGAGTACTTTGGTTGGACATGTAGTCCTGTCGTGAGCTAGCCATGGGCTGTGTGTGTGAGCTGTGAGTATTTGAGCGCATGCTTCCCTGACTGGGCTGTGCAACATGCCCCCCCCCCCCCCGCCCCCATGATAGCTCTGCATTTGATCCCACACAGCACCTGAGATGGGTGTGGCCTTCCAAGATGTCAATCTGCTGACCATAAGACATCACAAAGCTAGACTCAATGCCCTGAAACCTGACCCCTTGCCTTATTTGGAAAGAACATTCCATTGAACCTCCCTTTGTGAGCTCCCCTGTCCTCTATAAAAATAAAGAATCCAGGTGCAAGCTCTCTTTCCAATGGACCCTTAAGGTTGAGAGCCATCCCTGATTCCTGCAAGCAAAAGGTATTTCTGTGTGTTGCATGCTTCTTTTGCCATTTTCTTAAGTTAATGGTGCAGCCAGCTCTTGTGAACCCAGCTCAGGTGGCTAGCTAGCCAGTGTTAAAAGGTGGCGATGGGGGAAATTCTCCAATAGCTCTTAGTTGATTTTTCCATTTCAAAATTGCCAGCTGAGGAGATAACAGAATTGGAAAATTCAGTGGATAATGGTATTCTTTATATTAGATGTCTTGGTTATAGGGTGATTTTTTTTAAGCCATTGGTAATTATACAAGTTTGTCTAAATGAAAGTGTATGTTATTAGCAAGGTCTTTGATAATAATAGTTGTGGAAGTTACCCAGGCCAGCACTGTTATACCATATCTGAAGCAGGTGATGGCTTCACCCAAGGCATATAATTTTTCCTGGTTATGTAGTAAGAATTCAGCGTAGCTCATTGGCCAATTTTATGCTTCTCAAATCTCCAGGAAAATTATTCCATATTGGTGATAAAATGGAAATAATCTTCATTGAAATTTATTTATTTTTATGTGGTGCAAAACCCAGGGCCTCGCATGTGCTAGGTGAGCACTCTATGGCTGAGCCACAATCCCAGCCCCCTGCTTCATTTTTTTAAAGAATATTTATTTTTTAGTTGTAGTTGGACACAGTAATTTTATTTTATTTATTTGTTTTCATGTGGTGCTGAGGATGGAACCCAGGGCCTCACACATGCTAGACAAGCACTCTACCGCTCAGCCACAACCCCAGCCCAACTGCTTCATTCTTAATTGGTGCAACATGACCTGGGCCTACAACATCATTGCATCCCTGGTGTGATGATCAGGTCAAACATGAACTTGGTGTGCTGTCTTAACATCATCTATATGAGGATGTATACTTTGGAATTCTAGCAAATGGGCAGATAATTTAATATTGTCTGTGAATGTAAACTATTTCTGATACTCTTCTCTCATTGGGATGGAAAATAACACATTTTCCAAGTTGACAGTTGCATAGCATATATCTGGAGTCTGACAAACTTGCCCTAGCAGTGTTTAACACAACTGGCATACCAGTTGCAATTGGTGCTACTACTTGATTAAATTTGTGGGAGTTGATGGTATTCTCCATGATTTACCCATTTTCTGTAGGGGTCAAGACTGGCAAGTACAAGTTGTCAGAGACCAACAACCTTATGTCTTTTAGGTCCCTAATTGTACCATTAATTTCTGCTACCTTCCTCTCCCTAGCCCCTGGGAAATAATAATGATTTTCTCATTTTGTCAAGTTGTGTGTGGGGCGGGGATAGAGATTTCCATTTGGTCTTCTCCACTGTGATTGCTCCTACTTCATAGACCAGAGTCCCTGTGGGGGCTTTACTCCAACTTCTAGGTATAACAATTCCAATTGTGCTGTTGAGACTGAGACAGTGACTCTTGTAGGAGAGAAGCCACTGTGGCTCTCATAGGCCCTAACTCTAAAGGAGAAAGTGATGACACTTAGGGCCTCTGAGTATTATCAACTCAGACCTGTGAATAATATTCATCAAAAATGTCTGGTTATTCCCTTTCCCCAATACAGTCACCTGAGTAAATGGTCATATGTTTTTGGGAGAATTTTCAGGTGCCTCCATTTATTTGCCATAGTGTTGCATAAGGCCCCTGCCATCTCTTCAGTCAATGAGTTCTGGATCTGAACTTTTACTCAGGTCTGGGATACTTTGCAAGGGACCATGACTTTTTATTGGGACAACTTTCCTGGGTCTCCTCTTCCATACCTTTTTAAAAAAATAGATGTTAATTAATAACCACATAGAATAACCAACAATTTTGGTTCTAACAACACCTCATTCTCTTGTCTTTACTCCTGAGCAGTCCCCATGGCTGCTCATGTCTTTATGGTAATGTAGGCTTTCTGAAAGTATAGCATCACTACCAGGCATCTCTTACCTGCCCATGAATATTAATGACACAGTTCTGTGACTACCTCTTCTGCAGTTATTCCTGACCTGCAGAGGAGAGCTAATACTAAATGTTTTAGTGATGCTTTAGGATCACAGGTTTTCCATATCAGAGCTTCCAACCTTCCCATAACATGCCTTGGCTGTGTTCAAACATTTCTGAAGCTCTGTGATGCCCAGGTCTTTAGTTTATTGTTCAATTATGTCTTCCCTTCCATTACTGATGATAATCTTTATAAGCTACCACTGAGACACTTGGTTCCTCTGCCTAGCTATTTACTGCTATGGTTCTCAGTAGTTTCTCAGCAATCTGCAAGTCTGGAAAAACTTGAATTTTGGTTTTCTTAGGCATATAATATTGTTATTTAAAAAGAATTTTTATCTTTCTCCCCCTACCAGTGTTTAGACTCATTATGATAATGTCAGAACTTTCAAAACAGAAAGGAGTAGCAGGTATCCCTATCTTATTCCTATTCCTAATCTGTAGATCTGTGGACAGGTCTGTGCCTTTGGAGTTTCATCTTGCCTGTGATCTATTCCTGATTGCCTATGCTGCAGATTTCAGACAATCACATAGCCAATTATTTTTCAATAAATCTCTTTGCATTCACACACACACACACACACACACACACACACACACACACCTCCTTCTGGTTCTGCTTCTGTGGTTGAACCCTAACAAATACAAATACAATAATATTTGGACAAATTAAGAAGTTTATGTTAAGCATTGAACTTAAATGTTGAAACTTAGGAAGAAAACTTAAAGTGCCAGCTACCTCGTTTTCAATATAATACTTTTACATTTCATATATGAATCTACCATGAGGAAAACTTCTGAAATCTGCTTAAGAAAGATTACTTCAATCCTCACACTTTTATTAAGTCCTTCATTACATTATATTACATTAATTACAAACATATAAAGTTTCATGCAATATAATATTTGACATTTACATTTTTTCAAATATTTAATTTATACTTAGGATTATAATAGCCAAACTTAATTTTTTAAAAATGCCATATAAGAGTATATAGAATATCTTTCAAATTAATACAAACACATTAAATATTTTAATTTAATAATATACTATATATAAAAATATTTCTGTTTATGGGTAATTTAAGAACACTTTTTGAGTTTTGAGTTTAATATTTTGGGCTTCTATTTAGTATTTTTGGTCAAACATACACTCTCAATATAGCCATGTATATTGTGCGCACACACACACACACACACACACACACACACATTCTTTCCTCATACACATATTCAGAATAAACTAATTTTTCTTTTGTTTTCCTGGTGGTTTGTTAAGTGGTTTATAAATATAGTATCTATAAACCCTCATATACTGGAAGTAGCTCAGAACTAGAATCGTGAAAAACAGTAGCATCAGGACAAAGAGGATAGATGCAACCAGATAGAAGCTTGGGCTGAAATAACAACAACAACAAAAAAATCATTAGAAGTCATTGTTCACACTTTCACTGTTAATTTACTCAGTCAAATAGTTTCTGAATAGCTTATTACTATGCCAATGACTGAGAACAAAGATCAATAAGACATAGTGTCTATCTTCAAGGTATTAAAGTGTTTGAGGCTGGGCCTGGGGTTATAGGTAGCGGGCTTGCCTAGTATGTGTGAGGCACTGGGCTCAATCCTCAGCACCACACAAAAATAAATAAATTTGAGGCTGACCAGGGAGAAAAATAATGTGATCAGTATGATAAAGCAGAGCATGCAGTTCTGTGGGAGCCATGCCTCACAGAAGGTCCTCTAGTGGAGGGCACCCTGGGAATGTGTGGGTAGGGGTGGATGAAACCTGGGCGTGAAGTAAGCATTGCAAGCAAAGTGAGAAGCATATGGAAGGCCATGAAAGTGTGAGGAAACCTTGAGACCACTCCTGGAACATTCTGGATAACTCAATTTTCTGGAACTCAGGTGCTGGGTAGTTAGAGATAGGTGGTAGGCAGGGGTCAGATGAGAAAGATAGTTTACATCAGGTTAGAGAGTGTGGATTTTAGTGGAAAGGCAAGAGGGAACTTCAGGGGGTATGACATAGGATTGACATTTTTAAAAGATGATTCTGATTGTAGCATGAAGAATGGATAAAAGGGAAGCCTGAGTGCAGAGACCGGAAAACCAGTTCTGAGATATCTGTAATAATTCAGTTATGATGTGGGTTTTAATTAGTGGCTGAAGAAATGGAGAGAAGTGGACATATGTTTGGCAGTTAAGTTGGATTGATCTCCATAATGGTTTAAGATGTGGTGTTTGAGAAACATGAATAAAGGATGTTGCTCAAGTTTAGGGATAGGTTACCAAGGGGATGGCATCACAACCCAAAAATAGAGAATCAAATGGAAGAGCATTTTTCTCCTCCTCCTTCTTCTCTCTACCCACCGCCCCCCTCAAAAAATTGGGTCTTGCTATGTTCCTGAGGCTGCTCTCAAACTCCTAGGCCAAGGGATCCTCTTGCCTCAGCCGCCTGAGTAGCTGGGACCATAGGTGCATCCTACCATGTCCAGCTCAGAGTATTTCTTGTGTGTGTGAATATGGCTGGTTTGCTTTGGGGAATTTTGAATTTAAGGTACCTGAAAGTCAGCCAGATAGGAGTGTGTGTGTGTGTGTGTGTGTGTGTGTGTGTGTGTGAGAGAGAGAGAGAGAGAGAGAGAGAGAGAGAGAGAGTGTGTGTGTGTGTGTGTGTGTGTGTGTGTGAGTGAATACATCATTTATTAAATGTTACTCTCAGTGGGTGCCAGATATGTGCCTCTTCACTCAGGACTCTACATGGGTGCCTCCCATAAGAGTAGATTTGCTTTCTATTTGGTGTCCTAGTATCTGAGGTTAGTTTTTTGTTCCCTTTTAAACTATAATTATCGTTATCAGTGTTACAGTTCCGTAAGTTCCCATAGCTGCCTTAGTCTGATCATTCTCATCTGTGGCTATAAACGTTACTGGGCTCTAGGGAATATATTTTTTTTTCCTTTAACAATGAAGAGATTCCAGACAGAGGGAATAACATGTGGAAAGTTCCTGCTATGGGACAGAGTACAGAGAAGGCTAGGGACTGAAAGAAGTTTGGTGGGTCTGGAGCTAAGTAAGTGCATGATCCAAGATAAGGAGAAGTAGTTAGTGGGTAGATCATGTGAGGCCTTCTAGACCATATGAAGGAATGTTACTTCTATAGAAAGAAACTTAATATTTTCAAAGTTACTACAATTAACATTTTGAAAATATTATTCTGTCTCCAAAGACGAGAAAGAACTAGAAAAAAGTAGGAGTGAATAAGGCGAGTTTGGTTAGTAGTCTATTTCAGAGATAATGGTAGTTTGGATTGGGGTAGTAGTGATGGTTAGTAAGAAGTGGATCTATTCAAGGCCTACTTAGGAGATTAAATGAGTGGGAGCTAATGGTGGTTTGAATATGAATGCTAGGTTTATCATTTTTGTTTTTGACTTGTAAGCTTACATAGTCAGATATACTATTTCCTGGAAGAGGGAAAATTGGAAAACAGGGTTGCCGCCTTGTTGAACTCCAGAGTGCACAATCAACACTGTAGGTTTTATGAATTAATCCTCCTGGAGCTGCACAAGGACAATCCACAGGACTGTGTGTGATGACCCAGATGGATCAGTTGCAAGGTGGGACAGATAATTGGGTAGGAGAGTGTGTGGTAAGATCATGAATTCACTTTTGGACATGTCCAAAATGTGATTCCTGGAAGGATGCTTTAGGAAACAGAAGAGTTACCAGTAATAACAGTGTCTAGAGTGGGACTATGGGAGCAGACAGCTGAGGTGCAGTAGAGGAGTAGGTCACCAAGCATGAGGAAAGGCCATGATGTTGAGCAGGATTGGTAATGTAGACACTGATGGTGGGGTTTATTATGGAGAGGAAATCAGTGTGACAGGGCCAGTTATTGATGAATGAAGGAGAATTTAGGGAGGACATAAACAATGAGCTGGGGCTATAGCAGAGGCCCTGAACCTCAAGGATAATGTGTGTTTGATGATGTTTTTCTGAATTTTTTTTAAAAACCAGGATAATGGTTTGGAAGAACTAATTAGTCCCTAAGGTACAAAGAGAGTGTAAGAAAATAGCATTACAAAGAAGGGCTGGAGGTGAAGCAGTATCCTCAGGAGAAGCCTGGTTTCACCTAAAGGGATAGAGGGAGGACTCAGAGGACAGTTGAGACTAGTTCAGTGGTGGCAATTTCAGAGGATAGAATGGAAAAACTGGGGAAACTGCTCACAGAAAGGGCTGTTTTACTGGAAGATGTTCACCCCCAGCTGGCCCCTGTCTGTCTCTGGTATCCTGTAGGGTCCAGGTGTTAACAGAGGCTAAACTATAGTTACTAACTTAGTGGACTATGCCACTCCCTATGCCACACCGGTATGCCTGGAATTCAGCTGCTTGAGGGTGAGAGCTGGAGCAAATGGGTTGACTTTATTCTTTCTCCTCTCTTCCCTTCCTCCCTTGGCTCCTTATTTTGTTGGTGGGTACTTAGGTGAACTACCACTCTTCATATTCAGCTAAATCAAACATGCCAATGTCATGAGGAAGAGAAGTCATTGTGAAGCAGTTATGTATGTTTCCCAAAGTTAAGTGAGAAATGACACTTGCTTTATCTCATTTACAGATTATTCATACCATTAGCCTTCCATGCCCATGAAACACTGAACCATCAGTAATACTAAAAGCAGGCCATAAATAGCTTCTACCTTGTGTGTGTGTGTGTGTGTGTGTGTGTGTGTGTCTGTCTGTCTGTGTATGTGTCTGTATCTGTATCTGTGTATGTATGTGTGCTGGGAATTGAACCCAGGGCCTTGCACATGCTAGGCAAGTGCTCTGCTGCTAAGATATATCCCCAGAATCTGTCTTCTACTTTAAATTAACATTTTACAAAAAAAAAAAAAAATCCCACACAAACAAACAAAAACACACAAAAGAAAACAACTCCCTATAATACCAGACCCAGGACAGAAGCAAAGTCATTTAATGTCCTAACTTAAATATTATGACTTTTTCTAAGTATCCTCTAAAGGAACTGGAACTGAGACCAGGCACATGCCTTTACTAGTTGTTTCCTGGATGCATCAGAATGACAGTCAGTGCACTATTTCCACTGCAGCATTTTACCACCTGCCAAGCAGGTGGAGTCAAGGGACATGTCTAATAGGAAGGCAGGGGCTACTGGGATTTTCCAGGAATTCCTTTCTGTTGTACCCATAGTACACACATATTGTTTTAGAAAATCATGTAAAGGCAGAGATATTAGTACTTCAGGAAAATAGCAAGTCTTTCACTTGGGAAGACAGACTTCACAGAGAGCCAACAACAATAACAACAAAAATCTAAATATAGATTTATAAACACTTCATTTGAGTTTTTTGTTTGTGGGTTTGTTTTTAGGATTAGGTTCAATTACATGTCATATGATATTTTGGATAATGGGATTTTAAGCTGGAGACCCTGATAAGTGATTGCTTAGGCTGTATTTTGGGGAATATTGGGGTGCCTTTCCTTTTTAGCCACCACTCATATATTTTAGAAATTCCTTCACTAAAGCCTCTTCTTACCTGGGAATCACGCCATAGGTCTCTATTGCAAATATAGCCATTAGATTACAGAAACTGCAAATCAGAAAAATAAATTAAGAAGTAATTAAATGCAATATACTTAAAACTTAAAATATAACTCTACAGTAATAATCAAATCATATATAATCTTAGTTAAGGTGTCATATTCTTTTTTAAAATTTTTAGTTATATGTGACAATTCATTTTAACATAATTATAAAAGCATGGAATATATCTTTTTCTAATTCAGACCCCAGTACCTCTTCTTCCTCTTCCCTCTCCATCCCCATTCCCTTTCCTCTATTGATCTTTCTGCCATTTGCCCATAATTATTGTTTTTAAATTAATTCTTGTGGATGTGCACGATGGTGAGATTCACTGTTTTGTTAAATTCATATTTGTACATTGGAAAGTTATGTCAGATTCATTCCACTGTCTTTCCTTTTTCCCTCCCTTTTCCCTTCCCTTCATTCTCTTTTGTCTAATCCTGTCTCAGCCTCCTGAACTGCTGGGATTACAGGTGTGTGCCACTGTGCCTGGCAGTTTTTTGAGTTCTTTATGTATCTTGGACATTTATGCCCTATCTGAGGGGCAGGTGGCAAAGATTTTCTCCCATTGTGTAGGCTCTTTCTTCATGTTCTTGTTTTTCTTTGTTGTGAAGAAGGTTTTAATTCCATGCTATCTCATTTATTGATTTTTGATTTTACTTCTTGTGCTTTAGGAGTCTTGCTAAGGTAGTCAGTTCCTGAGCAGATATGTTGGAGGGTTGGGCCTACATTTTCTTCTAGCAGTGCAGGATTTCTGGTTTAATTCCTAGTTCTTTGATTCACTTTGAATTTTGTACAGGGTAAGAAACAGGGGTTAAGTTTCAGTCTACTACATATGGATTCCCAATTTTCCCAGCATCATTTGTTAAAGAGGCTATCTTTTCTCCAAAGTATGTTTTGGCACCTTTGTCAAGAATGAGATAACTATTTACGTGGGTTTTTCTCTGTATCTTCTATTCTATCCTGTTGGTTTTCATGCTTGCTTTGGTGCCAATATCATGCTGTTTTTGTTACTGTAGCTCTGTAGTATAATTTAAGGGCTGGTATTGTGATGCTTCCTGCTTCACTTTTCTTGCTAAGGATTACTTTGTCTATTCTGGACCTCTTATTTTTCCTAATGAATTACATAACTGCTTTTTCTATGTATGAGGAATGTCATTGGACTTTCGATGGGAATTGCATTGTATTTGTATAGTGCTTTTGATAGTATGGATATCAGATATGAATAAATGCTCTAAATTCCAGGTAATATTAATTTCCAGGTGATGAAAAGTCTATCCCAGTCTACTTACATAGCTGTAGTCTCCAAACATTTAAAAACTTCTTCCTTCCCAAAGATTGGGCCTGAATCACACTCAAGAGGTACCACTGAACAGAGAGAGGTATGATCATTCATTTTGTTTTTATCACTAAACTTGATCTCCCACTCGCCATTTTTCAAAACTTCTAGAGGTTAGACACACATAGGAGGAGAGGATCAAAATTTTATGTGACTATTTTCTTGGCCAAAAGTACTTAGGTATCGAATGCTCAAATATTAGGTTTTTCTTTTGAGGAGAGAGAGAGCTAGCATTCCAACTTTTAACACATAGACTGGGTTCTTCAGACATTTTCATCTTGTAACTGAGAAGTGTCACTTAAAGTTCCAGGAGTCAGGTGATGCCTCCTGTATTTACCAATCACCCACCAATCATGGACTCCTATGTTTTTTTCCCCACACATTATTCTTTTGGGGTCACCTAACCCTTTATGTAGGCAGGGGTGGTGCCTTTCATGAGAGCTCAAGTATAGTTTCCTTTTTTTCTTTTTCTTTTCTTTTTTTTTTGGTGGGGGGACCAGGGATTGAACCCAGGGGCACTCAACCACTGAGCCACATCCCCAGCCCAATTTTGTATTTTATTAGAGACAGGGTTTCACTGAGTTGCGTAGTGCCTTGCCTAGGCTGGCTTTGAACTCATGATCCTCTTGTCTCAGCCTCCTGAGCTGCTGGGTTTACAGGCTTGTGCCACCGTGCCAGGCCCACTTTCCCTTTTTTTGAGACAGGGGCTCATTAAGTTGCCCAGGCTGGTCTCAAACTCCTGGGTTCAAATGATCCTCCTGTCTCAGCTTTCAGAGTAGCTGGGACTTCATGTGTACACCAGCATGCCTAGCAAAGTCTAATTTCCTTTAATGGTGTGCATATTTGAATCCATTGAAAGTGAACACTCCCCCCTGCCCCGCCACTTTGGTGAGAACCCTATATCTTTCCATCACATCACTCTTTAGCCTATTGTCTTCAAATTTTCTAGATCATAGTAAAAAGTAGTCCTTGTTTCCCCATTCACAAACCAAGAGACCCAGTTAGCTTCTCCATGTGGTTCTCTGAGGCCTCTTTTACTTGTGGAGAGTACCCACATGCAGGAAGGAGGCACAGCACTCAGAAAACTCTCTCCAGAGAAATTCTACTAGCTTTTCTTTTTTTTTTAAATGAAGTTGAATATTTTATTTCTTATTTTGTTGAAAGCTGTTGTTTCAGTGTATAAGAGTAACACCAGTAAATGCAGTACATTATAAAATTAAGACAGTATTGTTCTTCTGACACTATACAACACACACTTTCTTCCATGCCCAGTTTTTTTTTTTCTGAAGGAAGATCATTAAGTATATTGATCCAAATCCAGGGATGGGTGAAAGCAAGTTACAATATTATATTAGGCTTATAACAGGATTATCCTTGAGTTACATACTTTTTATAAGTAGTTTTTGCCACAGATAATTTCATGAATTCTGATATCAGTCTAATTCCTACTCTAAAAATAATAAGGAATTGTAAAAAAGATGCATATTGTGTTTATCTGCAGTCATTGAGAAGTTAAGGGGTATCTTCTTCCAGTAGCAGTGTTGAGAGTAGTTTTTTAAGTCTTCTATCCACCACTAATTTAAGACAACTGCAGAAGTTATAAACACTAGTTTCTTTAGGGTGCCATTTCCACTCAATAGATTTTATGTATTTCTCATAAGCTTCTTTGCTTACTAGGTCATCTAGTTCTGAAGAGTCACTCAGTGTCATCTTTATCAGCTAATCATCTTCATAGCAAGATTTGTTCACAAACCCTGGGTTTTCTGCAAGTGCCTCATTAATTTCAGTTACTTCTCCTGATAGAGGAGAATAGAGTTCACTGGCAGCTTTCACACTTTCCAAAGCACCAAACTCATCTTGTTTTTTCAATTTTGTCCCAACTTCAGGCAGACTACAGTAAACAACATCTCCCAGAGCTTCCTGTGCAAAATTGCTGATTCCCACTATTCCAATATCATTCCCTGTAGTTATCCATTCATGTTTCTCTGTGAATTTTCGCACGGAGAGCAGAGCGGGTCATGTGCTCAGCGCCCGCACAGCGCCACCCTCACCCGCCAGGGCCGCTGGTGGGCAGAGTGCAGCGGGCATAGGGGCTGCTCCAGGCTGCAGCAAGCGCGCACCGCGCCTCTTGCAGCGCCATGTCTGCAAGGGTCCAGAGGGTCGCCCGCTGCACCTCTGCCACCCTCCTAGCCTTTTTTATGAACTCCCAGTCTTTCAAATATATTGCAGGTTACTGGGGGAAGGAATCAGTTTGGGAACACTCTCTTCTAAAGTCCTGCCTTGGTGATTATGATTTTAGAATATGGGAAGAATTGACTTTGGGGTCTCTACCCAAACTATAAGACAGAGAGAATTGCATCTGAATTCCCAATTTACTGTGTTTTCCTATTAACTTTCAATTTTTTTTCTCTACAATTTTTTCTTTTATTTGAACAGCATACTGCTCTGTCCCTTTTTTTTTTATTACCCTCAATTCCTTAAGCATGTGTATCTCCTCAAATTCTTCTCTTCTCTCTTTATGATCTGTTAAATTACATGTGTTCATGGAATCACTATAGAAGATAACCATGTTTGTATTTTCAATGTTTTGTCATCAGCTCCCCCCCCCCCCACCACCACCACCTCCAGGCTCAAGTTAGAATTTTAAACTATTTATAGGATAACTTTCCTTACATAGTTCATTGCCCTTTTGTTATGGTTTGGATATGAGGTGTCCCCCAAAACTCCTGTGTTAATGAAGAAGGTGAAATTGTTAGATCATGAGAGCTGTAACCTAATCAGTGGATTAATCCACTTGATAGATTAATAATTTAAACGGACTAACTGGGTGGTAACTGTAGGCAGGTGGGTGGGGCTGGAGGAAATGGGTCATTCGGGAGATGCCTTTGTGGTTCATATCTTGTGCCTGGCTCCTCTGCCCTCTCTCTGCTTCCTGAACAGCTTTCCTCTGCCATGCCCTTCTGCCATGATACTTCATCTCATCTCAGGTCCAGAGTAATAGAGTCAGCCAGCTACGAACTGAGACCTCTGAAACCATGGTCCATAAAAAAACTTTTCCTCCTCTAAGTTGTTCTTGTTTGGGTATTTTGGTCACAGAGATAAAAACCTGACTAACACACTCCTCAAATTCAAAGTCAGAACACTTATTTTAATACCTCCCCCAAAGATAAATAATACCCATTACCTTAATGATCAAAGAATAGACCATTATTTAATCACCTGTCTAGAAAACTTGAAACCATATAGATTCTTTATTTTTCCTTCACTTCCCACATTAGGTCAAGATAATCACTCATTTTCTAATGTATGACACCCTAATTTTTTCTTCCATACTTCCTGTCACTAGGCTTTCCTTTAACTCTTGCCTTGGCAATATCACTTTTTTTCATTTATATGGTTAAAGTTTATTTTCCTTCTGCACCATTCTTTATTCTATTTCCAGGCTAAATTCTCCAGAATTTTCCCTAGTGAAGAAACTAAAGAAACTCCCTTGGATATGGGTTGATATTTACTTAAATATTATGAATTGCCTTAAAATTGTCCCCCTTTTTGCTTTCTACCTTCCTCTCAGGAAACTTTTCACATGACTTTATGACTCTGTGAACTGAAGATAATGTACAGTTAGCTTCATTTCATTATTAATGTAATTTGTTTCACCTGAAGTGTCTATTTTAGTCCATTGTCAATGTAAATTCTACAGATTCAGCATCCCTATTTTCAAAAACCCAAATCCGAAGTTTTCCAAAATCTGAAACTTTTTGAGCTTTGTCATGATACCACAGTGGAAAAGTCCACACCTGATTTCATATGATAGGTCAAAGTCAAGCTAGGTTAGACTAGTTTTTTTTTTTTTTTTTTTAAATATCCTTTACAATTGCTGCTGAAAGTCTAGATAAGCACAAACCTGATTTGGTTTCCACAGGTGGAAAAATTAGATTATTAATGGAAAGAAGGAAGATGAGTAGTTGAGAGTAAGAAAATGAATAAATGGGTTATGTAATGAGAGAAATCCAATATTATATGAACACTCTGAAAGAGATTCAGAGCAAGAGATGGCATTACTTCTTAGCTCGATTACAGCAGATGCCTGAAAGGATGAAGCTTTATGTTTGTTAAAACCACTCTTGTTTTTGGAACTCAGTAAATTGGACTAGAAGCCTGTAAACATGAGTAGTTTTACTCTGGAAGATTTATTCATACGATATGATGGGGATTTTAGTAATGCAGCATTGTTTTTCAAGGTGTATGTTCTTTTGATGTAAGGAATTCCTGTTTGAAGACTAGAAGGTAGCTGTGATATAATATTCCAATGTATTCTTCCCCCCCATGACCTGGCATACAACTCCTGGAATACTTGGAATCTTCATAATTATAAGTTGTCTTTTGATATGCTAAGGGGTTGATTGATGGTTGGCAGCCCCTGGGTAGTTTCAGGATGAATGTTCTTAACAGAAAGACCAAGGCCAAATTAGAGGGTTGGGACTTCTAATCTGTCCCCCTTCCATTCTCCAGGAAGGGAGAAGGACTGTAGGTTAAGTTGATCACCAATAACTAAGAATTTAATCAATAATGCCTATGTAATGAAGCCTTTGTAAAAGCCCCCAAAAGAATAAAGAGAACTTTCAAACATGTGGAGGTTCCTGGAGGGTGGTACACCCAGACAGCATGGAAACTCTACACCTGTTCCTACATGCCTTGCCCTGTGAGTTCTTCATCTGTATCCTTTGTAATATCCTTTACAACAAACCATTATTCATTAAAACAAAGCTAACAACAACAACTACAACAACAACAACAAAAAAACAACAACAACAAAATCTAACACTGGTCCAATACAAGCATTGTATAAAATTATAGTTCAGCTTATGTGCAGAGGTATATGTGAAATATAAGTTACTTTCCTAAAGTTACTTCCTAATGATAACACCTAAAACTTGGGTGTTATCACTAAGATTTTTCTGAAAAAAAAAAAAAGCAACCCCCCCCCCCAAAACAGAAATATGAAACACTTTTGGTCCCAAGCAGTTTGGATAAGGGCTACTTATCCAAAACCTGTTCCATTTCCTCCAGAAAATTTTCTTTTACTGCTCAAAATAACATTAATTTTTCCCATTTCTGAATTACTATTATGCCTGTTAACAATACAAATGATTATATTAGAAAATTTCTCATGAATTTTCTCTGTTCATCTCATTTGGTTTGCATGGGTACACTCACACTTGCTTCCCTAAGCAGCCTAAGTATTAGCACCTTGAAGGCTAGGTTTGCATTTATCTTATGTTTGGATCTATTGTGGCAGTGAGACACAGTAAAGTACTCAGAATGTAATTTTATTTTGTTTCATTTTATTTTAAACATTGTTATCAGTTATTGATGGACCTTTATTTATTTATATGTGATGCTGAGAATTGAACTCAGGGCCTCACTCATGCTAGGCAAGTGCGCTAACACTGAGCCACAATCCCAGCCCCCAGAATGTAATTTTAAATGGAGTGATTTAGTTAACATTTAACATAAAATCTCCTACCCCCATAGGATGTTGAATGAGATTGCTACAAAATGAAAAGGCAAATATAGAACTAGCAAGAATAACAACAATTGAATCTGTAGATGGCATCAAATTAAATCAAGAAAACAAAAAATTAATTTTGAGGAACCAATACTAAAACTATTGCAATAAAACATTTATATTCACCTGTAGTTTGGGTCCAGGATCTTCACACGAAATATATACATTCCAGAGTGGCCCATGGGCCAATATATGTGATTATTATTAGAACTGTTGATGATCTCATATGGTTGACTTAAGTCTCCTGGTTTTCCAACAGCATAAGAAAAACAGGTCCTATAGTTCTGAACAAGATACAAAGACAAAAATCCTAAGAACATTTTCTGACTTTAACGAACAAAATTATATTCTAATATATTTATTTTGAATAATTATTTAGAGGTGTAATGGCTAGTCTTGTCTATTCTACCATTGCAATGCTCTGTAGCATTTTTAGAGGCTACATTGGGAAAAACTTATGAAAAAGGAAACTTAGTAAGAGCAAATGCTACAATTATTTTGTATTTAAAAATACAAATAAATCAACAAAGCATAAAATCCTCCAAAGATTCTAATTTGGGATAGAAACTAATTTGCAAAGATACAATAGTGGAGTTGTTACATCCTTGGGTTCTTATCCTCCTTTGGGACTTCTATTTATTCCCATTATTATTAGTGTCTCTCTCTGGGGGGTATGTGTGTCTCAAGATAGACACTAAAAACAGTACTCCCCCCACCCCCATTCCTGGCTTCCCTTTTCAAAGCACACATGAAACAACCTATAATGTATATCCTTGTTTCTGCATTCTTTTTGTTTTGTTTTATTTTATGGTGCTAGGGATTATACCTAGTGCCTCATGCACGCTAGGCTATACTCTACCTCTGAGCTACACTCCCAGCCCTTGTTTTCTTAAATTTTATTTTGCCAATTTGCCTAAGCTGGCCTCAAATTTGCCATCCTCCAGCCTAAGCCTTCTGAGTAGCTGAGATTACAGGCATCCACCACCCATGTCTGACTGCTTCTGAATCCCTTTGGGTCCTGTGTGCTTTCAAAACCTACATAAAGTTCTCTTCTACCACTCCTGCTCTCTGGAAACTTCTTGTTTGAAGGAAACAAGAAACTTTAGTTTGAATGTGTATCCCAAAGTTGGAAACCTGATCCCCTAATGCAAAGGTGTTGGGAGGTAGGGATAATGGGAGGTGTTTGGGTCATGGGGGTACCTGGCTCATGAATGGATTAATGTAATTATGGTGGGAGTGGTTTTGTTATCCAGGGAGTGGATTCCTTTTATAAGAATGAGTTTGGATGCCTCTTGCTCACTGTCTTTCTTGACCTTGACCTCTTCTTTGCCCCCTCACCCTGAACCTTCCACCTTTGATGCTATAAGAAAACCCTTGCAGGATGTTAATGCTATGCCCTTCGACCTCCCAGTCTTCAGAAGTGTGAGCCAATAAAATTTTCTTTATATTAATTACTCAGTTATAACAGCACAAAATGTACTAAGAGAGTGACCTTTTTCTTTTCTTTTTTTTTTTCTACTCTTCTTAAAGTATTTCTCTTGGATGAATAATTTCCCAGTCAACTGATCAGTCAGCTCTTACACAGTCTCAAAAGAACTTCCCCATGGCAACTCCATGTTATGATTAGATGGTGTTAATGATAAGCTTTGGAGTGAAACTTACTGCTTTATCTCCAGGCTGGCACACAGTAGGTGGCATATTTGTTGATCCTTAATTTGAAATGCTGTTAAAGTGTTTTATTTTGTTTTTAAATATTCAAGAGCTAGGTCTGCAGTCTGTGCCTGCAACCTCTTTCTCTGGACTTAGGTTGAATGACCTCTAATAATAGGTGTCTTAGGTTGGCTCTATCCATCCACTCAGAAACTTTCTGTGAGTGCTATTTGTTCATGGCTATTTGGTATGCTAGGCAACCATGCCCTAGTTTCTCTGGAGACCTTTCTATCAACTATGCCTCCTGGAGAGTTTTCTCAGAAAAAAAAAAAAAAAAAAAAGGAAACTGCTTTATTCAAGTGTGAGGTACAATTCTGATTATGTCTATTCTTACTTCCCTGGATATCATGAAACTATGAGGATATGGATACTTTATCCTATTTATTGATACCTCCATTCTAATAAGCAATTATTCTTCATTTTTTTTCAAGGAAATAAAATTGTTTATCAAGGTCTGCAGCTAATTTAACAGTACAACTTTAATTAAATGAGAATTCTAGCATCACCTCTTCCTGAGAGTAACATTTATGGTATTTGCCCCCGTCCCCTCCCTGCTTTTGTCTGCCCACAGTCATTATCAATAGAACATTGATTCCTTTTGGATGCCACTAGAGTGGGAGGGTAATTCCAAGTCCTTACCTTTCATTATAGAAGCTGACAGGCACATATTCTTACCCCTAGGACTTCGCTGGAATGGGGTAGTACAGGAATTTGAATTAAAAATGAGGAGATGCAATGGGAGTAATGTTTAGAGGTAATTCATCCCAGTGGAAGTGCCCTAACCAGGTTGAAAGAATTGTTTGAAGAAATGAAATTTGAGACTAAAATGCATTTCATGCAAGAATGCAATGGGTTAAGTCACTGAGTTAAAAGTAAACGCACAGGCTATCAGGGTGATGTTGAGAAGATTGCTTACCATTTATATTCCAGTAATGACAAGTATGAATTGAGCCAAGAACAGTTTGATTAAATGGAGCAGAAGGTCCAGCTGATGCTCAGCTGTGCATATACCACTGGCTGGATGTCTTGGCTGTAGTTTCCCTCTTCATGTTAATGATATTGTGATATGAAAGATCAGATGAAATAAACAGCAATCAGGGGCAGAGAACGCATATGTTCTACTTCCACTTTGAGAAAGGTCTGGGAAAATCTTGGAAGATATTTGCATGATAAACAAAGGATGAGATCACAAGGGGAACAGAAACAGGTTGTGCACAAGAGAGTTGTATTGAGCTGTACTGTCAAGAAATTTTTGGACAAAACAGATCTGTTATATATTGTCTGGTTTTAGCTAAGAGTCACTGTAAAGAATCCAAATGTTTTGTGCCATAACCCACCCTGACTGGTGGTAATTTTTCCGGGAAGGAAACACTAAGGAAGCAGACTCTACAAGTTGGCTTCTGCACAGGGTAGTGTGAGCTGCAGAAGCTCTGAGAACACAGCCTGAACAACCTGTGCTGAGCTGGGGTGAGGAGTTAATTGTCACTGAGTGCCTGGAATACCAATTATCAGAACTAACCACACAGGGAGGAATTTTTGAAGGGATGCTGCAAATAAGCTAGTGAATCTTTACTTTGATGGAAGACCAGATTTGGGTGTGGGGCCCTAGAATCAGGAGCCTCAATGGGTACAAATCATGATTAATTGTTCTAAGGTTTAGATAAAGATTGAAAAGGGTGTCAATCTATGGATTTGCCATGAAGATGGGTGAATAGCAGGTAAATGCTATTACAGACTAGCTTATATACGAAATGGTTCCAGCCTTTTATGTACTTAAGATTGCACCCAGGGCTGGGGATGTGGCTCAAGTGGTAGTGCGCTTGCCTGGCATGCTTGCGGCCTGGGTTCGATCCTCAGCACCACATACGAACAAAGATGTTGTGTCTGCCGAAAACTGAAAAATAAATATTGAAATTCTCTCTCTCTCTCTCTTAAAAAAAAAAAAAAAGATTGCACCCAAAAAAAGACTGCTGTGTTTCTACAAGAACTGAGATGATTCTCATTCAGAGAACAACCATGTGCCTCGTAAATCTTTTGGGGTCAGAAAGTTTGCACTTTCATCTATCCTGGGTCATGTTATTTTATCATATATTATTATTATAAACTTTGAATAAGTAACACTTACTGGATTTACCTGGTGGCATTTATTTCTTATTCTTTTCTTATTTTGCCTACATTTTGACATTCATCCATACAATGATATCGTGGATATAATATTCTATTTTTAACTCTGCTAAGTTTTGAAGGTAGCTAGGAACAAAGACTGTGATTCTCTGGTATTTACAGCAATCTCTTGTATAACTCCCTCTTTTCATACACTTATGTATTTACCGTCTGGTTTGTGAATTCCTTTTTAAAGGTGGGTATTGCAATCACACTGAAAATTCCTCTGCTTCCCTTCCTAGCAGGTCACTTTCTTTTATATAGGTGGGTCATTTTATAATTATTTTAATCCTAAGTGTCACTGCTAAAATTCTTAATTTTGTTCAATTTAATGAAGTATTATTATGTCTTAATAAAATGCAAAGATAATTATTTTTAAAAAATACATCTTTTACCATTTCTTACCTTTGTCTACATTTCTACCATTGCAATCTCTAGCACATTTATAAAATAATGTTGGGTATAGATTAATGAAAAATAAGTGAAGGTCTCATTATTTTCTGATGTCTATTAACTGGAAAAATACAAAACAGCTTATATTTTTTGATGAAGGGTTCTTCTGGGTCAACATTAGACTATCAAACTTCTTGTTTTACCAATTTGGTCAAAATAGGAGCCCATGAACATTACTGAAAGAATATGTGACCCTTGCTAAATTAAGTTCATGAACTAGACATACATAATCCTAACTAAGCATTGCTGATAAGGACTTAACTTACCTTGTTTCATTACATGTATTTTTTTTTTTTTTGTATATAGACATCTCAGAGTCTATACGGCTTCTAATTCCCTACTGTGTTATTTAATAATGGGATACTGATACCTACTACTCTTTTTTGTGTCACACCTGATATTCCCATTATATTATTAGATTCTTCTTGCTCCAAGTTATTGTCATTTCCCCCTTCTTTTTCATTTGAAATCTCACTTAATCAATGTCCCCTTGTCTTGTGAATTGTACTCCATTTCTAGCCAATGACTTCTCAGTCTATTATTTTCAGCCATGGTCAAAACTCAAGATCCATCCTATATTATATGTTTGTAGCCAGCAACTCTGAACCTATTTTCTCCCTTTACTTTCTTTCTTAATCTCCAACATTAACTTGGAAGAATCTGTGAAAATGACATTTTTGTTTACGCGTCTCAGTTTGCAAACCCATTGCACTCTCCTCTGAGAATTCGCAATCCCTAGGGCTACTTTTATGCAAGTGTCATCTATTCTTGCAGAAGCAGGACTGTGTAGCAGTCAGTGAAGCCTCAAAAATTGTAAGGTTCTCTATTTCATTTTAGGCATACATTTAAGGAAAAAGCACCCCTGATCGCCCTGTTGACTTAATATATAGTGATACCCTTCAGATAGAGTAGCCTTGTTTACCGGCATGTAACTAGTCTTTGCATGTACCTGCTTTCTGTAATACACACACACACACACACGTACACACACAAACACACACTGAATCCATCCTTTTTGAGGTGAACTTTATTTTTCACACAGCAGAACTGAACATTTAGGGCCTGGACTGGGCCCTCCAAAATCTTTCTAGATTATAAACTACTATTTCAATGTTTTCTTTAATTAGTTCCCAGAACATTGGTATTACCTGGGAACTTGTTAGAAATGCAAATAATTTGGGACCCACCTCCTACTGCTAATCAGAAAATCTGGAGGTGGGACCAAGCAATCTACTTTAATAAGTCCTCCGGATGATTCTGATATATACTAAAGTTTGAGAGCTAAGCACCATTTCATGCTGATTGAGGCAAACTCCATGATTGTTAATTACCCAGCTGGCTCATTGCTTCCGTGGAGTATGCTATTTTCACAAAATCTTAGAATGTTTAGGTGCCCATTGTGAGAATTTTGAGGATAGAGAAAGTATCATTTACATCCATCAGTTTCATACCTCTGGAAACCTTTCAATCAAAAGTCAGGAGGATAAGTTTTATTTAAATTGGTTCCATTACTAGTTTAGTTGCTTATGATGTTTGAGTAGAATGAAATCTTTGCGACGAGAAGATGATCTATAGTTAATTCATTAGATTTATAAATATGTATTGAGCCACTGTAATGGGAAAGATGCTGGGATACAGCAGTGTAAACAAAATTCCTTTCCCTCTTGGGGCTAACTTTCTTGTTGGGGAGCCAGATAGTAAGATACAAAAGTAGGCTGTATAATGTTGTAGGGCAGGTCCAAGATGGCTATAGGATCCCTTGCTGAGGCTTCCTGCTGGCTGTTTTTAGTATGTAGCCAAGGTCATGAATACTCTGATTCAGCATATGTACTCAAGGTCATACACATTTGCTTGTGAGCAGGTGCTCACTTATGTAAACTGTTATGCCTTCTTTGTCTGGCCTGCACATGAAAAAGGCTTTTGGAATGGTTGGGGATGGGATGCTGACTAGAGGCACCTCTGAATAAAGCATGTCTACCAACCCAACTGTGCCTAGACTCCTTTTTCAACTGCTGGAGCCCCAGACTTTCCTTTTCAGGTCTGAGCCTCAACCAGACAACTGGCATAGTCAGCAGGATCTTCTGCTGGTGAGAGATGCATCAACTCTCTCAGACAGAGGAACCTGAGGCTCCTGAACAGCGTGTAGCACTTGGTTGCCACAGTCCTATTAGAAAGGAGTCCTGTGGAGAGTTGGGATATGGTGGATGTGTTCCCTATGAGCATAGAGAAGGTTTTACATGCAGTTAGCTCTTGCTATAAGCAAGCAATCAGAAGACAAGTGGATTAAGTTTTTCTGATTGCCCTGTGATGAACATGGACCCTGCAGAGTGGGCTGTGAATGGACTGGTGGAGCCCAAGATCTGCCCGGCCAAGGAGAAAGGTGGCAGTGGTGGTGCAGACTGGATGTAGAAATGGCCTAAGGAGCCACACAGATGACTGCTGGGGCCATGAATGTTTCTTATAACTCTGAAAGCAAAAACTTATGCAGCTTTATGAGAGACTGCCAAAAGTAGGGAGCTACAAGATAAAGAATAGGCCTTGAAAACTGGAGTGTGGTCCCTGGAGGAGGATCTCAGTACTTTGAAAATACCCCTCAGCTTTCCTCATACAGATTGAGTAAGAAGACTAAGAAGACGAGGAGGAGGGGGCCTAACACCTGCAAGCACAGCCTGTGGTAATGCATAAAATGAAAACAACAGCAGCCAATGGCTCCCCTGGGCCGCCACTGGTAGGGCTGGCCCGGGTAACCAAGTTCACTGTATTTCTGCCTGTCAAGCAGAGTTGGTGGACTTAGGAAAATAATTTGGGCAGAGATAAGGAGAGCCCCTGGCTGCTTTGTTACTATGCCTGTGAGATTTAGGCACATTATGTGTAGTGCCTTAAAAATGGGAGGTTAGAAATTCTCCTTGCAGCAGAGGTTATAAAACAGTAAATGCCAACGAGGCATTTAGAGGGGCCAAGAGAGCCCAGATATGCTAGGAGTCAGCAGGAACAAAAGACTTCAAGAGGTGCTAGGGCCTGTAACTTAGGTAGAACCAGAAACCTCCATAATTTGGAGGTAAGGCACCTATCCTGTGTAGTGGTCAGTACACTGATAGTTTCAGCCATGGAAAACTGTCTTGTGGGCAATGGTGGCTGTGGAGCCAAAGACAGATACTATCTGGTTTAATACCAGTACAGGACAAAATAGCCAGTGAGCGTAGCTACATTCTGTCTGGATGATGGTAACAAATGAAGTATCCCCCATAGTGATAGGTACTGACAGCTGTGCTGTGTACTGGGGGCAAGTTCTATGGTGAGAGCTCTGGGATCTAGGCCACCAGGAACACAAGGGGCTATAAAGCATGTTATTGGTCCCCTAACTATCCTGGGGAATGATGAAGCAGATGTTTTAGCTAGAGTACAGTGGTTAGAATGGGTACTTCCCATTGACCTACTGGCTTACACCACTTACAGCATGCAGATGTGATAAACATGTGGAATGAAGTCAAATAATGGGGCCTGCCTTTAATGTGGAATGCTCTGGTGGAGGCTTGCTAGGCATGTGGTTTGTGCTTAGGAACATCCACACCCTTGATGCTTTGGAGCTGCAAATGGCCCAGTAATGCATGGCAGGCTGACTACCTCAGCCATTTATTGAAGTCAGAGGAGGCCATGTTTGCCTTGACAGCAGTTGGTTTAGCCACAGGCTTGTTGCTTGCCTGACTTAGTAGCCAAATGAATTAGCTTACTATGATTTGTGTCCCGACAATGTTAATGGCCTTGTAAGACTGGCCTGTCACAATAGAAATGATCAAGGTACCCATTTCATGGGTCAGGATATAAAGTAATGGGCAACTCAGTTACAGATTTAATGGAAGCTTCCCATCCAATATCAGTCACAGGCTGAAGCATGATAGAAAGATATGATTGCCTGCTTAAACGAGGACTTAGGAGTTCAGTCAACCCACCTTTTATGAAGGGTGGGTATAGTCTCTCTTCACAATTGTGTGAGCTCTGAATGAGCATCCCTGATGAGGGGAACCAACTCCTGTGGAGGCTTTGTTTACACCACACAGTGACCCTAATACAGGTCCAGGTGACAACAAAGGATGTTATACTTAAGCCTGGGTTTGGGAGGCAGGGGATGTTCTTTTACCTGCTCACATTGGATTAAATAGGGGGTAAATTGTGAACTGGATATGGTCCTGGCAATAAAGCTCCCCCACTTTGTTGGATAGCCCTGTTAGCCCCATAGGAAAAGGGGTTGGGTGTGATCTTGTGACACCATGGGTGATTAGTGAATGCCACCTGCCCCGCACATATGACTTGGCCAGGTCCCACAGATGAGACAGATTTTAAAGGGCATTTTAAAAAATTTTTCCTTTGGCCATTAGGGGTTCCCCAGTGCTGGTGCACATAGGACCTGTTGAGGACAAAGCTGTATGAGTGTGGTAACACCTGCCCAGCAAAGCCACCTCAGGCAGCATTTGTGCTTTCCTGGAACTGAAAACTGGCACGAATTCTCCTTGAAGGATATGATTTATCTGTATTAGTACCTGTAACTTTGTCCTTTTGTCCATAGGTATGTCTTTGCCAATACTATTGGGAACTGGGCACACGCTTACGCCAGAATAGCACACATCTCTGCCTGCTGGGTATGATTAAAGTTCCTATGAGTTCTATTGCTAGAGTACCCTGGTGAGTCCAGATTATGTCCCTTGATGGTTGGATGTGCCTGGGAAAGACTTGCATTGTCACTTCACTATGGGATGGAATTGGTAATGGTTGTTAGTATTCCTAAGTACAGCTCATATTGCTGTTGTGGCCTATGGATGCAGGATTCTGCCCTCCTTTCTAAGGGATCATTGCAGAAGACATACACATATAGATTGTATGGCAAGGAATATTAAAGGGGTGGATTATATGGCAGGCCCAAGATGGCTGTAGTTAGGCTCCCTCACTGAGGCTTCTGGAAGGCTGTGCTTTAGTATGTAGTCAAGGACATAAACATTTGCTTGTGAGTACTTTTGTAACCTATTGGCAATGTGCCTTCTTTGCCTGGCCTGCATATTAAAAGAGACCTATGGAAATGGCTCAGGGGAATGGGAGCTGGTAGGGGATGCTGCTGTCTCTGAATAAAGCATGTGTGCTATCCCAACTGTACCCTGTATCTTCTTTCAGCTGTGGGAGTTCCAAACCTTCCCTCCTGAATCTGAGTCTCAACCTGACAAATGTGTCAGAGAGTTGTAAATGTTCATCATATTAAAGAAAATAGGGAAGGGAAACATAGGTTGTCATGGGATTGATTTCAGTAGGGTATCCAAGTAAGTCCTTGTTGACTACTTAATTTTTAAATAAAAAAATAAGTGATCCCCAGCATGGCAGTGCTGGTGGGAGACAGGTAAAGGAGGTAGGTTGTCTTTTTTTGCGGGGTGGGTGGGTACCGGGGATTGAATGCAGGGGCACCAGACCACTGAGTCACATCCCCAGTCCTATTTTTTATTTTATTTAGAGACAGGGTCTCACTGAGTTGCTTAGTGCCTTGTTTTTGCTGAAACTGGCTTTGAACTCGCAATCCTCCTACCTCCGCCTCCCAAGTGGCTAGAATTATAGGCATGCAATACAGAATTGACAGAAGATAAAACAAATTAAAATGTTTTTGAAATAAGAGAAAAATAGATTCAAAGCAAATTAAAATCCAAAGTGTTTCCACAAAGATTTTGTTAAGGGCAAATTTGTGATTCCAGATAGATGTTTTTCTTACCTCTGGTCCCCACACATCTTCTAATGGGACGTCCTTGTTAAGCTCTGTCATTGTCTTCCATGTCTGTGCTTCATTTAAACAACCACTCTGTCAAAAGATGTCATATATATGGATATTTTAGTTTTCATTGTCAATTTATTCCTAAGTATCTAATATATTGTGATGCCACTGAAAATTTTATGTTTTTAAAACTTGCATTATGTACATGCTTGCTGATGTACAAAGGAACAACTGACTTTAGTATTCTGACCTTGAGTTGAAAGAATTTCTTAAACTCACTTGTTAATTCTGATTGTTTCACATGAACCTTTGTGCTACCTGTGAATATGACAGTTTTCTCCCTCCTTTCCAATTCTTATAAGTTTTATTTATTCTTTGCTGCTTATCCTTTACCATATTTCAAAGATTTCCAAGAATAAGTTATATAAAAATGGTGGCATAGTCACCCTAGTTTCATTCCTGATTTCAGAGGGAGGCATTTCATCTTCACCATTAATATAATGTTTGCTATAATTTTTAAAAAATTGTATTTTATTCATTTTAGTTGTTGATGGACCTTTATTTTTTATTTATATGTGGTGCTGAGAATTGAACCCAGTGCCTCACACATTTGAGGCAAGCGCTCTACTACTGAGCCATAACCCCAGCCCTGCTATAATTTTTTAACCTAAATTTTATTAGGTTAAGAAAGTTATTATTAATTTTCTAAGATTTGTTGTAAAAATAATGTTATGTGTAGATAATAAATTCTTAATTGCATAATTTTTCATCAAATATTACAATGATCTTATGCTCTTTCTTCTTTATGCTGTTAATACATTGAATTTGATATACCAAATCCATTTTCAAATGATATAGGATCCATTCATTTATTTTTGAAATAAATAACATTTGGTCTGGATGTATTATTCTTTGATATATTTCTGGGTTTGATTTACTAATGTTTTGCTTTGGTGTTTTGTATGCGTGTTTATGAGTCAGACTGATCCATAATTCTCTCTTATTTTAAGATTCTTAGCAACTCCTTGTGGTTTCACAAAATGAATTGGAAAATCATCTCCAGCTCCCATTCTCTGGAAAAGCTTTTATAAAACTGAAGAAATTTTCCTTAAATGTTTGATAGATTTCATCAGAAAAGACTTATAGGCTTGAAGTTTTCTATTTTTTTTTTCTTGTAACAGAAGATATTTTAGTAGGTTGTATTTTTAAGGCATTTGTCTATTTTATCTACTTGTTCTTGTAAGATTTGTTGACATAAATGTTTACAATAACCTCTAATACATTTTTAATGTTTATAGAATTTGTAGAATTTTCATTTTACTCCTTATATCGGCTACTCATAACCTTTTCTCCATTTCTGTTGGTGAGTTAATTTTATTAGTTTGTTCAAAGAATCAATTTTTGGCTTTGTGGCTACTTTATCTTATATTTGTATCTATTAATTTGTGGGTTTTCCCTTTTTTTTCTTTTGGTACTAGGAATTGAACCCAGGTGTGCTTAACCACTGAGCTACATCCGCAGCCCTTTTTATATTTTTATATGGAGACAGGGTTTCACTGAGTTGCCTACTGCATTGCTAAGTTGCTTAGGCTGGCTCAAGGTCCTTTTGCCTCAGCCTCCTTAGCTGCCGGGATTACAGGAGTGTACCACCACGCCTAGCTTAATTTGTGTTTTTAACTTTATTATTTTTTTTCTTTTACTTTCTTTGAGCTTAACTTTCTAATGTTTTTCTAACTTCTTGATGTGACTGTTTAATTTCTCAGATTTTCATTTCTAATACACATACATAAGCCTATCCATTGTCCCTTGCACATGACTATAGATAAATCCAGTGAGTTTTGATATTTGCTATTTTCATTATCATTAACTCCCAAATATTTTCAATTTCCATGTATTTTCTGATGTCTGGTTTATTTCATATGTATGGAAATTTCTAATTCTTTTTTGTTATTGATTTCTAGTCAGAATATATACTCTATAATTTCAATCTCATTAAATTTCTTGAGATTTACTTTAAATTAACATATGGTTAATTTTTACAAATGATTTGTGGGTGCTGGAAAAGAACATGTATTTTGAAATAGTTGGTACAGTGTTTTAGTCTATTAGGACAAGTTTGTTAATCATGTTGTTCAAATCGCCTCTATTTAAATTTTTGTTCTCCCATGCTGCAATAGTTACTGAGAGAGTTGGGTTAAAATTTCCTATGATGTTGTGGATTTGTTAATTTCTATTTCTCTCAATTTTCTATTTATATGTTCTAAAGTAATATAATTATAAATGTAAATAAAAATTATACATCTCAATTATAATTGTTATAGATTCCCGGTGAGCTGAATAGCACCTTGGTAGAAGTCTGGTGCAAATCTGGTGTAAGCCTAGGTGCAAGTCTGTTCATCACAAATTTTCTCAATTTTTGTCTAAAAATGTCTTTTATCACATTTTTAATCAAAATATTAATTTTTCATTTTATTGTGATAAAATATATATCATTTATCATTTTCACAATTTTAAGCATTCAATTCAGTGGCATTAAGTACATTCATATTGTTATTATAACCATCTAGCTCCAGAATTCTTTTCATCTTGCAAAACTAAAACTATACAATTTAAACAAGTCTTCATTACTTGCTCCCCATGGTAGCTGGCAACCATCATTGTATTTTCTGTCTCTATGATTTTTGACTACTCATAATACCTTGTACAAATGGGAACATACATTATCTGTTCTATGACTGGCTTGTTTCATTTAGCATGATGTTCTCAATCCACATTGTAGTATATATGAAAATTTTCTCTTTTTTTTAAAGGTGAGACAATTTCCATTTTGAGTGTGTGTGTGTGTGTGAACATTTTCTGTTGATGGCACTGGATTATTTCTACTTTTTGGCTATTGTGAATAGCCAATTATACATTGGTATATAAATATTTGAGTCTACTTTCAATTTGTTTATATACCTAAAATTGCTGGATCATATGGTAGTTCTAGTGTATTAAGACAATAATCAAGATATTAAGGATACTTATTATTTCTAAGGATTTTAATTGTCAAAGTAGAACAATACTTATATCTCTCTATATTAACAATATATCTTTATTTATATCCAGATCAATATCCAGTACATTATAGGTTTATGTTATTTAAACTCAATTTGGATTTTTTGGGGGGTACTGGGGATTGAACCCACAAGTATTTTACCACTGGGCTACATCCCCAGTAGTTTTTATTTTTATTTTTGTTTTGAGACAGGGTCTCAATTAAGTTGCTGAGGCTGGCCTCAAACTTGCAATGTTCCTAGACCATATATTATGCCATAGGGCAACTCTTAGTAAATATAAAGGTGTGGAGAAGATACCATGCATCTTATCTGATCATAACGGAATGAAACTGGAAATCAATGATAAAAGAAGAAAGGAAAAATCCTGCATCACCTGGAAAATGAACAATATGTTACTAAATGATCAACGGGTTACAGAAGACATAAAGGAGGAAATCAAAAAATTCTTAGAGATAAATGAAAATACAGACACAACATATCAGAATCTATGGGACACAGTGAGAGCAGTTTTAAGAGGGAAATTCATTGCCTGGAGTTCATTCATCAAAAAAAGAAAAAAACCAACAAATAAATGAACTCACACTTCATCTCAAAACCTTAGAAGAGGAAGAGCAAAACAACAGCAAAGGTAGTAGAAGGCAAGAAATAATTAAAATCAGAGTGGAAATCAATGAAATTGAAACAAAAAAAAAACCATTGAAAAAATTGATAAAATTAAAAGTTGGTTCTTTGAAAAAATAAATAAGATCGACAGACCCTTAGCCATGCTAATGAACAGAAGAAGAGAGAGAACTCAAATTACTAACATACAAGGCAATATCACAACGGACACTACAGAAATACAGAAGACAATTAGGAATTATTTTGAAACCCTATATTCCAAGAAAATAGAAGATAGAGAAGATATTGATAAATTTCTTAAGTCATATGATTTGTCCAGATTGAGTCAGGCAGATAAACACAATTTAAACAGACCAATAACAAAGGAGTAAATAGAAGAAGCCATCAAAAGACTACCAACCAAGAAAAGCCCTAGACCGGATGGATATACAGCGGAGTTTTACAAAACCTTCAAAGAAGAATTAATACCAATACTTTTCAAGTTATTTCAAGAAATAGAAAAAGAAGGAGCTCTTCCAAATTCATTCTATGAGGCCAACATCACCCTGATCCCGAAACCAGACAAAGGCACTTCAAAGAAAGAAAAATACAGACCAATATCTCTGATGAACCTAGATGCAAAAATCCTCAATAAAATCCTGGTGAATCGAATACAAAAGCATATCAAAAAAATTGTGCACCATGATCAAGTAGGATTCATCCCTGGGATGCAAGGCTGGTTCAATATATGGAAATCAATAAATGTTATTCACCACATCAATAGACTTAAAGATAAGAACCACATGATCATCTTGAAAAAGCATTCAACAAAGTACAGCATCCCTTTATATTCAAAACACTAGAAAAACTAGGGATAACAGGAACTTACCTCAACATTGTAAAAGCTATATATGCTAAGCCTCAGGCTAGCATCATCCTGAATGGAGAAAAACTGAAGGCATTCCCTCTAAAATCTGGAACTAGACAAGGATGCCCTCTCTCACCACTTCTATTCAATTTAGTTCTCGAAATACTAGCCAGAGCAATTAGACAGACAAAAGAAGTTAAAGGCATAAAAATAGGAAAAGAAGAACTTAAATTATCACTATTTGTGGATGATATGATACTATATCTAACAGACCCAAAAGGGTCTACAAAGAAACTACTAGAGCTAATAAATGAATTCAGCAAAGTGGCAGGATATAAAATCAACATGCATAAATCAAAGGCATTCCTGTATATCAGTGACAAATCTTCTGAAATGGAAATGAGGACAACCACTCCATTCACAATATCCCCCCAAAAATAAAATACTTGGGAATCAACCTAACAAAAGAGGTGAAAGATTTATATAATGAAAACTACAGAACCCTAAAGAGAGAAATAGAAGAAGATCTTAGAAGATGGAAAAATATACCCTGTTCATGGATAGGTAGAAGTAACATCATCAAAATGGCAATATTACCAAAAGTTCTCTATAGGTTTAATGCAATGCCAATCAAAATCCCAACGGCATTTCTTGTAGAAATAGATAAAGCAATCATGAAATTCATATGGAAAAACAAAAGACCCAGAATAGCAAAAACAATTCTAAGCAGGAGGTGTGAATCAGGCGGTATAGCGATACCAGATTTCAAACTATATTACAGAGCAATAGTAACAAAAACAGCATGGTACAGGTACCAAAATAGGCGGGTGGACCAATGGTACAGAATAGAGGACACAGAGACCAATCCACAAAACTACAACTTTCTTATATTTGATAAAAGGGCTAAAAGCATGCAATGGAGGAAGGATAGCATCTTCAACAAATGGTGCTGGGAAAACTGGAAATCCATATGCAACAAAATGAAACTGAACCCCTTTCTCTTGCCATGCACAAAAGTTAACTCAAAATGGATCAAAGAGCTTGATATCAAATCAGAGACTCTGCGCCTGATAGAAGAAAAAGTTGGCTCCGGTCTACATATTGTGGGGTCGGGCTCCAAATTCCTTAATAGGATGCCCATAGCACAAGAGTTAATAACTAGAATCAACAAATGGGACTTACTCAAACTAAAAAGTTTTTTCTCAGCAAGAGAAACAATAAGAGAGGTAAATAGGGAGCCTACATCCTGGGAACAAATTTTTACTCCTCACACTTCAGATAGAGCCCTAATTTCCAGAATATACAAAGAACTCAAAAAATTAAACAATAAGATAACAAATAACCCAATCAATAAATGGGCCAAAGACCTGAACAGACACTTCTCAGAGGAGGACATACAATCAATCAACAAGTACATGAAAAAATGCTCACCATCTCTAGCAGTCAGAGAAATGCAAATCAAAACCACCCTAAGATACCATCTCACTCCAGTAAGATTGGCAGCCACTATGAAGTCAAACAACAACAAGTGCTGGCGAGGATGTGGGGAAAGGGGTACTCTTGTACATTGCTGGTGGAACTGCAAATTGGTGCGGCCAATCTGGAAAGCAGTATGGAGATTCCTGGGAAAGCTGGGAATGTAACCACCATTTGACCCAGCTATTGCCCTTCTCGGATTATTCCCTGAGGACCTTAAAAGAGCGTAGTACAGGGATACTGCCACATCGATGTTCATAGCAGCACAATTCACAATAACTAGACTGTGGAACCAACCCAGATGCCCTTCAATAGATGAAAGGATAAAAAAAATGTGGCATTTATACACAATGGAGTATTACGCAGCACTAAAAAATGACAAAATCATGGAATTTGCAGGGAAATGGATGTCATTAGAGCAGATTATGCTAAGTGAAGCTAGCCAATCCCTAAAAAACAAATGCCAAATGTCTTCTTTGATATAATGAGAGCAACTAAGAACAGAGCAGGGAGGAAGAGCAAGAGGAAAAGATTAACATTAAACAGAGACATGAGGTGGGAGGGAAAGGGAAAGAAAAGGAAAATTGAATGGAAATGGAAGGAGACCCTCATTGTTATACAAAATTACATATAAGAGGTTGTGAGGGGAAAGGGGAAAAAAACAAGGGAGAGAATTAAATTACAGCAGATGGGATAGAGAGAGAAGATGGGAGGGGAGGGGAGGGGAGGGGAGGGGGGATAGTAGAGGATAGGAAAGGTAGCAGAATACAACAGTTATTAATATGGCATTATGTAAAAATGTGGATGTGTAACTGATGTGATTCTGCAATCTGTATATGGGGTAAAAATGGGAGTTCATAAGCCACTTGAATCTAAAGTATGAAATATGATATGTCAAGAGCTATGTAATGTTTTGAACAACCAATAAAAAAAATAAAAACTTGCAATCTTCCTGCCTCAGCCTCCCGGCTCCAGTTGCTGGGATTACAGATGTGTACCTCTGTGCTTAGCTTAAAATCAGAATTTTTGTTTTACTTCTTTCATCTTACATCTTTGCTTTCATACCAAAACACTTGGTGAGGAATGAGAATATTGAAATATTTCCTAATTACATGTTTGTTTTATCTTATATTACTTACTTCACAACTTCAGAATAACAATACAAATACTGCCTCCACCATCATGGTTATTGAAGCAGTTAAATCTTCTCTAGCTCATGTTCTTCAAATTCTCCTGTACCATATTTTATAATTATACCATATCTATGTTGTCAAAGAATACATCCATCATACACTATTCTCTTACTCTACATGTTTTCCCCTTTCAATTTTTCCTTTTCTCATTTTGTTTTAGTTTTTCAGTATTCTGTATTTAATACTTTTCTCTAGTTCTTAGAATATCTTTGTATCAACAGTAATTTTGGTTATCTGAAGCTTATTATTTAGTAACTTCCTCAGGAAGGGCTAATTGGAATAATACTTCCTGAGTTTCTTACATGTTAATTATATTTAGTCTGTGACCTTTATAGTGTAGATCACTTTTGCTTGGTATAAAATTCTTGGCTAAATTTACTTTCTTTTGGTGTCTTAAATATGTTACTACATTTTCTCCCAACATAAAATATTGCTAAAAATGTCTTATGGTAATCAAACTTTTTTTCCAATTATTTTGTTTTATGTCAAAATACACATAACAGAACTTGCTGCTTTCATTTTTAAGTGTACAGTTCAGTGGCAAAAGTAAAACTCTATACTAATTAAACAATAAGTTCTCATTTCCACTTCCCTGTAGCACTGGGAAACCACCACTTTTCTTTCTATCTTTGTAACTTTTGACTACTCTAAATATAAGTGAAATCAGGTAGTATGTAGACATTGTGTTGTGTCCATCTACAAAAAAGATTCTCTCTCTCTCTCTTAAAAAAAAAAAGATTCATTGAACTTGTAGCATGTGTGAGAATTTCTTTCCTTCTAAGGCTGAATAGTATTTCACTGCATGTGCAGTTTACATTTTGCTTATCTTCTTTTCTGCTAATGGACATTTGGGGTAGGTTTCACTTTTTGGCTCTTAAATACAGTGCCATTATAACATGAGTGTACAGATGGATCTTTGAGACCTGTAGGTGATCAGCAGTCAGATACAGGTTAGGATAAGGCAGAAAGATGGCTATTTTAAGTTGTTATGACAATGTCCAGGAATAACTCTTTGAGGAAGTGAGATATAGGCATTGGCAAGACAGTAGCAGGAGAATTAAACTATGGAGCTCAAACTGGATAGAAAAAGAAGGGAAGAAAAATGGGAAAGGAAGGCAGAAGGTACAATACGGTTATGTCTAGTTTATGTGAGAAAAAGTAAAAGACTTAGGAGCATTGGGAATAACAATGAAAGAGTTAAAGAATTGGGGGTTGAAGTCAGAGGCTGGAGTGTTTAAATTTAGGTGCTATTTTAATGGGAGGAGCTATCTTGGTCAAGGTAGTCTCTGTGGTGCTGCCAATAATAAACCCCAACCCTCAGAGTTTACACATTAAAAGTTTATTTATTTTTTATTATACATAGCCCAATGCAGATGTCTCTGGTTAGATGGTTGGGTGATACTCCTCAAAGTTGTGAATTGGGAATCTAGGCTTTTTTTTTTTTTTTTTTTTTTTTTTTTTAAATCTAGTGGCTCCTTGAAGTTCCTCCACTGGATTATTTTTATAACCCTCTGATCTACCCCATCCTTAATTATTGTTGCAACATACTGTTATGAGATAAGATTGGAAACACAAAGGTTAATGGAATTCCTTCTTAATTATTTCATCTGGAAACGAACACACATAATTTCTGCACATATTTAAGTCATGAGAACCTCTCTTATGTCATCATTTAAATGCAAATGGATCTGGGAAGTGTAGTCCCTGTTTAGAAAACTTTCCAGCAATACCCTTGTGTGATGGATGACAGAATTCAGAAGTCAACTATAATTGTTTTCAGGGCTTGAGGAAAAACAAGTTCTGAGTATATGACAACAGCAAACAGGGATAGGACAGATGTCAACTGGTTGGTGGGAGCCTCAAACAAACGGGAAACATAATGATCAACCAATGATACTATGAGTTAGGGAGAGCATCAGCTCCACACCTCACATTTAAATATATGGGGTAAGAGAGAGCAAAGGGATATTCTCTCAGGAAGTTCTACTGAAGAAGGATGCAAGAGTGTTTAGCCCTAAGGTATAATGAAAAGGTTTGAGAAGGAAGAGAGTAATGGGATTCTGAACCAAGGTAATAGAAGATTACAGTAGTTTAAGGATGAGACTCTGGGGAGGAAGTAGGGTAGAAGGTATGACATGTTGGGTGTTGAACAGTATAGGAGGAATGTGTGGTTAAACGGATTTATTTGGTTACATATCACAAGACAATAAGTTCTTACAGTATTCTGGGAAGTGGCAAGTGGAGCTCCGTTCTCTTGGCGGCCATGTAGGCAGGTTGTACCTCTTGGTTATTAGACTGTTTGGTAGAGAAGACGATCAGTTTGGAAGGAGTCATTCCTGGTTTTGTTTGAGCCTGATATCTCTGGGCAATCTTAGGAATCAATGCTGATAACTTCTGGAGGGGTTCCTTCAAGGGCAGAAAGACCCACTCAGGGAGATAAAGTATGGTGAGTGGGAGTTGTAAGGCCTCTCTGTCATGTCCCTACAAATTGAAAGGATAAAATAAGGGAAATTCACAGAGAAGGCAGAGATTAACTGGTCATGGAGGATAGGAGATGGGAAGACATTGAAACCAAGGTCAGAAGGGGCAAATGATGCAAAGAAGTTAAGAAATTTGAAGCCTGAGATTCTCCATTTGATTTAGCACAAATGGGACAAACATCCCACAACCGAAATTTGATCCATTAAACATTAAATAGAGTTTGGAGAGAAAAGAAAATACTCATATATAATTGCATCACTCTTGTATAAACATTATTTTTTCCTCACTCCTTTATATGTGTTTTATATGACAATAAATTTTAGTTGTCGACGAATTTAATATAGAAGTGATTTTTTTTGGACCCACTGCGTCCTGGTTCTACTTCTTTAGATCTTTTACATATGGATTTAAAATAGAAAGACATGTCTAATTACATGTTAAATCATGTTTAAATTCAAAGATATCATACCTGCTTCATAGTTTTAGTAAAACTATAGTCATGCCTGCCATGAATTTCCCACAATATGAAATTTACTTGGATGTCTTCAATAAAGCCATTATCATCAAATCTAAAAGAAAGACCAAAGACAAAAACAATAATTGGTGTGAAATAGAGGAGTTTAAAGTCCTGGCTTTCAAGTCCAATGGGCACAAGTTTGAATCCTGTCTTTATCACTTATTAGCTTTGTGATCCTGGGAAAGTTACTTAAACTCTTGAAGCCTCAGTTTATCTTATCTGTCAAATACTAGTGCCTGCTATATAGGTCTATTTTAACAGATGAATGAAATCACAGGTATTATTCAAGAAAAAAAACCCTAATATAAATTAATATAAAATTGGAGCCATAGCTCCCTTTGCTTTAGTAAGGACCATATGTGGACAAGGGTAGCTGAGGCCTGCTGTCTAGGACGGGAGGTGAGGAATGGAGGGGAGAGCAAGGCAAATATCCCTGAGGTCATTTAATTAAAAAAAACCTGTCATTTGCCTATTACACATCAGAGAATGAAATCACAGAAATACTATGAGCACTGAGATTTGCATATTTCCCAGGAGAAACCAGCTGGAAGATGTGACTGAGTCCCAAAGGCTCAGCAGCATGGGCAAGGGGTAAGGTGAGGCTGGTCTCTACCAGCAGTAGACACCAGCACAGCTCTACATGAGCAGGATACGCCTTCCCTAGTTCTGGGTCTGGGTACATAAGCCCAGCTGGGCTTCGAATATTTCCCGGAGACTCTGAGTTTTCAAAGAGATGTGGTTTTCAAAGATTTTTTTCCCCCTTACTACCATGTAAATATAGGGACTCAAGACCAAAGCTAAGGTGAAATTATTGATAAAGCCATACCTTTGCATACTAGAACTGGTGACTGTAAAAATAGTTGTTATATGACTTCTTTCTCCATCAGTTATTGCTCATATTTCTGAAGGAAATTGTCCCCCTTACCCTTTGGGTGGAATTTTCACTTAGGATGTTGGTCTCAGGCACTACTTCTAGGCTACCGAATCTTGCAGTATTGCCCCACTTTTTGATATAATGTCTCATTTGATAGTTCTGTGCAATTCACAGAAAATAATAGGTCCTTGACAGTGTTTCCTTTTTCCCTGTCCAAATCATCTTGGAGTTGTTGTGGCTGGCTTTCAGATCTGCTATAAATGGCTATCATTCAAGCCTGGTTATAAGAAGCAGTTATTGACCTATTCTCACAAATTGGATGAAAAAAGTTTAAGTGTCAAAAAGTAATATCTAAGAAGCTACTTTTTATTTCCATATTAATTAGTTTTGAGAAATCATAAAGAGATGAACTCAGAAGGTCAGTACTCAAACAGGCATGACTAGCTAGGAACTGGCGTATTGGTGCTTGACTTCTTGGTGTCAGAGTGGGGGTCACAGAGAATTCTGAAACTCTAAGCTCTGGGCTCTTTGCAGAAAAAAAATCCTATGGACACACACACACACACACACACACACACACACACACACACTTTTGTAGTTTCAGAGTTGGGTCAGGATTAGCAAAGCTTTAATTCTAGCAGCCTTTGAGGAGAAGGATTTTTGTTTCATCTTCTGAAAATCATGAAGTTCTTGACATTACGAACTGGTTGCAAAGCCACGTTTTACTTAAAAAAACAAAAAACAAAAAGGACTGTGGCTATGGCTTATTGATAAAGCTCTTGCCTCGAACATGTTAAGCACTGGGTTTGATCCTTGGCACCACATAAAAATAAATGAATAAAATAAAGGTATTGTGTCTATTAAATAAATAAATAAATAAATAAAAATCTATTTGGACCATGTTAATTGTCAACTCTCAAAAGAGCAATGAGCTATAGTGTCCTCTAGTGGCAATAATGATGCATTGCATGAGCCATAATTTCTGGGTTTATAATGATCTTTGATAATGTTTTATTTATTTCATTGAGAATAGATGACAAAAGTACTTGCCAATGTAAACATTGTTTCTGTTCATTAATGTTCATTAGTGTAAAATAGAATACTAATATAACCTGAAAAAATTCAGAAATGCACAGTTTGGGCTAATTTCTGACAATTGATAATTATTCCACTAAGGTAGTTCCTCTTTTGGTATTGAAGAAACCTCGCTGTTGATTTACATTCATTAGATACAAACTTTGTGGATATCCCATTATATTCACTATGTCTTTTATTTTCTGTATTTGGATACTTTAACATCTTGGACTTTGCTGACACTAGAGGGATTACCTAGCAATAAAAAAACAACCTTCCAGGAACTCTCATATTTGAGCCAAGCAATCTACACTGCATACCCCCAATCACCTCTATCCTTCAAGCTGGACGTATGATCCAACTGGAATGGTTTATGTTCCCAGTGGGATCACATTTCCAGGACTTGTTTCGCATCTTATTAGCATTTAATGGTAAATTTATTATCCTTTTATCTGTAAAATTCTGCCCAACCTTGTTCCTGAGCCATTCTCTCTTAGCCGGTGGACTAATAATTTCCCAGTGGTCACAGTTCCACTGATTCTCAAAACTAATTAATTAATTAGCACCTGAAATTATGTCTGACGAATACCTGGTTGAATACTCTGTTTGCATCTATGTTTTGCTATAATTCAATATATCTGGACACTAAGCTTTATTAATCTGACAGTAGTTGGCCTCTAATATTTGGTTGATTATCCTAGGAGAATTGGAAGCAAAAAGCTCTATCAATTATTTTGAGTAGCAGAGACACGAATAAGTTGTCTTTAGAAAAATGTGCTACTGCAACTCCAAAACAGTGCTGCTCCAATCATCTATTCTCAACCTCAACTTCTTCCATCATCCACATGTCCTTGACCTCTTGGAGACTGCCAGTTTCCCAATCCTCCCTGCCTCCAGTGGCAGTTCCCTCCAACACTTTTGTCACCCCCTCCTTACGCAGTCAGGATCTCAGGTTATCTGACCCCCTCTCTGACCAGCTTCCTAAATTCACTCATGTCTTCTTCCTCTTGTACTCAACATCTAAACCAAACCTTGGGTGTTATAATATGACTTCTTTAGAAAGTCAGCATCCATGGGGATTGGACCCATTTACCTCAACTGTGCCTTTGATGCTCTCCTGTAATCTTTTGACTGGTCCTTCCTCAGCCCTTCTCATAGTAACCTTAGTAACCTTTGACATCTTCCTCAAGGCCCCTCCTCAATGCCTCCCTTTTCTCAGTTTGTAGAGGACTCTCCTTTCTATGTTATGTGAGGAAGCTGAGGCTATAGGACATGATCTTTCTCAACTCCTGCATTCTTATCTCCAAACCAGTCAGTTTTTACATTCATTTTTACTCTTTCCCCCCACCCCCAAGTCTTAAAGGATGAGTTCTTCCCCTTTTAACCTTGATTTTTGGCTTTTGATCCTATTTCCTCAGTTTTTTCATGGGCCTTGTTCCTATAGCATATTTTCATTATGAAAATATTTCAAATATGCAGAAAAACAAAAAATAATGTAAAAATCATTACATCTCATTTCTACCCATGTTTTCTGCTTTTCTTACATGCAGGGATCCATAAATCTTATGTAGTATTACTTTTTGGATTTGAAAACATACACAAATGATATTACATTATGTCTACTCTTCTCCATTCAATATTAGGCTTTGGGGTACAGCCTTTGAAATTTCTAGTCTCTTATGTTCTGTTTTTCTCAGCAGCAGCTCCCTCTTTACCTTTTAACTTGAACTACGGCATCTGATTTTCCTCTCTCACAAGCTTCCTAGTTCATAATTCTAACTAATTATATAATTTATCCATCTACTCTTTCATTAATCGGCTTTTAGGTTGTTTCCAAATTTTCCCTAATATGAAAAAATTTTCATCTATTTACAGTGAAAATATGAAAAGTCTTACATATATAATGTCTTTCACTTTTGCCAAAATGCTCTTCAAAGTGGCTGTAGTAGCTATCTAAGAGTTTTATACACTTACACAAATGTTTTAAAGCAGCTATACAGAGGAATTTCTATTGTTCTACATTCCTGGCAAAACACAGTAGAGCAAGATTTTAGTTTTTTTCCCATTCTGATGGATGTGAAATAGTATGTTATTTAAAATTTTTCATTTTGTTTATTACTAAAAACATCTTCTTGAAAGAGTTAAGTTTGCAGGCCTTAGAAAACCAGGCTGGCAAGGTTGACGCTTAGGTGGCATCTAGGAACTTGGATTTGGGGAGGGTTCTCTCCATTCCTCTGTGGTTTATTATGTTATTTACACTTTAACAATTTATCTTTTTTACTTTGTTTATGGTATTTTTAACTATAGATAAATTTTTCATTGTGGCAAAGTATAACATAAAATTTATCATTTTAAACGTTTTTAAGTGTATGGTTCAGTGACATTAAGTACATTCACATTGTTGTGTTACTATCATCACCATCCATCTCCAGAACTTTTCATTTTGCAAAATGAAATAACTAAATTACTCCCTATTCCACTTATCTAAATAACTAAATAACTCCCATTAATCAACTCCCTAGTCCACTTATCTCTCAACCCTGGCAACCATCATTATATTTTCTGTCTCTGTGAACTGACTTCTCTAAATACCTCCTATGAGTGGAATTGTACAGTATCTGTTCTTTTGTGACTGGCTCACTTCACTTAGCACAATGTCTTCGGGATTTTCTGGTGTTACTACACAGAGTCAGAATGGTAATTATTAAGAATACAAGTTACCATAAATTGTTACAAGCTGTCTGTGGGCTGTGTGTGGACTATTTTGTGCATAGTAACCTCCTGAGGGGATGAGTCTGGGACTGGGAACTCCCACAGGAATTGACTGCCTGATACAGGTGAACTTCCCCCTCAAGGTCTGCCTAAGATCCCACACAGCACTTGAGATGGGTGTGACTTGCTGAGATGTCAATCTGCTGACTGCAAGACTCTGCCCTTGAAACTTTATCCCTGCCTTTGATGTACCCCATTAAATAAATCACTAGAGCTATTTTCTCTTTGTCTAGTTAAGAACCCATGTGGACTAGTTTTTGTGTTCTATTATTTGTCAGTTATTAGAGATATTAAGATTTAGGGTGGTTTCAATTCTTCTGGGCAGACTCCCTACCCCAATGAGACTCTAATAATCTTCCATACCAAAAATAAATGTTGGCAGGATGTGGGGAAAAAGTTACATCAGACATTGCTGGGGGGACTGCAAATTGATACAACCACTCTGGAAAGCAGAATGCAGTTTCCTCAGAAAACTTGGAAAGGAACCAACATTTGACCCAGTTATTCCATTCCTCAATATATAACCGGAGAACTTAAAATCAGCAAAATATTGATGTAAGGCTGCCATGTCAATATTTATAGCAGCTCAATTCACAATAGCCAAGCTATGGAACCAAACTAGGTGCCCTTCAACAGATGAATGTATAAAGAAAATGTAGTATATGGAATATTGCTTCACCATAAAGATAAATGAAATTATGGCAGTTGCTGATAAATGGATGGAACTGGAGACTATCATGCTAAGTGAAATAAGCCAATCCACTCAAACCAAAGGCTGAATGTTCTCTCTGATATGGGGATGCTAACACACAATGAGTTGTGGGGGAGGGAAGAGTAGAAGTTCACTGGATTAGACATGGGAAATGAAGGGAAGGGAGAGGGGATGGGAGTAGAAAGACAGTAGAATGAATCCAACATAACTTTCCTATATTCATATATGAATACACAACCTGTTTAACTCCACATTATATAAAACCACAGGAATGGGAAGTTATATTCCCTGTATGTATAGTATGTCAAAATACTCTTTATTGTTATGTATATCTAAAAAGAACAACAAAAAAGATTTTATTTCATTATATGTCAGAATTTTCTTCCCTTTAATGCCAAATAATATCCTATTGTGTGTACATAGATCCTCCTCAACTTTTGATGTTATGTCCCAATAAACCTATGATAAGTTGAAAATATCATAAATGCATTTAAGATGCCTAATCTACTGAACAGAATAGCTTAGCCTAGCCTAACTTGAATGTGCTTTGAACACTTACATTAGCTTACAGTTGGGCAAAATCACCAAAATAAATCCCATTTTATAACAAAGCATTGAATATCTCATGCAATTTATTAATCACTGTAGTGAAAGTGAAAAATGGAATGGCTTTCTTTACTGTAGGAAAAGACTGAAATTCAAAATTGGAGGTACAGTCACTGAATGCATATTACTTTTGTACCATTGTAAAGTTAAAAATTTTAAGTCAAATTCTCATAGGTCAGAGGCTATCTGTGCATCATATTTTGCTTATCCATTCATCTATTGATGGACACTTGGGATTGCTTCCATAAAACTAACTAGAGTCAATAATGCTGTTATTTTGATGTACAAATATCTATTTGAGATCTAGTCTTTCATTACTTGGGTTAGATACCCCAAAGTGGATTTGTTGGATCATATGGTAATTCTATGTTTAACTTGATAGTTAATAATTCTTTTTTTTTTCATCAGCACTTAAAAGTGCCATTCTTTTGTCACATGGCCCTATTTTAGACAAAAAGTTGGTTATCCTTCTTATCAGTGTTTTCTTGAATATAATGTTTTTTTTTCTTTTTTTTTCCTTTACAGCAGATTCTAATGATTTTATCTTTACCTTTCATCATTTTGTCTGATGTATCTTTGTGTGGTCTTCATATTACCCTGTGTGGGGTCTACTGAGTTTCTGGTACCTGTGGGCTAATATTTTCCACTAGATTTGGGCAAATTTCAGCCAATATTTCTTAAAAATTTATTCTTTCTTATTTTCCTCCTTCTAAAAATATTTAAGGCCAACTGTTTGATATTGTCCATAGTCTGTGGAGGCACTTAATTAAACTTTTTTCCCCTGTGGTTCATTTTGGATAATTTCCATTGAGCTCCCTTTAGTTTCGTCAATATTTTTACCTGCTTTGCTCAATTTGCTATAAAACTTTTATTTTTAAATTTCAAATTCTGTATTTTTAAATCCTAACATTCTAATTTGTTTCTTTTATTTATTTATTTTTTTAGTTAGCAATTTTTTGTTGACATTCCCCATCTGTTAGGCCATACTCTGTACTTTTCCTCTGAATTCTTTAACATATTTATAATTGCTGTTTTAAAGTCCTGTTCTACTAAATATCAGTCAGTGTCTGGGTCATCTCTGGTCTGCTGCTATTGACTTTTCTAGTGATTATGGGTCATTTTTTTTTGCTTCTTTGGATGATTGGTAATTTTTTATTTTGAGTAGAACATTAAAAATTATTCATGAGATGCTGGATTTTATTATTTTCTTTAAAGAGTTGTATTTCTGTTTTGGGAGCAATATAAATTAACTGGTGGATTTCTTTGATCCTAATGAAATTTACTTTAAAGCCTTGTTAGGACTTTAAAATTTTTGTTTTGTTTTGTTTTACTCTTAGCACTTTGTCCTTGGCTTAATTATCAGGTGTGGCTCTTCTGTTGTCAATGGAAAGCCCAAGGTGTTTCCCACTTCAAGGTGTTAGGATTTGAAACTTTAGTAGTTCTTTCCCAGGATCAGACAGTTGTTATTATCTCTACCTCCAAACAGTTATTTTGTGCTTGGTTCCTAAGAGCCATTCCCCATACATGCACAGTTCAAAAGTCTTGTTTCTCTCTTGAAATGATTCTCCTTTCTAAGATTTTTCATCTAAATTTATAGCTACTTTGGCAGTCCTAAACCTCAGTTTCTATCTCTTGAGTCCACTAGGACTGTGACTTTCTGTTAAAGCCGTATTCTCTCAATCCTGCCAAAAAGTGGGAAGTAACCTCAGGAAAATCTTCTTTCAAGGATAATATCCCTACCAGTTTTTGCCCTCCATCATAATTACATCACAGCATGTAATTATCACTGGGCAGAGGTTATGTTAAATAAAATCACTCTGCCGTTTCTAGAACTTGAATTCTGTAAGATATTTGACTATTTTAGGCCCTTTGTTTTTTTTCATAAAAAATTTAGGGTCTGATTGTCAAATTCTGTAAAATATCCTGAGAGAAATTTGCTGGAATTGCTCACCAGCCTCTTATGCTGACACTTTATGTTCCAACAGCATCATACTTGTTGAACAATAAATTTTCTTCCCTAAAATACCACTTTTGCTTGAAAGGTTTACCTAGTGGAATTTATATTACCCTTCCCATTTCTCCTCTTCCCTCCCTTGGCTCAGCTAACTTTAAGATGCAGTGATTCAGCTGAAATGCAAATTTTCTAGAACATTTTCCAGAACCCATCTCCCTCAATAGCAGGGTTAGATTCTTTTCTTTTGAGTTTCAATACCAACACCCATGACACATCCCTTTCTATCATTCTGCTTAGCATACCAACTCATATGTTTGTCTAATTATCAGACTCTTGAATTCTGAGGTTAGAAATCCTGTACGCCTTTCAAGGGTGCTTGGCACAGTACTTGGTAAAAAATAGGTGTGTAATTGTGATGAACTGACCCAAAGAGTGTACTGTAGTGGGAGAGAACATCCAGATTTAAAATTTTTACTCCTGAGGGATTAAGCATTATGTAAGCAAGAACACAAGAACAAAATCCAGGCCTCAGTAGGAAAAAGAGTGCCTTAGGTGCCCAGGAAAAGCAGTGGTATGATTATATGTTTAGGAGAACCAAACAAAGGAAGATGACAATTTAGCCTGAGAGTACAGAGAATTTTGACCGGATTATAGGACTATGATGTGAGAGAGAAAGAGCACAGGGTAGAAACTTAGAAGAGCTATGGGTGGCAATTTGGGGGCAGGAAGATGGAAATGGGGGTGCAACATGTTAGCAGAGGCCTTCTGGATCCTAACTGGGGAGAACTCTGATAACAAAACTAAATTGGAGCACCGATTCATTACTTCTACACCTATCCACCCTGAGAGATTCACATTGTCTTTGGCCTAAGTGGTCCTCCAAATCTGAAAGCTGTCACTAAACTTTTGATGTTTTAGACCCAGGGACTTCACTTCTGATAGCTTATCCTAATGGCATAGCTGGACTAGTGTCCAAATATCCATGTACATAAACAAATATTCAACGTAATTTTGTTTATAATAACAGAACATTTAGAAACGCGGTCATTTACTTCTTAAATTTTTCTGTATTTTAAATTTTGTAATAGTCTGTTTAACTTTTATAGTCATAAGTCAAGAATAAAAGAACTAAATCAGGGGCAGTGGCTACAGAGAAGTGGTAGTGTATGTGCTTAGCATACACCATGCCTTGAGTTCAGTTTACACACACACACACACACACACACACACACACACATACATACGAGTAAAGTCAGCAATAATATTTTTGAGATCTCCTCAATATGAGTACTCAAAATTCTTTCCTTACAAAGTTCCACTTATTCTAAGCTTATGAGAAGAGAAGTCATGTCACCTTCACAAGGCAGTATCCAGGCAGGGGTTGCCTGGGGAGACATTCGGAAAGGATAAAGGGAGGGTTGTCTGCATACCTGAGAAGACTCTCAGTTCTTACCCTCTTATGTCACAGTGGCTAAACTGTAACCTCTCTCAACATGCAGAAGCCGTTTGTCCAACTTCATATAATGAATACTGAAAACCAAGTCTTGCATGAACTGAGTACTCAAAAAAAGTTCATTATTACATGCAAGAGTAATTAGTCTTGTTTTCAAACTTCTATTTTGAAATTATAAAATATGTTAAAAATTCTAATGATAAACTTACAATTGAATGAAAGGTTGAAACTCTTCTCTGGAATCAAGTCTCAATGGGCAACCATATTGTGACCAGTTATAGCTTATTTTCTAGAAAAGGAAGAGTACTTTAGTTATTGTATATATTTGACTCACTGACAAAAATTACAATTTTCTTACCAAGTTTTTAGGTGGTTTATCTCTCAGATATGACCTGCAAAAAAAAAAAGACATTCTTCACTATTTCTTTCTTTCTCCTTTTTTAAAACATAAAGAAGTAAGACCAACACTTTGTTTAGGTAAGGAGATGTCATGAAAGTCAAATAGGTAAACATAAGCATAAACTGTTGGGTGCTTTCAGGTACTTTCTACACATATTAACATATTCTTGTAACAACAAAAGGTATGAATTATTGTTTTCCATTTGTGTGTATGGCATCATTCTCAGAAGTTGTACAAAACTTGTTCAAGGCTACAAATCTTGCCTTACTACTAGGAAGTTGCATGATTATCAAGTCCATGTTCTTTGCTCTATTCCTCTGCAGTTCCCCTCCCCTTTCATGAACTCAAGGGTTTATTCCTTCAAAACCACATTCTCTCACATATTTTCTGTCTTTGTCAGTCTCTAACTTGAATCACTCGTCACTTCTCACTTGCTCTATGTATCTTCAGGAGAGAGACTCAAGAAATTCCTTCCATGGTGGATATAACCTATTTCATATTCTTACTTGTCAGGTCCAGCTGCCACATAGACATTGTAAGGTGGTGCCCTCACCAACTACTACACATTTTCTCCACATCCCTTCTACTTCACCCACTGCCTATACCAAGCATTGCAACCTAGAGCATGTAAACTCCCCCACCTCTCCAGCTGTCTTGAGGTTAAATCACTTCAGGCATGCTTTGCCATTGAGGAGCCATATCCTTGGTCTTCTTTTATTTTTTATTTTGAGACACGTTCTTACTAAGTTGACCATGCTGGCCTGGAACTTGTGATCTGCCTGTCTCAGGCTCCCAAGTCACTGGGATTATAGGCATGCGCCACCACACCCAACCCCAAATTTCACAACTTCTAAAAGATTCCTATAAGTATGTTAGAGGCTGTGGACTTCTATACTTTTGATAGACCTGTATATATTTAAAGATTATTTTTACAAAGATATTTATTTTACAAAAGTAAAATATTTTGTTTAATTATGTCTTCAATAAATAACATTATTAAAATATGTAAAATTAAATATAAAATATAGTATAAAAGTTCAGTCACTAGACTATTTGGTGTCAGGTCTTTCCTGGTAAATCCTTTACTAGAATTAGAGAAAAATGATGTTAGAAAAAAAATAGTCTTCTGTATCTTCCTTAAACTAGAGGGAATGATTTTGAAACTAGAGACTAAATATGAGGCTTGCTTTGTTTATTGAAATAAATTGAAGGAGGAGATTATGACTAAATCTTTCTCTTGTATATTTCAGAGGTTAGTTACATTGTCTACATGTTTGGCTTAATACTGAAACTGACATAAAGTATAAAGCCAAACACATAGATATTAACAGGAATTCAATGAATAAGTACTGATTATAAATTACTATTAGAACATTAATAAAAAACTCAGTGCTAATGTTTCTTACTTGTCAATCACATAGGAAAAATCATGGTGAATACATTCTTTGTTCAGAAATCTAAAAAAAGAAAAGAAAACAACAAAGTTGTAATATCATTCCTTATATATTTGCACAAGCATTTAATCATTTAACTCAGTGATTCTCAAACTGAAGAGTGTCATAAAATCACCATTTACTGAATTAGAATTTCTGGGGTTAGTGTGTGGCCCTAGTATTTCTACTAAAAAACAAACAGCTAGCCTCACATTGTTTCTGAAGACACTAGAATATGAAATCTACTGACTTACTATTTATATTTGATACATGTATATTAAAAATTTATAGAATGTGGGGGAGTGTTGGAGAGAGGTTGATTAAAGGATAGAAACTTTTAGTTAGGGAAAATAAGTTCAAGAGAGCTATTGTACAACATGGTGGGTATATTTAATAATTTATTATATTCTTGAAAAATGCTAAGAGAATGGATATAAAGTGTTTTCTTCATAAAATGAAAACTATTTGAGGTAATGCCTGTGTTAATTAAATTTAGCTATTCCACAAACGTACTTCAAAACATCATGTTGCATATACTACACACATACAATTTTATCTATTTAAAAATGAGGGAAAAAAATCCAAACAGAAGACAACAAGTCTTAGAGGATGTGGAGAAATTAGAACCCTCATACATTGCTGGCAGCAATGTAAAAAGGTACAGTCATTGTGAAAAGGGTTTGGTGGTTCCTCAATAAGTTAAACATACCACCCAACAATTCCACTTCTAAGTACATACCCAATCTAATTGAAAACAGATGTTCAAACAAAAACTTGTTCACAAATGTTAATAGTAGTACTATTTACAAAAGCCAAAAGGTGGAAACATTCTGAATGTCTATGAACTGACGAATGGAAAAACAATATAAGGTATACCAATACATTGGAGTGTTAGTCAACCATGAAAGCAACTGAATCTCAAAAAATGCTAAGGAAAAGAAGCCAGGCACAAAAGGTCATATTTCATATAACATATAATATACTGCCTTTATATGAAGCATACAGATTAGGCAAATTCATACAGATTGATGGTCACCAGGGGATGGGGGAGGAGAATAAAAGTCACTGTTTACTGGGTACTGAGTTTCCTTTGGGGATGATAAAAATATTTTGGAACTAGAGTGGTGTAAACCATACAACATCATGATGATAATTAATTCCACTGAATTGTACACGTTTAAAATGGTTAAAATGATCAATGTCACATGCTGTTATGTGAATTTTATCACAATAAACAGTTACTATGCTAAAACACACATACACAGAATAATAAAAATAAATTCCTAGAAAATCTATCAAAATGATAAATTCTTTGAACTGTTTTATTTCACATATTTTTTTTTATTTTAAACAGAGATTTCTAGTTGCTACCAGAGACCCCATTGTGTAGATTAGAACTTATTTCAAGGATGCACAAAATTTCTGTTTAGGGTTCATGTGGACAGAGGGCTATAATGATTATACATCTGATCACTTTAGCTGGCTGCTTCCAAAGTAACTTTGAAGGAATACTAGTCACCACCATTTTTAGATAGACACTGGAGATCTTAACCACCACTCACTCTGAACCCAAATTGGAAATACTTTCCTTCATTGACAGATCTTCTCAAGTACCTTGGACCCTAGAAAGCCCTGGTCTCCCTTGGTAATTATGAAGGTGTAGGCTGCCTACAACCTAAGATACTCAAGCTACTTTTAGGTTCTGGAGCAGTGGATCATTGACTAAAAGATCCAGAGTAAGGTCCTGAAACCCAGATGACTTCTCCCCCGCTTCCTTTCTGCAGTCTTCCCCAGACTTGTCATCAACATCTGTTTTTTTAAAATATATTTTTGTTAAAGAACTATATTGAATAGCAGGCTTCATTGTGATATATTTGTACCTGCATATGGCAACTCTTCTTTCCTTTTCCTCTTTCCTTCCTCTAAACCCCATCCTCTCTACTCCTCTCTATTCTATTTTCACAAGATGCCCTTTCTCTCCCTTCTTTTTAGCTTCCACATATTAGAAAAAATATGTGATCCTTGACTTTCTGAATCTGATTTATTTTACTTAAGATGGTATTCTCTAGTTTCACCCATTTTCCTATAAAAGACATAATTTTGTTCTTCTTTATGGCTGTGTGAGTGTGTGTGTGTGTGTGTGTGTTATCACCACATTTTAAAAATCCATACATCTGTTAACAGACACCTAAGACTGTATCCATGACTTGGCCATCATGAACTGTGATGAACATGGGTATCCATGTATTGCTGACTTTAATTCTTTTGAAATAAATATCAAGGAATGAGATACCTGGGTCATATGGTAGTTCCATTCCTAGTCTTTTGAGGAAACTTCATTCTGATTTCCATAGTGGTACTAATTTACAGTCCCATCTCTTTGTATAAGTGTTCCTTTTTCCTCACATCCTTGTCAATGTTTATTATTTGCGTTCTTGATAATTGCCATTCTGATTGGAGTGAGATGAAATCACAGTGTAGTTTAGATTTGAGTTTCCCTAATTGCTAAAGATGTTGAAAACATTTTCATATATTTGTTGGTCATTTGTATATTTTTTTTGAGAAATATCAGTTGATTCATTTGTCCATTAGTTAATTGGTTTATTTGGGTTTTAGATGTTAAGCTCTTTGAGTTGTTTATATATTCTCTGTCAGCAGAATAGTTGGCAAAGATTTTTTCCCATTTGGTAGGCTCTCTCTTCAGACTCTTATTTCCTTTGTTGTGCAGAAGCTTTTTAAATTGATACAATCCCATTTTATTAATTCATGGTTTTATTTTCTGAGCTTTAGGAGGTTTACTAAGAAAGTTGTTGGCTGTGCCTATATGTTGGAATGTTGACTCTATGTTGTCTTCTAGCAGTTGCAGTTTCTGGTCTTATTCCTAGGTCTTTGATTCACTTTGAATTAACTTTTGTGTGAGGTGAGAGGATAAAGATCTAGTTTCTTTCTTCTACATATGGATATCCAATTTCCCCAGAACCATTTGTCAAAAAAGACTTTCTTTTCTCCAGTGTGTGTTTTTGGTAACTTTGTCAAAGATCAGATAACTGTACATATGTGGGTTTGTCTCTGGGTCTTCTATTCCATTGGTCTACATAAAATTGGTAGAGTTTAGTGATTTTTATGTCTGGATTACCTATCTACTGAGGTGTGTTGAAATCATTCAGTATTGGGGTCTCTCTGAGTCTTTATGTTGAGTAGTGTTTGTTTTATGTAATGAGATGCATTGAAATTCGGGGCATAAACATTCACCATTATTATATCTTCTTCTTGGATTGTTCCTTTGTCTCCTCTGATTAACTTGAGTCTTTAAGTTTGCTTTCTTGGATATTAGCCTTGCCACTTACTCCTGCTTGCTTTGGGGTTCTAAATATCATTTTCTATTCTTTCACTTTCAGCCTGTGACTGTCTTTGCTTCTAGGATGAATCTCTTGCAAATAATATGTAGTCTTATTTTCTTAACCTACTCTGTCAGTCAATGCCTTAATTAGAGAGTTAAGATCATTTATATTCAGTGTTATAGAGAGATGTTTATTAATTACTGCCGTTTTGATTTATTTCTAATGTTTAATTCAGTCCTGTTTCTCATTTGTAATCTCAGGAATTTGTTTTTTCATTTCCTTGCTGTGTAATATTTTCAAGTGGTTTTTTTATTTTACTATTTTATTTTGAAGTGCTTGCTTAGTAGTCATAAACTCTTTTAGTTTATGCTTATGTTGGAAGTTTTTTATTTTTATTTCAATTCTGAAGGACAGCTTTGCTGGATATAGCAATCTTGGTCAGTAGTTATATTCTTTCAGGCTTTGGATTGATGTGTAACAAGCCCTTCTGGATTTTTAGAGTTTGTGCTGAGAAATCAGATTCTGATTGTAGAGTTGCCACTTACTCCTGCTTGCTTTAGGGTTCTAAATGTGACCTGATGTTTTCCTCTTGATGAGTTTAAAAATTCTATCCTTGTTCTCTGTATGCTAGGCATTTTAATTATAATGTGTCCTAGAGAGGTTCTTTTTTGATCTTGTCTACTTGAGCTTCTTAATGTTTCTTGTGTCTATGTGTCCACTTCATTCTCAAAGTTTGGAAATTTTTCTGTTATTATCATTTCCCGGAAAGGTTATCCAGGCCATAAGCCTGTATCTCAGATTCCTGTAGTTCTTAAATTTGTTCTCAGAATGTTGTCCCAGAGTTCTTATATGTTCTAAAAAAAGGTTATTATTTTCTTTATTGTTGGGGATGCAAATCAAGTCAAGATGGCGCCTGGCAGTTTGCCAGGAGGAATGGTTTGTGAAGCAATGCCAGCAAGCCATTAAGATGATGAGGATTCCTTATTGGCTGACTGCTGTATCTAGATGATGTTAATTGAGTTAAGCTGTGTGTAATTAATTAAGTATATATACCTCTGCTGTGCGGCAGAAGCAGAGAAGCGGCTCCTGCTACCTTGGGTGCCCGCTACTTTGAGTTCTCGCTCAGTTCCCACTGAGTTTACTCACAATAAAGTAGTTCCCGCTTCAACCTTCAAGTTGCTTGTCACCTCTCAGTTATTTTGCCCAGCTGAACTGTTGCACTTTATTGCTGATTGAATGTTGAAGTTCATATATTTTGTCTTTAAAAAAATATATATATATATATATATTTTGATACAGCAGGAGCCGCTTTATTGTCGGACAGTAGAGGTATATATACACTTAACAATATCTTTATTTTATTTATTTATTTTTATGTGGTGCTGAGGATCGAACCCAGAGCCTTGAATGTGCCAGACGAGTGCTCTACTGCTGAGCCACAACCTCAGCCTCTACACCTTGTCTTTAATACCTGAAATTCTGTATTCGACATGATCTAATCTATTGTGAGACTTTAAAATTTTTGTTTTCTTGATTTATTGAGTCTTTCATTTCTAGGATTTCTGTTTGGTTCTTTTTTAGAATTTCTATCTTTTTATTGAATTGCTCTTCCACTTTATGTATTTTCTTTTTTAGTTTATTTCTTAGATCTTCTTTTATTCAATGATAATTTTAACCATCAACTTTTTGAATTCTTTGGCATTTTATCCACATTAACATCTGTACATTTGGTTATTGGGGGGGGACATTATAAATTTTTGGAGGCATGTTTTCTGAGGTCCTATATTTGCACATCTGTTGAGATGTGTTCCTCTTCTTTTGTATGGGGGAGTCCCTTCGTGATATTTTAAGATATCTATCTTAAGTCCCAGGCTTAGTGCATATTTTCACTTCGACACACTTGATCAAAATGAAGTGCTATTTTCAACCACCAATTCCACTTTTTAAGAGTAAATCAACATATGCTATAAAAATTGTTGCTAATGATATCTACAACTCCATTGTCAAGAGAGAAAAGTGGGAGAGAAATAATTTAGAACAGATTGAGAGGATTAAGCATTAATGATAGTATATAAAACTGAATTAGAGGAAGGTCTAAAGAAAAAGGAAAAGAGGGAAAAAATCGGGTATGAGAGGGAATCCAGTTAATTGACAAAATACATAAAATTAGAACTTTGATAATACATAAGATGTGGAAGTCACTGTGGAATCAGTTACTATCAAGCAGTTAATGCAATCTCTGTCATACATAGTGATGTAGGACAGATGAGGCTGGACACGGAGGAATCAGCAGGAAGCAGGTTTATTGACTGCAGCTGGTCCAGAGGGGGGAGTTTTCGCTTAAATCAATTCATCCTCTACACCAGAAATTTTTAGAACTTCATACCCAGTGTGTGTGTGTGTGTGTGTGTGTGTGTGTGTGTGTGTGGTGTGAAGGGGTTCAGAGGCTTGAAATTTGCAGAAGTCTACATTGTCAGATCTGCCGCAGTCTGACTGGCTGGGCAAAATAGCTGGGGGCGAGTGACAAGGAACTTGTGAAGATTGATACAGCAGGAGCCGCTTTATTGTCGGACAGTAGAGGTATATATACACTTAACTGATTATACACAAGTTGTTTCAATTTACATCAATTGGTCATTAAGGAATCCTCCTCATCATAATAAATACACACAGCTTAACTTAATTGACATAATCTAGACACAGCAGTCAGTCATTAAGGAATCTCTATCATCTTAATGGCTCCATGGCGTTGGCTCAGAAACCACTCCTCCTAGCAAACTGTCAGGTGCCATCTTAACTTGGTTGTGGCCCTCATCAAGATCCTTGCCTAGCATCTGGATGGCCATCTTAAGGAAAAAGTTTCCCTTTCCCACCCAAGGGTGTTTCTGAGAAAGGCTCACCACTCCCTCATATCAACCCAACCCTTAACTACCACGTTAGGACCCGCATGACTCTGATTCCTGAGCCTCCCTCATAAAAGTCCCAGAACTCAAGCCTGTTTTGCCTCTCTCTTCTATAGAGAGACGGCCTTTATTTGTCAGTCCTGAGAAATAAACTCTCATGTGTATCTCTGCCTGGTCTCCATCTTTCATTTCTCGATTACCCGGCTCTCTTCCTCACTTTCCCTCCCTTCATAAATAAAAGTAGTTTTTTTTTTTTTTTTAAACTGTAGTGGGTAACTAACCCAGGACTGAATACAAAAATAAACCAAGGACACTCTCTGCAAAAATTAATGCTTGGGAAAGGGAGGGTTCCCCCCACCCCACAGATGGTTTTCAAGGAATCTAATTAGCACCATTCACTCTTACCTTTTAGATTGTAAAGGACTTTCCCTAGGATCTAACTACTTTCCTTTGAAGTATAAATGCCCTTGTGAAGGCTCCAAGCCCAAGGCTAGAGGTCTCCACAGTCTCCCTTATGCATTCTGCTTTTGTAAACACACTTCCCTGTTGTAAACTTTTACAAAACCAATCAAATCATATATAGTGTTAGACTAGAAAACTGATGACACTAGGAAGCCTACCAATGTTGTGAAAAACTAGTAAGGGGTGCTCAGAATCTGGAGTGCTGATCTCCTCTGGGGCCACAGCCAAATTTAGTTATTGCAAGATCAAGCAACATGAAATAGGAAGCCTAACCACATTTGAACTCTTTTGCAGAAATTCTTGCTGATAGTCTAAGAACAATTATGATGAGAGTCTCTGAAGAAGCTTAATTAAGATTTCCTGTGAAGGAGGGGATGCCACTCCAATAGATCCAGTTTTCTTCTTGTTGGAGCTTTAGATATAAAGGCCTTTGGTCCAGTATCCTGGTATATTCTGATGAGGAGACAACCTTAACAGACTAAGTTGCAGTTTTGATTTTAGAATTTCCTAACTATGAGGAATTTTGTAAGATACCCATATCATGCTGGGGTTTTTTTCCCCCTTATTTCTGACCTAAACTAGCCAAACTTATTATCTGTATGCTGAATTCCACCCTCTTCTTGCTGGTCAATATGATAGTGGATACTTCAAAGCAGATTTTCCCCTCAGAATGGCTTTGTTATTGTGTCTGGTGGTGGGAATGACAATCTGTCAGAGATATAAGCCAGCTCTCTCATCTGCTCCACCTATAGACCAATTTGGGTTGTGTAATGTCCCCCATTCTGAGTACTTCAGTCCATGTGCTGGGAGGAGGTGTGTGGGATGTGTCAGCTTATCCTCCAGCCCTATCTGAGCTTGGGGGAGGTGGTGTGGGGGTCACTGCTTTCCATCTGACTCGGATAAGTCTCAGTTCAGCCATGCTCTTTATTCCAGAGCTCAGACTACTATTTTCAAATGCTCTTCTCCACTCTGCAGACCTACAGACTGGCAGCTGCTGGGGCTGCCCTGAGTTTCTCTCTAGTCTGTATCCTATGCCCAGACTTATTCATGGCTTACCATGAACAGTAGAGCCTAAATGACTGTATGATTGGGGTATTCAAAAAGCAAGTGTACCATGAACAAGTAAAAAAAAAAAAAAAGAAAGAGAAAAAAAATTAGAGAGTGAAATATGAAAAGCAAAGGTAGATTTCAGGGATTCTAATCTGCTGCATGGGAGGTCCGAAAAAGAGACTTTTTAAGCTGTTGCAACTTCTGCTTTAACTGTCTCTGCTGGGGAGTGCCAGGGTTTTCTCCAGTGCCTATTCAGTTCACCATTTCTGAATTGAGAATGTGCTGGACAGCTGTGGTGCCTGTTTTTCTTAAACTCAGTGGAAGAATTTCTTTCATCTTGTGGAAGGGGAGCTTCCCCTCCCCGACTGCACCACTGCTCTCTGGATGCTGCCACTATGTGGCTTTTATTAATTCTTGTTCTGTTCTGGAAACCAATTTCTTTGCTTTTCACCCAGCACTTTGGGTTGCCTACCAGTGTTTTCCTACAGTCTTCTACCTCACTTTGCTGCTGCAGAACTGCTATTTTAATTCAGTCTTGGGGATCCTGCTACAATATTGTGGGTTCCTCTGATCCACCATCTTGCCAAATCCAACATCTGTTTTTTGAAAGCTTATACCCCATGAATACTTCTGAACTCTGCCAAAGCTACTTATAGGAATGAAGGAGTCTAAGTCTGGGGGAGGAGCATGTACACAGCCATGTGCACAGCAGAGACTGTCCCTGAATGGGCACCAGAATTTTCATGAAATAAAATCAGTACTGGCAGTGGGTGGAAAACTACTCTCTAGGTGATTCTGATGAACAATCAAGGTTGGCAATTACTATATGGATCCTCCCAGATGTAGATTGGTTCAAGCTGCTTTACATTTCACTGCAGAAGGATATCAAGGGTCTGAGAGGGAATTCTGCATGTGATGGTATAGAAATTGATTTTAGTAATACACTGCTTATAGCAGTTATTCTTGAACTATAATACTCCTCTACTATTTTTTTCTGGATATTTTTCTAAAATACAAGTAGTGACCCACAGTCTGAATAAAAGCTGAACTGCTGCATTTCTAAATGATATCCAGGTGATGCCAGTGCTGGTCCATGCACCATATTCTGAGGATCAAAGATACCAACCACACCAGAACTGAGGAGGGTATAGGGTATCTAAATCAATTAGCCTTTTTGTGTTTCCTGGGAAAGAAATTATGGTTGCAAAGGTATTAAGACATGCAGATTTAGGAAACACTAAATGAGACAGGAATTTTTAATTATCAATCCAGTAAGTCATTACTACAATTCAGTAAAAAATCAAGTGATTATTAGAATGATGGAAGAATAGGCATTCATTTTGGTTGAGAGCATGTAATTTCATAAAAACTCAGGTAAGAGTCAATGGTCCTCCACTCCTAACTAAAGGAGAGGAATCACAACAAGTTGCTGCTTTCATGATTGTTTGACTTTAGTCAGATTTGTGCATACTGACCTTAATTTTCTCCCATGTGAAAGAAAAAGCTACGGTAACAAAAGACACAAAATACAGCTTGTCTCATTGTGAACCATAGTGAGGTCAACAAAATTCATTCCTTGAGATTCTCTGAAGGAACAATACTGGTGGTTCTGTTCAATTGACTCTAAAAAAATTTCCTAGTGTGGGAAGCTGAGCTTCTCTGGTAGGGATGTAAGCAACTCCCTAAAAAAGTGAAGTAATAACTGGAAATGTGCTGTGGACTGAAGAGCCAAGAGAAGTAGGGGTAAAAGATAGAAACTGGTTTATTAAAAGGGAAGAAATGCTGGTAATAAAGACCAAGATTAATTCTTTTCCTTTTGAGTATGATTCAAATATAATATTTGACTTGAAAATAAGTTCAAACCAATTGGAACTGGAGACCAATGTCAGTATTACTTTAGATTTTATTATAGACAGTCATTAGGCTAATATTATCTCTAGTAATTATTGATTCAGTACACCATTTGCTTTAAAACTTAAAAGAGTAAGACAGGTCAAATGGAAATATACTTGCCCTTTCACTGCAATGAATTTATTATTATCGCAGCCAACAGCTATTTGGAACACCTAAAAATGAAGTAAGTTAGGTAGTGAGTTCAGTTGTTCTGATTTACATGATCTGAGATATCACCACCACTAAAAGCAGTTACATTTTAAATTTGGAATACAGGCTGAGTACCCCTTAGCTAGAATACTTGTCACTGTAAGTGCTTTGGTTCTCTGACTTTATGGATTTTGGAATAGTTGCATGAACATAAAATATCTTGGGAGTTGGGAACCAAGTCTAACCATGAAGTGATTTTATAAAATGCTCTTATTATGCCTGCATTTTGACTGAACCCATCATGTGAGATTTGGTGTGGATTTTTCTGTTCGAGATTTGGTGTGGATTTTTCTGTTCGTAGTTGTCATGTTAACATTCAGAAAGTTTTGGATTTTGGAACATTTTAGATTTTAATGTTTTAAGTTTGGGATGCTCAACCTGTTAATAACCTTTTAATTGATCTGTTACATACTAGTCTGTGCTGTTTTCCTTCTTTTTCTTTGATCACTGTTTTTTTTTCATCTTTATTGCTCAGAAAACCCAAAGGTTGGTTTTCTACTTTCTTATGTTAGTATCTCAGGGAGTTGATCCCATCTCTTCTTTTACATGCAGTTCTACAACCAAGACTATCAACTCCACACTTTCAGCTTGCACTTTGACTCAGCTACCAGGTTTCTATAATTGACCTGTCTACTAATTTGACATTCTTTTCACTTTGGTAAACCAGTAATTTACCTCTCAGGGTATTGAGTAACATCATGTAACTTGGTTATTCCTGATTTAAGCAGCACTACTCTGTATCCAAAGGAGCAGTGCCAATAGACCAACTATTAATAAACCCCGCCTAGTTCTGTGGATATTTATCTTAAACATATTCATAACTGCTTTTTTTTAAAAAAAGAAATGCCCATTTTTGCTCTTTCATTTTTGAAACAAACTACCTGTGGATACTATAGCATAATACATAAAAAAATTAATATAGTGCCTGCACCAGGATTGTGAGATGCTTTGTTAACATAACCTATGTTTCCTGTAAGTAAACTTTGGGATTCTGTGGAGAAAAGCAAGTGTAAAAATCCAACATTGGCATCATGTAGTCATGCTATACCTTGTTTCATAGACTGAAAATGCTCAAGGAAGGTATTTGATATGGAAAAGGTAATATTAAAACAAACAAATAAAACCCTACTGGAGTCTGATGTGATGTGATGAGAGAGGAGGAGGGGAGTGTGTGTGTGTGTGTGTGTTGAGACAGTGCTTCACTATGTTGTCCAGGCTAGTCTCAAACTCCTGAACTCAAGTGATTATCCTACAACCTCCCAAGTAGCTGGAACTGCAGGTGTGCACCACCCACTCAACCCTGATGTATTGCACTTATGCCCAAATGCACCTCTACTATTAGTACCAATAGTTCGCAACTCCTTTTAATCAATTTGATATATTTCCAGAAAGAGCAGAGTAGAATGAATACAAAAATCAGAATTTTGTGAGGCTTTGCTGAGAAGAGAGGTTGTACCCAGCAGCTGGTACACATTATATTTAAAGTCGAAAGACTATTAATTTTCTGTCATTAGGTAAATTTCCTTAGAAACCATTCAAAATGCCAAATGACTTACCCAAAGAGTAAATGTTTAGATTTATGTTGCTTAAAAAGTAATGTACAGGTTAAGTAGTGAGACCCCATTTCAAAATAAAAAATAAAAGGCTGAAGATGCAGCTCAATGACCCTGGGTTCAATACCCAGTACCAAAAAAAAAAAAAAAAAAAGCTTAAAAAGACAGCAAGATTTGAGAATAAAGTGGATGAGTGCAGTGTTCTTTGGATTTACTCATAAGAACCGAAGAACTGCCAATGTTTCAGTCAGGGAGTCATGACTTTAATTATTATCCTTCAACTGAGAGACATTTGTATTTAACCTCATAATAATTATGGCTCTGCCTTGTCCTTTTTTCACTTAATCTTAATGGTCATTTTTTTTTTAAATTTAGTTGTAGATAGACACAATGCCTTTATTTTATTCATTTATTTTTATGTGGTGCTGAGGATTGAACCCTCTCATGTGCTAGGCAAGCACTCTACCACTGAGTAACAACCCTGGCCCCTCTCGATGGTCATTTTGATCATTTATGTATTGTTTCTTTTGACCTTTCCCTACCCAATCAAAACTGTTCCCTTTCCTATGGACTATTTGATAACTATTACATATATTCTCTACCTCTAGGGTATGCACTCTATATTTTCATCTTTATAACTCCTATTACCTAGCACACAGAGTGAAACACAGAATACAGGTATATAATAGATGTTTTTGAATGAAGAAATAATTGAATTTCATTGAATGATTAAATGCGGGATAAATATGGACATTACAGGCAGACTTCTTTGACAAACCATACCCAACTTTATCTATTCCCATTAATTTCAGTTTATCTACAAAACTTCAAAAACAAATAATTCTATACTTTTGTGTATGTTAATATATCCTACATTAGATGATAAACTCATAGAAAGCAGAAATTGTATTTTCTGCTTTCAAAGTAAAATAAGGTTCAACCATAGAGAACTTGCCTAGCACATATGAGGTACTGGGTTCCATCCTAGGCAACACGTTAAAAAAATAAATAAATAAAATAATGGTATTGTGTCCAACTACAACTAAAAAAAAAATGTGCCAAAAATAAAATAAAATAAAATAATGCTGCCTTTATAGTGAAACATTGCAAAATGTTGCTAAGTAGAGGGGAGTGGTATCATTATGGAGTAATATGTATGACTTATTGTATTACTTAGTTTACCACCTACACATTTTTGAAGTAAAGTTTTTGATCTTTAACCTTTGTCACTTACCTTTTGGGCTATTGGGCACGTTTTTGCATATTCACTAGGTCGAAGTTGAATAAGCACAATACCCGTGTTCTCATCTCTAAGAAAAACAATCCATGCAAGTTATTAAGAATCACGAATGTAGTGACATGACTCTGTCTCTCTATAGAGCAAATGCAAAGTCCCATGTACATGATGTGATTGAACCTCCTTACAGCCTGGAGGGTGGTGCCAGTGGTAACTGGTGGCTGCTTCTGTGCAGGCAGCTCTGAAATGTGGTCATATCATGAAGTGACTCCCATCTCTTGGTGTAACCCATGTTATAGTCACCAGATGGTTGGTATAATGGGAAACAAACGAGAATCCTGTCAGCACTTCAAATCCCCACCCCTTATTTCATGAATGTCCCTGGACATTTGGGTTATGTGGGTGACATTTTGACCTGCCTGCTTTCGATGGTATTACAAGATGGTAGCCACTGCAGCAATTTCTCCTCTAGCCCCTATATATGTTTTCCCTTGAACTGATAACACCTTTGTGACAAAAAAGAGTATTTAGCTTTCTGAATCACATTAAGTTGCCTACTAGGATCTGACTAATACAAGGACATCAGATATAATGTCTTTCCTGACCATCAAGTATACACGAATATTTTGGAGTTCAGGCCAAATGTGAGGGCTCATAAATGACAGAAAATGACATTTTGAAAGATTTTTTTTTTTAAAGAGAGAGAGAGAGAGAGAGAGAGAGAGAGAGAGAGAGAGAGAGAGAGAGAATTTTAATTTTATTTTTTAGTTATCGGCGGATACAACATCTTTGTTTTGTATGTGGTGCTGAGGATCGAACCCGGGCCGCACGCATGCCAGGCGAGCGCGCTACCGCTTGAGCCACATACTCAGCCCCATTGAAAGATTGATTCATATCTTACCCCCTGCTAAAGGTTTACATTCCAAAATAATAATAATAATAATAATAATAATAATAATAATAAGGAAAAAACAAATATCCTGGGCAGTTTGATGTGCATTCTCTGGCAACCTAATTCTCAGTAAGTATACACAGAACCAAAAACATTTGAAGGATAAAAAGAAAAGTCCAGTGGGGAAAGGGGCAAGTAATAAATTAAGCCTCTACTGAATACTGGGTCTAAGAGAGCATTTTCTTCTTATCCTTCCAAGTTACTATCTCACTATTTTGTTTTCTTTTCTTTATAATAACATTTATCAGTATTAGAAATTTGTTTTCTTTTATTTATAATAAATTATATAAATAAAAATTATAGGAATTACCTAATTTATTTGATGACTTTCTGTTTGTCTTCTGCCACTGGAGATATGTTCCAGTGATACCAGTACTTCATCCTTGTTTACCATGTATTTTGAATACCTGGAGAGTGCTGGGTATACAGCAGGGACTCAAACTTAATTGAAGTACTAGTGAAATAAAGAAAACTGACTTTTTCCTAGGGAAAAAATTCTATTTTTCTAAAAAAACACAGTCAGGTCATAATGATAATTATAAAATGCCTTCATGCAGTGCTATGCTTTGGATATACTTTACCCTTTTTTTAGATTTAGAAATTGTTTTGCTAAAACTATTTTTAAAAACTTGATTGGAATTATATAATAATTATAAATAATTATTTAGTATGAATTATTTATTTATTTAATTTGGTCATTTTCAGTACAGTATTTTCAGGAATTGGATATGGCTGTTTAATTGTTCTTCTTCCCCCAAAGTTTCATGTGATTATTCTGTGAGCAATATTGGAAGGCACTGTGGAACTTTTAAGAGGTGGGGCCTGATGGGAAGTCCTTAGTCATGGTGGCATGCAGAAAATCTCATGTGAACCCTTGTTAGTTCTCCAGAAAGGATTGTTATATAGATGCCTGGTCCTCCTACCCTGCTAGCTTTCTCTGATTGTTGTTCAATATATAATCTCTTTGCTCCTGCATGCACTCCTACCATCGCTATCTGCTGTGGAGTGATACAGGCAAGAGCGGCTCTTGCCAAGCCTGCTCTATGCTATTTGGACTTTCAGCTTTCAAAACTGTGAGCTAAAGAAATCTCTTCTTCATAAGTAACTTGTGTCAGGTATTTTGTTATAGTCATGAAAAAGCTGATTATTACACATAGAATTCCAAATTGGTTGTCATTCTCCAGACATTAAGTACTTTGACTACCTTGTGTAAGAGTCAAAGATGGTGTTTTATCTGACTTCATTTATAATTAAAAAGACTTTGTGATAATTAGAGTTCCAGTTTTTGCTTGAGGATAGTATATAGAGATTTTGAGATGGGAATTAATTATAAACATGCTTAGAAGTTACTGAACTAAAAAATAACCTTTCTATAGTTTGGTTAAGTATCCTGTTTCAGTTAGCTTTTTCGCTGCTGTGACTAAATGACCTGACCAGCACAGTTGTAGCAGAGGAAGCATTTATTTGAGGGCTCATGGTTTCAGAGGTCTCAATCCATTGACAGCTGCCTCCATTCCTCAGGGCTCCAGGTGAGACAGAAACATCATGGTGGAAGAGTGTGGCAGAGGGAAGTGGCTTATGTGGTGAGAAAGAGCCCACTTGCCAGATATAAATATATACCCAAAGTCTCACCCCAATTCCCACCTCCTCCAGCCACACCCTACCCCTTCAATTACCACTCAGTTAATCCCTATCAATAAGAGCATTAAACCACTGATTAGGTTAAGATTCTTACAACCCAATCAATACTCCTCTGAACCTTCTTTCACTGTCTCACATGTGAGTACAGCACATCCAAACCATAACATATCTCTCAAAGGACCATGTGTTAACAGGCTTGGTTCCCAAAAAGACAATATTTGGAGGTAGTGGACCTTCAGAAAGTCAACCTTTTTGGGAGGTCCCTAGGACATGAGGGGCATCTTTCAAGGGGGTACCCTGATTTCTTTGTTGCCTTGCTCATGTGTTAAAAGGCTTGTTCTACCACATGCTCCTGCCATGATATACTGCAAGCTAGAGTCTCAAAAGCAATGAGGTCATTCAATCACAGACTTGAACCTCCAGGACAAGGAGCTGAAATATACCTTTTCTTTTCGTGAGTTAATTGCCTCAGGTATTTTGTTACAAATAGAAAGTTGACTAATGCAAGTCTGTTTTATTCATTTCACTAGGGCAAATGAGAACCTTCCATTGAACTACAAGGAGTATTCCATATTTTCATGCAGCTAAATACTAATTATATATGTATATACTTTTAAAGGAAATTTGGTATTTTAAAGGATATAAGGTTATTTAAATAAAGTAATACCTATAATCCAAATAATATGTCTAAAAGTTCTTTAAAAAGTCATACTTACTGGAGCTTGTGGTAATCATCTACTGCCTCATAATTTACACTCTGAGAAAAGGCTATTGCCTAAAAAAGAAAATTTAAGTTTATGTAAAACAGAATTAGGGATTGGGATTCTACTTTAGTAGCATTTTGTCTCCACATCTGTGTATGACAATATATTCTTTCAAAATATATTTAAATCTTTCTTTAAAAAAGAAAAATGATATACTTAGCATTCTTTCAAAATTCTTTTCCACTTCACAAATTCTAATTAGGTTCACCTTAATCAACTTAGTTACATTTTTGTTATTTTCCCTTTAAAATTTTTATTATCTTAGTTTTTTTATTTATATATCTTCTATCCCCCCCTCATTTGAATTTCCTCTTATTTTTATTTTTCATTCATTTCTGGAGCTTAGAAGACTTTAATTTTTCATCTGTTTTTTAATAATCTTGTCTCTGAAGCATTTCTTCTTTGATTTGGTTGTTTATCCTGTCTGTAGTTTGCTGTGTAATTATTTGCCTGATAATTTCCTCTGTTGTTTTTGAGTACTTTTTACAACGTTAATCTGCCTTTTACATAGATTCTTGCTGTTTTCTTCCCTCTGGATTATGTTTCATTTCAATCTTTAGCATTCCATAAGGTTGCTGTTGGCTCAGCATTAAAAAAAAAACATTTACAGAATATACATTATAGTAGAGGCAAAAAATAATAAGCCATACATTTCTAAAGTATATTAAGGGAAATAGTTATATCCCTATATTGCTTTTTGGTAAGTAACCTTACAAAAATGCTCTTGCTTATAATTAGGCACCAAAAATTTTATGTTGTCTTTAGTGAAATGTAGTTACAGTTTCCAAGCTTTGATTATTCTTGTCATTTAAATTATGCTCAACAGGGTGCAAGGTTGGTACAATATATGGAAATCAATAAATGTAATTCACCACATCAATAGACTTAAAGATAAGAATCACATGATTATCTCAAGGGATGCATAAAGAGCATTTCACAAAATACAGCATCCATTCATGCTCAAAACACTAGGAAAAACTAGGAACAGTAGGAACATGCTTCAACAGTGTAAAAGCTATATATGCTAAACCCAAGGCTAACATTATTCTAAATGGAGAAAAACTGAAGGCATTCCCTCTCAAAACTGGAACAAGACATGGATACCCTCTTTCACCACTTCTATTCAACATAGTCCTGGAAACTCTACCCAGAGCAATTAACAGAAGAAAGAAATTAAAGGGATACAAATAGGAAAAGAAGAACTCAAACTACCCCTATTTGCTAAGAACATAATTCCATATTTAGAAGACCCCCCAAAACTCTCATCAGAAAACTTCTAGAACTCATAAATAAATTCAGTAAAGTAGCAGGTTATAAAATTAACACCCATAAATCAATTGTATTTCTATAAATCACTGATAAGTCAACTGAAGGAGAAATTAGGAAAATTATCCCATTCACAATAACCTAAAAAAAATTGGAAATCATTCTAACAAAAGAGGTGAAAAGCCTGTACAATGAAAACTATAGAAACTAAAGAAAGAAATTGAAGAAGACCTTAGAAGATGGAAAGATCTCCTATGTTCTTGGATAGGCAGAATTAACATTGTCAAAATGGCTATATTTTCAAAAGCACTATACAGATTTAATGCAGTTCCTATTAAAATTCCAATGTAGTTGTTCATAGAAATAAAAAGCAGCCACAAAATTCACTTGGAAAAATAAGAGGCCCAGAATAGCCAAAGCAATCCTCAGTAACATAAGTGAAGTGAGAGGCATTACAACACCATCCCTTAAATTACACTACAAAGCTATAGTAATAAGACAGCATGGTATTGCTAACAAAACAGACAAGAAGACCAATGGAACAGACTAGAAGATACAGAGACAAACTCACATAAATATAGTTATCTTGTACTAGACAGAGGCATCATAAACATACATTGGAGAAAAGATAGCCTTTTCAACAAATGATGCTGAGAAAACTGGAAATCCATATGTAGCAAAATGAAATTAAACCCCTAATGAAATTAAATCACAAAACTTGACTCAAAGTGGATCCAGTATCTAGGCATTAGACCAGAGACCATGCACCTACTAGAAGAAAAAGTAGGCCCAAAGCTCCATCATATCAGCTTAGGAACCAAATTCCTCAATAAGAATCCTAAAGCACAAGAAGCAAAATTAAGAACCAATAAATGGGATGTTATCAAACTAAAAACTTTCTTCGTAGCAAAGGAAATAACGAAGAGCATCAGGAGAGAGCCTACAGGATGGGAAATATCTTTGCCGTCTGCATCTCAGATACAGCATTAATCTCCAGGATATATAAAGAACTCAAAAAACTTAACACACACACACACACACATGCACACACAACCCCAAAACCAACCCCCCCAACAACAACAAAAAACCAAAGAACCCAGTTGATAAATGGACAAAGGAACTAAACAGGCTCTTCACAGAAGAAGAAGAAAAAGCCAAAAAAAAAAAAAAAAAAAAAGAGAGAGAGAGAGAGAGAGAGAGAAATTATGCTCAAATTTGGGTTGGCAATTCAACCTACATATATGCATATTATTTTACATAATAAAATATATCTACATTATGGTGCTATTTAAAAATATATTCTATGAATGCAATCCTCTACTTAAAAATAATGAAGAAATGGTTTTGCAGAAATAAATGACAAAATTGAAAATATCTGGATTGGGGCTGGGGTTATGGCTTAATGGTAGAGTGCTCACCTAGCACATGCAAGGCCCTGGGTTTGATCCTCAGCACCATATAAAAATAAGTAAATAAAATCAAGATATTAAAAAAAAGAAAAAGAAAATATCTGCACTGTGGAAGAAACTATAAAGTGTTTCAGTGTATTTATTTTAAAACAATAAATAAAACTTTTAATAGTTAAAAATAATCAAATTGAGTATGCAACTATAATTTTAATAAAAAAAATTTTTAAAATGTCAAATATAATTTTGGCAGCAGATTAGGCATAACCAAAATTAAGTAAAACAGCAGCAACAACAAAAAAAAAGCTCTAAAGTGGGAGACTGGTCAGAAGAAACTATAGGAATACATTCTAGAGAGAGGAAAGGATGAACAATATAGAAAGAGAGTTAAAGGCTCGTGGGAAATTGATTGAGGAAGTTTAACATGACTAACTGATATTATAGAAGAGAAGAAGAAGGAGAAAGAGGTACAGACAGTATGTGACAAGCTATCTGATGAAAATGACGATCTACATATTAAAGTAGCCCAAGAAATTCTAAGCAGTGCAAAAGCACAGAAACTCAAATCTATACACATTACAGTAAAGCTACAGAAAGCAAAGAACAAAATTTTAAAAGCTCTCTGAGGGATGAAAGTTATGATTACAAGTGATATCTCAACAGTAACAATGCAGGCCAAAAAAAATTATATTTTTAATGTGCTCTATAGCCATAAAAATGTTTTTCAAGAATGAATATGTCTTCAGACAAAAAATATTGAGTATTTAATCACAAATAGCTGCTCGCTATGTACCTAAAGCAAAAGAAAAGAAATACAGGATGGGGGCACAATTTTTTTTTTGAAGATAGGGTAAATACATACTGCTGTATAAAATTATAATAAAATTATCTACTAGTATAAAAATAAAGTAGGATTAAAAATCTATGACTATGATAACATGAGTTTGGGAAAGAGTAAAATATTTAAATTTGGACTTGTATAAATTAAATATTTATGTCAAAATTTCTAAGGAAACCTGATTATAAATATAGAGTATGTAACTGCTAAACTAGAAGTAGGAGGAAAATGAAATGATAAAAGGTATGTAAAAAGATTGAAAAAAAAGAATATAAAATAAGTGGAAGGCAAATCACCAAATATGGCATTTATTGCAATGAATGTAAATACATTAAATACTATGGACAAAAGTAAAATATTTCAGATTGGATAAAAATAGAAAAAAATCAAAAAACACAAATATGTGATACTTATAGGGAATATATCTAAAATATAAGACAAAAGAAAGGTTAAAATTAAAGAGATTTTAAAATTTTAACCAGGTACAGTGGTGCATGCCTATAATCCCAGTGACTTGGAAGGCTGAGGCAGGAGGACTGCAAGTTTGAGGCCAACCTCAGCAACTCAGGGAGGCCCTGTCTAAAAAAACAAATTCATGCATAAATATAAAATGCTTTTTTGTTAATTAAGTCTCTATGAAAAGACAACTGACTATGTAAAGCAGAAATAACAGTAATGCATTGTGAAGTTCATAAAATATGTAGACGTAAAAGGTGTGACATCAATAAACACTGAAAATATTCATAGATTATGACATCAATAGCACACAGGACTTGAAAAATGGAAGTATACCATTACAAAGCTTTTAAACTATTCATGAAGTGATATGATGGTTTGGAAGGTAGACAGAAGGTAAGTGAAGATGTACCATAAATTCTAAAGCAACCAACCAACAAAACAAATAGCAATAGCTAAAATGTCTCACATAAAATATAATGAAATCATAAAAATATTAAATAAAAAAAAGAATGCAGAAAAAGTGGAAAAAGAAAAAAAAAGGGGTCAGATAGAAAACAAATAGTCAAGACACCAGCCTGCGCAGGACCCAGGATTTACAGTAGGTCCAGGTCCATCCCCTCCACCAGTGGGGCATACACCCACTGGCGGCACAGGACTAACTCTTCAGACCAGCAGACTACTGGGAAGCCAGGCCAAACCCAGATCCACCCACACCAGCCTGCGCAGGACCCAGGCTCACATTAGGCCTGGGTCCACCCCTCCACCTGCAGGCACCTGCCTGAGCCCAGCCTGTGGCACAGAACCACCTCTTCAAACCAGCGGGAGGTCAAGCCCAGCAGCCCAGATCCGCCCATACCAACTTGAATAGGACCAGGTCCAGGGTAGGTCCAAGTACCTTCCCCTCTCCCACCTGCGAGCCTAAGCCTAAAACACTTGCAGCTTGGGACACTGCAGTCACCGCCATAGCCTTCCCCACACCATAACCCTTAACTTTTGAACAACAGGGCCTAGAAGCAGGTGCATCTCCAAGCAGGCATCCCAAAGATAGTGTGAGGTCCACCCTTTCAGCCCCATCTCTGTAAGACATTGCTTCCATCTTTCATCTTGGGGTTCTTCAACTATTATCTCAAGTTACCTTGGCTATGGCTGCCACCACCTTTAGATTCAGTAGCATACATTGAGGGACACCAGCAGGGTCTGGAAGCCCAACATCAAGGTGAGGTATAGACAATCTGCACAGCTACTACAAGAATATAGGTTAGAGCTAGGGTTGTGGCTCAGCAGTAGAATATTTGCCTAGCACATGTGAAGCCCTGGGTTCAATCCTCAACACCACATAAAAATAAAAAGAATATAGGGTAGAAACTGTAATATTTTAGATCCATACTGCAAGAAAGGAAGACACATAGATAACATGAAAAAATAAGGGAGGAAAGTGCCCCAAACAAACCAGGACACTATAATAACAGAATCCATGGACAGTGAAGTTGATGAAATGTCAGAGAAGGAGTTCAGAAGGTTCATAATTAAAATGATCTGTGAATTAAAGAATGACCTAAATGAGGAAATACAGGCAAAAATTGATCACTCCAAAAAAGAGATAAGTGAGCAAATACAGGTAGCAAAAGATTACTTCCAGAAAGAGATAGAAGGCTGGCTTTGTAGCTCAGTTGGAGAGTACTTGCCTAGCATGTGTGAGGCACTGGGTTCGATCCTCAGCACCACATAAAAATAAAATATTGTGTCATCTACTATAAAAAATATTTTAAAAATATTTTAAAAAGACATAGAGACTTTGAAAAAAATAACAGTCAGAAATCATTGAAATGAAGGGTACAATAAACCAAATAAAAAACTCAATAGAAAGCATAACCAACAGACTAGATCACTTGGAAGAAAAAATATCAGATAATGAAGACAAAGTATACAATCTGGAAAATAAAGTTGATCACACAGTGAAGAAAGTTAGAAACCATCACAGAACATCCAAGAATTATGGGACAGCATCAAAAGACCAAATCTAAGAGTTATTGGGATAGAGGAAGGCGCAGAGTTTCAAAACAAAGGAATGCACAATCTCTTCAATGAGATAATATTAGAAAATTTCCCAAGCATGAGAAATGAATTGGAAAACCAAATACAAGAGGTTTACAGGACACCAAATGTACAAAATTACAGCAGATCGACACCTAGGCACATTAGAATGAAAATGCCTAGCATACAGAATAAGGATAGAATCTTAAAAGCTGCAAGAGAGAGGAATCAGATCCCACGGGGGAGACCAATTCATATCTCAATAGATTTTTCAACCCAGACTTTCAAACCCAGGAGATTATGGAACAATATATACCAAACTCTGAAGAAAATGGATTAAATGAGTATAAAATAAAATGAAAGTAGAGTGTTTCCCTGGGGAACTAAATAGATTTCCCTGGAAGAGTTTGATAAAGCAAGTCACTGAAGCAATAGCTAGATTAGGTATGAACAAGAGCTGACCGTGAAAGAGTGAGGAAAATTATAAAAGTCTACAACTTTCATTTCTTTGTCAGTATCTTTACATGTTTTTGAATTTTTCTTTTTATCAAAGAAATTGAAATAGGAACGCAGAGATAATGCATTATGAGTAATGTAAGAAAAGAGATGAGGAACTTCAAAAAGACTGAGTTCAAAGAAAAGATTTTGGTCCTCTATTTAAAGATAAACTAATGTGTATTCATTTATTTCAGGTAACATGATATGTTTATGTGTGAGGTGTGTGTGTGTGTGTGTGTGTGTATGACATTATACACACACACACACACACACACACACACACACACAATGATTTCCTGCTTTAACTGACTTTGGAATTAACGTAACATTTTCCATTCCATTGTATTACATAAGATGTTCACTATTGGGGCTGGAGTTGTGTCTCAGTGGTAGAGTGAGTGCTTATCTAGCAAATGTGAGGCACTGGGCTCAATTCTCAGCACCATATGAAAACCAAACTAAATAAAATAAAGGTATTGTGCCCATCTACCACATTATATATATATATATATATATATATATATATATATATATATATATATATATATATATATATATAAAGATGTACAACTAAAAAAATATATATAAAAAGCATAAATGTATATGCTTGAAGAAGCTGAGTCTAAAAAGAGGGAATAGGGAACAAAAACTGCCACTTGAGTTATACAGTGCTTGAGAAGAAACTGAAGATGTCACCTGTTCATGTTATAACATTAATTGGAAAAGCAGTATATAAAATAATATATACAGTATAATGATGGTAGATTATTTCCAAAGATGACTGCAATAATTCCCCCCATTCCTGTGTACACATCTCTTTACAGTATAATATTGTTATTACTGTATAAGAGGTAGATTCTATTTCCCCATCTTGTGAATTAGAGCTGGCTTTGTGACTTGCTTTGACCAATAGAATGTGGTCAAACCTAGACCCCAGGAGTTCTTATACCTTTTGCTTGTCTTTGCACATTGCCTTGAGACTGCCACATAAAGGAGCCAGGACTGAGAAACTGTGTGGAGCAGGGGACTGAGGCCTCTTAGACTAACAAGTTAGTACTAACACCAATCACATGACATGTCAATAAAGGCTGTCTTTGATCATCCGGTTCTAGATGAACAACCAGATGACTAAAGCCACATGAGTGGGCCCAGATGAAACAAGCAGAACTGCTCAGCTACTCAGAGCCTAATGATTGACCTACAGAATTGAACTGGTTGCTATTGGAAGCCATTAGTTTTAAGGTGGTTGTTATACTATAATACATAACAGAACTCTACAAAAAAAGCCGGGGCGGGGCAAGCTTTGGTTTAAGTGTGTCTCCTAAAAGCTTGTTTGTTAGAAATATAATCCCCCAATTCACATTAATGTAATTTGGAGGTGAGACCTTTGGGAAGTAATTAAGATTAGATGAGCTCATGAGGATGAGACCTCCATGATGAAATTAGTAACTTTACAAGAAGAGAGTTGAGCTAGCTCTGTCTTGCCATGTGTTGCCCTCTACCATGTTATGATGGAGAAGTAGTCCTCACCAGATGCCAGCTCCATGCTTTGCAGCTTTGGAGCCTCTAGAACTGAGAGGTACATAAATTTGTATTCTTTATGACTTACCCAGTCTCAGATATTCACCTAAAAATGGACTAAGCCAGAAATGAACCATATAAGTGACAAAAAAGAGTTTTGAAAAGAATGTTTTTAGGTGGCAAGGCCTTAAATATTGAAAGTAAAAACTGTGGTTCAGGAAGTGATGATTTATCACATTATAATTTATTAAAAAACACATATATATTTCAACATTTTCCCAGCTAAATCTAGAATAAAAATCTATGTGTAAAAAATGATAATATTATACATTTGTATTTATTACAATCAAATAAAGAAAATTAAAATATTTACTTACCAGACTTTTAGAGCAGTGTCCTAAGGCAATTTCATAATTAATGCTTTGTTTCCATTCTAATATTTTTGGGCCATATTGTTCCATTATAATATTTAGACCAAAGTTTTCTGGATAAATTATTTGAGCCCAAATGGACAGGACATTTCCCTTGTCCAAAAAGTAAAACATATGGGAAATATTATTATGAAATGCCCTGTATGGGCAGTTATCTTTTTCAAGGTGAGTTACACTTTTTACTTCCAGATCTAAGGGATATTCTTTTAATTGTACTGTGCCATCATCAAGAACATATGCAAGACATACTTGAGTAGATGTACCAATCAACAATAATGATTTTGTCGTTTTAGGTGTCCATGAATGTAGCTTTACCACTTTTCTAATATTAATCTTGAAATAAAACATTATATTGTTTTCCATTTTTACCACAATGTTTCCATAATAATCTGAAAAAAAGAGACAAGTTTTTTTATTCTAAGCAACTATAAGTCTGTTTTATTTAAATGTACTTTTAATTAAATATTTTTTCATAATGACTCTTTATATACTTTGAGAAAATTAGAGAGTGCAATCATGAATCATAACTTGACATTGCATTCGAGAACTTCTTTCCTACTTCTAGAAACCATTTTCTTATATGTACTGTACCTCCAGATATGTGATAATGTGCATCATTTACATAGGGGAAAAAGATCTGGAATTAAATGTATCAAGTAATATTAAGAGTATGGCAAGAATAGTATTATTAGAAAGGATTATGCTACAGACTGATTTGGGTTTCCCTTAAATTCATATGTTGAAGCCCTAATCCCTATTATGACTATATTTGGAGGTAGGTCCTTTAAGGTGGTAATTAAGATTAAATGAAGTCCCTTACAAGGATACAGGTCCTTGTAAGAGGAAGAGAACCCTGGGATCTCTCTCTGTGCCCACAGAGAAGAAAGTCTATGTGAGGACATAGTGAGGAAGTGGCTGTTTGCAAGCCAGAATAGAGGTCTCACAGGAATCCAGTCCTGACACTACCTTGATCTCTGACTGACAGAGATGTGAGAAAATAAATTTCTGTTGTTCAAGCTACCTAGCCTACAGTATTTTGTTGGCACCCCTAGCAGACTAATATAATTAGAGTTAAGGAATAGGAGTGAGAGTGAGTAGGAATGGTATAAAGCCCTCCTCTACAGGTTCACTCATAGCAGATAATAATCAACTTTCCCTCCCTTAATAGAGTGTTGTGCATAGGACAGAGCAGGTCATGGAGGGTGAGTGTCTTACCCTCTTTGGTTTTGTTACCATCTGGGTAAAAATAAAAGAATAGTTGGACTGGTTTTTCTTTCGAGATGTGACATTTTCTTGTATACCCTTTAGGGGCATATCTTCTTTCAGATATGCCTCTAGAGGTGTTTTTCAGAGGACACCAGAGATGACTGGTCAACAGGAGCAAGATGGATGGATCCATAGGTTCAGGGATATGTTGTGCCTATGCACCTTACATTTGGAAACTAAATCATTAACATTTTAATACATTGCCATAAATTATGTCCTCATCAAAGTTACCTAATCAGAAATAGATGCAATGTGGGAGAATGACATGATATACTCTTTGTTGAATGAAAAAGTAATTGTAGAATACATACACTATAATGATAGCTAATATTTAAAACCTCATAAAATAAAACCATATATGGTTTTAAGAATATATATATATATATATATATATATATATATATATATATATATATTATCCAAATTGCTTAGCAATATGGTCTCTCTAATTTTCGATGGTAGGCATTATACCCAGATCTTCATGTATGCTAAACATGCCTCTACCACTGAGGCACACCCCTAGCCTTGGTCCCTATTTATGCAGCAAGGTTTTTCTCTTGCCATTTTTTGCCCCATGCTTTATTAGTCATATTGAATTAATTTCAGTTTAACAAATCAGACATGTTCTTTCTGCCAACAGTCCTTTTTTCATGTGCTGTGTTCTCTGCTTGGAATGCTTCCTCAATCCCTCATTCAGTCAGTAACTCCATTTTTCTAGTGTCTATGCTCTACCCCTTGTTTCAGTTTAGAATTCAGTTCCTCCACACCTTATTTTCTGATCCCATAAATCTTGATTAAAGGCTTTTCCTATAAGTGTTCATAGCACATTTCCTTTTGCAGATCACACTGCTGACTTAAAAATATTATTAAATAACCAAAGAAAATTAAGAATGTTTAGAAGAAAATGACAGTAAGAACACTATATGTAAATTCTGATGGGATGAAGAGTTTATAGAGAAGTCATAGCTTTCTTCTTGTTTATAGCTTTAAATGAAGACAGAAAAAGACTAAAAACAAATACCCTAGTTATTTCATTTAAGAAGCAGCCACAGATCACCAAAATTATAAAGAGAAAGCAGATATGGAGAACTGATAATGACAATAGCTTCTGAGTCCAGGGATCAGATCACTTACAGATTTTCAGACCATGGTAAGAGTTTTGGATTTATTGAGTGAAATAGGAAGCCTAGCAAGAGGGTATTTTTTTTTTAAATTTTCTTAATTGTCAATGGACTTTATTTATTTGTACCTCACACATGCTAGGCAAGTGCTCTACCAATGAGCCACAAACCCACCCTTAGTAAGAGTTTTAAGCAGAGGAATAAAATGATTTAACATATACTTTAGAGTCTCACTCTGGTTTGGGTGGACTATAATTTGGTGGAGGATGGGGATGCAAGAGACCGTATTCACCACTGTGATGAAAATACCTGACAAGAACAACTTAGAGGAGGAAAGACTTTATTTTGATTCATAATTTCAGGGGATTTGGTCCATGGTCAGGTAGTTCCAAGGCAGAAACATCATGGCAGGATAGCATGGAGGAGGAAATCTGCTCAGCTTGTGGCAGTTGGAAAGTGGGGGAAGTAGGGTGGGTGGGTGGGGGAAGGAGCTGGGGAGAAGATAAACCTACCCAGGGTGAGCCCACAACAGCTTACTTCCTTCAATTGGTTATACTCTCTGATATTGTATTCAGCTATTCAGGAGCTCTCATGATCCAGTCATTGTCTAAAAGACCCGCCTCTGAAACTTGCTGCACTGGGGTCTATGCTTACAACATGAGACTTTAGGGGGACATTTCACATCAAAACTGTAACATTTTGCTGTGATCCCCCAAAAGCTCATGCCTCTCTTACAATGCAAAGTGCATTCAGCCCATCTCCAAGAATCCCTGTAAACTTAATTCCAGCATTCTCAAAAATCCTAATCCAAAGTCTCCTCTGAGACTCAAGGCAAACTCTTTGAGTTCCTAAAGCAAGCTACATAAATCCAACATACAATGGTACAGAGCATACATTCCCATTCCAAAAGGGAGGGAATAGGGACATAGAAAGGAGAGATGAGACCAAATCAAGGCTGAAACCCAGCAGGACAAACAAGTCTCATATCTCTGTATCCAGCATCTGAGGCATATAGCAGTGAGATGTGGGATCCAAAGATATGAGGCAACCCCACATTTATGGCCTTGCTATTTGCAGCCCTCATGGCCTCTCTTGGCCTGGCTCTGCTCATTTCCTGCAGCTTTCTTCAGTAGATATTCCACATTCCTGGTATCTCTTAATTCCTGATATCTCCACTGCAGCTTTGACTTTACTTTCACAGCTTCATGCATCAATCCTCTCTGGGACTTCTCATAGGGATGCCAATCCTGACACACATTGCTTGGTCTCCCAGACCTTCCTTTGAAATCTTGGTGGAGGCCTCCATGGTCCATAATTCCAGTATTTTGCATTTTTGCAAAATCAACACTATGTGAATGATGCAAAGGTCTACCACCAGCTCAAACAGTAGCCAGTACCCTTTGAACCATGGCTCCACTAGCCTCTGATAAAACAAATCCTGGGGAAATAATTTTCTATGAATCCCTGTGTTATCTCTTAAAACAAAACCTTTCAAATGAGTTTTCTGTTTTATGCCCTTGAGCCTATGGTATGGGGCAGGGGTGGGAGGATTCCTGTTGATTCTTGAAATCCCCTCAAGGCATCTTTTCTATAGTCTCTTTGAAAAGTCCTTGGTTTCTCTTCAGTGGTGCTAATCTCTTCAACAATCACATCTTTCTTGGCCCCAATTTTATGTGAATTTTTTTTCTGGCCATACTGCAAATTTTTCAAATCCTTCTCTTCTGCTTTTTGCACCTAATCCTCACAGGAAACCTGGTTAAAAGTTTTCAAAAATACCCACCCCACCACCTGAATGCTGTGATGCCTTGAAAATTTCTCAGCCAGATTAATTGTTCATCACTTTTAAAATTTTGTCTTACACAAAGTCTCAGGATATGGACAAAATGTAGACAACTTCTTTGCCAAAGACATAAATGGCCTCTAGTCCTATAGAGTCTTCCTTTCCATATGAAACTTCATGAACACAATCTTTACTGTCCACATTCCTATTGGCATTCTGGTCTTCCAAGATTACACCAGAATAGTCCATTAAGCTCTGCTTACAACATGATAAGGCTTCTCCAGCCTCCATCTACAAACTTTTTCAAACTCCTCCCATAAACTAGTTCCAAAATATATTACATGGTTAGGTATAGTCACAACAATGACCCTAATTCTTGATATAAATTTCTGTGTTAGTCAGCTTTCATTGCTGTGACCAAAATACTTGAGAAGAAAATTTAAAGGAAGAAAGATTTATTTTAGCTCATGGTTTTAGAGAATTCAATCCATGGTTGATGACTCCAAGATAGAAACATCATGGCAGAAGAGATGGCAGAACTTCTCAGTTCATGGTAATCAGGAATTGGGGAGGAGATAGGAGCTGAGGAGAGGATTAACTCCTTCAGGGCATGCCCTGGGGGACCTCCTTCTTCCAAGTAGGTTACACCTTTCAGTATTCCATTTAGCTGTCAACTAATCCACTTGGTTTGAAACTTGCTACAGGGAGGACTATACTTGCAACATTCTAGATATTGCTTGATCTTGCTAGGAGGGTGGGAGGGACACACATTCTAGATACAAACCATAACAAATGGTAATAGAGACTTCATAAAATCTACTGCATATATGGGCTAGAAAGGATGGGGATTGGACTGGGAGCAGCAAAAAAAAAAAATGGTTAGGTTTCAAATTAAATCTTAAAACAAACAAACAAACAACAGCACCTTTTAGATAAATTCCAACAGGATTCACCAATGGATTGGCTATGGGATGAGAAGGAGGAGAATTCAAATATGAGGTCAAGATTTGTGGCCTACAGGACTGGAAAAATATAATTGCCATTTGCTGGATGAGGAGGACAGTAGAAAGAGCAGGCTGAAGTTGGGATGAGGGGTCAAGAACTCATTTTTGGATATGTGAAGTTTGAGATGCCCATTTGTCATCTAAGCAAAGGTATCAGGAGGCAATTAGAAAGAGAAGTAAGGAGATCAGGATGGGGGTCCCAGCTGCAGGGCAAAAAGTGAAGGTAAACATAGCTCAGCCATCTGAAGACCAAACTCTAAGATGCTTCTCCATTTAGGAATCATGATGACCAGGATAAAAAAGAGGCTGAGGAGAAATAACCAGTGAAGCAGAAGGAAAACTCTTCCACCAACATCACACACAAAAGAACCCCAATTATTTCCTAGAAGTCAAGTGAAAAAAAAGAAAAGGCCATACTGAGCTGTTTCAAATGCTGCTGACAGGTCATGTAAGGTGACTGCAAACTTACCTCTGGAAGAGCAACATAGAGGTTTTTTAAAAACATGGGTCAAGGCTTCCATCTAGGACAACAGCCAGGACCCAGAAGACCATCACCAAGGACCCTGAAGTCCTGGTTACACCAGAGGTGAGGTATTGGTAACCTGCAGGAACACTATAAGATTATAGCATAGAAACTATACTACATCAGATCCACACTGCTAGAGAGGAAGACACATGAACAACATGACAAAAACAAAGGAAGAAAATGCCCCAAACAAACTGAGATGCTACAATAATAGAATCTATTGACAGCACAGTAGATGAAATGTCAGAGAAGGAGTTCAAAATTCACATAATTAAAATGATCTGTGAAGCACAGAAAAATATAAGACAGGTGTTACAGGCAATACAACAAAGAGATTAGAGAGCAAATACAGGCAATAATTGATCACTCCAACAAAGAGAGCAAATAAAGAGCAAAAAATAACTTCAAGAAAGAGATACTCTGAAAAAATATTAAACAGAAATCCTTAAAATACAGAAAACAATAAACTAAATTTAAAAATCAATAGAAAGCATCACCAACAGATTAAATCACTTGGAAGACAGAACCTCAGGCAATGAAGACAAAATATATAATCTTGAAAATAAAGTTGTCCACACAATGAAGATGGTAAGAAACCATGAACAGAATGTCCAAGGATTATGGGATAACATGAAAAGACCAAATCTAAAAATTAATGGGTTAGAGGAAGGCATAAAGATACAAACCAAAGGAATGCACAATCTCTTCAATGAAATAATGTCAGAAAATTTCTCAAACGAGAGGCTTATAGGACACCAAATGTACAAAACTACAACAGATCCAAACCAAGGCACATAATAATGAAAATGCCTAGCATACAGAATAAGAATAGAATTTTAAAAGCCACAAGAAAAAAGTTTCAGATTACATATGTTCGAATTTTAGCAGTTTTCTCAATCCACACCCTCAAAGCTAGGAGATCCTGGAACAACATATATCAAACACCGAAATAAAATGGATGCCAACCAAGAATGTTACATCCAGAAAAATTAAGCTTCTGATTTGATGATGAAATAAAAACCTTCCATGATAAACAACAGTTAAAACAAATTACCATGGGCTGGGGTTGTGGCTCAGCAGTATAGTGCTCTCCTAGCACGTGCAAGGCCCTGGGTTCAATCCTCAGCACCACATAAAAATAAATAAATAAATAAATAAAGGTATTGTGTACAACTACAAAATAAAAATTGAATATCTAAAACAAACAAACAAACAAACAATAACAAAAAGCCAATTTACCACTAGCAAGCCTATACTATAGAACATTCTCAGCAAAATATTCCATGAGGAGGAAATGAAAAACAACAATGAAAATCAGCAAAGAGAGGAAAATCCAATCAAAAGAGAAAGTCAAGTTAAAAACCAAAAATAAATCAAAATAACTGGGAATACAAACCATATTTTAATAATAACCTTGAATGTTAATGGCCTAAACTCCTATCAATTAAAAGACATAGACGGGCAGATTGGCTTTTAAAAAAAGATTGAACAATATGCTGCCTTCAAGAGACTCATCTCATAGGAAAATACATCCACAGACTGAAGGTGAAAGGTTGGGAAAAAACATACCACTCACATGGACTGCAGAAACAAGCAGGAGTTTCCATCCTCATATCAGATAAAGTGGAATTCAAACCAAAGATAGTCATTTCATACTGCTTAAGGGAATCATACATCAACAAGACATAGAATCATAAATATGATTCTCCAAACAATGGAGAATCTATGTATATCAAACAAGTCCTTCTCAATTTCAAGAATCAAATGGACCACCACACAATAACACTGGGTGACTTTAACATACTTCTCTCACTACTGGACAGATCTTCCAAACAAAAACTAAACAAAGAAACCATATAACTCAATAATACAACCAATAACTTAACAGACATATACAGAATATTTTATCCATTAACAAGTGAATATACCTTTTTCTCAGCAGCACATGGATTTTCTTTAAAATAGAACATATGTTATGCCAAAAAGCAAGTCTTAGCTAGAGATACTACCTTGCATTCTTTCTGACCATAATGGAATGAAATTAGAAACTGATGATGAAATAAAAAATAGAAACTACTCCAACACCTGGATACTAAACAATACATTAGTGAATAATGCATGGATAACAGAAGATATCAGGGAGGAGATAAAAAAAATTCTTAGAGGTAAATGAGAACTCTGATACAACATATCAAAATCTCTGGGACAGTATGAAGACTATGTTAAGAGGAAAGTTCATTGCATTGAGCTTGTTAATTAAAAGAATAAAAAGTCAACAAATAAATGAACTGACATTACATCTTAAAGTTCTAGAACAAACCAATACCCAAAGTAGTAGAAGATAGGAAATAATTAAAATCAGGGCTGAAACCAATAAAATTGAAACAAAAGAAACAATAAAAAATTGACAAAACAAAAAGCTGGTTCCTTGAAAAAAATAAATAAAATTGATAAACCCTTAACCACCCTAATGAAAAGAAGGAGAGAGAAAACTCAAATTACTAAAATTCATGATGAAAAAGAAATATCAGACACTGTTGAAATACAGAAGATAATTAGAAACTATTTTGAAAATTTATACTCCAATAAAATAGAAAATCCTGAAGACACAGTCAAATTTCCAGAGGCATATGATCTACCTAAACTGAATCAGGAGGACACACACAATTTAAACAGATCAATTTCAAGCAAGGAAATAAAAGACACTGTCAAAAAATTACCAACCAAGAAAAGCCTGGGACCAGATATATTCTCAGCTGAGTTCTATAAGACCTTTAAAGAAAAATTAATACCAATACTCCTCAAATTATTCCATGAAATAGAAAAGGAGGGAACCCTATCAAACTCATTTGATGAGGCTAGATTCACCCTGATTCCAAAACCAGACAGATATACCAAAGAAAGAAAATTTCAGATCAAATGGGATGCAAGGTTGGGTCAACATATGGGAATCAATAAATGTAATTCATCACATCAATAGACTTTAAGACAAGAATCATATGATTATGTCAATAAATGCTAAGAAAGAATTTGATTAAATACAGCACCTCTTCATGTTCAAAACACTAGAAAAACTAGAGATAGTAGAAACATACCCAAACATTGTAAAAGCTGTCTCTAGTTCTACTATCTCTATGATAAGCCCAAGGTCTATATTATTCTAAGTGGAGAAAAATTAAAAGCATTCCCTCTAAAAACTAGAACAAGACAGGGATGTCCTCTTTCACCACTTCTATTCAACATAGTCCTTGAAACTCTAGCCAGAGCAAACAGACAGACAAAAGAAATTAAAGAAATATGCATAGGAAGAGGAGAACTCAAACTATCATTATTTGCTGATGACATGATTCTATATTTAGAAGATCCAAAAAATTCCACCAGAAAATTTCTAGAACTCATAAATGAACTTAGCAAAGTAGCAGGATATAAAATTAATACCCATAAACCAAATGCATTTCTATATATAAGCAATGAATCCACTGCAAGAGAAATTAGAAAAAACACCTATTCACAATAGCCTCAAATAAATAAATAAATAAAATACTTGGGAATCAATCTAACAAAAGAGGTGGAAGACCTCTACAATGAGAACTACAGAACACTAAATAAAGAAATTAAAGAAGACCTCAGAAAATGGAAAGATCTCCCATGCTCTTGGATAGGCAGAATTAATATAGTCAAAATGGCCTTACTACCAAAACTATTCTGAGGATTTAATTCAATTCCTGTAAAAATCCCAATGACATTCTTCATAGAGCTAGAAAAAGCAATCACGAAATTCATTTGGAAAAATAAGAGACCCAGAATAGTCAAGGCAGTCCTTAGCAAGAAGAGTAAAGCAGGAGGCATCACAATACCAGACCTTAAACTATATTACAAAGCAATAGTAACAAAAATGGCATGGTATTGGTGCCAAAATAGACATGTAGACCAATGGTACAGAATAAAAGACAGAGAGACAAACCCACATAAATATGGTTATCTCCTACTAGACAAAGGTGCCAAAAACATACATTAGAGAATATATATCCTCTTCAATAAATGCTGCTGGAAAAACTGGAAATCCATATGTAGAATGAAATTGAACATCTATCTCTCATCCTGAACAAAAATCAACTCAAAGTGGATCAAAGACTTAGACATTAGAACAGAGACCCTGCACCTAATAGAAGAAAAAGTAGGCCCAAATCTTCATTATGTTGGCTTAGGACCTAAATTCCTGAACAAGATTCCTAAAGCACAAGAAATAAAATCAAGAATCAACCAATGGGATGGATTCAAACAAAAAGCTTCTTCTCAATAAAGGAAACAATAACATGGTGAGAGAGCCTACAGAATAGGAAAACAATCTTTAACATATGCTCCTCAGACAGAGGATCTAAAAAGAACTAAAAAACCTTAACATTAAAAACAAAAAAACAAAACAAAACAAAAAAAAAACAAAAACAAAAACAAAAAACAAAAAACCAATCAATAAATGGGCTAAGAAATTGAACAGACACTTTGCAGAACCAGAAATACAACCAATCCACAAACATGAAACAAATGTTCATTATCTCTCGTAATTTGAGAAATGCAAATCAAAACTATTCTAAAATTTCATCTCATTCCAGTCAGAATGGCAATTATCAAGAATACAAGTAATAATAAGTTTTGGTAAGGATGTGGGGAAAAAGATACACTCAAACATTGCTGGTGGGGCTGCAGATTGGTGTAACCACTCTGGAAAGCAGTATGGAGATACCTCAAAAATGGATCCACCATTTGACCCAGCTGTCCCACTCCTAGGTTTATACCCAAAGGACTTAAAATCAGCATACTACAGTGATGAAGCCACATCAGTGTTTATAAGCAGCTCAATCCACAATATCTAAACTATGGAAACAACCTAGATGCCCTTCAACAGAGGTATGGGTAAAGAAAATATCTTTACATATCTTTGTGTATATCTTTACATATACACAACAAAATATTACTCAGCTTTAAAGAAGAATGAAATTATGGCCTGTGCAGGTAAATGAATGGAACTAGAGAATATCATGTTATGTGAAGTAAATCAATCCCCCAAACCAAAAGCTAAATGTTTTCTCTGATAAACGGATGCTGATCCATAGTGGGGCAGGGAATAGGGAAGAATGAAGGAACTTTGGTTTGTGTAGAGGGGAGTCAATGGAGAGGTGGGGTTGTGCAGGTGGGAAGGACAGTAGAAAGAGACAGATATTATTACCCTATATACATGTATGATTACACTAGTGGAGTGACTCTGAACCATGTACAACCAGAGGAATGAGAAGTTGTGCTCCATTTGTGTACTGTTAGACCAGGACGCAAGAAAAGACCACTGACTCCAATTAAAATCAAATTAAAGCAAGCTTATTATTTCGACCGGCCAGGCTGCCTCTCTCTCTCCCAAAACAGCGGGAACAAGACAGCAACCCCACCTTTTCTGGCTTTATAGCCCAGAAAGTTACACAAAAGGGGGGTTACAGATAACAGAACTCTGACAAGCATCACACTAATGGTAGTTTACATTTTTTGCTGGCCCCAACATGAAAATTTATGAGGACCATTAGAGCTTCAGAGAGGATCATTGTCTGGCCAGGGAAGGCCAAGATTTGTGAGGCGTCACTAAAGTTTCAGAGAGGGCTGCTATCTGGTCAGAGAGCCAGGCATGGGTGAGTTCAAGGCACAGGCAGGCATTCCAAGCAGGTTCAGAATTTGCAGTAATTTATAGTAAAGCCAAAATTATCTTTTCATGGCTTTGTGGCAAGATGGCTCCCAATTTTAATAAAAGATCAGGTTGGGTCTATCATTTACAATATGTCAAGATGCATCCTACTGTAAAATTAATTAATTAATTTTTAAAAACTTGGGTAGAACAGTTTCTAGGAACCATTTGATCAGAGCAGATTCAAGAGGGAATGAGAGGAAAGAGAAAAAATGGAACTAGGTAATACTTTTTATAGAAAAGGGAAACAGAAAATTACCCAGTTGAAGAGTAACATGGGGTCAAGAAAGAGTACAAATTAAGGTGGTATTTTCATTTCTACCTTGGACAGTAAAATCATGGATACTATTAATTGAAGTCTGGCAGTATTTCTCAAGGCATATTTGTACAATCTTCTATCTAAACACAAAAGTCCCATATGATAGATTAGGAAACTGATGCTTGGATAGGTTAAATGACTTAAAGGACTTGTTCATGGATTTGAATACAGGTCCACCTAAATCAACTATGCTTGTTTATGGGTTGAACAATGCTCCTCCAAAAAGATATGTTGAAGTTCTAACCCCTAGGACCACTTCAGAATGTGATCTTACTTGGAAATAGGATCATTACAGACATAGTAAAGATAAAGTCTCACTAAAGTAGGGCAGGCCCCTAATCCAATGTGACCAGTGGCCATATGAGGACAAGTAGGGAGAGGGCTCTATGATGACAAGGCAGAGATTGGAATGACAGTTTCAAAGACGAGGACGAGCAAGGACCAGAAACTCAGAAGAAGCAAAGAAAGATTCCCCTATAGGATTCAGAGGGCACGGGGCAGCTTGAGCCTTGATTTCTGACTTCCAGCCTCCAGAACCATGAAACAATATATTTCTATTGTTTTACACAACCTCCTTTGTGGTATTGTCTTAAAGGATCCCAGGCAATTAAGGCAGCACAATGGTACCTCCCACACAGACGATGCCTAATATAAATTGCTTAGTTAGTATCTTCTCATGGACCAAAATGAAACTCTGAAAGAAAGAACTTGAGTTTGCCGTTCTGCTATGTGAACACATCATCAACAACGGTTGAATTTAAAATCTCTTCATTTTTAGGTGGTAAAAAGTTCACCATTTGCCATCCAAATACCAACATCATATGGGAACATTTAAAATTGCCACATCTTCATAAGGAAGATGTTTGTAATAAAATCTAGAATAATTTCAGAAAGAATTGAGAATAACTTACCTAAAAAAATATCATGAATAATGCTGTCATCTGATAATATTGATAGGTTTTTAACCCCTGCATTTGTTTCTATAATTCCGGCACTGGTGAAATTTTGGTAATAATAGTATATACTATATTTATCCCATAGTATTAAATTTGGCATTGCTGAAAATAGAAAACGTGGAATTAAGAAAGTGTCAATGGGAACATCTAACATAAAGTCTTGGTACACCCACTCTTTTGAATCTTCATTATACATCACTAAGTAAATTCTCTTGTTGGCAGTGCATGTTGTGCTGCAGTAATTTACAAACACGGCAATTTCCAGAGGGTGCCCTGTATATTCAAGATTGTGTATTGTCAGAGTACAGGTTGGTGGGAGATTTAAAAGAGCTTTCAGGTCTGTAGTAGTTGTCAGTTTCATATATCTATCTGGAGAATATCCAAGGTAAATTTCATTTTTTGTCCAGATCGCTATATCGCTTTTTTTTCCTTTAGTCTGTGAAAACAAAATTGAAAACAATTAGAAAAATCTTCAGTTTTAGGGATAAGTCTAACAATTCCTATGTTCTAGTTTACTACATTTAAAAATAAAAGGTAGGGGGCTGAGGGTATAGCTCAGGCGTAGAGAGGGTACTTAGCATGCATGAGAACATGGGTTCAATCCCCAGCACCAAAACATAAATTGACAAAGTGAAAGGTAGTAATTACCAAGCTCAGTTTTGTTTTACATTAAATTAAAATGTATCACATTTTATTTAATAAAAATATATCACATTATATATAATCATAAAAGCTTGTCCATTAGATTTATTCTTCCATATGCTGTTTCTATCCAATTAATAAGCATAAATTCCCTTTTAACTAGTTTTTCTTTTAATTTTTATTCATTCTTTTGTTATATAGGACAGTAGAATATATATTGACATATTATACATACAGGTAATATAACTTCCCATTCTTGTGGTTGTACATGATGTGGAATTACACTGGTAATATATATGAAAAATAGGAAATATAAGTCCAATTCATTCTACTGCCTTTCCTGTTCCCATCCCCTCTCCCCTCCCAACATTTCTTCTATCCTCCCCTCCATGTGTGTTAGCATCCGTATATTAGAGAGAACATTTGGCCTTTTGTTTTTTTTGGGATTGTCTTATTTTACTTAGCATATTCTCCAGATCCTTCAATTTACTGGCAAATGCCATCATTTCATTCTTCTTAACAGCTGAGTAATATTCCATTATATATTTTCTTTATCCATTCATCTGTTTGAAGGGCTCCTAGGTTGACTCCATAGCTTGGCTATTGTGATTTTAAGTCCTTTGGGTATATGCTGAGGAGTGGGATAACGAGGTCAAATGGTGGTTCCATTCCAAGTTTTCCAAGGAAACTGCATACTGCTTTCCAGAGTAGTTGCACCAATTTTCAGTCCCACTAACAATGTATGAGTATACCTTTCTTCCTCATATCTTTTCTAACATTTATTGTTAATTGGGTTCTTAATAATTGCCATTCTGACTGAAGTGAGATGAAATCTCAGTATAGTTTTAATTTGGGTTTCTCTAATTGCTAGAGATGAATATTTTTTCCCCCCTCTGTCCTCTGCATGCTGCTGTGAGATATGTGGCTTCTTTCCCATACAAGGATATTGTACAGTGTGACTTGTGTGACTTTCAGTTTGTCGGGCAGTGCCTTTGATCTCTAAACACTCTGTAACCAGATACGCCTCAGTCCTCCTAAAAATACAGGTTCCTTTAATTCCCTTATCCTTCCACTTTGCTCATTAAGGGACTGCTCTGGCCATGGCAGTGGTGTGGTGTTGGGGTTTCTTCTTTATTTTATTATATCCAATCTCCTGAGTCCCCAGTCTGCTTTGTCCAGTATTAAATTTCAGTAAACCCCCTGCCATTTTTTCTTCACCCACCTTGCAGAGAAGCTTCCTGTCTGCTTTCTTGGTTTTATGCCACAGAGCAATCAGGAAAGTCACCTTCTCTATTCTGCCATCTTGAAACCCTCCCAATTTCCTTTTCATTCTTTAATACACAATCTTTAATGCATCATCTGGCTAGGATTTTACCTTGATGTTTATTTAAAGTCAAAATATAAGAAATATAATTTTTGAATTCTAGATCCCTTGGATATCAGATAGAAGGGAGAAATTAAAACCTTAGACTATTCAGTACTGTTGGGAGTCGCCCCAGCTCCAAAGACTAACTTCCCCATCCCCCAAGAAGAGGCGTCCAATGGTGAGCCCTGTTGGCTCACATGATCCTTACCCACCAATCAGAGCCCTACTGGCTCACATGATCCTTACCCACCAATCAGAGCCCTGCTGGCTCACCTGATCCTACCCACCAATCAGACTAGCCCTGCTGGCTCACCTGATCCTTACCCTCCAATCAAAAAGTACCCCATTCCAACTGTCAAACCACCCCTGGCTCTATAAATATGCAGAGCTGTTCCTCAATAAATGGGCATTTGCTCTGATGATAAGCCTTGTTCGTTTTTTCAAGTACTATCCTTTTATGGACACAGGCAGTAAGAGGGAAAGGACATTCAGAATCTGAAATTTGTTGGACCTCATTTCAACCACAGAACCAAGGTCCCTGTCTCATCACCCCATCTACCTCTAATTCTTAGGAATTTCTATTTAAAATGTATTGTTTATGACAACCAAAAGGAGTCTTTTGAGCATCTCTTGTCTGCCTAATTTTAATTAAAGTACATGAAGTATGTTACTTTAATGTAATAGCCTGTACTGAAACAAAATCTAGGCAGATGTCAATCTGCTGATCAAAGGAAAAGATAATTTGGGTTAAAATATCACTTTACTAAATGAACATTCCTTTTAAAGTATAGAGTATGTTTTTGGAAATGAGTGTATGAATAATAACCCTTAAAAGAGGAAATATAGCCAAAATAATGAGTGTTTCATAGAAAAAAGCCATTGCCATTCTCACTCTTTTTTTTTTTCAAACTGGGGATTGGACTCAGGGGCACTCCACCACTGAAACACATCCCCAGCCTTATTTTGTATTTTACTTAGAGACAGATTCTCACTGAGTTGCTTAGCATCTCACTGTTGCTGAGGCTGGCTTTGAACTCGCAATCCTCCTGCCTCAGCCTCCCAAGCTTCTGGGATTACAGGCATGCACCACCGTGCCCAGGGCTATTCTCATTCTTGGTAGAGGGATGGGAAAATGCTGAGCACAAGATAGATGAGAATGCCAAGGAGCCTTAGTCATGGAGTGAGTTTTCATTCAGGCACTCTTTCCAAGAACATCAGGAAAGGTAGGGGAGCTGAGCGATCCTCCCGAGGCATTCATGACCTCACCCAAAAACAGGGCAGTGACTCTGCAGGTAGGGAGCAGCAGGCAGCAAGAGAGGAAAGTGGAGAGGAACCCATCTTCATCTGGATGCTCAGCTCTATGGCTGGGATTGGTATAAGTTGAGAGTAACTCTCCCTCTGAGAAGTGACTGGCCTTCACCCAGCATATTTCCTTGCCAAGATTAGAGAGGGAGGGAGGGAGGAAAGAAAGGAGAATAAGAATATCTCCACAATGCATGACAAACAGAGGCAGATGAGAGAGGAACAATAATTATCCAGGAATCAAAAAACCTACAAGCTAGGATATAAAGTAGAGATAACTGTCTCAGGGCTTAGAAAGTTGGTGGTTCAGCTGTAAACCATGAAGAGATATCTGGATATCTTATCAGTGCTAAGATTTCAAGCACAGCTAAAGAGAAAATAAATATGGCAAAAGTGATGAAGGATCTAATGGAAAAGATGGGCAACGTGAGAGAAGACTTGGAGCATTTCAGTCAGGATTTGAAAATGAGAGCAAACAATCAATCAAAAATTTAAAAAGTAAAATTTTGAAATAAAAAGACATCAGGAATAAAAAATTATTATATGGATTTAAGAGCAACCTGGAAGAAGTATAGGAAAAGAGCAGTGAACTCAAAGATTAATAGCCTATATATGAAAACAAAATTTTAAAAATAGTAAATAATTAACAGGTTGTCTGAGATCTATGGAATAATATGAAATGGCCCCACAAATGTGTTTTGGAAATCTTAGAAGGAGAGGAAAAAGAGGATGGGGTGTAAGAAAGACTTGAAATGCTAATGGTCAAGGACATCCCAAAAATCAATGAAATTTGAAAGCTCAATAGAATGTTAAATAGGATAAAAAAAAGAAAGCATATTGGAGGATCATCATGAAGCAGCTTCACAGCAAAGAAAGAGAATAATCATAAAAACAGCTAGATGGAAAAAGATACATCATATACTTGAGAAAAATGATACAAATAAAGACTTATTTCTTACCAAAAAATGATAGAGGCCATAAAATAATAGAATGACATTTTTACAAGTTGCTTTAAAAACAAAACAAAACAAAATCACCTATGATCCTATCATTTTATATTGAAAAATGAGGGTGAAAACCACCTTTATACAGACAAATGGAATTTGGGTATATGGTGCACCTCTGTAGTCCCAGGACTTGAGAGGCAGAGGCACTAGGATTGCTTGAACCCAGGAGTTCAAGACCAGCTTGGGTGAGACCTGGTCTCAGAAAAACAAAACAAAACAAAACAAAACCCCCACAGCAACAGCAAACAAACAATGCTGAGAGAACTTTCAATTCAAGAAATTTTAAAGCTTGAAGGTAAAGAAAAATGAAACCGTGAGGAGCTCTGGATGTGCAGAAAAAAAGAATACACACCCAGCAGGGTATAGATAAAATGCTTTATTTTGTTATCAGTTCATATCTGTATCTACCTATTTTTATGACAATTGACAACTTAAAGTAGAATACCAATGACATATAGTGGGACTTTAAGCATAGTTATGGGTAAGATTTGAAACAAGAGTACAAAGGATGGATGAAGGTATAAAAGGTTTTATATATTTGTAAGGTCTTACACTGATGTGAAGTAGTATATTGTTTGAAATTAGACTCTAATAATTAAGTATGCTTATTGTAAATCCAGTTACAGCCATTAAAAAGTAGTTTTGATAACAAGAATCAATGTAGAAGGCAAGATAAAAATACCAAAAAGTGCATGATTCATCCACAATGAGGCAAGAAAGAAGAAACAAAGGAACTCAAACCAAATGGGATTAATAGAAAAACAATGCCAAAATAGACTTAAACTCAACCATACAACAGTTACATTAAATCTAAGTAGACTAAAAATATTTAAAGGCAGATGTTACTCTGAGCAAAAAAAAAGCGAAATCTATATGTGATGTGTAAGAAACATGCTTTAAATATAAAGGCACTTACAGGGTGACAGTAAAAGAGTAGAAAACCATGTACCTTTTAATAACTATATAAAAGAAATCTAGGGCTTGGGAATGTAGCTCAGTAGCAGAGGGCAATTCCTGAGTTTAATCCCTAGCACTGAAAAAATAAAGCAAGCAAGTAAAGTCGGCTTTATTAAATACAATTAAGACAAAAACGAAATATCATTTTATACCCAAGAAAGGAGTTTAAATAATAATAAAAAAAGACACACCAAACTTTGGTGCCGTGTGGAACTACTATGAAAAAAGCTGCTATAAATATTTTGTAATGCCTTAATTATTATACATTTTAAATAAACCTTGCTATGTGGTGGAAAAAATACTTCCCAACCCTCAGCTCTTTATTTTCTCATATATATATTTTAGAATCAGATTGCTGAGTTCCACAAAGTAACGTAATTCATAAATAAATTTGAAAGAATTAAAAATTTTTTACAATGTTGTATGCCCTACCCATGAACATGATATAGCTATCCATTTATTTAGGTCTTCTTTATTATTTTCATAACATTTTATTTTTATCTTAGCCAGTATTTCGTACATTTTTAGTGGGATTTATTTCTAAACACTTTAATTTTTTTCTATTTTGAATTCTTATATGAACTCTCAAATCATATTCCCAATTTCTATAAAATCCCATTAGGATTTTAATGGGTGTTTTTCTGTATTTCTCAATAATTTATCTTATCAGTATTAAGTCTTTCTGCCCATTAACATGATATATTTCTCCATTTATTTGTCTTTTTAAAAATTCAGTAATGTTTTGTACTATTTAATGTACAAGTTTGAAAATCTTTTTTATTTTATATTTTAAAATCTCACCAATTTTTAAGCAGTGTTTCAGCATTTTTAAGCAATATTTCAACTTATGATAGTTCATATAGAAATGTAATTGATTTTTAGACTGTGCATCTTACATCCTGTAATCTTGACATAAACTTTTATTAGTACTGATAGGTTTTTTTAAAAAATTGGTTCTTTTTAGATATACATGACAGTAGAATCCATTTTGATACAATTATACAAGCATGGAATATATAATATTCTAATTAGGACCCCATTCTTGTAGATGTCTGGTAGGTTTTTTAAAAATAGATTCCATTAAGTCTTCTACAACTAATAAAAATTTTGTAAATACAGTTTTACCTTTTCCTTTCCAATCTAGATACACCTTTTGTTTTCTTAACTATTGTATTTTCTGGAACCTAAAGTACAATATTGAATACAAGCAATACGAGCAGACATTCTTGCCTTGTTCCTTATTTTAAACAAACAAGGAAAGAAAGAAAGGAAAAAAGAACTAATGGGATTACTAGAAAATAAATACAAAAATAGCAAACATAGCAATAATTACATTAAATCTACATGGACAAAATACACTTTGCCATGGTGTATCATATTAGCATAAGATTTTCATAAATGTCCTTTGCCAGGTTGAGGAAGGTCCCTTTATTCCTCATTTGCTTTTTTAAAAAATCAGTTCAGTTTTTTAAATGTTTCTATGTGCATCTATTGAGATGATCATATGGCTTTTCTTTTTCAATCTGCAAATATGGTAAATTGTGTTGATTAATTTCCATCCTAAATCATCCTTTCATTCCTAGGATTAACCCTACTTGGTCATGACATATGTTCCTTTTTATACATTGCTGAATGTATTTCTTTCTTTCCTTTTTTTTTTTTTTAGGTATGTGGAGACTTTATTCAACAATCACAGGCCTTATGCAGATTCTCATAACCTCAGAGTTTACTAAAAATAACCAATAAATAAAATAAAAATGTATTTGATTTTCTAACATTTTGTTTAAAAGTTTTTAATTGTTGTTTATGAGAGAAATGAGTCTGTTTTATACTTTTATAATGTATTATTTTTGGTTTGGTATCACATAGTGCTGACCTCACAGAATGAGTTGGGAATTATTATTTTCTTTTTTAGTGTTCTGAAAGGCTGCTGAGAACTGGTAGTATTTATTTTAAAAATATATGGTAGGATTCACCTGTAAAATTTCCTTGGCTTAGAGTTTTCTTTGTGGGGAATTTTTTTTTTTTAAATAACAAGTTGAGTTTCTTTCATTGACACAGCTTATTCATGTTATTTTTTTCTTTTTGAATAAGATTTAGTAATTTGTGTCATTCAAGAAATTTATCCATTTCATTTGTTTTGAATTAATTGTTTTACATTTTTATTAAAAGTTGTTCAGAATATATTATCTGTTTAATAGCAATAGAATTTGTAGTGATATCACTGCTTCAAATGTGATATTGATAATTTGTTTTCTCTCTTTTTATCTTTATCAATCTAGCTAAAGAGTTATCAGTTTTATTGATTTTTTCATAGAACCAGTTTTTTATTTCATTGATTTTTTTTACTACAGTTTTCCATAGCATTAATTTATCCACTGATTTTTATTGTTTACATTACTCCTTTTACTGTCTTCAACTTGCCCTTCTTTTTCCAGTTTCTTACTGTGGAAGTGGAAATAATTGAGACATTCCTTCTAATACATTATAAATTTCCCTCTTGGTACTTCTTTAATTGCGTCCCATAAGTTTTGATATGTTCTGTTTCCATTTCCTTTCAGTTAATATTTTTTAATTGCTTTTGAATTTTGGTCTTTGACTCATAGATTATTTTAAAGTAGGTTATTTAGTTTCCTAGTATTTGGAATTCCTAATATTTGTATATTGCAGACATCTTTTTGTTGTGGTTTCTAAGTTCACTGTAGTTTGTATGAAATGAATAATGAGAGAGATGAAAATTCATCATTTTATACCAAGGTTTGTTTTTTTTTTTTAGAGAGAGAGAGGACAGAGAATTTTAATATTTATTTTTTAGTTTACACAACATCTTTGTTTGTATGTGGTGCTGAGGATCAAACCCGAGCACGCTACCACTTGAGCCACATCCCCAGCCCCCAAGGTTTGTTTTATGGCACAGAACATGGCCTATGTTGGGTAAATGTTCCATGTTTATTTGGAAAGAATTTTGTGCTGTTGTTGGGCAGTGTGTTCTATAAATACCAATTTGACATAGATGGTTGATAGTGTTTAATTCATCAACAGACTTACTGATTTTCTATTTCTTCTATAAATTATTGAAGAGATATTGAGAGATAAAATCTAAACTTGTGGATTTTATCTATTTCTTGACATTTCATTACTTTTTGCTCAATGTATTTTGAAGCTCTGATACTAGGTTCATAAATATTTATGATTTTATGCTTTTGATAAATTGACCCTATCATTAATAGGAAATGACCTTTATCACTGGTAATATTTCATGTTTTTAAATACACTTTGATATTATTATAGCTATTATCTTTATTTTATTTAGTGTTATCCCTTCTTTTACTTCTATGCTGTAGTGACCATGAAGTTGAGTCTTGCTATTTTTAGATCCTTCACATAAGTGTATTCATCTAGAATTTTTTCCTTTTGTGTCTTATTTTCCTAGAATAATATCCTCTAAGTTCTTTCACGTTGTTGCAAATAGAGGGATTTCCTTCATTTTAAAGGCTTAATAATATTTCTTTTTTCAGAAGATTTGAGGTTTTATTCTGAAAATTTTAAAGCTTTATTTTTGATTGACATGATAATTATACATACTTATGGGGTACAACTGTGATATTTTAATGTAAGTATAATAAGTATAACAAGTAATAATAAGTATAATGTGTAATGATCAAATCTAGGCTTGGACAGTTTCCCCACATATGCATAGCTATTAGCACTCTGTGTGATGCTAATTAGCATTAGCATATTCATCATCTTGAACATTTATCACTTCTTAGTAATGAAAACATTCAAAATACTCTCTTCTAGCTATTTTGAACTGTATAATACATTATTGTTAATTACAGTCAGCTTGCTGTGTAATAAAACACCAGAACTTTTTCTTCTTCTCTAACTATAACATTGTATTTATTGACCAACCTCTCCCCAGTTCCACTCTCAGTCTCTGGTAACCCAGATTCTTTTCTCAATTTCTACGAGATAAACGCTTTTACATTCCATGTATGAGTGATATCATGCAGTATTTGTCTTTCTGAGACTGGTTTATTTTACTTAGCATAAAATCCTCCAGATTCATCTATATTGTTGTAAATGATAGGATTTCATTATTTTTTATGTCTGAAGAATACACAATTATGTATATACACTAGATAATTTTTATCCATTTATGTGTTGATGAACACCATTATAGTTCATTTTCCATCATATAACAAAATATTTGAGCCAGATACTTGGAGAGAGTGAATTATTTAACTCAGTTCTGTAGGTTCAAAAAGCATGGCACTGGTATTGGCTTAGCTCTGGTGGAGGCCCTCTCAGATGTATCATGGCAGATTGCATCAAGGTGGGAACATGTATAGGAGTGAGGGTTCACATCACCAAATGGGAAAGCAGGGAATTATGGGAGTTAGGCTTGGGTTTTTATAACAACTTGTTCTCCCAAGAGCTCAGGGGTCCTTGGAGACTACCTTATTCCTGCCAAGGGCTGCTCACCCAATGACCTAAAGATGTCTTATTAGAACTTACCTCTTAAAAATTATACCTCTTCAAATTGCCATATTCAGGACCAAACTTCCAACACATGAAACTTTGAGGGGATACACCTAAACTGTATTCAGACCATATAAAACATGTGAATAGGACAATGATAAACATGAGAGTGCAGATATGTTACTTATTTCATTTCTTTTGGAAAAATAGCCATTAGTGAAATTGCTATAGTAGCTCCATTTTTAATTTTTTTGAGGAAACTTCATACTGGTTTCCATATTAGCTATGCTAATTTACATTCCCAATAACAGTGTATAGGGTTCTCTTTTCTCTACCTTGTCATCAAAATTTATTTCTTTTGCTTTTTTGATACTATTCATTGTAACTGGAGTAAAGTGGTATCTCATTGTGGTTTTGATTTGTACTTCTCTGATGACTAGTGTTAAGTATTTTTTTTCATGTACCTGTTGGGCATTTGTACATCTTTGGAAAAATGTTAGTTTATATCTTTTGCCCATTTAAAAACTGGGTTTTTCCCCCTATTGAGTTGTTTGATTTCATTCAATATTTTGATATTAACGCCTTATTAGATATATAGTTTTAAAATATCATCCCCCATTCTGTAGGTTGTCTCTTCACTCTGTTGATTGTTTGCTTTGCTGTGCAGAAACTTTTTAGTTGTATGTATCCCATTTGTCTATTTTTGCCATTGTATGTGTGCTTTTGAGGTCTTATTAAAAAAATTAATGACCAGACCAATGTCACGGACTTTTCCCCATTTTATTTGGTTTTACATTTAAGTCTTTAATCCATTTTTCACTTTTGCATGTGATGAAAGAGGTATGATTTCATTCTCCTGAAGGTATCCAGTTTTATCAACATCCTATAAAGAGGCTATCTTTTCTCCAGTATATGTTCTTGGCTTCCTTTTACAAATAGATTAACTATGAGTGGATTTGGGACCTTCTATTTTGTTCCATTGGTCTGTGTGTCAGTTTATCAGAGATCTCTGCATTCCTATGTTCTCTGCAGCAATATTCAAGATGTGGAATCAATCTAGCTGAACATCATCAAATGGACAGAAAAAACGTGATATATATATATCCCCACATATCCCCACCCCTAGTTTTGTATTTTATTCAGGATCAGGGTCTCACTGAATTGTTTAGTGCTTCTCTTTTGCTGAGGCTGGTTTTGAACTCACGATCCTCCTGCCTCAGCCTCTGGAGCTGTTGGAATTACAGCTCCAGAATTACTCATGGGATACACAATGTTTGATTTATAAATACTGTGTAGAATAATGAAATCAAGCTGTTATCATATCATATATATATGTGTGTGTGTATATATACATATATATATATATATATGTAACATTCAGCCTTACAAATAAGGGAATTCATTATTTGGGAAAACATGGATGGAATTTGAGGATATTATACCTAGTGAAACAACTCAGGCACTGAAAAACAAATACTACCTCTTCCCAAATATATGTAGAATCTAAAACAATCGAATTCATAGAAGCAGGGAGTAGAGTGGTGATTACAGAGACTGGCCAGTAGAGGGAATGGGAGGATGATATGCAAACAAACAATCAAACAAATAAAACTCACACAGGAAAATATTGGTTTTTGTTTATTTTTGAGGCATATTGCCCACCATGATAAATAGTTTTGTACATTTCAAATGTGGTAAGAGATGTGCTTATAACAACAACAATAACAACAACAACAACAACAATAAAAATTAAGTATTAAAGGTGATATGCTAACAGCTTGATTTCATTATTCTACACAGTATTTATAAATCAAACATTGTGTATCCCATGAGTTTATATAATTGCTCATTTACAATAAAACTGTAAAGTTTTCTTTGGACGGGGCGGGGGGACCAGGGATTGAATTCAGGGGCACTAGGCCACTGAGACACATCCCCACCCCTAGTTTTGTATTTTATTCAGGATCAGGGTCTCACTGAATTGTTTAGTGCTTCACTTTTGCTGAGGCTGGTTTTGAACTCACGATCCTCCTGCCTCAGCCTCTGGAGCTGTTGGAATTACAGGTGTGGGCCACCTCGCCCAGCTGTGAGTTCAGTTTTGTCAGGACATTATTTGTGAACATCCTTTCAAGCCTGTTACGAGAGGTTCTACAGACTCAGTGAGGCACAGTTAGATTCAACCAAATCGATTTCATTAATGCTCATCAAACTTTAGACACACATCCTAATTCTAATTCCTAACTGCTTCTACACCCGAAGGTCCCAGATACTCACCTGTGACGTGTCTTAAGTCCAGGTCGCTGGAACTTGATCCCGGCTGGAGGAGTCTAGTGCAAGGGGGAACAATAGCAACGGATGTCTCAGTCTATCTGTTCAGGTCCTTTTAGTTCTGCCGGCCCCCCAAAGTCTGGGTTTTTAAGTCCTAGTTCGATTTTGCTTGCAACTGTAACTGGGTGAGGCCTAGAGTGTATGCCCAGGGTGTAGATTCTTGCATTACTAACTTAAGTCTATCTAAATTCTGCAGTTTATCTTAAATTTTGCAGTTCACATTACATCATAGGCATATTGCTTATAGTCTGCTTTTATCCAACACACATGCTAGTTAATACAACCAATAGTTAATAATCCTGTTTATTTCTGGTACTCATATCACTGACTTCAGGATTTATCCTTCCAAAAAGGATTTGTGTTTGCTTTTGTTTGATATTTGGCTTAATCTTTCTTTCTCTTCTCTTTTCTTTTTTCTTTTCCTTCTCCTTCTCCTCCTTCTCCAAATAGGCACTATAAATTTGGGCTCCGATGTGAAGGTGAGTTGGAACTCTTTGAAGATCCTTATTTTATGAAAAATGTTATTATTAGATTTCCTACTTTATCAGGCCAGAGGCTTTTGTCTCCTGGCACTGAGATCTCATTATCTGGGGTCAGTCCTTAGTGAAAGCCGAGATTTTGGAGTTAGCTTGTTCCTCTGGATTAGTGCTCCAGGGCCACTGAGGATTTCTCTTACTTCCCTATAAGCCCAGCAATGTATTTAAAAGAATATTTAAATTTTGGGGATAGCATTTAAGTGTTTTGTAGTGAGAAAGCTTCAGTGTATCTTATTCACTACATTGTCATAAACAGAAGATTTGGTTCATTTTTTATAGTACAAAGCCTTTGGGGAAATTTTTTGGATTGTCTTTTGCCCATATCAAAGTAAAAAAAAGCCCTATTATACAATTGAACTACTCTGTATAACAACATACAAGATCATTTTTATTCTTTGTTGTTGGAAGCACATCTTTGTTATAAAGAGGCTGCTAAGATATAGCTACATCAGAAAGATATAGCTGTTTACACAGTCTTAGAAAAAAATATCATTGTGTGAAATCCAGTGTAGGTACTATAGTTTCTGATATATCACTCAATAAATGGTATGGTACATATATCTAAATGTATATGTATAATATATACATGAAATCTTTCACTAACCTTAAATATAAACTTGATCCAACACCATCTTCTTGATGTAATGCCAATAATTTCACCTTCAGGAAGTTCTTCATTTCTTCCTAGTTTTGTAAATGTTTTAAGACTTTTCAGGTAAAGAACACCATTTATCAGAAAAAATATCCCATCATGTGATAGGTTCACCTGCTCCACGCTGTGCCTTTCATTATTACTCAGAACCTCTGGAGGTACTCTGACTCTGTTCCAAGTTTGGAATGAATCGTTAGTTTGAAAGGTCTCCATGTCAGCTACCACCACAATAAATGAAGGAACACAAGCAAGCCAGGAATACTTTAACTGACTCCCAGCTGGCGAAGAGATTGGTAAAAAGCCAGGATCCTCAGGTATGGTCATTAAAGGAACAGTCAGCAGAAAGGGAAGATCTGCAATAAAGCAGTCTTGAAAAGTCACTTCGTTTCCTTTAATCTCCTTTATCATATCATCTGCAGCCATTGGCAAATTAATATACCACAGCCTAAGATGAGAAAAATAAAAAAATTAAGAATAAAATTATCTATCTCTCTCTCCTCTCATCCATCTTGCAGAGTATCATCTTTAATTTTTTTTATATTTATCAATAGAAATCTAGATAAGGCAAATAATACTAAAATTTGACCACTGCTCCATTTCTTCTCATTTTCCATTTTTGTCCCAAAGGAAAATGATCTTGAGTCTTAAAGCTCTTTCTTCTGCAATATGTTTCCATATTCCTAAATATTCTTATATTGCTCTTTATTAACATGTAATCTTTATACATTATCTATTGCCTTCTGATATGGAAGATAAAGATTTATTTCTTGTATATCATGCCTACCTATATGTATTTTCTTCTCATCTCTCAAATTATACCACAATGATTAGTTAAATCAGTGGAGTCTTTATATGGTCATTAATACTTGGGTATTAATGACCATAGTACAGATGTGCAAATATTTATATATATGTAAATATTAATAATTATAGTATAGTCAACTATACTATGATTATATTTTCTTTCACATAGATATTACATATATAATTTTTCCTAGAGTTAATAATTATTTATTTTAAAAATTTCAATTTTTGTTTAGGGTCTGGGGTGTAGCTCAGTGGCAGAGTACTAGACAAGTACTCTGCCTAGATGGACTTGGGTACCACCTCCTACTCCACACAAAAAAAGTTTAGTTTTTCTGTTTTCCAATAGATAATTGAAATAGTGTTCCACAATAACTTCCATGTGGTAAATGCAGATGTAATCTTGTACTTCTCTCCTAGTATTTTCCGTTATAACTCTTGGGGTCAAAGCCATCATTTATTGTATAATGCTTGATTTTTCTTGTTTAGCTAAGTACATTCTTCAGTACCTTTTGTGAATCAGTGTGTAAACATACATTTTTTAAAAAAATTCATATCTTTTATTGTATAACTTATACAAAATAGTTTCCTAGTGGCATATTTATATATACATATAATTTGATTAAATTTACTTCTCAATACCTCCCCTTTGCCCTCCCAAGCTCCCTCCCTGAACATATATAATTTTTGAGACCCTGAGTATCTGAAAGTATTTTTCTTTTACACACCTGATGGATAGTAGGGTGGGGAGAAGGCATTTTTTGACCAGGCCTTTTCTATTCCAAATCACTAATGAGAAAGTCAGATGACAGATTGATTTTTTGTTATTACTTAAATCTTATCTTTCTATAAGATTTTAGGATATTTTACTTCTCCTGAGTAATCTGAAATTTGACATGGCTAAATCTATCTTTTAAAGTGACACAAAGTGATTTGTGAAAATAAACATTCTGACACAGAATCTCTAGGAGAGTTTCAAAAGGGAATCCAAATAACCAACCTCAGGATGTGGAATGTTTTTAGTTAAGTACTTCTTGAGTTTCATTTCCTCAATGGATATATATTTAAGTTGGTGATGATGGCCTTCTGTCCACTCAGAATGAGGTCCTGGTAGGTTGACAGGACTCCATATTAGGGCAGTCCTAAGGTTGCTATCAAACCTCTTGTGCTCTAAACCATGTCCCCATGAAACTCAGTACAATTTCTGCTTTTTGAAAGCCACATCACTCTGGCTCTAACATTGGTTCCAACTGTGATTTCTTAAATACTAGTACCATGTTAGATTATCTACTGATTATGATAATAATCTCATATATGTCATTGCATTACAACTAGGTATTGACACTCTTTTATTTGAGTGACCAATTGATTATCCACAAGCCTAGGAAAGACTTGGTCCCCAAGATTTATCCAGGGAAAGTGCCCCTTTCACTTTTCCATACCTGTGGTTTTGTTTTCAAATTTTTGACTTTTTTATTGTGACTGTACATTTTCCAACTTTCTCTTTTGTTTCCTATGTGTTAACATTCTAATATTCTTTTAAAAATACATCTTATCATATTTTTGTGAAGATACTATTCACAATAGTCAAGAGTTCTTCAGAAAATTAGAGCCAATGGGATATATAGAGATACATATAAAGGGATTTATTATAAAGGACTTGCTCATATGATTATAGAAGGTAAGACGCCCCATGATGTGCCAGCTGTAAGACTAGAGGCTCAGAAAAGCCAGTGGTGTAGTTCTAGTCCAAGCTCAAAGGTCATGAGAACCACATAAATCAATGGTGTAAATCCTGGTCTGATACCAGAGACTCATGAACTGGGGGTGCAAATGATAAAAATTCTGGTCCAAATCTTAAGACTTGAGAATTAGGGGAGCTCATATGTGAGTGCAAGAGAAGATGGATGTCCAATTTAAGCAGAGAGTAAAGTCACTCTTGCTCTATCTACCCCTTTGTTCTGTTCAGGACTTGAGAGGATTGCCCAATGCTCAAATCACACTGGTGAGAGTGATGCTCTTTACTCAGTCTACCAACTAAAATGCGAATCTTTCCAGAAACATTCTTAGAGATACATCCAAAAAATAATACTTTATCAGTAATCTGGGCACCCCTCAACCATCAAGTTAACACATAAAATTAACCATCGTAATTCCATCTCTTATCAACTTGGTAGCATATGTATCTCTATAAATCATACTTAATTTCTAAATAAAGCCAACAAGCTGATGATACTACCTAACATGATGCAAGTATCCATCAGTGTTTATCAACCAAAACTGCACTACTGCCTTCCCCCAAAAAGGAAGTAAAGTCATTTAGTGATAGTTTTTTTCCTGATATCTTACAACTTATGGCATAAAAATATGGCATAAAACTAATAACACTTAAATACAGACATAAAGTCAATAAATTTTAAATCATATGATAAGATCAGAGGAAAGAAAACAAGGAACATATATATAATGCAAAATATATCACATAATATATATACATATGTATGTATGTATATCTATATATAGAGAGAATTATGGTTTAGATATAAGGTAGTGTCCCCTAAAAGCTCATGTGTGAGAAAATGCAAGTAAGTTTAGAGGTGAGATGACTGAGTTTTGAGAGCATTACCTAATTAGTGCATTAATCCTCTGATAGGGATTAACTGTAGGCAAGTAGGGTGTGGCTGGAGGAGATGGGTCACTAAGTGCAAGCCTTTGGGGTTTGTATTTTGCTGTAGTGAGGGAAACACTTCCTTTCTTTCTCTTTTTCCCCCCACACCCTCTGCTTTCTGGTGTCATGTCCTGAGCTGCTTTTCAGTAATGGATAGAACAACTAGTAACAGATCTTACAAGGTAAAAGAAGACTTGAACAACTCTATAAATCAACTAGTACTAACAGATATCTGTAGAATACTCCAACTAAAAATAGCAGAACATACATTCTTCATAAGTATACAGGGAACATTGTCTCAATAAATTTAAAAGTATTTTATTTACTGTTATAGTTAGGATGTGAGGTCTCCCCCAAAAGTTCACATGTGATATAATGCAAGAAGATTTGGAGGAGAAATGACTGATTGGAGGAGAAATGATAGCTTTAACCTAATCAGTGCATTAATCCCTGATGGGATTAACTGGTGGCCAGAGGCAGGTGGGGTATGGCTAAAGGAGGTTATTCCTTGTGGGCGTGGCTGCAAAGTATATATTTGTATCTGGCAAGTGGAGACCTATTTCTCTGGTCCTGATCATCATGTGAGCTGTTTCCCTCTGCCACACTCTTCTGCCATGGTGTTCTGCCACATCTTGACCCTGGAGGAATGGAGCTGGCTGTCTATGAACTGAAACCTCTGAAACCATGAGCCCCCAAATAAACTTGTCCTCCCCATACAGTTGTGCTGATTGGGTCTTTTAGTCACAGCAGTGAAATAGCTGACTAAACAACTATGAAGAAATGAAATTATAAGTCAATAAAAAGTAAACTTGGAAAACTCCCATGTATGCAAAAATTAAATCACGTACACTTAAATAACCAATGGGTCCAGGAAGGAATCACAAGGTTAAACAGAAAATACTTTAATATGAATGAAAGTGAAGACATAACATACCACAAAGTATGGGATGCAGCTAAGGCAGCACACAAAGAGAAATTTAGTGTTGTAAGTGCCTATCTGGAAACTATCATGCTAAGTGAAATAAGCTGGTCCCCAAAAAACAAAGGTCAAATGTTCTCTCTGATATGTGGATTCTAACACACAACAAGTGGGGATAAGAGGGAAGAATAGAAGTTCAATGGATTAGACAAAGGGGAATGAAGGGAAGGGAGGGGGCTAGGAATTTAGAAAGACAGTGGAATTAAAAAGAGAGAGACAAAAAATCGGCAACCGAATTTTCCACCTCAAGAAACTGAATAAATAGGGCAAACTAAGCCTTTAAAAAACAGAAGGAAAAGAATAACAAGGATTACTGCTTAAATTAATGAATTAAAGAATAAATATAAATAAAGAAAATCAGCAAAAGCTAGTGTTGGTTCTTTGAAATGATCAACAAGATTGAATAATATTTAACTTGTCTATCAGAAAATGAAGATTCAAATTACTCAAATCAGAAATGAAAAAAAGAATATAACTAATAAAATTATAGAAATAAAAGAGAATTATAAGGGGATAAATCAGATGAAATGGGCAAATTTCTAGGAAAATACAAAGTATTGAAAATTGATTCAAGAAGAAATCGATGATCTCAACAGACCTATAGCAAGTTAAGAAATTTAATTGTTAATAATTTTAAAAAACTACCCACAAATAAAGCCCAGGTCCAGATGGCTTCATGGATGAATCCTACCTAATGATAAAAATATTTAAAAAACTAGGAATAGAAAAGAACTTTCTCAACCTAATAGTAAAGTAAATCTATGAAAAAACCCACAAATAACTGAATATTTGCCGTCTAATATTAGGAACAAGATTATTTGCCTTCACAAGATTATTTGTATTCAATATGTGTAGTAGAGTTCTTAGCCATGGCAATTAGTAAAGAAAAAAGAGAAACAACCTTTAGCTTGGAAAGGAAGAAGTAAAACTATCTTTATTCCCACATGACATAATTTTGTATAAAGAAAATACTGAAGACTGCACAAAACAGGTTAGAACTAATAAACAAGTTCAGCAAGTTTTCAGGATACAATATTGATGTAGAAAAATTTAATCATATTTTTGTATATTAGTAATGAACAATCCAGGAATGAACAAATCCATTCCATTTGCAACTGCATAAAAAATAAGAATTTAACAAAAGAAGCATAAAATTTATACTCTGAAAATTACACAATGTTGTTGAAAAAAGATTTGAATAAACAGAAAGACAGCTTATATTCATGAGTGGGAAGACTTAGTATTGTTATGATAACATACACTCCAAATTGATCAGATTCAATATAATTCCTTACAAATCTCAGATGACTTCTTTGCATAAATTGACAAGCTGATCCTAAAACTTTTTATAAATCTCAAGAGACCCCGAAGAGTCAAAATAATCTTGAAGAAGAACAAGGATGGAGGATTGACACTTCTTGATTTTAAAACCCACTAATAAACTGAAAAAAAAAAAAAAAAGTGGTGTTGGCATAAGTATTGAAGCCAGAAATAAAAGAGGTAGTCAATTTAGATAAGTAAATTGGGTCAGATAGAGGAGGCCAATTTGGGTCTGGGAAGTTGGAGAGGGATTAAAATGTTAATGCCTTCAGAGTCCTTCCTCTACCCTTATCAAGAAAACCTGCCCTGGCTCCAACCTATTGCTAAGGTAACCTGTCCCAGGGATTGTTACTCCCTACAGGGAGTTATAAAAGTTGGTAATTAATGCACCCTGGGCCCCCTTCCTGCTTGGCCCCTCCCACCCATCTGCTTCTCTTCTTGTGGCCATTCCATCCAGCATCTCCTGGGCCTGGTCACCTATGCAGGAAGGAGAGAGATAAGGGGTAAAGAGCAGGAGAACAAAGGAATCCTAGGACATATAAAAAAGGCAGAAGGCTCTCACTTCTTGTGATAGCAGGTTACTTCTCCCAGGAGAAGTCTTGGTTACCCCTTTTTAAATAAACCCTGCTTTATATGCTTGCCTCAGAGTGCTTCTTTAATGTTATACTTCAACATGTGAGGAAGCAGGACTTGTCATTGATAACTGATGGTATCAGTATAACATACAGGGCAATAGAATAAAATTTAAAAATCCTGAATAAATGGCTTTTTTTATTGTTGTTGTTGTTGTTACTGGGAAATGAGCCCAGGGCCTTGTGCAATCTAGGCAAGTGCTCTCCCACTGAGCTTCATCTGTGACTCTTTTTAAATTTTTTTTTTTTAAATTATTTTCAGACAGGAACTCGCTGAGTTATCCAAGTGGGCTTTAAACTTGTGATCCTTCTGCCTCATCCTCCTGAGTAGCCAGTATTACATGTATTCACCACAATGTCCAGCTTATAACTTGACTTTTCAATAAAGAGTGCCCAAACAAGACAATGGGGAAAAATAGTCTTTCAACAAATTGTGCTGGGACAACTACATCTTCAGATTTCTAATTTCTAAATTTGGATTGTTATCTCACACCACAAAAATGAACTCAAAATAAATCAAAGACCTAAACATATAAGCTAAGACTCAGAAGAAAATACTGGTAAATCTCTAATTTTAGATTTGGCAATGGTTTCTTTTGATGTGACACCAAAGGTACAAGGAACTAAAGATAAAAATAGATAAACTGAACTTCATAAAAATTAAAAACTTTTGGGCTTCAAGGATATCATGAGAAAGCATTAAAAGACAACCTGAAAAAGGGAAAATATTTGTAAATTGTGTAACTGACTTGCATTTAGAATACATAAAGAATTCTTATAACTCGATAATAAAAAGACAACCAGATTATAGCATGGGAAAGGAGTTGAAAAAAGGACATATAAATGAAAAAATAAGCATATAAAAAGATGCTCAATATCATAAGTTATGAGAGAACTACAGACCTACAATGAAATACTATTTCACACCAAGTGCAGTAGCTATAGTTTAAAAGACAGTCAAAAAACAAGAGTTGGTGAGGATGTAGAGAAATTGGAATCCTCATATACTGCTAACAGAACTGTGAAATGATACAGCAACTTTAGAAAACTGTCTGGCAGTTTCCATGAAGATACCATTTGACCCAGAAATTTTACTCCTAAGAGGAATGAAAATGTATGGTCACACAAAGGCTGGTACATAAATGTTCATAGCAGCATTCTTCATAATAGCTCCACAAATGAAGAGTGAATAAATCTATTGTGACATATCCATATAATAGAATATTATTTGTCATAAAATGGAATGGAATACTGATAAAGTACTACAACATGTACAGAGCCTGAAAACATGATGCTAGCTGAAATAAAAGCCAGTTACAAATACTGTATATTGTATGATTCTCTTGATATGGAAATACCCAGAATAGGCAAATCTGTAGAAACAGAAAATAGATTAATAGTGCTACTAATCTAATGGGAATGAGGAAATGGGGTTTCTTTTTGACTTGATAAAGACATTCTACAATTAGATAGTGATGATAGATGCATAACTCTGTAAATGTACTGAAACCATTGAATTGGTTTGAACCATTCTTATAGTTTTAAAGGGAGGACATAAATTATAGCTCAATAAAGCTTTTTAAAATAGAAAAGAAACAAATGGTATCTATAACCTTCCTGATTAATCATAAAAGTTCTCTAGTTTGATTTTATAGGAACTGTTTTTTTCTACCTCCCTACTTTCCAAGTTTTATCAAGTCAGAAGGAATTTAAGCTTCAGATGATCTTTTTAAAGATATTTTATCCCCTGGAATGTTACATCTTATGGTACCCATGAATTTCACTTTTATGTGTCTACTAGAATGCACATTTTTCTCAGGTCTCAGTTAGAAACCTGGGCATATCTCACCCCCTCCCCCTACCTGGAATGTTCTCCCAATTTGCTAACATTTCTTTTCAATAATGCAAATGTTATCCTTTTAGGAAAGCCCTCCCCAATTTCCTCTCCTCCAAGCCTGAGTTGGTATACCCTCTATGTGTCCCACTCCACCCTAGGCTCACCTCTATCATAACATCTCTGTTTGCTTGTCTCACTACTATAAGGTCTTCAAAGGCAGTAACCTATATCCTTTAGTTATAAGAACCTTACCCTGTACCCAGGTGGCTCAATGGATTAAGAAAGGCCATCCGCATCTTGTGATAATCTACTAAGTTTAACAGTAACAATGGATGCTACTTCTTGGGTAGAATTTTTAGTGTGTTTATGTGTGTGTGCACATGCACATGTGTGTGCAGTGGTGGTAGTGGTGATTATAACATCCATATATGTTAGTCAGCTTTTCATTGCTGTGACCAAAGTACCTAATAAGAACAACTTAAAGAATGAGGAGGTTATTTTGGGCTGAGGTTCAGTCTGTGGTTTGCAGACTCCATTGCTCTGGGCCTGAAAGTAGAACATCATGGTAGAAGGGCATGGTGGAGGAAAGCTCCCCAGCTCATGATAGCCAGGAAGCAGAGAGTGGGAGGAACTAGGGACAAAGTATATATCTCCAAAGCCATGACCCCAGTGCCCTACTTCCTCCATCCATGTGTCACCTGGTTATAGTTACCACCCAGTAGCGTGGTCCTTTCAAATCATTAATCCATCAAGTGGACAAATCCATTGATGAGGTTATAGCTCTCATAATCTAATCATTTCAACTCTCAATATTCCTGCGTTGCCTAACATGAGTTTTTTCAGGGACAACTTATATCCAAACCATAACACCATCCTACCATTGTGGCTCACTCTCAGAAAATAGAAGAAAACATTTAAAAAATATTGCCAGGATTTGCCACCACCCCCAATAAGGCTTTTGGATTGAAGTTTAGGTTTTAACAATTTGAGAAACTATTACCCAAGAGTTTGGCTTGGCATTTTGTGAGTTGGTAATTAGTCCTGATTATCACACAATTTTTTTTCTATCACAAAAGAAGTCTCTTTGGAAATTACTTAGAAGATACAGTAAATAAAATTCCACCAGGGTTTTTAAGTCTTTTAAAAGTTTCTGATTTTTTTTTAAAAAATTAAACCTGAATTGTATATTTGGAATTAAAAAAAATAAAATACCCCTTTATCTTCGGGTTTTCATATGAAAAATAAGCCTTTCTCTTCAAAACTGTATATATGGTGGGCCTCTGTCCCAAAGTGGCCAACTGCCTGCTTAGTATTACAGAATTCTGTAAAAACAAAATAAAATTTCTTTTAGTCTTTTTATAGCCAAAAATATTGTAAATTACATCACTATATATTGAATTTGTTAGTTTAGACATTCTTTACATTTCTAAATTTACCATACTTTCAATATCTAGCTTTTTAAAACCATTTAGCTTACTCTCCATCATAAATTTATGAATTATAAGTTGTAATACAGTTTCCAACATATCAAAAAAATCATGAATTATCATAATCCTTTATGAACTGATACTATGGTGATCCTTAAATATATAAACCTTTGTTTTTATCACTATGAACTACATAATGAAGTTTCTAGAATCAGTCTTAGAATTTTTTCTATAGGAGCCTATTTCATAATGACATACTCTTTTAAGGCAGGTTTCAAATGATATCTGGAAACTAAGAAAAATTCTCTTAAAATTCAGATAGGTCTGACATGCTCCTTCCCTCTTTTTCTCATGAGATATAAATAGAAGTTGAATTGAACCAGAATTATTCCCAATACAGTATATTTGAAATAAAGGCAATTGTTTCGTTATGAGAATTCCTTGAATAAAATCTCAGATAATGAGAGCAAGTCTACAATTTTATAGATTCTTTTTGCCCTAATCCTCTAATACTGCTCTTGTTTAATTTCATAGAAATATGTCAACCACCCACAAAGAGAATTTGAGATTGCCATGATGAGTGTCAATAAGGGTCACGGGATATGGGGCCATCTAATAGGAGAATCTAACTACTGGGAATAAAGAAATGGTGTGGTCCAGGAAGGCCCCTTAAATAATATACATTTAATAAATCTGATAGAGAAATGTAGGTTTTCCTAGAAAACATTTAATGAATGATAGATATTTTAATTGTTTTCTTCGAATCTTATGTACTTTTCAGGATTTTATAAAGCTACATTTTATGCAACTGTTATAGCATTCTTAATGTAGCAGAGAATAATTTGGAAATAAAATAACACAAGAAAATTACAGAACAAAAGACCAAGAAAAAGTAAAACTTATTTTTCCATTAAAAAGGTAATTCATGGTTATTAAAGATAATTTCATAAATACAGAAAAAAATACTATACATATTTTTCCCATAAATAGGATTATTGTTTTTGAAAAGATGCTTGGAAATACGATTACTAGACCAAGTTAAAAACATTTTAAAACTCTTGATACATGTTACATAATAATTTCTAAAACAATTATCTTAATCCATTTTATTACTAGTAATCCATAACAGACCGTTTCACCACACTATTGCCAATGCTTGTATTATTATTTTTAAAGTATTTTTTTCATCAATATGTGATGATTGTACATGTTGTTAAATATAATAAACCTAGTTTGCTTCATTTTACCTGATTTTTCAGCAGCATTTGATACACTGGACTGATATCTCCATTTGAAACACAGCATCCAGCCTTAGATTATCCTTTCTTCTCTTATTACATCCTTTTCCTAGGAGATCTCATGCACTCACAAAGCTTCAAGTACCATGTAATTTTTGAACAACTCCTAAAATTGTATAGCTCAGATCCCAAGTTTTATACCAAGATCTATATCCAAACATCTAATTAGATTCTTAACTTTGTTAGCTTTTCACTTCCTGTGACCAAAATACCCAAGAAGAATAACTTAGAGAAAGAAAGATTTATTTTGGCTCATGGTTTCGGAAGAGTCAGTCCATGTCCAGCAGGCTCCATGGCTTTGCCCCTGAAGTGAAGCAGACTTTCATGGCAAAGGGCATGGCAGAGGGAAACTTTCAACTCATGGCAGCCACAAGGAGTGTAGGGGGGGAAAGGGACGGAGAAAAGCCCTTTCAGGGCACGCCCCCTGTGACCTACATCCTCAACCTGTACCCACTTCCATGTAGTCTGTTCAGGCATCAAAGAATTCATCTATGATGAGATCAGAGCCTTCATGATCCAATCATTTCCCCAAATCCCCCACCTCTAAACTCAGGAAGCTTTGGGAGACATAATAGATTGAAATTATAATGGCAACCTTCACATTTTATTGTCTCACAAGCACTTCAAACCAATGTCCATACCTGAATTGCTGCCTTAAGGCTTTGCCTCTCAAGCCTGCATTTATAAACGTTCATTGAATGAACAAAGAAAAAAATGTTGCCTCATTCAGAGAAGAGAACAGCTCTCTTACAGCTATGACAGAAGCATTCTAGACATAAGGAGTGTCATAGAAGGGGATGACTAGTAAGTAGAAAGGTTAGAGAAAAGATAGGCAGGGACCACATCATGCTAAGCTCTGCACATTTGGAAAACATTTTGGCTTTCATTCTTAGTACAATGAGCAAATAATGAAGATATTTTATATAGGATTTTTAATTGATTTTTTGAAAATACTTTGATTCACAAAAAGTTTTTCCCAACTTTCCCCAGTGACAATAATTTATATACTCCTAGTTTGTTGTTAACATAACAAAATTGATGTTGCTACAAGTCTATTAACTTAGATACCAAACTTATTTATATTTTACCAAATTTTACAGGCACCCTTTTTCTTTTTTGCATAGTTCTGTGAAATTTTAACACATGTGTAGATTCGTGTGGCCATTACTACAACCAGAACACAGAACTGAATGTGTCACAAAGTAGAAACTCGTTTATGTTACCACTTAAGGGCCATAACTGCCTATAAAACGTAACTACTGGACACCAGTTATCTGTTTTCCATTTTTACAATTTTTTCACTTCCAAAATAAATGTAATTATATACTACATGTGTCTTGCTTGATCTAACTATAGCCATTTAGAATCATAATTGCCATAATTGCCCCTGAGGAACCCTGATGGATTTCCCCTGCATGGTTTCCCAGTTTACTACAAAAATACCAACCAACCAACCGACAAACAAAAAAACAATTAGAGTAGTACGTTGAACTTTTGGACCAGAAAGTAGAGCCCACAGTGCCGGAAAAGACTTAAATCCTTGATATTAGTTTTGTAAAGGTAAAATTTTTAAGCTGATTCTAAGCCCAGAGCCTGAGTAAAAATGTAAAAGATCAGACATTGTAAAGTTCCTAAACTGCAAGGCTTGGGTTGTAAAGTAAGAGACCATTGATATGTTAAATTCCTCGGCTCCCCCGGAGCCTTTGATCTCTGTAGCTGTTAGGACAATACTGGAGCTGCCCCAGTAAACATTCTCCCTGGCTCCTCTGGTGGTCTGATAACTTGGGACTCTGTGTAAAATGGCACGTAGGCACCTCGGGCCCCAGTACCAATCAATCTAAATGTTCACCCAGCTTAGAAGTGACCAATCACCCCTGTCCAATCTGTTCCCGCCAATGAATGACTCAGAGTTGTTGTTCAATTTTCCTGCGCCTCCTGATGATATGTTCTGATGTATGCAAAGCCCCCACCCTCTCCAAAAAGTGTACTTAAGCTCTGCCTGACCTCTGCATGGGGCTCTGGGCTGCTCTATCTTCCTGAGTGAGCCTGGAACCTCAGCATGCTGAATCAATAAAACCCCTTCTGCCAATTGCATGAAGCCGGTCTCTTATGGTCTCTCCCTCCTCCGACGCTTCGCCGGACCCTTACAGTTTGAGATAAACAATGTATTCTGACTTGGATGAAAGTCGCTCTTGTCCTGACCACAAAATAAGCCTACTTCCTCAGACCCCAAATTGTAAGGATCCCCTGGGCTTGCCACTACCCTTGACCATGCTTCTGTCATAAGTTCTCACTAAATTGTATTCTGTGCAATCCTTTGTTTATCCATCATCGATGGACATTTGGGCTGTTTCCTGCGTACGGGTATTGAGAATGATGCCTTGAGCAGAAGTGTACAAATATCTGCTCATGTTTCTGCTTTCAAAGCATTTGATGTATACCCCAAAATGGAATTGCTGGACCCAATAGTAACTACATTTTTAATTTTTTTTTGAGATACTAAAATACTTGTTTCCATAGTACCTGCAACCATCCTACAGTCCCACCAACAGTGCACAAATATTCCAGTTTTTCTATAGCCCCTCCAACACTTTCTGGGATTATTTTGTTTGGGGGATATTATAATAGCCACCCCAGTGGGTATAAGGTAATATCTCATCATGGTTTGGATTTAAAATTTCCTAATGATTAGTTAGGAATAATATTAAGCATTATGCTTAATTAATATTAAGCATATTTTAATGCCTTTATTTGCCATTTATATAGTTGTTGGAGAAATGTGTGTTCAATTCCTTTGCTCATTATTAAGTTTCTTTTTGTTGTGGTTGAGTTTTGACTGTTATCAACATATTCTGGATAATAATATCAGATGAATGATTTACTAATATTTTCTTTCATTGTCTTTTTACTTTGCTGATAGTGTCCTTTAATGCATGAAAGATTTTAACTTGGGCTAAGGCTATTTTTTCTTTTGTTGCTTGTGCCATTTGTGTAATAGGCAAGAAATCACTGCCAAATCTAATGTCATGAAATGTCTCACTTTTTACTTCTAAGGGTTTTATAGTCCTAGTTTTTACATATAAGGACTGAACTATTGATAAACACAGCAACTTAGATGCAGAGTTAAAAAGCCACTTTCAAAATGTTATTGTTTTGGGGAAATTCTACAGGGACGTAGAATATAACACAATGTAATATTATTCAGCCTCAAAAATTGAGGAAATTCTGAAACATTGTATGCCATGGATGAATCTTCAATATATTACACTAAATGAAGTAATCAGTCACAAAAAGGCACATATTGTATTATTTTACTTATAATAATTCTCTACAGGCCAGGATGAAATCCCTCACCAAAAATTAAAGCTGTTTGAATCAGATCATGGACTTGTAGCCTCCAGAATTGTGAGAGAACAAAACTCTGTCTTTTAAAATTTTTTTATTTGTTCTTTTAAATTATACATGACAGTAGAATGTATTTTGATACATCATATATAAATGGAGTATAACTTCTCATTTTTTGGTTTTATATGAGTATAGACATTGGTCATATAATCATATATGCACATAATATAGTAATGTCCAATTCATTCAATTATCTTTCCTATTCCCATTGCACCTCCTTTCCCTTCAATCTCCTTTGTCTAATGCAAAGTACTTCTATTCTTCCATAACCCCCACCACTATTGTGAATTAGTATCTGCAGATGAGAAAAAAACATTTGGCCTTTGATTTTTGGGGGGAGTAGCTTATTTCACCCAGCATGATATTCTCTATCCACTTACTGACAGATGCCATAATTTCATTATTCTTTGTGGCTGAGTAATATTCCATTGTGTATATATACCACATTTTCTTTATCTATTTATCTGTTGAAGGGCATGTAGTTTGGTTACATAGTTCAGCTATTGTGAATTGAGCTGCTATAAACATTGATGTGTTTGTGTTACTGTAGTGTACTGATTTTTTTTTTTGAGAGAGAGAGAGAGAGAGAGAATTTTTTAATATTTATTTTTTAAATTTTCGGCGGACACAACATCTTTGTTTGTATGTGGTGCTGAGGATGGAACCTGGGCTGCATGCATGCCAGGCAAGCATACTACCGCTTGAGCCACATCCCCAGCCCCTAGAGTACTGATTTTTAAGTCCTTTGGGTATAAACCGAGGAGTGGGTAACTGGGTCAAATGGTGGTTCCATTCTAAGTTTTCTGAGGAGTCTCCATACTGCTTTTCAGATTGGTTGCACCAATTTGCAGTCCTACCAATAAGGTATGAGTGTACCTTTTCTCCCACATCCTTGCCATCATTTATTGTTACTTGGATTCTTGATCATTTCCATCCTGACTGGAATGAGATGAAATCTCATTGTGGTTTTAATCTGCATTTCTTTAATTGCAAGAATTGATGAATATTATTCATATATTTGTTGGTCGACTATATTTCTTCTGTGAAGAAGAATGGGCCAGTTCCTTGGCCCATTATTTGATGGATTTTTTTTGTGTTAAGTTTTTTTGAGTTCTTTATATATTCTGGAGATTAATGCTCTGAGGCACAGGTGGCAAAGATTTTCTCCCATTCTGAAGGCTCTTCACATTCTTGATTGTTTCCTTTGCTGTGAAGAAGCTTTTTAGTTTGATAACATCTCATTTATTGATTTTTGATTTTGCTTCTTGGGCTTTAGGAGTCTGGTTGAGGAATTTGGTTCCTAAGCCAATATAATGGAGATTTGGGCCTACTTTTTCTCCTAGTGGGTGCATACTCTCTGGTCTAATGCCTAGGTTCTTGATTTACTTTAAGTTGAGTTCTGTGCAGGGTGAGAGAGAGGGCTTGATTTCATTTTGCTAATTATGGATTTCCAGTTTTCCCAGCACCATTTGTTGAAGAGACTATCTTTTCTCCAATGTATGTTTATGGTACCTTTGTCTAGTATGAGATAACTGTATTTACAAGGGTTTGTCTCTGGGTCTTCTATTCTTTCCATTGGTCTTCATGTCTGTTTTGTTGCCAATATCATACTTTTTTTTTTTTTACTATAGCTCTGTAATGTAATTTAAGGGATAGCATTGTGATACCTCTTGCTTCACTTTTCTCACTAAGGATTGCTTTGGCTATTCTGGGACTCTTACTTTTCCAAATGCATTTCATGGCTGCATTTCTATTTCTGTGAAGAATATCATTGGAATTGTAGTAGGAACTGCATTAAATCTGTATAGTGCTTTTGGTAGTATGGCCATTTTGACAATATTAATTCTGCCTATCCAAGAACATGGGAGATCTTTCCATCTTCTAAGGTCTTCTTCAATTTCTTTCCTCAGTGTTCTATGGTTTTCATTGTAGAGGTCTTTTACCTCTTTTGTTAGATTAATTCCCCAATTTTTTTGAGGCTATTGTGAATGGGATAGTTTTCCTATTCTCTTTCAGTTGATTCATCACTGGTGTATAGGAATGCAACTGTTTTATGGGTGATAATTTTATGATATTGCTACTTTGCTGAATTCATTTATGAGTTCTAGATGTTTTCTGATAAAGTTTCTTGGGTCTTCTAAATATAGAATCAAGTTGTCAGCAAATAGGGATAGTCTGAGTTCTTCTTTTCCTATTTGTATCCCTTTAATTTCTTTCTTCTGTTTAATTGCTCTGGCTAAAGTTTCCAGGACTACGTTGAATAGAAGTGGAAAGAGGGCATCCCCTGTCTTGTTCTAGTTTTTAGAGGAAATGCTTTAAAATTGTCTCCATTTAGAATGATGTTGGTCTTGGGTTTGGCATATATAACTTTTACAATGTTGAGGCATGTTCCTACTATCCCTAGTTTTTTCTATATTTTGAACATAAATGGATGTTGTATTTTGTGAAATGCTTTTCCTGCGTCTCTTGAGATAATCATGTGAGTCTTGTCTTTAAGTCTATTGATGTGATGAATTACATTTATTGATTTCTGTATGTTGAACCAACCTTGCATCTCTGGGTGAACCCCACTTGATCATGGTACACTATTTTTTAAATATGTTTTGGGATGCAACTTGGTAGTATTTTATTAGGAATTTTTGTGTCTTTGTTCATCAGGGATATTGGTCTGAAGTTTCCTTTCATTGATTTGTCCTTTTTTAGTTTTGGTATCAGAGCGATACAAGCTTCATAGAATGAGTTTGGAAGGGTTCCCTCCTTTTTTGTTTCATGGAATAATTTGAAGAGGATTGTTGTGTGTTCTACTTTGAAGATCTGTTAGAACTGGGTTGAGAATCCGTCAGTTCTGGGTTTTTCTTTGTTGGTAGGCTTTTAATGGCATCTCTATTTCATGGCTTGAAATTAATCTGTTTAAGTTTTCTAAGTCCTTCTGATTCAATTTGGGTAGGTCATATGTCTTCAGAAATTTGTTGATGTCTTCAAGATTTTCTATTTTATTAGAGTATAAACTTTCAAAATGGTTTCTAATTATCATCTCTATCTTAGTAGTGTCCTTCATGATATTTTCTTTTGCAGAAGAAATTTTAGTAATTTGAGTTTTCTCCTTCTCTTTGTATTTTTTTTATTTCATTCCTGATTTATTTTGCTATACATTTGTCATCCAATAGTGTATTCTTTAGTATCTAGGTGTTAGAATAGCTTCTATTTTTATTTTATCATTGATTAGAGATATTGGTCTGAAGCTTCCTTTCCTTGATGTATCTTTTTTTAGTTTTTGTATTAAAATGATACAAGCTTCATAGATAATGCAATGCAAGGTATTATCTCTATTTTTTCATATTGCTAAGAGTTGCTTTGTGGCCTAAGATATGGTCTATTTTAGAGAAGGATTCATGTGCTATTGAGAAGAAAGTGTATTCAGTCATTGATGGATGAAATATTCTATATATGTCAGTTAACTACAAATTATTAATTGTATTTTTTTAGTTATATAGTTTTTTTACTTAGTTGTTGTTTGGAGGATCTATCCAGTGATGAGAAACATATGTTAAAGTCACACAGTATTATAGTGTTGTGGTCTATTTGATTCTTGAAATTATAAGGGCTTTTTGATGTATATAGATGCTCCATTGTTTGGGGCATGAATGTATATGATTGTTATGTCTCATCGATGTATGATTCCTTGAAGAAGTATAAAACATCCTTCTTGTACTTTAAGATTAACTTTGGCCTGAAGTCTACTTTATGTGATATGAGGATAGAAACACCTGTTTATTCATGAGATCCACGTGAATGATATGTTTTTCCCCCATCCTTTCACCTTCGGTGTGTTGATGTCTTTGCCTATTTACAGGGAATAGAAAACTATAAAAGTAAAATAGAAGATTTGTTAAACAATCAAATAAAATGTCTACAATAATTGATATAAAGAGGTCAATGATTTGGTTTGATATCAGAGTAGAAAGAATTAGTGACCTGGAGATTTGTCGAAAGAAATCTCTATGCGAAATGTGACAGAGAGAGTTTAAAAAAGAATATGGAAAGAAGATGGTAAGAGATATAGCAGATAAGTCAGATAGTCTAATATACATTGAAATGGAATCCTATGTAATGAAATGAAAAAATCCATCCCACGAGAATATATAAAAAATATGTAAAAAAAAAAAACCCTAACATGTTTATTGTTTGGAATACTAGAGGAAAGGAGAAAAAAAATTGAGACCTTGAAAATATATGGCTAAGATCAAAAGATTCCAATCCAGATTCTCACAGTCAAATAATTCCAGGAAAAATATTTTTTTTCAAAAAAATTTACTTTTAGACACAGCATAATAAAAATAAAACTGAAAAACTCAAAAACAATTCATACCAAAAAAAAAAATCCCCAAATAAGCCAATCAAAAAATGGGCAAAGGAACTTTGGGCTTTGAAATCATATCACGTGTGGTCTTAAGGTTGAAGTGCAGTCTAGGGCCTGTGCATATTAGTGGACAACACTTAATAGCTGTGGAGAAATACAGAATATGAAGAGGAGGAGGATATAAAACTCTTAAGCGTATCTGGAAAGAGATTTGCCCCTCAAGGTGGTAGCAAGGTTCCACAGAAAAAAAGCAAAGCTTGCTGCTGAAGAAGAAGAAGAAAATTTTGATGATGAGGAAACTGAAGAAAAAGCTCCATTGAAGAAATCTATGAGATACTCCAGTCAAAAATGCACAGATATAAAAGCAGAATGGAAAAGACTCAAAATCATCAACACCAAGATCCAAAGGCCAAGAATCCTTAAAAAAAAAAATAAAAAAAACCTCCTAAAACACCAAAAGGCACTAGTTCTGTAGAAGACATTAAAGCAAAAATGCAAGCAAGTATAGAGAAAGGTGGTTCTCTTTCCAAAATGGAAGCCAAGTTCATCAATGATGTGAAAAATTGCTTCCAGATGACTAACCTGTAGGCTATTCAAGATCTCTGGCAGTGGAGGAAGTCTCATTAAGAAAATAGTTTAAACAGTTTGTAAAAAATTTCTGTCTTATTTCATTTCTGTAAACAGTTGGTATCTGGCTGTCCTTTTTATAATGCAAAATGAGAACTTTCCCTATCGTGTTTGATAAATGTTGTCCAGGTTCCCTTGCCAAGAATGTGTTGTGCAAAATGCCTGTTTAGTTTTTCAAGATAGAACTCCACCCTTTGCTTGGTTTTTAAGTATGTATGGAATGTTATGATAGGACATAGTAGTAATGGTGGTTGGACATGGAAATGGTGGGGAGACAAAAATATACATGTGAAATAAATTCAGTATTTTAATAAAGTAGTATTGTTTCTATTTTTTTTAAAAGAAACACAAATAGTCAACCAATATTGGAAAAAGTCTTCTATTAAGGAAATTCAAATCAAAACTACATTGAGATTTTTACCTCACTCCAGTCAGAGTGACAATTATCAAAAACACAAATAATAGGGGCCAGGGCTGAAGCTTAGTAGCAGAGTGCTTGCCTAGCATGTGAGAGGCACTGGGTTTGATCCTTAGCATCACGTAAAAATAAATAAATAAAATAACTTTAAAAATAAATAATTGCTATAACAAAAACACCAGTGTGGGGAAAAATCTTTTTTTTCTTTTTTAAAGACTACAAATAATAATAAATGTTGGTGAGGATGTGGGGAAAAAGGTATACTTATACATTGCTGGTGGAACTGCAAATTAGTACAACCACTCTGGAAAGCAGTATGGAGATACCTCAAAAACAAAAACAAAAAAACAACTAGGAATGGAACCACTATATGATCCAGCTATCCCAATCTTCAGTATATATCCAAAAGATTTAAAATCAATATACTATAGTGACACATCAATATTTACAATAGTACAATTTGCAATAATCAAGCTATTGAACCAACCTAGGTGCCCTTCAACAGAAGAATGGATAAAGTAAATGTGATACACACGCACACACACACACACAATGGGGTAGTACTCCATCATAAAGAATAAAATGATGGCATTTGCTGGTAAATGAATGGAACTGAAGACTATCATGCTAAGTGAAATAAGCCAATCCCCAAAAGTCAAAGATTGAATGTCTTCTCTGATATGCAGAAGATAATCCAAAATAAGGGGCAGGAGAAGAGAGAGGAAAAAGAAAAAAAATGGAGAGAGAATTTCATCAAAATAGAGGAGGATCAGTAGAATAGATGAAGGGAATTAATGGGGAGGTGGGAGGCATGGGGTGGCAGGGGATGGTGGAATGAATCTAACCAAATTTTGTAAGTGAATGCATGAATATAGGACAATGAATTCCAACATCAATTATATCCTCAAGATACTAATTTTTAAAAATACTATAAATAAATTGCAGAGAGATCAGTATTATACAGGGAGGGGTACAGAGAGAATGGGGGAGGTGGAAGGGCTAAGGACTGAATTAGAGCAAATGTATTTCACAATATTCTGATTATGTCAAAATGTATCCTAATGTTTTATATGACTAAAAAGAATCAATAAAATTACATTTAGACACAGCATAATAAAACTGAAGAAAACAAAAGACAAATATTTTAAAGTAGCAGGAAGAAAAAATATTGGATTATTACTTATTTACCTTTTGTAACCTGCTTCTTCTACTCCCATGTTTTAATCTAGCCATTGCTTTGGCAACAACCTTTGACCAATGGAGAATGGGGGCTTTTCTGTTACTTTGTGAAGCTAATGCCCAGGTGTATTCTGTTCGTTTGGTGAATAATTTTAAGATACATTCTGCATAGCTCCTTGTAGGGACTTGGTGAGACTCTGCTCTGATGTCCTACTGTACTGACAACTTAAAAACTAGATTTCCAGGAGGCTGGAGGCTACAGCGCTTGCCTAGAATGTGCAAGGTCCTGGGTTAAATCTCCTGTACCACACACACACCAAAACAAAACAAAACAAAACAAAACACACACACAAAAAATAATAAGTATATTTAAAAAAATTTTTTTAGTTGTAGATGAACACAATATTTTTATTTTATTTATTTATTTTTTTTGTGGTGCTTAAGGTTGAATCCAGTGCCTCATACATAGTAGGCAAGTGCTCTATCACTGAGCTACAACCCTAGAATACTAACTATATTTCTTTCCTTCTCTGTTACACTTTTCTTGAACCTAGGCTAAAACGCTTTTGAAGGAGTCACAGGATGAAAGACAATTTCCTAAGACAGTGAAATGATGAAGTGTTGAGAGATTAAAAACTGCCAACAGGCAACAAAAGAAAGAAAATAAAATAGGGAGAACAAAATTTAAAGCAAAAAATAAGAATGTATCAGTAACTATTAAATGTAACTGGACTTAATGATCTAATTATTAATACTTAATGCTGGTCAAGATAAAACCATAAAAAACATTTATGGTGCTTATAGGACATATGTTGAAAATATAAGGATACAGAAAGATGAAAGTAAAAGCACAGCCAGGTGTGGTGGTGCATGCCTGTAATCCCAGTGGCTCGGGAGGCTGCAGCACAAGGATCTCAAGTTCAAAGCCAGCCTCAACAACTAAGTGAGGACCTAAGCAACTTAGTGAGACCCTGTCTCAAAATTTAAAAAATAAATTAATAAAAAGGACTGGGTATGTTCTTAACTCAGTAGTTAAAAACCCTGGGTTCAATCTCTATACCAAAAAAAAAGGAAAGCAGGAATAATGACAATAATCTTTCCACCTACCAGTGAGGGTTCACTTGCATTGAGTTGTACTTCCTCAGAGTCTGAATTTTCTGGATCATATACCCATATTATGACATTCTAGAAAAGAAAATGTTTTTGTATTTATTTATATTTTGTGCACAATTAGTTTTTAGTTGTGGCAAAATAATCCAAAAATATTTTCATTTATTAAAAAAAATTGAATTATTCCATTTTTTAAAAAATCCAAAGCAGTATTTAATCACTGAAACAAGTCAAAGACCTATGAAGGGTTAAAAATATCCCTTTACATTCTTAAGTAACTAATGTTAAACAAATGTTTATATATCTTTCTTTATACCCATAGACACAGCAATTCCTAACACTAGCACACTTTTTACAAAAAAAAAAAAAAAAAATCATTCTATAAATGTTAATTATAACATATTTTGTCACTTGTCACAGTCTGGCCATTTCAATAGACATCTAATTGTTTATTTTTTATTAACTAGATAATTTATTTGCATAGTTAAAATGAATTATATTAAAATATGTAGCAAAAGCAGTTTCTATTACCCTATACTCTATTACTCGTTTCCCATAATTTTTGTGAATAGTAAATAATTTTTCCTCCATTTGATATAAATGCTAGCTTACTAAATACACATTTTTGAACCTTATATTTTTTTCACTTAATTATATTTTAGAGATTTTTACATGTTATCATTAATTTTTCTTTACATACTCTCATTAATTTTTCAGCTTTACATATTCTTGTTAAATTTTCATTAATTTTTATTCTAAATCATGAAGAAACCATAGATGTTTCACTTTTATTTCCTTTTCCTGTTTTTTATTAGGTTGTTAACTTTAATATTTATTTTTTAGGTTTTTTTTTTAGGTGGACACAATATCTTTATTTTATTTTAATGTAGTGCTGAGGATCAAACCCAGCGCCCCCCGCGCATGCCAGACGAGTGCGCCACTGCTTGAGCCACTTCCCAAGCCCTAGATTGTTAATTTTAAAAAATTTATTTGTGGGTGGTGAAATTTGATGGGCCAGAGGGAGGCAGCATTCTGTGTCGCTCTGTGATCCAGATCTCATCTAGCTGGAATACTGCATCTCTGAGAGCATTAGGGGACCCCTACACAGCTGCTCTCTGCAGAAATCACCAGCGCTGTGACCCCGTGCAGGGCTCTGGGCCTCAGTGTTAGAGCAGAACCCCTGGTTCCCAACACTCAAGTCCGAAATTCTAGCTAACGCAGGGCTCCCAAGCTCCTTAGCAGATCAACACATCTGCAGATCTCCAAGGCTTTGCTCTGCTCCCATGCAGGTCACTCAGCTGCTACCTACCCACAGCACAATGCCATTGCCTGGCTCCCCTGACCTCATCAGATACCCCGGCGCTGAAAGCAGACCGCTTCCAACTTGGCTCAACATTCTTGCCATATTAGGTGGGGGCAGCTCCCAGCAGCCAGGTACCAGGTTTTCAAGCTTCCCCTCTCCCCAGTGGTGGTAACCCAACACAGTAGCCAGGTACCAGGTTTTCAACCTTCCCCTCTCCCCAGTGGTGGTAACCCAACACAGGAGCTGCCCAACACAGGTGCATTGTGACCAGAGTGCTGCCCACAGGAGTCCTGGTGTGAGAGGTTACTCAGTCGGGAATTGCTAAGGGAGAGGGAGATGGGGCTAAAGTCTGGAGCCTAACAGAGAGACCAGGAATTGGGAAATCTCCAGGCGAGATAGGGAGATAGTACCGGGTGCTCAAGTCATACAAGCAGTCCCAAAAAGAGACCCGTGAGGTGCCGGAGGTGCAGTCTTCCTGCAGGGACTGGCTGTTGCCACTCCCACTTTCAGTCACCCTACACCAGGACCAGCCTTCCCACCCTGTTTACCTCCACCAGCCTGATGACAGAGACACCAGCTTACACCTATTGGATGAGAAGAGAAGCAGGAAGGAAAGATATGGATCTCTACAACTAGCAACAACCCTGGTTTCTTCCTTCAGAGTTTTTTTCTTTTTTCTCTTCTACCCCTTTATTCTCTGGCCCTCACACCCCCAACATATGTGAAACCAAGAAGTTTGCATGAAATAGAATTTTGAGGACTAAGACATCTGAATAATATAATATAGAGGTGTTGTATATGCCCTTTTTCCCTTTTTCTTCTTTCATTTTCTTTCCCCCTCCAAATTTTACCATTTTAACATCCTGTATTTTTGTAAATACATATGTATGTTTGTTTTATGCACTCTACTGTCTTCCCACGTACCTGCCTACCCTAAATTACTTCCTGTCTATTCTCTTGCTACTAACCCTCTTTATTAAATTTCTCTTTCACACTTCCTAAGATCTATTAACTCTATATCCTCACATCCTACCTCCTCAGCATATCGTCCTATGCCTCACCCCCAGTTCATTGACAAACATCAGAAACTGTAAACCTTTTTATAAAACTACTGATTATATTTTAGATAACAATTGAATCCAACATTTTTGTACATTGAGACTAAACTGTAAACGTCTTAATAACAACAAATTGTTATAGGTGATATATTGTTGATATTGGGATCTGTTAACATTGTCCTTCCCCACAGAGGGGAGGTCTTGGAATCCTACAAGAGCACTGCAAGCCTATAGGGTAAAAACAATAACATCCCAAACCCACAGAGCTGGAAAGGAAGACACACAAGCAACATGAAAAGAAAATGGAAGAAAGTGCCCCAAACAAATCAAGTCACCACATCATTAGAATCATTGGCAGCCACAACAGAGGAAATGACAGAGAAGGAGTTCAGGATGTACATGGTTAAAATGTCCTGTGAACTCAAGGAAGATATAAGAAAGCAAATGCAAGCAGTGAAAGATCACTTTGACAAGGAGCTACATAAACAAATACAGGAAGCAAAAGATCACCTCAACAGGGAGATAGAAATTCTAAAAAAAAAAAAAATCCAAACAGAAATCCTTGAAATGAAAGAAACAATAAACCAAATCAAAAGCTTAAATGAAAGCATCACCAACAGAGTAAACCACTTGGAAGATAGGACATCAGACAATGATGATAAAATATATAATCTTGAAAAGAACATAGACACACAGTGATAATGGTAAGAAACTATGAACAGAACATTCAAGAAATATGGGATAGCATAAAAAGCATAAAAATTTAAGAATTATTGGGATAGAGGAAGGCATAGAGGTTCAAACCAAAGGAATGAACAATCTATTCAATGAAATATCAGAAAATTTTCCAAACATGAAAAATGAATTGGAAATCTAAAGTCAAGAAGTTTATAGGATTCAGCATGTACAAAATCCCAACAGATCCATACCAAGGCACATTATAATAAAATGGGCTGCCCAACATAAAAACTAAGGAAAGAATTTTAAAAGCCACAAGAGAAAGGAATCAGATTACATATAGGGGGAAACCAATTAGGATAACGGCAGATTTTTCAGCACAGACCCTGAAAGCTAGAGAAGATCCTAGAACAACATATATCAAGCTCTGAAAGAAAATGGGTGGCAACCAAGAATCTTGTATCCAGAAAAATTAAGATTTAGATTTGAAGATGAAATAAAAACCTTCCATAATAAAAAAAAATTAAAAGAATTTGTAGCTAGAAAACATCCTTGGCAAAATATTCCATGAAGAAGAAACGGAAAACAACAATGACAGAAAACAACAATGAAAACCAGTAGAGGGAGGTAGTACACTAAAGGAAAAACTAATCAAAGAAGAAAATCAAGTCAAGTTAAATATCAAAAATAAACAAATATGGCTGGACATACAAACCATGTCTCAATAATAACCCTGAATATTCATGGCTTAAACTCACTGATAAAAAGGCATAGGCTAGCAGACTGGATTTTAAAAAAGGACTCAACAATATGCTGCCTACAGGAAAGTCATCTGATAGGAAAAGACATACACAGACTGAAGGTGAAAGGTTGGGAAAAATCATACCACTCACATGGACTGCGGAAGCAAGCAGGGATTTCCATCCTCATATCAAATAAAGTAGACTTCAAGCCAAAGTTAATCAAAAGGGACAAAGATGGACATTACATACTGCTCAAGGGAATCATACACCAACAAGACATAACAATCATAAATATATATGCCTCAAACAATGGTGCAGCTATGTTCATCAAACAAATTCTTCTCAAGTTCAAGAGTCAAATTGACCACAACACAATAATCTTGGGTGACTTTAGCACACCTCTCTCACCACTGGATAGATCTTCCAAACAAAAGTTTAATAAAGAAACTATAGAATTCAATAATACAATCAATAACTTGGACTTAACTGACATATATAGAGTATTTCAACTTTCATCAAGCAGATACACTTTCTTCTCAGCAGCACATGGATCCTTCTCTAAAACAGACCACATAATATGCCAAAAAGCAACTCTTAGAAAATACAAAAAAGTAGAGATACTACCATGCATTTTATCAGATCATAGTGGAATGAAATAGGAAATCAATGAAAAAATAAAAAATAAAAATTTCTCCATCACCTGGAGACTAAACAATATGATACTGAATGAACAATGGGTTACAGAATACATCAAAGAGGAGATTAAAAAATTCTTAGAGGCAAATAAGAACGTAGACACAACATATAGAAATTTCTGGGACACTATGAAAGCAGTACTAAGAGGAAAATTCATTGCATGGAGTTATTCCTTAAAAGAAAAAAAAGTCAACAAATAAATGACCTTACACTACATCTCAAAGCTCTAGAAAAAGAAGAACAAATCAGCAGCAAAAGCAGTAGATGGCAAGAAATAATAAAAATTAAAGCTGAAATCAATGAAATCTAAACAAAAGAAACAATTGAAAAAATTGACAAAATAAAAAGTTGGTTCTTTGAAAAAAGAAATAAAATTGACAGACCCTTAGCCATGCTAATGAAGAGAAGGAGAGAGAAAAATCAAATTACCAGCATATGTGATGAAAAAGGTAATATATCACAACAGACAATACAAAAATACAGAGGATAATTAGAAATTATTTTGAAAACTTATACTTCAATAAAATAGAAGATATTGAAAGCATCGACAAATTTCTGCCCAGATTGAATCAGGAAGATATACACAATTTAAACAGACCAATATCAAGTGATGAAATAGAAGCGTACCAATCAAGAAAAGCCCAGGACCAGATGGATACACAACTGAGTTCTACAAGACCTTTCAAGAAGAACTAATACCAATACTCTTCAATTTATTTCAGGAAATAGAAAAAGAGGGAGCACTTCCAAACTCATTCTATGAGGCCAATATCACCCTGATTCAAAAACCAGGCAAAGACACATCAAAGAAAGAAAACTTCAGACCAATATCTGTAATGAACATAGATGCAAAAATTCTCAATAAAATTCTGGCAAGTTAAATACAAAAATATATCAAGTGGGATTCATCCCAGGGATGCAAGGTTGGTTCAACATATGGAAATAAATAAATGTAATTCATCACATAAATAGATTCAAAGATAAAAGTCATATGATCATTTCTAAGCATTTGACAAAATACAGCACCCCTTCATGTTGAAAACACTAGATAAACTAGGGATAACAGGAACATATCTCCACATTGTAAAGACTATCTACGCTAAGCCTCTGGCCAACATCATTCTAAATGGAGAAAAATTGAAGGCATCCCCTCTAAAAACTGGAACAAGACAGGGATCCTCTCTTTCACCACTTCTGTTTAACATAGTTCTTGAAACACTGGCCAGAGCAAATGGACAGACAAAAGAAATTAAAAGGATACATATAGGAAAAAAAGAACTTAAATTAGCACTATTTGCTGACACTATGATTCTATACCTAGAAGACCCAAAAAGCTCCACCAGAAAACTTCTAGAACTATTAAATGAATTCAGCAAAATAGCAGTGCCGCAGTCTGGCTGGGCACAAATCACGAGCCACTCACAGCTTTGTAGATTCAAACAGCAATTCTTTATTCCGGATCTCACACCAGCCTTCTACAAACACGTTCTGGGGAAATCCACATTCTCTGCCCAAATCCACACCTCCACTGGGCTTCTGTCTCCCAAAAATACTGTCTGAATCCCGTGAGAACTCAAGAGGAACTCAGGCAGCAGGATACGCCCTATTCCCAGCAGGAATAACCTTCCTAAACCGGGAACATCCTAAACCCGGATCCACCCTGGTCCTTGAGCAAGGTCACTGCAAAATGTCCTATTTCCACGAGTCCTTCCACTAAGCAACATGAGGTACACTGGCAAGGAAATTGTCATACCTACTTGGCTAATGGCTCCCAGCATAGCAGGATATAAAATCAACATCCATAAATCAAAAGTATTTCTGTATATCAGTGACAAATCCTCTGAGAAGAAAATGAGAAAACTACCTCATTTACAATAGCCTCAAAAAACAAAACAAAACAAAACAAAAACTTGGGAATCAACTTAAAGAAAGAGGTGAAAGATCTATACAATGAAAACTACAGAATCCTAAATAAAGAAATCTAAGAAGTCCTTAGAAGATGGAAAGATCTACCTTGCTCTTAGATAGGCAGAATTAATATTATCAAAATGACCATACTACCAAAAATGCTTTACAGATTTGATGCAATTCCCATCAAAATCCCAATGGCATTCCTCATAGAAATAGAAAAGCAGTCATGAAATTCATCTGGAAAAATAAGAGACTCAAAATAGCTTAAGCAATCCTTAGCAGGGAGAATGAAGTAGGTGGCATCACTAAACCAGATCTTAAACTATACTACAGAGCAATAGTAACAAAAACAGCATGGTATTGACACCAAAACAGACTGGTAGATCCATGGTACAGAATAGAGGACACAGAGACTAACCCACAAAATTACAATTATATTAGACAAAGTCACCAAAAACATGCATTGGAGAAAAGATAGCATCTTCAACAAATGGTGCTGGGAAAACTGGAAATCCATATGCAATAAAATGAAATTAAACCCCTGTCTCTCACATACTCAAAACTCAATTCAAAGTGGATCAAAGACCTAGGAATAAAACCAGAGACTCTGAGTCTAATATAAGAAAAAGTAGGCCCTAATCTTCATCATGTGGGATTAGGCCCTGACTTCCTTAATAAGACTCCTATGGTGTAAGAATTAAAACCAAAAATCAATAAATAGTATGGACTCAAACTAAAAAGTTTCATCTCAGCAAAAGAAGTAATCTGTGAGGTGAATAAAGAGCCTACATTTTGGGAGCAAATTATTACCTCTCACACATCAGATAGAGCACTAATCTCTGGGGTATATAAAGAACTCAAAAAGCTAAGCACCAAAAAAATAAATAACTCAATCAATAATCAGCCAAGGACCTGAGTAGACACTTCTCAGAAGAGGATGTACAGTCAATCAACAAATACATGAAAAAATATTCATCATCTCTAGCAATTAGAGAAATGCAAATCAAAACTACTCTAAGATTTCATCTCACTCCAGTCAGAATGGCAGCTAATATGAAGACAAAGAGCAATAAGTGTTGATGAGGATGTGGGGGAAAAGGTACAATCATACATTGCTGGTGGAACTGCAAATTTATGCAGCCAATATGGAAAGCAATATGGAGATTCCTTGGAAAACTGGGAATGGAACCATAATTTGACCCAGCTATCCCTATCCTCTGTCTATACCCAAAGGACTTAAAAACAGCATACTACAGGGACCCAGCCACATCAATGTTTATAGCAGCACAATTCACAATACCTAAACTGTGGAACCAACCTAGATGCCCTTCAGTAGGTGAATGGATTAAAAAATGTAGCATATGTACACAATGGAATGGTAGTCAGCAATAAAAGAGAATAAAATCATAGCATTTGCAGGTAAATGGATGGAGTTGGAGAAGATGTGAAGTTAGCCAATCCCCAAAAGACAAATGCCAAATATTTTCTCTGATATAAGGTGGCTGACTTGTAGTGGGGTAGGGCTGGGGAGCATAGGAGGAATAGACAAACTCTAGATAGAGCAGAGCGGTGGGAAGGGAAGAGATGGGGCAGGGGGTTAGCAATGATGGTGGAATGTGATAGACATCATTATCCAAAGTACATGTATGAAGACATGAATTGGTGTGAACATATATACAGAGATATGAAAAATTGTGCTCTATATGTGTAATAAGAATTGTAATGCATTCCACTGTCATGTATTTAAAAAACAAAATCAACTAATTAAAAAAAAGAAATTAACTAAAGAAAAATCATACCCTTATTAAAGCTGAGCTGACAATCAAAATTGTTATCACAAGTAAGCAAGTATGGTAAACAGAAGAATCAGTACCTTAAGAACATGCGTTTTAAAAGAATCTATGTTTAAATTGATATGAAACACAAAAAAAGTAAGAAAAGGAAAAAAGATTTCATGAAAAAGAAAGAGAATTTTAAAAGCCAAATAAAATTTCCAGGCATGTGTGTGCGCGAGCACACACACACACACACACACATAAAATGGACTTTAGTTTTCTCAAATAGCACTATATAAGATATAGAAAGGGAATAAAAAAAATAGAAAGGGAATAGAATGATGAGCAATTTGAGACTATAAGGTTTTTGTTTTGTTTTTTGCTTTTAAAAATTACATTTCTGGCTGAGCTGTTGGTGCATGCCTGTAATCCTAGCGATTTGGGAGGCTGAGAGAGGAGGATCACAAGTTCAAATGCAGCCTCAGCAAAAGCAAGGTGCTAAGCAATTCAGTGAGACCCTGTCTCTAAATAAAATACAAAATAAGGCTGGGGATGTAGATCGGTAATGGCTGAGTGCCCTTGAGTTCAATCCTAGGTAACCCCCACAAAAAAAAAAATTCAAAAAAATTTACATTTCTAACTACTAAAAGAACTTTTGTGAAAATTTATTTCCATATTAAGAATTAATTTTTTTAATGATTCAGGTTGTATTTTTCCACCTATATTTCATTTTCTCCTGACTTATGATAATTTTTTAGTATGTTATCTATCATTTATTTGTCTTTTAATTTTATGGAGTAAAAATTACCATATTTTTTTCTCAATTTTGTGGTATAGTTTAAAAGGTCTCCAATTCTTGATTATAAGATAATTCATTTGTTTTCTTTGCTTTTTAAATATGTATTTACATATTTAACCCATTTCAAATTTATTTTGATGTATCATGTAAGGTCTGATTATAATCTTTTTTTTTTTTTAATGGCTATTCCATGATCTTACCGCCTTTATTGACTAGTCTATCTCCTCCCCACTAATTTGCGAAGGAGATGGACTAGTCATCTTATATGTAATTGTTGACTAAAGACTGAAATGTCTTTTGGTTATTTCCAGATTGCTATGCTTTCCATTGATCTTGACTTCCTTGCCAAGAGTTAGTATCTCACAATTTATCTTTTACAGAGGTTTCATGGTATATTTATTTCCTGGTATAACCTGTACCCTCTCCCTTTTCTTCTTATTAAATTTTTCTGGAAACTATTTGTTTGATTTTGGTTAACCATAGGAACTCTGGAAGCACCTTGTTATGGTTTTGATATTAGGTGTCTCCCAAAAGTTCATGTGTGAGTCACTACAAGAAGGTTTAGAGGTGAAATTGTTGGGTTTTAATAGCCTTAACTTAATCAGCGCATTCATTTGCTGATAGGGATTACTTTGGTGAGGACTGTAGGCAGGTAGGACGTGGCTGGAGGAGGTGGGCCCCTGGGGGCATGCCTGCCAGCTTTGTATTTTGTCCATGATGAGGGGAGCCGTCTTTCTCTACTTCCTGGTGTGATGTCTGTGATGTTCTACCACACTCTTCCACCATGATGTTTTGTTTCACCTCCAGCCCTGGGAAATGGAATTAATGTCTAGGACTGAGACGTCTGAAACTGTGAACCCCCAAATAAAACTTTTCCACCTTTTGCAAGGCCTTTTGGTCACAGCAACAAAAAAGCTGACTAAAACACACCTGTCGAGTTCTGAACTAATGCAGTTTTTATTAAGATGACATTGTATTTATGAATTTCCCTCATATGTTTATGTGGTAGAACACATATATCAATAAAGTAAGAGTTTTGAAGAGTTTTTATATGGATCTCTTATACTTTACTCAGTAAATTCAACATGAGAGATTGACAAGTAGATTGATATTATTTGCTGTGGGAATTGTACCAGGTTCAAATCAGATAAACCAGCTCACATGGTAGGCAAAAGTTCAACTGGCTTTACCTCATCTCAGCAGTGGCTTCTATGGCTCAAGTTTGTTCCTCTTCTGTCCTCCCTTCTATTTTCATGGGATAACCCCCTCCACTTTTTGTCCCCTTATTTTGCTCTAGTTTCTACATATGAGAGAAAATATTAGATCCTTGACTTTCGAAGTTTGGCTTATTTCACTTTTTAGCATGATGTTTTCCAGTTCCATTCAATTCCCAGTAAACAATAATTTCATTCTTTAAGGGCTGAGTAAAATTCAATTATGTATCTATATCACATTTTCTTTAACTGTTCCTCTGCTGATGGGTACCTGGGCTACTTCCATAACTTGGCTATTGTGAATTGCACTGTTATAAACATTGGTGTGCCTGTATCACTATAGTATGCTGATTTTAGTTATTTTACATGAAAACCAAGGAGTGGGGGTAGCTGGGTCATAGGATGATTTCATGTCAAGTCTTTTGAGAAATACTCCATACTGCCTTCCAAAGTGGTTGTACTAATTTGCAGTACCACCAACAATGTTTGAATGTACAGTTCCCCCGACATCTTTAGCAGCATTTGTTATTATTTGTATTCTTGATGACTGCCATTCTAACTGCACTGAGAAAAAAAAATCTCAATATAGTTTTGATTTGTATTTCTATGACTGCCAGGGATGTTGAACATTTTAAAATATATTTGTATTTATTCTTTTGAGAGATTTCTGTTAACATCATTTGCCCATTTATTGTTTGGGTTATTTATTTGTTTGGTGCTAAATTTCTTGAGTTTTTTCATAGATTTTGTATAATAATCCCCTGTGTGAAGAATAGCTGGCAAAGATTTTCCCCCAGTTTGTAAGCTCTCTTTCCATGCACTTAATTGTTTCCTTTGCTGTGCAGAACTTTTTAATTTGACAGCATCCCATTTATTGATTCTTTGCTTTATTTCTTGAGTTGTAGTGGTCTTGTTTAAAAAGTTGACTTGTCACAGTACCAACATGTTCAAATGTTGAGCCTATGTTTCCTTCTAGCAGCAGTTGCAAAGTTTCTGGTCTAATTCATAGGTCTTTGATCCACTCTGAGTTGACTTTTGTACCAGACCAAAGATAGGGATCTAGTTTAAGTCTTTCACATAAGGGTGGAATGGTGTTTTCCTAACACCATTTGTTTAAAAGACTACCTTTCCCCCAACATGTTTTTGGCACCTTTGTCAAGTATCAGATGATTGTATCTATATAGGTTTTCTGTCTTCTATTATATTGGTTCTCATATCTTTTTGATGTTGATACCATCATGTTTTTGCTACTAAAGACCAGACATGATAAGCCTTCCAGTTTTTCTCTTGTTGCTCCGTATTTCTTTGTCTATTCTGGTTCTTTTATTCTTCCTTATGAACTTTGGGGCTGATTTTTCTAGTTTTGTGAAGAATGCCATTGGTATTTTGATAGGAATTACATTGAAACTGTATATTGTTTTGGGTACTATGGCCATTTTGACAACATTGATTCTGCCTATCCAAGGACATGGGAGGTCTTTCTGTCTTCTAAGGTCATATTCTATTTCTTCAGTGTTCTGTAGTTTTCATTGTAGAGGTCGTTCATCTCCATGGTTATATTTATTCCCTAGTATTTTTTTGAGGTCATTGTGAATGGAATTATTTTTCTGATTTCTTGATCATCAGATTCATTATAGGGGTATAGAAAAACTATTGAATTTATGTATATTGAGCTGTGTTCTGTCACATTGCTAAACTTGTTTATCAGCTGTACAAGTCTTCTGGCAGAGTTTTTTCTTCCTAGATATAGAATCATGTCATAAACAGAGATAATTTGACTTCTTGTCTTCCTCTTTGTATCCCTTTAATTTCTTTCTCTTGCCTGGTTGCTCTGGCTAGAATTTCAATAACTATATTAAATAGGAGAGAGTGTACAACCTGCTCTTGTCCCTGATATATGGCATCCATGACACCAAGCACCACAAAAACAGAAATGTTTGGTTCAGAAATGAATAAAAAACCAATGCTCTCGGGGTTTTTCCATTCAGTATAATGTTGGCTTTGGATTTGTTGCATGTAGCCATTATGATGTTGAGGCAGTTTCTTTTTATCCCTATTTTCTAGTATTTCCAACATGAATGCATGCTGTATTTTGTTGAAGGCTTCTTTCTGCATCTATTGAGATGACCATGTGATTCTTGTTCTTAATTCTATTTACATTTGGTGAATTATATTTATTGATTTCCATGTTGAATACAACTTGAATCCCTTGGATGAAACCAACTTGATTATGTTATATTATCTTCTTAATGTGTTTTTGAACATGGGTTACTAATATTTTTATCAAGGATTTTTGCATCTATGTTCATCACACACACATTGGTCTGCAGTTTCTTTCCTTTGGTGTGTCTTTGGTTTTGTTATCGGGTGATAGTAGCTAATAAATTTGGTAGCATTACCCCCCCCTCAATATTTTTAGTTGTAAATGGACACAGTATCTTCATTTTTTAAATGTGATGCTGAGAGTCAAACCCAGTGACTCACACATATTAGGTAAGCTCTTTACCACTAAGCCACAACCACAGCCCCTCCCTTTTTCTTTTATGGAATAATTTGAGGAATTTTGGCATCAGTTCTTATTTAAAGGTTTGGAAGAATTCAACTGAGAATCCATGTGGTGCTGGCATTTTCCCTTGTGGGAAGGTTTTCTATACCACTTTAATCCCATTGCTTGAGATTGTTCATTTAAATTTTCTATATTCTCTTAGTTCACTTTGGGTAGGTCAGATGTGTCTATAAATGTGTCAGTTTCTTCTAGGTTTTACAGCTTATTGGAGTATAAATTTTCAAAATAGTTCCTAATGATTCTCTGAATTTTAGAGGTATCTGTGTTGATTTTTCTTTTTTTTTTTTCATCTCTAATTTTGTTGATTTAGTTTTTTCTCTCTTTTGGCTAGTTTGACTAATGGCTTATCAATGTTGTTTATCTTTTCAAAGAACCAACTCTTTGTTTCATTGATTCTTTGTGTTGATTTTGCTTTTCTAGGGCCTTGAGGAGTAACATTAGATTGTATACTTGGGATCTTTCTGAATACATGTATTTTTAAATTTAGGCTTTCAATGGTATAAACTTTCCTCTTAGAACTGCCTTCATACTGTCCCAAAGCTTTTGGTACATTGTATCTCTGTTCGTACTTGTTTCAAATAATATTTTGTTTCCCCTGATTTCCTCTATGATCCAGTCCTCATTCAAAGGTGTATTACTTTCTCTCTATGTGTTAAAGTGGGTTTTTGTTGTTGTTGTTGTTGTTATTGATTTCTAATTTCATTGAATTGTGATCTGATAGGATGCAAGGAATTATCTCTAATTTTTTTTTTTTTTTGTATTTCTAAGACTCTCTTTTTGTTCTAAAATGTGTTTTTTGGAGTCATTAATCTTTCTTATAATTAGTCTTTTGAATTATTTATCCAGTATTTCATCAACTTCAATATGTATGCAGTAAGTTGCTGGTGAATTATGAATGCTGTTGGGTGCAGAGCAGGCTGAACTGTGTTGTCTGCAGGGCAGGCTGAACAGATGTTGGCTGCAAGATAGCCCACGCACTCAAACCCCCCTCTATTTGGTCCTTTATCACCTGTTTGCCTCAAGTCTGAACATTCAACCCTGCTCAAGGCTGAACACTTAACCCCCCCTTGAGCCAACAAGGCAGCTTGCAGACCCAGAGGCCCCATTAGATTTGGGCTATAAAAACTCCTTCCTGCCAGGCCCCCCTCTCTCTTGCTCCCTCTCTCTTGCTCCCTCTTTCTTGCTCTCTCTCTCTTGCTCTTTATCTTTCTTGCATGTGTCTCTCTTGCTCTTGCTCTCTCCCTCTTCATTTCTTCTCTTCTCTCTCTCTCTCTCTCTTTCCTTCTTTCTTTTCTCTTTGTTGCACTGCTGCAATAAAGATCTTTTGGTTGCTCCGAGTGTTGTGGTCACTTTCCTTTCAAATGCTACCTTGTTTTTTAATATTTCTTATATTCCTTTGTTAAAATTTGTGCCTACTGGGATAGTCTTCCATTTTTATGCAAGGGCCCTCTTAGGGCACAGTTTTCTCTTGGCAAAGTTTTTTGAGACACTAGCTTATTGTGAATTGTTGAATGTATTTCCAGGTGGATTTCATACTATTGTTTCCCTGCCCCAGGGGAAACAATTTATTTAGTGATAAATGTACTTTGATACAGTGTATACTGTGTTACATCTTGCAGATCCCACTTTCTCTGCAGATCTCACAAAATGGGGTCCTTCTAGTAGGTCAGGCAGTTGTGCTGAATAGAGCAAGGCATACGGGGTACAGTTTCTGTGATTGATCTTCTAGAATTGATAACTCTGTATGTTCTTAGGGTATGGGAGCAACATAATTTGAGGGCCCTCATAGGTGTGGTATCCACAGTCTTTGTGTTATTTTTCTTTGCTGTTGCTGTAACAGAGAATGTCCATGACTGGGAACTGAGGCCCCTCTCTAACCATTCCGACTTGGGCCTGGTCATTGGCTTGGGGTTTTTGTCTTTTTGTTTGTTTTAAATATTGCTGGAGTTTGAGTAGCATTAGGTTGTGTGGGGAGTAGGTGTTCTGTGTAGCTTAGCAGCAAAGTATGTATCCCATGAACTTTTAGTGTCATCCTAGTTTCCTAGCACCTCACAGAAAAGGGGGAATAAACTACAGCAACAACAGCAGTGAGCAATAGACAAGCATTGAAATAGATAAGCAGGGGCCAAATATGGCATCCATGACATGAAGCACCACAAAACCAGAAATATTTGGTTCAGAAATGAACAAAAACCAAAAAAATCGATCTAGCATTAAAGTAAATACCATGTCAACTATGACGTCTACAATACTAATTATTGCAACATGAATGGTGGGGGCTGAAATTATATAAACTAATTAGTTTTAAAAGGTAGTAAAATACAGTTTACTAAGAAGAAAGGATGGGGAAGGAACACAAAATAAAATTCAGAATATTGAAGAGTTGAAAAGAGAGAAAGCAGAAGATAGGTAACAAGTAAAGGTATAAGAAAGGAGGAAAAAGAAAATAAAGAGAGAATAAGAAAGACTTAGCTATTAAGAGGAAAAAGATAGGAGTGAAAGTAACAAAAAAACCAAAAACAGAAGCTCAAAAAACCCACTAACACTCTACAAAATAAAATGGACAACAAACAGGAGCAATTATAAAAAGGAAAACTAAGCATCTTTATATGTATATGCACAAACAAATAAGCAAATATAAGAACATAAAAAATTCTTGGGCTGGGGATGTGGCTCAAGCGGTAGCGCACTAGCCTGGCATGTGCAGGGCGTTGGATTCGATCCTCAGCACCACATAATAATAATAATAATTTAAAAAATAAAGTTGTTGTGTCCACTGAAAACTAAAAAATAAATATTAAAAAATTCTCTCTCTCTCTCTCAAAAAATATTCTTAATAAAAAATGATTTTCTCCACTGAGGTTGTCAAAATGAGATAAGGATGAATTTCATTGCTTATGCCAGACTTCCTTTATTTTCATTTATTCTTGGGTTAAGCATCCCTCAGAATGAGGGTTAGGGTCATTAAACTTTTCCTTCTTTTGTGTTGCTTGCCAAATTTCTGGATGAGTGGCACAGCACTGAAACTTGTTGAAAGGGTTCCCAGCTTCTCTGCTCACCTCTACAATGAGAAGGACCATCTATTGGAGTTTTCTCTGGGTAGACTTCATTGATGAACCCCCAGGATGGGACTGATGTGGTGTGTTAAAAAGGAAATCCTGGCTCTGATCAGAACTTTTTAAGAATTTTATTGGGTAGTATCTATTCTGGAGACATTAGATAAACACACCCCAAGGGCTGGACAGTTGTGATCTCTCCTGGGTGTTTGGATCTCAAGGGGCTTCCTGAGAATTCTACTCATAGGGTGAAGTAACCAGCCACCATGGGTGAATGAGGTACAGCAGTTCTCAGGCATCCGCTGCCCACTACTATACCTTTCCAAGGGTCAGTCCCTGAATGTAATCATGCCTGTTCATTTCATTTCATAACCCTTTTTAGGTAGTTGTGTGAGCTTCCAGACTGAAGGCAAAGTGAGTTGTACTCTCCTCTGTATCTCTAAGCTGAATCCCCCTGGATACAAGTTCGATGATTTCTATGCCTTCAGAAGTCTTTTCCTACTCCAAAAGTTGATGATTTGATTTCTCCTAACTTTTCTTCAAGAATTTTTATATTTTTGCTCCTACAACTAGGTACATGATCCATTTCAAGCCAATTTTGTGTTGGCAGATGTTGAGAGCCATAGCCGAGTGGAAATGGCCCCTGGCATTTTGCCAGAAGTAATGGTTGCGAGGCGAGTCATTAAGATGATGATAATTAAGTTAAGCTGTGTATAATTGTTGTGACTAGATGATGCTAGATTGAAACAGGCTGTGTATTCAATTATATATAGACCCCTGATGTCTGGCAATAGGGCGGCTCTGGCAATAGGGCGGCTCCTGCTGCCTTGGGCGCCCCACCCCTACTTTGGAGTTCTTGCGGGGATTCCTGGAGAGTTGGTTGGTGAAGTTCCGGTGGAGGGAGTTCCAGTTGGTGTGTGGTGTTCCTGGAAAGGCCACGTGGGTGGTGTTTGCGTGAGTTCGGAAATAAAGTTTGTTCCTGCTTGAGTGGCTCATGATTTGTGCCCAGCCAGACTGCAGTGGGCAGAAGTTTGAGGTTCCTTTTCTTTACAGATATGTCAGTTGTTTTAAAAAAATTATCATTGCCACTTCCCCATCCAGTAATTAAAATGAGACTTTTTTTAAAAAAATCAGTTGACTACTTACTAAAATAATTAAAAATAAAGCTACCTTATGACCCAACAAATTTCATTTCAGGATTTATACTCAACAGAATTGGAAATAAGTTCTTAAGGTGGTATTTGTACACATATGTTCATATCGGCATCATTCATAATAAGTACAATATGGAAGCAAACCTAGTATCCCTCAATGGATGAATGGATAAGGAAAATTGGTATTAACCTCCAACAGAATATTATTTAGAAATATTAGAATATTTACTTACTTTTTAAGAAATTATGACACATGCAACAAGGATGAGCATACCATACATATGCTATGAATTAACATCCAATACTAAGTAAAATAGGCAACCCACAAAAACCAAATAGTATATAATTCTACTTATATGAAGTACCGAGAGTAGTCAAATTCATAGACATAGAATGGTGGTTGCCAGGTATTGGGGAGAGGGGAGTACTGAATTGTTATTTGATAATATTTTTCATTTTGCAGGAGTTCTGGATGTTGGTTGTACAATGATGTATATGTACTCAAAACTACTAAACTATATTCTTAAAAAAGGGATCTGGTGAAGTTAGCCAATCCCCAAAAAACAAATGGCAAATGTTCTCTCATATAAGGTGACTGACTCATAGTGGGGTAGGGAGAGGGAGCAAGGAGGAATAGATGAACTCTAGATAGGGAAGAAGGGTGAGTGGAGAAAGGAGGGGGCAGGGGGTTAGCAATGATGGTGGATTGTGATGGATGTCATTATCCAAAGTACATGTATAAAGACATGAATTGGTGTGAACATACTTTACATACAAACAGAGACATGAAAAAAAAATTGTGTTCTATATGTGTAATAAGAATTGTAAAATTGCATGGAAATGGAGGGAGACCCTCAATGTTATACAAAGTTACATATAAGAGGTTGTGAGTGGAAGGGGAAAATAAACAAGGAGGGAAATGAATTACAGTAGATGGGGTAGAGAGAGAAGATGGGAGGGGAGGGGAGGGGAGGGGGGGGATAGTAGAGGATAGGAAAGGTAGCAGAATACAACAGTTACTAAAAAAAAAAGATATTGGATTTATGTTAGTCATAAAGAAAAATGGGATCCTAATTAGAATAAGTTATACTTCATATATGTATAATATGTCAAAATACATTCTACTGTCATGTATCTGAAAAGAACAAATAAAAAAATTAAAAATATATTTGAATCAAAAAAAAAAAAAAAGAATTGTGATGCATTCCACTGTCATGTATTTAAAAAATAGAAGCAATTAAAAAAAAGAGGGATCTGATGGTGATTGGGTTTGGGATAGGCTGCTCCAATATATGCTAACTTGGCATGTAGAATATTTCAAGCTGAAGGAATTTGAGAAAAGGCAAATGCAAGAACTGTCTGTCCTTCCCCTAAAGCATGTTGTAAGATGTTCATGTGAGAGTTACTTTTTCTGTATCCAGAGGATAGAAGACTCCTTGCCTCTGAAGATGAAAGGACATTGAGAAAAATCTGAACAAAGAAACTTGCTACATCTCCCCCAGTTAATGACCCTTAGTTCCTACCCTTGGCCTTATCGCATTTCTGCAGAATTCCTCACTTTTCATCAAACCAAAGATAAAATCATTTAAATTTAATAGTTCCTTTGGGATTTCTCATTACCTTTTGAAGTCTCACTTGTTATGTGAAACTTATGGTAATCTGTCTTTTTCTTTCTTTCTTTTCTTTTTTAATATGGAGAATTCAGCTGAGAACAGAATGGTAGAGGGAAAAAGAACACCCTCCCGATGGTAAATTTTATTTTGTACACATTTGGCTATAACTTAAAAAAATCAATTGACCATGTATGTATAGTTCCATAATTCCTTTTCTATTCCATTAATACATTTATTTAACCTTATGCCATTACCTCTATCTGATTATTGAAATGAGGTAAATCCTCCAACACTCCAACATTGTTCTTCCCTAAAGATTTTTTTTTTTTTTGCTAGTCCAAACCCTCTGCTTTTCCATATAAATATTTTAATCAGTTCATCATTTTCTACAAGAAAACTTTTGGTGGATTTTGTTTGGGATTGCATTGACTCTATAAGTGAATTTGAGGAGAGAACTGACATTTAATAACATTGAGTCTCTGTCCTAAGATCTATAAACATTTATTTAAGTCTTCCATAATTTTTCCTAGTAATGTTTCATATTTTTCAGTCAACAGATCAGAAACATACATTGTTAAAATTTCTCAAAGTATTTAACGTATTTTTATGCTAACATAAGTGGTATTTTAAAATGTTATTTTCCATGGTCTATGGCTAGTATATAAAAATACCATTGATTTTTGAACATTGATTTTGTACCCTGCAACAATATGAAACTTGCTTTTAAATTTTAGTATGGTTTTTTGTTTGTTTGTTGTTTTTGTGTTTTGATAGATGTCTTAGAATTTTCTGCACATGTAGACAGATCATATACAAATAAAGACAGTTTTACTTCCTTTACCAATCTGCATAAATGTATATTTTTATTGCTTTGTTGTACTGAATAGTTTCCACTACGATGCTGAATAAATTGGTGAGAAGAAAATCCTTGCCTTTTTCCCAATCTTCGGAGATAATGTTTCAATCATTCTAGATTTGTTACAGGTAATCACAGATGGCAGTTATCATGTAAGGAAATTCCTATTGGTTCCTAATTTGCTGAGGGATTTAAAAAAATCAAATAGATTTTAAATCTTTTCCTGTTTTTTCCCACTTAATGAGATAATCATGTTACTCTGTAAGATGGTAAATTTTTTTAAAAAATATTAAGCTACCCTTGAATTTTTTAGATAAAAACTTTTATGCTCAAGATATATAATAACAATGCTAGTAAGCATATGTCCATTTCCTGATTTTAATTGAATTAAAAGTATTTCATGATTTATAATAATCATTGGTAACTATTTGGGAAGTAAATGTCTTTTATTAGGCTTTGTATAACTAATTTAGTGTTTTCATTAGGAATTTATTAATTTATTTATTAATGTGATCATTTATTTTCTTATTATGTTGATGTAATGAATTGTCAGTTTTTCTGATGTGGTATCAATGTTGCCTTCTTGGCAGATACTGGTGCTTTTCAAGTTATTCTTTTGTTACATTGCTGGATTCCATTTATTAATATTTTCTGTAGAATTTTTGTTCCTATATATATAAGTGTACTTATCCAGTTTCTTTCTTTTTTCCCTCTCTTCCTTCCTCCCTTTTCATTACTTACTTTTGTTATTAAAGTTGTGTTGAAGTCTGAAAATGAATTAGGGGAACTTTCATCTTTATGACTGGGTGAGACTCTATTTTTAGGTGAATAAAATATGAATTAAATTATTTACCTACTTTTTAGATTTCCTTATTTATACCTATTTATTGTGTGTGCGTGTATGTGGGTTGCTAGGAAATGAACCTGGAGCCTCCCACATACTTACAAAGCACTTAATCACTGAGCTATACCCATATATCTGTTTCATATTCATATTGTCATCCTTTAGCAGTATTAACATGTTTGCATTCTTTTCTCTCCAACTTTTGTTAATCTTCATGTAACTTTTACAAAAATCATATACATAAAAATTTTGTCATTTACAAGGTGTGTTTAATTCAATCACATTGATTATTGATTAGTGATTTAATTAAAATGATTTGTTTGTTTGTTTTTTTAAATTCCCTTCAGTTCATTTTTCTTTTTTATTGCCTTCTCTTGGATTGATGATGTTTTCTTACTTCTTCCAGAGCATTATTTTTTAGGAATTGTATAATTTTTTTCTTTTCTCCATTTCTTTTTGTTCTGGGGATTTAACTTGGGGCCTTGTCCTCTACTAATGAACTACAATTCCCAGCTCTATTTATTTTATTTTTGAGATAGGGTCTCAAAATTTACTTAGGCTATCCTGATCTTCCTTCCTCATCCTCCTGAATAGCTAGGATTACAGATATGTGCCACTATGTTGGGCTTTGTGTATTTATTTCTATTACTTTAATGCATAGCCTTAAATTTTTACATGCATATTTAATATAGGCTAAAGTTAATCAATATAATTATCATGTGGGTTTATAAGTACCTAGATAGCTTCAATCTAAAATCCCCCTCTATTTTCCATTGTTTTGTTGACTAGTGTTTTGCTTTAAAAAGATATTAAATGTTTTCTCAAGGCTTATTTAGATTAGATTTACTTGCATATTATATAGTTCATATGCTCAATTTTATCTGTTGCATTGAGCACTTTAGTTTTTCAGTCTTAGAAATCATATTTTCAGTTGTGGAAGATTCTCCATAACTATTCTCCACTTTCTATTCTGATATACACATTAAAATGTCACTCCTTATGCAGGAGGGCTTGTATTTTGTTCTCAGCTCAGAATTCGGTTTCAGAACTCTAGCTTTGAGTACCTTAATTATTTCCAACAACCAGGAAATGCCTTTTCTTCCTTTTAAGTTCTGTACACCCATTTGCATCTGTATCAATGTAAAGGTCTGTACATGTTACTAGCCTTATCTCTCTCAGTACTGACTCCAATTCTTTTCTTCCTTTTTTTAAATTCCTATTTTATGTATGATGACCTGTCTCAACCTATTCTCTATGCCTCAAATTTTCTTTAGGTACTTTCTATCTTTTCACCTTTAGGTGCTGTATTCTGCATGATTCCCATTTCAAATCACTAATTCTCTACTCTTTTCAACTGTATCCAGTGTGCTGTATTGACTTTTGATTTTTAGATACACATTTTTTTCAGCTTAAGACATTTTAATGGATTAGCTTTCAATTTTTGGATTTTGTATAGTTATGAAAATGTCCTTTTTTGTTTTCTTTCTATTCCTTCTTTTATTTTTGAATATTTAAAATATGAATCTAGTAATTTTTCATATGGTTCTTATCCTTAGTTTTGAATAGTATAAACATTTCCCATTTTGGTGTCTACTTCAGGCAATTTGGTTCCTGACTTTTATTGTGAGGTTATTCACACAAAGTCTGTTTTCTCTGAGAATCCTGCATATTCTTAGTTAGGGAAATAGATTTTTCAATCACTTTTGCCTGAGCTATATGTTTTTATATTTGCAAAATCATTTTTGCATTTATTTCTGGGATCTAGGATTTTAAATCTCTTGGGCTATAAAACCAGGACATCCACCTGAGATTCCTTAGAATGCCTTGTCTATTTATAGCCCAAAGAGAAGTATCGATTATTTGCAGTTAATCTAAGCCAATCAATAGAGCTTATCAGGCTCCATTTTACAAGCCTTTTATATATTTTTTTAATTTAATTTAATTTTTTTTTTATTGTTGGTTGTTCAAAACATTACATAGTTCTTGATATATCATATTTCACACTTTGATTCAAGTGGGTTATGAACTCCCATTTTTACCCCATATACAGATTGCAGAATCACATCAGTTACACTTCCATTGATTTATATATTGCCATACTAGTGTCTGTTGTATTCTGCTGCCTTTCATATACTTTACTATCCCCCCTCCCCTCCCCTCTTCTCTCTCTACCCCCTCTACTGTAGTTCATATCTCCCCCTTGTATTATTTTTCCCTTTCCCCTCGCTTCCTCTTGTATGTAATTTTGTATAACCCTGAGGGTCTCCTTCCATTTCCATGCAATTTCCCTTCTCTCTCCCTTTCCCTCCCACCTCTCATCCCTGTTTAATGTTAATCTTCTTCTCATGCTCTTCCTCCCTACTCTGTTCTTAGTTACTCTCCTTATATCAAAGAAGACATTTGGCATTTGTTTTTTAGGGATTGGCTGGCTTCACTTAGCATAATCTGCTCTAATGCCATCCATTTCCCTCCAAATTCTATGATTTTGTCATTTTTTAATGCAGAGTAATACTCCATTGTGTATAAATGCCACATTTTTTTAATCCATTCGTCTATTGAAGGGCATCTAGGTTGGTTCCACAGTCTTGCTATTGTGAATTGTGCTGCTATGACCATCGATGTAGCAGTGTCCCTGTAGCATGCTCTATTTAGGTCTTTAGGGAATAGACCGAGAAGGGGAATAGCTGGGTCAAATGGTGGTTCCATTCCCAGCTTTCCAATAAATCTCCATACTGCTTTCCAGATTGGCTGCACAAATTTGCAGTCCCATCAACAATGAACAAGTGTACCCTTTTCCCCACATCCTCGCCAGCACTTGTTGTTTGACTTCATAATGGCTGCCAATCTTACTGGAGTGAGATGGTATCTTAGGGTGGTTTTGATTTGCATTTCTCTGACTGCTAGAGATGGTGAGCATTTTTTCATGTACTTGTTGATTGATTGTATGTCCTCCTCTGAGAAGTGTCTGTTCAGGTCCTTGGCCCATTTGTTGATTGGGTTATTTGTTATCTTGTCTAATTTTTTGAGTTCTTTGTATACTCTGGATATTAGGGCTCTATCTGAAGTGTGAGGAGTAAAGATTTGTTCCCAGGATATAGGCTCCCTATTTACCTCTCTTATTGTTTCTTTTGCTGAGAAAAAACTTTTTAGTTTGAGTAAGTCCCATTTGTTGATTCTAGTTATTAACTCTTGTGCTATGGGTGTCCTATTGAGGAATTAGTAGCCCGACCCCACAGTATGTAGATCATAGCCAACTTTTTCTTCTATCAGACGCCATGTCTCTGATTTGATATCAAGCTCCTTGATCCATTTTGAGTTAACTTTTGTGCATGGCGAGAGAAAGGGATTCAGTTTCATTTTGTTGCATATGGATTTCCAGTTTTCCCAGCACCATTTGTTGAAGATGCTATCCTTCCTCCATTGCATGCTTTTAGCCCCTTTATCAAATATAAGACAGTTGTAGTTTTGTGGATTGGTTTCTGTGTCCTCTATTCTGTACCATTGGTCCACCCGCCTGTTTTGGTACCAGTACCATGCTGTTTTTGTTACTATTGCTCTGTAATATAGTTTGAAGTCTGGTATCGCTATACCACCTGATTCACCCTTCCTGCTTAGCATTGTTTTTGCTATTCTGGGTCTTTTATTTTTCCATATGAATTTCATGATTGCTTTCTCTATTTCTATAAGAAATGCCATAGGGATTTTGATTGGCATTGCATTAAACCTATAGAGAACTTTTGGTAATATCGCCATTTTGATGATGTTAGTTCTGCCTATCCATGAACAGGGTATATTTTTCCATCTTCTAAGATCTTCTTCTATTTCTCTCTTTAGGGTTCTGTAGTTTTAATTGTATGTCTTTCACCTCTTTTTTTAGGTTGATTCCCAAGTATTTTATTTTTTTTTTGAGGATATTGTGAATGGAGTGGTTGTCCTCATTTCCATTTCAGAGGATTTGTCGCTGATATACAGGAATGCCTTTGATTTATACGTATTGATTTTATATCCTGCCACTTTGCTGAATCAGTTTATTAGCTCTAATAGTTTCTTTGTAGACCCTTTTGGGTCTGCTAGGTATAGAATCATGTCATCTGCAAATAGTGATAATTTAAGTTTTTCTTTTCCTATTTTTATGCCTTTAATTTATTTCGTCTGTCTAATTGCTCTGGCCAGTGTTTCGAGAACTATGTTGAACAGAAGTGGAGAGAGAGGGCATCCCTGTCTTGTTCCAGATTTTAGAGGGAATGCCTTCAATTTTTCTCCATTCAGAATGATGCTAGCCTGAGGCTTAGCATAGATTGCTTTTACAATGTTGAGGTAACTTCCTGTTATCCCTAGTTTTTCTAGCGTTTTGAACATAAAGGGATGCTGTACTTTGTCAAATGCTTTTTCTGCATCTATCGAGATGATCATATGGTTCTTATTTTTAAGGCTATTGATGTGGTGAATAACATTTATTGATTTCCGTATATTGAACCAACCTTGCATCCCAGGGATGAATCCTACTTGATCATGGTGCACAATTTTTTTGATATGTTTTTGAATCCGATTCGCCAGAATTTTATTGAGGATTTTTGCATCTAGGTTCATTAGAGATATTGGTCTGTAGTTTTCTTTCTTTGAAGTGTCTTTGTCTGGTTTAGGAATCAGGGTGATGTTGGCCTCGTAGAATGAATTTGGAAGTTCTCCCTCTTTTTCTATTTCCTGAAATAACTTGAAAAGTATTGGTATTAGTTCTTCTTTAAAGGTTTTGTAAAATTCTGCTGTATACCCATCCGGTCCTGGGCTTTTCTTAGTTGGTAGTCTTTTGATGGTTCTTCTATTTCCTCAGTTGATATTGGTCTGTTTAGGTTGTCTATATCCTCCTGACTCAATCTGGGCAGATCATATGACTTAAGAAATTTATCGATGCCTTCACTATCTTCTATTTTATTGGAGTATAAGGATTCAAAATAGTTTCTGATTATCTTCTGTATTTCTGAAGTGTCTGTTGTGATATTGCCTTTTTCATCCCGTATGCTAGTAATTTGATTTCTCTCTTGTCTTCTCTTCGTTAGCATGGCTAAGGGTCTGTCAATTTTATTTATTTTTTCAAAGAACCAACTTTTAGTTTTGTCAATTTTTTCAATTGTTTCTTTTGTTTTGGTTTCATTAATTTCAGCTCTGATTTTAATTATTTCTTGCCTTCTACTTCCTTTGCTGTTGTTTTGCTCTTCTTTTTCTAGGATTTTGAGATGAAGTATGAGATCATTTATTTGTTGGTTTTTCCTTTTTTTAAGGAATGAACTCCAAGCAGTGAATTTTCCTCTTAGAACTGCTTTCAATGTGTCCCATAGATTCTGATATGTTGTGTCGGTGTTATCATTTATCTCTAAGAATTTTTTAATTTCCGCCTTGATGTCTTCTATAACCCATTGATCATTCAGTAACCTATTGTTCATTCTCCAAGAGATGCATGATTTTCCCTTCCTTCTTTTATCGTTGATTTTCAGTTTCACTCCATTATGATCAGATAAGACGCATGGTTTATCTCTACTCCTTTATATTGTCTAAGAGTTGCCCTGTGACATAATATATGATCTATTTTTGAGAAGGATCCATGTGCTGCTGAGAAACAAGTGTAACTGCTTGATGTTGGGTGGTATATTCTATATATATCAATTAAGTCTAGGTTATTAATTGTGTTATTGAGTTCTATAGTTTCCTTATTCAACTTTTGTTTGGAAGATCTGTCCAGTGGTGAGAGAGGTGTGTTGAAGTCTCCCATGATTATTGTATGGTGGTCTATTAGACTCTTAAACTTGAGAAGAGTTTGCTTGATGAACATAGCTGCACCATTGTTTGGGGCATATATATTTATGATTGTTATGTCTTGTTGGTGTATGGTTCCCTTGAGCAGTATGTAGTGTCCCTCTTTATCCCTTTTGATTAACTTTGGCTTGAAATCTATTTTATTTGATATGAGTATGGACACTCCTGCTTGTTTCCGAAGTCCATATGAGTGATATGATTTTTCCCAACCTTTCACCTTCAGTCTATGTGTGCCTTTTCCTATCAAATGCATCTCCTGTAGGCAGCATATTGTTGGGTCTTGTGTTGTGATCCATTCTACTAGCCTGTGTCTCTTAATTGGTGAGTTTAAGCCATTAACGTTTAGGGTTATTATTGAGATATGGGTTGTTCTTACAGCCATATTTGTTTATTTATGTTACTAAACATGGTTTGTTTTCCTTTTTGATTATTTTTCCCCCCTTTACTGTTCTACCTCCCACTGTTGGTTTTCATTGTTATTTTCCATTTCCTCTTCCTGTAATGTTTTGCTGATGATGTTTTGAAGACATGGTTTTCTAGCTGCAAATTCTTTTAACTTTTGTTTGTCGTGGAAGGTTTTAATTTCATCTTCCATCCTGAAGCTTAATTTCGCTGGATACACAATTCTTGGTTGGAACCCATTTTCTTTCAGTGTTTGAAATATGTTATTCCAGGATCTTCTAGCTTTCAGAGTCTGTGTTGAAAGATCAGCTGTTATCCTGACTGGTTTACCCCTAAATGTAATCTGCTTCCTTTCTCTTGAAGCTTTTAAAATTCTCTCCTTATTCTGTATGTTGGGCATCTTCATTATAATGTGTCTAGGTGTGGGTCTCTTATGATTTTGCACATTCGGCGTCCTGTAGGCTTCTAGGATTTGGGATTCTGTCTTATTCTTCAAGTCTGGGAAGTTTTCTCGTATTATTTCGTTGAACAGATTGCTCATTCCTTTGGTTTGGACCTCAATACCTTCCTGTATCCCAATGACTCTTAAGTTTGGTCTCTTTATGTTATCCCATATTTCTTGGATGTTCTGCTCATGGTTTCTTAAGAGTCTTGCTGAGCTGTCTATGTTCTTTTCAAGTTGAAATACTTTGTCTTCATTGTCTGATGTTCTATCTTCTAAGTGTTATACTCTGCTGGTAGTATTCTCAGTTGAGTTTTTTTTTTTTTTTAAAGAGAGAGTGAGAGGGAGAGAGAGAGAGAGAGAGAGAGAGAGAGAGAGAGAGAGAATTTTTAATATTTATTTTTTAGTTTTCGGCGGACACAACATCTTTGTTTGTATGTGGTGTTGAGGATCGAACCCGGGCCACACGCATGCCAGGTGAGCGCGCTACCGCTTGAGCCACATCCCCAGCCCTCAATTGAGTTTTTAAGTTGGTTTATTGCTTCCTGCATTGCTAGTATTTCTGTTTGTTTGTTTTTTATTACCTCTATCTCCCGGTATAGTTGATCTTTTGCTTCTTGGATTTGTTTATGTAATACATTGTCGAAGTGGTCGAAGTGATCTTTCATTGTCTGATTTTGCTGTCTTCCTTGAGACTCCAGATCATCTGAAGCATGTATATCCTGAATTCTTTATCTGACATTCCATCTGCTGCAGCTATTACCTCTTCTAAAGTTGAGTTGACCTGCATTGCTTGTAGTCCTTTCTTTCCTTGTCTTTTCATATTGCTCGTGTTTCTTTCTGCTTGGTGAAACTGTTGTGTTTTTGAAATTTTCCCCCTATATATTTATATTGCTCTTGTATAGTTGAAAAGTCTCCCTTGTAGGGGCGGGTGGCGGCTCTGCTCCTCCTCCAATTGGGGTGATCTGTCTACCACGCTGGCGAGCCGCTGGGACTGTTCAGCCGGTCGGTCACAGGTCTGCCCACCTTGGAGGCGCGGGCAGCGGCTCTGTTCTGCCCCTCCTCCAATTGGTGTGACGTGTCTACCACGCCCGCGTACCCCTGGGCCTGTTCTGTCTGTCGGTCGCAGGTCTGCCTACCTTGCAGGCGTGGGCAGCGGCTCTTCTCTACCCCTACTCCAATTGGGGTGACGTGACTACCATGCCTGCGGGTTGCTGGGCCTGTTCCGGGTGCGGGAGGTGGCTCTGCTCTGCCCCTTCTCCAATTGGGGTGACGTGATACCACGCCGGCGGGTCGCTGGGCCTGTTCCTGGCGTGGGCGGGGGCTCTGCTCTACCCCTACTCCAACTGGGGTGACGTAACTACCACGCCAGCGGGCCTCTGGGCCTGTTCCAGGCGCGGGTGGCAGCTCTGCTCTGCCCCTACTCCAGTTGGGGTGACGTGTCTACCATGTCGGCAGGCCGCTGGGCCTGTTCCTCCTGTCGGTTGTAGGTCTGCCTACCTTGCGGGCATGGGCGGCGGCTCTGCTCTGCCCCTATTCCAAATGTGGTGACGTGTCTGCCGCGCCGGCAGGCTGCTGGGCCTGATCCGCCGGTCGGTCACAGGTCTGCCTATCTTGCGGGCTCAGGTGGCGGCTCTGCTCTGCCCCTACTCCAATTCGGGTGACGTGACTACCATGCCAGCGGGTCGTTGGGCCTGTTCCGGATGCGGGTGGTGGCTCTGCTCGGCCCCTACTCCAAATGGGGTGATGTGACTGCCACGCCAGCGGGCTGCTGGGCCTGTTCCGGTCTCGGGAGGCAGCTCTGCTCTGCCCCTCCCCCAATTGGTGTGACGTGTCTACCACGCCGGCAGGCCGCTGGGCCTGTTCCGCCAGTAGGTCACAGGCCTACCTACCTTGCGGGTGCGGTTGGCGGCTCTGCTCTGCCTCTACTCCAATTGGGGTGTCGTGACTACCACGCCGGCAGGTCGCTGGGCCTGTTTCGGGCGCAGGCGGCTCTGCTCTGCCCCTCCTCCAATTGGTGTGACGTGTCTACCCACCGGCAGACCGCTGGGCCTGTTCCGCCGGTCGGTTGCAGGTCTGTCTACCTTGCAGGCTCGGGCGGCGGCTCTGCTCTGCCCCTACTCCAAATGGGGTGACCTGACTGCCACGCCGGCAGGTCACTGGGTCTGTTCCGGGTGCAGGCGGCGGCTCTGTTAGGCCCCCACTCCAGTTGGGGTGACGTGATACCATGCCGGCGGGTCGCTGGGTCTGTTCCGGGCGCAGGCCTTTACAAGCCTTTTATAAATCCCAATTTCTTATAAGGAAATTAGTTTCAGTTCCGCTTTCTCTTATTGTCCGGAGGTTTCACTTTCTGTTCTGATATACACATTAAAATGTCACTCCTTTTGCAGGAGGGCTTGTGTTTTGTTCTCAGCTCAGTATTCAGTCTCAGAACTCAAGTTTGGGTATCTTAATTATTTCCAACAACCAGGAAATGCCTTTTTTTCCTTTTAAGTTCTATACACCTATTTGCACCTGTGTCAATGTAAAGGTCTGTACATGTTTACTAGCCCTTATACAAACATACATATTCTTTCTCCAGGCAATTCTATGTGTTCTCAGTGACATGGAGGTTCTATTCTATATTATTTGAATCTGCAACATAGATTCCACTTCTGAAAGTTCTTCTCTGTTTTCTATCTATCTTAAACTTTTGTATTCAACACTAATATTCTTTCTTGCTTTTGAACATTGTTATGAGTATAGGCTTAAAAAATCAGTGCAGTAACATCAGTGGGATTTGGGGTAGGAGTATCGAGAGAAACACCTGCTTACTCAGCTATCTGTATCTGCTGTAGGGAGTTCATTACCTTTTTATTACATCCTCTTTCCAGCAAATCATTGCTTTTAGAAAATTAAAATATTAACTTTAAATTTCTAAATACTATCACCTTATTTCAATTTCTAAAATTTTGAATGTATCTCTCCATTGTACTTATATTTTGAATCATTCTCTCTTCCAGAGTTTAAAATATTTTTGATCTCATGACTCCTTCTTTCTCTATAATCTTTTTTTTTTTTTTTTTTTTTTTTGGTGCTGGGGATTGAACCCAGGCCTCACATCTGCTTGGCAAGTGGCTCTACTACTAAGCTACAGCACCCTTTGTACTCTTAAAAATAGTTGAGAATCCTGCAACACTTTTGTTTTCTGTTTGTTGATTTATCAGCATATACCATGTTACAAATTTAAAAAGAGAATATTTAAAAACTAATTTTTAAAATTCTGATAAACCTATTATATTGGAGCTAACATTTTTTTTTATAAAAAAGTTGTATTTTCCAAAATAAAGAAACCTAGCTATTTAATATTTTTGAAATCTCTTTACTATTGATACTAACAGAAGATAACTGGATGATTATCTCAGCTTTTGCTGTTTAGTATATATTGTTTTGCTGGAAGTATATTAGAAAAAAAAAATCCACCTTCACACAGATATACAGATACATTGGAAAAGGGTAGACCTTAGGGATCTTCTAAAATTGGTCTTAGGGTGTCCTCTAAGAGTACTCAAAACATACATTATTTACCACTGCTATAAGCAAAGTTTATCACAAAATCACTTTGGAAAATTTCTTGTCTGATAGACTTGAAAGATAAGAAGGAAACAATATATTAGCAATATATGATAGATATAAAACATAAAAAAATCTTTTACCTGGGTTAAATTATGAAATAAATTACTGTTGGGAAAAAGAAGGAACATATATTAGTAAACAGCATATTTAATATTAATTTGGATGTTCTACTTCCATTACATGTTTCTAAACCTTTGAATATTCTATTTATACGCCATTGCAAATATATAAACAGGCTAAATATAACAAGTCAACAAACAAACAAAAAAACCCCTACATATATTTTTTTATTTATCAATGTATTTAGTGATCCATTTGTCATTGCATAAGACTAAGGAGCTTTAATATGTATGTTTTCTTAACAATTATACAAGTTCATGTAATCAAAATTGCATGGTTAATCTTCATTAAAATTTTATATTTTTATTTCACATTCATGTTGTAATTTATGTCAAATACAAACATATCCTTTAGTGCTACAAATTATTCACTCATCAGTCTTAAAGGAACAATATCCATTTGTATACTTAGTTGTATGCTTTTTAAGAAGTGTTTTTTCACTTAAGAATTATCTGTGTCTATTTTTATCATATAATCTCTGTAATTCAATATACCTCTTCCATTTTCTGATCATGACACAGTACCAAATATCTTATTATGAATAAAACAAAAATGAAAATATTTTAGAATCAGCAAACCAGTATTCAGTTAGTTTCTTTTTAATTTTTTTTTTTTAGTTGTAGATGGACACAATTTATTTATGTATGTATGAGGTGCTGAGGATCAAACACAGTGCCTCACGTGGTAGGCAAGTGATATGACCCCAGCCCCTGCAGTTAGTTTCTGAGACTGTATAACGATCATAATAGTTCATATATCTAGCCAAATATAGTAGAGTTACTGAAAATAAGTACTATAAATATTGGCCAGTGTACTGTGCCCAGGACTCAACAAAGTTCAAGGTTGATCAAAAAGATCCCTGCCTCCAGAACTGATATGATCTGCTTTGTGCAATGCTACTTGTCAAAGGTGCGGAAAAAAGAAGTTGGCCGCTGAATGAATTACCAGTGCATCTGGGAAGGAGAATTTGAAGGCAGAAAGGGAAATGTGTAAAAGTAGCTTCGTCACCTTGTAGAGAGGGAGTCAGTATCAGTGGATGATTAACTGAACAATCTCATTCCTATGGTGAGAGGAAAAACAGCTGCATTCTGCTGTATCTGTATCAGTCTGCTTGGTTTTCTTGAGTTGGTACACAGATCTCAAGTGTAGAGTGAGAGGAAACCAAAGGAGAGAATCCTGGATTAACCCGACATTTAAGAACAGATGTTAGGGCTGGGGAGCTGGGGATGTGGCTAAAGCGGTAGTGCGCTCGCCTGGCATGCGTGCGGCCCCGGGTTCTATCCTCAGCACCACATACAAAGATGTTGTGTCCGCCAAATACTAAAAAATAAATATTAAAATTCTCTCTCTCTCTCCCTCTTTCTCACTCTCTCTTTAAAAAAAAAAAAAAGAACAGATGTTAAAAAAACACCAAAGGGTAATGGGAATGGGGGTGGAGACTGGGTAGAATTAATAATAGAAATAATAATAGTGGTATAGAATGAATGAAGGAATGAAAGAGTTTCAAGAAGAAATGAATGCTCTGTGATATTAGATGTGGTATAGAAGTTAAACAGTAAGGGGAAAAATAGTCCTATTAACCTTGGCAATTGACTTCGTTGACTTTGCTAAAGCAATTTAAATAGGTAGGTAGATAGTAGTGAAACAGAGTGCTAAAGCTTCACAGGTAAGCTGGGAGCACACCTGTAATTCCAGCTGCTTAGGAGGCTGAGGCAGGAGGATCACAATTTCAGCAACTTTTCAGCCTCAGCAACTTATCAAGACGTGGTCTCAAAATTTAAAAAAGGGTTGGGAATGTGGCTCGGTGGTTAAGCACCCCTGGGTTCATTCCCTGGTACCAAACCAAACTAACCAAACAACAACAACAAAAAAAAACAAAAACAAAAACAAACAATCAAAAAAATAAAACCCCCCAAAAACAAAACAACAGCAACAAAATACCCCCAAAATTTCAGTGAAATTATGAAAAATGACAAAGAATGACCCCCTGAATTATTCTCCTTTCCTATTCTGTATTCCAACCCTGAGGTGGGGGTGGTAAAGAAAGCAAGAAAGTTAAGATGCTAACAGGATACTTGTTCCAGGAATTCTGGTTTGTGGGCAAACAGAGTCAGTGGGTTTAGAGAGCCCCCCCCCCCCAAAAAAAAAAGACACAGTGCTCAGAAGGACCCTGTGCTCTGCATCGTTTGTCTTGGAATTTTAGTAAATTCATCTTTAAACTTGTATTTTCTAAATAAGAATGACAGAACAATGGAGCATGAATTGGGGGTTTGGAGCTTTGGCTCATTCACAGTCCTACCTCCTGCTGCCTCTCTGCCTCTTTGGGACAGCTTCTGTCACTCTCATTCCTCCATGCTTTGGCATTTTGGGTCCTGACTGGCCATCCTCTTCTCCCCTCTTGTTCCCCCACCCCAATCTTGCTTTTACTTTTGACTTTGGTGAGGGTCTAGATGTGTGAACTCTGGGCACATCTGGTGTGGGAATGATTAGTACAAGGGATATGTCCTCTGCAGCATCCTGGATTAAGACATGGAAGCAGCTGTCCCATTTCTGGCTGGTAGTGCCATGTAGTGGCTGATGGAGCCCTCATCATTGCAGGAGTGAGCTTCTTGGGCACCTCCAATTCAGGTATCTAGCATATTTCAGTGCAGAGGTTGTGCTAATCTTGGGGGCTCTCATTATGTCATACCTGGCTTGATTTTTCAGATGCCACCATTGTTCTGAGTATGATATATGGATCTATGGAGAGGAGAAACTGGTAGGAAGCTGGCTGGCCATGCCCATGCTGAATCACCAGGTGAGTAAAAGGTCTGCACTGGGCCCATGAGTATTACCATGTCCAAGCAACATGACATTATATTGCAAATAAAAGAAAATCATGACAGGTAATAAAAGTGACTTTTGAAGAATAAGATCTACATTTAATACTTCAAACAGTGTTTTCCCTTGTTTTTGGAAAAGATCCTATACTTTCATTTGGCATCAGAATGAAGAGATACAGAAGAGCAGAATAGTATGGAATGGTGTTTGCTTCTGGGTCATAAAGTTTTAGGAATTAAAGAGTTTTAGACACAAATGCATGATATCTACAATGAAAATTACAAAACGTTGCTGAAAGAAATTGAAGAGGACACAAACACACAAGATATAAAGACATTCCATCTTTATGGATAGGAAGAATTGATAGTCCAAATGTCCATATTACCCAAAGAAATTTACATAGACAATGCAATTCCCATTAAAATACCAATGGCATTGTTCACAGAAATATAAAAACAATCCTAAAATTCATAGAAAACCCACAGAAGACCCCTCGTATTCAAAGTTATTTTGAGCAAAAAGAAAAAAGCAGACGGCATCACAATACCTGATCGCAAAATATACCACCAAGGTATAATAACTAAAACATTTTAGTAGTGGTGTTAAAAAAAAATGAAACATAGCTAGTGGCTTGGGAGGCTGAGGCAGGAGGATTGTGAGTTCAAAGCCAGCCTCAGCAAAAGTGAGATACTAAGAAATTCAGAAATACCCTTAACATTTTGCCCATAAATTTGATGAAATCCACTAATTCCCTGAAAGACACCATCTGCCAAAACTCACAGAAGAAAGATCATGTGAATAATATATCTAGTAAAAATTTTGAATCAATAACTAATTACCTTCAAAAATTTAAACAACAACAAAAAAAATCCAGGTATAAATGAGTTCTCTGGTAAACTGTACCAAACAATGGGAAAATTATACCAATTCTCTATAATCTTTTTCAGAAAATAGAAGTAGAGGGAATACTTTCTAAATCATTCTATGAGGCCAACATCATCTTAATACAAAAACCAGGCATTACAAGAAAACTGAAGAGTAGGGGATTTTCATGATGGTAGAATAGAGAAGATTGCTTTCCTGGTTGCTCCACGCATGCAACCAAGAAAGCAGACTGGCAGCTTCTCAGCAAGCTAGGTGAACGGAAAAAAAATGGGGAAGAACTTTACTTGAATTTAATGCTGGAAGCTCAAAGCAGATCAGGGACCTAAGAGATTGGATGGGGAAGACATCCTCAGTGCCACTGCTGCTGCCGTGGCTGGAGGTACCAGCCAGAGTGGTCCCTCTGTGAGTAAAGAGGAGAGAAAAGGGAATTAAATGATTCTGCACTTTTAATAGGCTTGAGGCATGTCTGGGTATGGAGAGTTCAGAGATCAAGAGTTGCTGCACAATATCCTTGTCTTGTGAGGGAAAGAAGCTCTATCTCTACCAGCTGCATGCAGAGGAAAGAGGAAAGAACAGTCTTGCCACTACAGTGCCAGGGCTGGCAGGTGGTGGAGCCAATTCCTGGAAAAACCCTAGTTTGGCCTGCAGTACAGGCCTGGAAAATCCACACTGCATGACATATCAATAGACCACAACACAATAATACTGGGTGAGTTTAACACACTGCTCTTACCACTGGTTAGGTCCACCAAACAAAAACTAAATGAAGAAACTATAGAACTAAAAAAATACAATTAATAATCTATACTTAACTGATATATATTGAATATTTCATCCACCAATGACTGAATACACTTTCTTCTCCACAGCACACAGATCCTACTCTAAAAATAAACCATATCTCAGGCCACAGAGCAAGTCTAAGCAAATACAAAATAATACCTTACATTTTATCAGATCATAATGGAATGAAATTAAAAATCAATATAAAATAAAAAATAGAATCTACTCTACCATCTGAAGACTTAAGAATGACCAATGGATAGCAGAAAATGACCAATGGATAGCAGAAAAATTAGGAATGAAATAAAAAATTATTTAGAGGTAAATAGCAGTACAACATATTAAAATCTCTGCGACATTTTGAAGGCAGTTCTAAGAGGAAAGTTCAATGCACTGAGTTCATTCACTAAAAAAGATAGAAAGTCAACAAATAAATAACCTAACATTACAATCTCAAAGCCCTGGGAACGTATTAGGAACTAGAAGTAAAATTCCCATGTACAGAAAGAGCTGCAACAATTTTTTCATTCATTTCACTAGGAAAAAAAGAACAAATCAACACCAAAAGAAGTAGGAGACAGAAAATATTTAATATCAGCTGCTATCAATGAAATTAAAGCAAAAATAAAAACACTTAAACATGGACAAAACAAAAAAGTTGATTCTTTGAAAAAATAAAGTTGATAAACCATCACCAAGCCTATAAAGAGAAAAAGAGTGAAAACTCAAATTATTAAAATTCATGATGAAAAAGTAAATATCTTGATGGACACTACTGAAATACAGATGATAAACAGAAACTATTATACTCTAATAAAATAGAAAATCTGAAGAAATCAACAAATTTCTAGAGACATATGACCTACCCAAATTGAATCAAGAGGACATAGAAAATTTTATCAATTTCAAGCAATAAAATAGAAGATGCCATCAAAAGCTTACCAACAAAGGAAAGCCCAGAACCAAACAGATTCTCTGCTTAGTTCTACCAGATCTTCAAAGAAGAACTAACACCAATCCTCTTCAAATTGTCCCATAAAATAGAAAAGGAGGGAACCAGGAACCACCAGGCACAGTGGTATATGCCAGTAACCCAATGGTTCAGAAGGCTGGGGCAGGAGGACTGCAAGTTCAAAGCCATCCTCAGCAAAAGCGAGGTACCAAGCAACTTAGTCAGACCCTAACTCTAAATAAAATACAAAATAGGCCTGGGGATGTGACTCAGTGGCCATTTGCCCCTGAGAGTTCAATCCCCAGTATCAAAAAACAAAACAGAAAGAAAGAAAGAAAGAAAGAAAGAAAGAAAGAAAGAAAGAAAGAAAGAAAGAAAGAAAGAAAGAAAGGGGAAGGGGAGGGGAGGGGAGGGGAGGGGAGGGAAGGGAACCCTTCCAAACTCATTCTAGAAAGCTGGTGTCATTCTGACACCAAAACCAGAAAAAGACACATCAAGGAAAGAAAACTTCAGACCAATATCCCTGATAAACATAGATGCAAAAATTCTTAATATAGGCAAATCACATACAAAAACATATTAAAAAGATAGTGCACCATGATCAAGTGGGGTTCATCAAAGGGATGCAAGATTGCTTGTGATAGTGCCTTGACTATGTTCTGATTCATGAACACTTTTTTTAACTTAACAATTAATTTTACAATACAGTTAATTATGTATTCTTTTTTTAGAGACAGAGAGAGAGAGAGTGTGTGTGTGTATGTGTGTGTGTGTGTGTGAAAGAGAGAGAGAGAGAGAGAGAGAGAAGTTTTTAATATTTATTTTTTAGGACACAACATCTTTATTTTATTTTTAATGTGGTGCTGAGGATCCAACCCAGTGCCCCGCACATGCCAGGTGAGCGCGCGTCTGCTTGGGCCACATCCCCAACCCTAATTATGTATTCTTACATGCTTCACTTTCTTAGTTATATTCATTCACTCACATTAAAATTAATTTGAAGGCCAAGTGTAGTGGCACATGCCTGTAATCCCAGTAACCTGACAGGCTGAGACAGGAGGATCGAGTATTTAAAAGCAGCCTCAGCAATAGTGAGGTGCTAAACAACTCAGTGAAACTCTGGCTCCAAATAAAATACAAAATAGGGCTGCGGATGTGGCTCAGTGTTGAGTGCCCCTGAGTTCAATCCCCAGTACCCCCTAAAAAATAATTTTAAGAGTTACACAAGACAAAGAGAGCCTTTTTGTTAGATATATAGTTTTGTATTTTTGTTCAAATAATTTAACTTATCTTATGTTTTCTTATCAGTTAAAGAAAATAGTGCTTGCATTTATATGGTTATTATAAAAGTTGAGAAAGACAATGTACGTAAGTATGAACATGTAGACATAGTTGTGTTCAAATAGTGGTTACTGTTGGTATTTTCATTATTTGTTGTTCAGTATTACTTTGGCAACCAAGATGTGGGTAGATAAAAGTTTGTATGAAAACCATAATATAGGCAATGCAATTGTGATTAATTAAACGCTGAAGCTAAATACTCTAAAAGCATTAATTCTTTGTATTTCAAATGGCATTACTTACATAACTGTATAATACCACAGAAAACAAATATTAGAAGAATCCACTGTCAAATAGCGTTTTTCTTCTTTTTCCTAAAAGAAAATGCAGAAGAAACTAGAATGTACTAAGTTAACTTTAAAATAAATACACTTATGAACATTGGCATAAAAGTCATAGAGGAACTAAATTACTTCTCTAAGATCAGATAAAGATGAATAAGCAAATTTCAGAACAGGATAAATATACATATGATTCTAGCTCAATTCTCTAGTTACCCCCTGTAATTAAGAATTTACTATCATGAATGACAAATTAAAAGACATTATTATTGTATTTTTCTTTCTTATTGATATATAATTCAATTAATTTCCTGGTTCAAAAGTTCTCAGGTGATTTTACTCCCCAGGGGACATTTTACAATACCTGGAAATGCTTTTGGTTGTCAAAACTCAGTGCTTTTGAGTACATTTCAAAAGTTTGATATACCTCCTTAGCTGGTAACAGAATCAAATGACACTCAGACACATAAATGACACAGATATTCCTACATGTATGGGTGTATGCATGTTGTTACACAACATTGTACATTTATTTGGTGCTCTGAGAGGTCTCCTAGCAGTATTTAGAGATGAAATGATTAGATTATGATAGCTGTGACCTCATCTGCCCATTCTAGTTTGAATGGAACTCGAAGCGGGTGGGGCGTGGCTGGAGTGGGTGGGTATGCACTGGAAGGGTGCATCTTGGGGGGGGGGGCTTCTCTTTGCTTCCTTGCTGCCATGAGGAGAGCATTTTCCCTCAGTTGCCTCAGTTGCACCCTTCCCCCAGGATGTTCTGACTCTGTCGGCCCAGGGCAATGGGGCTATCCTTCTGTGGATTAAGATCTCTGAAACTGTAAGCCTCAAATAAACTTGACCTTTTTCTAAGTTGTTCTTGTTGGGTGTTTTTGTCACAGTGATATAAAAGCTGACTAAAACATATGGGCTTACAACATAAAAGGGAGAGGAGCCCTTTACTTCTTCATGAATTGTGTTCTTAAAACTGGTACATTTACTTAAAGACTCAAAAAGACAAATACAAATATTATTCACTCTCTAGGGATTGAAAAATGAATAAATATTCATCTGGCCACTCCCACAGCATTCTGTCTACTTGTATCTTGAAAAGAAAAGTTAATTAATTAAAGAGAAGTCTTAAATCCCAAAGTAAAAGCAGGTTTCGTCACAAGGATTCTCTTCAGATAGCAGTAGATTCAGATATCCTTGAGTGGGCACATCAGCTGTCAGATATGTGGCCAGTACTTTGTTACTAATCATTTAAGTGCCAATGCCTTATAATGCTTCACCTTGTAAACACTTCACTTAGTAAACTAGAGAAGAGTCAACATCATTCTCATTCATTTGCATTTACATCTGCTTTCTTGAATTAAAGAAAACGCAGTAGAATATTAAACAAGTCTGCTAGAAATTCCTTTCAGTCCTGGGTATTGTCACAAGAGTGCATGACATAAGACTCATTGTTCTGAGAGTACTATTATCTTAAGGTGCTATCTATGGACTTAATAATTGTTATTAATAAAAAAGGCTAATGTAGGTGTTGGGAATGTAGCTGAGTGGTACAGCACTTGCCTAGCAGGCCTGAGACCCTTGTTTAATTCCTATCCCCATAAACAAAGTAAAATCAGATACCATTTTATAACTTATTATTTGACATGAGATATATCTAAAAATTAATGACATACCAACAATAATTTTTAAATTTTTCTCTTATTTAATATTATTTAAAACAGACAAATTTGGTTGAAAAACTCAAAAGAAAAATAAAACAAAATAGGAATGATTATTCAAGTGTCAATAAGTTATCATTAAAATCAACTTACTGGGCCTGTAACAATTGGTTGTATAATATAAGAACCAGGAGAAGTACAACGCAGTTCTGTCACGGGTGATCTGGTGTTTAAAAAGAATAGGAAAGAAGAAATAACAGATGCAAACAAGTTGAATAAAAATTGCCTCACTGTTTTTTTTTTAACCCTAAAATCTTCAACTGAATGCTAAGAGAAAATTTTAAATATAGCATTTTTTTTTTTTTTGAGACAGAGTCTTGCTAAGTTGCCAAGGCTGATCTTGAGCTGGCAATTCTCCTGCCTCAGCCTCCCCAGTTGCTGGGATTACAGGCACAAGCCACAGTGTGGCTATGAATGCTTTTTTAAGTGTAAATAACATATATGAATTTACATTCACAGTAAAAGTCTTACTTGCTATTTTCAATCTGACAATCTTCTGGCACATTCCACTCAGAAAAATATGTCCCTTCATACTCTAACTTAATCTGTAAAGAAAATTACAGAGTTCAAATGAAAAATGAGCTTCAAAATGTTCACACCTCAGTGTTTGGTTGTAGGGTTCAATATTCTCAGACCTTGTCATTTAAAGATAGAATAACTAAAATTCAATTGCTTTAAAATTGTACAAAGTAATAAGACAAAGGAAAAGTAACTTCCTGGGACTTTTCAGTAGGACTTTTCCCCTAAGTCTATAAACTTTTAACTTGGGAGTGGATATTCAGGATTGAACCCAGGACCTGGCTTATGCTAAGTAAGGACTCTATTATGGAGCTATATTCCCATCCCTAGTACACTTAATTTTATTTTACTTATTAAGCAATTAGGAGCAGACTGACAGATTCTGGGGATTAAAAAAGGGTAAGAAAGACATGATCCTTTACTTAAAAAACAAATCTCATTTCATTCTGAGGTCCTGTTATTTACACATCATCAGTGACCATAATAACTTCACTGGTTACCTTCTCCTTATTTCTGCAGCTATTTTTCACCTTGCTGTCAGGGGCCACCCTGTTCCAGGAGCTATGTAAACCCCTTTAAGTTCTAAGTAAAGAGGTACTGGACTGGTATTGCACCCTGCAATGCAACTGGACTTTACCTCTGCTCAGATAAGACAGGTGTAGCTCTGGGGGTGAGCGTTACCGGATGGGGTTGAATTACACCCATCTGTTGGTTGTAATCCTACCCTTCTGCCCGTTTTTTGGATAGAATGTTCCATGGATTAGCTCCCCCCATTAGTAAAACCCCGGTTGGAGGTGCTCCCTCTCTTTCTTGCCTGCCTTGCCTCCTTGGTGGGAGCTGGGTCAGAGAGGCCATCGCAGAACCCAAAGAAAAAGGTGTTTCTCTGTCTGTGTGTCATTACGTCATTCCAACCCAGTTCTCCTGGAGTAATCCTGACCAGTTTAGGTACCTTGCCTTTCAGTTCTTTTCTTTATAATTCTTTCTTTCACAAATTCTTTCTTTCACCTCCTGAAATATAACAAGATACTTTCTGACATTGTTAGTCTTAGGCTCAGCATTGGTATGGTAGTGTTTAGCTAGAGTTGGAACCCTAGCTCACCCTCTTATCTTTATTACACAAAAATTATGGTCACATGTGTATGTCAATATTAATTGTTTCCTCATTTGTAATATGGGATTATAATATCAACTGTTTCATAGACTTGATGTTACAGATTTAATGGCAATGTATAAGAAAAAAGAGAAAAATCAATCAGAAGATAGAAAATAATTTTGAAATATATAAGACAAAATTTGATAGAATTACTAGGAGAAAAATTTAGTCATTAGTATAGTGGTAGGTTTTTAATATATTTTCTTCAAGCTATAGATAAGCTGAAAAAAAGATACTCACAGACTAGAAAAACATCATTAACAAGGGCCATGATACGTATGTTTAAAATATATACATTCCTGAAATTAAACAAGATAAAATGTGCACATACTTTTCAATTTCACATAGAGCATTTACCAAATTGATCATATTTATAAAAGAAGGTCTTAAGTAATCTCAATGAATCATTTTCTCATATACCATGCCTTTTTATATTAATGAAAATTTCTCATAAAGTTAGCCAGAAAAATATCCTAGGATATTTGTTATCTTAAAAGAACAACAAACCAAACCAAAGACAAAAAAACAAAAACAAAAACAAAAACAAAAAAAACCTGTATTTCTAAATGATTCATGGAAGAAGACATAACAATAATTTACAAAATATTTATAAATAAACACATTTGATATTATCAAAACTTGTGATATGTGAGTATAAGGAGTCTCCAGGAGGAGATGTACAGCCTTAAAAGTATTCAGAAGAAATAAGATAGTTTGAAAGTGAATAAACTCAGTTTTCAGTGAAAGATGAAAATTTAAGAAACAACAAGAAAGAAAATGTCAAAAATGAAAGGAATGAGAAAAAATAGGAAGTTAGAAAACTAGGGAAACTGGATGTGGTAGCACACAAGTATAATTCCAGTTACTTAGGAGGATGAGGCAGGAGGATCACAAGTTTGAGGCCAGTCTCAGCAACTTAGTGAGACCCTGTCTCAAAATAAAAAAATAAAAAGGGACTGGAAATATAGCTCAGTGGTAGAGCACCCAGCACTACCAAAAGAAGAAGAAAGAAAGAAGAGGAGGAGGAGAAAGAGGAGAAGAAGGAAAGAAACAATGGAAAGAACATTGAGAAAGGACAGTGGTGATGTGTTTTTTCAATATACTCAAACTTCCCTATAAACATAGAAAGGACAATTAGGATACTACCAAGAAAATCACTGGACAGCATCAATTAGAAAACTCAATGACAAGGTATCTCTTGATATCCCAAAAGTTGGTTGAAATAAGTGACCAAAATTCAGCAGATTCAGGTGAAATCAGTATAAGGAAGCAAAGAGAAAGCAGACAAGCTAAAGTGAGGGAAAAAGGCCTAAATTAGTGACCCACAAATGCAAAGGAATATTACTCAACAATAAAAAGGAATGAAGTACTCTTATGTAACATTATGAATGAATCTGAAAGCACTAGGCTAAGTGAAAGAAAACTGACTCAAAAAAGACTATTATACAATTTTATCTATGTTTGATGATCTAGAAAAGGGAAAACTACAGGAATAGGAAGACAGTAGCTGGGGTGGGAGAGGGTGTGGCCCCACTGCAAAGGGCCTGAGGGAACTTCTGGGGGAGATGTAAACTTTCTGTACCTTTATTACTGTTGTGATTATGCAATTGTAGGCATTTCAAAACTCCTCAAACTCTAAGCTTAACATAAATAAATGTTATTCTGTGTAAAATTTCAATAAATTTGCCAGTTTACAAAAGGACCTAAGGATATATACAAACTATGCATCGTGTATATCCTTTATCTGGATCCAGATATACATAAGCAAGCAAAACAATTGGAAATTTGAATACCGACGAGCTATTTGGTGATACTGGGTTGAGGTTACCGCCCAACCCCTAACTCCCAGCCCTAGGTAATCACCAAGTGACTGTCTATAGATTTTCCTAGTCTAGACATTTCATACAAATGAAATCATGCAATGTGTAGTGGTTCTTTGTAACTGACTTATTTCTTTTAGTAAAAAGTTTTTAAGATTCATCTATGATGGAGCACGTGTCAGCACTTCATTTTTATTAATCAATAATATTCCATTACATAGCTCTTCCACATTTTATCTATCCATTCATCAGTTTCTGCCTGCAAAAAAGAGTGCTTGCTGCTGTCCACATTAATCCTTGACTGCTACATACTCCCTCTTGAAGGCAGGGAAAACAATTACAAGTATTTAACAAATTGTGCAGCACAGGCACTGACAATTCCAAGAAGGTACTAAACAGTATGCTACACTTTGCATACTAATTGAATTCTGCTTTGCCTCGCCAGTATTCAGAAATATGGAGGAGTGTGTTAGGTTACACAATGACTGGGGGTTTTCCTGTCATTTTGTGTTTGGGAACAAGGGAAGCAAGTTATCCTGCAAAAGATGGGATAGACTCACACAATAAAAAATTTTCCACAATTTCAATGGCATCACTGATATGGAGTAATCTCTGGTAAATACTGATAAAAGAATCTTCAATAAAATGCTAACAATGAAATCTGGAAGCATATTAAAATAATAATACACTGGTACCAAGGGAAATTTTTTCTGAAATGCAATAATACTATAATGGATGATGCAATATAAGTGAATATATTACTGTGATTTATTATGTTAATTAACCTAAGGAGAAAAATTCATATGATTATTTCTGTAGTTCATGAAGATATTTAAAAGTTCACTATAATACACATGTCACTATTTATAGTAACTATTTTTTGCTACAAATAGTCATAAATTAGGAGTTAGTAGATACCTTGTTAATTTAATAAAATATATATATATCTGCTAAAAAAATGAGCATTATGTTTAACTGGGACAAATTAGAAAAATTTACTAAAGTTAGGAATAAGACGAACAGGACAACTCTGGAGGGCATCATTCTCCATCAGTTGGAAGATTCTATATCATAATGATGCCAATTCCCATTATAACCAATTATCAATTCTTCCCAAAAGCAAAACCAATGAAAATCTAAACAGATTTGTGTGTGTGTTACTCTAAAATTTACATAAAAATGCAAAGAGACAGAAATATCCAAATCAGTCTCATGGAAGAACAAATCAAATCATTCACATTATCAGGTATGAAGATTCAGTAATAAGCTATAGAATAAGAGGCTATAGAATTGGCACTGAGTCAGATGAGAGTTTTAAAACCACGCTATCTTTATATAGAACAAAGAGAACACCAGAAAAACAATAGGGAAACAGTAAGTTGTTTAATAAATTCTGGTTCACTATATGGAAAAAGTATTTATGTGAATGCCTATTATACTACATAGAAGGTGGATTCCAGATGGATTTATGGCATGTATTTTAAAGGTAAAAATGTAAGGCATATAAAAGAAAATGTATGAGAAAAATATTTACAACTCAAGGTGAACAAGGGTTTTTCTTAGACAAAGACAACCCCCAAAGTTTTTATCACCAAAGCAAAATGGGAGGAAAGGGACTTGGATTATCAAAAATCACCCCCCTCTCCCAATAAAGTATTCATGGACAAAGTTAATGGTTAGTTAGAGGTAACTGAAGTGTTTGAAACCAACATTAAAATATAGAGTAGGATGCAGACAGCACTCTGGAAATCAACAAGAAAAATTGAATGGAAGGTGGGCAAAGGATATAAACAGATAATTCATAGAAGGAGAGCCCTACATAAATATGTGACGATGTATTCTAAATCACAAGTCATCAGAGAATTGAAATATCATCAATAAGCTATTATTGTGTAGTAATGGGAGGAGTAAAAAATAGAAAATTTAATCATACTAATTTTTTGGTGAAGTACATTGAGTGACAGCATAAGTTCCATTCTGGAAATAATCCTGTAGAACTTAGTTAAATTAGGAATCTGTATTCCCTGTGGCCTAGCAACTCCTCTCTTGGCTACATAGAGTAGAAAAATTTTTGCGTAGATATGTAAAAGGACTTTTATAATTTATAAAGCATTTATCACTGTGTTGTTTATGGTGGTAGGAAACTATTTGGCCATCATTAAGGAAATATATAAATAAAATATAATTGATATATATTTAGTAATTAGGCAGCATTAAAAAGAAATGAACTAGACAAAGTGTAGAATTGAAAGAAAAAGTAATATAGAGAATGAGGTCTAAAACTGGGGTTACCCCCACATCTATATTAGTCTAGATAGTTCTAGTTTACACTTGTTGTAAGCTTATGCCTATTGAATAATTATTAATAGCATTCTCTTTTATTCTCAATCGTTTGGACAATATACTGTCTGTATCATAACATCATTTTGTGAATATTAAATCACAAAAAACACACAAAGTACTGTCTGTTTTGCTATATATGTATTTAAGGGCACACATATCTAAGGACATATATTGGAGAAGAGACCTATTTTAGGGTGATAAATAGGATGAAAGAAATTAAAAATAAAAATAAAAGTGATGGTTAGCTAGAAAACAGTTTGATTAACGCTACTCTCTGTTTGAAGGTTCAAAAATATTTAATACTCAACTGTAGTTTATTTATTTATTTATTTTTATTATTTCTTACAAACATCACAATAGAGGAATGAATTACATTCATAATTAACTGTAGTTTTAAAGAGTCAATACTTACAGCACTTCTGGTATTAAAAATGAAGTAGTGTGGGCTGTTACTGTAATACCTGTGGAGGAAAAGACCAAATATAAACATTAACACTATTTTCTCCTCCAAATAGGAGGGGTTCTCTGCATGGTCAGAGTATGGACTGCCACGAACTTTACCTTCCCGCCCAAACCCCTTTCTGCAAATTGAACTCAGAGCTAAAGTGGAAGTAATCAATGAGCTCTACTAACCTTTTTACATTGCTCAGTACCTAAAAATACTCTTTACATATTTTTTGTAGCATAAAAACTGTTGAGGGCTGGGATTGTGGCTCAGCAGTAGAGCACTCACTCTACCGCATGGGCGGGACTGGGTTCGATCCTCAGCACCACATAAAAGAATAAAGGCATTGTGTTGTGTACATCTACACCAAAAAAAATAAATATTAAAACACTGTTGAAAATTATTAACTCTAACTCCTTTACTTATAAACTAAGTTAAAATGAAAACAATAAGGATTGCTATGTTGGAAAAGCAGTTTTTCTCATTTAGAACATTGAACAGCAAATTTCTGTGACTATTGTTCATGATTAAGTTTAGGCTACTTCAATTTTTTTCATCTTTCTAATGCATCTAAAACAGCACTGTCCAATAGGAATATAATGCAAGCTGTTTATGCACATGTAATTAAAAATTTCCTAGTAGCTACAGTAAAAGCACAGAAGAAACAGATGAAATTAATTTTAATAATATATTTATTCAGGATTTGGACCATAACTCAGTGGCAGAGTGTTTGGCTAGCATGCATGAGGCACTGGGTTCGATCCTTAGCACCACATAAAAATAAACAAATAAAATAAAGGCATGCTGTCCATCTACAACTACAAATTTTTTAAAATGAAAAATGTATTTTTTCAACATGTAATCAGTACTAAATAATGATTAGTGAGTTATTTTACATTCCTTTTTGTACTAAATCTTTGAAATCTTGTGTATTATACTTACAACACATTTCAATTTTGACTAAATTTTAGGTACTCAAAAGTCATATGTCTTTTGATTATCATAATGCATCACCTTAAAACTCCTTCACTTTCCATTCACTTCAATAATCTACTTAATGTCTACACTGTATACTTAATTGCCATTGTAATTTCTCCATCCCTAAAATTTTAAGTCAGAGACATTTTGTGTGTGTGTGTGTGTGTGTGTGTGTGTGTGTGTGTGCGTGTGTGCAGCAGGAAAGTTGCTGGGATATTATTATGTAACTCCTTTACCAGAATTAAACAAACCTTACTAGTGCTCCAAATTCTTATTTTCAATAAATGTTAGTCATCAGTATAATCAAACAGAGCATATATGTGTATGTATGTATGGATGGATGGATAGATAGATGGATGTTAGTTTGGATCTGGAATGTTACCCGAATGCTTCTATGTTGAAGGTTTGGTTCCCGGTGCAGCAAAGAGCAAATGTAGAACCTTTGGGGAGAGGTGATTGGATCATGAGGGATCTGACTTCATTAGTGCATTAATCCATTGATGGATTAATTAATTTGAGGACACTATTTGGAGGTGGTGAAAACTATATGAGGTGGGGGCCTAGTTGGAGAAAGTAGGTCATCAAGGGCATGCCCTTGGAAGGGTATATCTTGTCCCTTGCCCCTTCTTTTCTCTCTCTGTCTACTTCCTGGTTGCCATGAGGTGAGTGGCTATCCTCTGCCAGGCCCTTCCCACATGATGTTCTGCCTTGCCTCAGGCCCAAAGCTATGGAGCCAGCTGATTATGCACTGAAACCTCTGAAACCATGAGCCAAAATAAACCTTTTCTCTCCTAAGTTAAATTTTCTTAGGTGTTTTGTTACAGCAGCAAAAGCTGACTAACAAATATACAGATCAAATAAGAAGATACGTTCATGTATTGTTATTTATCCCTATAAATTAAAATAAAATATAACTAGCAAGGTTTTTTTCCTAGTAAGTAGGAACAACCTCCCACTTCTTATGAACTTATTATAATATCCTTTTCATTACATAATGAGACAGAAACCTCAGGAGGAAGAAAAATATGAGTGGCAGATTTTGGATTTTAGTTTTCAAGGTTAAAGTATACAATTTAATTTGTGAATGAAACCTGGTGGGTAAAATGATAAAACTACCTTTTCTGGGCAGGCTCTTTTCCCTACTTTCATCAGCTTCGAATTTATACTGGGGCTGGGAATACAAGGGAGGAAACTGCATCTAAAGAGGCATATTTCAGCAGGATATGGAACTCACACCTATAATCCCAGCTACTGAGGAGGCTGAGACAGAGGACTGCAAACTCAAGGCCAGCTGGGCTACATATTGAAACCCTGTCCAAAAAATAAATAAATAAATAAATAAAGGGGATGGACTAGGATGTAGCTCAATGGTAGAATACTTGTCTAGCATGTGCAAGGTGCTTGGTTCAATCCCTAGTACTAACAAAAAAGAAATGCCACATTTGTCTTATTTAGTCCAAGACAGCTATCATGTCTCTCATCCTTGCTTTCTTAATTATGTCAAATATTAAATGTATTATTGTTGGAAATAGATTTGAGAGGCACATAGATATGGGGTATGCAGATGGACCATGTGCTATCTTTTTTAATGAAAAAGGCACTGCCATTTCACTCTTAGATCACAAGAATGTATCTTTCCTGTTCTCTCCAGTGTATTCCCATTCTTTCAGCTCTTCAAAATCAAAAAGAAGGAGCTGGGGTTATCGCTCACTGGTAGAGCACTTGCCTAGCATGCACAAAGCCCTGGGCTTAATCCCCAGCAACACAAACACAAACACACACACACACACACACACACACACACACACAACATCAAAGAGCATTCTTTCTTTAATAGTTAAGTCCCTTCCTAACTTCACTTCTTTCTCTATCCAGCCTATGGAATATGGCATTTGGGAAAACTATATTCTCTTGAATCCCTTAATTCTACTATACTTATCCAGAATGGTCTTGGGTAGGTCATGCTCTTGGACATCTGATAGAAATGTGCTAAACCATTCATGTAGGACAATTACAGGAAGCACAGGATTCCCACAGAAAGTCCCAGTCCAACCCCACTAAATATACTGTGAACTATGTTAATATAAGATGAAAGACTTTGAAACAAGGTCCAAAATCATTATAATCATTATAGACCTACTGTACCACTAGAAAAAGTATATTCTTTTCAAGCACATTTAGAATATTTATAAAAATTGATCAGTTATTTGGTCCAGAGCACCAAAAAACTTATCAGAACAGGTTTTAGCTAGACCATATTCTCTGACTATATAACATAATCAACACAGAGAAATTATTAACAAAAGGTAAGTCAAAATTCTTGCATATTTGGAATTTAAAAAGGTTAAGTAATTCGAGGGTTATAGAAGAGATGATAATGAAAGTTAAAGCTCCCTAAAAATGAATAATAAAAAAAGTAGATATTGGTTCTTATGGAATACAGCAAAGCAGTGCTCTAAGATAATTTAATATCTTTAAATATCCTACTAGAAAAGAATAAAGACTAAAAACTATTACATTAAAGTCTAACTTCAGATGTTAGAGATAAGAGTATCAGAGTATGCCCAAAGAAAATAAAGACAAGATAAAAATATGAAAAGAAATCAAAGTACAAACAAAAATACAAATATGAGGAAGACAGACAAGTTTATAACAAGGGCAAAAAATGGGTAAAATTAAATAATTTTAATGAAAAGGGACTACAATTTCAGACACATATTAAGCAAATATTAAAACTAAAACACACTGCATGAGAGCTTTGAAAAATTATGTGGAATGAGAATTTTGATATCTTTATTTTTATTTTTTTCCAGAAGAAACAAAAGGCCTAAATAGTTGCATAGTATTAAAAGATATAAAGCAGTAGTTCAAAAATTTACCTAAAATACTAGCTAAGTGTTTTATCAAAATTTCATGGAATGAGTGGATACATGCCTATAATTCCAGTTACTAGGAAGGCTGAGCAAAAGGATTGCAAGTTCAAGGCCAGCTTGGACAATTTAGCAAGACCATGTCTTAAAAAACAAAACAAAACAAAACAACTTTCAAGTATCCTAGACTTGTATGAACTCTTCCAAGGAAAAAAAGGTAACATTCCCTGACTCATTTTATAAACAAACAAAAATACACAGATATAGATACAAATACCCTGAGGAAAGTGTTTGAAAATTGAATACAACAAGGCATGAAAAGCTTATAAACTAAATCATGTTAAATTTATACTATGTATGCAAATATGGTTCTATTAGAAAAGTCTACAGATGAACTCACCACACATATTAAAAAGGAAACATGCAATTGTTTTAAGAGATGAAAAAATGATAAGAATGCATATAAATCAATAATTTAAAAAAATCAAATAAGTAATTGCCTTAACATTGATAGAATATCTGCAGAACACTTAGCACAAACAATACCCTGAATAAAGAAACACTGGTACCATTCCCTTAAAAACCTGGGATGAAAAATGCCACAATCACCATTTTCTCTCAACATCACATTAGAGGTCCTAGACAATGCAATAAGAAAAATAAACTAAAAGCACAGGATTAAAAAGGCAGGCTGAGGGTTTAGTTCCCTGGTAGAGCATGCATTTTATATGTATCAGGCCTTGGGTTTAATCCCCAGAGACAGTGAAAGAGAATACAACCCATTTCTGCAAAAGATCTAAATCAAGATGATATAATGTTCACTGGACAGGAAGAGTTTATATTCATAATGATGTCATTTTGAGTCATTATAATCCAAATCCTAAGAATTCTTGATGGTACTTAATAATCTAACTATAAAATTGATGGGATTGTGTAAAGGTCTAAAAATGACCAGAACACTTCTGGGAGTGGAGACGTCCCCTATGTGAGATATCATGATTTATAATGAAGCTATAATAATTAAGACAGGTGTTACTGGTACAGCTATAGGCAAACTGACCAAATGGAAGAGAACACAATAACAAATTTACCTGGGTCTGAATTTATGTGAAAAAAAAGAAAAAGAAAAGAAGAAATTGCATCTCCATCTTATATCATTTAGAAAACCAACTCCATTGGGTGTAAGAATTTGTCAAAAGACAAAATTTCAGTCCTAAAATTGGGCAACTCTTTATTCCATAAAATTGTATGAGTGTTCTAACAGAGCAGACAAAATTGATTTTACAAAGAGAAAAGGGTTTAAGAAAGCAGGAAAAACAAAAAATGGTTTGGTAATTTTAAATTTACTTGTAAAATGGGAACTGGGAAACAGAATAATAGGAAAATAACAGGTTAACAACAAGTTATTTCTTGTTACATTTTTTTTTTTTTTTTGGTACCAGGGATTGAACCCAGTGCTGCTTAACAACTATGCCACATTCCCAGCTCTTTTAATATTTTATTTTGAGACAGGGTCTCCCTAAATTGCTTAGGGCCTCGCTGAGGCTGGCTTTGAACTTTCCATCCTCTTGCCTAGGCCTCCTGATTACTGGGGTTACAGGTGTGTGCCATCACGTCCAGCCTTGTTACTTTTTTATAAGGATTTTATAAGGAGAAGGTTAGGAAAAAGAAGATGAGGGAAGAGAAGTTCAGGCATAAAAAGATCAGGGAGAAGGTTAGGGAAAAGAAGATTGGGAAAAAGAAAAAAAAACATGTAAGTTTCAAAGCGACAAGGGATATGGTCAAAGCATCAAGTGAACCCCTGTTACATTAGTAAAGAGGATTACTTTATTTTTATAAGTGCTAATGTAATCTAAGTGCTCTTGAAGTTCTATCTAATGCCTTCTATTTATTCTATCTAAGTGCTGATTCCTTCGTTTATCTGAGTGCTGGCGGTTGAACCCAGGGTCTAGTGCGTGCTAGGCTACCACAAAGCAACATCCCCAGACCCCAAATTTTATCCTTTAAAAGAACACCTTATTAAGAGATAAAATTCAGGACTTCCATGATAAAAGAATAACATTTTTGTTTTCACTAAAATCTACTTTAACTTTAGTGTTTCCTTCAATCAAGAATTTAGATAAGAGTTGGCAAACTATACCTTGGGAGCCAAATTCCACATTTTTGTAAAGACTTTTTTACTGACAAGCAGCTACCCATGTGTTTACTATAAGTGTGCCTTGTTCCCTATTATGGCAGAGCTCTGAGCAGTTGCAACACAGATCGTATTGCTGGAAAACACCTAAAATACTTATTATCTGGTCCTTTACAGAAATGTTTGGTGACTTTTGGGGCTGGGGTTGTGGCTCAGTGGTAATGTGTTTGCCTAGCATGCATGAGGCACTGAGTTCGATTCTCAGCATCATATACAAATAAATAAATAAATAAAGGTCCATCAACAAGTAAAAATTAAAAAAATAATTTAAAAAACTCCGTCAGTTCATAGGCCATCTTTAATATTTTCATTGAGCCACTGTTTGTAATGGGCTGAGCTGTAAATGTATCACTGCATTCAAGCCTCACTACAAAAAAGGGGGGAATATAAGGTCCTTGCTTAGCTTTTGGATGGCCATCTTAAAGTGACTGCTGACATTTTAAGGAAAAAGTTTCACCCACCTTCCCGCCCAAGGGTGTTTCTGAGAAAGGCTCACACTCCCTCATAGCAACCCAAACTCTAACTGCCCACATTAGGACCTGCCCAGCTCTGATTCCTGAGACTGCCCTTATCATAAAAGTCCCGGAAGCCAAGCCTGTTTTGCCTCTCTCCATATAGAAAGATGACCTTTATGGGCTGGGGCTGTGGATCAAGCGGTAGCGAGCTCGCCCTGCGTGCGTGCAACCTGGGTCCGATCCTCAGTACCACAAACAAAGATGTGTGTCTGCCGAAAACTAAAAAATAAATATTAAAATTCTCTCTCTCTCTCTTAAAGAAAAAAAAAAAAAAAGGAAGATGACTTTTATTTTTCAGCTCTGACAAACTCTCATGTGTATCTCTGCCTGGTCTCCAACTTTCATTTCTTATTTACTTGTCTCTCGTTCCTCACTTTCCCTTCATTTTGGTGCCAAAACCTGGAATCAGTTTCCCTGGTGTGCCCGCTCCCCTCTTTTGGGGCCACTGAGAGTCCCAGGCCCTGATCTGAATTCCATCGTGAGACCAGGCCCTCCATTCTGCTGAATCCCCTCTCTGCACTCATCACCAGACATTGCAGGTAAGATCCGTCTCTAGTAGACCTAAATGACCTACAGGTCCCTGGAAATGACTGTTGAATGTCCAGCATTCCCAGGGTTACCGTGTGGTCGGGTGCACCCCCAGCCACAGCTGCCACAGCTTTCACAGCTACAGCTGATCCCTACCGTCGACCAAGTTTTTAGGTGGTCTTTTATTTGGGTCCTGGGTTTTGAGGAAAAAAAACGCTGAGGGTGATTGGGCATTGTTCCTGGTGAGACAACCTCTTGACCTTGGGTTAATTTCTATGTCTTCTGCCCCTTCTATGTAGTCCTGGCGCCCAAGTGCCTCTACAGTTTCCTGCCCTGACACCTACCCAGCAGTGGTGACAACCCCCTGAGGGTAACTGTCCTCTCGACTAGGTGATACTAGAGACTGGGGGACGTCCCACCTCTAACCTCATCTCCTTCATCTCACCATGGGCAGCTCCTCCTCCATTCCCTCCCATAGTCCCCTAGATTGCCTCCTAGCTAACTAGAGTCTCTCTCTCTCTCACCCTGGATCTAAACACCGCCAAACTTATCTGCTTGTGAAATCAGATCTGGCCTCAATATCCTTTGGATAAGGACTCTATATGGCCACTTAATGGCTCTCGATCCCAATATTATCAGGGATCTTTTCAACTATTGTGAGCGCTTGGGAAAATGGAAAGAGATATCATATATTCAGGCCTTCTCCTCTCTATGTTCTAAGCCCTCTCTCTGCAACTCTTGCTCTCCCACACAAGTCCTCTTAGCTCTCACCTCCCCTACGCCTGCTTCCAAGAAGATCCTACCCAGGACTTCTCCTCCTTCAACCCAGCAGATGAGCCCCCACCATACCACAATTCTCTTTCAGATGAAGCTGCCACAGCAACTGTCCCCTTGGCTCCTCTGCCCTTTTCTCCTCCTACCACACACTCATGGGCTGCTGCTGCCCAGTCTTCATCTCTGTGTCCTCTGCTTGAGATGGCTGGGGTAGGTGGTATAAGATTCATGTGCCTTTCTCTTTGTCACACCTTTCACAGATATAAAAGCGGCTTGGGTCCTATACTTCAAGCCCCGCCACATATATCAAAGAGTTTAATATCTGACTCAATCATATGATTTGACCTTCCACGATGGCCGTATGATTTTGTCTACCACCCTCCTGCCCGAGGAGTGCTGGCGAGTTTGGGAGCAAGATAGAAATTATGCTGATGAGGTAATCAGACCTAACCTGCCCATCTGATTGCTACTGGAGTGGTCCCTGATCAGGACCCCAACTGGGATTATAATTTGCCTGGAGGAGTGACTAGTAGAAAACAATTCATTACTTGCCTCATGGCAGGACTTAGAAAGGCAGTCCATAAGGCTATCAATTATGAAAAGCTCCAGGAAATCATCCAAGAAAAGAATGAAAACCCTTCAGCATTTTTAGACCTCCTGACCAAGGCTTTATGACAATATACTAATCTGGACCCTGAGAGTCCAGAGGGGAGACAACTACTAATGACCTATTTTTTCTCCCAGAGTTTCCCCAATATTAAGGCCAAACTAAGATGCCTCAAATGGAGACCCCTAACTCCCCAAGCTGAGGTTTTGGGAGTGGCCTTTAAGGTGTATAACAGGAGAGACAAGAAGACCTGGAAGCAGAAATATTAGATGCTCACTCAAGCTGTCCGTTTAGCCTCAGCATCTGTCCCTGGTTCCACTGACCCATGGAAGGGTCCCTCAAATCCACCCAGATCCTGGGTCACTGGGCTTTTACATATCCCAAGCCTCACAAGCCTCTGGGTCCTTGTCTTAAATGCCATCATGAGGGATACTGGACCATTGACTGTCCCCAAGCCCATAGGGGCCTACAGCCATCTGGCCTTTCTGATTCCACAGGAATCCAGGGTAACTGTGTATTTCAGGTAGGCCTGTCTCCTTCCTCTTAGATGCTGGAGCTACATATTCAGTCCTCAAGGAGTTCTGGGGGCTTACTGCTCATTCTGTGACACCTACTGTAAGAGTAGATGGTAAACCTTACCAACCTTCATAGATACACACCTAGCCTTGTTTGCGCTTTTGGCTTTCTAATTTTTACCCACTCCTTTTTGGTCATTCCACAGTGCCCTGTTCTCCTTGTGAGAAGGGAAATCCCCACAAAGTTGGGGGCTACGCTTTCTTTCTCCCCTCATATGCACTTCCATCCAGACTTGCCTGCCGCTCCCCGGATCCTCACCTTACCTTAGGATCATCCCTTATTCTGTCTGCCAGGGCCTTCCCATTACCCACTTTCCAGGTGGACCCTACTGTCTGGGATGTTTCAAGTCCTTCTATTGCCTCACACCATGAGCCCATTCACATCCGTCTCGAAAACCCCCTCCATTTTCTGGCCCAATCACAATACCAGCTTCCCCGACAAAAACTCCTAGGCTTACAGCCTGTCATTCAAGACCCCTTGTGAAAGGGATTCCTTAGACCTACTCATTCTCCTTGTAACATTTCCATCTTGGCAGTAAAAAAGCACAATGGTTCCTACTGCTTGGTCTAAGACCTACGTTTCATCAGCTCTGTGGTCATTCCCAGTCCACCCCATGGTAACCAATCCTTATACCCTTCTTGCCACCATTCCTTCTGGGATCTTTTACTTCTCAGTGCTATACCTGAAAGATGCCTCCTCTCTATTCTGACTCTCAAGACATTTTGCCTTTACATGGATAGACCTTGAATCACATACTCCACTCAGCTAACATGGCCAGTTCTCCCCCAAGGGTTCTGGGACAGCTCTCGTATCTTCAGACAGGCCTTGGCTAAGGACCTAGCATTCCATACATTTCACTCAGTCTATGTTGATGACCTCCTTCTTTGTAGTCCCTCCTTTGAGGTCAGTCATCAGGTCACCTGTAAACTTCTTAACTTTCTTTCTGTGCATGGCTATAGGGTTTCTTGGTCTAAGGTGCAGCTTTCCTTGGCAATGATAACATACCTAGGCTTCCTCCTGACCCCTACACACAAAGCCATTACGGATCATAGAAAGGGCCTTATTGCTATTATACCAATGCCCTCTACTAAGGAAAAAATTCTCTTCTTTCTAGGTATGGCAGGATTCCTCAGAGCTTTGATTTCTTACTACTCTATATGATGCTGCCTAGGGCCCACTGTCTGAACCCCTATTGCACTCTGTTATTATAAAACACTTCACTAGGCTCCGGCAGGCCCTGCTCCAGACCCCTGCTCTCCATTGCCCTGATCTCACATGCCCATTTCACATTTATGTGGCTGAAAATCAGGGATTTGCTCTAGGGGTCCTCGGACACATGCTGGGGCCTATCTATTGAAGGGTCTTGACCCTACTGTTTGGGGATGAGCCCCTGCCTATGAATGTTGACTGCAGCCTCTATACATATTAATGAGTCAAAGAAACTCAACTTTGGGGCCCCACTCACCATCCTGGCTCCCCATCACCTAAAGGACAAGATAAAAGAGCTCCAACAGGACCTTGAATGTCAGAAACAACAGCTCTCCTCTGCTAAGTACTGCTAAGTACTCAGCTAAGTAACCCCCTTCTCCAGTGGGCACTTCCTTTCCTGACCCCTCTCCTTGTCATGGACCTTCTGTTAATGCTTGCCTCCTGCATTATTAGATTTTTTCAAGACCAGATCCAAAAAAATCTCTATTCAAACTATAAACCAGTTTTTGTTACAGGAATACCAATCCCTCACCAAAATTGGTCCGCTGGGGCCAGCATTCCATCACTACTCAACCTCCATCATCAATCCAATGACATCCTGTGCCCCTAGTGAGGAACTCAAAATATCACCCCTTCCCAGCAGGAAGCAGTTACAGAAGATTAACCTAATGTCCCTGTTCCCTAAGGGGGCCAATAAAAAAAAAAAGGGGGGGGGGAGAATATAAGGTCCTTGCTTAGCATCTGGATGGCCATCTTAAGTGACTGCTGACATTTTAAGGAAAAAGATTCACCCACCTTCCCGCCCAAGGGTGTTTCTGAGAAAGGCTCACCACTCCCTTATACCAACCCAAACCCTAACTGCCCACATTAGGACCTGCCCAGCTCTGATTCCTGAGACTGCCCTTATCATAAAAGTCCCGGAAGCCAAGCCTGTTTTGCCTCTCTCTGCTATAGAGAGATGGCCTTTATTTTGCAGCTCTGACAAACTCTGGTGTGTATCTCTGCCTTGTCTCCATCTTTCATTTCTTGCTTACCTGTCTCTTATTGTCCACTCTCCCTTCACTTACAAGATGTTTTATTATTTTGAAGGGAATAAAAGGCTTACAAAGTTCTGTCAGAATACGTTTTTGCTCTATTTCATTGACCCCTTCCAATGGCTATGTAACTAAAAGCTCAGTCCTAGTCCTCCACACCAATGCAATAATGAAGACAAGGTCTTGAGACAAAGAAAAAGAAGGTTTATTGCTTTGCTATCAAAGGAGAAACACAGGGTACTCCTTTCCCAAAGGCAGTAATTCTGCTTATCCACAGGAACATGGAGGCTTTTAGAGGCAATTCAGAGAAAATGAGATTGAGGAGGAGAAGTTTAGGGAAAAGAAGACCAGTGAAAATAAGAAAATCAGACAAATTTAGGGAAAAGAAGACCAGGGAGGAGAAGTTTAGGGAAAAGATTGGGAAAAAGAAAAAAAAATGTGTAAGTCTCAAAGCCACAAGGGTTATAGTCAAAGCATCAAGTGTATCCCTGTAAACAGCTACTCTTAACTTTTAATTTGACCCCTACATCTGTCCAAAGAGTCTGTTCCCCTTGGAGGGAAGGGGAACCCTGGTCCTCATTGTAAGAAAACATCTACCATGTTTTGATTTCTTATTGATATTCATAGTTAATGCCAGAGGGTAATGATTATTTTTAGAGCAAAAATGGAATATTTAAGAAATGTGATTTTCTGGTTAATCCTCCCCATTTTAACCTATGTTGAAATTTATCTAAAATATTTCGATACCCTTTCAACACAGCAATTAGCAAATACTGAACAAAAATTAAACTTGCATTAAGGATTTCCCAGAACATTATAACATTTTCATTCTTCAGATCAACTCACTTTACCCAGGAATTACACTTCCTGACACTTGTACAATGTTTATATTTTATAAAACTCTCACAAATCACTCCACTTCAACAACCTAATATGAGCCATCAACTACCTACTTATCCTAGTACAATGCCTCCTTCCCAGCTAGTCTCTGCTGGTGACTTTCGTTCTACTTCTCTCCTTTCTGGCAGAAGAAAGGTGCGATAGGGAAAGAATTCGTGTGTGTGTGTGTGTGTGTGGGGGGGGGGGGAGATCATTGGAGTTCAATTCTTGGCACGGAAATGCAGATACATTTAAAAAAAAAATTGAAGGGGCTCAGCTGTCCAGAGCACAGCAACATAAAAGTGTCATCACCGAACTGCAGGGACTGGAAGAGAGTAGTCAAGTGCTGAGGGCGTCCCCTCGTTCACCAAAAAACGTTCAGGTGGGCGAGGCTGGACAACCAAGCGGTGGAGAACCTGGACGCCGGGCCCCCGTCCGCTGGCCCCCCAAGGAGACCCCGACCCGGTCAGCCCGCCGGAAACTGGCATCTCTCTACCTCCACAGGGCTGAGACATAGCAGCTCAGCCAAGACAGCAGCAATGCCACTCCCCATGCCGACATGGCGCCAGCTTCACCTCAACCCAACGCCTCCGCCGAGCCAGCCTAGCCACGCGCGCTCCCCGGGGCCATCGGCCACGCGGCTGGTTGCAGGCACGGTTGCCGCCTGGCGTAGCTGGACAGAAGAGCTGTGTGGAGCGGCGAGGGCCAGTGCGCGTGCAAAGCGCGCAGTCACCTGGACTTCCCCGTGCAGCCCTGAAAGTTAGCTGATGTCGAGAACTAGGTTTCAGGAAAGCGGATAGCAAAACCACTTCAAAAAATCAGAGTTGAGTGAATGAAGATGGAACTTAAGTTAGCGAACCTTTTAGCCCAAATATTCGCGTGACTGTATGTAACCAATTGCCATAGCAAATACATACCTAACCGTACTTTCCAAGGAGCAGACACGGCACAAATGTATTAAAAATTGAATAGAAATGAATAGTCACCTGTGCTTATCGAGTACCAACTATATGCTCAACACTACCTCGGGCACTTAAGAACAAAGGAATATGAGTGCATTCTTGTTTATGAAGGGTTTGTGATAAAGCTGAGATAAACACCTGTTATCTTACAAGATTATAATTTATTTATCGGCAGACCAAATAATCTGAATCCTTGAGGGCTGCAACTGCATCTTTATTCGTCCTAGGAATTAGTACCCAGTAGTCTTAAGTTTGTTGTAGGCGTTCAATGTTTATTGGCAATGCTTTGAAAGTACATAGTAAAATACTAACATGGGTTCTAAGGACCATTAGAGAACAGGACAGTACATACGATTTGGCAGATACTACACTCTAGTTCCACATTTATTCTGAAGCAATTTTTAATCAAAATTAGATGTTATCGTTAATTCGTGTAGTTGGAAGAGCATTAGATCAAAAGTAGTAATACTTTAATCTAGCCACAACGGAAACATTAAGAGCGTGGAATACACAGTAAAGACTTGAGTCCAGACTCAGCTGTCCAGGTACCAATTCAAGCCTCCCTAAATCAAGTTACTTAACTGGTTTTTAAACCTTATAAGATGAGCCAGGGGTGTAGTTGCTTAGCATGCATTAGACCCAGGGTTTGATCTTGCAACACTGCAAGAAAAAAAGGAAAAAAAAAAAAAAAAAAAAAACAAAAACAGTAAGCCCTATAAAATAAGATAGTATTATCTCCCTTATATAATTGGCATTAAAAAAACCCAAATGCTTTACAGTATCTGCACATACTCTATGATGTAGGTATAAGCCTCTCTAAGCCTCTATTACTAATGTGTAAAATGAGAAGGGTTAGGCCTCTGTTTGTTCCTTGAATTTCCCGGTCTAATGTCCTCCATCTCTGATGCTTTTACTTTTTTGAGTTTGCCCTTTTTGATCCCTCTCCATCTCTGCTCTTCTAAAACTTTAATTTTCAATTCTAAACGTAAACAGCCCAATTTCAAACAGTTTGTATCTCGAAATTCCCCTCTTTGTAATTCCCCTCAACAAAAACAGATCTTAAAAAAAAAAATAAAGCAACAGAAAACAACGCTTTCAGATACTGAAACCTGCAGACCTCAGACAACACAGCACCAGACAACCTAAAGGGAGTGCAGAGTGTTGCATGCCGGGAGTCGTAGTCCGACGCTACACAGACCGCCCTCGCGCCTCTGCAGTTTGAAAGAGAGAGGAAGGGCGGGTAGGCGGAAAGCGCACTGGAAGCTCCGCCCCTTTCCCTTGCGCCTGCCCCTTTCGCCTTGAAGCGGCGTTCCGGGACGCGGAAGAGGCGTGGCCTGGGTCGCGGGTGGCTGCGGTTGCCGCCGCCAGGACCAGTTCCTGCGGGCGGTGCTGCAGAGCCTGGCCTGCGCGGGGCAGTCTTGGTCCCCCTGTGAACAGGCGGTGGCAGAGAGTGGGGCGGGGCCTGGCTGGAGGGTGGTGGCCCGGCAGGGGCGGGGGCGGGGGCGGGGCCGGCCTCTGGCTTCTTCTTCCTCCGCATGTGGCTGGCGGCAGCCGAGCAGTTCATTTCGCGCACTCTTCGCCCGCTGTTTCTCTTTCGGGCTTGCTTCGCCTCACCCGAGCCATGTCGTTCGTCGAGAACAACCCAGCGGCTTCCTCTTTGCCCAACGGTGACTGCGGCCGTCCCAGGGCGCGGCCCGGAGGGAACCGGGTGACCGTAGTGCTCGGCGCGCAGTGGGGCGACGAGGGCAAAGGAAAGGTGGTGGATCTGCTGGCTCAGGACGCCGACATCGTATGCCGCTGCCAGGTGAGGCGGTGCGGCTCTAAAGGAAGTCGGGCCGGGGAGCTCGGGCCCAGAACCCGGGTCCGCTGGCCCAAATGAGGTGTCACCTTGAGGTTCTCTCCTTTTGCTGTGTGCTGCGGCGATGTGGAGAAATGGCGGGAGGTCAGGGACCCCTGACCTGGACACACTGGGTGGCTTTGGAGGAAAATACGGGTCGATGGGGAGTCTGAGAGATGCGCGATGCCTGGGGAGTTGCTGTTTTCAGTTTGGGGACCTGTGCTGAGCCTCAGGACTAGGTCGGGGGAGAGGTGGGAATACGGTCGGAATTTGAGAAGGCACCGCCGAGGCCTGTTCCGGACTCCGTGTGGGGACCGGGTGAGAACCTGGCGCGGCCGCAGAACCTACCCATCACCCACCCACCCTGGGCAGCCAAGTGGGAGTGATTATTCCGAAATGCCCTGAAATCCAGACTCAGTACTGCCCACCTGCAGGCCCTAAGCGTGAAGAGGTTTGCCTCCTCCGGTGTACTTTGTTGACATCAGAACCCACCTGGGGTCATTGGGACTGTTAAAGTATCCTGGCTTTGTTTGTTTAAACAGTTTTTTACTCCGTACCCCATTAATTAATATTAAGGGGAGATTATTTTTGCTCACTGATTCTAAAGAAAGAAATCCCCGCTTTTGTAAAAAGACTGAAGCAAGTATATGCATGGATGTCAAATCGGATATTTAGAAATATCTAAGTTGTTACCGTTACATAGAAAGTTCACTTTTGGGAAATGTAGTGGTTGTGTACTTCCTACTAGGAGACACGTGGTTTTCAGGGTGAGCTTTCTTCCTATTTGCTGTTTGCTTTGAAGCAGCCTAGAGGCAAGGCCTTTGTAAAGGCTCTTAGGTAGCCTTCAGGTTCAAAATTCCAAATAGATGAGCAATCTCTACGTTCAAAACCAAATGTAGTATTTGAAGTTAACTGCAGTTTGTGGAGGTTGCAAGAATAGCTCTTAAAGGTAAATGCACAATGCGATGATGCCATGGTGTAGATTTTCTAATAAGTTAGTATTGGGCCTACTTGACTGGAAGTTTTCTGCCTAAAATTGAATACCACTTGTGCATTCAAAAACAAATTACAGGTATGTAAAAAAGCTAAATGTAAGTATTCTCTGACTTTGCGGTTTTTGTTTTTGCATGCGGAATCTACCCTGCTCATTTCTTGGCTAATATATGAGTTTTGTCAACTGTACCACTTTACCACCAACTCTACCTGCCTTCCAGCCTTCTCTCCCTCTGCATGTCTGACAGCATACAAACTTAATGCTGTTACTAAAGGTGTTGGCATTGAATTGATGCCTCTGTGACCTTAGGGGCTGCTCCAAAAAGCCTGACCTTTACCTTTTCTTTTTTTCTTAAAATTAGATCTGGCCATGCAGGGGGTGGGGGTGGAGGGGACTTATACCTAACTCTTGTTGGGTAGGAGAGGCCTGTTGTCTTCTACTCAGACATCCTCTTTATATGAAAATAATAAATTCAGGTTGAGTTACGTTACTTATTCTAAGATTTGAGAAATTTAATAATGATAGCATTGTTGTAAAAGATTCTCAATTTTAATATTCCTTTGAAAGTTATTAGAATTAGTTTGTAGACTGGAGGTGTTACTGTGTTACTGAGAAAGTAGTCTTAAAGGGAGGCCAAAGATCAATATGATCTAATGCCCTTGGAAAGTCTAGAAAAGTGATTGAGAAGGAGCCATGTTTGCCTTCAAAATATTAGTTGAAGTTAGTGGAGAAAGAAATAAGTGATCAGATTTGCTAGGAGGACTTCCCTCACTTGTTATCTTTTTGTTGACTACGTTCCTGTGTAATCTTTATATTCTTGTTCCATTTAAGAGCTCATCAGTAGGATTCTTATTAAGTGTCTGGCTAGCCACTAGTAAGGAATAGACTTAAGCATATCTCTTTTGTGATTAACTTTGGTAACTTTACATTATTTGGTCAGCCCTAGTAACCTGGCATCTACTTAATGAAGTTCTCCTAGGTTATAAAATTGAAGAATGTGGAATGTTGAACTTCTTAATAAGCATTATGGAGAACTTGGAAAAGTCTATGTTAGCTTAGTTTGATTGCTTTGTTTGATGTGTCAATTTTGTGTGTTATTGAAAATGTTGTTAGAATTTAAATTTTTTCTCGTCATTTGTGCCACCAACTCAAATTTATACAGCATTGTTCCTCCAGAGGACATATAAAAGTGTGTCCATATTTTCTTTTTTAACCAGGGATTGAACCCAGAAGCATTTAACCACTAAGCCACATCCCTAGTCTTTTTATATACTTTATTTAGAGACAGGGTCTTGCTGAGTTGCTAAGTACCTTGCTAAGTTGCTGAGGGTAGCTTTGAACTCGCCATCGTCCTGCCTCAGCCTCCCAGCCACTGAGATTACAGGTGTGCATGGTTGTCCATATTTTCAACATAGAATCATAAAATAAGGAATTTTACCCAGTTTTAAAAAGAAAAAATTGACATTTTCTTAAACTATACACTTGAATATATAAAATGCCCTTTTGGAAAGATAGATGCAATGCTAATGGTATTTTCATTGTTATAGCTCTTAAGGTTTGTGTCTTCAGATTCAGGATTTATGGGAAGTTACTTATAACTTTATAGGTACTCTAGGTCCATAAATAAGGACTTGGAACAAAGGATGATCACCGCTGATGCCCTTTATCAGTTAATATGTCTTTTAAGAAAAAGAGAGGGATTAAGTATAGGACCAATTCCGTACTATGATCATTCATCCAACAAATGCATCTTGAGTATCTACAAGAGACCACTTATCCCTGGAGTGAAAAGCTGAAAAAGGCCAAGATTGTGCCCAGAAGGAGCTCACAGTTTAGTGGATCACTGCTATTGTAAACAAGTATTGCTAGGGTAGGGACGGAAAAGGGAACTAGTACAGGTTTTTCAAGGGGTTAAAATATGGAAACTGAAAGGCTTCTTTTTGGCAGTATAAAAGTAGTTTTGTTAGGAAGTCTTATCCACCACTCTCCCGATTCTCTGGAATTAAATATTATACTTTGTTTATTGAATAGAAACTACAGAGATTTTTTTTAAACTGTAACATTTTTACCAGGCCTTAAGCAAGTACTTATTTATTGTTCTTAGAGAAAAAAAGCTTGGTGTTCTTGGTTACAGTTGCAGTTGCTTGTGATCAGGGAAAGCTAAAACAGTCATCTTTTTCTTTATATTCCCCACCCCCAGTGTTTTAAAGTAATATAAAGAGAATGTATTAACTATGTTAGTTTTAAGGGAATGTATCCTGTCACTTGCTACATATGAAAGCTTACTATAAAAATAAACAAGATAAGAAAATGTTTCTAATTTGTAGCTAGATACTGGTACCTGTAGAAGGCTCTGAAACCAGTTATTAGTAAGTAATAAAGAAGTTTAAAAGACATAACACAGATTTTCTTCTTGAAATAATCAGAAAAGATGAATTTAAAAGTAAATTTAAAGTAACTTCAGGATTATATAATGTCTTGAACATTAGAACAGCTAAAGTTATCTTGCAAACCTATAATTTCAAAGAATTAATAATTCTCTCAAAATTTGGTCATTCAATGAGAATGTTGTTCCCTATTTAAATCTATTGCATTAGTATATAAGATATACCATCATCTAGGTGTGAATTTTTAAATCATATGAGGCCATATCAGTATCTGATTTAAAGTATAGTTTCTTTCATTTTGATGGAAATGAGTGGGTTGGTTGGATAGATAAAGTATCTTTAGGAAAAGCTGTTGCCTAGAACAAACTTAAAGTGAACCCGTAAGTTGATAGGTACCCAACAGCTTGCTTACTAGAACTGGGTACCGAATTTAGGTATATTATCTTTTGGGAAAAATGTCAGATTTTGACATCAAAGATTAATGAGGATAAGCTACTTATTGGTAAGTTAAGATTGATGGTTATTAGAATGCTTTTATCAATAGAAAAAGAGACATTATTCAGTATTGCCTAGTGAGAAAGGAATAGTGAATGAAGGCGAATTCCTATGGCTAGCTGACTCCAGGATGGAGTGGCTAATTATATTTATTTCAATGTAATAAAATTATTTAAAAATATAAGAGGCCCCATGAAATTTCTAAAAATGAGATTTTTATTTATGTCAGGCTTTTAAAAGAAGTGTTGGGTTTTTTTAAAGGAAGTGTTGGGTTGTTTTTTGTTTTTTTTTTTTTTTTTTTTGGTAATCTTTTGACTTAGAAAAGTACTTCAGTTTCAGTGTTTTTAAGAAAATGTCTTCATGAATATAATGATTGAGTTTTATCAAGTATTTACAAAAAACTGTATAACATTATAGATTTATAATTTTTTTCTTTTTTGCTGTATATTTCCATTCTCTCATCCATGATCATGATTTAGTGAGTACACAGAGTTTGGTACCTATAGTCTAAAGTTTCTTTATTAGGAACCTAAGACTTTTCAAGGCAATGCCCTTTTCCATTTTCATTGTGAGAAGTTGTTTCATAATTGGCAGATTAACTTATAAAGCACCTTGGAGAGTGTCATCATTTGTGTGACATTTGTGTGTGTATGAAACTGGAAGGTAACCATAATAATATAAAGAGGATATCTTTAAGCCTTTCAAGGATAATTACACAGTGCACTTGGGTGTCTGTCTTTCTGAAAAGAAATCCAGATACCTGTATATGTTTTCGCTTCCTGTCCAGTGTGTCTGGTTACTGCTCAATAGTTTAATTTGATCAACTTACTGGTAGTACACTTAACCTGATCTACTTTGCAGTCAAAACCTAATTGCAGTTATATGAATGCTTTCATAAAAAAGCAGAGTCATTCTTGTTGTTAGGTCCTTTATTGTTGTGTGTTGACAGTTGCTTTAGTTTTGGTGAATAGTGAAGTGTTTCATATGGAAAGGGGGAGGTCCAGATCTTAAACTTTACCAAGAAAACATCATAGGTGATAAGTATTGGCTCAAAAAATGTTAGGTTATTAAGAAACTCGAAGATTCTAGACAAGAAATAGCACCCTTTTTTAGCTTCTGAGATAGCTCAGGGGTAAGAAGTCTTAAGCATTTCTGCTCTCTGCTGTAACCCATAATGGTAGTAACTTTTTGACTTCTTGATTGAGGTTTATTTTGAGCTCTATGATTACAGTATGCTCTTCATGTATTCAGAGAAAAAAGGACAAAGGGAAGATATACAGAGGATTTTAGAGGCCTAAGTGGCCTGAGAAATGCCTGTGGACCTTGTGCATGAAATTGTTAGCTCTTGACACTTGGGCCTGTACTGTTACTGTAAAAGATGCCATTGTCTTCAGTTTATAACACTGAAAAGTTGTTCATTGCCTTCATCTCCTCTTTCACAGCCTGAACACTCTTGGTATGAAGAGGGGAGAGATTTGGGGGAAGCTAAAGGCCTAGTAGAAAATGAAATTAAAAATCAAAAGAGTCATCTTTACATGCTAATTTCATTTCCTTCCTAGATCCATGAAACTTTGTAATTAGAAACTTATATACATAACAGCATTTCCTGGTTGGAACTCTTGGTCTAAGATTGAGCTTGTTGGCCTCCTTGAGGTTCTGAGGAGCCACATAGAAATTCTAAAATATTTGTCTTCTGACTTACTTAAATGTAAAATCAAATTAGGAAGAAAGGGGCATGCATTGAAAAACTGACAACACTTTACACATTAACTAGGTACAGTTACCCCTGGATCCTACAGTACCATGTTTTAAAATATTGTCCTTCACAGCATAAAATGTTAACAAAAGTTAATTAGCACTTAATCATTTATTTCCAGTCATCACTAGTATGTGATGTGAGCTCAAGAGAACCAAGTATACACATACTATGTTGTAATGAGTTTATTTTTGTGAATCGTGGGTTTTTTTGTTTGCAAACAGTGGAAAGAGTTTATCTTAAGCAAGATGGAGATTTGTTTGATGAAGTGCTAGCAGCAAAGCCACGACTTAGGGTGACTAGAGACCAGGGCTATTCCTGGGATCTTAGGAGGCCGGAACTGGTAGCCTTTCTCTTTGGGATGTTTCTATTAGGTGACTGGCATTTTACCTCACTTTCTTTGCTAATGAGAATCAAATTCCCCAGGGAGAGGATCTGTTTGGCTCAGGTTGGATCAGATTTCTCTGTCTGCATCAATCACTGTGGGAAGGGGGATGATTAAATGTTTGCAAATTAAGGAGGAAGAGGAGGGGAAAACTTTGTTCAACAGTTATAGCTGACCTGGCGTTAATTTCATCAAGAAAGATAGATATGAGGAAGTATTTGTTCTGGGTTGTTATTAGATTTGGAAATTATTTTTCAGTAGTCTAATACACCCATAGACCCTTAATGCTTTTCTGGGGGAAAGAATATTTGGAGTTAAGTTGTTTTTTTATGATTTTCACTCTAATTAAAATAATGAAAATTAGTCATATTAATTTTGAAAGCTAAAAGTTTTATCAGAAACTGCTTTTCAGCTTTGAGAACATAGACTTTTAGTTCTGCCTTTTGCTTTTATTTTTCTCATAACTTCCAGTTTATTTCACATGGCTGTACCCTGGGATACATTTTTTTTTTCCCTTGGTCATTGAGAAGCTTAAAAATATTTAATCTTTATGTGGTTGTCTTTTTTTTAAATTTTATTTTTTGTGCTGGGGATTAAAACTAGGTTCTTGAACTTTTAATCTTAATGCATGAATAGTAATACAAGAGAATTGGTAAAATAAATATCCATATTAGGGAATGTTTTGTGATTGTGATGAGTTAATTAAAATTGTTTTTTTAGTATAGAACATGTAACTATAATAAAAAATTTGTTAAATGCTCTGTGAGTGTCTGGAATTGTAAGAGTTATAGGAATTTAGTAAAGCAGCAAGAGATAATTACATATAATTGTTAATATATGATCAGTGCTTTTGTTGGTATAACTTACCAAGTTTGGTTTAGGGAAAATTTGGAATGAGAGGGGAGGAATACAACTCTTAAATAAGCAGGACAGCAGCAAACTATCTCTGTCTTTTTATGAAGTACAATCTGGCCTCCCCAGTGTTACAAGAATCCTTAAACATGATTAAACAAACATGTCCTTATTGTTGCTCATCCTGACACACATTTTGTAGAGTTGCCCAGGTGAGAAGCAGCTCCTTCTGCCATTGTAATTTGTGGTTGGGAGCTTAAGGTGGTGGTCAGCAATGGTGTTCATGTTTGGAACCTCTTTGTTTTGTTATCTGCTAATGGATGTGACCTCTCCTTGGACCAACATAGCCAATCTTTGAGGTCAATTGGCCTGAGCACTCAAGGTCAATTTTGCAATTATGACAATGTACTGAAATTTATTACTACATAGATTACCTCATCAAGAAACTCCTTATGAGTTGCTCCTACTACTTCATCTCAGTACCCTTTCTATACATAGTATGTATTTCAAGATTAATTTTTCATGCCCCAACTTCCCCACAGGGCACTAGTACCAGTTGTAAATAAGCACTTATATTTTCTCCCAAGTCGTTAATAGAATGATCTAGGGTTATTCTGAACATATTTAATCATATTGCCATATTCAGTTAAATATTTTAAATGATATTTAAACCATAAAATGATCCTTAATGTGGTATTGGTCATTGAAAAATGTTGGTTAATATTTGAGTGAGCAAGCCATTATACCAGAGTGTAATTTTTAGTCTTTCATAGCTGAACTTTTCCAACCTGAACTATGTATTAACTTGTACAAACTTAAAGGAATTAAGCTAAAGTTCTTTATAAAAGTAGCTTTAGCTTAGTTATTTATTAAAGTTATTTATTAAAATTATTTATAAAAAAGCAAGCTGTTCAGGTGTATATAGTTTACTACCCTTTGTATATATGGATATATGTATGTATGTGTGTGTGTGTGTGTGTGTACACACACACACACACATATACATACATCAATCATAAAGTATCTCAGAAGGGACACCAAAAACTTGTGTTAACTGGTTGTCTTATAACAGGTGTATGAGAAGACTTCCTATTTTGTTGTTCATGCTTCTGCATCTTTTGGAATCTATCACATGTGGTCATTTCCGTTAAAGAAAAAAGCAAAAAACATTCATCTGTATCCTTGTTGATATCATGTGAAAGAGATGTTGCTTAAAAATAGCTGCTCTGGGCTGGGGCTTTGGCTCAGTGGTAGCTCACTTGCCTGGCATGCGTGAGGCACTGGGTTCGATTTGAGAACCATATATAAATAAATAAAATAAAAGATCTATCAACAACTAAAAAAAAAAAAACAAAAGAAAAACCTGCTCTGTCTTCTTTGTTTTGCTCTCTACCTGCCATCTTATAGACTACACAGCCAAACTGTCAAGTGTGTTGTTGGATTTTTTTTTTTTTTTTTTTTGATGTAAATATATGAGGTACATTAGTCTTCAAGCAAGTTCTTTACTTTAAACAATGAAAAACAATGTAAATAAGCATTTGCTTTCTGAAGATTGTTTTAATTGGACCTGTTTTTCTGGTGTATTTGTGAATTCACTTTTTATGATGATTTCATAAAAAGTAAACACTCATGTTTTTGAAAGTAGCCTTGTCATCAAGTTAGTCATTCTTTTTGACTTTTCTTTTTACGTGTCACAACAGCAATGTTGTTAAGGTTGTTTTTCATGGTCCTAGTTTGCTATTTACTTTTAAAACTTTCTAAGTATTTTTTCATGCTTTATAACAGAAAAATTATCTGATCACTCATATTTTCAGTCTTCCTTGGACCTAATTTTGTAATTTGACATTTTGTTTTTTATTAATTATGTAGGCAAAAGCTTCTTTAAAGTGGAGATTTCATCATGGCTTTGTACTGTGGTTCTGAACATAAAAGATTCCTTGACTCCATGTATTATATTATCTAAAGTTCTAGGGATCTGTCACTAAACTAGATACAGAAGGCTGATTTACTCATTAGAATCTTTGGATAACAATATTTGGGGGAGTTACTTGGGAAACATCCAACATCCTAGTTGTTAAGTCCATATAAGAATACAAATTTCAGATCACAGATTTGCTTGCTTAACATATATTAAGGACAGTGGGAGTTATAGGAATATTTACATCAAGTTAGGGTAACTTGTTTTCCCCCTGGTACTGGGGATCAAACCAGGGGCACTCTATCACTGAGGTATATCTCCACCCCTTTTTATTTTTTATGTTGAGATGGAGTCTCTCTAAATTGCTGAGGCTAGCCTCAAACTTATGATGTGCCTACCTTAGTCACTGGGATTATAGGCATGCACCACCAGGTCTGGCTAGACTATTCCTTTTTATCTTAGAGATATTTTTTGTATAAATAAAATATCATGGATAATTAGTTAGATTGCCACACACCCTGCATAATGCCAAAGACAGACTAATGAACAAATTGTTTTGTGTACTTTTTCACTTGTCCACCCCCCCCCCCCGCCCCTCTTTTTACAAAGACTTCCCTGTCTTCCAGAAACCTGTATTCTCCAATTTCTAGATCCTTTTACGGTAATCACTCACATGTACTATAGTGGGGAAGAATAAAAGCAAACTATTTTAAAGTCTTTAATGAAGGCAGTATAGTTGACAAATATTTGAGCTTCTTTAATTAAGTGATATTGACATTCAAGCAGGAATTTATTAATTCTCTTTGAAAGGAAATATATTATCTGTTATGTTTATTACCAGGCTCAATTTTCTTTTATATTTCAGGGAGGAAATAATGCTGGCCATACAGTTGTTGTAGATTCTGTGGAATATGATTTTCATCTTTTACCCAGTGGGATAATTAATCCAAATGTCACAGCATTCATTGGTAAGTATTTAAACTGAAATGTATGGGAATTGATAATGCTACTCTTTTGTGTGTTTGTGTGTGGTGCTGGGGATTGAACCCAGCCTTGTGCATGCAAGGCAAGCACTCTACCAACTGAGCTATAGCCCTAGCCTTCGCTATTCATATTTAATTATCAAAACTGATTTTATTTCTCACCATATGGTTCACTGACCACGGTACCCTCTGGAATACACTGGCTTTGGCTCTTTGTAACTCTTTCAGATCTTTTAGCAGGAATACTTTCTGAAGTAGTTATTTTGCATGCATCTGTGATCCTTGGCAGTCTTAATTCTATAGAAGAATTCGATCACCAAGTCTCTTTTCTAAACACTTTAAACTGTGACTCACCATAAGTAGAATTTGATTCATGAACCCTGTGTCATGCCAGACAATGTATTTTCTTTTCTACTTTAAAAATTTTTTTAAAGGCTGTTCAGTACTAAATTGATATTATGACCATTTAAGTAGAGTGTGATTTTCCAATTTGAAAGACATTGGACATGACCAAAACTACATAACTAGTTTTATTCAAAATAACACATTTCACTTTGTTTAACTTTTATTTGTTTTTATGTAGTAGTGCTGCTAAGGATCGAACTTGGTGCCTCACACATGCTAGTAGGCAAGTGCTCTGCTACTGAGCTACAACCCCAGACCCTTCACTTTGTTTTAAAGAAATTTTTAACTTACATTGATTGTAATTATAGTGCTTTTATATTCTAATTATATGTTTTTATATTCTAATTGTGTGTGTTATATTCTATATGTGTTTACATTATATGACTGTATAAAATGTATTAATATTTCTGTGGTAACTCCTTGATAAGTTAGAATGCCTTATTAAAGTATCTTAATTCTTCTATTGTAGATAAATGGTTATTATAGCTGTCTATATTTTAATATTTTATACACTATAATTATAGATGTTTAATGTCCAGGATTATTTGTTTTCCTTTAGGAAATGGTGTGGTAATTCATCTACCTGGATTGTTTGAAGAAGCAGAGAAAAATGTTCAAAAAGGAAAAGGTAGGAAAGAATGAGTATGACTGATAACCTGTTATTTTTTGTACAGGTTTATTAGGATCTCATGCCAGACAAACTTAACATTTCTGTCTTAAAATTATAGTAATAATTTTTTTTTGGTGTCAGTTACTAAATTCTATTCATTATAATTAGTATTTTAAACAAACAAAAGGACCAAACATAATGCCCTTGTGTAGGTCCTGATTTGTTGACACATTGCTCACCTGCAAACTTTATCTTAAGATATCTAGAATCACTATGTGTTCATGGCACAGTTCTAGTAAGTTCATGAGTTACTTACTGTCATTCTTGTTTCCTAGTTATGGAGCTCTCCCTGGTTGCTGCAACCCCAAGATGAAAGGGGGTTGTTTCCCTTCAAACGAAGGGAATGCTTCTTTTGTGCACTATACCCATTCCCATTGCCTTTAAAGAAATACCCTTGAATTTTTACCCTTTACTGATCAACTTAGCAAACTCCTTGAGGTATGAAGGGAATTTAATGATAATGCATGATTAAGGAAAAATCATTAGTAGAGTTTCCCTTTAGATGACCTCAAACTTAAAATACTTTGATTATTGTTGTTGAAGTTTATTATTCAGGTTTAAAAGCAACAATCCTTCTCAAGTGTTCTTAAAAACTGGATTGAACCTTACAGAACCCTGTCTTGCTTCCATCTTTTGTTTTTTCCTGCCTTTTCACAAAAACTGTCCTAGTCTGGGCTTTCTAAATTGGTCAACTTGGGGTTCCGATGCTCGTCTCTGCCCTTCTTTTTGTCCTTTTAGAATTTTTTTCCTTCTCTCTTTTTTCCTTCTGGCCTATTTCACCATGCTGAATCCTTTCCTGGGCTTCTTTGTAACAGTTTTCTTAAGACATTCCCTAAACTAGCTTTAGAATGCATATTTACATGTCAAAAACAACTGTAAAGGAGGTTTACCTTTTAGCACGTTACTTACTGAGAAGGAGGTTCTTTTTTTGTTGTTGTAGATGGATCTTTTATTTGATTAATTTATTTATTTATATGCGGTGCTGAGGATTGAACCCAGGGCTTCACACATGCCAGGCAAGTGCTCTACCACTGATCCACAATTCCAGCCCGGAGAAGATGGTTCTTATCCTTAATCTACACAGAATAAACTTTCAAAACAAATCTTGGATATTATCAAAGGAAGCAACTAATTTTTATTATTTTTTTAAATTTAATTTTTTATGGCGTTGGGGATTGAACCCAGTGCCTTTCATGTACTAGACAAATGTTCTATGACTGAACTATACCCTCAACCAATACAACTTATTCATAGTATCAAATAATAATTTTGAAAATGTTTGGAACTTGGTGGTTTATCTTTAGGATACATATATAGCCTACCAATATGCTGCCTTTAAAGAAAACCATCTGTTTGGATTTGTTTATCCAGTCATTCAACAGTGTTGTCCCCCGCCCCCCCCCCCCCGCCCGCTTTTTAAATGAAGAGCCCCTTGCCATGAAATCTCACAACCCCTGCTCTCAAATATCCACAGTTAAGTGGGGAATATGCGTATATTTAGTTATAATTCAGTTCAATAATTGACAGCACTTTAGAACAATTAGAAAGTTCCATTATTTTGTTTAGTCACACTTTTATTAAATGTTTTTTGGGTAAGGGTGCTATTCCTAAAATTAATTCCCTTCTCTATTTCTTCCCTTGCTAAGTACCTACCTCCCACCCCCATGTCCATCAAAATATTTTCTTATCATTTGCTTTTGGAGTTCCTGGAAGTATTTTATGTGAATATAACTGAATTGGGACTAGAGTTTTATAGAGCAAAACATTTGGAGAGATAAGAGAGTAAATGAGTTTATATATTGAATGAGGGACAGGTGAGAAAACTTTTTACACATGATTTTCGTATGCAGAAGAAAATACCCAAAAGAAAACAGTTTTAGACATTCTGTTTATACAGAAGTTAAGATGAAAAAAAACAAAAACAAAACTGTTACCCAAAATGCTTGATAAAATGTATCTTTTCTCCCCTTTTAGGTCTAGAAGGCTGGGAAAAGAGGCTTATCATATCTGACAGAGCTCATATTGGTAAGGAGGACATAACATTTATAACTATTTTTCCCCTGGATTTATAAAATGAAAGCATTTAGTACCTAATTTTGTCTCTAATGTTTTATTTAACCTAAGAAAGATGGATTTAATTGATCCAAATATACCAGATCTTACTGATTTTTTTTTCTTTTTTTCTTTTGACAAGGGCTAGGCTAAAATAAACATGTAGACAGGTTTAGCCAAGCAAATGAATAACATAAGCAGTATTTCATGGGACATCTTTAATTCTATTAAAAACTGAGCCTGGGCTGTGGTTGTGGCTCAGTGGTAGAGTGCTTGCCTAGCATGCATGAAGACCTGGGTTCAATCCTCAGCACCTCATAAAAATAAAGATATTATGTAAAAAACAACAACAACAAAAAACTAAGGAATACTGAAATACAAAAAATAGTTATGTGTACATATTAATACTTGAGTAAAAATACATCTTCCCCTTGGCAAATCTTTAGAGTGACTCTGTGCCTACAATATAATAATTACTGCTTTTCATTCAGACTAGTCTTCATTAATTACAGCAAACTCAAGTCTAAAATTAATTTTAAGCACCACTAATAAATTTGGGGTTTTCTTCCCTGTTATTTCTAAATTAATAGAATTGTTAATTAGCAGTGACATAGTTAAGAGACAATAACCAACACAGAGAAACTTACATGATAGATCTGAACTCAAACTGTATTTAAATATGTATGTATCCTGAAGCAGTAGCTGCTAAAATTTTACCATTGACCTCTACTTAAAAGGCAGCTTTCATTGAGGTTCTTTACAGTATTTCTCAGCCAAGTGCAAAAGTCAAATAATGATATCTTTGTATAACAGCCACAGACTTGAATCCTGTCCATAATCTTATTAACCCAATAAAATAGCTTGTTTGAAGTATACTGTGCTGAATTAACATATGTTTTATGTAAAATGTTCTATTTTGCATTACAGTGTTTGCCATAGGCTTCTTAATATAAAACTCTGAAAAGAACAATTTTGTGTTAGAATAGCAAAACATTTTTACATTAATATAATTATCCTGTATGTTATCTATGAGTAGAATGGTTATTCTTGTTCTATACTCAAAATTTTGAGAGCTGTTAGTGTAACTGGATGAACTGTAGGAAAACTGGTATTTTCCAAAAATGAAAGTCTGCTTGTGAGTAGTAGTTATCTCAACTGACTATGTTTAAACTACGAAAATATTAATCATCAGTAATACTTGGATTTAAAGGAAACCTTTAGTATTTCCAGAGTAATTGATAACTTAGGTGTATAACCAATATAACAAAGAACAAGCTTTATAGACCATAATAACATGTAATTTGGATAAAGACAAAGGTATTATTTTGCTTGCTTCTCAGAGGAAGGAGGTTGTAAATCTGTCATTTGTGGTGTCCATTTTCAGAATCTGATTTTTAACAATATATTTTATTTATTGGCTTATGTTAGAACTTTTATTTTAAACTTTTATGTATTCTGATATACAAAGAAATAAATTTTTTTCTTACTATCTCAATAAGAAAAAAATTTTTTATGAAGTACTTTTGTGATATTTTTATCTTTTTATACTCAACTACTCATTAAACTTACTTGATTATGTTAGCACAAGTCATCTTTAACTTCCGCCTTCATGATTTTTATATGTAGCCATTTTGTTATCCATTGCTCCTACATTATTTATAAAGTAAGCCATTACGTTAGATGGTGAAAACGACTACTTATCTTCAAAACTTTCCAGTGGTTCTCTGTGATGTGCTATGAAAATGTTTTTATCTTAATCAGTATACCACAATTTAGGATTTTAAAATAGGTAATAACTAATAACTGTCCTTTGAGTAACATTTAATCTCAGTGTACATATGATAGTTTGGCTGTATGTAAATATGAATGCTCTGATACTATTAGTCTGTTGTAAAGAGCAAAGTGTTAAAGAGGTGAACCTGTGTTTCTGCCCAGTTTCTCCAATTTCCTTCTTCATGTAAATGCTTTGGGTCCATCATTGACAGTTTGCTTAGGTATAGCACAGTGGCTAATCAAGTCACTTAACTGCTTTAGACTACCAAAAAGAAAAGACAGTAGATATGCAAAAGGGTCAAAATGCTCAGAGTGACAAGAATAGATCACTACCAATGTGAATCACTATTTTTAAATATCTGATCATAATTTTATTATGTTTCCTTAATAATGATTTTTTCTTTTCCATTTATTTTTGTTCTTAAATGGAATAATTTCTAATGGAGAAGTGGTCCTAGAGAAGATGAGCTCACTAAAATTTAGTTGTTGGTAGTAATATGGATCATAGTACATAGAATGCATTAAAATGCATATTATTAAACAGGCTGTATGAAATAAGCATGTTAATACGATTATATAGTTCTGTATAATAAAATCTACATATGTTAATATGATAGATTCTATAATGGTGAAGAGGAATAAATACTATCATTTAAAAAAAGTCAAATAGCTAACTGGAAAATTGGCTGAGAATCATTGCTATGAAACCACGTTAATCTTTGCTTCAGTGATTCTTCCCTCTCATGTGACTGATTTCCAAGACTTTTTTAAAAAAAGTTCCCATAATGTCATGAATTAAGCTTGTATAAAGTGTGTTAGATAATATGAAGCACAATATAAGAGAGGGAACTATGAACTTAGTAATTTTGGGGATTTGGATCCAAATATTAATTGTATATCCCCTGACAAGTCATATTATCTTCTGGGCATTATTCCCTGGTTGTGACCATGCGGGAAAGAATTTTTATGTTTTATTCATATTGATGCTCAGCAACTAACTCAGATACCTTACCCCACTTTGTCAAAATGTACTCTTTTCTTTTCTTTCTTTCCATTTGTCTGGAGTTTTCTTTTAGTGCCTTCCATTTTTTTTCCAAAAATTAGCCTTTGAACTTTTGTAGACTCTTAGTAATATGCCTCTTTCTCGTATTAGTCATTTGTATTTTCTCCATCTTTATCTTGTTAGTCTAACTAGAGCTTTTTCCATTTTATCACTTTTGATTTTTTAAAAATAAACATTTGGTTTTGTTGATTTTTCTGTTTTCTATTTCATTAGTTTTAATTCTCTCCATTTTTTCTTTGATTTTAATTTGCTCTTTTCCTAGTCTCTTTAGAAGCTTAGATCATTGCTTTTAGATGTTTCTTTTCTAATACAAGCTTTTAAAATTGTATATGACCCTCTAACATTACTTTAGCTATGTTCCACAAATTTGGACATTTTGCATATTCATTTTCATTCATTTCATTTTTTGACCCTTAAGTTATTGACCATATTTATGTTACTAAATATTGAAGATTTTCCTGATTTCTATTATTTATTTCTAATATACTTGTTGTGGACAAAAGATATACTCTGTATGATTCCAGTCTTTTAAAATTTGTTGAGAAATATTTATGTTCTGGTATATTAGCTGTTTTGGTTTATGTTTTCATAGATTGGTTTTGTCTGAACTTTATATAAAATTCTATAGTATGCAATCCCTTGGCTTCCACAAACATTTTGTGAGATTTATCTTTATTGTTACACAAAGAAGAAGTTTTTCGTTGCTGTATAGTATCCCATTATATGGCTGTACCACAATTAATCCACAGTACCATGATGAAAATTTGTTTCCAATATTGGGCAAATGGTGCTCTGAATATATTTATAGATGTCTTCTGGTACATAGTATAGTAGTGTGATTTTAAGGATGTTGTTATTACTTCTGTGGCACTGAGAGTAATCTTGATTTACTGGATAATTTAAAATCACACAATGTAAATTTAGCATCTTTAATGTAACTTGCTACTGTACGAAATGTCAGAACTCCCCCACCAGAGAAACCTGTTATGAGGTTAAAAGGGTGGTTATAAACCTTGTCAAGTAGGGGAGAATACTGTCTTGACAGTTACCTTAAACAGAAGAAATTAGGGATGATTAATTTACGTGGTTAGTCAGAAGGTGGTTTTAGGCTAGGTTTTATCAAGCTTTTTGAGTTTCACTATTTCTAATTACAATGTTAGTCTTCTAAAACTTTTAAATAGTTTTTTTGTTGTTGTTTTTTCAAATGCCACTAATTTTAAGAAACTTCTATCAGTCATTCTGTTAAAAACCTACACTCATTTCTACTTATTTGGAAATGATAGTATCATTGGTGAAAAGAAACCATAGTTATTTATACTAAAATTCATTGAATTGTATGTATGCTTAAAAATGGGTGAATTTTGTGGTCTGTAGATTATATTCCCATATTTAAAAATAAAACATAACCCAAGAAACTTTGGTTAGAAGTTTATAGACAAATTCTGGGCCTGCCTCATCTATAAACCAGCTATTCATTTAGTCAGTAAATATTTGAGAACTTTTTGGGACAGGAAATTAACCAGCAAGCTAAATTAACATTGTCCAAATACTGAAGACGATTGGTAGGGGAAACAAATTAGTGTAGATGTAGGAAGAGGTGAATTCTTTGCAGGAGAAGCATATACCTTTTAGTCTAAGACTGCAAAGTATGCCATTGTGACCAGAGGGTAAAGAAAGTGGCAGAGCGTCAAAGCCATTGAGTTTTTTAAGGGCAAGGGAGTGTTGATGTTATTTTTATGTCTTGGAAAAATGGTTTTGGCCGATTAAAGAATTTGGGTTAGAGATATCCAAGAGTGAGAATAGATACATACGTTAGTCTACTTTTAGTGAAAGGTGATGGAAGCTTGGCACTAGTGAGGAAGAAGGAGGTGTTGAATGATTCCTAGATTTCTGGAATCTAGAACTTGAAGAAAAAAGGATATCTTTGTAAACTGAGTTTATAGAATTATAGGGTAGGGTGTTCCAAAATTAGCTTCTTAATGACTCATTTTTTGAAATCATGTAGACTGCAATCAATCAGAGGCATATTTTCATATTAATGTGCCAGTTGGCATTATAATCCTTACCCCTACCATTATCACTTTTTACAATTTATATAGGCATTATGAAATGAGACCTATTATAACTTCAGTAATTTGAAATGCAGTATGTTTTATTTTTGTATATTATTTTTGTTTCAATAACAGCCATGGTTTTGTTTTATTTCTCTTCAGTATTTGATTTTCATCAAGCAGCTGATGGTATCCAGGAACAACAGAGACAAGAACAAGCAGGAAAAAAGTATGATATTTTTTGTACCGGTCAAGCACCTTTATGTTTAAATTCTAGGACAGAACTTTCAAAAAATATTGGAATGCCCTTTCAATAGAATTATAAAAATAAACTCACAGGAAATAACATAAATAAATACTCATATGTAACTTCATTCCTTGTGATGATTTGACCATAAGACCTATGTATCTTTCTTATCTAACTCAAAGCTTGTTTTAATTTGTTTTTAAGTTTGGGTACCACAAAAAAGGGCATTGGCCCAGTTTATTCTTCCAAAGCTGCTCGGAGTGGACTTCGGATGTGCGATCTTGTCTCTGACTTTGAAGGCTTCTCTGAGAGGTAAATAACTTGTGTTTCACAAGTGGATATTTAGAATTTTCAAAATCTTGGTTGCAAAATGGTATAATCGGTGTTCTAGTTAAATAATGATGGTTGGCTTTATTATGACTATTTTTATGAAGTACCGGCATTATTTGTTTTGCATGCTAATTGGTCATTAATTTCAGATTTATATCATGAAAAATAACATGCTAATGACATCAGTAGTATCTCAAGAAGACAACATAAGAATTCTATTTAAGGATTGGATAATGGGATGGTTTGCTGAGAAACAATGTTTTTAGTGGGTGTAGCAGTACTTTGATGTAAATCACCATGATCTACAGTCTTGATCTTTGGATTTTCACATCAAAAATTCCATATGTCTTCCCACCCAGAAATAATTAGCCTCTCAGGTCCTGGTAAATTATTGTGTACCAAGTGCACCTTGAAAAATAGAAATGCCACATTGACACATACTCTGTATAGAAAAATCTTTATGGGAAACCTGATAATCACCAAATAGCTATACAGTAACTCAGTGATAAGTTGTGTTTAATATGTGGCATTAAGGCTATAATAATGTGCTACATCCTTTTTCTATTAAGTTTATATTTGTTTGTACAGGGAAGATACCTAAGAAGGCTTTTAAGAGACAAATCGCTAATGTCTGCCTCTTTTACAAACATCATGTAAACCATTTCCTTCTGTTTTTTATTCAGTATAATACAGATTTAAGTCTTTTGTATTTACAGATTTCAGTCCCACTATTCTTTTTCCCTCCTTATACACATATCAGTGTTAGGATTAATGTGCTGATAAGACCACTTATAATCTACAGAAATCATTTAAATTGAATGATATTATTTGAAACATTTTTATAAGAGCTAATAGATTGATTCACCTGTATTTCTCAGGTTCAAGGTTCTAGCTAACCAGTACAAATCTATATATCCTACTTTGGAAATAGACATTGAAGGTGAATTGCAAAAACTCAAGGTAATATTTTCTGACCTCTTTAATGTCCTTTTAATGCTTGTTTGCCAAATTAGCCTCTAGGTCTTGCATTCATTACAGTTTTGTGTAAGAACTGATAAAGGATATTTACCAGTTTGTCTTGAGGACAGCCTGTTTGGCTTACACAAAATATTGGGAGGGGAACAAGAGTAATGTAGGAAGGTAAGCTTAAGTTAGGGACCAGATAGATCATAGATCTAGATCTTATATGCATGGTAAGAAATTCAACTTTGATCCTGGAGATAATGGAAAGCTCTGATAATTTTGAGCAGAAGGAAGCCTAGATTTGCATTATATAAAAACCACTCATAGCAATTGGAGTATAGTTTAGCAAAGTGACAAGTGTAGGATGATAATTTTCAAAGTTAACCAACCCATTTTAGGCTTGATAGCTCATAGGATCAATTTCTTTAGCACTCTGTATTCCTAAGAGACAAATAAGGTAATTGGCCAAAGATGAGCCCCACATTGGATAAATGTTAGGTGTCAGTGATGCCTAAGTTGATCATCAGTATAGGATTCTACCTTTCCATCTTTCTGTTCCTCCATATTCATTGATAAATTTCACATGTTTCCTGTGTTTTTGATTTTTACTTCTCTAAAGTTATCAGCCTCACTTCCAGAACTGAACAGGAATCTACAAACAGTATGCTATTCCAGAATAGTCATAGACATTGATCTGTCCACTCATTGGTTTCCAAGAAAAAAACCCCCAAATTTTAAAAGACCTCCATTTTCTTTAACAGCTTGGAAATATTTATGCACTATAGTATGGGTATGACTTTTCATTTCTGTTTTACAAATGTTCTGTGTGAATGTAAAGTAGATGAAGAATAATAAATAAAATTGGGTAAGAAAATTTTTATAGGCAAAGTTATATTAAACCAGGTCTATGAGGAACAAGGGGCGTGATGAATAGAATGGTCATTTTAGCCATACAAAAAGAACTAAAAACAGAAATAAATAAGGAATTAGACTAGAGCCAAGGAGAGGCCATACATTTATCAGTGGGTTTAACATACTCAGATGTTTCCATAGTTGAAACTAGGTTTTAGTGCATTTACACTATAGAACTTAGGGGAAGTTCTTGTTTATATTACATTTTTACTTGAATTCTGAATTTAAATAGTATTTCTAAAATTTTAAATGTTTTGAAGATTCTTTGTAATGCTTATACATAAAATAATATTTGATATTAATATTGTGTAGATATTTTACGGTAATAGAATACAACGAAAAAGAATAATAGCAATCAGCTATTGATATTTGCATGCTTGGCAATATAACTTGTGGCCCTCACCACATTTTGATAATTACTCCGAAGCGTATTTCAAAATTCCTGGTTATATGGATTATAAATGCAACTCTTAAAGTATCTTATAAAATTTAAAAGATCAGTTCAAAATTTTTCCTGAAAGCTGGCTTATGAAGCACAATTTCTTTGTTACTTGGAAGATTTTCATTATTTACAATGAGGTTAATGTAGAACGTTGGTTTTTTTGTTTTGTTTTGGTGGTGGTGCTAGGGATATGCTAAGCAAACAGGAAGCGCTCTGCCACTGAAACATATGCCAGTCCTGTATAATTGTTCTTGATCTAGTGTCTCTTTTCTGGTCCTAGTGAATCAACATGAGAGATCAAAGCTAATCCAAATTTTGCAATAAGATGAGCACTGTCACCAGCCCCTTTCTCTTTTCATTTGTCAGTTTTCATTATCATACAGTCAAGTAATTTATACTTATACTGGTTAATTTTAAGTGTATTAGTATACATGGAAATTGGTTTTTGTCTTTGTACATAGGGTTATATGGAAAGGATTAAACCAATGGTGAGAGATGGAGTTTATTTCCTATATGAGGCCCTACATGGACCACCAAAGAAAATCTTGGTAGAAGGTGCAAATGCAGCATTGTTAGATATTGATTTTGGTAAGTGAGATATAATTCATAGGCAGCTTGACTAAGCCTAACGTGCTTAAGATATAAGTAATTAATATTAGCATTAAGGAGCTTCAAAGTGATACTGTTAGCTTATGGTATTCAGGAATTATGAAAGTTTGTCAACTTATGCCAAAATTTTTTAAAGAAATATTGTTGAAAACACAACACATAATGTTAAGTTTTATACTGATTTAGAAAAAAGGAAATCATTTGGATTCAATAGATTTGGGTTCTATAAGTTACGAATTTCAGCCTTTTTTAAAATAAGTATACATTTGTGCATTCTAAGATATG